>NW_027150647.1:4516561-6000998 GCF_020800215.1 Phytophthora ramorum
ACGTTCCCCCACATTTCTTCGTTGAGCAACCATGCGAGACGGTTCGTTACCAGAAGAACTGTGAGGTTCGGACAACGATAAGTACTTGTGTCCACTCTTTTTTTCGGTCCCATGAGAGTTGACGCATGTAAGCTTACGTTTATAATTTTCCTTGATGGCTTTTCAGTGATTATTTTAATCAATCTTCACCAAATGATGCTATTTCTGATGGAGGACGATGACAGGGGTTCCCAACCATTGAAGGTAAGCTGAAGGTTGGGGACTTGGTGGGAGCTAGCTACAAGAATGGCGTCAAGATGTTTCCTGGTAAGACTCTCGTGTCCATTCTGATGAGGCCTACTTAAGTACGACATCACATGCAACGCAGCTTCGATCAACTTCGTCCAGGCCACTTCCAGACTGAGATCCAGACGACACTGGTACCAGTGACTAAGCTACGTGTTGGCACGTTCGGCGCGCCACCCCCACAGAAGCAGGGCGAAGAACGCCGATTGGCTCTTTTTGACTGGCTGTTTGAGAGCCCAACGGCGGCATCCGCCACACCGACACTCAACGACAACGACAACAACACCAATCCCTTGATGGCACTTGTAATGGGGTACACCGACGTGTACCCATGTTACATAAAGAGTGACGGGATGTCTCTCTTTTGTGCCCATGGTACGTGGTACCAGTTGGCGGTGAGCCAACCATTAGGCATTTGTTTAGCTTTTACTATAGTTGACTTAGAGTTTGTAAGGATCAAGCTTGACTCACCTATAAATATATTCAGTCTTTAAACCTACCGTCTAAGTCGTAGTCGGTTCCCTTAGACCGGGAACCGTGAACTTGTTGTTCACCGAGAGCTTACGCTCCCTAGCACTTCCTCTGTGCAAGGTGCTGTGTGCCCCGTCACAGCACTTCGATCGTTTTATAAAAATCAAATCGGTTCACGTCGTAGGTGTAGATATAGAGAAGAATTTCTCCTTCTTGTGTTGCTTCGATTAATAAATTGAGCTTGCAAATTTGTTTAAACACAATTTTGCAAGCAGACTTAAAAATCGTGGACTTGGTGAAAATGTTACTTTATTATGACACTTTGCACCTTGAGAGCAAATTGTAGAGTGATTGATTGACAGAAATGAAAAGCTGGGAATCAAACTGACTGCAGCTACACTACCTTGCCCAGAGGAGATGCTCTTGGTCATTGTCCAGTGTGACCTCTTGGGCTGTGTCCAACGTAGATTTGTAGCAGCGTCAGGGCGATGCACAGCGCCACGCAGACTTGTGGCAACGACACGGTTCACTGCCAACACCTGGTCCATGAGATCTCAGGCTGCAGGTTGCACCTTGATCCGCTGGGATCCTGAGATATGCCCACACTGCCCCCGAAACCTGCAGCGCTGAGTCATCACTTCGAACAGCGGAAGTCGAACTAATCCTCGGAGACAGGCGTAGACTGGAGCCAATCGAGGTCGGTTCGCGTTGGAGTCGACATACTCCTGCACCTTTGTCGGAACGTCAGCATAGATGCTCCGCAGCGGCTCCCACGAGTTTTCGACGTCCTCCAGGCCGATTCAAGCGACCTGCACTTCCCACTCGTTGCTGACCGGGTTCTTCCTGTGATTGACAATTGCTCGTACCCCCAGCACTATTCCTTGCTTCGCAACATGCTCTTTGAGCTCAGCCGTCACGTTCAGCGAGGAATCGCAGTAAAACTTGAGACGGGACCCGTGAACTTCGACCTTGTCCTTGGTGATCAGGTGCTCGACGATGAATGAGTGCTGGCGAGCTTCAACCACGCGAAATGGGCCGACCCAGCGCACAAGGAGTTTGCTTCCTTGAAGGCGCGAGTCCACTCGCGACCAGAGAACGAAATCTCCTACCGCAAAGTTGCATATACTGCCTTTGGCGCGAGCCATTTCATAGAGACGCTTTTTCTCCTTCTAAGTAGTGGCTTCCTTGTGCATAGCGTGCAAACTGTTGCGTAGCTTCTCCATGTGTGCGCTCACACGTTTCGGGTCAACAGGTACGAGACGTGTGCCTTTGTCGGACGGAACAGCTATCGTATCCAGCGCCGACGGGGCAGGAAGACCCGTGAAAACTTCAATCGGAGCATGGTTTCCGAGTGATGCAACGGGCGAATGGTTCAGATTGGCTTGGATCAGTGGCAGCAAGTAAAGCCAGTTGCGAGTATCCAACTGGAACTCAAGTATCATCGCTCGTAGGACTTGGAGAATGTCCCGGTTGATGCGCTCGACCGTTCCATTGATCCAAGGCGTGTACACTGGAACGAAAGACTGGTTTGCCTTCAGCCGCTCGCACAGACGCGCCATCACTTCCGCCTTGAAATGAGAGCCATTATCGCTCTCCCAGGACTCTGGAAGGCCGAAGCGCTTGAACCAGTCCAGGATAGAAGCCACCACGACCTCGCTTCCCGCCGAATCCGCTGGAACCAACTCACAAAAGTGCGTCAGCTCGTCCTTAAGCACCAGCACGTACTTAGTCGAGCCATACGTGTCTTCCAGGAACAGGTAGTCCATGTGAAGGCGCTCGTTGCGCATCGAGACTTCTCGGTCCGTATTCCACGCTCGCTGGATGATTTTCCCGCCTTTCACATGCTTGCACAGGAGACACTCACGTACAAACTTGGCCACCTTCGCAGCCAGATTCTTGGTAGAGAAACGCGCACTTAACATCACATGCTCGCCTCGATGGCCTTGAACACCGCAGTGGGCAACAATAAAAAGCCGAACCAACAGTGAGTGCGATGTCGAAGGGATCCAAATTTTCCCATCAATAGTGGCCAGCCCTTCGACAATATTTGCAGCGGGTGGCATGTCCTTCTTGCACCGCCCTAGGACAACCTTGACTTCGGCGGCGGTAGGCCAGTTAAACGAGGCGTCTTCTAGCGGCCTGAGGCGCGAGACTGCACTCTCGCTGCGCGTAGTCACGTGATGCACTCTTGCAATGCTGGCCGTTGCTGGATCTGCCCCCAGCGCGAAACAATGTCGGCCCACAGGTTGTGTTCACCGGGGATGTGCTCGATAGTGTAGCGACACCCAGTAATCCGCAGAGCCCAGCGCTGGAGCTTGCCCTTCACATGCTGCTTTACTTCTCTTCCCGGCGCAAAAATCTGAATGAGATTAGAATGATCACAGTAAATGTGAAAACCTTTCTCTCGGTCGAGTAGATACTCAAGATCACCACAAGCTCGAGCGATAGGGTATCCTTCTTTCTCGACAACAGACCAGTTGACTTGCGACTTGGTAAATGTTCAACCGCGGCATACCAGCATTTCATGGTGCTGCTCCTCAACCGGAGTATCTGTCGGCCACTCGCGCACTTGGGTGAGAACCACGGCCCATCCGGACGCCGACGCATCCGAGAACAGACAAACATGAGCATCGCGGTCAGGAAAGAACATTTTGCTTGAGTTGGAAAGCAACTTGAGCACCACACGAAAAGCAGACTCATCATCCTTGGTCCACGTGAGGTCTACTCCAGCAAGGTGTGACTTACGTCGTCCGCGTGCCACCATAACCTCTTCCAACTTGTGCTGCAATGGCGCCACCGTTCGCGCGTAGTCCACCATGGACTCTCATAGCCAGTTAATTGCGCACAGAAAATGCTGCAAAGCAGCAGCCGTCAGTGGTAGAGGCATGTTTCGGAGTGCCTGCAGGCGAGTCGGATCGTGTTCAATACCCGTACCGTTGATGACTTTGCCGCACCAGACGACCTTCTTCGAAAACAACTTGCACTTCACTCCGTTAAGCTTGAGGTTGCGCTGGCGGAGAATGATGAAGAACGCACGGAGCTTATCTAAAACCTCTCCAGGACTGCGGGCGAACAACAGGATATCTTCGATCCATACCAGCGCGGCGTTATACAGCAGGGACCGAAAACATTCCTGCATCTGCGCCTGAAAATGTAGAGCCGAATCAGAGGCGCCCTTCACACTCTGCGTGACCACCGCCAAATTCGGAGTTGCTACTGCAAGTGGGACTGTAAGCCGGTTAACCGGGCGACAGTCGACAGTCATACGGTACTCACCACTGGACTTCTTGACAGGCAGGGCAGCACATGCCCAGCGACTATCGTTGTTGCGCATCACTAGACCAGCATCCACAAGTTGCTGGACATACTCGCGCAGAAATGCCCGCTGCCGCTCAGGGTACTTGCGCAACTTGCACCGGAACGGCGTGGTCCCTGGAACCACCTGCACTTCGAAAGGCTCCAGGGGTCGCTCCCGACATGCAGGCGAAAGACGTCAGGGAACTCGTGGACCAAACCACGAAGACCATTCACATGCTCAGCAGCGAAACCGTTGGCGACTGCATCGTCCACCAAATTGCCCATTGCAGCTGCGACATCTCCATCCTCCGCTTCAAATCTTAGCTCCTCTTCCGGGGAAGATCATCCTCATCCGCAGCACCAATCTCACCTTCCCTGCCGCCACTCGCCAGCTTCTCCAAGAGATGGTCGATGTCGATACCAATCTCCTTAAGTGTGACGCGGCCCAAAAGAAACTTGTCTTTGGGTCCTTCCAACACAACCACCCGAACCCTAGGAAGATGTAACGGTCCCGCAGCCGTGGTGAGTTTCAGGTCGAGCGTTGTGCCTTCCCTGCACACAAACTCTGCTCCTCCCGTCACCTTCACAGTAATTACCTCGGCCAGCGGCGCAGTAGTCACCTCCGCACCCAACTCCCTCTGCTCATTCAAGTAGTCGCGAGAGATGATATTGCGGTCGGATCCCGTATCCGGACATAGCGGGATTTCCAGAATGCTGTTGACTAGCACCACCTTCTTGCTACTGCCCTCAGCAACGTGCTTGGCACGTTCGGGCTGAGATTTGCGCTGTTCACGCCATGCAGCCAGCGCTGCATCCTTCTCGGCGTCAGTAGCGGTGGGGCAATCGCGCATTTTGTGTCCACCCTTGCAGACCCAGCACTGCACCTTCCCTCCTACCGAAGCCTTCACATTCGACTTAGGCTTAACGGCACCAACGCCCTCAGCCTTAGTAGCAGTTGTCTTTGCCGCCGTTGTTGTTGACGTCACTCGCGTCTTCGACGCTGTTCGCGGCTCCTTGGTTTCCTTCTGCATAAGATGGAAATGGTGTTGCATGGTCGCACGTTCCACAATCAGCTGGTATAGACGCACATCATCAGTACGAGCATCCCGATGCGTCATCTCGACGAGACGCTTCACATCCACCTGCAACACCGTTGGGGCGAGGTTCTCAACCAGGATGCGGCAACGCAGCTTCATCTTCTGTCGGTCAAGCACTTGCCCTCCCGTATTGCTGCCTAGCACCCCAATGAAGCCCTTCTCCTCCACGAGGCGGCCAAAGTCGACGAAATACTTGCTGATACGGGCTTCAATGTCCTGCTCTTGCAGATCCATGTTGAGCCACTCCTTGAACATACCCATGACATCTGGCACATGAGCATTCAGGATCGTACCGCACTTCCGCTCGATCTCCGCCACAATGTCAGCATCCGTCACAGCCTCCAGAGTCTTCCGCAGGATGAAACGCGCCAAATGGTCCAGGACTCGTGTCTCCACCGACATCTTGATGCTGACCAGCAAATTCGCCTTGTTCTCGTTCGTCACCGTGCAGCGCTCCTCGATCTTCTTCTCATACTGAGCACGCTCGCGCTTGAACTGGATCAACGCAGCTTGACTCCACGCAGTCAGCCGTGGGGCTCGGATGAACTCGAAGATGGGTTGCGGAGTCGTCATCACCACATCGCCGTCACTGTCCACACCGAAGCCGGGCATCGTAGCCAAAGAATTCTTTATGACACTTCGCACCTTGAGAGCAAATTGTAGAGTGATTGATTGACAGAAATGAAAAGCTGGGAATCAAACTGACTGCAGCTACACTACCTTGCCCAGAGGAGATGCTCTTGGTCATTGTCCAGTGTGACCTCTTGGGCTGTGTCCAACGTAGATTTGTAGCAACGTCAGGGCGATGCACAGTGCCACGCAGACTTGTGGCAACGACACGGTTCACTGCCAACACCTGGTCCATGAGATCTCAGGCTGCAGGTTGCACCTTGATCCGCTGGGATCCTGAGATATGCCCACATTTATCGAAGTCAAATAGTGTGCATGACCACAACTTTCTCTCGCGTCAAGTTATTGTGTTTATTATTCTTATAAATGTGTACTTGAAGTACTGCATCTTTGCCGATCCAAAGTGATGCTACCGTCTGACCCCGCACACTGCGCCTAGGCGCTCTATTCGAATATTCGAGTTTCGAGAATCAAAGAAAAAAGTTCGATTATAGCGCTCGTCGAAATATAACGCTTTGAACTATTCATCTTAAGTTTGTTTCTTGTGGTAATGGCAACGAGTGCTTTGGCTTGCACCAATCGAGCTTGCAATGCCCACGCCATCGTCACCCATCGAACCAAAGCAGGCTGTCCCGCTGCTATAGCTCTCATTTTCATTTCTACAGTGATGGCTACAGCAAAACCTAAGATGAAACGCCGTAGCTACACCATCAAGGACAAACTCGCCATCATTGCCGAGTACGAAGAGGGTATCACCGGTAGTGGCTTCCACGCCCTCGGCATCAAGCACGATGTCGCTCCTGAAACGCTGCGAGGATGGTGGAACTATCTCCAAAAGCTACTGGAGGCCTCCAAGATCGACAGGTCCCAACACGGTCGGTGCGGCGTTTAGGAGGTGGATGCCGGGGCCCTAAGTACAGTGAAGTGGAGGAGCGACTCCACACTTGGGTGCTCGACAGAAATGCCAAGGGGCTACGGGTGAAGGACAGCTACATACGACTACAAGATCGTATGTAGCTGTTGTTCAAGACCCTGAAAAAGTGGTGGCGCTTGTGCGCAGAGGTCTATTCTTCGCTATCAAGGTAGATGGCTACCTGCTTTAGATATTACGTAAATTACGCAATACTTACATACATTTTGTGCTTAAAAAAGAAATTATTATGGTTATCTTCGCAATTATAAAAAGCAATATGGCAAATTCTGCAAAAACCTCTATATCCAACACAGCCACCTCGAGAAAAGAAACGACCCTTACATTACACACTCGTTGTGAACTGCACGCAGGCGGGCTTGAGCTCCAGCCAGCCGCGCAGGAGGGTCAGGCCTTCACAACTGAGCCAGAGTTTAGTACCCGATTTGGAATTCTTCAACCATTGTATAACTATTCGATACATAACGCCTAGACGCATTATTTTAATATTTCTAATGCGTATTGGAATCCGCCGTATAGCGCCTATGCGCAGTGTGCGGGGTAAGACGGTAGTCCGCGGTGAAGTAAAACAAAAATCACAATAAAATTTCATGTTACTTAACCAATTTGTGTACGAAACTTCAAATAGAGACCAAACCGGCGTTTGCGGAGACCAAACCAGTGGGCACGAAGTGCGCTGCCTGCGCATTGCTCTCACTGCTCTCACTGTCTGACTTTGTCGCTCATGTGAAATCGGCCTCTCGCCCTTCCCAAACCTCTTATCTCCTGCCCACCATGCCTACGCCATCCCACTCACCAGTAGCTCGAGCACATGTCCTCGACAGCTACCGAGTGAGATGGGACTGAATGCTCGTTGCGGCACACAACGGCATCTCGTCGACTTCGACCCGTCGGATAGTGACCAGTAGTCGTGAGGAACCGCTGCCCCGTGGCGGTTTACGGGGTGCGTGCATGAAGTGCACGCCTGAGATTGTTGCTGCCCTCAAGGTATACTTGGACGACAACTCCACATACACACTACAGGCGATAAAGGAAATGGTGGCGTTCGACTTCGGCGTGGATATCAGCACGTCAACCATTTCGGACAAGTTCATCCGTATGCTATACACGGTGAAACAGGTACAGGAACATGCACATATCCACCTACACATAGATGTAAAGGCACTGATCGCTCACATTATTTGAGATGTAGGTTCGAGTTGAATCAATGACGTATAACAAGGAACATAATAAGACAAATCGCATGGAGTTAGCCAAGAAACTACGCTGCTGGTGACTTTATCGTTTACTATGACGAAACTAACTTCAATGTGTATTGCAAGCGCACCCAAGGCTGCGCAAAGATTGGCAAGCGAGTGACCGTTGTGCTGCCACCGTCTAAAGGAACCTACCTCCAAATACAGTGTGCAGTCTCGACAGAGCTTGGGTTATTCCACCACCGACTCGAACGCGGCAGCATACGGATGGATGTCAGCGCCGCGTTCGTTGACGCTATTTACGACAAAGTGAGGGCCTCTCATACGTACCAAGAACACTTCCGGGGCCAAAAGGTGGTTGTCGTGCTCGACAACGCCTCGGCTCACAGCCAAAAGGAGGACCGTGTTGTCGAGCACAATGACCTTGAACTGCTCCGTCTGGCGCCCTATTCGCCCATGTGCGACCCCATAGAGGGTTGCTTCAGTGTGCTCAAGGCACGCATCAAGGCGAGTCTTGCTTTGGCGCGTGAGGAGCTGGTGGTGAGTCGTCCGCGCGGCCAGATTGCGGAGGGGCGCGTGACGATTCTGGAGCGCGAAGCCAAGCGCAAATTCGATGCATGAACTTCCGGCACGTGAGCAAGATGGCCTTGCACTGTCAGCATGGCGTTGCAGCTGCAGAGCGCATGGAGGACATGCAGTACGGGATTTAAGTCTCTCCTCTCCACATTGCTCTGTGATTAGAAATGAAATTCCAAATGTTTTTACCCCTAGTTAGTCATATTTCCTTAAAAAATATCATTGCTCTGGACTAGCACCACTTTGGACCGGCAACGGTGTACTTTGAATACTTTGTAGTGTTTCGTCCGACTGTGTTTTGATCCGTAAACGTTTCTCTCAGTAAACAGACCACGTGGAACCAGTATTTCAACAAAAATCCAATGTGGAATAAATCTTAGTTTCAGGAATTGTTCCGGTTGAGACAAATGACTTAATTTATTTTTACCGGAAAGCCTGCCATATGTACCATTGTTGTGTGAAAGAGTTTGGGATGTTCCGAGTACGAATAATAATAGTGCGAAGAATTGATGACTTGGGCGGATTGAATGTCCTTAAAATTCATTCATACATGTATTATCTTGGTAAGCTTAGTGATACTACGTACAACCCTCATTAATGTGCGATCACTCCATTAGTAGGTATCATGTCGTCTACAAACTTCAAGTAAAGCTTAAATCTACCGTTTTTGTGGCAGATTCTAACGCTTGAATGATAATATACGTTACACTGGTAGATAGGTACATCAAAATCAGATTCGTTGTTTGTTGATGTGAAGAACGCAGCTTCCATGGCGCCACGGCAGCGAAGTACAGGCGGGTGGCTGCCGCGGCGACCAGGAAGCTGAAAGTGTTCTGAGCAGCAAAATGCGTAGTCCCTATGGTGTGAAGTGAGAAAATGCGAAGCCCGACAGTGTCAATAATATTAAAATAGTACTATGTCAAACAATTGCAAGAAATAGTACTATTTCAAAAGGCACTGCTGGTATCAGCCCAATTCTCTAGTACAATGGCGTTAGGTTGGCCATAAACTACTACTCCGATCCACAACTGCTGTCAGGAAACCGCATACATTGGTTTCTATTGGTCAATATATGCGTTCGAAGGCTCTGATTGGGCTGAAACGAAACTCGTGAGCAAGGCGATTGGAATGCTGTGCGCGTTGCCGTCGATGAATGGTCGACAGCCGATCGAGCTCCAAAACTGGGAACACACTTCAGATGTCGCCCATCCTTTTGAATGTCTGTGACATGGGAGTGTTCAATGCAATTTAAGCACGGCAGATAAAGAATACAACCAGAACGCTAGACGAACTGGTGATGGCGGTGACAGAAGCGTTTCGGGAGCTGCCAAGCTCAATGCTAAACAACACCTTTCTCTCACCCCAAGCAACGATGGAGGCATGCATGAAAGATGGCGGCGGCAACAACTTCCGCCCTGCGCATATGTCAAAATGCAAGCTTGCTCGGGAGGGAAGACTTCCCGTGAGCCTTTTCTACTCTCGTGATGTTGTCCAGTCCGTTGTCACCGCGGCTGGCTTGCCCATGGAACTTAATAATAAAAGCAAGTCACTTTACCTGACAATAGTTGTGGATTTGGCTTAAAGAGTTGATACGTGACAGTTGTTGTAGATCGGAGTAGTATACTTGAAGCAATGCTTAATAGGTTAACAGCTCTCATGATTCCCTCCTCGTTGCCGTCTGATTTGCAATTGGAATCAATGCAAATCAAAATCAATGCTAGATGGACCTCGTCAAAGTACTGAGACGCGTGACGCTCCTTCAAGTGAAAAATCGATTGCGAATCTTGTTTTTCTGCGGTTGCAATTGATGAGTGCATACCAAGCATGATGTTGGCTAACCCCGTCTGAAAACGGGCCAAAGAGTCTATTTGCCCATTCCTCGATGAATTTCTGGAATTTACGTATCGTATGGATGCTACAGTACTTCAGTATACAGTACATGTACTGTTAATGTATGTAATAGTGCTTCGTAGGTGTAATAAAAGACGGCTCTGGGTTCAGGTATTAAGATGATCCTGAGCAAATCCAATGTTACGCACACGTAAAAACAATGTCAGCAGGTACTACAGTGTTGTAAACAATGTTTACTAACGTGTCATGTAAGACATGTACCTGTGCATGCATTATCCATAATAATATTGTAACTGGAACGACGACCATGCAGAAGTGATGAGGCGCCTATGGTGGGAGACGTGCAGCATAGGCTTCGCATTGCTATGGCAGCTTCTAAACCAAGTATTTTAATACATGTAGTACACGAAGGTAAGGCGTGGACAGCTCCACAGCAGTCGGAGTTCATGTGGTCATTTTTGCTCCGTCAATTGGCTGCAGTGGCGAAACATGGGTGCAGCCAGCCTAAGACACGCACGGACGGCCTCCTGCTACAAATTAGCCTGGAATGCCTGGTTGATGGAGTGGTCGAGACCGCTTCTTCCGACTGTCAGTCTGGGCCACCCCCGTGGCTTAAAGCAAAGCCAAAACCTTATCTTCAGAGCTATCTGGAAGACAGGTGTTTCTGCAGGAGCAGACACTGTGTGAGGCAGCGGACGGGAGGGCAACTTGCACAGCAAGAACCGACGCGCGTAATAGATGGGATCCCAGCATAGGATAGAGGATGGATGTCACGAACTGCAAGCTGTCTCTAAGCTCAGACACCCATCCGCTGAAATTATGGTGCTATTAGTACACGAACAGCAAACCAATCGGGAAACCCCAGCAGTTGCATCGCTGCATCGTAACCAACAGCGCAGGACATGGCAAGTCTGACCAAGCCATTCCACGGGGACGACTCACTTTGCAATTACTGCACTCCAACACGCAATCCAGTGAACAGCTCTCCTCGAAACCTCAAGAATGCGTGTCGTTTCTGCTCTTCTATGCGGATCGCTTGCCCTGATCAGCGTGATTTCAGCCGCAGAAATGCAGAATGAAGCAACAACTCCGGTCCCTCCGACGAAGCTGCGTGAGGAGACCAACGCGGTGCCGTCTCCCTATGCGCAAGGAGCTCAAGACGCTGTACGTCAATTGGGTCTGTTTAGCTGGATGTTCGGGCCGAGTGCGGACCCGCCTCCACCAGCGTCCGATTACAATTTCGGCAACACTGGCGACGTGGATCTTTTCAACAACGGGGTTGTAGGTTCCCCCACCGGAGAAAGTTGGATATGACCTACAAATGTTCCTGCTGTCCACACGGGTCACCAAGTGAAGCAACGCTAACTGCTGATTAAATCCACTTGTTTATTGTGCTGTTACTTGTTGGTGCGTGTTCTTCACAGTCAAGTTCTTTTCCCTGGTTCATCGGCACTTATGCCATGTTCTCCAGCACCAGCGCAATACCCTGTCCGCCACCGATGCAAGCCGACCCCACCGCGTACTTCTTTCCCGTGCGCTGGAGAGCGTGCGTCAGGTGCGCCGTGATTCGACTACCCGACGCACCAAGCGGGTGTCCAAGTGCGATCGCACCGCCGCACTGGTTGGCAATTTCGGGGTCGATCTCCAGCTCCTTCACACACGCCAGCCACTGGGCCGCGAAGGCCTCGTTAATGTCGTAGATGTCAATGTCCGATTTCTTCAGCCCCGCACGCTTCAGTGCCCCCTTGATAGCGGGCACCGGGCCAATACCCATGATGGTCGGGTCCACACCCGACACCTGGTAGCTCACCACACGCGCCAATGGCGTCAGGTTGTGCTTTTTCACGGCGTCTTCACTCGCCAGTAGCACTGCGCCGGCGCCGTCCGAGATGCCGGACGCGTTACCCGCCGTCACGACGCCATCCTTCTTGAACACTGGCTTGAGCTTGGCCAGCTTGGCCATGTCCACCACGCGGGGGGACTCGTCCACCGCGAACTGCTCCGTCTTGCGTCCAGCCTTGACTTCCAGTGGCGCCAACTCGGCATCGAACCACCCCGCCGCTTGGGCCTCCGCCCAGCGGGTCTGACTGCGGAGCCCGAAGGCGTCGCACTGCTCACGCGTGATATTGTGCTTCTCCGCCAGGTTCTCGGCTGTCATGCCCATGGGCGTCTTAGCGTACGAGTCTGTGAGCGCCGACCACAGCGTGTCCTGCAGGTTCAGGCCGGCGCCCAGACCCACGCCGAACCGCGCCTGGTGGCCGTACACAGCCAGCGGGGACTGCGACATGTTCTCGGCGCCGCCGCAGAGCGCGATGGCCGCGTCGCCCAGCAGGATCTCGTGCACGCCGCCCACGACCGACTGGAAACCGCTGCCGCACAGCCGGTTGATGGTGAGCGCGGGCTTGTCCTGCGGAATGCCAGCCTTGAGTTGCACGTGGCGCGCGATGTAGGCCCCGTCGGGCGACGTGGGCGCCACGTTGCCCACCTGCACCATGTCCACGAGCGCCGGGTCCAGCTTCGCGGCCGCGAGCGTCGCCTTGGCCGCGTGCGCGCACAGATCCGTGGCTGTGATGTCCTGGAGCTTGCCCCCGAAGTTGCCGAAGGGCGTGCGCTTGGCGGCCACGATGTACACGTTCTTGAGCACCATTCTAAAGACGCAGAGATGACACTTGGGCGGAAGATTGGCAGATTCTAACGCTTGAATGATAATATACGTTACACAGGTAGATAGGTACATCAAAATCAGATTCGTTGTTTGTTGATGTGAAGAACGCAGCTTCCATGGCGCCACGGCAGCGAAGTACAGGCGGGTGGCTGCCGCGGCGACCAGGAAGCTGAAAGTGTTCTGAGCAGCAAAATGCGTAGTCCCTATGATGTGAAGTGAGAAAATGCGAAGCCCGACAGTGCCAATAATATTAAAATAGTACTATGTCAAACAATTGCAAGAAATAGTACTATTTCAAAAGGCACTGCTGGTATCAGCCCAATTCTCTAGTACCGTGACGTTGGGTTGGCCATAAACTATACTTGAAGCAATGCTTTTTTTAATGGCACTCGTTATATAGCCCGATTGGGTAACACGAGACTGTCCATTCATGCCCGATCCTGGTGCCCGAATGTGCCCGACTAGGAAAGAGTCGGAGAAGCATCGCGCGATGAGTCCTTCACTGTATACGTATAGCCGGACATTGGCTTGGAGCGTCGACTTGCATTTTTCAGCCAAGAATCGCCACTCCGATATACTAGGCAGCGGAAGACGTGGCGTTCTCTGATGCGGAAAACGAAATTATTAGGTTGTACTTAAATGCACATGTATAGGTATCGATAGCGTAAGTACTGCAGCTCCTTCTTACTCAACAAAATCAGTACCGCAACACGTCAGTATTATGAACGACATGTACCCAATTCAAACCATGTACAACCGAGTAAACCGGACCAGATCCAACTGAACCCAATCAGATCCAATTGAGCCCGAGTAAGCCCGATTGAGCCCGAGCTAACCCGAGTAAGCCCGAGTAAGCCCAGTAACGACATTAAATGAGAATGTATATACCTGCGCGTTGCAGTCGTTGGCTCGGCTCTCCTGACGTGGACGTTTCGGGCTCGCCTTCGACTTGAACTTCCCGTAGTGAGTGCATACGAACGTCCTTGCGTACTGCTCCCACTCATCAGGAATTTTGGGCGCCTTTGACTTATTCCGGTCGATAATTCCGTTACGCTCTACCACAGTAGTATTTGTTCTTGCACGGAAGACCTACAAAATATTGATGATAAGACGGTGAAATAGCCCAGGTAATGCAGGAGACACAAACGAAGAGCTACCTGGAACGACTGCGCTTAGTACACGGCCAGATAGGCCTCGAAGGCCTCCCACGATGAGAACTGCACCTCTTGAGGCGGTGGAGCGTTCAAAATCCGCTCCTCGCCTTGATCACTGGTACTGATTGTTGGCTCAGCCGACTCGGCACCATTGAGACTCGGTGATGAGACATACGCAGCCATGGATGAGCTCTCGGACACGTCTGATACTTCCTCCTCGCTGTCGTCGTCTTGGTCAACAGGAAGGGGGCGCTTCTGCGCACTGCCCTTTTGGGTTCGCGGCGCCGGCGTCATATTCCTTCCACCGGAGCCATCCGCTTGCTGAGTGAGGGGGGATTTGAGGTTGTGATGTGGATGTATACACCTCGTATACGTTATACCTTGTACGGATATGCAAAATCAGCAGCAAAGAAAATAAGAAAGGGTTAGGTTTCCAGGAGAGGAGTTCCAATCGGGCATTTTACTCACTCTCTTTTTTAATAGCTTAACCCTTT
The DNA here is from genome assembly GCF_020800215.1 of Phytophthora ramorum. Classification (NCBI taxonomy): domain Eukaryota; phylum Oomycota; class Peronosporomycetes; order Peronosporales; family Peronosporaceae; genus Phytophthora; species Phytophthora ramorum. Next base: position 4,531,209 of record NW_027150647.1, read on the forward strand.
CACTACCGGTTGATTTGACAAGGCTTACAGGTCCACTGTGGTCCCGTAATAAGTAGGTGGCCGCCGTTTGATAGGCTAAAATTCTGAGGTTGCAGGTGCAGGCTGCACTGCACAAGCCTAAAAGGACCGCAACGGTCCCCTACGATTTGTAGTACCGTAGCGGCCACAAAAGTTTGATGCTGCCTTCGTAACCACTCGACTTTTTTCTACTGCAAACATTGCACTTGTCCAGCAGCAGCTTGACGATGGACATCTCACAGCTCCTGAACAACGACAGCGACGGCGCGGACTGGGAGTTCGAGGCGTCAGAAGCAGAAGAGGCAGACGAGAGCCCAGAGGATGAAGCAGATGACGAGGGGGGCGCTGCTGCCGAGTCCGATGGCGAGGAAGCGCCGCCAGTTTCTACAAGTCCGTCGGCACAACGTCGGACCGGCAACGCGTACGTCGACCACCTCATCCAGGCGAGCGGACTGCATATTGTCCGTGACAGAGAGGTCCGCACTGCTTACAAAGACCGCGGCGAGTTGGGTCTCTTCTCGCTGTTCTTCACCCGGGAGTTGTGGACGTCGTTACAGACGCGGACCAACGAAATGCTCAAAACCAAGGGGAGGCTCGAGGCTACGGAGTTTGAAATTGATGCTTATATTGGCTTAGAGATCGCTATGAGCTTCAACCCCGTTACGGAAATCAAAGAGCTGTGATCGCAGAAGCTCTTCATGGGCCAATCGGATTTCGCCTTGACATTGGCAAGAAACCGGTTTGAGAGCATTCGCGCTCGCTTCCAAGTTCATGCGCCAGAGAGCGTCCCCGTCGAGAGGCGTGAGCTGGATCCGTTGTGGCATAGCCGGCGACTGATGGCCCAGATTCAGGAGAAGTTTGCCACAATTGCTGTCCCAGTTGGTGCTGTTAGTTTAGACGAGAACACAGTGCGGACAAAGGCTCGCTCTTCGGCCAAGCCATGTTTGCCGTCCAAGCCGGACAAATACGGAGTGCGCTTCTACGCGGTGGTGGGGTGGGAGAGCTTGTATGCCTACTCTGTATGGGACAACGGATCTGGTAATCGAACGAGGACTACGCCAGCAGAACGCTACGTGGGCGTCTTTCCGGCGCTTCGGACGCCTTTGTTCAGAACGCTCGACCGAGGATATATTCCAATAAGCCGCAAAGATCCGAGCGCGCTGTGGGTCACGATGTGCGGCCACTTGACAAAGCAATATCCAGCGCAGGATGGCCACAGACTGCTTGTCTGTGACAACTTCTACACGTGGCACAATCTTGCAAAGACTCTTATGGCGTTCACCGATGGTGAAATGAGGATGTTGGGAACGGTCAGAATTTCGTTGCAGGGCAAGTGGAACGCTGCAGCATTGGAGGCGGCGAAGGCGCGAGTTGATGTTGCAGAAAGGGGTAGTTGGGAGCTCGTTGCCGCGGTAGATGTAGCTCCAGGCTGGGAGAAGCTGCAAGAGAAGCACAAGCGGGCACAGAAGAAGCTGCCGCCACACCTCCAAACGGAGTACGTTGCGTCGATGACGGTGGCGGTCGGTGCAGGATACATCGTCTTCCGAGACAAACTAACGGTGATCTTTTATACGAACGATCTGGCGGGGACGCCATCGCAGCGGGTGCTACCTGGCAATTCACCGGAGGCAATCTGGCTTTGTCGAGGCCTCGCGCCGCTTCGTCGCTGGACAGCAGACCGAGTCATGCACCGGCAAACCTTCCGAGTGCCGTCAATGGTAGTCGCCTACAACCTCTTCATGAATGGCGTTGACCGCGTTGATCAACTAAGGAGCACGAATCCAATTCGTCGAAAGGAGAAAAGGCTGTCGATGAGTATCCTGACTTGGGCGCTGGATCTTGCGTTGATCAATGCGTTCACGCTCTTCAAGAAGGTTGCCGGCGAAGATGCTACGCGCGTCACCTTACGCGACTTCAAGCAGCGAGTGGCGGAAAAATTGACAGCACTGCAGCGTGTTCGAGTGGCAAAGCAGCGCCGTCGCCAACCTGTCCCCAACGAACCAATTGCAGACGTTGTGGGCGCCGATGACAGCTCCCACGCAATTACACCGAACTCAACTCAGCATTCAGCAGGTAAGCTTACATGTTATCTTTGCTCGCTGCGTGGCTTCGCCAAAAAGGCACGCTTTGGCTGCACGGGGTGCCACCGTGGCTTTCACGTGACCTGCTTCAGCGCTTTCCATTACAGAGATGCGCTATCGTCCATATCGCTTACGGTCCGTTCAGCACTGGATGCTGTGTGCGACGCTGCAACGGGAGACTCTGCAGTACATACACGGCTGAAGAAGAACAAAACCATCACATACTTAGATCAGTTAGAGCTTCCATAGAGGCAAGGAGGGAGTAAGCAAATGATACCTGACGATGGCGTTGAGTCGAGCGACCTCCTTGTCCACGCAGAGCGAGAAGTCGACGCGCTTCGTCCTGCAGAGACGACCGTGCTTCTTGTAGTAAAAGAGCTGCCACAGCGCCCTCTGCACGTGGCGGGATGAGAGCCGCCGTCTACGCCGCTCCTGCGTCAGCATCCGGAGCCTGCTGCCGATGATGGCCTCGCCGTACAGGGTCCACTCACACGGTTCATCGCCGCAGTAGCTGCACGTCCGCGGCGTCGTCTTGCTGGCGGCCATAGGTCTGAGCTTGAATTTCAAATTTGGTAGTACCGTACCAAGCAGGGAGAGAAAACACGCTGCACAGTCATTGGTGGAGTTTTGGATTTTGCGTCAGCTGATTGGCGGGATTACAGGGCCGCTGCGGGCCTACAAAAAATGTCTGGTAGTAAAAGGGTTAGCAGCTCTCACGATTCCCTCCTCGTTGCCGTCTGATTTGCAATTGGAATCAATGCAAATCAAAATCAATGCTAGATGGACCTCGTCAAAGTACTGAGACGCGTGACGCTCCTTCAAGTGAAAAATCGATTGCGAATCTTGTTTTTCTGCGGTTGCAATTGATGAGTGCATACCAAGCATGATGTTGGCTAACCCCGTCTGAAAACGGGTCAAAGAGTCTATTTGCCCATTCCTCGATGAATTTCTGGAATTTACGTATCATATGAATACTATAATAACGTTTAGGTATATTGTATCACTTACTCTGTCAAGTTGGACTCTAATAACCATCCTCGATAGGTGATTGCATCCTGTCGAGTCTCCCAGCCTCCTCTTTACCTCAGCTGCATCTTCACTTGCTTTTGTTTACAAAAGCCTTATTCGCTTGTTTCCTCGACTTCCACCCACCTAGCACAATCGGCCCTGATTCTCGCCTCCACTGCCACCCGCACCGGGTGCTCTGCCCCCACATCGTCCATTGAGATCATGTGGCTTGCCTTGGTGTCCATTGCCAAGTTTGGCAGCCAATCTGCTGTTTTATTGTCCGCTCTGTAGTGGTGACTCCAGCTCGCCACTTTACACTCGTCCGCCAATTTCCTTGATATCCTACACCAGTGCTGTATTTTCTTGCCCTTTGGTGGTTGACGCTCTCACATCAATTTGATGATCATTGCACTGTCCCCAATGACGTGCATCCCCAGCCACCCGCATTTCACCGCCCTTAGCAGCAGACGATGCAGTTCCACGAATTCTGCAACGTTATTGGTGACTGTGCTGTTGCCAAGTGCTGTTGTTGCCGCCCATAATGACGTCACTGTTTGTCGTCGGGGCCCACTGACTGCCCCAATCACACTGCCACTACCACCAAGTCCCGGGTTCCCTCTGGACCCACCGTCAAAGAAGTTCAAACGTTCCACATTGTCCGAGCTGTGACTGTCGTCGATCCTCTCCCTGCTGGCGTCCTTCCTTCCGAGGATAAAATCCACCACATCCATTTTGGGCTTGGACTGCTGTATAGTGAGCTCCGAAAACGCTTTACCCCCTCCCTGATCTCTGCCTCATGCTTCTTCGCTGTTTCCTCGGCTGCGATGTGTTTTTGTCCATCCAGATACAGGATATCCACATTCCATCGCCAAATTCTCGTTATTGTCGCTGCACATCCTATGATTCATAGCTTTTGCAGGATTTCTTGTCCTTGTTCCCACACTTCCTCCGTCTGAGTCTTCCTCCCATGCTACGATCCAATCCGGTATTTTACGCAGTTTCAGACTGTATATGCTTTCTAGTGCGTCTGCGCGTCTGCGGTCCTCGTCATTCTATGATCTGGACGTCGCATCCCAGCATCGTAGATAGAAGTCCCAGAAAGATGCTGCAACAGAGCAGTTCCACGCTGAATGTGCCGTGCCCCAGTCATCTTTATCTCCACGGTCAGCGCAAGCTGTAGCTATTCGTCTCTTTATTCCACAACCGCAAACGATCGTGTTTCTGTCTCCATAGGTTTTGTACGCGATGTGGTGATATCCCTTCCACTTTCTTCAGCGTTTCCCACGTTAAGTTACCAATTGCTTTAGCGATATTGGTGTTCTGGTCCGTCCAGTGAGTTGTTGTCTTTGTTGCTACCCATTGTGTAACCTCTCCCTTCGTCTTAGATAGCTGACCTTCAGTTGCCTCCGTGTTAATTTCCACCTTCGTTGCCCAGCCCACTTGGGCGTATGTGCGGTAGTACGTGATGCGGCGTGACCCACACAGTCCTCGTGCAACTGCCTCTGCCACCGTCATGTTGGATGCTGTCGTGTTGACGTCCTCGTTTAGCGTACTCCAGGAGTGCCGCACTACGCCGCTGTCGCCATGCACAGTGAAAACATGATGGGGATCGTCTAATCCACGATGCATCTGGAGCACCTCTGCTTTCTGTGGATTGAAGGCAAGTTCCGACCACAGTTCCCTAAATTCGTGTGCGATAGTGCTTGTCAGCGGTAGATGATACTGCATCGGTACAATCATGACATCCCCCACTGCATTCCACTCCACTTCTACCACTTCTTCGATGGTCTTGTTCGTGACCCCCTGGACCAGGTTCCTGTACTGCGACCACTTTCTCGTCTTGCCGTCGGAAGTCCATAATTCCACCGCCTGGAGTGGCAAGTTCCCAAAGTTGGCGTGTATGAACTCTCCTCGACTACTTCGCCGCCTCTTCGTCATGAGAGCCATGGGTGATTTTGCTAGCTCCTGGAATGCACAGTGCAGTCCGCTCGTGATCCACCGTGTGACGAGTCCGTTGCGGTGTCTTAACCGCTTCCTCAGTTCCACCCCAGCTTCATGCACCCGCTGCTGATCCTCTTCATAGTCGACTAGAGCATAGGTGGCCCAAGACCGTCCTGCTTTCCACATATCTGCCGGGGTGGGTGCATGAGGTTCCATCTGAACTGGAGTAATGGGTCGCACCACTCTAGTCCTTGTTTGTTGCAATGTATCACCTATAATCTGCACTGACCTTCGCTCCGTCATGGCCCAGTTTCCTACCGTCGCTGCGGCGAGAGCTGCTAATTCTGCACGAAAATTCGGGAGTCCGATGCCTCCTACCTGTAGTACCGTTTCTGCCACTTCTGCTCTGATCCATCTAGTTGGAGTGCGATCTGGGAGAGCTAAGGTTGATTTCCGTACGAAATTCCTTATGCGTCTGTCGGTGTTTTTGATGTTGGCTGCAGAAGGCCAGGCATGTCGCTACATCTAGTAGCTTTGGGATGACAATTGCTGAAACTACCATCACCCTTTGCTGTACGGTATTAGTTTTCCCAGCCGCCAATGCTAGTCGTACTGTCAGCGCAGCAAAAGCCTTGATCCAAGCTTCATCTGTCGTCTTGTCCGCTCTTGTTATGTGGTCCAGTGTTCTGGGTCGCAGACCAAAAGCTTACCCCCCCCCTAGATGATGAGCATCTGTGTGAGATTCCAGATGTCAGATGTGGTGCATCAGCCGCCGCTCTCACTTCGCTGTAGCCAGGGACGCGACCAAGGACGCTGTGCAAGCTAGGTAGCTAGGCGAGCAGTAGGGAGCCGTAGAGAGCGACGAACTCTATCTTACTGTCAATTAACTTTGCACTTTACCTTGAACAAGGCACTCCTCGACCGCGAACGCCGAGGACGCAGAACACCCAGATACCGGATACTGCTCACTTCCTTCACGATCTGCCCAGTTTTCCTCGCCGATGTCCCCAGTTCTGTTATGGTTGTTTGCCCTCCGTCGGGCTCCTGACTTAATGCAATCGCCGCTGATTTGGTCACATTCACTTTGGGCCCCGACACTGTTGTGAATCGAGCCACCGCTACTATTATGTCTGCTTGCTGCACCTTGTCCGTCATGTAAACGGTAGTATCATCAGCATATCCTGCCACCTGCAGGATCATCTGTCGTTTGTTGTCCAATCCCCCTCAGCATGGGATCATTTTCAATTTCGTCATAAAGTAAGTCGACAGGTATGATGATGCTAGCGGGCACCCTTATCTAATTCCGCTGGTCACCGTAGTTGCTTGCGATAGACTCCCGTTCGCCATGAACTGCACTCGCGTTCCAGTATGTATTGCCCTCACCATCGCACAGAATTTTGGCGGAAATCCCTTCGCTTTGAGTACTGTCAGGAGGAAATCCCTACCGAGTGAGTCATGTGCTTTGGCAAAGTCCATCAGCAAAGCCTGCGCTCTACTCAGATGGGGTCTTCCTTGACAGTAGATTTTAGCCGCTTCCAATAAGTCGATAGCTTCGTGTATTGTTCGTCCTGGGACGAACCCGAATTGTGTATTGTGTACGAGTCGATCAATATAGCGCCGTACTCTCCATGTATGGTTTGGCTGGGGCGTTTGCCTTTGAAGGCAGATTGAAAACTGAATTGATCTTATTTGTGTGTGTGTGTGTGTGTGTGTGTGTGTGTGCTATCTGTCTATCTACGAGCGCGCTGGGAGCGCGCTCTTGAACATGCAGTGGTTGGCTATGGTTCGCCGTGGCGCGTGCTTGCGCAACCTTCGTGAGTATGCAGGCATCGATCTCGGCTCTCTGTGCGGACTCTCCTGATGATGGCGTGTAGCTCTGCTTTTGTACTTGCAGATCGTTACACTCCCCCCGAGTTGAGCGAGTCCTAGCACCTTGAAAATGAAGTCGTCAAAGTTGAAGTTGATGGTACCGTAGTCCCTTGTTGTAAGGAACATTACCGGGAAACCTCGCATGAAGAAAATTACACTAGGCCCGTGCTTGAGAGCGGCGGCGTAGATCTTTGAGCAGCGCTTGCCAGTGACTGACATGCTTGATGTCACGGTCGTGTTCCTATGGTGAGGAAGACCGTGCCACCTGACCAGGTACTCGGGTTGACGGTTGAATGTACGCCGTTTGATCAAGGCTTCGACAACATGTAGCGGCTCACCGTCGTCGTCGAAGATCACCGGAATCGACTTGGGGATCACACGACCGTCGAAGCGGTCCGGGTTGCTGGTGCACACCTTGACCTTGTCGATATTGAAGCGTGGACTCAAGCTTTTGAGATTGGCAGGCAGATCCAGCAGCGCGACGTTGCCTCGAATTTCCAGGATGGTGTACGGTCCGATGAAGCACGGTATGAACTTGCGAGAGCGTAGCGTCGTCTCCGCAGTCGCATGGGAGATGTTCAGGTCCTGGGTGGAGAGTAACGCGTGGTCTCCTACCTTGAACGGATTCTCCGCGCGGCGCTTGTCGTAGAACTTCTTCTGTGCTGCTTGAGCGTCCAAAAGATTCTTCCGCGCACGCTCAATCACTTCTTGGCGATGCTGCACAAAACGTGACGCATGCTCCACACGAGAGCGAGGCACCGACGCCGCGTCCGCACCAGTATCCAGCGGATTCGTGGGCTTCCTACCCGTGTCGACGAAGAATGGCGACAGCGTTGAGGAGCTCGACACCAAGGTTGCATGCGCGTACTCAATCATCGGTAAGTGCTCGTTCCAATCGTTTCCATGGTACGAGATAGAGCACCGCAGCGAGTCTTCGAGGGTCCGGTTCTGACGTTCGGTTTGACCGTCGGCTTGAGCTCGGTGGGCACTTGTCATCGCCGCTTTGATCATCATCAGGTTCACCAGTGCTGTCCAGAATCTCGACGTGAACTTTGGGTCTCGGTCCGAGGTGATGGTCGATGGGATGCCGTAGTACCGAATGACGTTGTTGAAGAACAGCTTGGCGGTATCCTCTGCGGTTGCCATAGTGTGCGTCGGGATGTAGACTGGTCGTTTTGACAACTTGTCGACCACAACCATGATCGCGTCGAAACCGTCAGACACGGGCAAATGGGTGATGAAGTCGGTCGAGGCGACCTCCCAGCAAGCCGCTGGCAATGGGATCGGCTGGAGCTTTCCAGTTTTGCGCCCCTTGTACCTCATGCACGACTCGCAACTCTGCACGTCGGATTTGATGTCTAGGTCCATGCTCGGCCAGAAGTACCACTGAGCCGCAGCAAGTTGCGTGCGACGGATGCCTGGATGCGCCATGATAGCAGCGTCATGCGTGGTGTGAATAACATCGACGCGTAGCTTCCGGTTGGTGGGGACACAAAGCCGACGTAAGTTGTCGTTACTCTTCAAGTAGACCAACCCGTGGACGACTTCGTACTCTTCCGACGTTCTGCCATACTTCCACAGGTGTTTGAACTCTGGGTCCCGGTCGTACGCCTTCTGGAACGCCTTCTTCGTCTGGGTATCCAGTTGCAGTGAGCTTATCACCGTGCTACCCGCCGTCGAGAATGCGTGCACTCTCATACGCAGCTGAGCCGTGCCAACATCGTGCAATTCCGCTACCGGCTGCTTGACGGCAAGGATCACGTCTTGATCACGCGTAGGTATGCTTCGGATTTTCTCCGTCGTCTTCGTTCGGCGCGAGGCCGCTTGCCGAATGTCCGTACACGTCGGAGACGAACGACACGCTGCACAGAGCGAAACCGTCACTGGTTTAGACTCGTTATCATCTTGGCCCTCCCCCAGACTTGATGAAGGCCCAGGTGGGCGCGACAAGGCATCAGCGATGACGTTCATAGCGCCTGGGCGATGGTGCAGCGTGAACTGGAAGGACGCAAAGAAGTCGAGCCAACGTGCGAGTCGACCGAACAGGCGCGGATGTTGCAGAAACCACTTGCACGCCGAGTTATCGGTGTACACTTCAAACGAAACTCCATGGAGGTAGTGACGCCAACGGGTGAGGGCTTGCTTAATGGCAAACAGTTCCTTCTCGTGGACCGGCCAGTTCAGCTCATGAGGGCCGAGCTTCTTGCTGAAGAACGCCACCGGAATATCACTGCCATCGTGCAGCTGGGACAGTACTCCACCAGTGCAAGCATGGCCTGCGTCCGTTGTCACGATAAACGGCCTGTCAAAGTCAGGGAGGCGAAGTACCGGGGGGTGCTGGAGCGTTAGCTTGATGGCATTGAAGGACAGGCGCAGCGTGTCATCCCATGCCCACGGCACGTCCATCTTGACCAGTGCGCTCAGCGGTAGTACGAGCGTCGCAAAGCGGTGAATGAACCGATGGTAGTAGCCAACAAGCCCTAAGAACCGCTGGAGATCCTTGATATTGCTAGGCTCCATCCACTCGGCGATCGCACGGGTCCACGTGTAAACCGTCGACCGAGATCGTGTGGCCAAGAAAATCAACAGAGCACTGGCCGAAATCACACTTGTCGGGACATGCGTACAGCTGGTGCTGACGAAGCACTTCACACACCCGCTGGAGATGCTCAACATGATCCGCCATCGAGCGCGAGAAGATGCAGATGTCATCGAGGTAAACGACAACGAACGCTAAGTGACTCAACACATTGTGCATCAGACGCGTCCACGTGGCCGGCATCCCGGCCAGACCCATGGGAGCGACGTTCCAGTGATAGATTTCTTGGTTCGTCCTGAACGCCGTGTACTACTTCGACGTAGGGGCCATGCGCATCTGATGGTAGCCGCTGGCGAGGTCGAGAATCGTAAACGCCACCGCTCCTACCATGCGATCGAAGAGCTGTTCGATGTGGGGCAGCGGTATTTTGGCAACTTCCGAGGCAGCGTTCACCAGTCGATAGTCAATGACCCATCGAATCGCCATGTGCGGGTTGTTTGAATGCAGCCACTCCAGTCGCGATGGGAACTTGCCGATAGTCGGATCCTTCTTGGGCACCCCGAAGATGTTGGACATCCATGGAGAATCTGACACCTCGATCCAGTTCTTCTTCAGGAGCTCTGCCACAAAGATGTCCAGCGCTTCCTGCTCGACCTTCGACAGACGAAATGGCGCTCGGTTACTAGGCTTCGCGCCTGGCTTCACGATGACTTCGTGCTCGATCGATCGCTGTGGTGGTAAACCTGGTGGAAGCTCTGCTGGAAAAACATCCGCGAATTCCTCTACCACTGCTTGAAGCTGCGGCGGAACGGTTTTCACGTTGGGCGGTTCCTTGACCGTGACATGATACAGCTCGACGTATTTCTCAGCCTTGACCTTCGTCGCGAATTGAGCGGCTGAAATGACACACAGCGAGGTGGCTGCTTCATTCTCCGTCCTTGCCCGAGCCGTGAGGCGACGGCCGACAACCAAGTGACGCAATGGAGCTTGGACCCAATGACATATGAAAATACCCTGCCTTGACGTGGTCATCGAGCTGCTGGCGCAAGTTCGAGGGCAGTGGATGCTGAAGAAACTTTGACGTCACCTCCACCGCAGCCAATGCTGGAGGGGCTACGTCGAGGCTGTCGTTTATCGAGCGGGCATCCAGCACGAGACGCGGTCGTGGGATTCGCATCACACCGGTTTGCCAGCTGATGATCGGGTTGAACTGCACTAGCCACGGATGGCCGAGAATCACGTCTTGATTCGACGATACCTCCCACTCGAAGAGCGAAACATCAGCGAAGTCTCTGCCATCAAAGCTCAGTGTCTCGCAGCAGCGGTGTGCCGTGCGGGCAGGAGTCGTAGTACCGTCGAGGTGCTCCGCAGTCACTTTGGCCGCATCCACGAAGTGTTGAGCGAGGCCAGGGCGCACGATGTTGCGTTCTGCTCCACTGTCGATCAAGACACGCACCACTTGGTCGTTCATCATCCCTTCAAAGCGCCGTAGCTCGCGTTTGGACGGAGCTCCGCTGTCAACGGACACCATGTTGAGTTGTAAGCTGTCAGTGACTTCAACAAGGTTGTCGTTGTCGTCAACAAAGTCCTCTTCGCCGTCGGGGTCGTCTTCGGCCTCGACCACGCGGCGGAACGAGTTCTGGTTCGCTCTGAACGAGCTGCGTCCGTGTGGTGGCCGGGAAGGACCACGAGGGCTGTTGCGAGCCTGACGCTTGCGGCAGTCAGCTAGACGGTGACCAGGCTCCTTGCAGTAGAGACACAGGTTTCGCCGCATACACTCTTCACGGGAGATGATGCGAGCGTTGCCGATCTCCATTGAAGTTGGTTGCTCCTCTATGCGCTGTCTGAGTTGCGGAGACGAGCGACTTTGCGACGACTGGTGTCGTGAAGAGACGAAGTGGGTGTGGTCGTACATCAGCGCGAACGAGATTGCTTCTGTGGTGGTCCTGAACTGCCTCAACTTCACCTCTTGTTTGATGTCAGTCAACAGACCCTTCTGGAAGTGCATCACCTTGTTGATGTCAGACATTGCAGATGATGCCTCGGAAAGCGGCGACGTAGTCTTCGAGACACGAGAAGTTCCTCTGGCACAGGCAAAGCAGCTGGTCGCGCAAGTGTTCTTGGCGATCCGGCGCTGTGAACTCGCTCGTCAGAAGTTCTTCAAACTGCGTAACAGAGTGCAAGAAGTGTTCATCGTGGGAGACGTACTCACGATATCACGCCGCAGCAGGCCCTTTCAGGTTTGCTACCAAAAGAGACAGCGGTCGCTGTTGAGGCGCCTCTGACCCATACTTGATGTTCTTCGACTCGAAGTAGAGCTTGGCGCTGAACATGTAGTCACCGACGTCGTCTTCTTTGGTTCCCGAAAACTTGGGCATGGTAATGCCCTCAGCTCGGTATTATTGCGTGTTGACGGCAGGAGACTCACTCTGCTGCTGTTGTTGCTGCTAAGGTGGCGCCTATTGCTGCTCCAAGGTTGCTGCCATCTGACGCTGAAGCTCGGCGGTCTGCGTTATAAACTGTTGCTGCCGCTCGTGCATCATTGCTGCATGCTGTCACCGTGCTGCATGGGTTGTTCGTCCATGATTGTGCCTACGCTAGCACGTCGTCCCTTAGATGACTGGGGCGCGTAAGCTCCTCAGCCAAATCAATCAAAGTTGGAGCGAAGTCACAGACACTCCCTGGAGCGCTGCTTCCGGCAAAGCATGAGGAACCCAAAGCCGACGCTTTACCCTTTTTCTGGTACACCCCCCGAAACCCCAGTCCTCTCTTAAACGCCCCTGGCGACGCCAACTAGGAAGGCCGGGTGCGAGGTACCTGGTACTTCTGGTGAGAGGAAACGCCAACTGAGTGAGGTCGACGAAGAACCTCGGAGAAGCGGAGCACCGGCGATGCTGATGGCGATTGGTCGCTACGGGCCAATTAGCGGTCGACACGAAAAATGCGTGTGACAAGGCGGGTCTCCGCAGATGGATTCTCTCCCCCAGAAAAGAAAACGGCGGCGTGGCGGAAGCCGACAGAGAGCGGAGCGGTCGGATGAGCGGGCACACGCGCGGCTGAACGGACGAGGAAGGCGAGGGCGTACAAGCGTGGTGTACGGCCTGGCAGGAACGGAGGCGTGCCTAGGCGACGCGAGCTGAAGATCGGACGGACGGAGCGACTGGAACCGGACGGGAAGAAGCGTGCGCTGGGCCGTAAGTGCTACCAAGTGTAAGGTTTGGCTGGGGCGTTTGTCTTTGAAGGCAGATTGAAAACTGAATTGATCTTATGTGTGTGTGTGTGTGTGCTATCTGTCTATCTACGAGCGCGCTGGGAGCGCGCTCTTGAACATGCAGTGGTTGGCTATGGTTCGCCGTGGCGCGTGCTTGCGCAACCTTCGTGAGTATGCAGGCATCGATCTCGGCTTTCTGTGCGGACTCTCCTGATGATGGCGTGTCGCTCTGCTGTTGTACTTGCAGATCGTTACACTCCACGTCATTATACGTGTGAATATCTTGTAGTCCATATTGAGTAGTGCGATAGGTCGATAATAAGGAGGATCACTGGTATCTCCTCCTTTACTGATGCTGAAAATGAACGCTTCCACAAAAGACCGCGGCGTAGTGCCATTATTTATACAGGAGTTGTAAAGTTACGTGAGTAGTGGCACGACCTTCTCTCCGTAATCCTGGTGCTAATCGTTGTTGAGATTATCAGGTCCACACGCCTTACCTCTCTTACATTTTTTTAATTGCAGCTGTCACTTCGCCCTCTGTGACGTCATTGTCGATATCCTCCAACACCGGTGCCCTTTAGTTGATCCAAGTACTGTTCAGTGCTCTCCTTCTCCTCTACTGCACCATTGAAGATCGGTGCCCATTTTGCGGCTAGAATATCGGCTTTGTCATGAGGCCCTCTAGAATCCTAGAATTGAGTGCCGGTATTGTATTGTCCTCATATTTTGTGCAGATCCTGCGAAAAAAGCGCTAGATGGAGGCCCCGGTGCTCCATGCTTTGTTGTTTATGTGCACTCTCATGCGCAGGTTCCCTCGATTTTGTTGTAATCTCTTCAGTTCCGCCAGAGTAGCCCCCCCCCCCTCTCCTCGCCTGCATCTTCTGCGGTGTAACCATAGCGGTTAACGTTTCTCTTGAGTCTCCGGATGCGTTTCCGGTAACCCCCAGTCATTCGACGTCGTGCTGCGATCCTGAATTGTATCATTTCGCCTGTTAACTTAGTCTTGAAAGTATCCCACACCACTACGAGCTCATCCTGTTCAGTTTGACTGTACTGCCGTCTCAGTTGGTCAATCCGCTCTACTATTATACTGTGTGTAGCAGATTAGCTTTCTGGCCTCCGCCGTCATGTAGATTCGATCAATTCACGACGTTGATATTCTGCCGTCTGCTCCTGTGTGTTTGTAAGTGTGGTGCTGATCTCCATACTCCCTTCTACCCTGATTGTTGTAGTTGGTGGGCATGTTGTGGTCACTAGTCCATTCCTCTCCACAAATTGCAATAGGCCCTTAGCTCCTACATCCTCTCTTGGTGTTCCTCCAAAGCGATCAAGTCTGCTGTGTGTGACACAGTTCATATCTCCTCCAAAATTCACCGTCCTATCCTTCGGTAGCACTACCAGCTTGAGTTGATGGTAAAGAGCTATGTGCGCTGGCCCTGCCGATGGCGCGTATCTGTTGATGAAAAGGAACCCCTTGCCTCCGATATCTCCCGTCACCATCATCGTGTTCGCTGTCCACAGGTCCTGCTTCCATGGATTCACATGTGAGGCTGCTCCATACAGGTTGAGCAAGGTGGCGACCTCCGCACTTCTGTTCTTCTGTCCCGACGACCAGAATGACATGGTGTGCGCCACCGTTTACTTAAATCCTCATAATGCCGCATCCTGCGCAATCACCGCGCTATGCTCTTTGTCATGAAGGTGGATTTCCTGTAGGAAAATTAAATCTCTGTGCCCTCGCTCCGTGTTCTCTCGGACTGCTCTCAGGTACCCACCCAGCTCGTGTAGATGTGTCGCTAATCCTCTGATATTGTAAGTTGCAATTCCGATCGTTCGATCGTGTTTTGCTTTGTTGTTGAGTTTGAATGTGCTTGTCGCGCCCTTGTTCCTTCCTCTCCCTTCTAATCCTGCTACCCTGTCGTTTGAAGTTTGATCTGTCCGTAGTTTGCTACTCCTTTCTCGTAATGGCGGGATAGAACCTAGTTATCCTTGCCTGCTCACTGACTGCGTCGCGTACTCGAGCTTTGCCGCCTCGGGCGTTTTGGTCGGTCCCTCTTCCCATATTAGATGTTTGTGCAGTCTCCTCGACCCTCGACCTTTTCTTGTTTCCGTGAGTCAGACTCAGCCACCTCCGCGCTTACTCTAATCACTGCCTGTTTTGATTCGACACTGTGCTGGCTCTTTTTTGATATGCGCCAATCGGCTGATCGTAGGTGCTGTGATCGGTGTAGTCAGCATGACGGCGGTGGATCACGTCTCACCTGGGACTTGCCGTCCACTCTGGTCTCTTTCTGCTATTGCTGTTGCAGCGTTGGGCCCCTGTGTTAGACCCTCTGCGGTCTCTTCCTGCGTATCAGTGTTCTTGTCGCCTCCCTCCTCGCTGCCGTCTGTGCAGTTGGATGGCGTTGCCGACGCATCCCTCGCCCCTCTCTCGCGCTTTGCAATCTTAGTTATTGCTGACAGATCCTTTTTTGCATCTTGTGGCTGTCATCTGTTTCACGGTCCAGTGGGCAGCCCCCAGTCCGTCCAAGGACATCATTCACTATTTCGTCCATCATTGGCTGCTGCTCACGATATGCTTTGTGACGCTCTTCGTGCCTGATAATGGTTCCCGGGGGTTTTCCATCGCAGCACTAATATGACCGGATGGTTTCCGACGTCCACCAGCGCAGTGAGTCTCTTTACCGCTTCCTCAGTCGGCAATGGAGTGACCGTTCCAGTTTCGATGGCTTCGCCTCACTTCGTCGTGAACCGTTTTCGTGTTGGTGATCGCCTTCGCTCGTCCGCCTCGTCAGGTTTGTCACATTCCTGCGTTTCAACAGACTAACTCGGGCCGTTCGTCTCCTCAGTCTTGCTCTCCTCTGCGTCTTCCATGGTCACATCTCCCGTGTGAGCTTGGTTGACAGTCCTAGGCCCTGTTTCATCACAACTGCAAGGTCCTGCTGACGTTCGCCGCACCTCTGCCGCTGGCTCCATACAGCCGGGCAGAACATGTCATTTCCATATCATATTGCTCCTCCGCTTCCGTCACTGGTGCTGCGTGGGTGCTGTTGCACCCTTCGTCTACTGGTGATCGGTACTACCACCCCACTCCTGGGGTATGCTTGTTCATTCTGCCTCATTCAGTTGCGTTGCCTGATCCGCAGATCCCCTTCCGTTGCTTGGGGACTGCTGCCTCTGCCTCCGTAGCTCCTCCTTTAAAGCGCTGCCTCCTCGAAGCATTTGGTTGAGTTCTTCTATGGTTGTGGGAACCGCCATCTTGTGCACGACCCCTTCCTTCGTCCTGTGTACAGATGGTATTTGCCCCGTCAACTGGAACGTGTGTTTCGCTTTGCCCTCAGCTATACTCTCCAGTACTACCTTGTAGTTTTGTTCTGGGAAACCGCACATCGAGCACGGCCAGTTGATGTGCACATCTTGATGGTGTATAGGTATCTCCACATTATCGACAGTGACAAATCCAATCTGTCGCAATTGTGCTTGGCAGGCGGGGGCCTTCATGTCCACCACCCATTCATTCCTGCATCTTTGGTTTTCGGGTGAGCCATAGTATGCACCAGTAGTCCCATCTTAGCTGTCAGGATCCAGTACAAGTCCGTCGACATCATGGTACCTTCCCTCAACACCGCTGTCAACCTGTAGTAATCCAGCTTAATGCTAACATTCGTAGTCTTTGCCGTCTCCCGTTGATTATCGTAGTCGATGAGCTGTAGCATTTTCATGCCTAGAGGTAATTGACATCCACACCACTTTTGGGCGGTCTTTTGCCCTTGAAATACACTGTCAATACTCGTGTAGCCATATCGAACGAGCTCCGTGAGAGGTCTGCTTTCAAGTCCTCTAACTCTTGCTTCTGTGACGCGGCCGCTTCCGCTCCCATGCGAATCTGTTCTAACAGAACATGTTTGGGCAGATTTTCGCCAAAGCGCTGACCCGGCTTCAAGTGAGCATATATCGGATACTCGATCGCTTTGGCAATATCCATAAGCCGTGCCATTTCGCAGTCTGTCATCGTCTGCGCTACAAATTTCGGCGGCTGGAGCACCTCTAACTCGTGGCTGAGTATCATGAGCAGAGCTCTGTCTTCGTCCTGGGTACGCTTCCTGGGCACCGCAAGAGTGTCCATTGGTGTCATCCACAGTTTGTGCAACCGTTGTGCCTCTTCCGATTCTCCGCCCCCCTTGCAATCCAAGCCCTTGTCCACCGCCCCTACATAGGAAATAGGTGTTTCCTCTATCTCTTTTCTTTCATCAGTTGCAGCCTGCGTTGTCTTGTCTACGAACTTGAAAAACTGCAACTGCTCATCTAGTTCTCGTTGAGTACAGTGCTCTTCAACGATCCATGTCTGCATCAATTGTCGGAGTCGTTGTACATGTTCCGCCTGCTGCCTGTTCCAGTAGCGCCTCAATCGGTTGTACTTATTTTCCAACATTTCCGGAATCACATCCCCCCATTGCAGCCTCGCATCAGTTTCGAGCTTCTGTTCCGGTCCTTTCCCCATTGTCGCCCTCCAGTGCTCCTGGAACCGCCGCTCACTCGCATCTCCGTCAGCCTTAGTTCTGTGTCATAAACGTATTTCTTGGAAGCCTTGTTGATTAGGTAGTTCCTGAGTTGCTTAAAGACGATTTTACCATCGCCCATATCCATGCTGCCGGGTTTGGGGCCTTGACCTTTTCCAGACCTATCTTTGGATCCTCCAACCGTTTGTGGGCGACAGCTTTCGTCCACTCTGCTTGTTCTTCATTAGGCGCTGGTGTGATGCGCCATTTTCCTTGCTCTCTTGCACTTGACGCCTCTTGGCTCCTCTTACCGCTCGCCATTCGCTTGTTTCTTCATTCTTGTTCTCCATCACTTGTAGTCTCCTTAGACCAGCGCTGCTCGTCCCACCTCGACCGGCTGTAGAGCTGTCGTCGCTTGGTTCGCCGCTGGACGTGCTCCGCGCTTTGGTTTCTTTTGACGACCCTTCATTTATCTGAAAGATTTTATGCACCGGGGGTTTAGGCGCCCTTCCTCGCCTCCCCCCGGTCGTTGTATAGGCTCCGGTCTTGGTCCCACGAAGAGTAGTGAGCTCTAGTCAGCGGATTTGGAAGTGTATCGTATGAATACTATAGTACTTCAGTATACAGTACTATTAATAAATGTGATACTGCTTCGTATGTGTAATAGAAGAGGGCTCTGGGTTCAACGGCATTTAGATGACGAAAGGTCCCGACTATACAGAAATTGGAAGAGAGTATACCGACGACGGCTCCAAAACAAACAGTCATAAACAGGGCAGTTTGCATATAAGGGAGTGTCAAGCTGACAGTCCCGTATATTGAACCTGGTCAAATGAGTGGGTGCCCATCCGTGTGTTTGGCGATCATCGCTTGGTTGGCGAGACGAGATGGCAGAACGAGAGAAGGTAGCACGGGGACGGAACTACGACCCAGTGGGAAATCTTGAGCTAGTTCGAGCGTGGTACTCGTATTGACTGATGAATCCGTGGCGGAAAACCAGACAGCCAAGCAACTATGGGAGCGGGTGCGGGGGATAATGGAGAGATCGGAGCACATTGCCGCTGCTCTAGCAGTGAAGACCTTGAAACATCGGTCCTGATCAAGCCTTCAGGCGCATTACGGCCAGATGTAAAGGTCTATTGCGAAGAATATAAGCTGTTCGAAGCGCGTCGAATCATTGCGACAGTATCGACAGAGCGGGACACCATGAAGAAGACGTTGGCGCTGTATTACGAGCGCAACAAGCATCATTTCGCGTACATCGCCTGTTATGATGTGCTGTTGAAGTGCCCTAAAGTCAAGCAGGCGCTTGATTAGCTCGTTGAGCGCCCGCGGTCAGGCAAACGTAAATCCTCGGAGATAGAGCCACAGCCAGAGCCGTCCAGCGGGAATATGACTCGATTACGTCTTCGCCAACTAGCATCACGACAGCGGAGCGACCGTCCACAGATGTGAGAGCAACAAAGCGGGATAAAGAGGAGCTGCATATGCAGTACTGTAACGGGGTTACACGTACCCGTTTGTGTATCGTACACGAATAGTGTGTTTCACACAAATGGTGTGCACACCCAAATTGGTGTGTGTACACGAGACTTAGGTTGGTGGCCTCACAGCCACCCGTCATGCATATTACTAGGCTCTACTAAGGTAGATAGTGAGTGTTATACATTTACCCCACTGGCGGTCTTGCCGCGAATAACAATAATAAAAATCAGTTCACGTTTTGAAGTCTAGTGTCTATTAGCCTTATTTAAGGTATTAATAACTCTAGGAGTATGTAGATCGCATATCTACAGACTGTACTTGGTTATTGTATAGAACCTAGGTTTACAACCGAACTAAGACTCTGAGAGTCTACGTCTTCCTCTGACACAAGCTACAGCAGCCCCGCTGCAAGTACTGTACCGTAAAGGCTCAAGAAAGTTATCCAAGTCGTTGAGCTACTAGGTTGATGTCCTGAAAGAGTAGCTTCTGATTAATCAAGCCCAACAGCGTTTACAAGAGGAACAAGCACTGCATGCAATGATCAACAGGCATCCCGAAAATTCGATAAATATTTATTGCAATATGAGGAAGGAAATGTGTATCTGTTTTTTTAGGACAAGAGGATGGAAATAAATAACTGCAATCCAAGAGTTAGAACAGTAACTTACTGCAATAGTATTTGTCAAGTTCATCTCCTACATGCACTGCTCGACAGTCGCCACATCCCATAGACAATTCTTCAAAAAGAGAATCATCTCCAGCATCAAGGGAGATAAGCGATGACGTTTGAGGCGCAAAACGGCACGAGCCACGCTAAAGAGGCGCTCCACCATATTGGAGGTTGGTGGTATCTCCCCCAGCAGCATGTAGGTGGACGGCTTGGCAGCCACCTTGCGGCGCTTGAGGATCCACTCAGCGAACCCTTCCTTGGTCGATGGGGGTACACCTGAGACCAAAATGCTGCTGCGCTGCCGCTTGAAGGGCTCTAAAGCCGCCACTTCATCCTCCGTAAGTAGCGGCGATTAACGAGCCACTGCCTCCTCAAACAGGATGGAGTGCACGATGTCGGTATTGGATGCTAATACATAGGTAGGTATTATAATACAAAAAATATCAGTGTCAATAACAATACACACAAAACCAAGCATTCTTACCGAGATATTTTGCAAACGACGGTCGAATTTCCAGCAGGTCATCGAACAGATCACGCGCATCCAGCAAAGTTAGCCCCGTGGCTTGTAGGCGCTTGGAGACGGACTCAACGTCACGTAGGCTGGTTAGCAGGGCCTCGAGCTTGCGGTGTATCGTACGAGACGGAAGATACAGACAACGACGAAAAAAGCCGGCGCTGCTGAACGCCTTCCGCCATAAAATCGTACAAATACTGCATCCGACTGAAAACTCGGCACAAAAATTTAAGTGCTTTGATTGGATAAAAAAGTACATGCTTGTGAAAAAATACAATAAAAAGTCCAAGAATTCAAAGAAAAGGCTGACTTGGTAGATCATTATCTCTGGGTGGCGAGGAATAGCCTTCTCGAAGCTACGTTTTACCACCTCCTTATCTAACTTCTCCCAGGCAGCAATTGTTGCCTTAATCACACGCATACGCCTCTCTTCCGGCTTGCCTTTATTGATGCCTCGGAAGCCACCACGAATGGCCGCCTGCAGCGGTCCCATTACGCCAACATCAAGTGGTTGGCATACCGACGTACTGTTGGGCGGTAATGGGACCGTTGTAGCGCTAACAACCTCAGCGACAAGTCGTTGTCCCTCCTCCGAAACGTGGGACTCAAAGTTGTCCAGGAGGAGGACGGAAGGCTCTGTAATTTCATATTTTAAAAGCTTTTCTACATAAAATTTCCAGCCTAAATCATCCATGCATGCGTTCTCCTGCACGATGTAGAAGTGGCCATCTGGGTACTTTGAGATCTCCTTCTTCTCAATACGACCCCCGGGTTTACCGCGCACAATGAAGAGAATAGGGAGTTTTGCACCTACAATCAACAAGTTAAATTAATAAAAACGAATATTACGAAACAAAATAAAACATATCAGCAGTTTTAAAAAACAAAGCTTACCGTCTGCGCGAGTCGTGAGTACTGCAGTCATCCTTCCCGTGTGCTTCTTGAGCCCGATGATGTTAGCGGGATCTTTACGGCCATTCAAAGCCCAGGCGCGGAGTGGTGGCATATCAAAGTTGATGCCGGTCTCATCAACATTGAGTATACCACCACTCGGATACTCAGTGTACCGTGACCAAAACGAAAGGCCCGAACCATCTGGAGCTCCTCCAGCGACTTCTTGGCGCCTTGGGGCTTCTGTGATGAAAACCCGTGTCTATAAATTATATAAACAACACTAAAAATCAATTCTTTACGGATAATAATAAAACCAAATGGCTTACTGATTTGCGAGGCGCTGGCAGAGGCGCTCTAGCGCAAGGACACCACATTTCCTGCTAGCAATGTACTCCATAACCCATTCGGGATCCTCTGCGCACATCCGGTCTATAATAGCATTTGTTGATAGAACTTATAAAACAATATTGTAAAACCAAATATAAACACAAACGTCAAAGTGGAAGAATTGCCAGAATAAAACTAATAAATATTACCTTTTCGTCGCGCCTTACGTCCTTCATGAAGGTGACAACGGCAGAGACGCTAGGAAACATCTCCTTGTGTCCCTGGCCCTTGAGCGTCTTCGAGGTCTTTGGGCCACGGAAGTCCAGAAGGCTCTCAGCTTGCTTGTTCCAGGTGAAAACGGAGCCTCGGGGATATCCGAGGACGCGTGCCGCCTCCTCAACCCCTACATCCCGTGCAAGCAGGACGCCGACCTGCTTCTCCTTCACTGTGTAGATATTTTGCTTGCGTCGAGGCATGTTTTGAAATGCAGTGTTTTAATGCAGCTTTACGATCGTTTTGTCTGAGCCACTCATTAGCGGAAGTTTTGTGATTGGTATTTAAAAAAGTAAATTCCTGGAATCTATTGGCTAAAATAATAACAGTTTAGTATAGAAGATGAAGACGTGCCACTGTTGCATGCCGAGTTTTGCGTTGCCGGCTTTATTAGTCGTTGTCTGTAATCCTCCAGCTCCTCATCGTCGGCCGAAATAAACTCGCGGAGACGAAAGTAATGCTTGAGCATCGAGAAAGTCGACGACCAGCGTGTGTACCGCAGCAAGAGACGTCTTGGTACTATTTTAAAATAGTCATATAACATTACAAAATATTAATACACCTGTATCACAGACAAAATAGTAGAATACGAGAATAATAAGTACCGTAGTTTCGACGCTTGCATCAGCGTTCGCAGGTTGCGCATCAATTGTTGCACTTCCTCGAGAATGTTGCCGTGTGGTCCCAAGTAATCACACACTGCCAGTTTTAGCCGGTGACTTGCACAGCCAACGAGAGGCACACCAAGCAGTTTGGCAAGCCGCTTGTTGACTGCGCAGTTGTCCCCAACTAAACCAGACATCCAGAAAATAGACTTACCGAAAAAAGAGAAGAACCGCTTCATAGCCGTAAGGTGACCCTCCGCATTTAGCTGGTCATCAGGCTCATCCATCACGGGTGCCAGAGACAGAAGCGGGTATCAAGGCCCGGCGTATGTCTCGTAGCACACATAGACAGTCAGGTAGTGCTCAGTACCATGAGTCCAGCCATCGATGATGAGGCCAAACGACTCGGGCAATTCACCACCGATTGATTTCTTCACAGCCTTCGTCACCGCCTCCATGAAAGCAGTGAAGGTTTCTGCAGAAATTGGGTTGAGTTTCGTGTATCTATCAAACAGAATATGTTAGTGCTTTATTAGTGATATAATATTGATATATTACACAATGTTAAACAGTTGTATACGTACTCGCGGGTTTCCTTCGACACGCAAAAGGAAAACGGCAGATTACCACTGATAATCCACCGCATCCAAACATAGCGGTTGGATGCCATCTGGCTGACCCAGGGCAACAGCGTTCTTGACACGGAGACGCTAACGGCACGCATGTCGCTCTCGTAGTTCGGGTGAGCATTCCAAACATGCGCCACAAAAATTCATATAGTCGGCCCTGGGCGTGTACTTGCGGCACTTCCCACACGCCTTGCACACGTAGAAGTCGGTGGCGTCGCCTTCTTCATCAAGACAGGGCTTGAAGAAGAAGAAGGCAATCTGCCGGAGCCTGAAGGTAGGCGCCGGAGCGACAGCTGTGAGTAGATTGTCGGCCATCGTGGGTCGAGGAGCGTGCAGTAGGACTTTGGGAGTAGGTTTCTTGTTTGGAAATGAGAGTCTGAGGACCAAACTAAATTGGTGGCCGCAATGGGCCTGTCAGTTTGGATGGAGGGGAGAAATTGAGAAATAAGTTACCGATAATTAAGGTTATAAAACATACATTACTAACTGAATTAAGAAAATTCCCAAAATATATTATTGTTACGTAAAATGCAAATATATTTCTCGAGATATCTATTTTCGGGATCCTGATGATCAATGAGTTGCTCAGCACTAACCAGACTAGTCCAATACATGCAGCTTACGCCTGATAGTCTCGCTCTATGTTTGCACTCTTTTCTGGACGAGATCCTCCCCTTTGACGTGCGTTGCCTCTCTCGACAAGGTGTACAAACATATATCCATGGTTAAGTAGCCTACTATTTGGGGGGGGGGGGGTCCAAGACAAGGAAAGACCCTGTTGCGCCGGCCATTCGGAGAGCGCTAATTGCGAACTGCTTCTACAAGTATATCCATGGGAGTTCTAGGTTATGAAGGCTTTGAGTATAAATACGTAGCTCAGCACAATTCAGCCGACCAGCAGTACACGGAAACACCACTTATTATAACCGATACACGAATTGAATGGCGAGACCCCATGATTGTATATTTCGCCCCACAATCTGTATAATCTGACTCCCTCCTCCATTTAGATGATCCTGAGCAAATCCAATGATACTCACACGTAAAAACAATGTCAGCAAGTACTACAGTGTTGTAAACAATGTTTAGTAACGTGTCATGTAAGATACGTACAGATGTCCCCAGCAAATTTGCAACTGCAAGCAGCTATTCACCTCGCACAGGTAGTACAGATGTGCATGGTATTGGAAACTGGCCGTCGGGAAGTACTGAGGTAGATGCAACTCGGTTGGAAAATGTCGCGCTACGGGAAGCTTCCTGCACTGCAAGCAATCAATTCAGAGTAACTCAGTACTTATGCATCTATACGACACCTGAGCGAATCTTGCAACCTCGCAGGTCCGACCTTTGCAAATTTGCCGGGGACATCTATGCCTGTGCATGCATTATCCATAATAATATTATTGTAACTGGAACGACGAACATGCAGAAGTGATGAAGCGCCCATGGTGGGAGACGTGCAGCATAGGCTTCGCATTGCTATGGCAGCTTCTAAACCAAGTATTTTAATACATGTAGTACACGAAGGTAAGGCGTGGACAGCTCCACAGCAGTCGGAGTTCATGTGGTCATTTTTGCTCCGTCAATTGGCTGCAGTGGCGAAACATGGGTGCAGCCAGCCTAAGACACGCACGGGCTACAAATTAGCCTGGAATGCCTGGTTGATGGAGTGTTCGAGACCGCTTCTTCCGACTGTCAGTCTGGGCCACCCCCGTGGCTTAAAGCAAAGCCAAAACCTTATCTTCAGAGCTATCTGGAAGACAGGTGTTTCTGCACGAGCAGACACTGTGTGAGGCAGCGGACGGGAGGGCAACTTGCACAGCAAGAACCGACGCGCGTAATAGATGGGATCCCAGCATAGGATAGAGGATGGATGTCACGAACTGCAAGCTGTCTCTAAGCTCAAACACCCATCCGCTGAAATTATGGTGCTATTAGTACACGAACAGCAAACCAATCGGGAAACCCCAGCAGTTGCATCGCTGCATCGTAACCAACAGCGCAGGACATGGCAAGTCTGACAAGCCATTCCACGGGGGGCGATTCACTTTGCAATTACTGCACTCCAACACGCAATCCAGTGAACAGCTCTCCTCGAAACCTCAAGAATGCGTGTCGTTTCTGCTCTTCTATGCGGATCGCTTGCCCTGATCAGCGTGATTTCAGCCGCAGAAATGCAGAATGAAGCAACAACTCCGGCCCCTCCGACGAAGCTGCGTGAGGAGACCAACGCGGTGCCGTCTCCCTATGCGCAAGGAGCTCAAGGCGCTGTACGTCAATTGGGTCTGTTTAAATGGATTTTCGGCAGTCCGACTGTTGTTCCGAATGCACCAGCGCCAGCGCCAGCGTCCGATTACACTTTCGGCAACAATGCCGACGTGGATCTTTTCAACACGGGCTTGTAGGTTGATCCCCCACCAGAGGAACTTGATAATGATGGCCTACAAATGTTCCTGCTGTCCACACGGGTCACCAAGTGAAGCAACGCTAACTGCTGATTAAATCCACTTGTTTATTGTGCTGTTACTTGTTGGTGCGTGTTCTTCACAGTCAAGTTCTTTTCCCTGGTTCATCGGCACTTACGCCATGTTCTCCAGCACCAGCGCAATACCCTGTCCGCCACCGATGCAAGCCGACCCCACCGCGTACTTCTTTCCCGTGCGCTGGAGAGCGTGCGTCAGGTGCGCCGTGATTCGACTACCCGACGCACCAAGCGGGTGTCCAAGTGCGATCGCACCGCCGCACTGGTTGGCAATTTCGGGGTCGATCTCCAGCTCCTTCACACACGCCAGCCACTGGGCCGCGAAGGCCTCGTTAATGTCGTAGATGTCAATGTCCGATTTCTTCAGCCCCGCACGTTTCAGTGCCCCCTTGATAGCAGGCACCGGGCCAATACCCATGATGGTCGGGTCCACACCCGACACCTGGTAGCTCACCACACGCGCCAATGGCGTCAGGTTGTGCTTTTTCACGGCGTCTTCACTCGCCAGTAGCACTGCGCCGGCGCCGTCCGAGATGCCGGACGCGTTACCCGCCGTCACGACGCCATCCTTCTTGAACACTGGCTTGAGCTTGGCCAGCTTGGCCATGTCCACCACGCGGGGGGACTCGTCCACCGCGAACTGCTCCGTCTTGCGTCCAGCCTTGACTTCCAGTGGCGCCAACTCGGCATCGAACCACCCCGCCGCTTGGGCCTCCGCCCAGCGGGTCTGACTGCGGAGCCCGAAGGCGTCGCACTGCTCACGCGTGATATTGTGCTTCTCCGCCAGGTTCTCGGCTGTCATGCCCATGGGCGTCTTAGCGTACGAGTCTGTGAGCGCCGACCACAGCGTGTCCTGCAGGTTCAGGCCGGCGCCCAGACCCACGCCGAACCGCGCCTGGTGGCCGTACACAGCCAGCGGGGACTGCGACATGTTCTCGGCGCCGCCGCAGAGCGCGATGGCCGCGTCGCCCAGCAGGATCTCGTGCACGCCGCCCACGACCGACTGGAAACCGCTGCCGCACAGCCGGTTGATGGTGAGCGCGGGCTTGTCCTGCGGAATGCCAGCCTTGAGTTGCACGTGGCGCGCGATGTAGGCCCCGTCGGGCGACGTGGGCGCCACGTTGCCCACCTGCACCATGTCCACGAGCGCCGGGTCCAGCTTCGCGGCCGCGAGCGTCGCCTTGGCCGCGTGCGCGCACAGATCCGTGGCTGTGATGTCCTTGAGCTTGCCCCCGAAGTTGCCGAAGGGCGTGCGCTTGGCGGCCACGATGTACACGTTCTTGAGCACCATTCTAAAGACGCAGAGATGACACTTGGGCGGAAGATTGGGAAATGGGAGGAACCCGCTGACGTATCCGTTTATTTTACTTGGTGTTTGTATGCGGGGGCAACTTCAACCGGGATCGCCGAGATGCTGACGTGAAGTACAGACGTTTTCGCAATAAGAGGAGCTTTGTTGATCTTATTCGCATTTGCAGCAAGCGACTTCAGATCGTTTGTCCGGCGACTATCTCGCGCCTGAGTGCTGTGAACGAGCTCTAATCTAGAGGCAAATACGATCTCTGACGGATGGCACTTGAGTTTTGATGCTTGTTGTCGTCGTTTACCTAAATACTTTCTTCATATGACGCCAATTTGGCTGGGGGCTCCAGCGGGGGATCCAAGTAGTCAAAAGAGTCCCGACGCCGCTTGCGTCCGAAGTTCTGGCGCTCGATCTGCCATGCGCGTGCGAGCTCGTTGAACTTGAAGAGCTTGTTGGTCTCCATGACGTCTGCGTTCAGGGCACGAGCGTAGATGGCCTGAGTGAACACGGCGCCGCTGGGCACGGCTGTGGCAGGGATCGACAAGATATCCCGTGCGAGCTTCGCTAGTGAAGGGAAGCGCGTTTCGTTCGACTTCCACCACAGGAACGGGTCTGACCGCTTGTCACGAATGAGTGTCGCGTCGAAAAACCGATCTACTTCGTCCCCGTCGATAGCGTAGTCGGGCATACCCTCGCCGATATCCAGCAGCTTCTCGAAGGTTGTGTACGCGGCCGAGGCATCATGTCGAGCCTGCTCGTCGTCCAGCCGTGGGGCGTCTGACAGGGCGTCGTAGACGTTCGTGCGCAGCATTTCACGCAGGAAAGTCTTCTTGGCAGCCTTGTCCACGGACTCGTTGGAAAATCGCGGGTCCAAAATCTTTGCCAGCCGGAAGTACGGAGACGAGTGCTCCGTGTGATACGACTCCAGGCTAGCTTTCACCTTTAAGCATACGGTCTGAACCTTGGTGAAGGTACTCGCAGGAAAGTCTGATGCCGACGCAGCGGTGCTCTCGCAAAGCCCCACGATCGCCTTGCAGACGTTGATGGAGGTGCTCAGCGAAATGTGCTTCTGGTCGCTCTGACACGTTGCCATCTGCATGCACTTCTGCAGAAAGGTAGCGACCCACACCAGTAGATCCCACTCGGTCTCCTCGAGCAGCAAACCGCTCATGCCATTCGAGGCATCGCCGTACAGGGAGTTGATGGTATCCTTGATCTTCGCGCTCTCCAAAATCATCGTGATAGTTGTCCTCCAGTTCTTGGGTGAGTCCATATTGGGCAGCTGGTCCGGGAACTGCAGCCCCATCTCGGTGGTCCGCAGTGCAAAGTGCTCTTGACTCTCGGTTGTGGACTTGAGCAGCGACAACAGCGAGCGCAGCTTCACGGTTTCCTGGCGAATTTCCTTGAGTGCCGCGAGCACGCCCACATGAATGAGATGGCCCAAACACGTCACATTCCAGTCTGGGGGAATGTTTTCTAATCCTATAATACCCTTGACCTTTTCGCGGAGGAAGCCCATTCCCACAGCGGACTCGTTACCCAGAGGTGTCACGCCGCAGAGCAACCTGTTGCCGAGGCCCCAGTTGTTCTGCAGCACATTGAACAGTAAGTCCGACATGAAATATGCGTTGAACTCCGGTGGGCAACCTTCCAGGCCAACTTGGATAGTTTTATACTCCCACTCGGCATTGATCCAGTGCAGATGAATCGCCATATACCCTTTGTGCACCGAGCCCGACCACGTATCGCACGAAAACGCGATGCGGCCCACCGCCGACCGATTAATGTACTCCCCCACGCGCGTGAACAACGCGTAATATTTCCGCTCCATCGCCTTCTGTAGCGCATCCACCGGCGGGATCACTGGCTTAATGCCCGCCGCAGCCAGCACGTCCAAAAACTTTTCATCCTGCACGACCCCAAGATCCTGCTGGTCTTCTACGATCCACTCAATCAACGCGCTACTTAAATTCCGCAACCGCTGGCGCTTCATGCCTGCTACAATCCACATCAAGTATCTCCACGTCAGAGAGAGAAAAAAATCACACCTTGTCGTCGCTTCGAAAGCCAATGCACGCCACCCATTTACCTGTTGCATGCTCGTCCATCTGTACGACCACCGTCTCCTTCTTAGCCGCCGCCTTCTTCCCGGCGGCACCCACTGCTGTCCCTACACCTGCACCATTGGCCGCCGCTCCATTGGTAGCTTTTCTCCCCTTCTTGCTCGGTGGCGAGCCGTTCGGGAACTCGTTGTGCCTCTTGGCGTGCCGCATCATGGACGACGTGCCGTGTCTCGTGCTGAAGATCTTGTTGCAGATCGAGCACCGTGCCGAGTCGATGAGTCCGTCGCGCGAGCCGCTGCTGGAGAGTGGTGTGAAGGTCTCCCACACGACGCTCGTGAGCTTCTTCTTGCGCGCCGGCTCCTCCTCGAACGGCATGGCGTCCGCACGCTTCACCACCGGCAGTTGCGTGAAGGGCTCGATCTTGCCGATCTCGACGTTCGCCCAACTGTGCTCCACCGTGGTCCTGGCGCCGCCGTCTTGGCCTCTGGACGCCGCGCTTGCTCCCGACTCGAATTCGCTGCATTTCAAGGTGAAAATCACATATTCGGAACGGCCAGTGAGCCGCGGAGAGGAATTTCACAATTAGTCGAGGGAACATCCATTGCACAAGCACACAAAGGCAGCGACGCACACGACACTTGGGCACGACCAAGCGAGCAATTCACCAGTGAGCCAACAGGTTTGCAACTCAAGGGCGCCTCCCTGACGGGTCGAACGAGCCCATTGGACGAAATAAATCACTCGCGTTTTGTATGATCGAGGGTAAACGGGTTCGACTGGCTCCCGGCCCACCCACGACGAGATGTGGCACACACAAGACCACTTCAACTTCACCAGGACAACATAGCTGGCAAAATGATACGGCCATCCTCTCACAACTATTTGGTAGCTACACTTTGTTAATCTCTCTGTGAGGTTCGTACGGATAACGTCGGAGATGACAAGTCTGAAAGGGATTCCACAGCACCATTCGTGATGATGCCTTGGCGAAGACGATTCCTACGGTCGACCGTATCTTCTCGAAAGACCGTCCGAGTCTACGAAGCCTTCTCCATCAAATGGATGGGCTTCAGGATGGAGATCTTGTTTGTCTCCACGATGTAGCCGTTCATGACCATCTCGTCCAGGATAAAGTGCGCCTTCTCCAGGTTGAACATGATCTGTAGATGACACACATAGCAACAAGGAGTACAGTCAATACAACCGAATCCTCTGCAAAATACACTGAAAGCCATCCACTCACGTCCAGCTCGCACTAAAACAGCCACCAAAAAGTCACCAAACAGCACAGCAGTAGCACAACGAATCAGTCCAGCTCCACCACCAGCATACAACCTCTGCATCAACGTACCACACTCTCAAAGTACTTGTCCATCGTCTCCACCAGCGCGTGGATGAACTCCAGAATACCCAGTTCGTTCTATAACAAGTACAAAAACACTTTAAATCAACACACGCCTCCCCATCGCTCCCACTTGCGTCCACGCACCTCCGAGTCGTCGTCCTTGACGCCGACGATGAAGAAAAGCGACGCGTATCTTCTGTAGATGACCTTGTAGCCGCGGTACTCCACGAACGAGCACTGCATCGCACACCAAACCACACACAAATGAGCCATTATTCTCCAAAAAGCACAGAGGGGAATGGCGCACCTGCGTCTCGTTGCGGCCCAGACACTTGCGGATGATCTCAGCCTCCAGCGCCACGCGCTCCTGGATGGACAGGAAGTCGTAGTACTGCGCCAGCCGCGTCTGGCCCTGCTTGTTCACCATAAGCACGAACTTGATCATCTTGTCTGGGGAGGGAGGTCAAGTCTTCTCTGGAGCTGCTCGATGCGACGCTAGCTAGCAACGTGGCTTGTGTGTGTGGTGCACACACATATTCGTGTGTGGTGTACATCAGCTATATTTTCGATGTGCACCACACAATGATCGTTTCTGCAACTTGAAGCGTCCATTGGCAATGATCTTCGAGGTGCTGCAGCAGCTCCTGGGCGAGTTCTTCGTGGACATCCAGGAGGAGAATGTGTCCTTATACACTGGCGACCTCTTCGGTCGGTGCTGAAGTTGCAGTTCTTGTTATTTAATACAAAGTCTGATCGTCTCCTTTTCTTTTGTTTTGCGCAGAGCCCAGTCACTTTAAGCTCAGTAACGTCTTCTTGAAGACTTCCGTGCGTTTTTGCATTCTTATTCAAGTGTTTGTAGCATAACAATCCTTATTTTATGTAATCGTTGTTGCAGCTTATCAACTCCCTGCAGCTGCCGTTCGAGTTGTCTGCTGGGTACATTGGCAACGTCAAGGTCGAGGGGCTCCTGGGAGCGGTGGCAGGCTGGCCGCTCGAAGTTAGCATTAGTGATGTCTGCCTGGTGCTTCGACCCAACAAAGTGCCGTGGGAGAATGAACTGCTTATTCGCTACGCCAAAGAGCTCATCATCGCCATCTGCCAAACCTTTGGGGTGCCGTCGGAAGCCAAGAAGGGCGACGCGTCGTTCATTTCTCCTGCAAAATGGTTTGCGGTACGTTGCGTGCTGCCCTTAGAAAGCGATGAGCTTTTTGCGCTGACTTTGGTTTGGAGGCAGAATCGAGTACAAGCGATGGGGGCAGACATGATTGTGCAGCTGGAACACGTTCACATTCGCGTTGAGGTAACTTCTCCAAAGAGTCAGTGTTTGCAAGAGCAGGGATTCTGATCTATTGCATGTTGATGTATTCGGTCGGCAGAGCGAACGCAGCGACAACCTTGTGGCATACGGTCTTTACATGCCGGTGCGTGCAGTCTTGTTGATGGTTTATCGTTATGGAAATTCCGTTGTTAATTTTGAGTCTTGTAGTTGATTCGATTTGCCTCTCGAGAAATAGAGGAGCAGATTTTATACAGGCGTCAGCAACCTGGTGTCACGTACCCCAAAACATCGGAGACACTCATGTCCAAGCTACTCACCATTGAAAACGTTTCATTCTACGCTGATCTCGACGCCGAAGCGTACTGGACTGTGCCCACCGATTCCGAGATGTCTACTTCAATGCCCGAACACCCAGTTGCGGCTGCTTTAATCACATCCCCCGAGGCAGATACGTCTCCGCGCCGATTCACACATGAAGACGCACTTCAACGCTTTAAGGAATGCGCTATGAAGCCATTTGCTCGAGACAAGAGGCGTGAGTTAGTGTTTATTCGCGTTATCTGGGTCAAGCTCGACTTCGGTCGTGGACAACAACACGAAAACGAGAACGGGGGGCTGGCGAAGCCAGTGCTAGCAGCAATCGACATTGCAACGGAAGAAATCGAGCTGCATCTTGATTTTGACCAAATTGCCGTGATACTGGAAGAGCTTGAGCACGTGGTCGATTACTGTAAACGCTCTCGCACGTGGCAGTGGCGTCCTTCCTGCATTGATCGGGAACACCACGCACCGCCGAGTGTCAAGATATTGCCCGGTTATTTGCTTCCTTTGCCACCCGATAGCGATGAGGATCGTTCTTCGGCGACTTTCTCAATGGACAAACAGCGCAAGTCGAAGCAATGGTTCCGCGCAATGTGGAGATATGCCTTCCGTTGCATTATAGATCAGCTGCAACGATTGAGGAATGAAACACGAGAAGAGCAGCGCACTGGTCTGGAACTCGATCCAAGATGCTGGTGGCAATATAACGAATTTGATGACAAAGAGCTGCAAGAAATACGACG
Source organism: Phytophthora ramorum (assembly GCF_020800215.1). Taxonomy (NCBI): domain Eukaryota; phylum Oomycota; class Peronosporomycetes; order Peronosporales; family Peronosporaceae; genus Phytophthora; species Phytophthora ramorum. The sequence continues at coordinate 4,563,314 of NW_027150647.1, forward strand.
TCAACGGTACATGCATTTGTACGTGCGCAATCTGAGCCCAGCTGCCATGGAAATCGCTTTGTACGGAAGAGGGAAAGCTCTTTTGGCTTTAAAATCTCAGGTTAGTGTCCTTTCCGATGCCAACAAAGGCCACTCTCCGTCTTCGTCACCGCGTCGGCGCCCTCTGCCAGAGTTCGACCTGCTTACCCAAGAAGAGCTATGGGAACTCTCCGATTTCGTTGCAACGATGTCAGTGTATGAACAACGCGTATGCCGAGCTCTCGCTGAAAGAGAGCTCCGTGCAGATTTTACGGTTGCACCTCCTTCACCGACACGAAAGATTTCGTCAGCTATGGAGTTTTCTGTAGCGCCCACAGAATCACTATCCCGCCATAGCAGAAGCCATTCAGTTGATAGCCAACCGGCCACTCCAGCAGCAGACTTAACGGCAAACGAGCGCCATCTCATGCGTGGATCAACAATCGCCTTTGGGGCCGCTGAGCTAGCAACTCGCCATGCGTCTCATCTCATGTCACGACCTCATGCAGCCTCGACCAGCGTTCTGCCCAGCCCAACCAAGCGGGAAAACGCGTTGGACTTGGAGCCACTTCGTGCATGGATCTACAAGCAACGGAAATTTGGTCTTCACACAACGTCTTGGTTTGAGAAGCAGTTCTTTCCTGCCTTACTTCTCAATCCATCCAAGGTCGTCCCTCTACTGAATTGGCAAATCGGCCCCGTGACAATGCGCTTGTCGGAGGGCACTTCTGATCATGTGCAGACAACCAAGCGCGGCATTGGAATCGAGGTCGGCATCCAGAGTTGTAGCGGTGCAGTTCTGCTCACCCGGACGCCCTTCATGCGCATTCTCGTGGAAATGCGAGTCGGGTTGTTCCACGTGACGCTAGTACGACAACCCCATTTTCACAATGGCACAAGTGATTTGAACTCTGGAAACGTGGTCACGGAATACAAATGGATCTCAAGCGACTACATCCGCTCACCAGAAGACGGATTCTTCTACATCGGTCTGAAGTATTCCGCGCAGGAGGTAGCAAAACCAACTGGAAGAGTGCAGTTCGCCGGTAACCTTGAAGAGGATTTGGGGTTGAAGGGGAGAATGTGCATTGGACCGATCAAGATCGACTGCAACGAAGCAGCGATGCGAACAGCAATGGGTCAGAATGTTGCTGATGAGCTGCGAGCAGGTAAGTGCCGTTTGTATTGCCATTCTGTAGTATTTGTTTCTGTGCAATAACAACGCTCTTGTTGCATACGCTAACTTGCGCCAGGTACGGATGTCTCGACGTCAACGCACTTTTCAGTGTTACAAGACGCTTACCACAGTTTTGTTGGCCTGGTTGCTCATCTCCCGAAACGAAAGGGATCCCGAAACGGACATGCGTCTAGTCCACGCGCTACAAAGAGACCCAGTGCTTCTAATGTAGCTGCACAGGTTCAGTCCACGCCAGCTGACCAACAAAAACTTGAAAAAAGTGCTAAAAGGACCCGGATGCTACATGCGCTGCTACTACGCTCATCGACATTCGAAGTGCAAGTGGGAACGCTGGAGCTTAATCTGTCGGCATATACCAATCACATCGAGAAAGCCCTTCGTACTCAAGGTCCGAAGAGCATTGAGGCATCCAAATCACCAGAAAACCGAGAAGACGTAAGCGTGATGCTGCCCACAACGACATATCGACTGCAAAATCGCCCGTCAATGAACGAATGCATCGTGGACGTTGCCGGTGCTCGCATCGTTTACCGATCCACCAAACAAGGCCGTGCAGCTGTCATTCGCCACCTCGCCCAGCTCTTCAAGCTATAATGAATGCTTCTCTCAGGTATATTTCACGTTGATATGGCCAGGTAAATTTCTTTCTTCTTTGTTTGTTTTCTCCTAGGAGAGTAGTCCAGAACTTCATGTCCTCTGTTCTTGAGCCTTTCTTCTCCGGCGAATTTGTTTCGATCGACGCGAGTTTTCAGCGTAACTCGCGATAAGCTTCGTCGCAAGAGCTCTTCTTCACGAGGTGCAAGTGATACGTCGTTCGACATCGAGGTGTTCCAAGTTGCATCGAATGTGTTTGCTCCGTGTTTGTCCACAATAACTGGAGTGCTTTTCGAAGAATGGAGCAATTCCTTCGTAACCACAGAACTCTTGATCAGACTGTGCCTTTGGCCACCTGTGCTCGTTGAAGAACTTGATGCTTGGTTACTTGAAGATGCTGTTGAAACGATGTTCAGTCCTTGGGGGCCTGCGGTATTCGGGGACTGGTGACTTGTGTGTGATGAGCTCGGAGATGTCTTTGTCCTCAATTGGGATGTCACTAAAGGTGGGCAGTACTTGTTGCTTATCGGGTTCAAAGCCACCATCATGTTGTTCATCGAGGTCGTGTTAGTATTCACCCCTCCACCAGGGTGTCGGAACTTTTCTTGAAATCGTCGGTCATTCAGTAAAGGATCAACCACAACGCGCTGATAGCGCGAGTTGCGTTCCAGAAGCTCCACAAAGCAATCTCCTGCTTGATCCTCATCCTCGGATAGAGTTCCTGTATCACACAACAGAAAACAGTGAGGCGCCGATTTGTGAATTTCTACCGCAAGTCACTTACCTTCAGTTTGCATTGGCACTCGACCCATTTGAACATTCAGTACTTGGTTGGGAGAAGCACTCGAATGCGACAGGGTAGCAAGGTGTGTTCGGTCCCTCTCGAAGACCAACTTTGATGAGGGCGAGTTCCCATTCTGGAATACTTCCTCCAAAGTTGACTTCCGTCGCATCCTCGGTCTACGACTATGCTGCTCTGTTCGTATCTGCTTCTGGCGGTAGTTACGCGATATCTTGCCCATGGTTTCGTGAAAGAAGACAACGTAGTCACCTAACCGGTCCGTTGCTGTCATCTGGTACAAAGTAATTGAGAAGTTACTACCGCAATGTTGATCATCACGTCACATTATCGTACCAAGTGCGCGAGGATAAAGAGTAAGCGGAAGAATTCGCTTTTGCCAAGTGGTGGCTCCTTTGCGCTCCACTTTGTCCAACTGGATCGCAAAATCATGGACACCGAGTTCTTGTGAATCGTTTCTGTCTTTGCTTCCACAAGCACAAAGGCCAGGTCGTAGTACACGTTGCGCAGCTACATGTACACGCACGGAGCAATGCAATAAGTAACACTCAATTCCTGGGATCGTAGGTACAGGAGGCTTACGATATCTTGATCGATCACTTGTTTGTCGCGGCCGTAGAGCCTCCACCATCTCTCAAGGCATTTCTCGATGGAAGGTAGCTGAACCATGAAGTTGATATCCAGTACAGTATCGTCCAAAAAGCGCAGCAAGTCCTCAACATTCATAGAGCGAGCGAAAGGGCTTTTAACAAAGTTGACGTTTGCCTCGAGCTCCGCCTGAGTAATGGCATCTGCACGCTTAGCATGGATTCGCTTCCAGTCGTCCACAGCACGCAATGAGCTCACGAAGAATGGCATGGTCTCCCGCATGGGAAACACAAACTTCTGCATGATCGGCATGATAGCACTTCGATGTCTTAGTTCGGCACCTGAAGCCTGGGCAAACTATCCGGAAATCAGTCACGACACTCAGCACAATATTTTATCCAAGTCTATCGAGCGCGCAGCCACGGAATCGGCATCTATTTACAGCAGGCGGACCAGAGTCGAGGATCATGCGGCCCTGAACAATGATCATCACATGATCACAATTAGCGAATGTGGCAACCACGGTGAACTATCACTATCATAACGATACCATAAGCAGCCGCCGTAGCCTCAAGGTCCAGCTCCTCTTCCACGTTGGCGAGGATCTCGAGGATTCCCACGTCCTGGTGCACCATTCATTGGCTGAGGAAATGCAGGAGGGGCGTTTCCAGCGTACGGCCCAGCAGCTTGCGGTGCTTGATGCATTGGAGGGGGTCGGAAGGCCGCGGCTGGTCCGCGGGGAGCAAAATACCCTGGAGCAGACTGGGGTGGAACATTCCGCACAGCAGGTCTTTCACCACGCTGCATTGGCATACCGGGAGGCTGTCCGTATCCACTAGGATACTGCAGTCCCGGCCCGGGTGGAAATTGCTGCTGAGGTGCATATTGCTGCACAGGCGCTCCTCGTCCCCGTCCTCTTCCACGACCCCCGCGGCCTCCACGTTGAGCACCATTGCGCCGTCCGCCGCGGGTGCCATCATTCCCTCGCCCTTTACCCCTCCAACCGTTCCCATTCATTTGGCTTGGTCGAGGCGGGTATGATGACTGAGGGCCAGACATCATTGTCGGCTCAACAGGATACTGGGGCTGTGGTGGTCCTTGATTTTGATAGTGAGAATTCCTTGGATGGTTCCTTTCAGGTGGTCGCTCCATCGGCTTCAACGTCAGCAGGTTGCACTGTGGGTTCTCTACATGTACTATACAGTGCCGGTTATACGAGTGGTCCAAAAGAGCGGACCAAGGCTTCGAGGAGCGCAGTGTGTTCTCCTTGCCGATGACATAGCACGCGAACTTGGCTCGCGTTAGTGCCACGTTCATGCGTCTGATATCGTTCAAGAAACCAACACCAGCTTTTGGGTCAGCTCGGACGGTGGATACTGTTGAATCAAACACGTGACCACATCGTTAGAAACCCTTGTAAAGCCTCGAGTACACCGTCAACTTACGAATAATGATATCCTTCTCGCGTCCCTGAAAGCCGTCCACAGTGTTGATCTCGACTTCTTGTTCGTAGCGCTCACCCAGGGCACGTCGGAAACGATTTCTCAACTCTTCCATTTGCTGACTGTACGGCGTAATCATACCAACCTTCCCAGCAATAGCGTCAGGGGGGCATGAGTTCTTCAGGGTGAGGTATAAATTCACCGCTAGCTCCGCTTCGCCGACGTTCATGCGCGACACTGATTTGGTTGCCTTTTCACGACTGCTGAGCAGGTCCCAAAACACCAACGGCATGAATGCGGGCCCTAAACTGTGGTACGGCTTTGTGTAGTCATCGCCCTTCACATTGTCCCCATCTTGGAGCTTGCCATCATAAAAGTAGTTTCTTGGGAAATCTGAAATCTTCGGGTGACTATGAGGTGTGCATCAAACACATGTTAGGAGATCATATACACTCGGAGTGTACGCATAATAACAAAATCGTACCTTCGGTATTGCGTTCGCAGCATATGCACAGGATGCTCACAGCTTTCCAATCGCTCGAATAAACTTCGTTCGTACAATGACTGGCCGCTGTTACGGGAGAAGACTGTAGCTGAAAGTTGCTGCGGGTCGCCAACGAGTACGCACTGTTTGCTCCCAAACCTAGTATCACAATGGCACACCTGTTAGCCAGACAGGTAAGGCACTAAAGTACCTGCGTTGCTCCACGTACTTCATGGGGATAATGGTGGATAGTTCCACGGCTTGAGCAGCTTCATCCACTACCAGCACGTCGTACCGAGCACTGGCATCGAGTGACGCGACACCTGCACTGCTTAACGTTGTGAACACAATATGTGCTGTATCTAGGAACGATACTTCAAGAGATTGTCGCGTGGATTGGGAGCGTTGTCCACCCATCTCACTGACAGCTTTTCGAGCGAATTCGTATCGTTGTAGCTCCAGTTTCACCTAAGCACAACACAAACTGTTAGACGATCACGAAATACGGTAGTTCAGAGATCACTATATCGTACCTCCGCAAGTTTTTCCAAGCAGCCATTGATCCGTTGGGCCATGGTCACATATGGATGATACCGTGAATAGTCAATGGGCCCCCAGTCTTTCGTTTCTTTTGTCGCATCAAGTGCAACCGGTGGGGGCAAACGTGGAGATTGCGGTATAATAATTGTCGGAGATGACGGTCGATGCTGGTCGTCGGGAGTTTCATTCGGCAGAGGCGATAATGGAGGTGGAGGAGGAGGTGATAGCGGAGGGGGCGGAGGCGGGGGTGATGACGGGTAAGAGCCATGAGGCGAACTAGTCGCACTACCATCATAGGGTAAATTCTGACCCGAATGCACCGGTGCCAACGACAGGCTCTCAACCTGTTGATGAACCGTGCTGTTTGATACTTGGCCAGGTAGTGGTTCGTCCTGCTCAGGTGTATCGTCACCGTTATCGGCAAGATTTGCCTCGCCGATGTTACTGATTTCTTCCTCACCTTTCGCACCAGAAGTTGTCTGCGGGTGGGATGAAACAGGAAACGGCTCGTCGTGTTCCTCCAAATCTTCACTTTTGATAGAGATAACTCCAACAGGGAGAGGCTCGTCTTCTTCAGAGTTGCTCCCATCGTCCAAAAATGCGTCCAAAGCTTTCCCACTTGCTTCGGCATTAAACGATTCCTCCTGCTCATCCCAAGCTGGAGGCGGAGCCCCAAACGAAGCTGGAAACTCCTCGTCTTCTTCGTCCTCCTCAGGCATGTCAGCAACTTCTTCGCCACCTTCAGATGCGTCGTTGTTGTAAGTGTACGAAGCATTTCCTGGTGACGGGATATCAGCAGGAAACCCAGGAGTAGGAGGCGAAGGGGGAGGTGGGGGAGATTCAGGATATGCTGGTGGGGGGGGCGAGGGTGGTAAAATTCCAGTCGAAGATGACGGAGGCAATTCTAGCGGCGGCGGAGGTGCAGAGGACGATGGTGATTTCACCGCTGGAGGACCTGGGACTGCAGGTTGATTCTGTTGTGCTTCCGCTCGGGCAAGCTCTTCCAATGCTTTAGCTGGATCTTGCTCAATCCACGCCACAATATTCCGCAACTGATCTCGCAAAATTTGTGAATCGCGCTCCACCTGTACAATTGACAAGACATAAGGGCACGTTCGGTAAGCACAGAACGTAGGCATGAACAGAATTCCACGTGTACGTACCACCATCAGCTCGTGCCGCAGACGTCCTATATGTCCCTCAAGAATGTCGAGCGGCTGGCTGCAGATTTGGTCTACTTGGTTTTCCAGGCCAACGCTTTGAACGTTTGCACTCTGAAATAAAGCATTAGTCCTTATTAGTTTGAAAGCCACAAGTGCCCATAACCTCCAAAACAAACGTACCAGTCCTCGGCCAACACGAACAATCTTGGGAAAGTATCGTCGCCCCTCTCCATCGCAGAATCCTTCTTCGATCACCTTGCTCACGATATTGTCGACAGCTGCATTTGACGGTGCTGTGACCAAGATGTGGGGTTTTTCATTTCCCACCTGAGACCACGCTTTGGCTGTCTCGTTGTCTGGCCGACGCGCCACATCCAAAACAGCATTGTAGTAGCGGTTGTACTCGCGCAAGTGCAATGAGTTGAGCAATCCCTTCAGGGTGGTGGTCTTGCCTGTGCCTGGGGGGCCCTTGATCAATGTGAAACCTTCTGAAGTAGCCGCGGCTGTGATTGCTTCACGTTGTGAGTCGTTGAAAGTTCTCGAAAGCCACTGAACGTACTTAAGTCCCAGTGAATCAAGTTGCATGGTCCCTTGCTTGTGCTCACCCGACAGAAGCAGAGGCATCAATTTGTAGTGGCTGCAGTCGCACAGAGCACGAAACTCGCGGACACTTGTCACGAGATTGTTCAGCTTGAAAAGGTAAACGCTTTCCTCCTTCTCTAAAGCACCCCATCCAGACCTCAATATGGACATGGTCAGTCCCTCTTTTGATCCTTTCTGGCTGGCCACGATAGCCAAAAACCCGACCGGGGTTGTGTCCAATGACTCCCCGCTTCCTTCGTTTTTTACACCATGGGTAGATTTGGCTGACAGACCCTTGCGGAAGTAATCTTGATCGGAAGTAACAAGCACTAAGTCGTTGACGAACAGATCGGAGAGGCGACCCCAGTCGCCCTTGCGCCTCATTCCAGAATTGTTTTGCTTCTTTGGGTCAACGCGGATTTTACAGCTTTTTGATATGAACGTTGCTCCGAACCCTTTCGCAGTGATTGGGATTGGGTTGGGGTGGTCTGTCGTCACCGCATTGATTGTTTGCGCTTGTACTTCCTCCACCGCCAGCGGTTTCCACACTGAGAAGTAATGTTCATACGAGCGAAACTTGCTCGGCACTTTTTCGATCTCAAGCTCGACCTCACCTTCCTCAGACCCATCGTTCGCAGTAGCGTACGAGTGCTTACTCTGCGTCTCTCGCCTCAACGCCTCGTAGAACTTCCACTCCAGAATGTCATCAAAAAAGTTGTCCAACGTGTGGGTTGACGGTGCTCCGTACGAGACTGAAGTCTGCACCGGCTTGCGATCCTGTATAGTGGCACGCTTTTTCTGCTGCTTCACAGGTCGTCGGTGAGCATCTGTTACTTCGTCCTTGACCGCATGTGCCCCATTGGCTCCAATTCGCTTCGCTTCCATCTTCACTGCAGCTGCAACACGTTTAGCAGCCGCTGCCGCCGTCTGCGTCGCCTTCATCGGGGGCGGCGTCGGCAGCATTTTGGTTGTACGCTTGACCTTCTTCATCTTCATCTTGGCCCGAGGTCCTCTAGGCGCCTTGTCCTGGTCGGAGCTGTCACTGTCAATGACCTTCCGCTTGTTGCCTGTGGTTCGGCGCTTGGCCATCTCCTCCTCGGAGGAGGCCGAATCCGAGAACTCTCCTTCCTCTTCACTAGCAGAGGCTGCCTCCTCATCCCCGCCAGGTTTCCACTCCTCCTCAGAGTCTGCGCCCTACGGGCAGCAGTAAAAAGATAAAAAGAAGCAGGCCAAAAGGTCAGAGATCTCCATCTATGCTTCCTATCAAGTTTAACAGGCCCTCGAGGTGCTCTAACCTGACGCACACGCTGCGCGTGTTGTGCGATCAATTTGGACATCCGACCGCGGCCACCCGTGGCGGCTCCGAGACGTGTCGAACGTCGCATCAGACGCCGAGTTGCGTGCGGAATAAAGCTAGGGACAGTCTACGGTCGAAACCTCTTACTCTCCTGCGTCCCACAGAGCGCCGATGGACACCGAACCAGCGCGATATGGAGCACGCGGATCTCCTCTTCCCGTCGCGGTGCTCTCTGAGGACGGAGGCGGGCTGCTTCTTCTTGGACGCGACGACGCAAATGAGCAAATGAATGTTGCGGCGCCCGTGCGTGCGGGCGGACCTGATCTCCTAAGCTTCGCGTCACATTCATGTTGGGTACACTTTCGAGTAACATTAGCAAAATCGATGCAAACTTCAATTACAAGCTCTACATTGGCAGTTGCAGAGCCTTCAGCGCGACTGTCTCCGGACACTGATCGCGAGTCCATTGTCGCTGTAGACCTCGACGCCGTTGCCATTCGCGAGCTGAATCTTGTTCACGCGTCCGTTCATCTTCTGGCTTACTTGTTCCTGCTTGATGGACCGAAGGTAGTTCGGCGACTTGAGGAACTTGTTGGGCGTACGCGCGCCCGTGACCCAAGGGTGGGCCAGTGCCTGATCGGCAGTGAACCGGTCGGACGAGTCCACCTCTGTCAGAAACACAAGCAGAAGATGTGAGCGTCATGACAGATTTAAGGACAATTGAGTTGGCACTCTCACCTAGCAAATGTCGGAGTAGATCCTTCGCGCTCTCGGACAAGCCACTTGCCCAGCGCGGGAAGCGGAGACCGAACTTCGCCTAGACAGACACCAACGTAGGTAAACAATCATCGACACAGTTAGCCACCAATTGTATATGCATAGATGTCGTGACGTTACGTACCCGAGCAGCCTTCTCGTTGGCGATCTTGCCTCCATCGTCGTCGAAGGGCAGACAACCGCAAAGCAAGACGTAGACAATGATACCCAGTGCCCACATGTCCACGGACATGGAGTATCCCTGGCGCTGCAGCATTTCAGGCGCTAGATAACCTCTTGTTCCCAGGAACGAGGCGGTTTTATCATCCGCGTCCAGCATCTTTGCTAGCCCAAAGTCGATGATCTTTACGTTTGCTCCCCGCGACTTGCTCGTCAGCATGAGATTTTCTGTTGTCATCGCCAGGCCATGAAACGTTAGCATGCGAGCAGTTTTGAACAATACGGGCATTCCGTAGGCGCACCTGGCTTAAGATCGCGGTGAATGATTCCTCGTGCGTGCAAGTAGGCAACAGCCGACGTGATCTGACGAACGATCGTGCTCGCTTCGACCTCGGACAACGTTCCCTTGTTGACTACATAATCAAACAGCTCGCCGCCACCCATGTACTCCGTGATCTGCGTCCAATGTCAATTAGAGAGGTGCGAAACGATGAAAATGCGCGCACTTAGCTTTCGCTACGTACCATGCAGATCTTCGACTCAGACAGGAACACGTCTTCAATGTGGATGATGTTCGGGTGCTTCAACGACTGCAGCACTTGAATCTCAACCTGCACCATCAACAACAAAACATTGTCAACGATCCAGGATCAACCAGCAGTACCCAACATTAACACCACATTCCACGCATAACTCACTTGAAATTGCTCCATCACCACGTTGTGCTCTCGCTCGACGGCGCGTCGATCAATAATCTTGCAAGCGCGTACAGTTCCCGAGCGTCGTTCGCGGCACTTGTACACCACCGACGTGCCTCCATGTCCTGCAGTCCACAACAACATTAGAAGCCTTGCGTTCTCTTTCAACAGCAGCAGCCAACGCACCAATCTCGTCAAGCATCTCGTACTTGGGCTCCATCTTGCCGCTGCTGTACGCCGGGCCCTGAAGCTTGATCGGCTGGTGAATTCCAGCATCAAAGCGTCTTGTCAGTGATGCCGGTTACGATATTATGCAGCAAGGCGCGTGTTACCTGCGGCGCTGATGTCACGGGCCGCGAGCCCACGACAAGCACCTCTCGGTCGTGCGTGAAGCCGTTGGTCCGTCGCTTGCCGGGCTGCAGCAGGTTGTCGTCTCGGCCCTTCGCCCCGCAGCACCAGGACTGCGCCGCGCCCATTCCGAATCTTGTTCCGAACGAGCACACGTCAAATGAAACACGTTTTGGCAGATTCCGTTATGCCGGCGGCGACTGATCTGCCTGGATCCCCTTGAAGCGAGATGGTACCTTCGCGCAACCTTTTTCGAAACGCTGGTCCGGAGTCGTTAAAAGGAGTGACTTCATTAATAGGGGCACGACTAATAAGGGTGGACGGTGAACATGTACGGCAAGCAAAAAGCCTACCGGTACTGAATTTGCGCACGACATGCTACACAATTCCTCTCTTCAGAAGACATTCGCACTCCTGCTCGGCACTTATAGGAGACCGCCAGCGTACGACGACGTAGATGCTTCGTTACCCATGCTATGACATTTCCATCAATGCGTTTGAGCTTCATTTTACGTCCCGTTTACCTCGCTCCCCGGCACGCTAGAACCCCATGAAGTCGCAGTGGAGCTGTAGATACTCTGTTCAATTGCACCACAGCCGTTTTAGTACTTAACTTGACTGATAATTTGAGATCTCGATGATGCAGTGTTATTAGGGTCGTTCCTATCGGACCTGCTTTCGTGTTGCAGATGACATACGCCGAACACTTTTCGTGCTTCGTAGTGTGCTCCATATCTTGTGGATTCGCCAGCTCTCTGTCCACCGAGGCTTGGACATCACAAACGCCTTATTTGCTGCAGGCTATCGTGGATTGACGGTTGGCTGACTGGCTGTCTTGAAGACACGAATTCGCCGATTGAACGCGTGCGACGCGGCGGTCACAGCCTGCAATCAGCATCTCTGTTGGCCTCACGTCAGGCATCCCGACGTGAGGGAATAGTGTTACAGTTTCAGGCGAAAATGGCAAGGTAAGGCCAAGTCATTCCTTCTTACGCACAACATGTTAGAGGAATCCAGCTCTGCATTCCACGGCCCGATACTGCTGCGCCGCGACGCCATTGGGTTCGTGGGAAAGGTGTGCCGAAGTGAAAGATACTTGTCATGTGCCGCAAGCTGCATGTCGAGCAGCTCGATCAAATCACTTGAAGTTGAAGTACTACGGAGTGATGGTCCTTCTACGTCGTTTCACGCATGGCTACATTCCTACGCTTCCCCAAATGGCGGACGAGGTGGAGGCGCTCAAGCGCGAGCTCGAGGCACTGAAGCTGCAGCTCGAGAAGGAGCGCAAGACAAGTGCCGCCGTCCAGGGCGACACCGACAGCCCAAAGCAGCTGGCGGGGCCTCCCCGTGATGAGAGCCCCAAGCCGAAGCGACGAGGTGGCGACGCGAAGACTTCAGCAGCACCGAAAGAGCCACGCATCTACGTGCAGCACGCCGCTGTAGGGACAAGACGAGGCAAGTGGTGGCTCCGAGACCGACAGGTGCTTTCTCGCGCTATGCTGGAGGAGGGCGGGGGGACTCTGAAACTGAGGGAATCGTGGGTCTGGAGCGGCCGCTCCGTCGTCCTGGACAAAATCGTACGAATCCAGGAGGTGGAAGGGGGCCAGGAAGATGCCACGTTGGAGGAAGAGATTGTGATGGAGGAAGAGGCTGCTGTCACGGGCGAGGTGGTCGAGAACCCAGCTGCACGTTCGGCATCCCCTCGCACCGCCGCGACCGTTCCCCGTGAAGCGCAGGAATCGGAGGCAGCAGAAACAAGTAGGTCGCCCACGACAACTGGGGAGAAAGCGGTGGCAAATGCAGTAGTAGAGGAGGAAGCTCTCACGCCACAGAAGTCTGGGAAGGCCGACGACGAAGTGCGAGAAAGCTCGGCGCCTGTACAGCCCGGCCCACCCGTCGCTAGCGCTAACATATAACTACGGAGCCTATCGTGTCGGGTGGCGCCGCTCACAGTGGTCTCGATTCAAATCATAAATTCACTCAACTTTTCTTGCGCTCAATGCAGCGATTCATACCGACGTAAGCAAGCCGAGCCTTAGTACACGATCTGCGTCAAAGAAGCTCACACGGTGTCTGACTGCCTTTACGGGATGACTGCTTGTGTTCATCCCTCCGACACCGTGGCTTCAAGGTGTAGTTCCACGAGGAGGTATTGGGCTAACGCTCGCTGAGTTGTGTGCGCTCTCTCACTTTCAAACTTGCTTGCTGCTCCTCGAACGACAGACACAATGGAGCCGATGAGAAGACCCGGCGACGCGCCCACCGGCTACGAAAGCGGCACCATCAAGAACTCCAGGCTGCTCTCGGTACGTTGCGTCGAAATGCTGCCTAATCCACGCGGGAGCTGACCATCGTTTGCAGGGGCTGACGATCGACTCGATCGTGTTCGGAGTGACGTTGCTCTGGAGCACCACCAGCGTCCACGAGTTTGTCCAAGTGGCCAATTCGAAGGACGTCGCCGCACCGATCCCTGTGTGGATGTCCGAGCCACGCGGCCACCTCACAGTGCAAGCGCTCAAAAGAGACGTGATGGCCTATTTGGCGCTGGTCGCAGGCGGACTGGCCAGAGAGAACGACTTGGCGCCCAACACGATGCAGCAAAAGATGCACATCATCAAGCAGCTGGCCTACGTCGAGAACGACGCTTTCGTGCAGGCCTGTATGGCGAAACTCGAGCCTAATACTTTCCTTGCTTCCGTTCTCGTGCGCTGCGAGTGTCCTGGGTTTGCAATCCAGCCAGCGTGCTTCAACCCTCCGCCACTACCGTGGCGACAGGTTTTCTATTGAGCCTTGTTGCATCTGTGATAATAACAACGTAGGAACGCAGATAAGTTGTCCACAATGCACATAACTTTCGTATCAACTCTATTCCTCTCGCTCTACATGAGGATGCAGGTTGGACAAACAGTTTACCACTCCGAGACGGTGTAGTCCTTGAGGAACTGACCGAAGAGGGGCTTGTCCGTGTTGCCCTCTTGGAAGAGCGCAAAAATCGGGTCCAGCACACGCGCAGCGGCGTCGATTTCATCCAGCGGCGTCTGGAAGTTGTGCGCATCAGCAATGCGAACGGCCACGTCGCGAGGGTTCTCGTCGTTAATCCAGCCCTGTCATACGCAGAGCAGCGTGAGAACCTAACTTCATCACCCTAGAGTCTCATAAATGAAGGCACTCTTACCGTATCAACTGAGTTCATGTAGATACCCTTGCGCGCGAGATCTTCGGCGCACGTCCGGGTCATCATGTTTGCGGCTGCCTTGGCCATGTTGGTGTGCGGGTGGTTCGGCGTTTTGGTACGGTAGAATTTACCCTCCATAGCGCTGACGTTGATGATGAAGCGTCTAGCGTTCGAGCTCTGCCACAGAAGCAGTCATACACGCGAGATTATGAGAATCAATTCCACATCACTTCAGGCGTCTTCATTCCTACCTTTTCAAGCAAAGGGATGGCACGCTTGTTGAGGATGAACGGTGCCATCGTGTTGATCGCAAACACCTCCACCAGCTCTGCAATAAAGAAGAAGCGCATAGTCAGCACACAAGAGCAAGGATAAGATGTAGTGCATGCAAACGTACCCATGGTCTCGATGTGGTCGATCTTCTGTACCCACGAATTCGATGTACGTAGATCCACCTGCTGGTTGTTGTTGTCGATTTGGCCCTTAGGGAACAAGGCCTCGGTCTCCTTGGAATGCTGGTCCTCCACAACAAGAGGCATCTGCGAAAGGTGCACCGACGCAGGCGCGGACGCAGCAGCGGTGGCGATTGCTGTTGAAGTACCCTCGTCGGTGCTAATGATGACACCATTGACAGAGACATTTTCACTCCCTACGTTGGCCGCTGCAGCAGCGCTACCCAGGAGGTTGGCATTGCCCCGCAAAATTTGGTTGACTTGAGCCATGTGGTCTGGCACCGGCGCCACCTCGCACTCGATCAGGTGCTTGTAGTAGTGCACCGGGCGGCGAATCGTCTGCGTCGCGTTATTAATCAAAATGTCCAAGCTCCCGAAGGTTTCCTCGATATGATCCATAAACTTGTCGATCACACCGAGATCACGAAAGTCCATGCCGTAGATTTGCAATTTGTCCTTCCAGACCTCAAAGTCCTTCTCCTTGGCGTAGCGGAACGCTGCATCCTTCGGGAACCTCGTGGTAGCCACCACCATCGCTCCACTGCGAAGTAGCTTGAGCGTGATCTCGTAGCCAATCTTAACTCTCGCCCCTGTGACAACAGCAATATGTCCGCGCAGATCTGCATTCTGCAGACGCTTCTTGTAGTTGAGCTCGGCGCACGACAGACACATGCGGTCGTAGAAGTGGTGTAGCTTCCGGAACTTGACCTTGCACGTGTAGCACGCCCGGTGGTAGTGCAATTGCCCCGTCTCCTTCTCTTCCTCTTTCTCCTTTTTCTCGGCCTCTCCGTTCTCTTTGATCAGCATCGGTTCATCCGCCGCCGCGACTCCGTCAGGGACGTTGGCCAGCAGCGGGTTCTGCGTCTGCAGCGCCGCCAATCGCGCGAGTCGCTCGGCGCGCAGCTTGGTGTTGTTCACGTACTGCTGGTCCAGAGCCTTCTGCCTTGCTCGCTCCACTTTCCTCGCTCTTTTGCGCTCCTGGCGCGAGTTGTCGCTGGCCGTCGAGTTCCCGTGGAAGAACTTGGCGCGCAGGTCCGAGATCAGCGGTAGCAGCGCCGTCCGGAGCGGCTTGAAGCGCGGTGATGACTGGAACAGCTCGTGCGCCTCCTCTCCGTGCAGCTTCTGCAGCGTCGCTACGCATGCCGCTAGCTCCGCGTCCGTCACGTCCGCAACGTCGCTCATCTCTCGCCAGCAATATTGAAATGGCTACACAAAATAGTCTTTTGAGTACTTGGTGTAGCCCTTTGGGATTTGGTCTTTTAGTCATTTGTGTCGAAATGGAGCACGAGCACGCAGCGAGTTTGACAGCGCGCGCCGTGAAGAAGGCGCTGCCGGAGCGGGCGATTCTGACGAAGGATGCACGGCAGACGCTGAACTCTGCAACCAGCGTGTTCACGCTGTATCTGGCGTCCATGTACGTGGGCTTTCTGGATGGAATAGGACATCGCAACCTGTTGAGTTCACCAATTGATTCTGCAGTGCGCACGAGACATCGGTGGCCAACAAGCGCAGCACAATAACGCTGAAGGACGTGCTGCAGACGCTGCGTGACGCCGATTTCGAGCACTTTATCGAGCCAATTGAGGCCTGCTTACAGGGTCAGCTACGCCCTACACGGAAACTCTGAGCTGTGCACTTACAAATTACCTGGTTGCTGTTGATGCAGAGGCTAAAGCTAGCGCGAGCCACAAGAAGAGTCAGAAAGTGGCGGCTGAGGAGGAGGAGGGCACCGCTACGACAACGGAAGTTGAAGAGCGGCTGGACGAGGTGGCTATTGACACGAACGAGGAGGACGCTGAGGAGGACGAAGCCATGTCGGACGAAGGCGATGAGAACGAGAATGCAGAAGAGAAGGAGTTTGCTGAGGCTAAAATGCAGGATGACGCCAAGACGGAACGGGAGCCTGACAACCGGGAACAGAAGACGGAGGATAACGACTCGGACGAGGCAATGGAAGAGACTGCCTCATAGATCATAGATGCCGACGCACTTCACTCCAGGCCAAGCAAAATAAGTTTATTCCATGGCTACGTCCTTGGTGGCTTCCACCTGCACGCCCCCTATAAGTCCTCTACGCTTGTCTGCGTGCTCTAGGACAGCCAAGCACGAAGTTGAGATGGCGTCGAGGGCTTGACCATACTTGAGACCGGACAGGAGCCCGATGTTGATGACGTCGTAGGGCGAGCGCAGCAGGATGTCGCGCGTGGCACCGCTCGAGAAGACCAGGTTTTTTCCGCCCGTCAGGCGGACCAAGTTGCTCGCATTCGAGAAGAAGTACCGCCGCCCTGCTGTATCTCCGAGACACGGCGTATAGGTGATTTCAAAGTGGACATCGCGCTTGATGGCAGCAGTAATCTGCACCATAACACAGCGAAAGCAAGCATGCACGATATCAACGTCAGCTAGGGTGCAAATTTAGTCTTCCACAGCACAATTTACGCGTCGTACCCATGGCCGCTTGAGCTGGAATGGTAGTCGGTTGGTCACATCGAACGTGATGAGATCAATGTCGGCCTGCTCGCACAGGTACTGGAACACCTTGGTCGTCGCAGCCTCGGCTGCCACGATATCGTAGCTCTTCACTGCATCCAATGCCGTCTGCTCAAGATACACAAACATACAGAGTGAGCTAGTGACACGTAGCCGTCTCACCATTGCTAAATAACTCACCAGCTTCTGTGCGTCCGCCACTTCCTCCAGCTTGAGTGTGATGCGCTTGCGTTGTCTCGGCAGATCCTTCTTACCTGCCGCCTCCTTCAGCTGCAGTCCGTTGCCGAGAGCAGCAGTGTACAGCTTGGCTTTCTTCACGGCCTTGCTACTCTTGTCCTTCTGCGCCGACTGCGGCAGATTCTGCAGCTCAGTCGCCGGTTTGGGCTTTTCGTTGCCCTCACAGTCCACATTCACGCACACGATCGCGTATCCCACTGACAACAGCAATAAAATAGCACATTCCGTCTTCAGTTTAGCAGTATCCAATACACACATCGCCAGAGCACGGCTTACGTCGTTGCAGCTCACCCGCCGACACCCGCGCCGTCGCGCGCACATTCAAATCGACGTAAACCATCACCTTCTGTCGAGCCAAAAACCGCAGCTTAATCTATTCAACATGTATCTGCAATTATATCACGATACGCTATTTGTAAAAACCTCCGTAATTACTCATCCGTAGTTCGTAAAAAAGGGTCCGGCCCGCCGCGGCCAATCGATAGCCCCGAGTGGCTGTAGCGAACTCTTGGCTGGGAGCTCTTGGGCCTTGGGCATTCTAGAGTCGTATTACTGGAAACAATGGCTGACCTATCCGTGGAAGAGAAGAACCTGGAGCTCGCTGCCCTGCGCAAGAAGCGTGCGTTCCGCAAGTTCAGCTACCGTGGCGTGGACCTGGACAAGCTCCTGGACCTGAACCATGAGGAGCTCATGGACCTGGTGAACGCCCGCGCCCGCCGTCGCTTCTCGCGCGGCCTCAAGCGCAAGCCGATGGCCCTCATCAAGCGCCTGCGTAAGGCCAAGGCTGCTGCCAAGCCCATGGAGCGCCCCGAGGGAATCAAGACCCACCTGCGTAACATGATCATCGTGCCCGAGATGATCGGCTCGGTGGTCGGCGTGTACAACGGCAAGGAGTTCAACGGCATTGAAATCAAGGTATGTTTCCAGAACCAATCGCGGCTCTCGGGGGATGACTGCGGCTTACAACTCGAAGAGCGGTGTGCTACTTGTCATACTTGGTATGACATTGGCACACCCGGCTGCCATCCCCTTGACGACGTTCTGTGTATGGGGCGACCCAGAGAGATTTTCATATTTTATTATGACCGATATGAGAATAAGCGGTGGTGGTGTGACGGCTAACGTATGATCGTGTTCGTTTATGACAGCCGGAGATGATTGGCCACTACCTTGGTGAGTTCGCCATCACGTACAAGCCGGTGACCCACGGTCGCCCCGGTATCGGTGCCACGAGCGCTGCCCGTTTCATCCCGCTCAAGTAGAGCGTGTGAAGCGAGTCGCACTGCATGCGGAAGGACGCCTCTTTTGGTGTCTTGCTGCTGCTCCCTTTGGGGTTGAGCCATTGTAATACACTCTTCTAACTTGGAAGAACTGATGGTGGTGATGTGAGTTTACCTTTGTCTTCTGCCCTTGTAGACCAAGCTGGACGGAAGACGACGGGCGCACATGGGGGATGGAGTTGCCAGTGAAGCAAACTCGCAAAGTCCAACGATTCAATGGTGGATAAATATTCTTTCTGATAATTTGCACGTCAGTCTGAGGCACTCCATCCATTCCCAGCTGCACCCGCGCCTCGAGTCCAGCTTGCAGGTAGTTTTGTGAGTATAGTGGATGTTGTGTATTTCTTGTTTGTTTGCCGATGATGATCAGTTCTCTCCTGATCAAGATTGATGAAAACTTTTTATAATTCCAATTGATCCTTCTGAGGCAAACAAACAAGAGTAAATACATGCTGAGTAGATCTGTGAATCAATAATACACTGTTGATAGTATACATTTTTGCTATGTTTGCAGTGTGCGTTATCGCCTTTCGCTGCTTCTCCGTGTTTGTTGGAGTTTTGTCGAGAGGTAGGGGATTGTTGCCTCTTGCTGCGAAACTGGGTAGCTGGTGTATCGTTTTTGATTGCCGAACGTTACCACATACCCGGAAAAGCTCCTGCCAGCGTCGCTGGTAGGAATACTGCTAGCCGGGAGTCCGTGGTTTGACACTGGTCGAGTTGACCTAGGCTGTGTTTCGGTTGATGTAGGCTGCATGTTGAAGCCAGCTAGAGAATTCACGGCCGACTTGTTAGAAGAGGCGCAGTTCTCGACGCACAAGCAATTCTCGCACGTACCTCTTCTTATCGCTGCAGCGGGACCTCGAACAACTGCTTGAGATGACACGATGCCAACTGGAAGTTTAGTATCGGGAGTCCCGCCGAAATGACCGTTTACCTGGAACGAAGGAGAGGCTAAAGAGTTTCGTCAATCACGGTAAAACTTAGCAAAGAACGCGTGCACTCACCAGTTTGCTGTTGTTGGTCATAGTGCACGCTTGATATTCGCCTTCGCAAACTGCTTCCAACGTAATGCTGTTCATTGGCATTTTTGGCTAGATTCGCACCGAGAGCTGACGCAACGGTGGTCATAGATGAAGGGAGCAAACCCGAAACATTTCCGCTTGGGCTGGACGTTCCAACTTGCCAACTGGACTGACTTCCCAAAGACGTTAGGTTTCGATAAGAGTTTTGTGCAGGTGCCAACAAGGAGCGTGTGGTCGTGTTGGACGGAGCGATCGCGATTGAAATATCCACTTCATGCTCCGGTAGTGGAAACGATGGTGCAGACGGTGGTGTCGGTACTGGTCCGTGAGATAGTGGAGTGGTGGGAGTCTTTCGAAGCAGTGAACCAGTCAGCACCTCCGTGTACGGGAGTCCTAGAGCTTGAGGAATTGCCACGGACGATACGCCTTTGGTTGGAATACTCGAAGGTGTCAAGACGAGTTGAGTGGGGTATACTGTACGATTTTCCATTACCCGCTCTGGAACGACCAGGGATCCTCCAGATGCAGCAGCGGCAACACGCTCATGAAGAAATAGAATGTCGATGCGTTCTTTTTCGTCACTGTAAACATCTTTGCCGTCTAAAACCTTCAGTGAATTGAGTTTGTACAACAGATGCTGTCGATAAAGATGCTTCTTCGTCAGAGGGTTGTTGTTCATCCGCAAGTCTATCATCGATGGTAGTGCAGCCAGCTTCTCCACCTCCTCTACATCAGTGAGACGGTTGTTGGATAGCTCAAGAGTCTACAAACAGCAGCAAAAACTGGTGGTTAGTTATACCTAGAACTTAGAGCCAATACATCAGAGAAAGTTGACCTCTAGGCTAAGCATATTGTTGAAATTGGACAGAGACTTGAGTCCATTGTCTTCAAGGTTGAGGAGCTTGAGCTGTCGCAACGCCACAGTTGAGTGTGGCTCTAGCTGTCGAATGCGATTCTTGTCCAGACGGACGTCCACAAGCTCAGTGTTGCATTCTAATCCAGCGAGATACACAATCGCATTGCCTTGCAAATGAAGGACCTTGGGCACGCATCCAGTAACACAACGTTAGGTTCTAATAACTACAAGCCGCAGTCTGAATCAAATACCTTCAGTGAATCTAAGAACTGTAGCCCCAGTGTCGTCATGTCCGTGATTTGGTTATATGCCAAATGCAATTGCTCGAGATTTAGGCAGGCCAGAATTCCCTTGCCTCCATCGTCGCAGGAGTCCGGCAGAGTATAATCTGCTGACGCGTTCGAAGGCATAAGCCTCTCAATTCGATTGCGGTTGAGGTTTAGGATCTTCAGTCTGGGTAGTGCTTCCAAGCCCGATATATCACTGATCTGGTTGTTTTCGAGGTTGATCTCTCGAACATTTGAGAATACATCACCAGGAATTCGCCCGATTTCACGAATTCGGCACGAAGATATGTCCATATCGAGAATGCGACTGAGATGGGATTCCCCTCCAGACCCGCTCAGTGTGTCGCTTCCGCCACCTCCACACTTTTCCAGAATGAGCTCATACGTTAACTTTCCGCTGTACTTTTGCTTCGCGTTGCTTTGATCTTGAGTAGAAACGCTTACACCGTCTAGGACTTTGACACGGCGCAGGTAATACACACTGTAGAGGCGATAGTCAGGCTGTCGTGTGATTTCGTTGCCTGACAAATCGAGGATGGTAAGCTTTGGTAGCGATTTCAAGTGCTGGATCTCTTTTAAGCTTTCGATCTGGTTGTTACCCAAGTAGAGCTCCATCAGTTTGAGCGCGGACCCGATACCTCTTAAGCTTGAGATCTGATTCTCTTCTAACGACAGCTGAATGAGATTTTCAAGAGAGTCAAGATGTTGAATAGAAGTCAGCCGATTGCGACCAAGATGGAGCTTCTTTAAAAAACAAAGCTGCTCCAAATTTTCGATACGAGTGATTTCGTTACCATCCAAACACAGCTCTTCAAGCCTTGTGCATGCTTGCAAACCATCAATCCTCTTGATGGCGTTGTCTGAAAAGGAAACTACACGCAGGTTCACAGCCTTGCCCAAGCCCTCGATTGATCCAAGCAATTCATGATTCAGAACGAGTTCTTCAACTGCACCCCATTCAGCTTTAGGCGAGGATAAGCTACTATCTCCCTCATCATCGGACTCTGGATGGTGGTCGTTCGACTGAGACTTTTCGGCTTCACGTGCAGATAGTGAAAGAGTGCATCGAGTCTTTTGGCAATGAGCCGCCCATATTTTTGATGGTGATAGCTGAGTAATTAGCCGTTGAGCCGCGATTATTTCTTCTTGCGATACAGTTTGTTGATCGAGCTGTGCAAGGTCCGGTAAATATTGAAGCACATGGAATCTGTAACGCTTAGAATCGCAAATACCGTTTTTCCGAAGATCAAGCTGCTTTAATGCACGTTTCCCCAGTGCTTGTCCAATGAACTCCACATCATCAAACGACCGAATCAAGTTGTGTGTAATTTCCAGTGTCTCCAAGCTGTAAAGATGCTCGAGGTGTCCCAAACGTGAAATATGGTTATAGGACAAGTCCAGGGCATGCAGGTTAGAAAGACTATCCAGGTTGCTGCAGAGTCCTTGAATCTTGTTGTAGCTTAGAATTAGCACTTCGAGATGATCTTTCAAGGGCGACACGTCCGGTATCGCCTCTAACTCACACCCAAGCAAGCTTAAGTATTTAATGCGACTTGCAGCGGCCATCTGCAGACGTACATGCGGCATGGTAGCTGACTCGCTTAAGGCGATAGATCCAGGCAAAAGAGGCTCCATTTGAAGTAAGCGCACGATGCCTTCATCACTCGAATGTATGCTGCTTTCAGGGGGCTGTGGACTTTGGGAGCGGCGAATACGATACTTGCGCTCGAAGTCATCCACTTGCTTAGCGGCGATACCAAGATTGATTGCATCTTCGTCGTTACAATGCACCGAACGAGGTGATATTGCTGAGCGAATCGAGACTGACGAAGGACTACTCACACGCGACGAACTAAGGACAGCACTATCCATTGTGTACTGATACTCCACAAAGTACTCAGGAAGAACCAAAGCACTATCAAACACATAATAGAGTTTTTGCTTGTTTGCTGCTGCTTCCCCACCTGCAGTTATAGCTGCAGCACCTCCATGCATCACTTGCAGACTTTGAACCCCCGTGAAATCTTGAGCTTTCCCAAGAGCCGAGCTGGATGTTGCTTTTGCAAGAGCAACGTCTGCGTTGCTGATGCATTTTGTGTATCCTGGGAACACCTTTGCCACAAGAAGCAAGCCACAGGGTAGATCCCAGTCACCAGATGACGCAAGTTCCAATGCTCTCTTCATGTCTTGAGTCAACCCCTGCTGCGTCGTTTGCTTCTGAGGTGGCTGGGCCTTTGCATTGCATTGAACTTGTTGACCCTTAGCAGCAAGCGTTGCGGTGACACGTGAAACATCTAGTAGTGCGATAGAATTGGAGAGTTTAATGGCAGCGCCAAAGTCAGTCGTTCCAAGGCCCGAGAATCCACGAAAGCCGTTTTCCGCGATAAATAATTGCTCAGTGTCTGCAGGACTACGCAGCTGTTGATCTTCGAGCAGTGCTGATTGAGTATAGAATAGATACTCCATCGAAGTCTCGAGAGTTGACCCAGGGCGAGGCTGATTATCCTTCTCTTGCTGAGCACCAGAATTCCGTTCGCGTACCTTTTCAACTTCTCGGTCTCCTATCATTATCATCGCTGGGGACTGTCACTCCTTTCTTCGACACGTTGTCTTTCACCTTTCTATCGGGAGCTATGAGTACTTCTTCCATCCGAGCCTGGAAACGATTTCGCAAATACCTGTTGTTTATTCTTGTAACGCGGTTGATTCGAATGTCAGTGATGCCAAACTTTTGTAATTCAGGCAGAAATAATCGTGAGCGCACAAGCTCCACACAGGAACCAAACCATGCATCCGTCGGCTTGCCGTCCTCAAGCCGAATGTTACCACCAGTCTCCAGTTCTAGCATCAGACGTGCAATATTCATTTCAGACGTGCACCTCAAACTTGTTCTTAGTCGGTCAAAGTCTTGGTTCATACGGTATACTGCAGAGTAGCGATCTCGCAAACAAGCTTTTACGCACTCCAGCTTCTTCTCTAGTCCTGTCCAGCATATCTTGCGATACTTTTGAAGACGACTCCACAATTTCTTTCTTTTCAGAACTACTCTCGATCAAAAAGCGCTCGATCTCTTTCTTATGACGCACCAAAGCGGACACGCTCATTTCCATATGATGCTCAGCATGGTTGCGGATGGTATCGGCGTGCCGGACTCGGCCATGTACGTCACGCTTAATTGTCTTAATTCGCATGTTATAGTACATTTTCTTCTTGATCATCGTCGCCTCAGCTATTTGCTTGTTACGGGCCGAAAGCTCCACAGCATCCAGAAAACTCAAACGAGGAAGCTGGCACATCAAATACGTTTGGTAATTACACAGCCTACACACAGGATTGTCACCAAAATGGGGGTCGCTCAGCACAAGAATCGAAAGTTGATCCAAATTCGTAAGTGATAGCAACCCTTTGAAATTCGACAGTCGATTGTCTGCGAGGTTCAATTCGACAAGATTTACACAGCAGTTGAGTGCTGTGTCAATGCGCTCGATTCGATTTCTGCAAGCCCACAGCTGCGTCAAGCTCGTCAGCCTCCAAAGCCCGTCGAGTCTCTCCAACTGGTTCTGGTTCACCCACAGTTTCTCCAAATTCACGAGCGCATCCAAGTTTTCAAGCCGTCGGATCTTGTTTGAGCTCAGATTCAGTTGCTTCAACTTCGTACACTCCCCCAAGTTAGCAATCCGCGTCAGTCCACACTCCGTAATACACAGCTTCTCCAGATTGACGCACTTGTTAAGTCCTTCAAGCTCACAGATCGTTGGCTGATTGATAATTGAGAGCTCTTTCAACGCCGGAAAGTGCATAACGCTCTTCATGGACGCCCAAAACCCCAGAAACAAGTCCAGGGATGTCACGGTCTCACTATTTCGAGCAAATTGCGCTGCCGAGAGCCCGTTTTCCCTGCACAGCAGCTCAAGGTCCGGAGACGCGACGAAAATCTCCATTTTCTCCTGTTGCAAGACCGACAGCGCGTCTCCGCTGTTGGCAGGACTCCGCTATTGCCTGTGCCTGGATTGCATCGCTCTCTGGCAGTTGGTCGTCCTCAGTGGAAGCTGGTGGACTGCCTGAAGTCGAGCTGGCACCCCGCAGAATCTGTTTGCTGGTTGGTCGATGCTTTTTAGGCCGAGGGCAGACGCGGCGGAGGCGCCGCAATGGGCGGCAGCGAACTCGAGTCACTCGACGCCATAAAGACAACAAGAACTGTCCGTTTCGGACTGCAAGTTGCAGTCACTGTTTCGGAATGAGTGACATCAAGTCTCTCCATCCTAGAATCCCAAGCTACAAACCTGCAGCGATGTCCATCACCAACCACGTGCTCAAGCGCATTCCCCACGACGCGTCACCCGAGCAGATCGTGGTGGTTGTGGCCGCTGCTTTCGTTGCGTTGCTTGTGCTAGGACTGGTGCTGCTCTATCACCTCTATGGCGCATTCGTCGTCGGTGTCGTGAGTGTTCTGCTGCTGGTTTTGGGACTCCGTTGGCTGCACCGGAACGGCGTGGGTGTCTTGGGCTGGAGCAGCGTCTACCTGCGCAATTCGGACGGTGTAATGGCCTCTCTGTCCACTGAACCGCAGCAGAAGGGGACACTGCGAGTCGTGTGCATCTCCGACACGCACGCCAAGCACCGGAACCTCCGGAACGTCCCCGAGGGCGACGTGCTGCTGCACTGCGGAGACTTTACGAACCGAGGGACGCACAACGAGGTCCGCGACTTCAACAACTGGCTGGGCGCGCTGCCGCACAAGCACAAGGTCGTGATTGCAGGCAACCACGACGTCTGTATGGACGCGGTGGAGTACGACCAGCACTGGGACAAGGCGTTCCGCCACACAGAGTACAACGACCCCAGCGCTTCCAGAGCGCTGCTCACCAACTGCACGTATTTGGAGAACCGCTCGGTCGTGATTGACGGCGTCAAGATCTACGGGTCGCCCATGACGCCCCCCATCCCGGGACGAGCGGGGGCGTTCAATGTGGCTCGAGGCTTTGCCGATCTGCAGCACTGGAGTAAAGTTCCAGCCGACGTGGACGTCTTGGTGACGCATGGTCCTCCTCACGGTATCCTGGACGCCACGTTCACGGGACTGCACGTGGGCAGCGAGGCGCTGCTGAAGGAGACCATGTCTCGCATCCGACCCCGTTTCCACGTCTTCGGCCACATCCACGAAGCCTATGGAACCTCTCGCGTGGGCAAAACCGTCTTCGTCAACGCCGCCAGCAACACTTTACTGGCAAAACCTCGCCACGCGCCCGTAGTGTTCGACATCCCCATCAAATGCTAAGTCACTTGAGATTTGTATACTTTCGGATCAGATTCGACGGGATTGGTCTCATTTCCCGCGACCCTCAATATCTGCAGGCAATGGACAGCTCCAGCACGTCGCCCTGCAAGCCGCAGCGGAAGGGAGGCCTCTCATGCAGATTCGGCACAATCGTCGGGCTCCAGTTCCTCACGGAGGCGGCGTTCGGCTTCATGAGTCCCATCATCTCCATCGTCATGACAGAGGTGCTGATACACTCATGTGTCAATTGCCTAGTGAGATTATCAACTTATCTTGAGCGTATTGAATTAGTACTTTGCCAGGCTGCATCGAGATGGCTTGCCCATTGACTGTGGGGCGCATCCACATGACGAGGTATTGCTACGTCTCTACGTACTTTGCAATTGTTGTCGGATGAAGCATTTATATGCATTTTTGCTTGTTGCTGCTAGGCATGCACTCAAGGATCGAGGGAGGCTGCGTGGTTGTACAGGTACCGAACACTATTGCCTTGAAAACAGATGAGAAACTGCCCTAACTTGCGAATTTCTTGTGACAGCCTTTTCGCGTCGTTGGGGTCCGTATTCAACTTCATCCTGGCCCCGATGCTCGGCCAAGCTTCTGATGTCTATGGACGCAAGGTTAGTTGGTGACGAAAAGGAGCTGGCATGGTCTGAAGGGCTTACGCTGTTATTTCTAGCCATTTCTTGTGCTTAGCCAGCTGGCGAGGGTTGGCACGCCATTCTCCATAATGTACTTCATGCAACCAGGAGGATCGATTATTCCTTACTTAGTGCTGAGAATGATTGACTATGGGTTTGGGTAAGTTGCTGCGTTTGCAGCTTGTCACTGGCCAAGCAAACACACTGTTGTTGGCAACTAATGATCATTGGTTTGGCTATAGGACTGCTGGAGTCATGAGTGCTGCTGTCGCTGATATTGTCTCTCCAGGGAATCGAGCAGCAGCATTTGGGATTCTTTTTGCTAGCATCTCTGTTGGGTATTGTATGAGTGCATTCATCGCACCATTCTTTTCTCGAGTTAGTATTTGCTGCTGTGTCGGTGCCACGTCAAGAACACCACAATATCCTCTAACGCTATTTGCTCTGCATTCATGCGTTAGGAGCATATCTTGCAAATCACTGCAGTTCTCTTCGTGGCACGAGTTCTGTGGGCAATGTTTGTCTTGCCTGAAACACTGCCTATTCGAGAGCATGCGAACAAAACTCGATGGGTAGTGGAGACCCCTGTTAGTGCTATGTCAATCCTCTTTCGCAACAAGTTGTTCATGCGGTTGACGTGCATAATTGCGCTGACAAGTTTCGCCAAGACCGGAGTTTTCCAAATCCAAGCGTTTTACTTGAATGTAAGTACCATGCATGGTACGCCGAGTCGTGTTCTGGACTAACGTAAACGGCTTGTATGCACGTTGCAATGCCTTGTAGACTATTGTGGGCTTCGACGTGAAAGATTTTGGCAACCTGATGCTGCTTGGAGGTGTCCTATCGTTGCTAGGACAAGGACTACTGCTCAAACCACTGGTGGGCTGCTTCAAGGAGAAGGGCGTGATCATCATAGCATTGCTCGCCTGCTTCGTGAAAATGTGCGGCCTTGCTGGAACTGCATTCTACCCACACAAATGGGTAGCCTACGCTGCCAATCTACCTGGAACCTTTTGTGATCTATCTTTCCCCGCAATTTCAGCTCTCAAGTCTATCAACGTGTCGGAAAAGGTGCGTCAGTATTCTCCTCTCTAACTCTGTGAACAATTGTAACGCTGAACTTGATTATCGCAGGAACAAGGGCGCCTGCAAGGTGCCATTTATGGTGCTCGATCCGTTTTCGACGCATTGGGCCCCGTCGTCTTCTCTTCGCTGTATGCTTCCATGACGCGACAATCAGTTTGGTCTCAAGCTCTCCCCTTCATCGTCGCTGCTTGCATCTACTTTGTTGGGGTCGCAGTGGGTCTATCACTACCAGTCATGGGAATTTCATCACCAAGTAAAATCGCTGCCGTCCCAGCTCCATTGCCGTCACCGAAGTGTGGTGAATCGCCATCCTCATCCTCCATGTACTTTGAGACCGATGACGACGACAAAGAAGACATAGAAGCAGACGATGGAATGATCTACGCTAGCAGCTCAGTGCTCGACGATGATCAATTCCTAGCCGAACCTTTGCTGGGAAGCAATTCATCACCAACTCACGTCCACGCCGACGTGTAATTGTGCAGCATTTGCATCCAAATAGATTGTCACTTGGCTGATGTACCCCTTTTCAATTCACTTGCTTTTTGTAAGTATTCCGCTGGTCGTAAAGATTATGTTTGACGGAATTTCATTTTCTCAGCTGAGTATCCGTCCAGCGAAATGGAGATCGACACCTCCCCAGCGCCCCGCAAGTCGCAGCGACAGCGAAGCGATTCGTATTCAGTGGGTGCAATTGTAGGGCTCCAGCTACTAACCGCCGGGGCGTTCGGCATCATGAGCCCCATCCTGTCCATCGTCATGACGGAGGTCCGCAGTTCGCAGTCCGTAAATTATCCTCGTACAGCAAAATAACCACTTGAAATGTTCTACTTGCCAGTATTTTGCCAGATTACAGCGAGATGGCTCGCCTATTGACTGCGGGGCCAATCCGCACGACGAGGTACTGCAACAATCGCAATAGATTCAGGTCGGGGTGGGATATACTGACGTTGGTATATTACGCGCCAGGCCTGCACTGCTGGATCGAGGCAGGCTGCATGGGTCTCCAGGTATGGAGTGCCAATGCAAAGTGCAACTTGACCTCAATTTCTGACAATACTTGGCAGCATTTTCTCGGCTGGAGGGTGTGTGGGCAACCTCGTCTTGTCGCCAATGCTTGGACAAGCTTCTGACGTGTATGGACGCAAGGTTCGTCGTGAAGGAGAGACTGAAAAGTGACGCAAGATGATCTGATCCTGTCCTTGCTCGATGATTGTAGCCTTTTCTAGTGATGAGCCAAGTCATGAGGGTCGGTGTCCCGTTCTCGGTCATGTACTTCATGCAACCACAAGGATCCATCACTCCGTACTTTGCGCTGAGGCTGGTTGACTCAGGCTTTGGGTACGTAGAAAATGTAGTCTCTTCAGGAAGTATTGTTGTGTTCCTGAAGGCTAGCTTTGGTTTAGGACGGCGGGCGTTATGAGTGCCGCGGTGGCTGATGTCGTTGCTCCTGAGGATCGGGCTGCTGCCTTCGGCCTTCTCTTTGCTAGCCTCTCCGTTGGCTATTGCACAAGTGCTTTCGTTGCACCATTCTTCTCGCGGGTTCGTCATAAGTTGTTGCACAAGCGTTTTCTCAGCTTCTCACACGTGATTTCTGTTCAGGAGCACATTCTTCAAATTGCTGCGGGCCTGTTCGTTACTCGCGTGCTGTGGGCAAGCTTCATTTTGCCCGAGACGCTCCCCCCGCGAACGCGCATGAGCAAGGCGAGATGGGTAGTGGAGAACCCCATCAGCTCGATGGCGATTCTCTTCCGTAACCAGTTATTTATGCGGCTTACGTGCTTGATCGCGCTGACAAGTTTCGTCATGAACGGCATTTTCCAGATCCAATCGTTTTACCTCAATGTAAGTCTCTAGCAGTTTGGTGGCCATTTGCCAAACTACTTACACTCGTGCCTTGCTACCGTGTAGACTATTGTGGGGTTCAATGTGAAAGACTTCGGCAACCTGATGCTGCTCGGAGGTATCTTGGCTGTCTTAGGACAGGCTTTGCTGCTCAAGCCGCTGGTGCGATGCTTTAAGGAGAAAGGCGTGATTGTTATCGCCTTGACTGCCAGCATGATGGGTATGGGTGGGTTCGCCGCCTCAGCTTATTACCCGCACAAATGGCTGATCTACGCGATGAGCATACCTGGCTGCATTAGCGATCTGTCCTTCCCAGCCATCTCGGCGCTCAAGTCTATCAACGCCTCCGACAAGGTAAAACTTCTGTGCTGAATTTGTACGAAGGCGATCACTCATTAGAGATGTTTCCAACAGGAGCAAGGGCGTCTGCAAGGCGCGATTTATGGAGCTCGATCGGTATTTGAAGCGATCGGTCCTCTTATCTTCGCTTCCTTGTATGCTTCCATGAGGCGGCAGTCTGTCTGGTCGCAAGCGTTTCCATACGTGGTAGCTTCGCTCGTTTTTTTCGTTGGAATTGGTGTGGCGCTGTCGCTACCAGTCGGTAGGACTTCCCCACCGACCAAAAGCGTCGCTGCTCCGGCTCCGCTGCTTTCACCCACGTACGGCGAATCACCGACTTCCATGTACTTTGAGACCGATGACGACGACGATGAAACGGAGGACGGTGATGGATACAAGGATGTGGTGTATGCTACTGGAACGCTGGACGACGAAAACTTCCTTGCCGAACCATTGCTGGGGAGTAGCTCAACGGCAGCACACGTCCACACTGAAGTGTAAAAGTGCCACTCGATTGGGAACCGTGTTCTACATACATGTAAGCATTACGTTTTTATTCGAGAGAGCTCCGTTGTTCCTATGCGTATTTTTCGGTTCTCAAGAAATGCAGCTATTTTGCTGACAGTTTTTCAGTTCTCAAGGCATGCAGTTGGCTGACTATACTACTTCGACTACGTGAATTGATCGCTTGTCTTGGTCGGAATCTCTTGCCAGCTAGATGAAGATCTGTCGGTGTGGTGACGGTGGGCTGGGAAGGTTCGTTGGGACGCCGTCCGTGACGGGGTCTTGGAAGAAGATCGTCCCCGAGATAAGACACCTGCCTTCGGGCAGCTTTCTGGCGCAAGCTTGGATGAACGGGTGCATTTCAATCTGCCCCATGGTTCTGGACAGGTGGCTCGACTGCATTGGAGTCAACGGGGACAAGGTCGTGTCGTGGTAGCCCCCTGCTGACTGTGCGAGGTACGTCATGGTGTCCTCGACGAAGCCTTGTGCGGTGAGACGTCCCCGTTGCTCAGTCAGCCAGGTTGGTTGATCCAGATTGGGAAACTCGACTGGAACTTCGGTGTTGGCTGCGTCGATGAATGCTGCAAGCAGATTGGAGTCCCATGTGAGCAGCATTCCGTGCAGGTGGTGCTGTCCCATAGCAGGCTCTCGAGTTGCAGTGAACATATCAGCGGAGGCCCGAGGTGCCATGTCGGTGTCGTGAAGCGCGAAAGTTGAGAGATCGGCGCGACGCTGCAAATCGCAGAGTGATCGAGACTCGCCCCCGGGGACCAACTCGAAGTGGGAGGCGTGCGTACCAAGGCGTAGACGCAAAAATGACACGCTCAAGTCACTCGCAGCTGCAGCTCCTCCGCAGCGGGGGACGCTGTCAGCTTCGGCAATCTGGCGGCGGTCAAGTTAATAGGCACGCCGCGCGTTCAGCGAATGAGCATCTTGGCCACTTTGGCGCACGCGAGCTTGTCTATGGCAGCTTGCGTTTACTGGAGCTTGGAGTGCACTACCCCAAATACAGCACATACAGTCGTCAATCTGCGCCAAAGCCTCGTCATGATCTTGCCCATGCGAGGACCCGAAGTTGAAGTGCGTGGGCAACTTCGATGCCGCCGAAGTAAGTCGTTTAACGACAGTAGACGAATCCTTCATCTTCGCTACAATGTACGAGTCCATCCACGGCGCTGCAACAAGGAAACCCCAGTTGTGATTCCACTCGGGAACTCCCACGCACGACAGTGTGGCCATGCACTTGAGACCCGAGTCTTGAGTCATCGTCTTACCCACATCCCCAACTAATACAAAACCCATGCCACCACTTCCACGGACACACCCAGCGTGCTCCAACACGTGACCTTCTTCACACCCCTCGGTGCACATGGTCCACTTCAACTTCGGTCGTGATGGACAGTGATTGGTGCATTCCAGCGGATACTTGCCCGAACACCACTCTCAAAAGCTCTTCCGTCCTCATTCCTGTTTCCGTCCCACGTCCAACACCATGTCCCGAGCTCTCAGCAAACTCGTCGCCAGTCAGGGCAAAGCCAGCGTCCGCGATCTGGACGCCGTGGACCTGCACACGCATGTGTATCTGCCTCGCTACATGGAAATCCTCCGCAGTCGAAAGGACGTCCCTTTCGTGCGTCCCGGGATCGGCGGTGAGCGACTCATCATCCTCCCCGCGGAGCAACTGCAATTGGAGGCACAGCAGCAGCAGTCAACCGGTTCCAACGCTGCAGGCATCAGCGCCGGTCGCCCCATTGGCGGCGAGTACTGGGACGCGACCGCCAAGATCCGGTACATGGATCGCCACGGGATCCGCACGTCCGTGCTGAGTCTGGCCAATCCGTGGCTGGACTTCCTGCCACTGGAAGAGCAGACCCGACAGGCCACGCTACTGAACGACGACATGGAGACGCTGTGTCAAGGCTCGGGCGGGCGGTTCCTGGCCTTTGGCGTCGTGCCGCAAGATGCCACGACAGCAGTGCAGGAAATACAGCGCGTGGCGAGTGAGCTGCCCCATGTCCGAGGAGTGATTCTCAGCACGGCGGGGCTCAATGGGAAGGGACTGGACGACCCGGACATGCTCGAGTTTTACAGGGAGATGGATCGGGCAGGCTTGACCATCTTCCTGCATCCGCACTACGGAGTGGGGAATGAACACTATGGCAAGTACGGCCACGCGCTGTTCTTGGCGTTGGGCTTCACGTTCGAGACGACTGTGGCGGTGTCGCAACTGGTGCTGTCGGGGCTTTTGGACCAAGTGCCGGACACGCTGAGACTTCTACTTGCTCATTCCGGAGGTGCGCTACCGTTTCTAGCGGGGAGATTGGATAGCTGCGTGGACCACGATGCTGCCGTCGCGCAGAATCTGCAGCATGCACCGAGTGTCTACCTCAAGAGGTTCTACTACGATGCTGTGGCATATCATGAGCCAGCGCTGCAGTGCCTGATCGACTTTGTCGGGTCGGACAAAATCGTCTTCGGCACGGATCATCCGTTCTTCCCGCCTGCGAAGGACAAGACGGTCGAAGGAGTGGAGCCTGAGGACTTGAGTGCTCTTGACTGGCGGTCTACGCTGTCCAACTACGAGATCATGGCCAACATGAGCACCGAAGTGCAAAGCGCTATGCTACGTGATAACGCCAAGAGGTTGCTGGCGATCTAAGAGTGTAGGACGAGTTGCTGAGAGCTGGAACTGCTTGAAGCTTAAGCGAAGCCAACACGAGAGTTACAAGGTGGAAGCACTATTTGACAATGCGGCGTCTATCTACACAAGCAGATGCTCTCTTTAATGTGCTCTACAAAGTTATCAGAAGGCCTCGTTCTTCAGGAACTTGTTGAGCATCTCGAGCGCCACCGCTGGCTGGTCTTGCGGAACCATGTGACCCGAGTTGAACACGCGCAGAAATGTGAACTGGTTGTTGAACGACCGCACCACACCCGCGTTGGTGCCGTTAGTCGTGAAGAAAGCTGTCTCGGGCGCCGCGTTAAACCCGTCCCGGTCCTTCCACTGCAGTGCGCGGGTCCAAGCCTCGTTGCCGTACCAGTTGCACACGAGATCGGCATCACCCGCGTAGATAAGCACGCGCACACCGCTATTCAGCAGCTCAGCCACATACGAGTTGTATGGTTTGGCCGGGTCAGCAGTCTTGTCGAATGCTTCGTACACCTGCGAGTTGCACTCCTGCCAGGCGCCCACACGCTTCGAGTCCACTCCCAGCACTGCGCGCACATTCGGAGCATCCAAGTACTTGGAAACGTACGACATGTCATAGCAACTCGTGTCGTCGTTCGGGTCTTTGCAAGACAGACGAATGTCGTACGGGTTACGGCCACTCGACAACAGCGGCTCGAAAAGTTTCTCCATGCAAAAGCTCTCACCATCCACGCATGCCGTGACGTTCTGCGGGCACTGCTCCAATAGAGAAATGCACGTTGGCACTGCCGTCTTCATGTCGTCCAGCTGCTTCATGCCGACGAGCGAAATGTTGTACGCGTTCTCAATCGCCATGTCGATGTAGTGAGGCATCTGAATAGCAGCCTGGGTAAGTCCGTTTCCGATAGCGATGCCCTTCAGGTTGATGAAGGCTGACGTGCCAACATTCACTTTGTTTTTCTTCCACACATAGTGCGCCGCCACAGGCACGTAGTGTCCGCCGTAGCTCTCACCCGTGATGTAGAAGTCACGGCCCGCCAGTTCCGGGTGCTTCTCGAAGAAACCTTGCAGGAAGTAATAGATGTTCTCGCCCACGTTGTCCTCACCGCTGTCCGCGTCCTGCTCGTCTCCATACGTGAAGCCCACCGTCGTGGGCTGGTCCAGCCACACGACGTTGCTCTCGTTCGTCCACGAGTACGGGTTGAGTTTCGTGGACAGGTCGGGCTGCACGTGGCACGGTCCGTTCTCGGTGAGCAGCGCCATCATACTGGAGCATCCTGGCCCTCCCGTGAGCCAAAGCACGAGTGGGTCGGTGCTGGGCTGGCTGCGGGACTCGAAGTACCAGTAGAAGTAGTGGTCGTCGACCTTGTTGGGCAGTTTGACGTACCCGGAGTCCTGCGCGGTGAGACCGCAGAAGACCTCGCCATCTCCAGTTCCCGCAGCGACCGGAATGCCTTCGGTCGCTGCATGCGTCTGCACTTGAGGTTCAGCACCGTCGCTCTCCCCGCTCTCCACCAGCGGTCCAGCCACGTACATGACCATAAGACTGATGGTGCATAGCGCGAGGATGAAGACGCCGCCACGTTTGAGGTCTCTCTTGCGCGCTTCCTCACGCCTCCAGATGCGCAGGTTGTACTGCAGCGACGTGGAGCGCAGTCGCAACGGGGTCGTCTCGGACGCCATGACCTCGGGACTTCACAGTCTGCGTGCAGTGCGTAAAATGAGTTGGAAAGTTCGTCCCATCGTCGGGAACAGGCCACAAGCGCCGGAGTAATGTGCAAGAGAAATGGGGAGGCATTGCTGGGGAGACCGTCCTCTTCAGGTGGACGCATTTGTGCAACGGCTGGTGCTTTTGATTGGCAAGCGCGCAGCTGAGTCTGCAATCAATTCGAGACGCCGTACTTGGGTTTACTATGATATGAAAACCGTTACGGGCTGGTTTTTCGGTATCCTTTGGTCGTGGCCTTTGACACACTCATCACTTCGAGTTTGCGGCCGTCGAGAGCACACGATGGCATCCGAGACGACCCCGTTGACGCTGGACCCCAGTCTCCAGTACTATGAGCGACAGGAGACGCGCAATCGCAACGTCCGTCGTGCTCTGATTGTTGTGCTGTCGCTTATTGGCGCCTGCCTCCTCGTGGTATACGTCGGGGAGCCGCTTTTCTTCAAGAAGCAGGATGCTGTTGCGGAAGGTATTCCGGTCGCTGCGGGGACTGGAGATGACGAGGTTTTCTGCGGTCTCACCACGCAGGACTCCGGGTACGTCAAACTGCCCAACAAGGTCGACGACCACTACTTCTACTGGTACTTCGAGTCCCGCAGCCAGCCCAGCACCGACCCACTCGTGCTTTGGCTCACGGGAGGGCCAGGATGCTCCAGTATGATGGCGCTGCTCACCGAGAACGGACCGTGCCACGTGCAGCCCGACCTGTCCACGAAACTCAACCCGTACTCGTGGACGAACGAGAGCAACGTCGTGTGGCTGGACCAGCCCACGACGGTGGGCTTCACGTATGGAGACGAGCAGGACGCGGACAGCGGTGAGGACAACGTGGGCGAGAACATCTATTACTTCCTGCAAGGTTTCTTCGAGAAGCACCCGGAGCTGACGGGCCGTGACTTCTACATCACGGGTGAGAGTTACGGGGGACACTACGTGCCTGTGGCGGCGCACTATGTGTGGAGGAAGAACAAAGTGAATGTTGGCACGTCGGCCTTCATCAACTTGAAGGGCATTGCTATTGGCAATGGCATTACCCAAGCTGCTATCCAGCTACCTCACTACATCGACATGGCGGAGAAGAACGCGTACGATATCCGACTCGTGGACGAAGCTCAGCTGGAAGAGATGAAAGCAGAGGCTCCCGTATGTGGCAAGATCCTCGAGCACTGCCCGCAGAACATTACAGCGTGCTTTGACGGCACCGAGTTTTGCACCGAGAAGCTGTTCATGCCGCTCCTGTCTGCCAATCGCAACCCGTACGACATCCGCATGCCGTGTGACAGAATGGATGACCCAACCAAGTGCTACGACATGTCGTACGTCTCGAAGTACCTTGACGCCCCGAACGTCCGTGAGTCGCTCGGCGTGGACTCGAAGCGTGTGGGTGCCTGGCAAGAGTGCAACATGCAGGTGAACGTGGATTTCTATATGACGGCTGACATGGCCAAGCCGTTCAACACGTACGTGGCTGACTTGCTGAACGACGACATCCGTGTGCTGATTTACGCGGGTGACGCCGACCTCATGTGCAACTGGTACGGCAACCAGGCGTGGACGTTGGCTCTTGACTGGAAGGGCAAGGACGGATTCAATTCGGCGCCCGAAAATGCGTTCGTCACAGCGGACGGCACGAATGGAGGTGTTGCGCGGTCGTTCAACAACCAGTTCACGTTCCTTCGCGTGTTCAACTCGGGTCACATGGTGCCGCAGGACCAGCCGGCCGTGGCACTCGACATGCTCAACAAGTTCCTCAACAACCAAGCGTTCTGAAGATGACACTGAACTGCTCCCCGTAGAGACAAACGTCAACCAAATAGGAGCCAAAGTCAACTTTTTTGTCTCTCAACCACGCTGTATCTGATGCATGTCCTCATTCATCTCGGTTCAGAAACTACAACGCTGCGGAACTGGTCATTCAACGGATACAGTCTCAGGTTGAAGGCCCCGCCGAATTTTTTGTTTAGGCTTGTGTGTGGGGGGGGTGGGGATTGTGCGAGGGCCATTTCTGGAAACGCCGCCAAGCAAGCATGGCAGCCGTGAATGAAAGCACACCACTGAGGTCACATGACCGCCACCTGCACCGGCACAACCGCAAGACGCAATCGGAAGGGCGGTGGACGCGCAGATTCATGCTCTGGCTGGGAGGAGCTCTGATGCTGGCGATTATCATCCACGTCATGCGAACTCCAGCTGTGTGGCGACTGCGGGGTGCTCAACCTTCAAATTGATACTACTTGTACAAGAGCAGTGGAAGCAATTCGAGACACCATTTCTACCATGCACGGCGTAGAACTACGAAGGCTTCAAGTCCAGTCGAGCTCGGGTTGCGGAGACATAGAGTCTCGACGACGAGAATGATGTTGCAGATATCGTGATCAAGAACAACACACTATCACACGTAGCTAAAGTCACACATGTTGTGCAGTACGAGCGGCAGGCCATTATCCAGGAACCAAAGTTAGTCCATCTTGAAGTGCCAGGCACTTGGTGCTTTTTATGCTGTGTCATAGTTCCTTTCGAATAGCCTGTTCCCCCTACCATTCCGTTCCTGCGAAGAAACTCAATTGATAATGTACGTGGCATCGAGTCGCTCTTTGCAGCTGTCGTTCTCGTCTGATGCTGGTTGTTGCGCGAGTACAGGGCCGCTAAAGTCACGTTCAAGGTCACGCTCACGTCGGACCCCAAGCTGCCGTACCGCGTGTGCGTTTAGCGTCTCCAACCTGCTCTTTTCGTCCCCACTCTTCAGTTCTCACTCTATTTCTATTGCTTTCATCAGTGTGAACGTCCCGGAGCAAGCCCCGTTCACGGCGGTGCTCAAGTATGTCGCTGAGGAGGTAAATGCACTGCAAAATTGCTCAAAAGCGACGTGAAATGGCGCAATATTGACGAAGTTATGACTATTTTGGCGTCTTTGCTGCAGTTCCACGTGCCGGCGGCCACCAGCGCCATTATCACCAACGGTACAGTACTGCAGAGAGCTTAGAAGCTGCTTTGAAATGACTGACACTTTGATGATAATCCTCGTGTGCTGCTGAATTTTGTGCAGATGGCATCGGCATCAACCCGTCGCAGAGCGCTGGCAACGTGTTCCTGAAGCACGGCTCGGAGCTGCGTCTGATCCCGCGAGACCGCGTTGGAGGCTGCAGCGCGTGCTGAATGCCTCAGAACGCTTTTAGTTGCCTGTGAGGAGGACGCAAGGAGATTGATATGGCCCGTTCAATACTTTACGCGCTCAGTTTTAGCCGAATGTCGATTCAAGAAGAGACCAAGAGGTGGAGAGTATGCTATCGAGCGGTTGTATTGGTATACTACGTATTGTATTCTGCGTAGGCGGATGCTGGTCCTCGAATATACGCTCTAGGGGCACGATACGTGGCCCGTGAGATAGACTCCAGCACCTGCGCTGCTTTTAAAATTCTGGCCCTGCTTTTAGAGACCCTTGTTGTAAAAGACGTGCGTGATCGGGTCCGCGTTGGCCGAGTGCTGCTTGAACGTGCGCTGACGGACAGTCTCCTGCAGCTCAGGTTCGAGCGACGACACAGCCATGGAGCTGCGCTGCGGGAAGAGCGCGCAGCACAGCGGCGTCGAGACGCTCAAGCACACACCGGTGAGGCCCACCATGGTGAGGGCGTTCACCGCCTTGTTGTTGCGGAAAAGCGGGCGCTTCTCGAGGCTGTTCATGATGACGGGCGGGATGAACATGGCGGGCGCAGCCATGAGGACGCGCGAGGGCACCACCTGCGCCACGGCCTCCACGGCGGCGCGCTTGCTCTTGCCGACCTTCTGTCCGTCATCAGTCTCCACTTCAATGCCGCCGAGCAGCTCGCGCTGGCGCATGAGCGGGATGTTGACGCAGTTGGCAGCGGCTACAGCCACGAGGGGCACGAGGCGGCCCACGATTCCGTTGCTGAGCTTGGGGCGCTTGGACACCCACCGGTTGAGCCCCAGCGCCGTGGCCACGGAGGCCGTGGTGGCCGCCGCGTAGGCCTGCAGCAGCTGCTCCTGGCTCACGCCCGTGCTGGCGTTGCGGTTGGTGTAGTTGACGATGGAGTTGAAGGTCTGGTTCATGAACTGCCAGAAGACGACGGCGGGCGTGGAGCGGTAGAAGGTCATCATGCAGCCGGTGATGACCATATTGCCGGGCACCTGGAAGGCCATGCGCCCGGCCAGGAAGTTCTTCTCGCCCGTGTCCGGGTGGAAGGCGCTGTCCACGAGCTGCTTGGCGCGCCAGATATCGTCCTCGCCCATGCTCGGGTGTTGACCGGCCTTGTACTCCTCCACGAGCTGCTTGGCGGCATCCAGCTCGGCGTCGCTGGCCAGCACATTGAGCGGGTTCGTGGTGGCCAGGAAGTGCCTCGCGCGGCCCGCGTACGTGCTCTGGTCCCAGCGGGGCGCGTCCAGGTTCACGAGGTTGGAAGACATGGCAGAAGGCGGCGACGTGCGGCGAGGAGCTCCGATACTGTACTGAGGAGGCGTTGCCCCTCCACTCGATGCCTGATTGGATGCAGAATGGGATTACCCACGCCAGTTTTAACCGATTGCGCAATGCAGAGGTTCAAGGCGGTTGGATAGGTTATCGAATTATAGAAGTCAATTGTGGTAGTGAAAGAGGTTTGGTGTGTGCACTTAAACTGCATATATACGAGATAGCAGGTGGATACATAGTCCAGGACATGGATACGGAGTCGACAGGTTCAACACGTTGAACTGCAGCGACTGGCTGTCGAGCGGCAGTGCAGATCTCTCCGTCTCGCGCGAAGATCGAACGCACAGCACGAAGGCACCTGCGATTTGGTGGATTCCATGACCGGCTAGTATAATAGCTGCCATGGTCTTTTTGCAGCACTGCGTCGAGACTGTGATGGAGCTCGCTGCAGAAAGATCGCCTGTACTCAGTTGCTCGACCTCACCTTTCTATCTTCAAGCTCTGTGCACTGGTGATGACACAGGCCTACGAGGCCCAGGAAGGCCCAATTGTTTACAGCCCGGACAGCACCACGAAGACTCAATGGACGGAGCTGACAGCCTCATCTGAATGAATGCACATGCCTCACCGCTGCTGCCAATCCAAGTCGGATTCCGACGACGCGGGACTGCTTTAATCGCGTCGTTGTTGAAGCTGTTCTGGACCTTTTATCCAGGACGAGCCAAGAATGACATTGCGAGCCAAGAATGATGGTAAAAGGCAACGTTCGCGATCTGAAGCACCACCGAGTTCGTGACGGTCCGTACCGCAGTCCTATCGCAGCCTCATTCCTGCATTTGCGCCCTCGAACGCACCATCAACTTTACCATGACGTCGGAAATCACGCCGCTACTGAATGGCCAACCGATTGGCCCACAGCGAGATAGTTTCGAGTCGGACTCGTCCGTCAGGAGCTACGCTCGGGTCCATAAGCTGCCAGTTCCGCCGTTCGCGCTGATCGGGGCCGTTTGTCTGCTGCTCGGCGTGAGTCTGTGGCGTGGAGCGGTGCCTAACGCACCACTTGGCAAGATGCAAGCAAAGCCTATTCGAGTCACCACATTCAACGGAGTCCAAGAAGACCATTTCTGCGGAAGCACGAAACAGGACTCGGGATATATCAAGCTGCCCAACAAGGTGGACGACCACTATTTCTTTTGGTACTTTGAGGCTCGCAGCAGTCCAGAGACAGCCCCATTGGTGCTATGGTTGACTGGTGGACCTGGAGGATCGAGTATGCTGGCACTGCTGACGGAGAACGGACCTTGTCACGTTCGACCAGATTTGTCGACCGAGAACAACCCGTATTCGTGGACCAATGAGGCGAACGTCGTGTGGGTAGACCAGCCCACGAATGTAGGCTTCTCGTACGGTCCCGATCCGAAGGATGCTGACAACAATGAAGACAACGTCGCTGAAAATCTGTACTGGTTTCTGCAAGGGTTCCTTGAGCGTCATCCAGAATTGCAAGGCCGCGAGTTCTTCATCTCCGGCGAGAGCTACGGTGGACACTATGTCCCTGCAGCTGCACAGTTTATCGCGCAGCAAAATCGCCGCAGACTTCAGGAGGTGATGCATATCAATCTCCAAGGCATTTCAATTGGAAACGGCTGTACAAACCCCGTGATCCAGAACCCACACTTTATCGACATGGCCACGAACGCGTACAACATCTCGCTGGTTGGATCAGACGAGCTAGCTGCTCTCAAAGAAAACGCACTACTTTGCGGTCAGAAGATGGAGGCGTGTCAGATACAGCCGTCGCTGTGCCCTGATGCCGACTTGTTCTGCGAAGAAAATGTCAACAGTGTCTTCATGACTGCCAAGCGCAACCCGTACGACATCCGTCAGCCGTGCGAAACAAGTGACACCGACATCATCCAGTGCATCGCCAACGACTTTATTGCGCCGTACCTCAACTCGCCAAACCTGCGGAGGTTTCTTCACGTGGACAAGCATGTCGGCGACTGGCAAATGTGCAACGTCGAAGTAAATTATGCCTTCGCTGACTCGTTCGACGTGATGATGTCGACCAGTTCGTTCGTAGCCGAACTCCTAGACGACGGAGTACGTGTGTTGATCTACGCAGGCGAT
Source organism: Phytophthora ramorum (assembly GCF_020800215.1). NCBI lineage: Eukaryota > Oomycota > Peronosporomycetes > Peronosporales > Peronosporaceae > Phytophthora > Phytophthora ramorum. The sequence goes on from NW_027150647.1 coordinate 4,604,425, forward strand.
GCCGACCTCGAGTGCAATTGGTCTGGCAATCTGGCGTGGCTCCAGGCTCTGGAATGGAGCGGTACCTCGAGCTTCAACGCTGCAAAGGCGCATGACATGGTCGTGGACGGCGAGGCTGCGGGGTCGGTGATTTCATCAGGACAGCTCACATTCATTCGCGTGTTCAACGCGGGACACATGGTGCCGCAAGACCAGCCCGCCGTTGCGCTCGAGATGATCAATAAGTTCTACCAGGATCAGGCTTTGATCCTCCCGACCGTTGTATGAGTGTGTTGTGGAGAGTAACATGGGATGTCGTATCAGTTCGCTTGAAGCACTATGTAGTGGTCCTGTACTGACTTCTGAAAAGCATGCAGGAATCGACGCCGCTTGTTAGCGTCGACGCACCATACTCTCCAATCGAAACGGACTCGCATCGGTTGTTTTACTGTGGCTACGATAGTATTTTCGAGTCATCTCCCGACATCGACAGCAGAACACCGAGGACACTGGGTATCATCTGCCAGTTTTGGGTCCTGCCTGAGCGACCAAGTGGAGCGGGGGCGTAGCAACGCCGCTCCGTCTTACATGAATCCAGAGCTAAGTTTTTCTAAGCGAGCCAAATATTGGCGTGGACATTTGAGACGGCGCCAAACGAAAAGATGCTTACGAACCTAGATACGAATCGCGATTGAAGCACACCTACGGAACGACGTGTGGCTTGTGCTGGTTGCTTCGAAACGTGCAATACTCGCTCGATGCATGATGGCCAGCTGAAAAAAAGGATCTCTATTTCCAAGCTCTCAAAATCGGGGTACATTTTGGTGGCAATATTGCCTCAATTTTTCAATTCGTATATTATGGATAGCTCTTGTAAAAAGCAGGCAAATAAGAGTGTTATTTCATCTTCTACCGCGTAAAAGATACTTGAGTATTTTAGAATTTTGTTTAGATACGAAATTCAAAATGCCAGCTTTAAAGGCGATTTATCTCGAAATTTCCAAATGGTTCGTAAGCATGATACATTTCCGAATCGGCTCCACGATGGCACGGTTGAATGAGAAGACGCTGCTGCTGCCAGCCGTGCAAGCCATCTATGGCTCCACCAGCAACAAACTCAAGATCAAACGCTGCCTGATCATCTTGAGCGTTGTGGCGGCCGTGATACTGTCTGGATTGAGTGTTTGGTGGCTGTTTTTCGATGCCCATGAGGCTGCGGCCGATTCCATCTGTGGCGACACGAAGAACGAGGCCGGATACATCAAACTGTCCAACAAGGTGGACGACCACTACTTCTACTGGTTCTTCGAGGCGAAGCACAATGCGAGCACAGCTCCATTGGTGATCTGGTTGACGGGCGGCCCTGGAGGGTCGAGTATGCTCGCGCTCTTCAAAGAGAACGGACCGTGCCGGATCCAACCGGACCTGACGACGAAAGTGCATCCATACGCGTGGACGCACGAGGCCAACATGATTTGGCTGGATCAGCCGACTAGTGTGGGCTTCTCGTACAGTTCTGGAGGTGACCACGACTACAATGAAGCAGACGTGGGCGAGAACCTGTACTGGTTCCTGCAAGGGTTCATGGAGAAGCACCCGGAGTTTGAGGGTCGAGAGTTCTTCTTGACGGGGGAGAGCTACGCGGGACACTACGTTCCTGGCGCAGCGCACTACATCTGGGAGCAGAACAAGAAGGACGACTCTCTGTCAGAGGTAAAGAGCATCAACCTACAAGGAATCGCGATCGGCAATGGGTGGACGGACTCTGTTGTGCAGGTATGTACTTGTCCCTATTGTGATGTAGGTTGGGATAACCATAACCGCTTGCTTTCTTTTCTTTGACAGCACCTGCACACCTCGGACATGCTTGACAACTCGTACAACGTCACGCTGCTGGATGAATCGGCTGCTCAGCAGCTGAGGATGGATGCTGCTAAATGCTCCGAGTTAACTGCTCAATGCCAACAGACTCGGACTTCCACGTCTTGCAGAGAGCCGTATTCGTTCTGCATTGAGAACGTGCTTTCTCCTCTGTCTGCCAATTCGACCGGCCGCAACCCGTACGACATCAGGGAGAGCTGCGACTGGGTGGACTTCGGCTTTTGCCACGGCGTCCCGCTAATCGAAGAGTTCCTCGCTCAAGACAAAGTGCACAAGTATCTTAACGTTGACCGCGACTGGGTTGGTGGAAGCGACGAAGTAAGTGACAACTTCGTCGTCGACTACTTGCAGTCGTTTGATGGCTACGTCGCGGATCTGTTAAACGGCGGCATTCGTGTGCTTCTCTACGTCGGCGATGCCGACACCATGTGCAACTGGGCGGGCAACAAGGCGTGGATCGACGCACTCGAGTGGGATGGCAAAGAAGCTTTCAATGCTGCAAAAGAGAAGCCCTTCCTAGCCCAAGACCTGCTCAACAAGACTGCTGCGCTGACGACCGCGGGTATCGCGAGGTCCTTCGACAACTTAGCGCTGGTGCGCGTTTTCAATGCCGGTCACATGGTGCCCACTCATCAACCTGCAGCCTCGTTGGACCTCATCAGCAGGTTCTTCAAGAACGAGCCACTAGCGTAGATAACACGCAACGACAAGGATTGTGCTTCGCGCTGGTCCATCTTGATTGCCAATCACACTTCCTCCGACCAGATTTGCACAGATGTCCGCCTCATTCGTCGACTTGCGTCTCAGCTCGCAGTGTCAGTGTACAAGATGGCGAGTGGTGAACTGTCGCCGTTGGTGGGTCGCGATCCTGAGCGGATCCGTGACAGCAGCAAGAAGGCATTGGTGCTAAAGGTCGTCCTTGGTGGAGCTTTGCTGGCGTTGGCGTTGTGGTTGGTGCAAGACCATGGGCACTCCGAGACGTCAACGACCGAAGGCTCGTTCGTCTGTGGGGTGGCCAACAGCTCAGCAGGACACATCAAACTGGCCAACAAGAAGGACGACTATTATTTCTACTGGTTCTACGAGTCGCGCAGCAGTCCCGAGACGGATCCGCTGGTGCTGTGGTTGACAGGAGGACCCGGTTCGTCCAGCATGTTCGCACTGCTGACCGAGAATGGACCGTGCACGATCCAGCCAGATTTGAGCACCAAGCTCAATCCGTACGCGTGGAACAGCAACGCCAACGTGATTTGGCTCGACCAGCCTACGGGAGTGGGCTTTTCCTTCGGCTCGCCAGCAGACAAGGACTACAACGAAACCAACGTGGGCGAGAACATCTTCTGGTTCCTGCAAGGGTTTTTGGAGCAGCACCCGCAGCTCCAAGGCCGCGAGTTCTTCGTGACGGGTGAGAGCTATGGCGGTCACTACGTTCCTGCTGCTGCGCACTACATTTGGTCTGTGAACAAGGCTGGCAAGTTGGACAGCGAGGTGTCGACGATCAATTTGCAAGGCTTCGCAATCGGTAATGGCCTCACAAACCCAGTGGTTCAGGTGCGTAAGTAGCTATGCAGTGCCATTCCTTTGTAGTTGCTGACCTTTTTCATTCTTACGACACAGTACGCGTACTACCAAGACATGAACCACAATCGATACAACATCACGCTACTCACAGACGCCGCAGAGCAGCAGATGAAGACGGACAGCGTGGAGTGCATTCAGTTGACTCGCGAGTGTCAGTTGGGGCCTCGCAACGGAACCATTTGCAAGGTAGCGCAAGCTTGCTGGTCTGAAAAGCTCGTTGCTCCTTTCAGCAGCGCGAACCGCGATGGCTACGACATCCGCCAACCCTGCAACAACAGCGACCCCAATTCAGCGTGCGATGACCACCCTATCATCGCAGAGTACCTCAATTCCGCTGCGGTGCGTAAGTATTTGAGCGTCGATGAGCGGGCCCCAGCATGGCATCGAGACAGTGCTGAGGTGGAGGAGACCTTCACGGCTGGGGACTGGTCCATGCCATTCCACGAATATGTCGCCGACATGCTGGACGACGGCCTCCGCGTCCTCATTTACGCTGGGGACGCCGACCTCATGTGCAACTGGATCGGAAACCGAGCCTGGACGTTGGATCTCGAGTGGGAGGGCAAGGAGGACTACAACGCGGCTGCAGATCGATCCTTCATCTCCCACGATCCGTTGCTACCCGACCAAGACCAGGCTGTTGTGGCGGGGGTAGTTCGCTCGTTTGAGAACTTTGCCTTCGTCCGCGTGTACGACGCTGGTCACATGGTGCCGATGAACCAGCCTGCGGTCTCGCTTGACCTCATCAATCGGTTCTTCGCCAACGAGGCTTTCTAAGGGCATACCATAGCACTATTCGTTTTCAAATACACCAAAGATCGCACAACTCAATCGCCACGATGGCTAGTGAAACGACCCCGCTGCGCTGGAATGTGCGTGCGGCTGAGATCCACCGCCAGAAGCGCATTGCCACAATGGTGGCGCTCGGAACGTTGACACTGGTAGTTGTCGTGGTGTTAGGCTGCGCGGCGATCGAGAACAATTCGCCAACACTGTGTGCAATCCCCGATGCTGGTAGTGACTCTACGACATGCGGGAGCGCAGCCAACGAAGCCGGCTACATCAAGCTACCCAACAAGCAGGACGACCACTTGTTCTACTGGTTCTTCGAGTCACGCAATCGCCCGACGACGGACCCGCTTGTGCTCTGGTTGAGTGGGGGCCCTGGGGTGTCCAGCCTCATGACGCTCTTGAGCGAGAACGGTCCCTGCTTCGTCAACGAGGACTTGTCGACGGAGCTCAACCCGAACTCGTGGAACTCCGAGGCCAACGTGATTTGGCTCGACCAGCCCTCGAACGTCGGCTACTCGTATGGGAGTGTGGCCGATGCAGACCATGACGAGAAAGACGTCCAGGAGAATATCTTCTGGTTCTTGCAGGGTTTCTTGGACAAGCATCCAGAGTTCGAAGACCGACCGCTGTTCTTGACTGGCGAGAGCTATGCTGGCCACTACATCCCTGCAGCAGCGCACAAGATCCACCGCGAGAACAAGGCGAAGACATCGAGACGTCTTAACCTTAAAGGTATCGCCATTGGCAACGGTTTGACGAACACGGTCGTGCAGGTAAGGAACACATTGCTGGCTGAGTGTAAGCGTCTGGATCTCACTTGAATGCTTTTCAGAGCGAGCACGGACTCGACATGGTCAACAACTCGTACAACATCAAGCTGATGGACGACGAGACGCTGGCCAAGGCGAAGATTGCAGCCACCCAGTGCACTGCACTCGTGACTGCGTGCCAGACGAACTCCAGCGCGTGCATCGACGCCGCAGAGTTCTGTCAGTTCAACGTCATGGGCTCTTATGTCCCCGCGGGCCGCAACATGATGGACATTCGTCAAGAGTGCACGGAGCTGGACCCGATCAATTGCTACGGCGACTTGATCCAGCGGATCACGAGCTACTTGAACTCGGACGACGTGCGTTCGTATCTGAACGTCTTGGACGTGCACCCGGCGCCGTGGCAGTCAGTGGAGGCGGATGTGGAGGCGGCGTTCGCGTTCGACATGATGAAGACGTTCGAGCAGGACGTGGCCGCGCTGCTACAAGAGAGCTCTGTCCGCGTGCTGATCTACCACGGCGACGCCGACCTGGTGTGCAATTGGTATGGGGGCCTGGCTTGGACGAGGGCGTTGCAATGGCCACACCAGCGCGAATTCCAGAGCGCCGAAGAGCACGCCTTCGAGGTGGACGCGAGAGACGCCGGGAGTGTCTGGACGTACGCGGGCTTGCTCACGTTCCTCCGCGTGTTCAACGCCGGCCATTTGGCGCCCATGGACCAGCCAGAAGTCGCGCTCGAGATGATCAACCGGTTCCTGCGCAACGAGGCGCTCTAGGCGATGGCTAAACTCGCATATGACTCACACTAAAAGCTGCTGATGTTGAAGTGGTCTTGCCAATGAGCGACCTGATTACAAACGGATACTTTGGCTCGTTTCTGAACCACTGACGTGGCGAATCAGGTGCAAGACGAGCAGGATGGCGAGCGTCGGGCATGGCAGCCACGACCATTTTGCCAAGGACTTGCCCTGCGTGGAGGCTTCATTCGCGCGTGTTCTGCTGCAGCGGAGCAGCTCTGTCGCGGCGGCAAAGCCAAAGTTCCGGTGCGACGCCTCGTTCGCTCTCGCAGTGGCAACTCGGAGGCAGAGCAGATCTAGCGCCTGCACCACTGGCTGCCAGCCAGCCAGACGTATCGCATGCTGATGACACGTTCACCTTCCAAGAACGTGCTGTAAACCAACTTGATACAGCACACAGTGCTCTCGCTGTTGCTGGGCTCGCAGGCTGCGCTGCAGGCCCCAGGCTGATTCACTGCCGCTGCGTCAGCGGCTGCTCGGCCAACGGCGATGGCAGCGCCGCGGCCATGGCCACAAGTGGCTTCGGCTTTCGCACGCGATGGCAATTTGCCTGCGCAGAGGCCACGCAGACGTCGGAGCATAGCATAGTATCCAAGCCATCCATGTCCGCAGGCTTCGATATTCTACTGGACCGCCGCGCTGTCTCGAAGGATCCTCTCCCGAGGCCTTCTCTGCGTTCTCTCTCATTCCCCGATTGCCAGCGCGCAGAGCACTTCTTCTTGTTTGCAGCCCCAGTCGTTGTCATGGCCACTGAAACCACTCCGCTGCGCGGTGAGCAATACGCTTCGGACGCCCAGAAGCGCAAGCGCATCGTCGGCATCACGGGCGCCGTCGTGGTGCTCGCGGCCATTGTCGTCGTGCTGTGGCTCACGCTCAGTGGCCACAGCCATAAGTCCACCGAGGTGACGACGCAGACCACGCCCGAGCCCACGCCCGTCCTCAGGACGGAGGCCCCCACTGAGCTGCCCACCGAGTCACCCACCGAGGCTCCAACCACGGAAGCCCCGGAGACTGAAGCCCCGGAGACTGAAGCCCCGGAGACTGAAGCCCCGGAGACTAAAGCTCCTAAGACTAAAGCTCCTGCTCCGGAGGCTGAAGACTCGGACGCGGCTGAGCCTCAGCCGGCTCAGGACACCGCTCCCCAGGACGATGAACCCCAGGACGCCGCCCCCCAGGACGCTGATCCCCAGGACGCCGCACCTCAGGAGCAGCCTGCTCAGGACGCTGCCCCTCAGGAGCAGCCGTCCCAATAAACGTCACTAGATCGTTGGCAGCTCCGAGCCTCGAAGGTGTTGCCGCCTTCAAGGCATCCTGAGTAGCGCTGCGGTGATCTTCATTTCCCCGTCCTCATCTATAATGCCATTTTTGCTTATGCCGTTCGATCTCTTCTTCTCCATCGCCACGTCTACCGGGCCTTCCTTCATCGTCCTGCTTGTCCGCGAGACTTTTAGACGCTGTGCTGTGCAAGATCGCATGCGACAAGCCACGTGCGTGGCCAACCCAAGCACCAAACTGAAGATTGGTGATCTCGTCACGGAAATGGGCGGAAGGGGAATCTCGACTCGGTGGTATCCGATAGCTTGCACCCCATCGCGATCGCATCGGAAGCCAGCCGAACTGGTGCTGACGGACCGTTAGCACCTGCCATTCCTGAATTGAATCCACGGAGTGGATTCGCTTTCGTTGGCAACGAGAACATGGCGACCGAGTCGACGCCACTGCGCAATGGCGAGCGCCGAGCGACTCCGCACGCCGACAACAAGGAACGCTTCGCTGGTTTGGCGGTCTTTGCGTTCGTCATGATGGCCATCGCCGTCCTGACCACCACGAGCGTCGGTAGGAAATCGCAGGCGATTCCGGAGCACCCGATCACTGTACCGCAACCACACACCGACATGACGCCGTTGAATGCCACGAAACACCATCCGACGCCCGCTCCGTTGTCTGAGAACTGGTTCCGGTGCGGTACCGAGGACAGCGAGTCCGGCTACATCACCTTGCCCAACAACGTGGACGACCACCTCTTCTACTGGTTCTTCGAGTCCCGCAAGGCGCCCGACACGGATCCGTTGATACTGTGGATGACGGGAGGCGGCCCGGGCTGCTCCAGTCTCGCTGCATTGCTGACGGAGAACGGACCCTGCCGAATCAACGCGGACGCGACGACGGCATTGAACCCGAACTCGTGGACGGCCGAGGCGAACGTGATCTGGCTGGACCAGCCTGTGAACGTCGGCTTCTCCTATAGTAGCAACAAGCCTGACGCGGACTACAACGAGAAGAGCGTGCAGGAGAGTGTCTACTGGTTTCTGCAGGGGTTCTTGGACAAGCACCCGGAGTTCGAAGGAAGAGCTCTGTTCCTGGCGGGTGAGGGGTACGAAGGTCACTACATTCCTGCAGCAGCACACTACATCTGGAGCGAGAACCACGTCGTGGAGAAAGCGAACGCTACAATTCGCATCAACCTCCAGGGCATTGCTATTGGCAATGGACTCGTGAACCCCATTGTCCAAATGCCGCGTGCGCTGGAAATGGCAATCGAGAACCCGTACAACATCAGCTTGCTAAGCCCCAAAGACCTGGCCACTGCGAAAGAAGCCGTGCCAGCGTGCGAGCAACTTGTTAACGTTTGCCAAACCAACAGCAGTGCTTGTCTAGGCTCTGCACGCTACTGCTCAAGCTCACTGCTCGATGTCATGAGCGAGTCTCACAGGAATATGTACGACATCCGAAAGAAGTGCGACGCCAGCGATCCAGCCGGATGCTATAATATGTCGGCAGTCTCCGAGTACCTCAGCTCCAAATCTGTACGCGCGTACTTGAATATCTCGGACCAAGCACCGACGTGGCAAGTGTGCCCACCTTCTACACGCAAGCGCTTCTCAGCCGACCTGATGAAGAATGTCAACGGATATGTCTCCGATCTGCTAAATGACGGCTCTATCCGTGTGTTGATCTACAATGGCGACGCCGACTTGGTGTGCAACTGGTACGGTAGTCAAGCGTGGACGAAGCAGCTCAAGTGGAAGCACCAGAAAGAGTTCAACGACGCAAAAGAGCACGACTTCCTAGTCGCCGGGGACATCGACACCATCGAGGCAGGCTCCGTCCGCTCGTATGAGAATCAGTTCATCTTCGTACGCGTCTCCAAGTCCGGACATATGGTACCCAAAGACCAACCCGCCGTTGCACTCGAGATGATCAACCGATTCCTCAAAAAGCAAAGCTTGTAGACCAGGGAACAGTCCCAAACACCGTTAATGCCAGTCAACTTCATTTAATTTTTTCAGAGTGCGTTGATTCAAATGCGGTCAGCAACAACAATGCAAGACCGGAAGCAAGAATGTAAACGCTTAAGTGACCCTATTCGTAAATTCACAATCACTGTAGCAACCACGATCCATGCGCGAATTTCTTGAAAAGTTCTAGATGGACATCGATGGAAGCAATCTTTCGTCTACGAGGCACTCACTCACTTTTAACGGGATTGAAGCTCACTTGTACGATGGTGTTTATCGAGAGGGACTTTTCCGACGGCAAGTGGCCATTTGGCAGTGAAGGCGATCCCAACGACGTCCCTGTCCCCACAGGAGCTGCATGTGCGAAGATCAGTGAAATTCTGGCTTTGGCTGACGAGCACGCAGGTGAATACTCGTTTGGTGATCAAGGTGACATGCTGCCCAGCAATCCGGGGCTTTGTATCGATGGTCTGGGGGTGATCGCGCTTCCACTAGTACAAGAGCAAGCCGAGAAGTTGATTGAAAAGTGTGAGATGTCTCCTTTCGGACACAATGTGGAGACCAAGACGGACGAAAGTATCCGTAAGAGTTGGCAGTTACATCCAGATCAAGTGCAGTTCAAGAACCCGCAGTGGGAGAACGGTATCACCGAGTTGAGCAAGTTAACAAACGCGGCAGTGCAGAGTGACAAACAGCTTCAGTTCGTGGTCGAAGCTGTCTCACAAGGTTTATCTTCAACTAGACGAGGAAGGCTGGGGTACTTGGGAGTGTAAGCAAGGTACGCACTGGCACTCATTGAATAGAGAGGACGTAGGGCACAACAAAGATGCTGCGTTGAAGACGAGGCTCAATTTTCTGAATCCCGGTAAAGAAACCTTTTCGCAGCGCTGGGAGCGGCACGGAAGTGCCAACGATATCTACACTGGCAATGAGGGGCCGGTGAAGCACCACATATTCCAAATTCGCAATTGTGGCGTGGCCAACCACCAAGCATGCAGAGTACGCGTCGAAGTTCATGTCTTTGGAGTTCGCTGTCGAGCTCTTATCGAGTCAAAGACCAACCGATGCTTGTACTCTTCGCCCGTTTCTCGGTACGGCAAGTGCCAGGCTTGATCTGGGAGGACATTGTTGTGTGTGTGTGTGTGGGGGGGGGGGGGGGGGGGTAGTGGCAAAGGCTCTGTGCGGTTTTGTCGTTCACTATGTGAGCTTCTTATTGATGCTGATGATCCTGAATTGGCAAAAATGTTCTTCTCCAAGTTTTGCCCTTAGCTCGGTTGTCTGACTGAAAATGCGACCCTACTTCCCGCGATAATTAAATGTATACGCATGTGCGAGTGGAACGAGATAAACAAAGACGTTGTGGCTGTCTTGGGGAACAAAATATACGCAGATTATCTCCCGGAGGCACATGGTGAATCGGTGATGGAAATGGTGCTGCAAGTTGTGGACGGGCTAGAAGATGAAGCCATCCAGCAAGATCTACTCAAAATGGCGATGGAGGCAAACGATTTGGACTTCACAAGTCCAGGCGCGGTGGAGCTTTTTTGGAAGTGTATTATCCGTCCAGGCGGAAATGAAACTTTCAAAAACGTAGTAAGTAAGCTCACGCAACAGAACCTGGAGACACTGAGGCCGTTTTTTATGGTGTTCTATGATCGGCTCCATGAGGTGGAAGCAAAGGACGAAACAACTTCCCTGCTTGCATCTCTCGCCGAAAAGAGGATTGTGTGGCTGAAGGAAAAGATTCAGCAATTGGACGGACCATTCTCGTGGGAAATGCCGGATGTGCAGTTTCCCAAGGTTGGTTGCCACGATATTGATGACTTTTTAACAGGACCAGGACGCTCAATGGCCACCGGAAGGAGCAGCTTCACCGAGGCACGCAAGTTTGTTACTACGAATATGCGTGGCAGTCAAACTGAGTCTTCGTACACGATGGAACCGGTCGATGACGGGAGGAAGGCGCTCGTGAAGATCACGAAAACTCGGGCGTGGTATGACAATTCGCGCGTTAAGAAGTTGGCCGAATATAAAGTCGAATTGGAGCGCTCTACGAAACTCTACCGGAGCCCTATGAAGAAAGCTCGCGTTGAGTAAGTAAGCGCTGAAAGCAGAAACGGTGAGCTCAGCAACCAACTTAATTAGTTGGCTTCAAAAAGAGGGTACCAGAATCTTCGGCATGGAAAGCGGGAAGCTCGACAGTTTGGTGGTGAAGAGAAGACCATTATTTTTTTATTTTATTCTGTATTTGTCCTCCAGCGTCCACTTCAACTAACCACATTTCATCCAATCACAGCACCTCTTCCACGAATCAGATCTGAGAATCCTATGTATATGAGTGTATCCTATCCACTTATTGATCTCTAAGATGCGGCGCACATCGGAGCTGACGCCGCTCGTAGCGGGCGACGCTCGCTCGTCAGGCCCCGTCCACTGGCCCCGCCGCACCTCCACCCGCCCCGTTCTGTTGGTCGCGGTTGGCGTCGCGTTGCTACTCACGTTCGCTTTTGTGTGGCACCAAGATGCGACAATATCAAGCTTGAAGCGCCTCAAAGGCGCCAGTAACAACTTTGATGACTCCGTATCAACTCAGAGAGACGACTTTTTCTGCGGGATTTCGGGCCACGAGACGGGCTACATAAAATTACCCAACAAGGATGACGACCACTATTTCTATTGGTTCGTCGAGTCTCGCAGTGAGCCGGAGAAGGACCCTTTGGTGCTCTGGTTGACGGGAGGCCCCGGCTGTTCCAGTATGATGGCGCTCTTGGCTGAAAATGGTCCATGCCACGTCCAACCGGATCTGTCCACCAAGACCAACCCGTACTCGTGGAACCGCCAGGCCAATGTAATTTGGTTGGACCAACCCACGGGCGTGGGCTACTCCTATGGTCCTCAGGTGGACTACGACTCAGGTGAACTCAATGTGGGTGAGAACATCTACTGGTTCCTACAGGAGTTTCTGAAGAAACACCCGGATCTGGCGGACAGGGAATTTTTTGTGACGGGGGAGAGCTATGGAGGACACTATGTGCCTGCTGCAGCCAGTCACATTCTGAAAGCCAATATGCTCCGCCAGCTGAATCTGGACGCGGTTCATATCAATTTGGCAGGTATCGCAGTTGGAAATGGTCTGACAGACCCGGCAGTGCAGTACCAGCACAGTGTGGACATGGCCTTCAACTCGTACAACGTGTCGTTGCTGGACGACCAGGCCATTGAAGACATGCGCAAGGCTCAGCCGGTGTGCCATGAACTGATCCTGCAGTGCCAGAAGGAGAGATTAACGTGCTTTGAGGCCATGGAATTTTGCTTCGGAACGCTGGAAGGACCGTACTACCAGTCCGGACGGAACCCGTACGATATCCGTGAGCCGTGTGCCGAGGAGAATGTCATGAAGTGCTTCCACTTCGAGCACATTGACGAGTACTTGAACTCACCCACTGTACTGGCTGAGCTGGGCGTTGATGTTCACAAGTCCAAGCCGTGGCGAGAGTGCGATGCCATGGTGGGCGCTGGATTCGTCTACGATGAAATGTTATCCTCCGCCGACGATGTCAAACTTCTACTGGGCGCGGGCGTGCGCGTGTTGATTTACGCAGGTGATGCGGATCTAATGTGCAATTGGTTGGGAAACCAGGCGTGGGTCATGGCTTTGGATTGGAGTGGTAAGACGGAGTTCAACAGCGCATTGAATCGCCCCTTCGTCACTTCCGAGGAGCTTGATGCTGGTCGCGTGCGTTCGTTCGAGAACTTGGCGTTCATTCGTGTTTTCAACTCTGGCCACATGGTACCGATGGACCAGCCCGCCGTCTCGTTTGATATGATCAACAAGTTTTTCCAGAACGAGGAGTTCTAAGTTGGAAGAGAGCGAATGATGAGTGCCTTACGAAACACCACTCCTGTTAATACGCTGAAATCGCACGATTCTTGCTGCTGTTTACGTTTCTTTCATAGTGAAAATCGGAAGTTGCGGTCAACGCACGAACAACCAATTCGCTGTTGTGCTGCTTGCTGTGGTTGAATAGCCACACCAAATGATCTCAGGTACCCCAGACGGGAAGATTTCTTGTCGCTGCTGGCGTCATCTTCGCTGCAGTGCTTTTTCAAACGATCCAGCTCCTCCTTCTATTGCTGCGGTGTCTGCTTACACTCTACAAACCACTTACGCGTCTTGGTAATCGTTACCACTGCATCGACATCAATTGAACTTCCATTTTGAAAGACGCATTCACTTGCTTCTCCTGCACCGACTTGACCGTATAGTTATTCGCATCGTGAAAGCCCTTGAACTTGCGGACCCTTCTCGGTGTCTTCATGATAACCTCAGGACCTCGAAGAAACGCTTGCTCTTCGGCATTGTCAGGAAAGTCTGCGTGGGCATATCTCACGAAAATGGTTTATCCAGCGACTCAATTATCGTGTTTAGCCACGCGATCTGGAGAGGAGAGTTGGACACATGCTCGACCCTGCCGAAAACCGGAAGTAACTTCTCGATTGTTGGACCTAGAAGACTCGCATCAGCGCCATTGAACAATTTCGCCACTTGTCAAAAATTTCATCGCTGTTATTATTGCTACTGATAACCCACTTGAGAAGTAGTCCAGGTTCCGTGGACGTACACAAACACGCAGCACTGAGATCGGCTGCCTTTTCCATAGCCATGTTGAGCACTGCATCTTGTGCGGTCCATCACTGACTCACCCTGAACCTTAGTGAGACCGCTTGGGCATGCATTGCTGGCTAAGACAGCCAAAACGTCGGTGTATATCTCGCTCCATTAGCACTCGATAAGCGCGGGGAGTAGCGATGCATATTCAGTCTACCCCGCCCTTCTCCACTTGAGCGCGCTTCTTGTCGCTGTGATCACCGCCAGGTTTTCCATTTTTGTGCCTCATCGAACGACTGAGCTCCGATTTGTATCGCTGCAGCCTCTGTTGACTCTCTGCAAACCACTTGCGCGTTTTCGTAATTGTAACGATCGCGTTGCCGTTGCTTGAACTCGCCTTCATCTCGAACGAAGCCTTTATTTGCTTCTCACGCATCGATTGGGCTGCGTAGTTCCTCGCATCTTTGAACCCTTTAAACTTGCGAACGCTTTTCGTCATCTTCCTATTGACTTTTGAACCTCGAAGAAATGTTTGCACCTTGACATTGTCTAGGAATTCTGCGTCGAGCATTTGCCAAGAAAATGGTTTATCGAACGCTTCAAATTTTTTCTTGAGCCAATTGGTCCGCTAGGAATCAATAGCTGCGAGCACAGGATATCTTTCATCCGTTGAGCTGATTTCAGTTAGAGATTTCGCGATTACCTTGACGAGCCCCCCAAGTAGACTTGGGTCTGTTTCTTTATATATGCTCGTCACAGTACCGAAACCTTCGTTGTCATCAAAGCGAATAACCTGTTCAAAGATCAGTTCACCCTCCACGGAATCACACAATTGATCAATGTTCGGGACACTCGCAATCTTTTTGACAGCGAATTTCAGCAATTCTTGCCGAGCAGATCCATTACCCAATCCGCAAACCATTTCTAGCGTTATCTCTAGGTTTGAGGCGCCGAGCATTTCTCAAACTGGATAGTGATCATAATCCTCTAACTTGTTCAGAAGAGCTTTGCCAACGTCATCACAGCTAAATATTCGTGCGATCGCAATCAGACCAGAGATCAGACTGCCATTATCTTCCAGGCCGTTCAAATTTGGACATAGTTTCGTGAAGAAAAAGTCACCAGCTCTGGATCACCTGCATCGTCATACATAGTTCTGCAAAACCTGACCGAGACAGCATCACGCCTACTTGACCAGAAAAAATGTCTTTTGTCCTTCAAGTCTGCCGTTCAGATCTTCCATAAAGAGGACAGCACCAGCATTAACCGGTTTCTGAGTGTGCAAAACGTCAATCGCAACACCTTCAGGCATCATTTTCATAGCATATTCCGTGTGTAAAACAGCAGGCCATCCGATAATTGCGTATCTGGCATACATTGTGCTTTTTGTAGGCCCCTCATTCCCTGTGTAACCTCCAGTCTTGGTGTTACCGTGGCATCCACAAGTCCCAGAGAGTTTGCTGGCCAGGGTTCAGCAAGTTGAGCGTAGTTGGCGGGTTTCTTATACGCTCAATGGGTTCTCCAGCTGAAATGTACCAGATCATCGAATCCATGTGGCTGCAGACAGACAACTGCTGTAGGTATCGCTATAGGAAATATCATGAGAAAGCTTTGTAAAAAAGGACTCCAGCTTCTTGTCAACCGGAACGGTAGCGTTGGACATCTCAAGAACAGCAAATCTTGTGCGGTCGATACGTTTGAGTGCTCCAGACCCCATATTCGTAATACTTTGCTCGGTGTATTGATGTGCCAATAGCAATGCAAACGACGAACCGTCTTCAGGGTCCATACTTGCAATAGCAGTCGCCAGATCTTCACTGATGGTATCGCTGCGATCATTGTTTAGGTGGCGCAAGGTCGATGGCAGACATATCGAATATACCAGGACTAGTCGGTATCCCTTTGTCACCTTCTCCACAGCATGCTGTGCATCTGCATAGAGAACAGCATTATGAGGTAAAAATGCCGCCGTGCCGTCTGCTTTACCGAAACCATGACGATACTGCTCTTTTGCCACCTCGATACACTACCAAATCACCTCCTTCATGTAAACTTGGTAAGTGTCGCAATCATACAGTCTTCCTTCTCTGTGTGTTGGTGTTTCAAGAAATGACCACCGTCGCTGTACATGAGCAGCTTATAAAGCACACACTACAACGGAATTTCTTCGTAGCCTAGACGGTTCGCGATCCTCGTGGTCAGTTCCTTGATACCGCTCCCCCACAAGGGGTTCTTGAATTGTACTTGGTCTGGCTGTAGCTGCCAGCTCTTCCGCGCATTCTCGTCCAACTTGGTGTCACAAATATCCCCGAATGGAGATTCCGCACATCGAGCGATCAGCTTCTCTGCTATCTCGTGGCACATAGGAAGTGGAATAGATCGCACTCCATCGACAAACAGCCCAGACATTGGTGACAACGTTGTAGCTATCCCTCCAAAAGATAATTCGCCCGCGTTCTCATCGGCACGAGCTAAACCTTTCTGATTTGAATGCATCCAGCCCCGATGGGATTGGAACATCATCTGCCGTACCATTGCCTCCAAAAGGCCACTTGCCGTCTTCAAAGTCGAGTTCGTCACCACCGTCCATTACGTTCGTGCCGTGGAGATAGAACAAAATGAAGTGGACGAGGGTTTTCAATCCACATGTAGTCATGAGTCGTAAAACTTTAATCATAGCAAACCGAGTTGATGGAAAGTGACGAAAGTTAAATTGTTGAAAAGATCACCTCCATCACTTCAGGCAGACCTTCCCTTAGTTAAGCATTTAGTCGATTCTTACGACTCCACTCAACAGCGTGCTGTGATTGACTCCCTTCAAAGTGCAAATGCATTTTGTGTGGTCGGTTGCGAACAGTGATACCCCAGCCTCGCACGAAAGTTTCCCTAATACTCCACCTCAGTCGTGGCAATGATCGTGAATCGAGAGTAAACACTGTCTTTCGCCGGGCCCTCATTGCCCAAGTAGCCGTGCATATCACTACTTCCGAATGGCTTCGTCCATAGCTGAGCGCGCGTTTCTTGGCCTGGATTGAGAAAGTTCAGCTTCGCTGAACCTCCAGAGTCAATGCTACCTCCATCTGTTGAGTACGCCGTCATGCTCTCATCGCGACGTGCTTCCTCCCAATCGCCAATGTCGCCGTAGATGCCGTGGAAGTGAACTTCGTGGGCGAGTTTCGCAATGTAGAAATCAAGCCTCTTGTCATCAGCAACGATGCCGTTCGCTTCCTGCAGCGCTTGGAATCTCGCACGGTCGACCCCTTTCAGCGCCCCTACATCCAATCGTTTAATACTTCTCTCAGTGCACTCATGGTCGAGTAGCAATGCAAACGTGTCATCGTCAGGTCCCATGCTCGCGATAGCATCCGCCAGCTCTCCACTCATGGGTTTGTTCGGGTTTCGTTCCCGATGGAGCATCGTTGCTGGCAGACATACGGAATACACCAGAGCAAGACGGTAGCCCTTGGTCACCTTCTCCACTGAATGCTCTGCATCGGCATAACGCACCGCATAGTGCGGAAGGTACGTCGCTCTCCCTTCTGCCTTGCCAAAGTCGTGGCGGTGCTTCACCTCCCCGTCTCGGTACACGACCAAGTCGCCTCCTTCATGCAAACTTGGGGGCTGCACCACCAACGTCGCAATCATTCCGTCCTCTTTCTCCGTGTCCTGGTGCTTCACAAAGTGGCCTCCTTCTCCATACACCAGCAGTTTGTACAGCACGCAGTGCAGTGGGATCCCAGGCGGTCAGCAATAGTCACTGCCATTTTTTTGATGCCAGCCTCCCACATTGGGTTCTTAAACTGCACCTGGTCTGGTGAGACTTGCCAGCTCTTGCGGACGTTCTCGTCCAGCTTAGTGTCGAAGTTGTGACCAAAAGGGGACTTTTCACATTTCTCAATCAACTTTTGAGCACTCTCTTCCCATAGAAGAACCGGAATGGGGCCCACTTCATCGACAAAAAGGCCTGGGATGGGAGGCAGTTGATCTGCGTGTCCTCCAAAGGAAAAGCCCCCAGAGTGTTCACTGGCCCCTCCCAATACGTCACTGATCTTGATACAGGCAGGCTCTGGGACCTCTCCTGGGTAGCCCTTGTCGCTGAATGGCCACTCCTTGTCGTTGAAGTCTTCGTCCAGGTCTGGCTCTTGGTCCCTCAGGTATTCACCGTTGCCATCGTCCGACATGCTTGGCTGTTGAAACTTAGGCCACTTGAGCTCGAGGAAGCAACATCGAACATGAACTCGACGCCGGACCATGATTGTATAGGCAAGTGCAAGATAGCTTTTCCATACAACATCGAAGGCTTCCCAGATTTTACTCGTGCGATGGAACCGTTCGGCTTCAGATGATGAACCCAACTCACAAAACTCTCATCGCTAGCAGATCTGAACTATAATGTAGAAGCACGGTTGGTTCGAAGAGGTAACTTGACTTCAATTTGATTAGCAACTCGACGTGATATGCTTGGGCCAGCTTAGCGATGCTTGGTTATCTCTAGCCAACAAGATGCTCCTGAAGATCTTACGTGCTACGAGGTTTCTTGGGAGAACGCTCTCCGGTTGCTCCTTCATAGCGTGTTTTCAAGCTCATCAATTCGTCCTTGTACTGGACGATCGCTTTTTGGTTGTCGTCGAACCATTTACGCGTCTTGGTGATCGTTACGAACGCCTCTTTGCCTCTGCCCGCCGCTGCCATTCTGAACGACGCCCCATCTTGGTGCTCACGCACGCATGTCGCGGCATATTTCCGTGCTTCCGGCAGCCCCTTGAAAGTCAACAATCCTTTAGTGTTCATGGAGGTCTTACCTCCTCTCAAAAATCCCTCCAGCCGCGAATTATCAGGAAACGTTGCGTTCGGCATTTTCCACGAGAATGGCGTGTCGAGCTCGTGAATCTCGTCCTCCAACCACTTCACACGCTTGGCAGCAAGCACCACCAGCGCTGCCACCTTCTCGTCCGTTTCTTCAAGGTCGTCAAAATATGGGGAAAAGGCTTCGATGGCTGGGCCTAATTCACTCGGATCCTTCTGATTGAAGTGATTCATCACGGCCTCAAAAGGTTGCTTGTCACCAGAGCGGATAGCATGCTTCCAGAGAATCCCAAACACCTTCGAGGAGCTCAAATCCTCGTGCCCTGCATTAGTCTCAAATTCCTTGGAGTCGGATGCAATCGCCCTTTCAACGGCCTTCTTCAGCAGAGCTTGCTGAGCAGCCCCATCGTCCAACCCATCGACTACTTGTAGCGTCATTTCCACGTCTGTTTCTCCACAATTGCCTTCGTCATCGTATTCGTGGGTTTCATTGCACAGGACGTCCAGCAGTTCTTCACCGATGTCATTCCAGTCGAACGTGCGAGTGATCTCGATGATACCAGGAATGAGCGTAGTGTTTTCGTACAGCTCGCCTAGCCGAGGGCAATAATTACTGAAGAACAACTTTGCCAATGCAGAATCACCAGCATCCACCAGAAGCTCGCAAAACGACCGACAAAATCTGACAGACGCTTTATCGTCACCTCTCCAAGATTTTTTTCCTGAGCCAAGCTTCGTACTTGCAATATCCAGACATGTGCGCAGCGCTGCAGCATTAACTGGTTTTTGTTCCAGGAGGGCCTCTACGGCATGCTCGACTGACATGACTTCCGCCGCTTTTTGTGCGTGATGAGCGGCAGGCCACGCAACAATCGCGTATGTCGAATATGTAGTGGTTTTTGTCGGTCCTTCGTTGCCGGTATATGCTTCTTCATGGCTGCTTTGGTGCGGTTCCCAGAGTTGCGTGAAGGTTTCTTGGCCAGGATTCAAAAAGTTGAGTTTGTCTCTCAGCTTGGCATCTCTGCTACGCCCTAGGTCTTTTCCAGTCGTGGAGTACCAGTGAATAGCTTGCTTGCGGTCTTCTTCTCGCCAATCGCATGAGATGGCGCTTGGAGGGCACGAGATAATCTTGTGGGACAGCTTGGCAATAAAGAACTTGAGTTTCTTCTCAGCGGGTACAACAGCATTTGCTTCCACAAGCGTGCGAAATCTCGCACTATCGACGCCTTTCAGTGCTCCAGCGCCCAAGCCCTGGATGCTCTTTTTGGTGTATTCGTGAAATAGCAGCAGTGCGAAAGACTCATCTCCAGCAGCCATGTTACTGATTTCATCAGCCAGGTCGTCGGCCATAGGAGAATTGGGGTTGCGCTTCAGGTGGCGCATCGTAGCTGGTAGACAAATGGCGTACACTAGAGCAAAGCGATATCCCTTTGTCACTTTCTCCAACGAGTGCTCTGCATCGGCATAATGCACAGCGTAGTGCGGTAGATATGGAGCTGAGCCATCCGCCTTGCCAAAATCGTGACGATATCGCGCCTTACCACCTCGGTACACGACCAAATCTCCTCCTTCATGGGTGCTCGGCGGCTGGATCACCAGCGTCGCAATCATACCGTCCTCCTTCTCGGTGTCCTGGTGCTTAAGGAAATGACCGCCTTCTCCATACACTAGCAACTTGTACAACGAGCACTGTAATGGGACGTTCTCGTAGCCTAGACGCTGCGCGATAGTCGTCACCAGTTTGTCCATACCAGATTCCCACTGCGTATTATTGATCTTCACTTGATCCGGAGCCAGCTGCCAGCTCTTGCGCACGTTTTCATCCATCTTGGTGTCGAGATTGTGTCCAAAGGGAGATTTTTCACACTTTACAATCACCTTTTCAGCTTGTTCGGAAGTTAGTGGTACGGAAATTGCGCCCACTTCCTCGACGAATAGTCCTGGTGCGACGGGCAACGTGTCCACCACTCCACCAAACGAGTATTCGCCTGCCTTTTGGTCGGCTGAGGCTAACATCTCGCTAATCTTGAGGCATGCTGCTCCTTTTGGGAGAAGCACTTCGTCGAAGTCGCCTTCGCCACCAAAAGGCCAAATGCCTTCTTCAAAATCCTCTTCCACCGATGCCATCTTGCCAAAGTAGTTGTGCCGAGAAAACTGGGTAAGTGTTGTATCTGGGACGGGCGGTGTCCATCAATCACCTTAAGATTGATTGAAATGGCTATCCGAAGAATCTAACTGAATCATCTTGGCCTCCGCGGTTTCTTCTGCAAGTTACAAGGCTTACTCGCACACAAAGCTTATTGCCAGGCTGGTGAAGTTCACACCATATTCAAAGCTCCGGATTTTGCAGCAATTTGACTTTACCCCGAGAATGTCAATTAATCTATTCAATGGAGGTCAGGATACTGGAAACGAAAACGAAACGAATGGAGGTCAGGATGCGTCTGTCACAACGCGCTGGAATGGCCAATACGTTTCTAGAAAAGCACGAGGAATATTGCGCTCGGCAACACCCAGGGTTATGGCAAGATAGTGCTATTTTCTGTGCACCTGGGCTCATCGTTAGCTAGTGATGCAACAGGTTTGGTCACCAAAGCAAAGCTCTTCATTATTATAGCACAAATACAGCTAAAAGCAAAACAAGCATTACTTATTGAGAACCTACTCGGGTCGCCAACACGTTCCCAATAGTGCGTTAGTCGAGACGAGATCGTCTAGCTTCACTACCGTCAGTATGCGAGCCTTCAGATCACGAAGCTCAGACTTGAACTGCATCAGCGCATTCTGTTGCTTCAAGAACCACTCGCGAGTTTTCGTAATTGTAATAGAAGCCCTGCCTCCAAATGTGATGGCTTCCATCTCAAACGAGCCGTTAACTTGTCCCTCTCGCATCCATTTTGCCGCATAATTTCGTGCTTCTTGAAGGCCATTGAACTTTTTCTCTTCTTGTAGCTGCATGGAAACCTCGGGCCCTCGCAGAAAAGCTTGCACCTTCTCCTCGTTCGGAAGCTTCATGTCAGGCATTCCCAAGTAAAAGGTTTATCCAGTTTTTCAATTTGCGTCTTTAGCCAGTCAATCCGATTGCTGACAATAGACGCCACAGCAAACTTTTCGTCCTTTTCGTCAGAATTGTCCACGTACTGGGTTATATATTGAATAGATGGACCCAGCAGACCTGGCTCAGCTGTTTTCAGTTTGTTTACCATAGCAAGGAACGGGGGGCTGGTACGACAACGGATAGTTGTCTTCCAGAGCAAGCCAATGTAATTAGAAGAGAGCAACGCCTTATATTTTATCTTCTCAGCATGTTCAACAGCCATTTTGACCAGTGAATCCAGTGCAGCTCCGGCATCAACGCCATCAGCAGCGCGCAGTGTCATCTCAATCGCGGCAAAATAGTCGACATCTTCACCTGTATCTACGTCTTCATCAGCAGTTTCTCTGCCACCGTGGCCGCCCAGTGTATACAAAACCGCCTCACCGATATCGCTCCAGTCGAACACGCGTACCAAATTTGTGATAGGTTGGACAAGTGCTCCATTACCGATCGTACTATCAACTTTATCACTCAATGTTTTGAGAAACATGGCCACCAATTTCGAACCACGAGTGTCCAGCAGCACTTCACACAACGTACGGCAAAACGTTAGCGAGTCAACCTCTTTGCGTTCCCGGGTTGATTTCGTGCTGTTTTCTGCTTCAAGTCTGGCACTCACGGCATCCAAAAACTTGAGAAGCGCTACTGCGTTATGCCGTTTTCCAGTACGATGTGCTTCAGCGGCGACTTCAAGAGGCATAAACGTCAACGTAATTTCTGGATGTTTTGTTGCTAACCAGGCAACAATGGCGAATCTTGAGTATGTCGTAACCGCAGAGGAGCTTTCGTTCCCCATGAATCCACCTTCTTTAGTGCAAGCTCCAAAAGGAATCCAGAGGTCTGAAACTGTTGCTTGCTCAGGATTAAGGAAATTGAGCTTGGTTGTTATTTTCTTTACTGGTCCAAGCTCTTCTCCCGTAGTGGAGAACCACGTGATCGACTCCTTATGGCCTTCCAGCTGGCGCTCAGAACCATCGTCATTCTACGTAATATCATGCGCCAGTTGTGCAATAAAAAACTGCAGCTTCTTCTCAACTGGAATCAATGCATTCGCCCCCTCCAGGGCGTGAAATCTTGCGCTGTCGACACCTTTCAACGCCCCAGAGCCCAGATCTCGGATACTTTTCTCTGTATACTCATGGTTAAACAGCAACGCGAACGAATCGTTCTCATCGTCCATGGTACCAATCGCCTTCGCCAAAGATTCACTCAGAGGCTTGTCAAGGCGTCTTTCCAAGTGGCGCATCGTTGCTGGTAGACAAATTGAATAAACCAGCACCAGACGATAACCCTTGGTCACTTTTTCCAGCGCATGCTCTGAATCTGCATAGTGCACTGCGTAGTGTGGAACATAGGCAGCCGTACCATCGGCTTTTCCAAAATCGTGGCGATACGTCACCTCTCCGTCTCGATAAACCACCAGATCACCGGCTTCGTGCGTGCTAGGCGGTTGAACCACCAACGTCGCGATCATTCCGTCCTCCTTCTCTGTGTCTTAATGTTTCACAAAATGGCCTCCTTCCCCGTACACCAGCAGCTTGTACAGAATGCACTGCAGTGGAACTCCCTCGTAGCCCAAACGTTCCACAACAATCTTGTTCAATTTCTCCATCCCAGGTTGCCACAGAGAATTCTGGAATTGGATCAAACTCGGTCGCACTAGCCAGCTCTTTCGGACGTTCTCGTCCATTTTGGTGTCATGGTTATGGCCAAAGGGAGACTTCTCGCACACAAGAGATCAATTTCGCAGCTTGCTCGGCTGAGAGTGGGGTGAGAATGGGCCCCACATCAGCCATGTACAGTCCGGGTGCAACAGATAACATGCTGGCAGGTCCTCCAAACGAAAATTCTCCTGCTTGTTTGTCTGCCTAAGCAAGTAGCTTACTTATCTCGACGCCGCTGTCACCTATCGGAATTGGCACGTCATTGTAGCTGCCTTCGTCACCAAAAGGCCACTCATGCTCCTCAAAGTCCGAGTCAGAAGCCATACCAGCCCAGTTTACTTGCTGCAAATTCAAAAATGGCGGGCAGCTTCGCCAGAAGACGGCGACGATGTCACCATCTATCAATCCGCACAAAATACTCCAACTGTCGCAGCATCTCCACAATTTCCAGGCTTCGCGGTCGGCGATGGCTAGTTATGTTGACCTTGCTCTTAATACCAACAAGTAAGGTTTCCTTACAGATGACTAATGTCATATTTTGGGAGTGAGCGGAAAAGATTTTTTTCTCCTATAAACAACCGATCGAGCTTGTTGAACCCCTCCATCCCGCCGCTTTTGTCGCTGCGTCTGGACTTGAATTCTTGGGTTACGTGCTCGACTACGAACTGACACCACAGCTTGATTTGCATCCAGAACATACACCGTGGAAGAATCGGTAGAAGAAACTTGCTTCGCTTGGTGTTCCATGGCGTCTCTATATAGCCCTGTGGCCGTGGCCTAATGGAGTCGTGGTGATGCAACGCGGGTGCACAATTGCTGACACACACCGAGTTCATTGCTGACAACCACGGACAGCAAAAGCCTTCACTTTCGATTCTGCCGTTCTTGTACCAGTGGAGCAGGACGAGACGTTGACATCCGAGATGTTGATACGCCGCGTTTGGTTGAAATGGCTGTTGATAACAGCGAGCGTTTGCATCAATATGCAGGCGACAGCCAACTACAAGAAGGATTTGTTGGTGCAAACCGGCGAGTATACCTCGAGTGATACCTCAAGAGCTGAGATGCAGTACGTCGTGGAGGGATCGGAGACTAGCGTATCAACCACAAGAACGGTGGCGGGAACTCGTGAATTATCAAGTTCAAGTCGCAAGGTGAAAGGTTCATCCTCTTCCAACAAGGAAGCGAGTGGCTCAAATAAAAATGCGGGAGCTAAGGACCAGCAGTCTACTGGCGAGGCTTCGTCATCGCTTGCGGCTCCACCGACCAGTGACAGCGAGGAACCCGTAGCAGCTTCAGAGACAGTAACTCCGACTACGAGTATACCAGCTGCGACCTCGCCGCCCAATACGCAGTTGGATCAAGAATCATCGGACCCATTTGCAACCACAAGCACTCCAGCGTCAAATGAGGTATTTGATAAAGAAAATTTGGCAATCAAGGAAGATCCTGCGACCACAACTGGACAAGCAGCAGCAACATCTAGCGCGTTATCTGACACCACAGAACCTGTTGCAGTTACTGACAAGGCTTCAAACTCAGCAACTGCGTTGACCAGTGAGTTAGAAGCGAGCTCCAGCGCTGGTTCAAAGAAGAGCAAATCAAAACTTGGCGATTCATCTACCCAAGAAATGTCCGTGGCTCCAAGCAGTGGCGCACTGAAACTCACACAACAGACTGTCAGTAATTCGGAGTTTAA
Organism: Phytophthora ramorum; assembly: GCF_020800215.1. Classification (NCBI taxonomy): domain Eukaryota; phylum Oomycota; class Peronosporomycetes; order Peronosporales; family Peronosporaceae; genus Phytophthora; species Phytophthora ramorum. Next base: position 4,629,339 of record NW_027150647.1, read on the forward strand.
AGATCACGACGCGCAAACAACCAAAACGCGGTCCGATGATGACGTGGAGCAGAGCAGCAAGGCCAACGTCGCCAGATTGGACAACAATAACCGAGCTCACGAGAATACATCAACTAATACGGAGCTTGACAGCACCACCATTGAGAAGCAGACAACATCGCCTCCAAACACACAAACCGACCAAAGCAACGATAGCAACCGCGAACAGGGCAATCAGGATATCACAAGCAATGGCGAGGGCAATGGCCACGCCGCAGACGGCGAGCCAGGCAACAAGACCAAGAGTGAGGCCGCGACCGACTCCGAGGCCAAGGGCGACACGAGTGCTGGCAAGTCGAACGGCGCTGGCAATGGCCAGGGCAATGGCCACGCCGCAGACGGCGAGCCAGGCAACAAGACCAAGAGTGAGGCCGCGACCGACTCCGAGGCCAAGGGCGATACGAGTGCTGGCAAGTCGAACGGCGCTGGCAATGGCCAGGGCAATGGCCACGCCGCAGACGGCGAGCCAGGCAACAAGACCAAGAGTGAGGCCGCGACCGACTCCGAGGCCAAGGGCGACACGAGTGCTGGCAAGTCGAACGGCGCTGGCAATGGCCAGGGCAATGGCCACGCCGCAGACGGCGAGCCAGGCAACAAGACCAAGAGTGAGGCCGCGACCGACTCCGAGGCCAAGGGCGACACGAGTGCTGGCAAGTCGAACGGCGCTGGCAATGGCCAGGGCAATGGCCACGCCGCAGACGGCGAGCCAGGCAACAAGACCAAGAGTGAGGCCGCGACCGACTCCGAGGCCAAGGGCGACACGAGTGCTGGCAAGTCGAACGGCGCTGGCAATGGCCAGGGCAATGGCCACGCCGCAGACGGCGAGCCAGGCAACAAGACCAAGAGTGAGGCCGCGACCGACTCCGAGGCCAAGGGCGACACGAGTGCTGGCAAGTCGAACGGCGCTGGCAATGGCCAGGGCAATGGCCACGCCGCAGACGGCGAGCCAGGCAACAAGACCAAGAGTGAGGCCGCGACCGACTCCGAGGCCAAGGGCGACACGAGTGCTGGCAAGTCGAACGGCGCTGGCAATGGCCAGGGCAATGGCCACGCCGCAGACGGCGAGCCAGGCAACAAGACCAAGAGTGAGGCCGCGACCGACTCCGAGGCCAAGGGCGACACGAGTGCTGGCAAGTCGAACGGCGCTGGCAATGGCCAGGGCAATGGCCACGCCGCAGACGGCGAGCCAGGCAACAAGACCAAGAGTGAGGCCGCGACCGACTCCGAGGCCAAGGGCGACACGAGTGCTGGCAAGTCGAACGGCGCTGGCAATGGCCAGGGCAATGGCCACGCCGCAGACGGCGAGCCAGGCAACAAGACCAAGAGTGAGGCCGCGACCGACTCCGAGGCCAAGGGCGACACGAGTGCTGGCAAGTCGAACGGCGCTGGCAATGGCCAGGGCAATGGCCACGCCGCAGACGGCGAGCCAGGCAACAAGACCAAGAGTGAGGCCGCGACCGACTCCGAGGCCAAGGGCGACACGAGTGCTGGCAAGTCGAACGGCGCTGGCAATGGCCAGGGCAATGGCCACGCCGCAGACGGCGAGCCAGGCAACAAGACCAAGAGTGAGGCCGCGACCGACTCCGAGGCCAAGGGCGATACGAGTGCTGGCAAGTCGAACGGCGCTGGCAATGGCCAGGGCAATGGCCACGCCGCAGACGGCGAGCCAGGCAACAAGACCAAGAGTGAGGCCGCGACCGACTCCGAGGCCAAGGGCGACACGAGTGCTGGCAAGTCGAACGGCGCTGGCAATGGCCAGGGCAATGGCCACGCCGCAGACGGCGAGCCAGGCAACAAGACCAAGAGTGAGGCCGCGACCGACTCCGAGGCCAAGGGCGACACGAGTGCTGGCAAGTCGAACGGCGCTGGCAATGGCCAGGGCAATGGCCACGCCGCAGACGGCGAGCCAGGCAACAAGACCAAGAGTGAGGCCGCGACCGACTCCGAGGCCAAGGGCGACACGAGTGCTGGCAAGTCGAACGGCGCTGGCAATGGCCAGGGCAATGGCCACGCCGCAGACGGCGAGCCAGGCAACAAGACCAAGAGTGAGGCCGCGACCGACTCCGAGGCCAAGGGCGACACGAGTGCTGGCAAGTCGAACGGCGCTGGCAATGGCCAGGGCAATGGCCACGCCGCAGACGGCGAGCCAGGCAACAAGACCAAGAGTGAGGCCGCGACCGACTCCGAGGCCAAGGGCGACACGAGTGCTGGCAAGTCGAACGGCGCTGGCAATGGCCAGGGCAATGGCCACGCCGCAGACGGCGAGCCAGGCAACAAGACCAAGAGTGAGGCCGCGACCGACTCCGAGGCCAAGGGCGACACGAGTGCTGGCAAGTCGAACGGCGCTGGCAATGGCCAGGGCAATGGCCACGCCGCAGACGGCGAGCCAGGCAACAAGACCAAGAGTGAGGCCGCGACCGACTCCGAGGCCAAGGGCGACACGAGTGCTGGCAAGTCGAACGGCGCTGGCAATGGCCAGGGCAATGGCCACGCCGCAGACGGCGAGCCAGGCAACAAGACCAAGAGTGAGGCCGCGACCGACTCCGAGGCCAAGGGCGACACGAGTGCTGGCAAGTCGAACGGCGCTGGCAATGGCCAGGGCAATGGCCACGCCGCAGACGGCGAGCCAGGCAACAAGACCAAGAGTGAGGCCGCGACCGACTCCGAGGCCAAGGGCGACACGAGTGCTGGCAAGTCGAACGGCGCTGGCAATGGCCAGGGCAATGGCCACGCCGCAGACGGCGAGCCAGGCAACAAGACCAAGAGTGAGGCCGCGACCGACTCCGAGGCCAAGGGCGACACGAGTGCTGGCAAGTCGAACGGCGCTGGCAATGGCCAGGGCAATGGCCACGCCGCAGACGGCGAGCCAGGCAACAAGACCAAGAGTGAGGCCGCGACCGACTCCGAGGCCAAGGGCGACACGAGTGCTGGCAAGTCGAACGGCGCTGGCAATGGCCAGGGCAATGGCCACGCCGCAGACGGCGAGCCAGGCAACAAGACCAAGAGTGAGGCCGCGACCGACTCCGAGGCCAAGGGCGACACGAGTGCTGGCAAGTCGAACGGCGCTGGCAATGGCCAGGGCAATGGCCACGCCGCAGACGGCGAGCCAGGCAACAAGACCAAGAGTGAGGCCGCGACCGACTCCGAGGCCAAGGGCGACACGAGTGCTGGCAAGTCGAACGGCGCTGGCAATGGCCAGGGCAATGGCCACGCCGCAGACGGCGAGCCAGGCAACAAGACCAAGAGTGAGGCCGCGACCGACTCCGAGGCCAAGGGCGACACGAGTGCTGGCAAGTCGAACGGCGCTGGCAATGGCCAGGGCAATGGCCACGCCGCAGACGGCGAGCCAGGCAACAAGACCAAGAGTGAGGCCGCGACCGACTCCGAGGCCAAGGGCGACACGAGTGCTGGCAAGTCGAACGGCGCTGGCAATGGCCAGGGCAATGGCCACGCCGCAGACGGCGAGCCAGGCAACAAGACCAAGAGTGAGGCCGCGACCGACTCCGAGGCCAAGGGCGACACGAGTGCTGGCAAGTCGAACGGCGCTGGCAATGGCCAGGGCAATGGCCACGCCGCAGACGGCGAGCCAGGCAACAAGACCAAGAGTGAGGCCGCGACCGACTCCGAGGCCAAGGGCGACACGAGTGCTGGCAAGTCGAACGGCGCTGGCAATGGCCAGGGCAATGGCCACGCCGCAGACGGCGAGCCAGGCAACAAGACCAAGAGTGAGGCCGCGACCGACTCCGAGGCCAAGGGCGACACGAGTGCTGGCAAGTCGAACGGCGCTGGCAATGGCCAGGGCAATGGCCACGCCGCAGACGGCGAGCCAGGCAACAAGACCAAGAGTGAGGCCGCGACCGACTCCGAGGCCAAGGGCGACACGAGTGCTGGCAAGTCGAACGGCGCTGGCAATGGCCAGGGCAATGGCCACGCCGCAGACGGCGAGCCAGGCAACAAGACCAAGAGTGAGGCCGCGACCGACTCCGAGGCCAAGGGCGATACGAGTGCTGGCAAGTCGAACGGCGCTGGCAATGGCCAGGGCAATGGCCACGCCGCAGACGGCGAGCCAGGCAACAAGACCAAGAGTGAGGCCGCGACCGACTCCGAGGCCAAGGGCGACACGAGTGCTGGCAAGTCGAACGGCGCTGGCAATGGCCAGGGCAATGGCCACGCCGCAGACGGCGAGCCAGGCAACAAGACCAAGAGTGAGGCCGCGACCGACTCCGAGGCCAAGGGCGACACGAGTGCTGGCAAGTCGAACGGCGCTGGCAATGGCCAGGGCAATGGCCACGCCGCAGACGGCGAGCCAGGCAACAAGACCAAGAGTGAGGCCGCGACCGACTCCGAGGCCAAGGGCGACACGAGTGCTGGCAAGTCGAACGGCGCTGGCAATGGCCAGGGCAATGGCCACGCCGCAGACGGCGAGCCAGGCAACAAGACCAAGAGTGAGGCCGCGACCGACTCCGAGGCCAAGGGCGACACGAGTGCTGGCAAGTCGAACGGCGCTGGCAATGGCCAGGGCAATGGCCACGCCGCAGACGGCGAGCCAGGCAACAAGACCAAGAGTGAGGCCGCGACCGACTCCGAGGCCAAGGGCGACACGAGTGCTGGCAAGTCGAACGGCGCTGGCAATGGCCAGGGCAATGGCCACGCCGCAGACGGCGAGCCAGGCAACAAGACCAAGAGTGAGGCCGCGACCGACTCCGAGGCCAAGGGCGACACGAGTGCTGGCAAGTCGAACGGCGCTGGCAATGGCCAGGGCAATGGCCACGCCGCAGACGGCGAGCCAGGCAACAAGACCAAGAGTGAGGCCGCGACCGACTCCGAGGCCAAGGGCGACACGAGTGCTGGCAAGTCGAACGGCGCTGGCAATGGCCAGGGCAATGGCCACGCCGCAGACGGCGAGCCAGGCAACAAGACCAAGAGTGAGGCCGCGACCGACTCCGAGGCCAAGGGCGACACGAGTGCTGGCAAGTCGAACGGCGCTGGCAATGGCCAGGGCAATGGCCACGCCGCAGACGGCGAGCCAGGCAACAAGACCAAGAGTGAGGCCGCGACCGACTCCGAGGCCAAGGGCGACACGAGTGCTGGCAAGTCGAACGGCGCTGGCAATGGCCAGGGCAATGGCCACGCCGCAGACGGCGAGCCAGGCAACAAGACCAAGAGTGAGGCCGCGACCGACTCCGAGGCCAAGGGCGACACGAGTGCTGGCAAGTCGAACGGCGCTGCAAGTGCCAGCTCTGAAAAAAATGTGCACCTGCTTCGAGGTGCTTTTATGACAACCGAAACTTCAACTCCCGCCGATTTATCTCCAGTGTTAAGGTTTCCCGAGGCTGGATCAAAATCGACATCGCATGTGCCCTATTCAGTACCAACTGACTCCCAGCGCGACGTAAACGAAGATGGCTTCACCAGCAGCAAGAAGCCGTTTGTAAGTGAAATACTTGACTTGGATACCAGCAATATTTCTCCGGGTAACCGGGCTGTTGCTTCTTCAGCTTCTTCCAAGCAAACTTCTGACATCGACTCGGCCAACAACGACGTTAGTGGCAATGAAAACCAAATTCAGAAAGCCAAAACTGAAGCTTTTGCTATTCAGACTATGGATGCAGCGACGCAAGATGCAAGACAATACGTCCGTGGGGATCCGATGGTCGGTGATATTGAGGGAGGAGGTAGCAGCATTTTTGAGGAAGGTGGTGGTGGAAGCTCGCCACTTGTAATCGGGGGTCGGAAGCGCGGGTGGCAAACACAAGCCAAGTCTGGATTATACGCTGCGAGCTCGAGCTTTCACAACGCCTTGCGCTTTGCTGTGTGCGCAACAGCCCTCGTTTCAGTGATTTTGATGACGGTATTCCACTTTGAGGTTCTCAATGACGGCCTCAGTCGGTATTTTCCTCGTGAATCACTCTGGACTCCGAATGCCTGGGAGTTTGTGCTGTACACACAGTACATTCAACAAGTTGCCGGCATTTCAGCGCTGACACTTCTCAAAACGCCCTACTTTCTGTGGGACTTCACTGATCTTTTCGCGTGGACTAATTTCCTCGTATATCGTGTACAAGATGCTTCTTCGTCAGGATCAGGACGCCGTCTGACGACAATTATCCTAGGGGGCCTTGTGGGGTATGGTGACCGAATCGGTACGAGCGAAATGGATTTAATGTACCAGACATGTACTGGATTCGTGTGTGTGCTTGGCTTCTTCCTCGGAATTGTACTTGGGGCAAGACTGTTCAACAAGTGGCGTCAGCGCGAGGGGGGCCCGGGAAACAGCGGTGTAGTCTGGCGCTGTCTGGGCTTAGTTGCTCTGGTATGGTTCTTCTGTCTTCTCCCGCTGACAATGACGGTGTCGTTCGAGGTGTCGATGGAATTTAAGGCGCAAGATCTAGAGCTGTGGCGACTTTCGATTGCTTTTGCAGTGGTCGTGCTGGGCATTTTCGGTGTCATTGTTGTAGCAGCTCGAACTATTCTGCACAGCTCGGAGCACGACTTGCAAAAACTTCGCGCGCGCGCGGTTTGGGGGGCGTTCTACTCGAATTGCACCTACGGCGGCCGACTCTTTTTTCTGTTGACGGTTGCGCAACAAATATGCATGGGTCTGTGCATAGGCATCTTGGACGACAGCATGATGATACTTGTACTGCTTGTTGTTCTTCACGTCGTGTTTCTTGTATCGATCTTTGTGGCGAAGCCATTTTCAGTTGAGTCGGAGCATGTTAAACGCGCCACTGTCATGGTCACCACAGTCAAGCTCGCCAACTTAGCGTTGGCTTTCGCATTCCTACCATCCTCGACATTATCCGTGGCTGGTCTCTTCCGTATCGCCAACATATTCATTGCCGTCAACGCACTTGTGATTATTATTTGGTGTTTTCGCCATCTCGTGATTTTTGTCAAGCTTGCTGTTGCGTCAGCAAAACAAGACGTTGAAAGCAGAGACACAGAGGTGGCGATAGATTCATCGCCTTCAATTTCGGTGAGGTACGAGTCGGTCTCGAAGCTTCAATGAGTAGATCAGTCTTAACTTTTAGACATTAGGAATGACGACTTGTCGATATTGTTCCCTCATTTCGTGCATCAACCCGTCAACCAAACCATCAGCTGCACGATCTAAAGTTTTTCTAGTGTCGGGGTCGCCCGCACTCCCGTGGGTTAACCGTTCCCACTCCACAGTAAGTTTGTGTAGTTGCTGACGCCCTGCCAAGTGGTTTGCTTCTGCCGGAGAGAAAATCGCTCCGGTAATACCAAACGGACACTCCATTCTGCGCTCACCGAATGGTCCCGGGTACACGTTTGCCATGCGGGCCTTCATGTAGTACACAGGCTCCACCTCCGGCTTGAAATGCAAAACGCGATCACTGTTCAGGTAAAACAGAGGCACGTCGTCTTCGCTGGCCTGTCTGATTGGGAAGACCTGAGCCATGTCGCCGCAAAGCGTCGAGTTATGGTCACCATAATCTCGGTACTCTGTGCCCACGGCCCCGATTGCATGATCCGAGAAGGCATATTGCGTCTCCGCCAACTCGGACGCGTAGAAATACAATTCCTTGTCTCCGTAAGACGGAGGTGATCCAACATCGCTGAGTGCTTTAAACGAGGCTAGGATTGCAGTCGCTCGCTGCTGCTTCTTCTTGTTCCAGAACATGAGGGAGGAGTCCACCTGATGCCCTGTACGGAGATTCCACGAATGGCTGTTTAGCAAGAAATCACTGGGTTCGAACTTGAGCTTCACCGGTGCAGGGTTTGGCAGCGTAGCCTTTGGACGCTCGAGAGTGGGGATAGATCGAAAAGGAGCAGGGTCAAACCTCGACATGTACCGATGCTGGTAAGAAACGCTAGGATCGCCGCCAACGCGCTCTGCCATGAAGTAGATTTCGTGCGCAATGCGGTCGTTCATAAGCAACGTGCCAGTTTCCTTGTACTTCTCGGACCCCCAGAGCAAAGTTGGGCTCACGAAGAACGCGGTATCAGCGTCGACCATCATGATCTCCTCGAACTTGGAAAAGACGACAGCAATCACCTTGATGTCGAAAGACCGGAACTTGGAGTGACATGCCTCGATATCTTCACAAAATACTTTTGTGGACAAATTTCCCTGGACTGTCGTCGCAGCAGCCAGTTCACACACGTCGTAGAATCTGATAGATCCAAGAGCAGTTTTCTGCAAAAAGAGCTCCTGTGATTCAATTTTGACGTCTCCGCAATGCGGCAACTCGACAGGTGCGTCGACGCCCATAGTCCGTAGTTCCAGAATCAAGGACACGGCAAGGTTCACAATTGGCTCGTACACTGGAATCACGATACCCCGAGGCAACGACGTGTTCTGCGCGACGTCGTGGAGGGTCTGGACCAGTTGCAGCTTCTTGGTGTTTGGCTGGGGGTCACCGCTCACCATCCGCGCGATACTGCGGAACCCGTGCGTGGGCGATGGTAGAGCGTCCCACGCAAGTCTCGAGTCGAGGTACATGGCGATGAAACCAAGCGAGAGCAGCAGCAACAGCGAAAAGACACGGGGCGTGCAGCGCCTCATTGTGGAGATCATCATCATCCACCACGAGGGGGTTTCAACCGTCCGATTTTGGCAAAGCACTGTCCAAGTGATTTGTACCGGTGCATGGTCTGGAGACCCAATTTTGTTGGTTACACTATCCAATAATTCTAGTATCAATCACAAGACTTTCTGAACAGCGGATGTAAGAGTGCCGATACAAACTTAAAAGCCGGGGAGTGCAATTTTAGCACTTACCTAGTGCGAGCAACAACAAAATACTTGGCTCGCCAGCAAACACGAGACTCGATCATTTCAGCTCTGCGGTACCTCGCTACCCAGACGATATCGTTTCTTGTCACTACCGTCAGTGTTTTCAAAGCGATCCATCAAACGGTGAAGCGCCATCTTGTACTGCACCAGCTCATTCTGCTGCTTCACAAACCGATCGCGTGTTTTCGTGATCGACACGAAAGCGACGCCATTCTCCTTGCCCGCGTTCGCTTCAAACGAACAGTTGTGCTGCTTCTCATGCATCCATTTAGTCACGCAACTCTGTGCATCTCGGCGTGTCTTACAGTCAACCAGTCCAGTTGTTATCATGGAGAGTGCAGAGCTTCGTAGAAATGCCTGCACCTCTTCATTGGCTTTGAAGAGTGCGTCCGGCATCTCCCACGAGAATTTCTTGTCCATCTGCTCAATGTTCATCTTGAGCCACTCGATTCGTTTGGTAGCAAGGAGGAGAAGCACAACCAATTTGTCCTTGCTTGGGTCACTGTCTAAAAACTGCGATAAAATATTGGATAGATGGCCCAAGTAGACTCGGATCGGCTTCCTTCTGATCATTCACCAACTCGTCAAAGTTGCTCTCATCTCCAGAGCAATTAACCCATTTCCAAAGCAATCCGATGTACTTAAAAGTGAACGACTCTTGTGCCAAAGCTTCTTTCACAACCATTTGAATCAGTGCCTACTGAGCAGCTCCGGAGTCGAGACCCTCAACTATTCGCAGAGAAAGCTCAATCGCAGAGTAACCATCTTGAATATGTGTCAGTCCTTACAAGAGCATTAAACTGGAGTGCGTACAAGATACTAGTTTCTGGGAAAGGAAGCACCAGGACTCTGAAAAATAAGATGGTCGCAACATTGGTCGTTCAACTGCTAAAGTTCACACGAAAGAGGTGATTTGGTCATTTATCGAGGCGGCACCGCCCTGATTTGGGTAAAACTGATGGTACGGCTGGGTATTTCCCGCATTATGCGGATGTTGAGTACGCTGTGGAGAAAGTGACGAAAGGTTATCGCCTCGTACTTGTCAGAAACGATGCGTCACTTGACAAGATAATCAGAGTCAAGGAAGTTAAGGAGGCGAAGGCCTTCGGATACTCACCGGATGAACGCAAGGGATTCTTCAAGAATGGTGCTTATCACACCTACCAATTCATCTCTCAGTCTCGAATTCAACTGGTGTAATGAAAATGGCACCAGGTGCACTGCTCGTCCCCTACTCCATCGCAATATCTTCCTCTTCTTCACGGGGACGCTTCTTGCCTGTCGAACTTGCAGAGTCCTTGCCTGCAGGGTCCTTGAAGCGCTTCACAAGCAGCTTTTCCTTCTCGCCTATAAACTTCTCAACGCGATTTTGCTGCGCTTCGTAATGGCGACGTGTCTTCGCGATGGTAACGAACGCTTCTCGGCCAGTCCCTTCAGCTGTTAACTCGAACGACGCCTTCGTTTGTTTGTGGCGCGTCCACCGTTGCGCATGCCTTTGATTCCTGAAGTAAACCAGTCCCCTTGTGGTCATTGTACTTTCAGGACCTCGGAGGAAGGCTTGAACTCGAGCATTATCGATAAACGAAGCATCTGGCATTTCCCACGTAAAGGGTTTGTCCAATTTATCAAGTTTCTTGTTCAGCCATTCCATCCGCAGCTCTGCGAGAGACGCTATGATTGTAAACTTCTTGTCTTGCGTGTCCAACGCATCCGTATACTCCGAGGCCGCGTTGATAACACGATCCAAATTATTAGGTTTAATCTTCTTGAAATGGCCCACCACCATTTCAAGAACGGTGACATCCTCACTGCGAACAGCGCACTTCCAGAGTAGCTTCCGGGATTCACACTCCACGAGCTTTTCTGGGGCAATACTTGAGGCTTTTTCAACCACCCTACGTAACAGCGCCGTTTGCGCCTCGCCATATCAATCACTCGTAGAGTCAGCTTCATCTCTTCATCTGCCCCCCATCTGTACCTGCTATAGTCGTCGTTTGATGAACTTGAAGTAGTAAGATTTAACGCTTTTAAGACAGCATCTTTCACGTCAGCCCACTTGAACGTATTCAGAATCAAGCAAAATCCATTGGTAAACTGGTTCATGTTTTTCACACCACCGAAAAAGTTTTCGAGCAAGAAGTCGACAAGAGTAGCATCACCAGCCTTCACTATCAGCTCAATCATCGTCTGGCAGAAGGGTAGCGTATCTGGCTGTGAATCGTCGTTGTAACTGCGGCGACCTCGAGACGCTCGACTTTCTTCTTTCTCGGATGGTTTTTCACTAGCTCTCTCCATGAATTTCCGCAAAGTCCCTGCATCCACAGACTTTTGCGTTTGGAGAGCAGCAGCCGCAGCATCGATGTTAACGAAATTAAACGTGTAATCGAGGTTTTTCGTGGCAGGCCAGGCAAACACTGCATATCGATAAGCCGTTGCCCCCCTCATTTTATCTCCCGAGGAACCATCGTAGAGGCTTGTATCGTGCGCCTTCCACAACTCGGATAGTGTTCGCCTACCGGGGTTCAAAAGTGTTGGCGTAAAGATAGTATCCGTGTCGCCCCCATCAACGAAGTTGCAATACATTGTTTTCCTCCTATCGCCATACATCGTTCCGTCAATTGAGTACCAGGTGACACAATCTGTTCGGTCGAACTCCTGCCAGAAAGCATTTTCTGCAGTCCAGCGGGGATCTCTGTGTGCACCTAAGCGACCGTCGTAATGCTGGACTTTGCGGGCAAGCTGCGCGATGTAAAACACCATCGCCTTGTCTTCTGGGACCAAACTGTTGGCTTCAAGCAGCGCTCTGTACCTGGTGTTGTCCATTTCACTAAGTGCCCCAGCACCTTTGCTTAAAATTGTTATCTCCGAGTATTCACTCTCCAGCAACAACCCGAAACACTCGTCCTCTGGCTCCACTTCCTTCAGCACCTCGGCCAGCTCATCACTCAGTGGTATATCTCCCTTGACACCCTCCAAATATTTCATCTCCACCGGCAGCGAAAGCGCGTACGTCAACATCAACTGGAACCCACTTGTCACTTCTACTCTGGCACATGGGGCATCAGCAAAGTACGCCGCGTAGTGTGGCAAATAAGCTGCAACTCCCTTCTGCACACCGAAATCATGTCGAAACTCCACATCGCGTCCCCGATAGACAACCAAATCTCCTCCCGAATGCTCTGACGGCAATTGCACCACTAACGTGGCCACGACCCCGTCCTCTTTGGTCTTCTGCTGCTTGCGCATTTTAGCTCCTGGTCCATGAACCACCAGGCTCTTCATCTCACAAGTAAGTTTCATCCTCTTGAAGCCGAGTCGGTCCCCCACCAACTGCGTCAATTTCTGCATCCCAGATTCCCATTCCGGATTTTTCATCTTCACTTGGTCCGGCGATAGTGTCCACGTATTGTTGGAATTTCCATCTATGTCAATGTCATCTTGTGTTTTCTTCGTGACATTTGCCTCACAAACTGACAAAATCTGGTATTTTCTCTCCTCGGTCAAAGGCACAGGAACACACCCGTCGATTCCTCCAATGAAAAGTCCGGGAATGGATGGAAGCACGTCGGCTTGGCCTCCGACCGAGAACTCACCCGCATCCACCTCCGCCCTCTCCAGCAATCTACTAATCACAGCCGAAGTCTTGCCCTCCGGGATGGGCACGTCGTCTGGTTCCCCCTTGTAGCCGAACGGCCACCTGGTCCTGATCTTGGCCTTGGCCTTGCGCTCCTCCGCGGCGCTTATCGCGTCTTCCAACATAATTCGAATGGTTTCTTTGAACTAAGCAATTTGTGGCGGGAAACGATCGGATTGGTTGACAAGGTTATCTACCAATCCAATATGATAACGAAAACCAATCTAACCCAATCCGATCACACTTAAAGAGAAGCTTCGTGACCATGGCGTGGGGTAATCGTTGGGGCGGTGGTAGTTGGGGCGACCGCTACTACGAGGAAGAGCAGCAGTATGACACGACGCAGCCGACAGAGGAGGAGGTTTTCAAGAAGGGAAGGTGGCCGTTTGGAGTGAAGGGTGAGGCGGAAGACATCCCTCTCCCGAAAGACGCGGTTTGTGCGCAGTTGAGCAATGTTTTGGCTCGGGCGGAAGACCAGGCGGGGGAATTCTCGTTTGGAGGGCAAGCAGAGACTCTACCAGCAGTTCCTGGTCTATTTGTGAGAGGGGTGGGGACAATCGCTCTCCCTCTGTGTAAAGCACAAGCCGGGGAATTAATTACCAAGTGTAAGAAGAGTCCTTTTGGGCAGAAGTTAAGCACCAAGATGGATGAGAAAGTTCGCAAGAGCTGGGAACTTGCACCGGATCAAGTCCAGATCAAGAATCCACTGTGGAAAGCTGGAATGGATACCTTGAGTGAGATTATCGCTGGTCGACTCGGGTACAAAGGTGTCTCGATGCAGTGTAAGCTGTACAAGCTGCTGCTGTATGGCGAAGGAGGACACTTTGTGAAGCACCAAGATACAGAGAAGGAGAACGGCATGGTGGCGACGCTGGTGGTTCAGCCGCCGAGTGAGCATAAAGGAGGGAATCTGGTAGTGTATCGTGGTGGGAAGGCAGTACAACGTCATGATTTTGGGAAGAAGGATGGCACCGCGGCGTACTTGTCTCATTACGCGGTGCACTATGCGGATGCTGAACATGCGTTGGAGAAGGTGACGAAGGGTTACCGCCTTGCGTTGGTGTTCTCAATCTGCCTACCGCCGAACATGCACCACCTCATTAGAAACCACGACATACCGCTGAGTGAGGAGCTCGCTGCTGCCATGGGGCGCTTGAACTCGGACACTGATTCGTTTGCGTTGATGTTTTCCCACGAGTACACGGAGCAAAGTATCACGGATTTGGGCACTCGTGCGCTCAAGGGAATCGATCGCGCTCGAGTTGAAGCATTGGAGGAAGCGAACGCGATCCTTCCAGACGAGAAGAAACTTTATTTCTATCTTGCAGAGCTGACGCTTGATGCGAACTTTTACGATACTGGCGGTGATTGGGAGGAGAGCGAGCGAGACGAGTCGATTAATTGGTACTCAACGAGTGGAGAAAGCTTGGGAAGTGGCATGGACGAAATCGAGCTGAACTTTTTAAATCCTGGGCGGGAATCGCTTGCTGAGCTCTGGAAAGACCGTGGGAATAGTACTTTTGAGGGGTATCTTGGTAATGAGGGGGCGACGAGGAACACTACTTACTCTCGATACGTGATCATTGCGTGGCCTGCTGTGAAGAGCGTTGAAAATGGTTTGAAGTACATCAATGCCAGTGCTGCTCTTGCGGCTTTGAAAGCTCAAAAATCAGTTGATGTTGCTACGCTCCGGTCGTTCATGACTGCTGCTGCGAATGCGAATTTGGTGGGAGCTGACGATTCTCTCTCTCTCGGTTGGCGCAAACCAAAGTCTGATTCTCTCTCAGTTGAGTTTTCTCGAGCGTTATGTGAGCTGCTAGCAAGTGTTCGTGACCCACAACTCGTGAACGTATTCTTCAGTACGTTCTTCAACCGCCTTGAAGAAAAGGAATCTGTCATTCCATCAGTTGTCAAGATTGTACGAGTATTCAAATGGAGTGACATTGCTCATGAACTGCTGAGCTCGTTGGACGAAAGGATTGAGGGAGCAGGGTTTGGCTTTATGGGTATGGGGCATGTACCTGAACCTGATGACTCGGGCATGAAAATAGCGCTTCGGTTGGTCGAAAGATTGGATGCCGGGATTGCTCAACAAACGCTACTCAAGGTAGCTGTCGAGAAAGCTGTCATGATCCGCGATGAGCGTTTGTGCTCATCCCATGTAATCGGCCTGCTGTGGATACTAGTGCTTCGACATGGCACCAAAAGCATTCTCGAGCCTCTGGCAAACAAAGTCAGACAAATGAAGCCGGCGTTGCTAGATCACTCAATCCACATATTCTCTCAACATTTGACTGGTATCGATCCGTCGGACGAGAAGTTCATTTTGCTTGTTTCTATCGCTGCAGTTCGTATCGAATGGCTGAAGAAGCACCTGCTGGCCATGGAGAAGCCTTTCAGCTGGAAAATGCCAAGTGCAACGTTCCCTGAGAACGCCCAGATTCAGGCATTCCTACGAGGTCCTAAGCCGTCTATGACCACCCATGGCGTGCTCAGTTTTACTGGGCTTCCCGATGCTCGAAAGTATGCGACGAAGTGCATGCGTAGCAATCATGCCAACGCTTCGTTCACGATGGAACCCGGAGGTAGAGGCAAGGACTCATTTGTGACCGTCACCAAGACCCGATACTGGTTTTCCGAGTATGAAAATGGCTTGCTGGTGTACAAGGATGAACTCGAGCGTTTGGAAAAGCGATTTGGTGAGAGGGGCGGCGGTGGTGCTCAAAAGAGAGCCCGGCTTGAATAATGGAGAACGGCCTTGGTGATCTGCGTAGGTGATGTGCCTCACAGCGTACATTGTTTTACTTTTGCTATTGAAATGAAACTCAATGTGGTGCGTACATGGTAGAGACTTGATCTTGCTACGTTCTCGTTAGAAACGTCTCAAGTGTCTTGCCTGAGTAGTGCAAAAGTGCCAAGTATGAGAAATCTCGACTTTTTCTTATACCGCAAGTGCTGTCCGTTGCAGTCAGACCACGTGCAGTTCAAGAACCTTCAGTGGCATCGATGAGTTGGTGAAACGATAGTTATTGACTGCACACTGTATGTTGGTGGTGGTGGACAGCCATTTAGTGAAGCACCGCCTCACCCAAGAAAAAGCTGTCCGTGCAGCTGAATTAGTAACGAAGATGGCGCGGGTTACTGGGACGAAAGCGACCACGATGAGGACCACGATGAGGACCACGATGAGGTGATGTATCTTTATGAACGGAGAGGAGAGGGCATTTGTATCACCAGAGCAGTCGGAGTGACGGTCAACTTGGCCACGTTGAACTTACTTGTTCGCATTGATCAATCTGGTGGTCCCAAATGTCTTACAAGACATCAACAACAAGAGCGTATAGAAGACGAGTGTAAAGCTAGTAGTCCAACGGAGGAGGAGGTTTTCAAGAAGGGAAGGTGGCCGTTTGGAGTGAAGGGTGAGGCGGAAGACATCCCTCTCCCGAAAGACGCGGTTTGTGCGCAGTTGAGCAGTGTTTTGGCTCGGGCGGAAGACCAGGCGGGGGAATTCTCGTTTGGAGGGCAAGCAGAGACTCTGCCAGCAGTTCCTGGTCTATTTGTGAGAGGGGTGGGGACAATCGCTCTCCCTCTGTGTAAAGCACAAGCCGAGGAATTAATTACCAAGTGTAAGAAGAGTCCTTTTGGGCAGAAGTTAAGCACCAAGATGGATGAGAAAGTTCGCAAGAGCTGGGAACTTGCACCGGATCAAGTCCAGATCAAGAATCCACTGTGGAAAGCTGGAATGGATACCTTGAGTGAGATTATCGCTGGTCGACTCGGGTACAAAGGTGTCTCGATGCAGTGTAAGCTGTACAAGCTGCTGCTGTATGGCGAAGGAGGACACTTTGTGAAGCACCAAGATACAGAGAAGGAGGACGGCATGGTGGCGACGCTGGTGGTTCAGCCGCCGAGTGAGCATAAAGGAGGGAATCTGGTAGTGTATCGTGGTGGGAAGGCAGTACAACGTCATGATTTTGGGAAGAAGGATGGCACCGCGGCGTACTTGTCTCATTACGCGGTGCACTATGCGGATGCTGAACATGCGTTGGAGAAGGTGACGAAGGGTTACCGCCTTGCGTTGGTGTTCTCAATCTGTCTACCGCCGAACATGCACCACCTCATTAGAAACCACGACATACCGCTGAGTGAGGAGCTCGCTGCTGCCATGGGGCGCTTGAACTCGGACACTGATTCGTTTGCGTTGATGTTTTCCCACGAGTACACGGAGCAAAGTATCACGGATTTGGGCACTCGTGCGCTCAAGGGGATCGATCGCGCTCGAGTTGAAGCATTGGAAGAAGCGAACGCGATCCTTCCAGACGAGAAGAAACTTTATTTCTATCTTGCAGAGCTGACGCTTGATGCGAACTTTTACGATACTGGCGGTGATTGGGAGGAGAGCGAGCGAGACGAGTCGATTAATTGGTACTCAACGAGTGGAGAAAGCTTGGGAAGTGGCATGGACGAAATCGAGCTGAACTTTTTAAATCTTGGCCGTGACACTCTTGCTGAATGGTGGGAAGGGCACAAGAATATCTCGTTCGAAGGATATCTCGGAAACGAAGAGGCCACGAGATTAATCGAATACGTTGACTACGCGACCATTGCGTGCCCTGTCGTTCAGTGCGTGGAAAAATCTTTAAAGTGTATCAACGCCAGTGCTGCTCGTGTTGCACTACAAACTGAGCAATTGGTAGATTCTGCTGTGCTCGGCACGCTCATGGACACTGCTGCAAGCGTCTGCTTGTGTGGCCCCGGGGATCCGTGGTCGCACGTAATCTCCAAAGTGTCAGATTGTGCCAAATGTTAGTGGATGTTGCAGATTCAACATTGGTGAATTTGTTCTTAAGGACTTTTGGGCGCGCTTGTGTAGGGAAGAGGATACCATTCCATCCATTATTTCGACTTTGGGTAAGTTTGAATGGAATGACATGGAACTAGCGGTGCTGAGCGCGTTGATCGAGAAGATAGGGGAAAAGGCACACGCCTCCTTCGGAGGAGCTGTTTATTGATGGAATGAGGACGATTTCAGTCCCTTTGGGTAATGTGCAAGCGGAAGAACTTGTTGCCAAGTGTGAGGAATCTCTATTTGGTCAGATCTTCGACACGGTAATGGATAAAAACGCCCGAAAGAGCTGGCAGGTTCAACCTGATCAAGTGGAGTTCAAAAACCAGAACGCTATCGAGGAGTTGATTGAGATCATCTCTGGGAGATTGGGGTATAAGGCGTTCCCACGCAGTGCTTGCTGTCCAAGATTCTGGTATAGGCGAGGAATGCCATTTTGTGGAGCACTAGGATACGAAGCAGGAGGATGGTGGTTCAGCTGCCGAGTTTGCACGAATTTGGAATTTTGATCGTACGTGCAACGCTATGAAATTGGGTGGAATATGTTTCGTCCACAAATTCAGGAAGTAAAGCTTGATCTCAATGTGCGCCGAGGCACTCGCCAATAAGCGTATGCGCATAGGTAAAGCAACTGTAACGCAATATGCACGCTCATTGAGGTAAAATATTGTGTGGGAGCTACAGGATGGTATAATGTGCTAACTTTTGTTCCGCGCAGGTGACGAATGGATATCGTCTTGTTCTTGTGTCTTACTGCTATTTGCCGAGGAGAAATACTGAAGATTTAGGTGCTTACGGTTCGAAGGCGAACATTTCGTGCACCGCAAGAAGCAAATACTGCCGCACAGGAACAAAAATGGCTTTGACCATGGTTCTTTGAAGCAGAATGCTCGCTGTAGCAGCAATAAATCTTGTACTCTCACCATGAGCTCGAGCGATGGCACTGTTTTCAAGCTGCCGCCCAAGCTGAAGCGTCCGATCCAGCTTCCTGATGGGCCTACCACCCGTGGTGCTCACTTGGGGGCATTGTTGAGGGGGGTAATCCTCTAGAGGGCTACGGCCACTCCATTATTCGCTGCAATCCTTCAGTGGCACTTCGTCTTTCATCAGCTGCAGCTTGAAACTATGGCATGTGCATTTGGGACAGAACACCCTTTCAACGTTCCAGCCTCGTTTGGTTTGCGCGATTGCACCATGCTTTACTTGATATGGTCTTGGCAACGTTATCAGCTCTGTTGCCAATATTTCGGCCATCAACAGATCCAACGTTTTTCCTCCAAAACATCAGAAGCCTGCGTTTGGCTTTAAGAGCATTTTGTAAACTTCATATGGTTTAGTAAAAAAATACGTACGGCGGCCAGTACTACAACACCACTCAATCATTGAACACATGGGGTCAAAAACCGCTTGTCTCGTTTGGATTACAGCCGTTTTTATTTGATTCGATTGCCATTCAAGATGTCGGGCACATTGCAATTAGTGCTGCGACCAAAGATTACGCGATAGCGAACCATAAGCAAGTGCACTGCGGGATGCACTGCAAGGAAGTGTCCCGTGTGCAGTATTGTAGAATCATTGACGTACATGAACGGTAGTTCTTCAGATGCCATTTCCGGCTCAACATCCTGTAGTATCGCAGTGACCCGGTATGACCAGTGCTCAATGGAGTAAATGGACGAATAGATTAGATATTCTATCATGGTAAACTTATCGGATACTAGACCAGAGATCCCAAATCCAGATCGTTGCTGATATCGTACGAATCCAGTGTGTAGCTTCTAACTCAACAAGAAGCGATCCACACGTGGATATTTGTCATTTACGCGGCTACTAATACATGTAGAGTGCGCACATGTACAATAGAAGCATTGATGACCAGAATCCACAGAATGGCAAATCCAAGGTTGGCACAGGAAGACTTTTTAGTAGGCTATCCGTGCTTAACTGCCCAAACAGTCTGGGAGCAAACATTTTATCTTTTGCTACTTTACAGCAGTGAACTGTGCCGATCGCGGTAACATCTGACAGTCGGCGCTTGGACATAATCACTCGCTCTCTTTCACGCAAGCGCTGCGTGCTTATTGTATACCACATCAGAAATTCTACTTCCCAACTTGCCATGGGCGGAGGCAAATCGCCAAAGGCCCGTCGCTGAAGCTCTTCCCGTAGCCTACGGGCCGTAGGTCACAATTTACAACTTGCAAAGCTAAACACTTCTTCGCTTGTTCCGTCGGTCCAGGTCAAATCTTGGTTTGATCCCAACGCATGGTTCTTGCCGAGCTGATGGTTTAACAACAAGGATACCATGTTGTACGTAAGCCCCCAAAGTGACTCATCAAACCACGACGATCCACTTGTTCCTCTACCGCTGTAGATTATGGGACCATGCGAACAGTGAGACGTTTAGCATCCGGGACTAACCACCAAAGAAAGCACAACTACCGGTTGATCAACTCAGTCACAATTCGATTCATCTCGAAGGCAACAAGTCCCAACGATGAACGTCCGTCTCGCCACATTCGTCGCCGCGCTAGCGAGCCTTTCTAGCGGCGCTATCGCCGGCAGCTGCCCGTTCGGCTACGACAAGGTCGCGTCCGTGGCCAACCAAGACCGCCAGATTTCAACCGAGCTGTACGACCCCAAGAGCTGCGATGTGATCGACTACGATCTCGTCAAGAAGGACCTGGAGTCGCTCATGACGAACTCGCAGGACTTCTGGCCCGCGGACTTCGGCCACTACGGCGGCCTCTTCATCCGTCTGGCTTGGCACTGCAACGGCTCCTACCGTCGTGCCGATGGCCGCGGTGGCTGTGACGGTGGCCGCATCCGGTTCAACCCGGAGCACAGCTGGGCCGACAATACCAACCTGGACAAGGCGCTGAAGCTGCTGAACCCTATCAAGGAGAAGTACGGGGACGCGCTGTCGTGGGGTGACCTCGTTGTGCTATCGGGTGACGTCGCGATCAAGAGCATGGGTGGCCCCGTGCTCGGCTTCTGCGGTGGACGTCGCGACGATGCCGACGGTACCAGCAGCCTGCAGCTTGGCCCGACGCCCGAGCAGGAGGCTGTGGCGCCGTGTGCCGTGGACGGCCAGTGCAAGGAGCCGTTGGGCCCCACCACCATGGGTCTCATCTACGTGAACCCCGAGGGTCCCATGGGCGTCCCTGACCCCGCGCTGTCGGTGCTTGACGTGCGCGATACGTTCAAGCGCATGGGCATGAACGACCGCGAGACGGTTGCTCTGATCGGCGGTGGCCACGCCTTCGGCAAGACGCACGGTGCTTGTCCGACCGGTCCCGGCCCCAGTCCGCTGGAGGACCCTGAAAACCCGTGGCCGGGTACCTGTGGTGAGGGCGAAATGAAGGGCAAGGGCAACAACACGTTCACGAGTGGCTTCGAGGGCTCGTGGACGTTCACACCCACCAAGTGGGGCAACGGCTACTTCAAGGGCCTCACCACGCTGGACTGGGAGAAGTTCGACGGTCCCGGTGGCCACGTGCAGTGGCGCCCCGTGCCCGACACGAACCCTCCCGTTCGCATGCTGACGGCCGACATTGCTCTGCTGCACGACCCGAGCTACCACAGCATCTCGCTCGAGTTCGCAGCGGACCAGGCCGCTCTCGACGACGCCTTCTCGCACGCCTGGTACAAGTTGATGTCTCGCGATGTGGGGCCCGTGGCCCGCTGCCGTGGCAACGACATCCCTCCTGCCCAGCCATTCCAGAACCCGCTGCCCCCGACGCCCGGCAAGCTGCCGAACTTCGACTCTGTGCGCTCGGACATCCGCAAGCTCCTGAAGAAATCGGTCGAGGGTCTCACCAGTGACTCAAGCGCCGATGGCACGCCGTACAATGGCGCTCTGTTCGTGCACGCTGCCTACCAGTGTGCATCGACGTTCCGTATCACGGACTACGCCGGCGGCTGCAACGGTGCCAAGATCCGCTTCTCGCCGCAGAAGGACTGGCCGGTGAACGCTGGCGTCGACAGTATCATCACCGCTCTAGAGCCGATCAAGAAGTCGTACCCGAGTCTGTCGACCGCGGATCTCCTTGTGCTAGCTGGCCAGGTGGCCCTGCAAGAGGCTGGCGTGAAGACCAAGTTCCTTGGTGGCCGCACGGACGCCGAGAACGGCGAGGGCGACGACATTCTGGCGCCCCGCGAGTACTACAACACGACGGCTATCGCTGTGCAGGACAACATCAAGATCTTGGGTGTGTCCGGACAGGAGGCTGTGGCTCTTGCCGGTCGCCCACGCAGCGTGGCGCAGCAGAAGGCTCAGGGCTACAGCGGCTCGTACAGCAACTGCTCGGAGGCGCTGACCAACGACTACTTCAACGTGCTGCTGAACGAGACGTGGACGCCCGTGTCTGCGAAGGAGTACAAGGCCGAGGGCAAGGACCTCTTCATGCTCGACACGGATCTGGCCCTGCTGGAAGTCCCCGAGCTCAAGAAGGCGGTCGAGTTGTTCGCCTCGAGCGACCACGCCTTCAAGCAGGTCTTCGCCTCGGCCTGGGCCAAGGTCATGACGGCCGACCACTTCAACGCGGCCAGCTATTAAACTAGTCGTGGTAGTCTAGTACCTCTGTAGTGACAATGATAAACCGATAGCAACACGGAAGTATATGTTTGCCTGCACCATGTATCGGATACCTCCGTTCTCCACCTACCATGACCATTCACACTAGATAACTTGCCATGGCTTGGGGAGCACGCTACAATCAATATGACAGTTAGGTTGACCAAGAAGAGCCTACCGACGAAGAAGCTTTTGCCGATGGCAAGTGGCCGTTTGGAGGTGAAGGCCAGCCCAGCGATGTCCCGACGCCATCCGGAGCTGCGCACGGGCAGATCAGTGAGATGTTGTCAAACGCAGACAACAACGCAGGCGAATATGCCTTCGGAGGACAAGCGGAGACTCTACCAGTGGCCCCACGACTGTTTGTCAAGGACGTGGAGCTCATTCCGTTGCCATTGACAGAGGAACACGCGACCAAGTTGATTGCCAAGTGTCGTTTCCCCTCAGTTTCCTGAATCCGGACCAAAAATCGCTGGCTGAGCTTTGGGACGAACGTGGTGAAAGCACCTTTGAAGGGTATCTTGGAAATGAAGCTCGTACTCTCGATATGCAATCGTCGCTTGGCCCGTGGCAAATGGCGTGGAGAACACGTTAAATTTCATCAACGCGAGTGCTGTTATTGAGGCCCTGCAAACTCAGAGACCAGTGAAACGCTGCGCAAATTTATGAATGCCGTTGGCAACAAGGTGCAGGAGACTCAGGCGTCCCTATCGAAATCTTACTCGTCCTCTCCGAAAAAGGTTTCTGTCTCGGTGGAGTTCTCGCAGACGCTTCGTGATCTCTTGGTCGAAGCTGGAGATACGTCGTTGGCGGACTTGTTCTTCTCCCAGATTTGTAGCAGTGTGCGGAACAAAACAACCTGATTCTTATCATCATGTCAGGCGCTCTTGAGTTCGTTGGACGAAAAGATCGAAACCAACAGCTACGGGTTTGCTCGGGTGGCGGAGGTTAGCGACTCTGGCATCGCCACCACGCTGCAAGTCGTCCAAGGACTCGACAAAGGCCCTGTGCAGCAAGCACTGATCAAAGCAGCGGTGTAAACTGCCGAGAACATTCGTGGCGAGCGATTATGTGCATCCAAGGCGCTTGAACCGCTCTGGAAATGGATGATCCACCGAGTTGACAAGAGTATGATCGAGACTTTGGGACGCCACAAGTCAATGCCTCGTTCAAGATGGAGCCTGCGGGCAGAGGCAAAGGTGCGTACGTTACCATCACCAAGACCCGGGAGTGGTTTACCAAGCAGCATTGCGAATCGGTCGAGTACAAAACTTCTCACGGATCGGTTTGGTAATGTCACAAATGAAGATGGCCCAGCTCCAAAGCGTGCTCGACTCGAAGTCTGGGAGAGGCTTGGCTAAGGATCACAGTTAACGATAAGCTAGGTGGGTGCATTTGCACTGAGGTAAACAGTGAGCGAGTAACATGAATAAATGATCTCACTGCAACATCAGGTGCACCACCAAAATGTAGCCATTTCCCATTAGTTGGCTTTTTAATAATGGCTCGAACCAAGCAGACAGCGCGGAAGTCCACGAGCTCAGCGCCACGCGTGCAGTTAGCCAGCAAGGCTTTACGCAATGAATTGATCGTCTTAAGCAGTGACAATGAGTCTCCTGGTGAGGAGGATCAACCAGCGCCAAGAGATCTGTCACAACCCGTGGGGAGTACACAATGGGGAGCGACGATGGAGGGACCGAGCAGGAAGGAGGCGTTCAAGGGAAAGTGGCCGTTTGGAGGTAAAGGCAAGTCAAGTGACGTTCCAAATCCGTTAGGATCTGTCTGCAAACAGATCAGTGAGGTGTTGGCAAGAGCTGATAACAACGCAGGGGAATATTCCTTTGGGGGGCTTGCGGACACTTTACCTGCAGTTCCAGGACTGGAGGTGAGGGATGTTGGACCCATTTCCGTCCCGTTGTGTCCAGAACAAGCGGACAAGTTGATTGCCAAGTGTGATAAGTCCCCGTTCGGACGGAAGCTGGACACTTTGATGGACGAAAATGTCCGTAAGAGCTGGCAACTTGCACCGGACCAAGTGGACATCAAGAACCCTTTGTGGCACTCTGGGATGGACACGTTGAGTGAGGTGATCGCTGGCAGATTGGGGTATAAGGGAGTTCCGCTGCAGTGTAAGCTGTACAAGTTGCTGGTGTATGGGGAAGGAGGACACTTTGTGAAGCACCAGGACACGGAGAAGGAGGACGGGATGGTGGCGACTCTGGTGGTTCAGCTGCCAAGTTTACACGAAGGAGGAGATTTGGTGGTGTATCGAGGTGGGAAGGAGGTGCAGCGCCATGATTTTGGTAAGAAGGATGGTACGGCGGCATATCTGCCGCAGTATGCAGTGCACTATGCTGATGCTGAACACGGTCTGGAGAAGGTGACGAAGGGCTATCGGTTGGTGCTTGTGTACTCGATCTGCTTGCCGCCTGCTATGCGTCATCTGATGAAGAGTTCTGATGACTCGTTGGGTGAGGAGTTGGGAAGTTTCATCAGTGGTATGGAAGCTGACGAAAACTCGTTTGCACTGCTACTGGCGCATGAGTATACAGAAAAGAGTATCGAGGAATTTGGCTCAGGCTCTTTCAAAGGTATTGACCGTACGAGGTTTCAGACGCTGGAAGAAGCGAACAGGTTTGCAGCGCCCGACAAGAAGCTGCAACTCTTCATCGCACAGCTGAAACACGATATTGACTATTGGGATGACGGAGGATCGTGGGAAGAGAACCGACGTGACGAGTCAATTACTTGGTATTCGCCAAGTGGAGAGAAACTTGGTGACTACCCGGAATCGAACTTCCAGCTCAATTTACTGAATCCTGGTAAGGAAACCTTTTCTGCGTTCTGGGCAAACCATGGTACCAGCACATTTGAGGGAAACCTTGGGAACGAGGGAGCAACCAGGAAGACGACATATTCCCGGTATGCGATCGTTGCCTGGCCCGTAGTTCACGGTGTAAAAAATGCCTTTGAGTTCATCAACGTCAATGCCGCTGCCAGAGCCCTGCAAGCGCAGAAACTTGTTGGATCAGCAAATATCCGTAATTTTCTGGATGATGTGAACTCAAAACTGGAGGAAACACAGCATTCCTACTCGCGGTCTCAGTCGAACACCATTTCTATCAGTTTCTGTAAGATCCTGTGTGAATTGCTGGTAGAGGCCGGGGATCCTGCACCAGTGAATTTGTTTTTCCACAAGTTTTTGGGCCGCTTGGTAGGTCAGAGAAGTCGTATTGTTGATTCATTGGCTGCGCTTACTCGCAATTTCGACTGGGGCGATATCGGCCAAGCACTAGTGGAAGTATTGAGCAAAATGGACGAGAACGATCGCGGAGAGTGGTCAAATATTGAAGCAGTGAGTTCTTGTGGGATGGAGATCGCATTGCGAGTCGCTGATACTCTGGATGAAGGACCAGCCCAGCAATCATTACTGAAAGCAGCAGTTAGAAAAACTGCGAGCCTTCCGGACAAATACTTGTCTGCGTTTGTGGTCATTGGTTTGCTTTGGAAGTGGGCAATTAAATGCTGTGAGAAGACCCTTTTTGATACTGTGGCGACTAGGTTTCAGATGATGAAGCCAAACTTTCTTCATTCAGCAATCGAGGCGTTTTCGCAGCATATCGGTGATCTCGATGAATCCAGTGAGAAGTTAAGTGCGCTAAAATCGATCGTGGAAACGAGGATTCAATGGTTAAACGATCAACTCATGGCACTGGGCAAGCCATTCTCGTGGGAAATGCCTGACGCATCCTTTCCCGACAACGCCCAGGTGCAAGCATTTCTACGAGGGCCTCGTGCTTCCATGAACTCCAGTGGCATAATCCAGTTTTCGAGATTAGATCGCGCACGAAGCTACACCTATAACTGCAAGCGAACGAATGCGTCGTTCACAATGGCAGCGGGTGGTCGAGGTCGGAATGCGTACGTCACGATCACGAAGACTAGCGATTGGTTCTCTCAGCACCAGAAGGACTTGGTGGACTACCAGGCTGAAGTGAAGCGTCTGTCCGAGCGCTTTATTGCAACAGACAGCGGTGCCAGAAAGCGAGCTCGCTACGAGTAAGAAAGTGTCAAACCATGACTGAAGTCAACATCTACAATCCAAAACTTTTGCTATCGCCGTCCTTCTCAGTACTGATGGACTCACTGTGCCTGATACTTCGAAGTAGTATTTTTCTTCTCACTCGCAGTGTAATCACCAGCGACAGCGAATATGGCAGCTCGCGAATCGAGAGTTATTTCCAGTTCGATCAGTTTGTGGGTGTGCAGAGCAGTAAATTCCTCGTTAATCAAGCGCGAAAATGCGAGTGAATACTACTTCGGTGGGCAAGCAGCCATGCTGCCGGTGTCGGGACTCTTCGTCAAAACGGTGGGAATACCGCAGTTCCTCGGACGGAGGAGTATGCGCAGAAGCTGCTTGCGCAGTGTAATGGATCTCCATTCGGACACAAATTGGACGAGAACGTCCGGAAAAGCAGGCAGCTACAGCCAGACCAAGTGCAGCTGAAGAATCCGCAGTGGCAATCTGACATGGACAAGTTGAGCCACACTGTTGCTCAGCAAAGTCATTTCAATGCAGTGGAAGGCACTTTGTAACACCAGGACACGGAGAAGGAGGGTGGTATGATAGCCACACTGGTAGTTCAGTTGCCAAGTTTGCATGAAGGAGGTGATTTCCCTACGCTGATGTTGAGCAGGCTTTAGAGAAAGTGACGAGTGGGAATCGTCTGGTGCTAGTTTTCTCAATGCGTCTGTCGCCAACAATGCGTCATCTCCGACGTATCTTTGATCCAAACGTCACTGAGGTAGTTACGGGGGCAATGTCCGACATGAAAGCTGAAGACACATGTTTGGGTTGCTACTGGAGCGCAAGTACGTCAAGAAAAGCCTAACACCGGCGCATTTAAAGGCAATGATCGTACCTGATTTCAAGCGCTCGAAGAAGCAAACACTGCCGTCACGAAGGATAGGAAAAGCCCCGACTCCTCGTTCCAGAGCTGAACCATCATGTTCGTTACGGTACGTGTGGTGGCTTTTACGAAAAAGCACACAACTCTTATATCGATTGGTACTCACCAAGCGGGATGCTACGTTGATAAAGTGACGACACTCAATTTTTTTAGTCCTGTACTCCAGACGTTTTCTCAGCTGTAGACGCCAGACAGAAAGAGTATGGATGAGCCTTACACAGTCAAAAAGTAGGTACGACGTATTCCGCTGTGCGATTCTTGCATAGCCAGCATCTTGAAACAGCACTAAAGTTTGCTATTATAATGTGAAGACTGCGGCTTGGACTCTGCAAAACCAGAACCCCATTGAGGCTACGCAGCCCAGTGCCTATATAGAGGCAGCCAACACGAAGCTGAAAGAGAAGAAGTGTGAGCATTCGGAATCCATGTCGGTATCTGTCACGTTCTGCCAATTACTAAGCAACCTATTGGTGGACGTTGGAGGCGTGGCGCTGGTAAAGTTGTTTTTGGGGACCTCTTCCAGCAAAAGACTGAGCTGGTTTCTTCCATTGCTACGATGTTACGAACTTTAGACTGGAATGACATCGGTGAAGCGTTTATAAGTTCGTTCTCACGATTTTGATGTTATGTTCAGCATTGCTCGGAGTGTTTTACCGCGGCGAAGGTTACGGAATTTGACGATAATCTGCTGCTAAGGCAATGTAACAGGTTTGGAATCTGATGGTAACAACAAAATTCTTGAGACCGTTGCTGATAAGTACGAAGTGCTCGATGAGAGGAGAAGGCGTCCAGGATTTTCCATAAAGCGAGGAGATCACGAAGGAGATTCCACGTTTCGAGGATTTAAGAGATGCTCGAACCATGCTACAAAATGGATGTACGAGGATCAAATCGGTGCTTCGTTTGCGATGGACGCCGCAGAAGAGGATGATGGAACCTGTACCGGTTCCAGGCGCGCTCGTACGCGTGGCAATTCAAAATGAAGACTAAATGCATTGAACGTTAGAGTCCTGCCTCATCGGCTCCTACCAACATTCACTGGGCAACGGGTTCAAGCCCGTTGTCGTACAGTGACCTGATCTCTCAGCTCCTAAGCCTCTTCTCAGCTTCTCAGCTTTCTTTTTCAACTTGCCAGGTCCCAGATATGCATTCCAACAGAGGATGGTGACGCGTTTGTGGCGATAGCGAACACACGCATCTGGTTTTTGAAGCAACCGAGGAACGTGGTGTATAAGAATGAGCTCAAACATTTTCCGAACGCTGGGGCGATGGCTGCGAGATAGAGAAGAAGGAAGGGGTGGTCGCAACTCTAGTGGTCCAGTTGCCTAGTGTACACGCCCAAGTACCGCCATGATTTCGGCAAAAGTGATGGCTCTGCTGCGTATTGCCCTTAATATGCTGTTAATGATGCTGACGCAGAGCATGCTGTGGAGCCAGTGACCAAGAGCTACCGTTCGGTCTCGGTATACTCATTGTGCATTCGATTCTACTTGAGGATGACCATGGTCACGATTTAAGCGAAGAACTTGCCGGTGTCATGTCCGACATGGCACCCGAAGACAGATCTTTCGCACTTTATCTATCTCACGAGTATACAGAAAAGTGTATCGAGCATTTTGGCAAAATGGCATTGAAAGGTGTTGACTGCCGCTGAGTGCTTGCTCTTGTGGAAGGGAATATTTTTGCTCCTACTGAGAAGAAACTTTGATTTTACTTCGCAAAACTCTCCCAAAAAACCATTTACGGTCTGACCACTCCATTTGGTGTCCTTCAAAAGGAAGGGCAGCGTGATGAATCAATCTGTTGGTTTGCTATGAGTGGCAAGAAAATGGAGACCGACGAGAGTGATCCATCCGAGCCCAGATGTAAGGATCGCCGACTATCAAATTGGACTTCTTGAATCCAGGGTATGAGACCTACGTAGAGCTGTGGCTACCACACGGTAGCAGTACGACTCGTTGCTACACAGGAAATACAGGACCTACAAAAGACACTGTGGATGCTAGGTATGCAATTGTGGCGTGGTCCGAAGAGCGAGGTGTGGGTAATGCACTGGAACATATTGGCGTGGAGGCCGCGACAAAGGCTTTACAGAGCCAGAAACCGGACAGTGCTCAAGCCCTACGAGCACTTCTAGGAGAAACTATGACGAAATTGGAGAGGAGACGTCCGATAAAAAATCGACCCAAATTCGGTCTTCGTGGGCTTTGCCGAGAGGTTTGCGAACTATTGGTGGATGTTGGCGACTCCGGCCTCGTGAACATGTTCGTGAACAAGTTTGTACGCAATCTCTACGACCCAGCACCATTCATCACATTTATAATCCCTCTTTTCCGCAGGTTTGACTGGAGTGAAATCAGCTCGTCGTGTTTGAGCTGACTACGTGGGGACGTTGATGAGGAAGAATTTGATATTCCATACGAGATGGTGTTCGCATTTGAGATATTTAGCGGACTCGATCATGGGTCTGCGCAGTAAGAACTGTTGAAAGTGGCATTAGCAATACTGCGAAATCTTCTGCTAGCGATTTCAAGGTCTCTGAGGTGTGCTACTTGGCCTAGAAATGGGCAACAAAAATATTCTGGAGAGTTTTGTAGACAAGTATAAAATGGCTAGGGGAGCTGTTTCGATAATGCTTTGTCGATATATGGGGAGAAGACAATCCGTGAGATGAGCGATTCGCTGTTCTTGCTTCAGTTGCTACTGCTGGGGCTCAATGGCTGAAAGAACAGAACCAAGCGCCAGACAAACGGTTTTCCTGGTACATGCCAAAGGCACAATTTGCTGATACGAAGAAGTTGAAGCGTTTCTGCAAAGGCCCCGAGATGGCTTGAACCAACAAACGGGACTACCATTTTAGAGAGCTGCAGGCAGCGCAGAACCGCGCGGGATGCCAGATTGAGGCTTCCTACCAGGTGAATTCGACCAAAGGGGAAGGAACCTTCACTGTCACAATTACGAAGGCACACGAGTGGTTTGCGAAGCAACAGAAGAAGTGCAAGGACACATTAAGTCGTATAGAGCATCGCTTTGCTTTGACTACCTCTGCAATGACCGATAAGCGTGCACTATTCGAGTAGGAGTTGAGGACTGCCTCATGATTGCGTAGCAGCTCATCCTTGTTACATGTTGGCATGACTTTTAGCTGTGAGGACATGTGGTCTTGATCACTAACTAGCTCATTCTTAACCCAGCCTCAACATTATACTGGTAAGAAATACGTCAGATCATCTCACAGTATTGTTTCCATTGGAATATAAATGAAGTACACGGTCGAGCGAGTACCGTGGTTTATCGGTAAAGTACGGAGAATATGGGAAAGATCTGAAACGAGCATCAAAGACATGATGAGCCCAATGCTACCGGTAGGAAGTAAGGCAAAGCGCCCAACTTCCAAGACGCCAAGACCAAACAAACTCAAACCACCAACGCGCTACGCTGGCCGCAAGGAACACAAGCGATTGTTGGTGGAGCAAGTCGAGAAGATGCAAAACGAGTTGGATAGACTCAAATTTGTGGTGCTCGTAAATCAAGGTGAAATTCGCAAAGCTACTCAACGCACCCAAGCGGAAAACGCGGTGCTGCTGGAGTTCATCCAGAAACAACATTTGACACTGGCTACGACTCAAGCAGCTCTCGCTGGACACGTGGTACGCTTTTTTGTTAGTTCAGCACAATTGCTGTAGAATTTAACGTGAAGTTGTGGTGCATTTATCGGCAGCAACGAAGCTTGGGAACGCTGCAACCACTTCAAAGTGTGGTCCGGCTGGGTTCGGACCGAACGGAACGCCGTGCAGTCTTGCTGGCTCTCAGAGACAGCATGCTTGACAATGCAACGCGGTATCTAGCTGTCCGATGTCACGGACTTGCTCCTCGGTCGTCGTACAGTCAAGAAGAACGCTTGGACAGTCCTGACGGCGACTACTGTCTGGTGCGATTCGACGTACTGCCGTTATATGGAAAAAGTAGCAAGGCTGTGTTTGATGCTACCGTCGGGGTTGTCCTCAACGCTGAGATGTACCTCTCCGAGCTGTTTGGCAACATCGCGATTCGTGAAGACAACGATTTCGAAAGTACAGAGCTTGCTCAGCTACGGCAGGCTTCGTTTACTTCATCCGGTGCAACTGTGGAGTCCAACACGGTCCTGTTTTCCAAGTTTGTGGATGAATGTGGCAGTCAGCACGGTAGTTATGGGGTCATGGCTACAGACTTTGTTGACTACGATGAGCTTTATCCGTACCGAAGTGACGAACGTGTACGAAGGGATAGCACCACAGTCGTCATGGTACAAGATGTGTCTAGGACAAATGATCAACCACCTGTGGTTGTGCTGACGCGGTGGACGTGCTTGAAGCTTCACAGCAGCAATACGGCCATTTCGAAGAACCCAGAGACCGAGATGAAGGAAAGTTCTATTTGTTGGGGTGACACTGCAGCGAAGGTCATTTCACAACAACTCGCTCATTCCAGTACAGTCGATTCACCGTAGCCTTGTCAGCGAAAAGCATACAACCCTCGTTAGTTTACGTGGGTATTTGTGGATCACGTCATGATGTACTGCTCGGTCGAGTCGCCCACCTTGATGTGCTTGAACGAGAGCAGCAGCGTCGTGGCCGTCGTGGCCGTGGCAATCGCCAACACGATCACATACGTCAGAGTCCAGTCGTAGTGGGTCGAGTCATCCATCCACGACCAGAGACGTTATGCAGGACGCGTTCGCCAAAGGCAGCAGGTCGTGTGTCCACTGCAAGGAATGCACACGGACGGCTGGCCAAGCTGTTTAGCGCTCGTTGCCAATCAAGGAATAACGGAGACTTCCCTAAAGTTACACCATCGCCAATTGAGCTCTAGACTGCGTTTGCGCAGCAGGTGGCAAGGACAGAGTCTATCCAGCGTCGAAGTTTCACCCAGAACAATCCACAGCAACAATCGCTAGCACCTGTCGCCTCCGTATCGTTACTCCGCGGCACCGGATTGCGGCAATCATTGCCCGTCATCCAGCCACGAAACAGAAACAGGCAAATCCTCGTCGCGTTGCAGGCCAAGTCTCTGCGCGGCGTGCAACGAAGGAAGAGTGCAGAGTTGTGCTGTGTCTTCGTCGGCCCTGGGTCAGTCAGGGTCAGTCTTGAGCACGACCCGGCACAGCAACGACGGATCGATTAATGCGTCATTTGCGTGTCGATTCTTGGTGTCCTGGTGTCAACACGTGACCCGCTTACGATCTGTCCACACTTCCAACACCAAGGCACCGCTTCAACATGGACGCATTGCGGCGGTCTGACATGAGCCACGCAAAGTCAAAAGCGGGTCCAGTACTTCGAGTCTTCTTCTCCTGCTGCTTGAACTCCTTCTGCTCGGATTGTATGGCGTCCAACAGTTTCTGCCAATCCACCCAGTTGCACTGCTGCTTGCGCTGAGCGTTGGACGTCTTGGCTTGATCTCGCTTGGCTTGGATCATGAGCTGGAAAGCACGGAGACCAATTGTCCAAACCTGCACCAGCGGCACAAACAGACATGTCAGTGGCAAGATGTAGGTGGACAAATTGCTGCACTTCCGCACCTGGTGTTTCTGTGCGTGATACGACGATAGTGACAGGCCAGACGATGGCTGAGCTGCAAGTTCCAGGCTGCGGTGGATGCCCTTGGTCATCTTCTTCAGGATTCGGTGGATGCATTCGTGAAAGAAGTGCATGTCTCGATTCACGAACGGCAGCATCTCGATGAGAATCGTGAATCGGTGCGCTGCCACGATCTGCATCTGGAAGAGATTGACGCGGATCGTGTCCTCCGACAACAGCTCGGGGTCAAAGTACAGCGCATGCCAGCGCTGACGAATCGCAGAAACCACCTTGGTAACGAAAAACTCTTGTACCGCTTTCGTTTCGTTGAAAGGGATCGAAGCTTGCAGCAACGAGCTACTCAGTCTACAGATCATAGAGTAAGTTAGCTATTCCATTGGTGTACACCCCAACATGACAGCACTTACTTTTCATAGTTGACGTAGAGCTGAAGATCGGTAGCATCGATCAGCATACCGCACCATGAGATGCACTCAGAACCTGGTGCATTGGTTGGAAGCCCCTGAGTAGCTGCAAAATTCGCTTGGCTCTTGGCAACATTGACAAAACACCCAAATTCCTCGTTGCCCTCGTGCATCACGGCGACGAACCTTCGCGCCCTCTTCAGGTCCGTCGTAATGAACATGAAGTCATCGGTGTACCGAAACAGCCCTTCGTGTTGACAGCAAGATACTGGTACGATGGCTGGGTCGCATACCTCAGGCAATCGTTTGCCGAGTACTCGCCGCTCGAAATGGGCATAGTACATGTTGCACAACGTGGTGGAGAGCACGGAGCCCTGCGGGATGCCGCATCGCTGAACGTAGTCACGGCCATCGACTTGGACGACGTTCGTAGACAAATGCTCCTTCAGCAGCTCGAGCGCTTTAGCTTTGGTCAGGTAGTCGTACAGGACACCGTCCACAAACATTGCGTTCTCTTTCTTGGACTGCGCTGCAAGTTCTTCAAACCCCAACAATTCTCCAGACGGATATGCCGGACGCTCCAGCTTGAAGAAAAACGAAGACGAAGGCAGCGATTCATCGCTATCTGAGATCGGAGCGACTTGGTGGCCAACCCAATGCTTGCGAATGAGATATTCATCCTCTTGTATCGCCTTCTTGAGAACCTGATACAGTTTCCGAGGCCGTATGGTATCAAAACAACGCTCCACATCGACAGTCACGCAGTAAGCCTTTGGGGTGTCCTCTGATGCACTTCGACGCTCTTCGCATCGAGAGCACGAGGAGATTTCACGGAATAGAGGCTTGATGCGCTTGTAGATTTCATCCACGTTTCGGACGGAGGCCCCAACAAATCGCTTTGGCTGGCGCTCCATCTCGAACGTCAACACTCGGTGTATGGTTTCCATGGATCTGTTCACTGAGACTTTGCCTTGGTCCACAGCCCTAGATAAATTCATCAGCGGTCGAATTCCACTCGATTTCGGGAGCAAGCGCAAACGAGAGGTTGCTAGCTGCCGCTTACGGTTGGCTTGCAGGGTTTTGTCGCTTGATGGTTGAAGAATGCCTCCCTGTAGATCGTCTAGAGCAAGTGTGCTGCAACATAACAATTCAGCAATAGCACTTGGCAAGTCGCACCCACAGTAGCTAGCTACCCCACCTGATCACACTCCAGACTGGACGCTGATAGAACTCGATCTCATTCGCCACTCCTTCTGCTTCTGTAATGTAAAACAGGTTTCTCAACAATGGGAAGATCAGCGACGATATCACCCACCGCAGCACGTCTTCAAAAAGCTGTTGACGCTTGATTCGTTCATTTGGAGGGCTGAACATACCACAAATGAATTAGTTGTACCATTTTCAGGAATAATGAAAACCCAACACAGTACCAGAACTTCGCATTCGAGTTGGTATTCATCCATTCCACTCTCGTAACTTGAAACTCTTCAGCACACTGCACAACATAGTCAATACAGCTTCTGTCTTGCATGGCTGAATTGCAGTCACGTACCTTCTTCAGCGAAAATATGTCGAACTTTCGGGAAAAAATGAGCTTGCGCAGCATCGACTTGACATACTTCCAGTTCTTCTTTGTGTCGCTGCTGCCCCACAACTCCTTAGGCACAACTCCAGCTAGCAGCTTCCGAACCAGCCGATAAATCTTCTTCTTCGGAGTCACAAATGTCAGCATCGTCTTGATATCCTCTTTGTGCTGTTGCAGCTTTGCCAAGTCTGATGTTGAGTGCCTACTGACCCGATCTCCTGGGTTGGCCACTGTCTTCTTAGTCTTCTTCCCCACCGGCGCTGACATGCCGTTACCAGCTTTCGATGTCCCCACAGAAGCGTGTGACAGCATTTCAATAGCTTCCTCCCTCCGCTTACGTTTCCGATCGCAGCTCGGAGCCACAACCTCGCTTTGGCTCGAATATCCGTCGTCAAGCGCTTTACGAACGATTGGAAGCAGGATAGGTCTCGATGTCGCCTCTGCATTAGCATCAGCAGTTTTCTCCGCAAGCATTCGCTTGATGTTTGGATGATCCGCCATGAACTTACGAAACCCAGCGTGCACTGGGATTAACTTCCTTGCGAGTTCCTCAACTTTGAACGCCTTGAATCGTGCCACCATCTCCTGGATCGTTGGAATGAGGTTAATCAGCCGCTTGGGCAAGCGCTTTCCACCTGCAGTGTCTGGGAATATGGATCCGAGGACCCGTGAAGCTTCCGTCCGACTAATCGGCTCGCCTGTCTTGGACGCTTTCACTAGAGCGTGGGAGCTCGCGAACACTCGATCCTTTCGGAAATGCCTCGCATACATCACGTGGTTGATCGACACTTCTCGCTTTAAAGTGGCAGTCGCGTCGCCCAGTCGCTTCTGTTGTCGAAGACTCTTTCCAGTGAGCTAGCACACCACAAAGCACCACATTAGCCACCACATCCAACCCCCTTCTCAACCAGACAGCACTCTACCTGCATATACGACAGCGAGGCTTCCTTCAGTTGCACAACAATCGTGTAGTTCAATAGCAAGTGCGTCAGGAGGTCGTCCCCCATGAGCCGATGCAGAGATTCCCACAGCGGCTTCTTCAGAGCAGCCACGAGAGTGTTCGGGTAGTAGCACATGACCCCATTGGACTGCGCCACTCGGTGGCCAGTAGCCCCGGGCGTCACTTCCCGATACCCGAGGGTTAAAACGTTGGCGTCCTCCCAATTCTCCACCCGTTTCCGAGCCAGAAGCCGCTCGATGACATGATGTACCAATTCTCCCTGTCACCACCAACAACATCAGCAACCTCCACGAATTCTACGTCACTCTACCTCGTTATTCTAGTTCCTACATGTGCAATGGACGTCTCGCAGCTCCACGGACGCCGTGGGAATGGCTCTACCCCTGCCCGGATCACGAACGTGTGGTCCAGAGCGAAGCCCACGTCCTGGCTGGTTGGGAGTGAGAGGTTCCGGTAGAGTGAATCGTCTCCGAGCTCCTGCGCCGCACTGCCCATGGACCAATGCACCACCATGTTATT
This sequence comes from Phytophthora ramorum, assembly GCF_020800215.1. Taxonomy (NCBI): domain Eukaryota; phylum Oomycota; class Peronosporomycetes; order Peronosporales; family Peronosporaceae; genus Phytophthora; species Phytophthora ramorum. The sequence continues at coordinate 4,665,216 of NW_027150647.1, forward strand.
AGCCATTACGACACGCTACGCAGCTACTGTATCCCCCGCTCACCTCTGCAGGAGCGAGCGCAGCGACTGCGCCGTCGCGAGCAGCGCGTCCATGGGACACACTTTTGAAAGAGTGACAGGTACCACTTCAACTTGCACTCGGATAAAGATCAACACGATGCCGAATTTGCCAGACGCCTTCGTGGTTGAGCTTGGATACGGGCTCAACGCCGTCCTTCACTGTGATGTGGTCGATAGCGATGTTGTTGTATTGAATAGCCTGCCGTGGGATTTACATAGCAATCCTGCTCTTCACGCTGTTGCAGGTTTGCCACCCCCTTGCCAAATATCGAGACCGCTGGGTGTGCAGATCAACTCCACGTTCACCCCCTTCATGGCTTCAACCCGAGCTTCCCGCATACAAGCTCCCGTCCTGTCGAAGGAATGCGCTGGCTGCCCATTTGTTTGCATATCTGTACAAGGACGAGTTGCTACTTGTGGTAAGTATGTTTTTTTTAAATAATGGGTAACGCATATTGTGCTACGTGTGGTAGGTATGTTGCTGCATACACTTCAAAATGAGGGATGTCCTTGTGTACGACGTTCTTCTAAGCGTACGATGCAAACTATTGAGTGGAGTTTACAATGTTTCGCTGGAAGTAAGTGACAGAGGACGCAACATCGAACTGATTGTTGGCCTTCCACAACTCATAGGCCCCACATCTCCCCTTGAAGGCATGTGAATAAGCCCAAATGTGGTTTACCACGTCAAAAGGACAGTGAATAGGTATGCATGTTTACTGAGTTCGTATTATACATTTAAAATGTGCCTACAAACGCCAATCAATTTCGCCGCTCTGAGAAACGTTATGGCGTCGCTGCTGCAACCAACAACCAACATTTCGTCGCTCTAAGCCATCACAACTTAATCGTCTCCATCCTTACCAACAGCAGCGACACCAACAAGTTCTCCGGGAAATGGTGGAAACGATCACTCTGGTGTTTGCCCACGGCGGAGGCTTCTGCAAAGAAGTCTGGGAACCCATTATGCGTCGCCTTCGAGAGTCTCCGTTATTGCAGGGTGCAGCCGTGAACACTGAATTCGTGAACTTTGACTTCAAGTATCACGGTAGCAACCGAGACGAGTCCGAGACACCGCGACTGGACCTGAGCGACCCCAAGTCTCCGAGAGTGTACCATTCGTCTGGAGATTTAACCACCTGGACTTCTGCAGTCGCGCTAGAGCGAGTGCGTGAACTCCAGAGCAAGAACCCCGACAGACGGATCGTTGGAGTTGGTCACTCGATGGGAGCTTGTGCGCTCTGGAACACGGAAGTGAACTATCCAGGCACCTTCGCCGGTCTCATTCTGTTTGAGCCGGTGTATGGCGACATCAAAGTTGATGCAGTCACGGACTTCCTGGTGTCTATCACGCTGCAACGTGAGTCGTCGTGGTAAGAGCATAGGTAGATTCTGTGAGCTCTGGAGGTGAGTACTGATAGATTGTTCGTTCTGTTCAAACAGGCCATCGCGTGAAGCAGCAGAGGAACATCTTCGCAATTTCAAGAACTTCTCCGCGTGGGACCGCGAGTCGCTGGAGGCGTACATGAAAGGCGGACTCGTAGAAGACAAGTCGACAGGATGGACGAAGCTGGCCTGCAGTCCGTCCATGGAAGCGGCGTTGTACTGCCACAAGCTCATGTTCTGCAGCGATGAGCAGCTCGCACGCGTGAAGGGTAAGGTTTTCTTCCACAGCGGAGGTCGCTCCAAGATGTTCCTGCCGTGGATTTTCCAAGAGATGAACGAGAAGTGGCCCCATATTTACTCGTTGGAGAAGCCCATTCCTCGCTGCTCTCACGTCATGATCATGGAGAATCCTGAAGCAGTGGCTCAAGATATTTTGATGAGCTTGGCCGAACTCGAGCCGTTCCGCGCGTCTCCGAGCCACTCACGCCTGTAAATAGCCATTAGAGACGCAGCTCAAGCCTTAACGTCCCACGGGGCGTTACCGTCGCCCTGAACAATCACAAATTATGTTTATTCTGCTTCGTCGACACTCCCGAAGCTTCGTAAACCTGTCGTGGCTCTCGAAAATGTCAAATACCACAATTAAAGCACCAGCCTCCAGCGCACTTCAACTGATAACCACCTAAAATGTCCACGGCGGCGACGTTATTGTTTGCCCACGGCGGAGGCTTCTGCAAGGAAGTCTGGGAGCCCATTATTCGTCGTTTGAAAGACTCCTCATTGCTGCACGGAGCAGTGAACACTCAGTTCGTGAACTTCGACTTCAAGTACCACGGCAGCAACCGTGACGAATCTGTTGTTCCTCAGCTCGACCTCAGCAACCCTGCAGCGCCGAGAGTTCACCACCCAGCTGCTGACATGACGGCCTGGACGTCCGCGGAAGTGCTGCACCAAGCTCGTGCGCTTAAGATCAAGAGCCTCGACACGCCATTGATTGGAATCGGTCACTCGATGGGCGCTTCCGCTATGTGGAACACGGAGGTGCAGTACCCAGGCACCTTCGACGGCCTCATCCTGCTCGAACCGGTGTACGGTAACCTGAACTCGGACGTCGTCACCAACTTCTTGGTGTCACTCACCCTCCAGCGTGAATCTTCCTGGTAAACTACCATTTCGTCTACATCAAACGTCACAAACTTGACACTTTCCTTCTTGTAGGCCGTCAAGAGCAGCAGCAGAGGACCATCTCCGCAAGTTAAAGAACTTTGCAGCCTGGGACCGTGAGGCCTTGGACGCGTACATGAAGGGGGCACTCGTGGAGGACAAGTCAACGGGTGACACGGTTCTGGCCTGCAGTCCGTCCATCGAGGCGTCACTGTACTGCCACAAGCTGCTGTTCTTCAACGACCAGCAGCTCGCACAACCACAGTGCAAAGTCTTCTTCCACAGTGGAGGTCGTACCAAGATGTTCCTCCCGAAGGTCTTCCAGGAGATCAGCGCCAAGTGGCCGCACATTTACTCGCTGTGGGAGCCCGTTCCCGACACTTCGCATGCGTTCGTGATGGAGAAACCTGATCAAGTGGCGCAGAATGTCATCGACAGCCTCCAGGAGCTCCAACCTTTTCAAACGGCGAGACTCTAGGGGGCCAACAGGTTCTACAGGACAGATGATGTCCTTGTTGATGTATAACTAGATATTGATTCTTTATAGTTTCGCCGTGGAAATCTCTTGGAGTTCACGCAGACCGTCTTTCGAAATGTCGAGCTCTCTGTGGGCCGTGTCCCGACCACGACCTCTTTGGCTGAAGATATAGGTTTATCAATGCAATAGAGAATACGGAGCTCGTATCAAAGTCTTGGCCCCAAACTGTGACGAGCCGTTGCTCTGCGGTTTTTCATCGCCACCAGAGTGTCACGGTGCTCAGCGCGGTCGGTTCCCAGCCTAACGGTTTGTGTCGTCTGAGATGTCGAGTGGCTTTGCTGCTGAAAAGGTGACAAAACGTCAGCTCTATTGCATGAACCACACAGCGCAAGTATTTACCATGTGAGTGACGAGCATGGCTTGCATACCAGCAATCGTCACGTGCTGGTCCTGTATGCATTCTCGCAACACAGAATTGGCAACTTCCGTGCGCTGAATTGTCATGTAGGCTTCGCCCTGTTCGATGAGCAGTCGGTGCTTGAGCAAGTTCACTTCTCTCTGCAGCCTCGCCACCTTCGCCACGAGGTCGCTCTTCTGCTGCTTGCGGATATCGTACGTCGTTCGATACTTCTTGGATGGCCCCTGCTGCTTCTTCCTCGTCTCAACCGACTTCTTCACCCGCTTGAAAGGAGCCTGTTCACTGCTTTGATTGAGTAGCTCTACGCTCGACGTCGCATGTAGAGGCTCACTCGACCGTGTACTTTGAGATGCCGTTGGGTTGGCCATGCTTCTTTGTCAAACCAGATAAAAGTCTAGGATGTCATCCGCGATAACGTGAAGTGACTCGCCTCACCTCAGGTGAGGAAGTCCTTCACGTGGTTACGATACCCTGACGTGGTCAACAGAGATCTGATTGTTCACCTCGTCCAAAGAAGACCTTTGGTGCAGCGATGCCCTCAATGCAGTGTGTATTTTTTCGGGCTTGCAATCGTGAAGCAATGTGAGTCCATTGCCAACTCGGCATCTAAAGTGCTCATCAAATGTCACGATACCAGACCATGTTCATTCCCTGAACTGGCGGAGGTGCCAATCCTGAACGCAATCCCTATTCTTGCGCCGTCTGCATCTGTTAATTAATTTTAACGTCTCATCGATAGGCCACTGAACATCATGGCCTCCCCTCCTGGTCCTTCGGCGTGGGAGACCAGCGTCCACCGCTTGGAACTGTCCGCAGACACCAGTGGAGGTCGACAGGACCAGTCCGAGCCTCAAGAGGCGAGTCGGAAGCGCAACGCTCAGGCGAAACCAACTGCAGAGAAGAAGCGCAAGACCACGTACGATATTCGCAGAGAACAGAAGGTGGAACTCAAGACTCAAGTGGAGAGACTGCAGAAACAACTCGACGGACTCAAGTACCAGGTGCTGGTGGAGAAGGGGGAAGCGGCCAAGTCCAATGAACGCGCAGCAGCGGGCAACTCGGTGCTGCAAGAGTTTATCCAGGAACAGCACGTAGAGTTCGCCAAGATGCAGGCCATGCTTGCTACCCACTTGGTAAGAAGAGTTTGTTGCTGCTTTTATGATGTTTTAGACTGTTCTAACGCTGGAGTTGTCGCCTTTTGCAGCAACAAAACATTGATACACTGCACCCAGCGCAGACTATCATTCGACTTGGGACCGACCGAGCAGAGCGTCATAACACACTGGTAGCACTGAAAGACCGGAAGTTGCAGGAGGCCAAGCGCTTCATCACTGCTCGGGGCCGAGGACTGGACCCGAGATCTTCCTACTCTCAGGAAGAGCGGAACAACGGTCCAGGAGAAGATTACTGTATCGTACTCTTCGAGAACAGGGCAGTGCATGGCGCCAGAGCTCGAGATGTGTTTGATGCGTTCATTGACATCGCGCAGAACGCTGAGATCATCATTTCAGAGCTCTTTGGCAGCATTACCATCCGCGAAAACAACGATTCCGACCAGAGAGATCTCTCTCAGATGCGTCTGGTGACGTCGACCTCGCTGGGGACGGTGGTGGAGTCGAACACGGTCATGTTCGCCGAGTTCCTCGAGGGTACCGATGATGGTGAGGGGAACTGCGGACTAATCGTGTCGGACTTTGTCGATTCGGACGAACTTTATCCCTACAAGCCGGAAGAACGCGTACGGAGAGACACGACGACCGTGTTCATGATCCGCTCGTTCATGCAGCCGATTCCGTCGTCCCAAAGCTCGGGCAGTAACAGTCCTAACAAGTCGAAGGATAATTCAAACGAGAAAGAGCTCGTGGTCGTGGCCACGCGCTGGACGTGCTCTAAAATTCGACGCAACAAGATGGACCTTTCGGCTGATGCACTGCGCGAGCTACAGGAAAGCACAGTTTCTTTCGGCGATACCATGAAGACGTGCATCCAGCAACGATTGGGCAAGACTGGCATGTACGACCCAAAGCATCCAACGTCGTCGCGAGCTGCAGCAGTAGACAAATAATCTGATGACGATATTCCTCTTGCATAACCATTGATTTTGATTACGACGATTAGCGAAAGGTTTACGTTTGGGGCCCTCACTTTTCATTTCATCTCGTACTGCCCACACGACTGGAATGGCGCAACGCAACAAGACCCGATCGAAGAAAACACAGACGAAGCGGGCAACAACTGCGTACGCGGTTCGCAAAGAGCGCAAGCGAAACTTGGAAGAGCAGGCGGAACAACTGCAAAGCGAACTGGACTCACTCAAGCTCCTAGTGCTAGTGAATGAAGGTGAGATCGACAAAGCCACTCGACGCAGTCAGCTAGAAAACGTGGTACTGCACGAGTTCGTTCAAGAACAGCATCTGCCTTTCGCCCAAACGCAAGCAGCATTTGCGAGTCACGTGGTAAGATTCATATGTTGGCGTGTATCGATAGCGGGCACTAACTTAACCAGTTTGTTGTTGTTGTTGTAGCAACGAAGTTTAGGCTTTATCCAACCCGGACAAAGTGTGATTCGCCTTGGAATTGACCAAGCAGAGCGCTACAAAACCTTGATAGCACTCAAAGACCGCAAGCTGGACTATGGAGAACGCTATCTCGCAGCAAGAAGTCACGGGCTTGATCTTGCGTCGACATATTGCCAGGAAGAACGCTTCGACGCCCCTGATGGAGACTACTCCGTTGTGAGGTTTGAGATTCTACCCATCCACGGAGTTCGGGTCGTCGAAGTGTTCGACGCTATCCTGAACTCCATCCTGAATGCCGAGATCGTTCTCTCTGAGGTTTTCGGTAGTCTTTCCGTTCGCGAAGACAGCGACTTCGAGAGCTCCGAGTTTGCTCAGATTCGACTTGCTTCGGCTGTCTCCTCTGGATCAATCGTGGAGTCAAATACTGTTGTGTTCCCGAGATTCCACGACGGAGCAGGCAGTGAGCACGATGCCTACGGAATTATAGCTGCTAATTATGTAGACTTTGATGAGTTGCATCCGTACCAAACTGGCAAACGTGTGCGGGGAGACACAACTTCGATTATCACGGCTCGATCTCTTTCCGGTGAGACGAAAGAAGCTGATCGTGATTCCACGAGACGATCTGACGTAGTGGTTACGCGTTGGACGTGCTTGCAAATCCACCGCAGCGACACGAACATACTCCAGAATCCTGAGCTAGAAATGAAAGAGAGCTCTGTGTGCTGGGGCGATACCACAAGGCGGTGCGTGGAGCAGCAACTTGTTCAAGCATCCACGACCGAGGTAGAATGAGCGTACACGTCAACAAAGAAACAGGCGATTTGATAGTTAAACTTATCAACATATCTTTTGCTTCCGTTTAGTAAAAGCCTACTGCTTTCCCAAAGTGATTGCTGCTCACGAGCGATCCCAGGGAGACGTTTGCGTTATTTCCTTGCACTTAGAATTAAAGATAGCGATGGCACGAGCGGAAAAAATCCGATCTGTCTTGCCACGCTCGGAGTTTATATGCCAACCTAGAGCAGCCACCAGCAAGGAAAATAAGTGGATTGACCAGTTAGCGGATTTCTCGTTTCATTATCCACACATTTCCAAAGATAAGTGTGTTTTCTGGTGGGACAGGTTCAATGCTACAAGCTTGTCAAAACCCAGTCGTTAAAGAACATCAGCCAGCGCTCTGCCGTTAATGCTTGGCTTTGCTACGAACCAGTTGTCAGCTCACACGTAAAGGCCTCTGTGCCATTTTGTACACTCATTCCGTCGCGACAACAAACCAAGTTTTGCGTAATCGTAGTTTTGATTATTTCGTAACAAGCACCTGAGTGGATTACTCAGATGTATTTCGAAATACAGACAATCCTCTCCTTTGTGATAGCGTCGGGAACCACCACATTATCACTCGCTGGAGTTATTACAAGGCAGAAATGTGCCGTAAAATTGGTACATTTGAACTTAACAGCTCTACAGCGTCGACGTACAGCAGGCAGTACTGTGGAGCATCGAGAGCTGGAACGCCCTGCTTCCCAGCGTCTTCAGTAACTGCTGGAAGAAGACTGGCTTGCTTGACTACTACACGTGCGAGTACGCCGAGCCGGGCGTGGAGGATGACATCGTGAACGAGCTGGCAGAGATGCTGACGCGTCTCCACCCCTCGAATCCGATGTCGGTTGAAGAGCTGCTGAACCCACCGGACGAGAACATCCTCGCGGATGAACCAACGGACGAAGATTTCTGCCGGGTCGAGTCTTCAGAGCGCGAGAATGGGTGCGGTCAAGATGTCGGTGATGGCGGTATCGAGGACGAAGAAGAAGAAAGCACTTCTTCAACCTATCCAACGCCCGAAAACCTGTCCACAGAGGAGCTGAAGGAGCGTCTTCAATGGATAGCACAACTTTTCGTTACCGCCGGTGCGATGGGGGTCCGTTCAAGGGACGTTATCGGGCTTCGAACGATGCAGCGAGTATTTAGAGAGGAGCTTGCGTGTAGACAAGGCCACAAGCAGCAAAAGTCGATGCTCGACTTCTTCGGACGTCCTGCACCAAATGGACCTTAGCAATAGTTAAGCACCTTTGAATAGTGATAATGACGTGTTTTGTATCACAAACCAGTAACTAGAGGGTAGAGGTATATTTGACTCGTGCTTGTATGGTGACGGTCATCGGGAGCCCTCCCCATATCTCTCCGTGGAGGGTATCACTACTCAGGATATCACGACCGAGAGGATTGTCTGTAATCAAAACGACCACAAAACTGCAGTACAAACGCGTCATTGGCCACCTTCAGCTGTAACAATCCCATCAGTCGTTTACGCAAATCCTCCAGCGAAACCTGTACAGGCAACACCACGCAAGAAAGGAACCCTCTATGGCATTCAACAATTTTCTTCGTGAGCTCAACATCAACATTCACAAAACAAGTTCTGCATTAGGCTCCCAACATCATGCCGCTGACCGATAAAAAGCCTGGCCTCGAGTCGCCGGATGCTCTCATGGCCCACGGTCCTCAAGCACTCCACGACCACGTCGCAACGAGTTTTGAGGCTGCAATGGGGCGTTCGCTGCCGCAGATGGAAGTGCGCTTCAGCAATTTGTCTGTTTCGGCAGATATCGTCGTGGCGGATGAGGACGAAGACAAACACGAGCTTCCAACGCTGTGGAATTCGGTCAAGAAGATAGTCACGAAATGCTCGTCCAAGGAGAACGTCGTGCGCAAGGAGATTCTCAAGAGTACCAGCGGCGTCTTCAAGCCAGGTACCATCACGCTGGTTCTCGGACAGCCTGGATCGGGCAAGTCATCGTTGATGCAGATCCTTAGCGGCCGCTTCCCCATGGACAAGAACGTCACGGTGGAAGGTGCCGTGACCTACAACGGCGAGGAGCTTGGAGCCGTTTCCAAACGACTGCCTCAATTGGCGTCGTACGTGCCGCAACGCGACAAGCATTTTCCGTTGCTGACGGTCAAGGAGACGCTCGGATTCGCGCACGAGTTTTCGGGCAGGAAGCTGATCCACGAAGGCGAGCAGCGGTTCTCAAAGGGAACCATCGAGCAAAACAAAGCTGCTCTGGACGTGGCAAACGCTTTGTCTGATCACTATCCAGACGTTGTGGTCCGTCAACTCGGTCTCGAAAACTGCCACGACACCATCGTCGGAGATGTGATGCATCGCGGTGTCTCGGGAGGAGAGCGCAAACGAGTCACGACCGGCGAGATGGAGTTCGGTATGAAAACCGTGGCGTTCATGGACGAGATCAGTACTGGCTTGGACAGTGCGGCAACCTTCGACATCATCAGCACCCAGCGCAGTGTGGCCACGAAGATGAAGAAGACCGTCGTGATTGCACTGCTCCAACCGGCCCCGGAAGTGTTCAACCTGTTTGACGATGTCATGATTCTGAACGAGGGCGAGGTGATGTACCACGGCCCGCGTCAGGAGGTGGAAAACTACTTCTCGTCCATGGGATTCGTTCGTCCGCCTGGAAGAGACTTGGCTGACTTCCTGCTGGACCTCGGCACGAAGCAGCAGCGCCAGTACGAGCGTGGGTTGCCCATTGGGATGAACACGTTTCCACGTCTAGCGACTGAGTTCGGAACGATTTTCCGGCAGTCGAGGATCTACCAGAACATGATCCGTACGCTGGAGGAACCTCATGACCAGGAGCTGGTGACCAACAAAGCGGAGGACATAGACACGATGCCGGAATTCCAGCAGTCGTTTTGGGACAGCACTGCGACGCTGATGCGCAGGCAGGCGATGCTAACGATCCGAGAGAAGGAGTTTTTGATCTCTCGCGCTGTCATGATTACCGTAATGGGTCTTCTCAATTCCTCCATGTTCTGGGACATTGATCCAACCAACGCGCAAGTGATGCTGGGAGTCCTCTTCCAGTGCATTCTCTTCTTGGCGGTCGGACAGACGTCTTTGATCCCCACGTTCATGGCCGCTCGCGATATTTTCTACAAGCAACGCGGTGCCAGCTTCTATCGCACGTCGGCGTACGTGCTGTCGTGTTCGGTCGCCCAGCTCCCGCTAGCAGTCGGCGAGAGTGTGGTGTTTGGCACGTTGATCTATTGGCTCTGCGGCTTCGTGAGCTCTGCCGAAAACTTCCTCATCTTCATGGCTCTGCTGATCCTGACGAACATGGCGTTTGCGGCCTGGTTCTTCTTCATCACAGCGATTGCACCCGACATCCACATCTCCAAGCCGACTGCCATGGTGTCGATCGTCTTCTTCATCCTGTTTGCCGGCTTTGTCGTCTCGAAGGCTCAAATCCCGGACTACTTCATTTGGCTGTACTGGGCCGACCCGATCTCGTGGGCCCTGCGCGCACTCGCAGTGAACCAGTATCGCTCGTCTTCGTTCGACGTGTGCGTCCATGAAGGTGTCGACTACTGCGCGCAGTTTGGCATGAACATGGGCGAGTACTCCCTTTCGCTCTATGACGTTCCATCGGAGAAGTACTGGATCGCGACCGGCGCCATATTCATGGTCGCTGCGTACTTGGTCTTCATGGGTCTCAGCTTCGTTGCACTCGAGTACAAGCGGTACGAAAGTCCAGAGCACATCATACGCTCGAGGAAGGGCGCCTTGGATGAAGAAGGCAGCTATGCGCTGCTCGCGACGCCGAAGACTCAACCAGCCGGAGTCGACTTTGTCAACGACACGACCATCCTCAATGTCAAGACGAAAGACAAGAGCTTCGCCCCAGTGACAATCGCCTTCCAGGACTTGTGGTACTCTTTTCGTTCGCCATCCAACCCCAACGAATCGCTCGACTTGCTCAAAGGCATCAGCGGCTTTGCGTTACCAGGGTCGATCACTGCGCTCATGGGTTCCTCTGGTGCTGGAAAGACGACGCTGATGGACGTGATCGCCGGCAGGAAGACGGAAGGCGCCATCAAGGGCAAGATTCTGCTCAACGGATATGAAGCAACAGACCTTGCAATTCGTCGGTGTACGGGGTACTGCGAGCAAATGGACATCCACTCGGAGGCGGCCACGTTCCGAGAAGCTCTGACTTTCAGCTCGTTCCTTCGCCAAGACAGCAGCCTGTCTGCAAGCAAGAAATACGACTCGGTGAGCGAGTGTCTGGACTTGCTGGACATGCACGACATCGCGGACCAGATCATCCGCGGCAGCTCAGTAGAGCAAATGAAGCGCTTGACGATTGGCGTTGAGCTTGCAGCGCAACCGAGCGTGCTGTTTCTGGATGAACCAACGAGTGGGCTGGATGCTCGATCAGCGAAGATGATCATGGATGGCGTTCGCAAAGTGGCTGACAGCGGGCGGACTATTGTGTGTACGATTCACCAGCCGTCGACGGAGGTGTTTCTGCTGTTCGACAGTTTGTTGTTGCTGAAGCGTGGCGGCGAGACGGTTTTCTTTGGCGAATTGGGCAACAAGTGTCAGCACTTGATCGACTACTTTGCAGCTATCCCTGGCACGCCGGAGCTTCTGGAGGGCTACAACCCGGCCACTTGGATGCTCGAGTGCATCGGTGCCGGTGTTGGCAATGCCTCGGGCAACAATGTTGACTTCGTGGAGTATTTTATCGAGAGTGAGGAGAAGCGCATGCTGGATACAAACTTGATGAAGGAAGGAGTGTCATTCCCGTCGCCTGATGTCCCCGAGATGAAGTTTGGTCGGAAACGTGCTTCTTCATCGTGGACTCAGGCTCAGTTCCTGGTAATGCGGTTTTTGCGCATGTACTGGCGCACGCCCTCGTACAACATCACTCGGTTTGTGATCGCATCGATCCTGAGTCTCCTGTTCGGACTGGTGTTTGTCGACTCGGAGTACACAAGCTACCAGGGTCTCAACAGCGGCGTGGGTATGGTCTTCACAACGTCCCTCTTCAACGGTCTTGTCTCCTTCAGCAGTGTACTGCCCATTGCTTCGGGCGATAGGGCCTCCTTCTACCGTGAGCGCGCCTCGCAGAGCTACAACGCCTTGTGGTACTTCCTCGGCTCCACTGTCGCTGAAATTCCGTACAGCTTCGTGGGCGGTTTGATCTTCACGGTGGTGTTCTACCCGATGGTGGGCTTCACGGGGTTCGGCACCGCCGTCCTGTACTGGATCAACTTGTCGCTCTTCATGCTCATGCAGACGTACATGGGGCAGCTCTTCGTCTACGCGATGCCGAACCTCGAGGTGGCGGATGTTATCGGTTTGCTCGTCAGTTCCATGTGCATCCTGTTCATGGGCTTCAATCCACCGGCGACCGAGATCCCCAGCGGCTACAAATGGTTGTACAACATCACTCCGCACCGGTACACGATCGGAATCATGGGTGCCTTGGTGTTCGCCGACTGCGACAATATGCCCGTGTGGGACGACGACACGCAGCAGTACACGGGCGTTGGGTCGCAACTTGGCTGTCAGCCTGTGACGAACACGCCAGTGACCATCGACCACATCACCGTGAAGGAGTACGTCGAGACCGTGTTCAACCTGAAGCACGACGATATCTGGCGCAACTTTGGGATCGTTCTGGTCTTCATCGTGGTCTTCCGCGTTTTGGGGCTTCTAGCTCTGCGGTTTGTCAACCACCAGAAGCGCTAAATAGCTTGCGTTGATGCACCTTTGCTATACATGTTGCCTTTACTTGGAATACACACACGAATTTCGATTTCGCTAAAACTGACTTGCATTTTTAACATTAGTATTTTAAAATATTAATATATTTAAAAATATATATATATTAGAAACGGACAAAGAGAGGAAGAAATTGTCAGCGAACCGAAAGGAAACGCCGCAGGGGCCCTGCCGGACACGGCTCGGCTATTATTAAGAATACTTAGTGGAGACAGGAGAACAAGTCTTTGGATGGCGTGGATCAACCTGGAAGACTGATCCCCACAGCAACCTCAGCGTGCTGTAAAGCGCATATCGACCCCGCTTTCGACGAAGAGCGTGGGAAACCGGCGTACGTACGTAGCGAGAGCGTTTACCCATTCAAATACAGTACGGCGGCAAGAAACGTTCACTGAAGTGGGTATTATAGCTTATGGTCTCAGTACCTACGTTTCGGCGCCCTTACGCCATAGTATCGGCCCCATACGTTACAGTACCCCCTAGCCATTTCCTCGTCATCGCGAGGGTGTTTTCCTAGCGCGGACGGCAATTCGCTAACGCGGACAAGTACGTGGACACTTGTTGGTTGGCCCAGGGAAGCGAAATAGCCACCCACTTCGGCGTTGGGAGACAGAGCTGTCAAGCATATGGCGTCGGGTTTTCTGCCGAGCATCAGCGCTTTTACCGCGTCGGAGTAGGCATCAAACCATTCTCCGTTCTGGTGCGCAAGAAATAGCTGCACACGGTCCTGTGGAATCGTCCTCAATGCGCTTGAAGTGTGCTGGATAACCATAACGAGGTACTCCACAAGCGCGGGTGGATCCACAGACACACGCAACACGAGCTCCTGAGCACCCACGACGAAGACACACACGTCCACTCTTGATGAATGCTACTCGATGGTCGATTGAAAGTTATAGACCTGGTGGTATATGCATCGAGAAAGTTTTCTCATTGCGAAATTGTGCTGGTGAGAAGAAAGTGTCATCGTCCACGCGTAGTATGAACGACAAGCGACAGCGACAGCGACGTGAGCATGTCCGCCTCAGACGAGGGAGAGGAGCTGAGTCCTATCAGAGGCAACTGGCCATTTGGTGGAAAAGGCAAGGTGGAAGACGTCCCAACTCCATTAGGGGCTGCGTGTATGCAGATCAACAAGATTCTTGGCAAAGCCGAAGATGATGCAGGCGAGCTCACCTTTGGAGGGCTGGCAAGCGCCTTGCCTGCCGTGCCAGGTCTAGCTGCCAACACCTTGGGGGAGATTCCAGTCCCATTAACTGAAGAATACGCGATGAAGTAGATCGCAAAGTGCGAGAAATCTCTCTTCGGACACAATCTCGACACCAAGATGGACGAGAAGGTACGCAAGAGTTGGCAACTAAATCCTGATCAAGTGAAGCTCGAGAACCCGACGTGGCACAGCGGCATGAAGTCCCTGACAGATACTATGGCTCATCGACTGGGCTACGAGGGCGTGTCGATGCGATGTGTGTTGTACAAGCTTCTGGTCTACGAAGAAGGAGGTCACTTCCTGAAGCACCAAGACACGGAGAAAGAAGATGGAATGGTGGCAACGTTGGTGGTTCAGTTGCCGAGTCTGCACAAAGGAGGAGATCTGGTTGTGTACCGAGGTGGTGAGGTGCAGTACCGCCACGGCTTTGGTAAAGCTGATGGCATGGCTGCATATTTCCCCCACAACGCTGTTCATTATGCTGATGCTGAACATTCGTTCGACAAAGATGCCGCCTACGCACTCAGGAATAATCCCAAAATGAACTCTGGGGGAGAGCATGGTATTGAGCGGCGGTAGTCTTGGAGGCTGAGAAAATTCTGAGCTCCCGAAACCATTATCTGCGCGAATCGTTGTGCACTTGAGTTCATCCACTTCCTATTGTTTTCCCCAATAGCGCTCATTTGTGCAATTTGCGAGTTTTGTACGCTGTTCTCTTAGGAATTATCTGTTATCCTTGTCATTCAAGCTGTGTCCCCATTATATCTTTCACTCGTACTTGTGCTTTCGTGTTTTGTGGGTGTAGCTAGTTGGGGCGGCAAGTGAAGTCAACGAGTGAAATGCGCCTGCCAAGCACCAGCTATTCAGTCATCGAACAAGTAAGCAGGGCTATAATGAAACAACTCCAAACTGAAAGGGAACACAACTAAGCCTGCACGTTGGTATCAGATGATGCCGTGTTTTGCCAGATTAGTGCCGTCTCATCTTGACTTTCGGCCAATCGTTTTCACCATTCGGTGTTCCAAGTCCACAATCATGGACGTGATCGTGCTGAGCGACAGCAGCGACGCGTCGTCGGAGAGCGAGACGTCTGCGTCGACGACCCCCGCGCAGTCCGTCGGCTACGCGGACGCAGTGGAGGCAGCGTTGGCGATGGCCGCCGCCTTAGGGTCCACAGAGAGCAGGAAAAAGAGCGAACCCAAGAAGAAGACGCCAGCGCCTCCGCTGCTGCCCAAATCCAAGATCAGGAGGCGGCCACGGCCAGCAGAGAAGACTCGAATGACGCCCAGTGCTCACAGGCGCCAGGACAGGGAGGTACATCGCTTTATCGAGACTCCTCGGTCATCCGGTAGGCCCAGCTCCAGTTCGAGCTCCGATTCCAGTTCAAGTTCGAGCTCAAGTTTGTCTCGAACGCAGGCGACTCGACGCCCTGCTAACGTCACTGCAGATAGGCTGGCTTGGCGCAATGGAGTGAACAGGCAGCGGGACTTGGAGACACAACGTACGAAGAGCCGACAACCGGTGGACGTGGTGGACTTGATGTCTTCCTCCTCCAGCTCGTCCGATTCTTCTGACAGCGGCTGCTCGCAATCGTCGTCCGAGTCTTCGGTGGCGTCGTCTGACGGTGGGTCGCGGACACTGACGCCCGCGAAGGACGGAAAGAAGCGGCTGGTGCTGAATGATCGTGCGTTGGGGAAGAGTGCGCCACGTCCACTTTCGTTTTCGGACCAACATGCTAAACGCACCGAGGCGTCAGGTCGTGTGCAGTGGGCATCGCACGCAGACAATCGAGCGAGCAAGGCGGGAGTGCCAGCGCATGGAGGCAAACGCAAACGGGTGGTGCCTCAAATGCGCCGAGAGTCTAATGGCGGGATCAAGCAAGCGCGAGCACCGGTGAAGGCAAAGAACACGAAATCTGCGTCGAACGGCAAACGGCCTCGAAACTCCGCGTCGACGGCTTCAGCTACGGCGACGAAGGATGCGCCATTATCGATTTCGTCGTCTTCAGCGTCGTCCTCACCTGCCTCATCACCGAGAACAGTGCCAGCACGAAAATCCGCGACGACACCGTCTGCTGCATCGCAGACAGCGAGTCGTGCCCGCGAAGGAGAGACCGACGCGTTTGGGCGTTATCGTTGCCGCAAAACAGTTTCCGCCAGCGCCAAGCCATCGGGCAAACGCAGGACCACCTCGCCGTCTCCGGCGTCTGCAGTTTCCCCGCCACCGTCGCCATCACCGAGAAAGAAGCGCCGAGTGTTGACTTATTTTAACACGGATAGTGTGGCGCTCAACGACATACAAGCTCAGGAGCGGGAGCTAGCTTGGATCCGATGGCAGCGCAAGCAGACGCAAACCCCATCTCGTCCCCCGAGAGTTGCTGATCAGAAACAGAAGACATGTCGTGATGTGATTGACGTAGACGACCACTCCGACGTGAACAGCGTTGGTCACTCCGAAGATGCAGAGGAGAATGGCGACCCCCATGATCAAATCATGACCAGAGTAAAATGTCCGGTCGCTGTCGAGGGGACCCGCAGCGCCGTGTCCAGTGATATGCTGTTTCACCCCACGTCGTATCGCGGCATTTATATCGATGAGGCTCCGTTGAACATTCTCTCGTTGCGCGGGTGCAGTGTGCCGTTTGAGTCAGATTGTAATCACCCGCTCACGTTCTATGGTATGGCAGAGCTGCCACTCGATGCAGTCACTTATTCAGTGGGGGTCTGTGCAGCCTTTTATACTGTCTTGGTGATTCACTAACTGGGTGTACTGTTGCGATTGTCGGTACAGATGATTCGGATACACTGGCACGTCAGTGCTCGATCCTGGAAAACTTCGGCAAGCCGACCACGTGTATCTCGTCCATGTTTCCGAGCGAGGCTGCCAAGCCGCAGATTGAGGTTACTCGCGCAGTGAGCGTTCTAGTGACAGAGCAACTCCCCATTATTCGTCGCTGCCATCGAAGAAAGGTGCGAGCGATATTGGCAGAGGCTCGCCAGAAGATCTCGAAATACCAAGCAGCGTTGAGAGACCAGAGGAGCTGCGGCCAGAAGGGTACGGATATGTGAAGACGCTGACTGCTTCTCCCTCAAGAGCTAGCTTGTTAACTTTGATATGTACTTGCTCCGATCCTGTTGTAGTGGTGTCACATCGACTGCCTCGCTCCGCCGTGGAGAAGCACGTCGTGCGGCAGCTCAAGACCGTACAGCACCTGAGTGCCGGAACCGTCTCATTTCAGATTGGTCGTGGCGACGGGTTTGTGCGAGAGAAATCTGTGTCGTCGCTGATACAGGTCAATCGCGTCGAGGAGATCCGGCCACTGCGAAAGTACACAACTAGCATCGGGTTGCGTGCCAACTATCGCGTCGAAGACGATCCGATCCTACGATACACGGCCACTACAAGGCCGAACGGGACGAGTGGTGTGGGCGAAGTGGCAAAGAAGTACGGGCTGCGGATGGGCGATGTGGCCGACGAAGAGGTGGTGGAGTGCGTGCTACGGCTGGTGGTTGGCTCACTTGGTGACTCGGAGCAGGTATTTCATGCGCTGAAGAGTGAACTCGAATTCTCTCAGGCGTACACGGCGTACAGTGAACTAAAGAAGTTGCATGACTCACGTCAACGTGCGGGGGACCGACTCGAGCGGGTGGAGGAGCTGAGCCTGGATGAAGAAAGCGAGGCTGGATCGGACGTGGCGACCATCATCAAGTTGATGGGGCAGTCGTCGTTGTCGAATGCCAGTCGCGCGAGATCCCTGCGCCAGCGTTTGCAACCGCCAATCCGCAACCTCGAGTCAAGCCTTGTGGACAACCTCGTGGACGGCGCGACGGCTGGAATGGCGGTGCTGGGTTTGCGCGCGACAAGCAGCTATGCTGAGCTGGCAGACGTGTACTGCGGCTCCTTCTGTCGGATGTGCTACAGATACGCTTGCCACGAGCACGGTGGTGACCATCCTTTGCCGACCAGGCGCGTGGATCCGGTGTACCCTCACAGCCAATTACCACTGCGTGTTGCTCCTGGTGACGTTTTCGCCGAAGATGCTGATATGTCGGATTCGTCGGACGACGACGTGTTTCACTTGCGCGGCGAAGAGAGTGGGGGCCTGGGACTTGCGCATGCTGCAGCAAGTGCGCGAAGCAGTGCGGGACGTGAAACAGGCGCATCGACACAAGCGGCAAGCGGCATAATGGGCGACGATGGCAGCGCGTCCCACCAGCAACGGCGGCAGCGGAAGCTGCTCGCTGATCCATCAGAATATATCGATGCATCGCACCTATCGCTGATGGCGGCGAAGATGCACTCGTTCCTATCGACGGATAGTGCGTGCAGCGAGCATTGCTGGAAGCGTGGCGAGGATGTTGGCAGCTCGAAGCAGCGCATGCCAGTATCAGCAGCCGAGTTGGGTGTGACCCGGAAGCTGCGGGAGACGATGGGCGACAACTCGTGCTTGCTGGCAGCCGTCGTCGGCTCGGTTTCCTGTATTGAGCTGCACGAACTGATTCGTGAGCAGACCAACGATGAGCATGGAGCGGCGGACGGTGCTGCAAGGTCGGGGCGCCGGATGCGCAACTGGAAGCACGGGCGGCGGTCTGGAGGGAGCAACCACGAGTTGCTGCAGAGGACTCGCAACCAGCGACTACAGGATCGAGGTACCGAGAACCACGAGTACAAGCCGTGCATGCATGAGGGCATGTGCGACTCGACGGGATGCTCCTGCATGAAGCGCGACCACATGTGCGAGAAGGCGTGCGCTTGCTCTCGAGACTGCCCGAATAGGTGCGTGCAGCAATCGGTGGCATCGTGGTCATCTAGTTGGAAACCAATTACAGTGGGGATGCTCCCACCAAACCACTGGATGGTCCTGTCCTTGACGAATGGATTGGTTGGCTGACTTTGTGTATTCTGTGCTTTTCTATGACGATGCAGGTTTGAAGGATGTACGTGTCGCCGTGGCGAATGCCGGACCAATAATTGCCCGTGCTTCGCGGCGTTGCGCGAGTGTGACCCGGATGTGTGCTCATCGTGCGGGGCTAGCGAGGTGGCTGTAGTTGCGGCCGTTACCGACGGCAGGTGCGCGAAGTCGCCTTGTGGCAATGTGAATGTGATCCGTAGCAAACACGTTCGACTCGCCAGGAGCTTTTCGTCGATCCACGGCTACGGCATGTACGCACGCGAAGCGATTTCGGCGAATGAGTTTGTGTACGAGTACACAGGTGCCATGCTGTCTCAGGACGAGGCTGAGCGTCGTGGTCTGATTTATGACCATGCAGAAATGAGCTACTTGTTCGATTTGAACGAGGATGCGGTGCTGGACGCGCTGCGCAGCGGCAACAAGAGCAAGTTTATCAACCACGACAGCGAGTCTCCAAATTGCACGGCCAAGGTGGTTAGTGTATGTGGTGTACACCACATCACCATTTGGACACTCCGCGATATTGCGGTGGGCGAGGAGCTTGTCTTCAATTACGGGTACAAGAGAAGTGTTGGTCCTGACTGGAGTCAGCGTCGAGCGAATACGAAGGAGACGAGTTAAGGTACGTGTGATTGAATTCATGTCCAGATACATGACTCAGTCAAACTGTCTATAGATAGCTTATTCATTTGGTACGTGGTTACATGCTTACTATAGATATGTATGTCAACCTACTGTATCAGTGGTACTACTGACTGATGTTATGGTGTGATTATTATGGGGCAGGTAAATCTGGAAGGAATTTACACACAAACGCAAGCATTCAGTCCTTTCAGTTTGCGACTCCTTGAGCGGATTTGGTCGTATATACAGATCCACGTCCCGCAACTGGTCCACGCTAGATAACCAAGAGATTGTGTCTGACTGGGGCAGTACAATACAAACGCCCATGGTCTATACCGAGCGTGTCATCGGGGCGCGCTAGCAACCGTCCTAGTGACGAATGCAGGATCCTATGTTTAGTCTTTCAAATGCTAGTTTGGTATAGAAAAGCAGTTGCTGAACCATGCAATACGGGATCTCAATAGTGATATGGTTCACTTTGTTAGCGTACATGCTATAATTCTTTTATGTTTAGTTAACGGTTCGTATGTTGTGTCAGAGCTTTTCGCCAGCTCGTCCATGCCTTCTTGACCATGCCAAAGACTACTAGAGGCGTATTGTACGTCTTCATGGTTATTATTTCGATTTCGGTGCATACGATTTAAATAACGTTTGCGAGCCAGGATTTAGGTTGCCTGTTGATGAGTCCGCAGGATAGGCGTCCGCAACTGGCCGATAAGGTCATCAATCCGTTTGGGCCGGATCTGTAGGTGGTTGACATAACAACTGACAGTTGCGAAATCCTTCGAGTGCGCAAACGTTTGAGTCGAGCCCAGTTTTATTATCTGTGGTGTCTTGATCGCGGAATGCAACACCACGAGCGGCCTAAAACAACATTGCTCAGTACCCAATCAATCAAATCGGCCGAGTCTTGATGCACGCACTGACAGAATTGGTTAGGTGTGGCTGTACCAGGCAACTATAGCGAAGACGGGTATCTATCCGCATCCAAGCCGTGTGATTGCCGGCCAGAAATTTACATCGTGTGAAAGGAGGCGAGTAAGGTCGATGGGAAAAGATTTGCACTGGTGTCCACACTGATGCCGTTGTGGGGTAATAAACGCATACCGAAAACAGTTTCGGAGCAATGCTTGAAGAGAGTGTAAAATGGGAAATACGGAATAACGGTGCCATCATATAGATACACGCTTGTCGGTTGTGATTAATGGAGTAATTTGAGCTTTAATAAAAACTATTCGGATCGGATACATCACATGGGATCCGCAATTAAATGCACGGCATAAGGCATTCAAATATTTTTAAGCACATTTCAGCTGAGATATCCTCATTAGACGACTCTTTAGTGTGACTCTTTTCGATTATCATTCAGTGACAAAAAATGGGTATCTGGGATTCGAGATCATCGTCCCGGGACCTTCATCTTACCGACCAAAACTACAGTTTGTTTGCTGACAACACACGCTCTAGCTGGAGCAAGGGCCAAGACTATCCGTTCGGGTCTAGAAGCCGGAAATACATCTTGGGTGACTTCTACAGTTTTTTAGAAAACCAAATCTGCCCGGTTGTGACTATTCGCGGAGAGCCAACCAGGGTTTGACACTGTCACCCAAATATAGCCAATAATTGTGTGGGGAGCGGGTTTGGGTGCTAAACTATGGTTTCAAGCAAACGTTTCCACGTACTTTCTATTATCTTATATACTATACTGTTTTGTACCTATATCCTAGGTATTGGCCGTTTCTATTAGTTGCGATGTGCACACTAGTTGTTTAACGATCGTATGCACTCACGACGCACTTCTTCTGCGTCGACTTTTGTACGCTTGTCACAGAACGCTCATCGCCATGATCGACTCCTCGCATATGGCTAAGGTCGCCGATCAACCTGGTTCTATCCAGCTCATGGCGCCTGGGATACGGTACGTTCCTCATCATCGTCATGTTGATCTTCATAGATCCGCTCATCCTTCAGCTGATAAATCTTGCATTCGTCACTAGGACGGTTGCTAGCGCGCTCCGATGACACGCTCGGTATAGACCATGGGCGTTTGTATTGTACTGCCCCAGTCAGACACAATCTCTTGGTTATCTAGCGTGGACCAGTTGCGGGACGTGGATCTGTATATACGACCAAATCCGCTCAAGGAGTCGCAAACTGAAAGGACTGAATGCTTGCGTTTGTGTGTAAATTCCTTCCAGATTTACCTGCCCCATAATAATCACACCATAACATCAGTCAGTAGTACCACTGATACAGTAGGTTGACATACATATCTATAGTAAGCATGTAACCACGTACCAAATGAATAAGCTATCTATAGACAGTTTGACTGAGTCATGTATCTGGACATGAATTCAATCACACGTACCTTAACTCGTCTCCTTCGTATTCGCTCGACGCTGACTCCAGTCAGGACCAACACTTCTCTTGTACCCGTAATTGAAGACAAGCTCCTCGCCCACCGCAATATCGCGGAGTGTCCAAATGGTGATGTGGTGTACACCACATACACTAACCACCTTGGCCGTGCAATTTGGAGACTCGCTGTCGTGGTTGATAAACTTGCTCTTGTTGCCGCTGCGCAGCGCGTCCAGCACCGCATCCTCGTTCAAATCGAACAAGTAGCTCATTTCTGCATGGTCATAAATCAGACCACGACGCTCAGCCTCGTCCTGAGACAGCATGGCACCTGTGTACTCGTACACAAACTCATTCGCCGAAATCGCTTCGCGTGCGTACATGCCGTAGCCGTGGATCGACGAAAAGCTCCTGGCGAGTCGAACGTGTTTGCTACGGATCACATTCACATTGCCACAAGGCGACTTCGCGCACCTGCCGTCGGTAACGGCCGCAACTACAGCCACCTCGCTAGCCCCGCACGATGAGCACACATCCGGGTCACACTCGCGCAACGCTGCGAAGCACGGGCAATTATTGGTCCGGCATTCGCCACGGCGACACGTACATCCTTCAAACCTGCATCGTCATAGAAAAGCACAGAATACACAAAGTCAGCCAACCAATCCATTCGTCAAGGACAGGACCATCCAGTGGTTTGGTGGGAGCATCCCCACTGTAATTGGTTTCCAACTAGACGACCACGATGCCACCGATTGCTGCACGCACCTATTCGGGCAGTCTCGAGAGCAAGCGCACGCCTTCTCGCACATGTGGTCGCGCTTCATGCAGGAGCATCCCGTCGAGTCGCACATGCCCTCATGCATGCACGGCTTGTACTCGTGGTTCTCGGTACCTCGATCCTGTAGTCGCTGGTTGCGAGTCCTCTGCAGCAACTCGTGGTTGCTCCCTCCAGACCGCCGCCCGTGCTTCCAGTTGCGCATCCGGCGCCCCGACCTTGCAGCACCGTCCGCCGCTCCATGCTCATCGTTGGTCTGCTCACGAATCAGTTCGTGCAGCTCAATACAGGAAACCGAGCCGACGACGGCTGCCAGCAAGCACGAGTTGTCGCCCATCGTCTCCCGCAGCTTCCGGGTCACACCCAACTCGGCTGCTGATACTGGCATGCGCTGCTTCGAGCTGCCAACATCCTCGCCACGCTTCCAGCAATGCTCGCTGCACGCACTATCCGTCGATAGGAACGAGTGCATCTTCGCCGCCATCAGCGATAGGTGCGATGCATCGATATATTCTGATGGATCAGCGAGCAGCTTCCGCTGCCGCCGTTGCTGGTGGGACGCGCTGCCATCGTCGCCCATTATGCCGCTTGCCGCTTGTGTCGATGCGCCTGTTTCACGTCCCGCACTGCTTCGCGCACTTGCTGCAGCATGCGCAAGTCCCAGGCCCCCACTCTCTTCGCCGCGCAAGTGAAACACGTCGTCGTCCGACGAATCCGACATATCAGCATCTTCGGCGAAAACGTCACCAGGAGCAACACGCAGTGGTAATTGGCTGTGAGGGTACACCGGATCCACGCGCCTGGTCGGCAAAGGATGGTCACCACCGTGCTCGTGGCAAGCGTATCTGTAGCACATCCGACAGAAGGAGCCGCAGTACACGTCTGCCAGCTCAGCATAGCTGCTTGTCGCGCGCAAACCCAGCACCGCCATTCCAGCCGTCGCGCCGTCCACGAGGTTGTCCACAAGGCTTGACTCGAGGTTGCGGATTGGCGGTTGCAAACGCTGGCGCAGGGATCTCGCGCGACTGGCATTCGACAACGACGACTGCCCCATCAACTTGATGATGGTCGCCACGTCCGATCCAGCCTCGCTTTCTTCATCCAGGCTCAGCTCCTCCACCCGCTCGAGTCGGTCCCCCGCACGTTGACGTGAGTCATGCAACTTCTTTAGTTCACTGTACGCCGTGTACGCCTGAGAGAATTCGAGTTCACTCTTCAGCGCATGAAATACCTGCTCCGAGTCACCAAGTGAGCCAACCACCAGCCGTAGCACGCACTCCACCACCTCTTCGTCGGCCACATCGCCCATCCGCAGCCCGTACTTCTTTGCCACTTCGCCCACACCACTCGTCCCGTTCGGCCTTGTAGTGGCCGTGTATCGTAGGATCGGATCGTCTTCGACGCGATAGTTGGCACGCAACCCGATGCTAGTTGTGTACTTTCGCAGTGGCCGGATCTCCTCGACGCGATTGACCTGTATCAGCGACGACACAGATTTCTCTCGCACAAACCCGTCGCCACGACCAATCTGAAATGAGACGGTTCCGGCACTCAGGTGCTGTACGGTCTTGAGCTGCCGCACGACGTGCTTCTCCACGGCGGAGCGAGGCAGTCGATGTGACACCACTACAACAGGATCGAAGCAAGTACATATCAAAGTTAACAAGCTAGCTCTTGAGGGAGAAGCAGTCAGCGTCTTCACATATCCGTACCCTTCTGGCCGCAGCTCCTCTGGTCTCTCAACGCTGCTTGGTATTTCGAGATCTTCTGGCGAGCCTCTGCCAATATCGCTCGCACCTTTCTTCGATGGCAGCGACGAATAATGGGGAGCTGCTCTGTCACTAGAACGCTCACTGCGCGAGTAACCTCAATCTGCGGCTTGGCAGCCTCGCTCGGAAACATAGACGAGATACACTTGGTCGGCTTGCCGAAGTTTTCCAGGATCGAGCACTGACGTGCCAGTGTATCCGAATCATCTGTACCGACAATCGCAACAGTACACCCAGTTAGTGAATCACCAAGACAGTATAAAAGGCTGCACAGACCCCCACTGAATAAGTGACTGCATCGAGTGGCAGCTCTGCCATACCATAGAACGTGAGCGGGTGATTACAATCTGACTCAAACGGCACACTGCACCCGCGCAACGAGAGAATGTTCAACGGAGCCTCATCGATATAAATGCCGCGATACGACGTGGGGTGAAACAGCATATCACTGGACACGGCGCTGCGGGTCCCCTCGACAGCGACCGGACATTTTACTCTGGTCATGATTTGATCATGGGGGTCGCCATTCTCCTCTGCATCTTCGGAGTGACCAACGCTGTTCACGTCGGAGTGGTCGTCTACGTCAATCACATCACGACATGTCTTCTGTTTCTGATCAGCAACTCTCGGGGGACGAGATGGGGTTTGCGTCTGCTTGCGCTGCCATCGGATCCAAGCTAGCTCCCGCTCCTGAGCTTGTATGTCGTTGAGCGCCACACTATCCGTGTTAAAATAAGTCAACACTCGGCGCTTCTTTCTCGGTGATGGCGACGGTGGCGGGGAAACTGCAGACGCCGGAGACGGCGAGGTGGTCCTGCGTTTGCCCGATGGCTTGGCGCTGGCGGAAACTGTTTTGCGGCAACGATAACGCCCAAACGCGTCGGTCTCTCCTTCGCGGGCACGACTCGCTGTCTGCGATGCAGCAGACGGTGTCGTCGCGGATTTTCGTGCTGGCACTGTTCTCGGTGATGAGGCAGGTGAGGACGACGCTGAAGACGACGAAATCGATAATGGCGCATCCTTCGTCGCCGTAGCTGAAGCCGTCGACGCGGAGTTTCGAGGCCGTTTGCCGTTCGACGCAGATTTCGTGTTCTTTGCCTTCACCGGTGCTCGCGCTTGCTTGATCCCGCTATTAGACTCTCGGCGCATTTGAGGCACCACCCGTTTGCGTTTGCCTCCATGCGCTGGCACTCCCGCCTTGCTCGCTCGATTGTCTGCGTGCGATGCCCACTGCACACGACCTGACGCCTCGGTGCGTTTAGCATGTTGGTCCGAAAACGAAAGTGGACGTGGCGCACTCTTCCCCAACGCACGATCATTCAGCACCAGCCGCTTCTTTCCGTCCTTCGCGGGCGTCAGTGTCCGCGACCCACCGTCAGACGACGCCACCGAAGACTCGGACGACGATTGCGAGCAGCCGCTGTCAGAAGAATCGGACGAGCTGGAGGAGGAAGACATCAAGTCCACCACGTCCACCGGTTGTCGGCTCTTCGTACGTTGTGTCTCCAAGTCCCGCTGCCTGTTCACTCCATTGCGCCAAGCCAGCCTATCTGCAGTGACGTTAGCAGGGCGTCGAGTCGCCTGCGTTCGAGACAAACTTGAGCTCGAACTTGAACTGGAATCGGAGCTCGAACTGGAGCTGGGCCTACCGGATGACCGAGGAGTCTCGATAAAGCGATGTACCTCCCTGTCCTGGCGCCTGTGAGCACTGGGCGTCATTCGAGTCTTCTCTGCTGGCCGTGGCCGCCTCCTGATCTTGGATTTGGGCAGCAGCGGAGGCGCTGGCGTCTTCTTCTTGGGTTCGCTCTTTTTCCTGCTCTCTGTGGACCCTAAGGCGGCGGCCATCGCCAACGCTGCCTCCACTGCGTCCGCGTAGCCGACGGACTGCGCGGGGGTCGTCGACGCAGACGTCTCGCTCTCCGACGACGCGTCGCTGCTGTCGCTCAGCACGATCACGTCCATGATTGTGGACTTGGAACACCGAATGGTGAAAACGATTGGCCGAAAGTCGAAATGAGACGGCACTAATCTGGCAAAACACGGCATCATCGGATACCAACGTGCAGGCTTAGTTGTGTTCCCTTTCAGTTTGGAGTTGTTTCATTATAGCCCTGCTTACTTGTTCGATGACTGAATAGCTGGTGCTTGGCAGGCGCATTTCACTCGTTGACTTCACTTGCCGCCCCAACTAGCTACACCCACAAAACACGAAAGCACAAGTACGAGTGAAAGATATAATGGGGACACAGCTTGAATGACAAGGATAACAGATAATTCCTAAGAGAACAGCGTACAAAACTCGCAAATTGCACAAATGAGCGCTATTGGGGAAAACAATAGGAAGTGGATGAACTCAAGTGCACAACGATTCGCGCAGATAATGGTTTCGGGAGCTCAGAATTTTCTCAGCCTCCAAGACTACCGCCGCTCAATACCATGCTCTCCCCCAGAGTTCATTTTGGGATTATTCCTGAGTGCGTAGGCGGCATCTTTGTCGAACGAATGTTCAGCATCAGCATAATGAACAGCGTTGTGGGGGAAATATGCAGCTATAAGACCAGCACTTCCAACTCTTACCCGCTCCGTCGTCACATCGTCGCATGCACCAGCAAAACGCCCACAACCTCCGCACGCACGCAAAACCACGCCAGCAAGCACCACAACGCGCACAAAAACAAGCTCCTACCGGGATTTGAACCCGGATCGCTGGATTCAAAGTCCAGAGTGCTAACCATTACACCATAAGAGCGTCCAACAAAGCTCACAAAACACCGTCCCGGACCCTCCCCTTGGACCGACAATTGCCGCTCCTACACGCCCTCCACGCTGCCAAACGCTCGCCCACTCACCACCGCACACCCTCACCATCCCGTCCCGCCACAAGCCATACCCCCAGCTGCACTGGCGGCCTCGATCTCCGCTACGAACCTCTCGCCGCATATCCATCGTCGCGCTCGCCCTTGTCGTTTCCAGCGACCACAACGACGCCGGCGAGCTCGCTACTCGCCTGGCGGACGCATACCGCGCGTGGACGCCATCGACGGCGCTGCAAGCAGCTGGCGTGAGCAGGCTGTCACCCGCTTCGGCTGCCTCGAGTCCGACGACGTCGACCACTTGCGGACAGCGTGTCCGACGGCGCGAGACCTGACGAGGCGTGAGGAGCGGCAGCGCGCCCGCACGACAAGCTGCATGAACGGCAACAAGCGTGCGCAGCAGCAGAGTGTCTGCAGAGACGCTGTGGCGTCGGGAGCGGTGCAAAACGAGGTCCTACCGGGATTTGAACCCGGATCGCTGGATTCAGAGTCCAGAGTGCTAACCATTACACCATATCCTCTTTGTTCCTAGGCCAGGAGGGTCGTGGCACGTTTACAGGTCCGCGCGGCAGAGCGGACAGATCTCCAACTTGAGGAGGCACTCTCTACACAGTTCGTGGTCGCAGGGCGTGCTCACGAGAGGCTTTTCGAAGCGGGTGATCAATTTTGAATCGATAAAAAAATAAGCTAGGGGCAACATCACCTAGTGTGCCACACCAAGTGCACACCAGTCAGCTGGGGTAACATCACTTAGTGTGCCACACCAAATGCACACCAGTCAGCTAATCTTTATCCCAGTATACCCCCACCTAGCTGTATTAGTCTACCAGCTCACCTCACCAGTCATGCATCGCGCAGTTTCGCTGGGCGGCGCGCTCGCTCTGTACGGACTTACGCTCGAACCGCTTTGGCTACTGGTCTTAGGCGTATTGGTTCTGTTACTGGCGCCGCCGTGGAAGTGTGTAACGCCCCCGCAGGAGAAGGAGGCGTTTGAGCGCATGCGTGGAGGGAGTAATTGGTACAAAGTGCATGAGGACCTGAAGCAGCCGACGGTTGCGGCGGAAACGCTGGACGAGCTAAATACACTTGCGCTCTCTCTGATCGCTCGGCTGCATCAGAAGTACATCGAAGACCCTCAGGGCCTGGAGCGCATCCGCCCGGACAAGCGCAAGCTGGTGCGGAACGGAATCATGTCGCTGAAGAGGAACTTCCGCACGGCCAGCCTCGAGGAGAACATCCCTTCGCGGTCGGGCGGGGACACCTCCTACGTGATCGACAAGGGTGACATCTTCGCCGTATGCGTACGTGACCCGACCCAGAATAACCAGATTGACCGAGACTTCAACACACTGAAGTTCGTGATGATCCATGAGCTGGCGCATATCTTCACAACCTCGTTCGGCCACGACACGCTCTTTTGGAACAACTTCGGTTTCCTCCTGCACGAAGCGGTAGAACTGGGCGCGTATAAGGTCACAGATAACTCCAAAGTTCATACGCCGTACTGCGGAATCACGGTTTCGTATTCGCCGCTGTTCGACGCGAAACTCGACAGCTATTATGCGGCTGCACCCGCCCACTGATCATTCTTGGGCAGCAATTCACATTGTTGATGTCAAATCGATCACTCGCGTCTTCTTCCTCTTGGGCGCTTCAAGGCGAGGCTGCATAGGGCTCCGCGCGCGGGACGAACGCTTCTTCTGTGAGAGGCCGGAGGTCGTTGTCGGGCGTTTTGAGGAGGTCTTCGACAATCTCGCGCAAGAAGACGACGATGCTGCGGTTGCGGAGCTCGCGCCGCTCGACGCGAAATGCGAAGACTCCGTAGCGGACATACTCGCTGACTTCTTCTTCAACGATTTCAATTTGCTGCACTGACGGTGATTCAATTAGCAAACGGAGACAGACTCAAAACAGCAATAGCTGATACGTACATCCAGTTGTTGTTGAGTCCAGTCGCCGAGCCGTTTGCGGACGCTGTCGCGCAATGTGATTCCGTTCGGGTAGTACGTCGAAGGAACCAGCACTTCACAGTTCTCCTTGCGCAGCTTCTTCAATTCATTTCGTACGTGGTTGTGCTCTTGACCCTCGACAATTTTAAAAACCCTTGGGTACTCAGTCGATGGGAGCTTGTGGCGTCTGCGCACCAGTCCTGAGCGCGAAGCGTCGAGCAATGCAGCAACCGGCCGTTTGCTGGCGAATTGAGGGTTCTCAATGGACCGGCCGTGACTGCTGTTCCAACGTTCATGCATCTCAAGCAACTTCGCATTTGCTTGAATTCCATACTGGGCAAAGTAGCGGGCGTCTTGGTGCGTAACAGCTTCGCGTGCGTTGGCAGCAGCTTCGCGGGCGGTGGCTGTGACGCAGTTGCCGTCAGCGGCAGGTATTGCCGCAACTACAACCAATCTGGTTGAACAATAAATTTTCGTATGCATGTCTACCAATATCTGAATGGCGCAAGATATTCAAGGATAAGAACAAGAATCTGATACGTCCGATAATCATTAATTTGATTGGTCTAAATCATCAAGATTTGATAATATCCAGTATGGGAACTGGATTTTTGATGAAACTACAACTACGTGGATATTTTAGACAAGATCATTGGTAGAACAGATAGCAGCTGAGATTAGAGAAGGATAGGCTTTAGGGTAGTACACTAGTGGTCTCAAGGACATCCGTAAAAGCAAACAGCTCAATCTCAATCACTTCTCAATTTGCTTTCAATAGCAACAACCCCTCCACCAACCTCGTCACCTGCCTACCCAAGGACCGCACGCCGGACACGCCAAGCAAGACCTTCCTCGGCGCAAGACTGTTACATAGTAGCACTTGCCGTGTCAAGCTTCGATTCAAGCTTCGGTTCAAGTTCAAGAGTTCAAGGCTAGGGTACTTGTGGCCACATAGTGGGAAGCGAGTATCCTGTGACTATTAGTGCGAGCCACATCGTGGGGAGCACTAGGTTGCGAAAGGGTTGTCTTTTAGCACGAACGTTACGTTCAGTGGCTAGTCGGTGTGGTTGTGAACCAGTGTGGTTACTCGATTGGTACTCCTTCTGTGGGTCCGCGGTTTAGTGCTTTCACTTTGTGAATCCCTGTCCCGCCTCAGAAAACACGGAGAATAACTTCCTTTCGGTATACCTACTTGGTCTTACTTGATCTACATCCATTGCTACTGCAACTGTTTCAGTGTGCATTGTTGCATGGGTAAACGAAAAACTCGCGAGCCCGAAGAACCGTTCGTCAACACCACTAAGGTCTTAACCGATCGCCATAAGGAGCTTGATAAGCTTCGAAAGGACCTGTGGTTAACGACGGTAAAGCAACTTAAGGTTGTCAAACTCATCCGAAACGAAATTCCGGATTGTAAAAATTCAAGTGCGAGGAACGTCGTTCACGAATTTTCGGAACAGCTGAAACAGCTTATCGAGCGTACCCAAACGGTTTTGGAAGGAACATTCGACCACTCCGTCCAACTTTACAAGAAACGTAGACTGTAAATAAGAATTTAGACAGTTCCGTTTTATTTTCAAAGGCTTTAGTTTAGGGTTTCGGTAGTATATATAGTGACGGCGCTGAGAAGTCCGGTTGATATGACCCAAAGAAGAGGTCGTGCAACTGAGCGCCCGTCCCCGAACCCTAGACCTCGTCAACAGAGCAGAATGAGCTCTCCGAGTGACAATGAAGCCACACGCCCGACAACACGTTCCAGAACACGCACGCAAGCACAACCGAATGGGGCTAGTGCCGATAATGAGGCAAATTCGGCCGCCCCCGCTGCAGCAGCTGCGCAATCAAGTCATGGACCCGATACGATGTCCATGCAGCAGTTACTAGTGTATCTTACACAGCAGCAACAACAATATCAAGCCCAGGTGCAAGCCCAAATGCAAGCCCAAATGCAGCAGGCTAACGAGCGTTTTGAATTCCTCGTTGCATCAAGAGGCGAACACAAGAAGAAGGACCCTCCTGTGTATGAAGGAAAGTACGGCGAAGACATTGAGCTATGGATCTTCGCTACTGAACAGTACTATGCCAACAAGCGTCACATAATGGAAGCTGATTCGTCAGACTTTGTGACGCTAATCTCCAGTAACTTGGGCAAGTCCGTGTTGAATTGGTACCGTGCCTTTATCACGGATTGTGAGCGCATGAGCGTTCACCAAACATGGTCTCTGTTCAAGCGTCAACTGCGTACACGTTTCCGACCCAAGGACTTCGAGTATGATCTTCGCGAGCGGATGTTTCACTTAAAACAAAAGGAAACAATCCACGAATATGTCTCTAAGTTCCAAGACTTGTTGTCTCAAACTGAATTAGAGATAAGTGAACTAGAGAAGCGTTTCTTTTTCCAGAATGGACTACGGGAAGAAACCGCGAAGAAAATCAAAGAAGAAAGTCCGAGTACGCTTCAAGACGCTATGGAGATTGCCTCTAACTTCGAGTTTGCACATTACTCGGGTAAACCACCTCGCATTCCGTCCAAGTCATCGCAGTCACCGGCCGAATCCGGTAAACGTTCAATCAAGCCGACATCGCAGAAACCAAAGCGATTCGAGAAGAAGAAGAACAAGAATGATGACTGGACGAAAACAGCTACATGCAATAACTGTGGCAAAGTTGGCCACATTTCCCCGCAATGTACCGCTCCAAAACGTAAGGAAGCAAATAGGTACATCAGCGGCGCACTGTATGCTATCTTGGAAGCCGAGGCTCATGCGTACAAAGAAACGGGTCAAGAGAGATCCGTCACCATTTTCATTGATAATGGATGCAGCTTAAATGGCGTATCTGAGGAATTGGTGAAAACGCTTGGGCTGGATGTAACCGAAGGCGAGTTGATGCAGGTCGACCTTGGTTATGACCAAGTGGTACACCGTCCGCGTCGAACCGTGGAGATGAATCTGCAGCTACCAGGTTTCCCATTGACGTCGGGAACCTTCCAAGTCATGCCCGTTCCAGAAAACAAGGATGTTATTCTGGGCATGATGTGGCTGCGAGAGCAAAACCCGGATATCGACTGGAGTACAGGGCAGGTCACACCACGCATCAAGATGGAGGATGAGCAAGATGCTCAACTAAGACTGCCTAAGCAACGCCCAGCTAGAAGAGTCGCTGGACAACGCAGATCTCGTATCGACCAAAGTCGCGAGATTTTCAACCACTATCGGCAGCATGGCCACAAAGGCCAATATGGCAAGACGCGACTTATTTCAGCTCAACAATTTCTAAGAATGTTGCGTCATGACAAGGACATTGAAGCAATCTTTGTCATCAATCCGCATGACTCTGAGAAGGCAGAACGCTTTAAGAGTCAAGGATGGGAGGCACTTAAGGATAATCCAGCGTATGATATACTACGCAAGTATGCGGATACTGTTTTTCGCACGGAACTTCCAAACGAGACGCCTCCTGTACGAGAAGGGATCGAACACGAAATCCTTCTCCAGCCTGGTACCACGCCTATTTCGGTGAAACAATGGCGCCAGAGCCCTGATCAGCGCATCACAATTCAAGATTGGACCAAAGAGATGGTTCAAGCGGGCATTATTCGACCAAGCACGTCTGCATTTTCCGCGCCGACGTTCTGTGTCAAGAAGCCTGTTGGATGGCGCATTGTGCACGACTATCGTCAGCTAAATCTAGCGACAATTTTGCCGGCTATACCAATGCCGCGCAAGGAGGATACCTTTGATGCCATGGCGGGCAGTCATTGGTTTTCGTGCATGGACCTACTGTGGGGTTACTACCAAGTTAAGCTACGTGAATCGGACATACCGTTTACAGCTTTTTCGACCCCTGATGGTCTATTTGAATACCTCGTTACTCCAATGGGACTCAGTGGTAGTCCCGGAACATTTAACCGTCTTTTACAGAAAGTCTTTAGGGACTTAAGAGACGTGATGAGGATCTATTTTGACGACATCTACGTATTCACCCCGAGCGAAGATGTCGCAGAGCACCTTGAAGCTTTAGATCGTGTGCTCAAGCGATGTGAAGAACAGCAACTTTACATCAAATTATCCAAGTGTCAGTTCTGTGTGGACGAGATTCCATGCCTAGGAGATTTCGTCGGACGAAAAGGAGTCCGAATGGATCCAGACAAGGTTCGCATCATCGCAGAATGGCCTGTTCCCAAGACCAAGAAGCAAATGGAGAGCTTCTTAGGAACTACGGTCTATGTGTCCAGATTCTGTAAGGACTTTGCACAATTTGCAGGACCACTTCATGACAGCATCAAGGGAAAGCGTCCACGAGAGACTATTGAACTCTCGGACGATCAACTCAAGTGCTTCAAAGAGCTTAAACGCCGGTTAGCCTCACCACCAGTTCTCGGCCTTCCTGACTTCACAAAACCTTTTGGTATTCGCATGGACGCCTCGAATTTTGCAATCGGGGGAGTCTTGTTTCAAAAGGAGGGAGGGCTAGAGCATCCAATCGCGTATACTGGCCGGAAGATGAAGCCAGCAGAACTAAACTACCCTGTTCGAGAACAGGAGTTGCTCGCGATCATGCATGCTCTTCGAGTATGGCGTGTGTATCTTCTTGACCGACCGTTTACGGTCGAAACGGATCACAAAAGTATTGAGATGATTCTGACTCAGAAGACTACAAACCGACGCGTTGCACGATGGTTCAATGAGCTTGCTGAATTCCAGCCTTTGTTCAAGTGGATTCCCGGAGAAACGAATACCGTGGCTGATGCATTGTCACGAAATCCAGAGTTTGAACTGAAAGCTGCTCAAGTAAGCTTACAAGAGCTACTGGAAGCAGCCAAGAATCGTGAAATTGTGGCAACGATTGTACCAAACAAGGTGACAGTGGCCCAAACGGCGAAGTCGATGTATTCGTGGAACAAGGATCTACAGTGGATCATCAAGAAGCTGAAGCAAGGGGATGAATTGCCTAAATACTCCTTACAGGATGACATTCTTTTCTATCAAACTGCGGAAGACCAGACTCCACGATTGTACATCCCTGATGACGAAGATCTGAAGAATCGAGTCATTTGCGAGAATCACGATGCAGTAGCAGCAGGACACCCAGGGTTTTATAAGACCTATTTGGCAGTACGCGAGAAATACTACTGGCCGAAGATGATGAAGTACATCCAGCGCTATGTCAACACATGTGAAATGTGTCAGCGCAACAAGGCGAGACAAACCAAGCCGCCGGGACTACTTCAACCACTAGACATACCTTCGGGTAGGTGGACAGACATCTCAATGGATTTTGTAGTGTCACTGCCTGTCAGCACCAAAGGTTGCGATGCGATTATGGTAATCGTTGACCGGCTGACAAAGCGAGCGAAGTTCGTTGCGACGAAGACAACGGACAACACCACAGATATCGCTAACGTGTTCATGAAGAATTATGTAAAGGATCACGGTTTACCCAAAACCATTATATCCGATCGAGACACCAAGTTTACGTCCAAACTTTGGCAGAGTATTGTGAGTGCGCTTGGTACGCAGCACAACTTGTCATCGGCTTTCCGACCCCAAACAGATGGACAAACGGAACGGACAAATCGATTTATCGGAGATTATCTTCGAGGTGTCGTCAACCCAGCTCAAAATGACTGGGATGAATATCTCCATTTGGCAGAAATTGCCTACAACCGACGTGTACACTCCACGATTCGAATGTCGCCGTTCGAAGCGGATCTAGGATATGTCCCCTACATGCCAGACGATGTGGCATCAGATCCGGAGTTTAAGAAATTGGAGAAAACAGCGCAAGAGTTTTTACTTCAGCAAGAGACTCTACTCAAGGTCGCACAAGACCGTATGAGCGAGGCGCAGGAGCGTATGAAGTATTATTACGACAAGAATAGACTTGTCCAGAACTTCGAAGTCAACGACATGGTGCTTTTAGACGGAAAGAATTTGGATATCCGTCACAAGGGGTATGCCCAGTCGAAGAAACTCGCTCCACGATACATTGGACCTTTTCCAGTGATAAAGAAGATCTCAAAAGATTCCTATGAGTTGGGATTATCGAAGGGATTAAAGTTGCATCCTGTGTTCCACACATCATTGCTGAAACCGTATCGCAAGGACCCAAAGCGAAGGCAGCAGGTGAACAAAGTCGTGTTAGCCGATGGAACCGAAGGACAACTCGTTGAAGCGGTGATTGATCACCGCATGTACAAGGGAAAACCGCAGTACAAGATTTGGTGGCTAGGTGAATTCAGAGCTGATGCAACCTGGGAACCCATTGAGAATCTAAAGCAGATTCCTGGGCTCATCGACCTCTATTGGAAATCCAAGAAGCGACCGAAGCCATTTTCAAAATAGGCGTCTTCTTGAAGGGAGGTCATGTGACGCAGTTGCCGTCAGCGGCAGGTATTGCCGCAACTACAACCAATCTGGTTGAACAATAAATTTTCGTATGCATGTCTACCAATATCTGAATGGCGCAAGATATTCAAGGATAAGAACAAGAATCTGATACGTCCGATAATCATTAATTTGATTGGTCTAAATCATCAAGATTTGATAATATCCAGTATGGGAACTGGATTTTTGATGAAACTACAACTACGTGGATATTTTAGACAAGATCATTGGTAGAACAGATAGCAGCTGAGATTAGAGAAGGATAGGCTTTAGGGTAGTACACTAGTGGTCTCAAGGACATCCGTAAAAGCAAACAGCTCAATCTCAATCACTTCTCAATTTGCTTTCAATAGCAACAACCCCTCCACCAACCTCGTCACCTGCCTACCCAAGGACCGCACGCCGGACACGCCAAGCAAGACCTTCCTCGGCGCAAGACTGTTACAGTGGCAGCCTCTTTTCCAACAACTGTGTCGCCTCCCTTAGCCGGCCCTCCGTTTCCCTCAGCTGATCTCTTGCCATCCTCAGCTGGCCTCTTGCCTCCGGAAGCGTTTCCAACAACTGTGCCGCCTCCCTTAGCCGGCCCTCCGTTTCCCTCAGCTGATCTCTCACTTCCCTCAGCTGGCCTCTCGCGACGCCCTCCCTCACCTCTGCGCTTCGTAGCTGCTCCTCGAACCTAACAGCTCTCTCTGTTGCACTTGCGGCCCTCTGCTCCGAGTCCTGTAGCTGCCTTTCAAGGCGGGCGATTTGGCGCCTCAACTCGTCCATCACTTACTTTTGAAAATTGAAAAGTGGTGGGAAGGAGATGGTTACGTAACGTTTACGTAACGGGTAACCCTTTTTGTCGCTGCAAGCAAACCGCAAACATGTCCCAATGATCAAATTGATTAATACCATCAAATTGAAATATAAAGCAAGCATGCGATCCATCACCTTTATTCCAAAGCCTCAACTGGTACGGTGAGACGCTCGAGGGTATTAACATCGTGGAAGAGCTCTACAAGCTCCGTGATGATAACCCGGAAATGAACGCGCTCTTCCTGCAGGCCGTCAGCCAGTACCAGTACACCGCGCTGCCGCAGGAGGGGTTCCATCTGGAACACGAGAGCGCCGTGGTGCCCTCCAAGCGCATCATTGATGTCGGGTACGACCTGACGGTGGTGGGAGTCTATAAGCGCCCCACGAAGCTGACCACGATGTTCGAGACCTTCGTCTCTGTTGAAATACCGCTGGGCTTCTACGCAGAGATCGTCTCACGTAGCAGCATCTGCAAGACGGGCTACATGCTGGCTAACAACGTCGGCATCATCGACCCGAGCTTCACGGGCACGCTGAAGGTGGCTCTGATCAAGGTGGACGAGAGCATGCCTGACCTCACACTGCCCGCGAGTGTGGTGCAGCTCATTATCAAGCCGTACGTGGTGACAGAGGCCTACGTCATGGACAAAAAGCACATCACGACTCGGCGTGGCTGCGGTGGCTTTGGCTCCACGAATGTCAAGTGAAATTTTTTTTTTTCATGGCATGAGCACAAAATTGATCTGGCTTTTCCTTGAGAACAAAACACAGCTTTACAGTGACCCTCAGTGTCGACGACCATCTCCGAAATCACCCCCGAGTGGGAAGCCCTGGGCTTCAGCTGCAAGGAAGAGTACGAATGGTATCTGAGGGATCAGGCAGTGCTGGAAGTGTGGGATGCATACCAGTGCAATCAAGACTACATCACGGACGGCGGTGAGGACTCGGATTCAGACGACAACGAGGACGAATATGTGGACGAGTACGCCGAGATACTGGAGGAACGGTTTGAAGCACAGTATGCACATGACACGCGATATGGCTACGACTCGGACGATGATGATGACGAGTCAGACGATGAGGTGGGCGAAACGTGGGTGCGCATGGCCTTTGTCGAATCCAACTCCGAATCCGACGATGGTTACTACGACTCGTCCGACTACGAAGAGTAGAAACCTGCTCAAACTGAGCTGCAGGCTTGCTAATAGGGTAGACCCTCCATCGACGGAGGGATTTAGCACCGTTTTTTTAGTACTGGTCTCTATGCTACGAATATTTTTGTGTGGCGGGCTACGTATCATGCAACGTGTACGAAGCAGTCTTCCCCGTCACCTTTTTTTCAGTCTACGACAGCTACTGTCCTCGTCGGAACGCTCTCAGTCTTCTCGGTCCTCTTTCCATTCAGCCCGCTCTTGAGCAGTTCCAGCATGTTTATCGCAGCGTTGACAAAAAAACTGATTTCCGCCGGGATTTGGGCCCTCGCTATCCGTAGGCGCTGCAGCGGTCTCTTCACATTGGTCACGTAAACTATGTACAGCAACCCGAGGCAGCTCCACATCACTACGATCTTGTAAAAATGATCACGGGGATGAGCAGGCAGATCAATGCAAGTTGGAAGTTGTCCCAGGCTATGGTACGAGCGCAGTACGAGCGCATCGCCATCAATTCACGCTCTTGGTTGTTTGTGGTCGTCATGGACGTGTACTCAGAATGCAGTACTGCAATATTGCCAACATTGTTTAGTGCGGTGATTGCATCCAATTTTTTTGCTATATGATAGGCAAACGTCACCTAGTGGTACCAGTGGGACCGGTGTAGGTAGGAGAAGATACCCCAGCTAATAGGCTCGTGCACACTCATTCCACTAAGCGGATGAGTTATAATGAAATAGCGATTTTTGTCATGCTTCCCAACCACATAAATCCTTTTGACCTGATCAAAAATGTTGCAAAAACAACTGGTAGTAGTAACATTGAAAAATGCGATGAAGGATACTTTCATCGCATTTTTGCGGGGGGGGGGGGGGGGGGGGGGGGGGGGGGGGGCTGTTTCCCCGCTGGACCGAAGTGCAAGATGCGATGGTGTCTTAACTATTTTCAGTGTTGGCAATGTTAGGTTATGAAGCCAAGATGATCCGGCGAAGACGTTTCTTGAGCTCTGCACATGAATCTTACTAGAAAAGGATCTGCAACGTGAGCTGCAGGGGCTGGCAAAGGCTCTCCTAATTCCCAACGCGTTGCACCCCGCTGCTTCTGAGCCACGAATGCCAGGAAAAGCTGCTGCACAGACACCTCCAGCGTGCTGCGCCTGCTCAGCAGTAGCGCCAACGGTGCACTCCGTAGATGTCGATACCGCAGCTCAGCGTACACCAGAGACAGAATGTCGACCACAAGCGCCGACACCAATACGTGGTCGTCCGCGCGGCCGGAATGGTCGGAGTATCGGACCTGTCCAGTTGCTCGAGATGGCCGACCTGGGAAGGGTTGCGCCCGCGAACGCTCAGCAGCAATGGGAGCTCGGCGAACACCTTGTCGACCACGTCGCCAAACTCCCCGCACACCTTGGTCGTGCTGGACAGTGCGGGTTGGTTCTCGGAGCTGGGCTCGATTCCGACCGCACCAATCGACCCCAGAATCTTCTGAATCCGCTGCGACGAGAACGCGTCCAGCACCAGATCCGCGCGCGTCTGGAGAACCATTTGCTCGCGCACGGGGTCTATCGGCGGCGGTATCGTCGAGTATGTCGCTGCACCGTGTGGCCTTCGCCCCGACCTGGGCAGAAAGTACGCGAGCGAGAACGCGATGTCGGCGACCAGCGAGTACCTTGCCGACTCGGAATGGATTATTTTGCCACGGCCGTCGTGTAGAATGCACCATGTATGCAACCCACTTCGTCCTACCTACCATTGCTAAGCTCGACTTTGACAGCTGCTCGTCTGTTTAGGAAATTCAGCAATTTGGAGCAGCTGTTCCTGATTTGAAAGCACCGTGTTCACAGAAAACTACAGTGTATGTCGGTCACAAAATGCTCCAAAGGGTTTTGGCCAGTCCTATCAATTACCGTTTCCACCAGAAGCAAAGGAGGTTGCACGACCATATTAGTTGGAAAATAGTGTCACGGCCGCATGCGATAAGAAAACACCACTCGGCGTTTCAAGGTGCTCTTCCAGTCCGCAAAGATAGCGAGGACGAAACGTACCTTCTCAAAAGGGCGAGTCATCCCCAGGATCAGCGACACTTTCGTTTCTTGACAACTCCGGTGCGTCCGCCGGGCCCAGCGACTACCTTCTTCAGTCCATTGTCGCACAGTCTTGTGTGAAGAGCTCTCGGCCATAGTAGACACGACACGACCATGTCTGACGGACCACAGGCGAGCACTACAACTAGGCGGAAAACGTTTTGACATTTGGCAGTTTGCACTAACCAACCCGATGTGATACTGTGACTGCAGGGGTTCGGTGCAGACTATTTCGTGCTGCATGTCCTGCCGAGGCACTGCTGGCTACGACAGGGATGTATTCGCATCGTTACCCACAGATACTTCGATCGACTTGCTGTCGGCGTGATCACGACCTACGTGCTCATTCTCGGGCTGTCAGACTTCTCCGTGGTTGATGGCAGTTTGAATCCAGTCGGTATGGGATACAAGTACCAAGACGGCCACCTTGTCCAAGCATCCTCGGGGCAGAACCGTGTTGTGGAGCTTTCGCGGGCACCTTTTACGCTGCTCTTATTTGTGCACTGTATCCTGACAATGCTGGCGATGGGGCTTCAGGGCAAAGGATCCTACACGCGGGATGGAAAGAACCTCGCCGACTTGTTCATTCTGGCCGCAAGGTATACCACAAATGCGGTGAGGTTTGTGCGCACAAGTTCTAACCATGTCATTTGTGTAACACCTCTAGTATACTTGGGAACCTTCCAGGGACACCGAACGTGTCTGCCATCCGACTTATTCGACTTCTGTGGCTACTACGATGGCTGCTAGCTATTCGAGGAACGAGACTTCTTTGCTCTGCTCTGATCAAAGTTTTATCTGCACTTGGAAATGTGGTGGTCGTTCAGGTTTTCGTGTTTTTCGTTTTCGGCATTCTGGGTATCCAGCTCTTCGGGGGCTCCATGAATCATCGATGCAGATTAACAGAGTTCCCTGTCCGACTGCCGCTTGACAACAGCAGTACGCAAACGATTTGGCCTGTTCCCAATGCCTATCTCCAGCAGGTCTTCAATGACTCCGAATCATTTAAATGTTTGGACGCCAATAATGATGCGGGCGGATATACAAAAGAGGTATCCCCGTGGAATACCCCCCAAGATTGCTACTGGCCGGTTGATGACAATGACGAAATGCTCTGCAGCGAGCCCGAGCAATCGGGAGAGCACCACTGCTCCAGAGGAATGACTTGTGGCTCCGACTACGATGCTTTTGGGAACCCTAGGTTTCGTAATGGCAAAGCAATGGGATATACGCTGCATCGACCGAGCTTCAATTGGGGATTGACCACTTTCGACAATATCGGAGGTGCATTCTTCACCATTTTTCAGGTGATCACACAAGAAGGGTGGACCGGCATCATGTACATGGTGATGGACTCATCACAGCCCGTTGCGGGCGCGATTTTCTTCGTAGTCCTCATCGTCCTCTGCTCATTTGTCGTGATGACCCTGACAGTAGCAATCCTTGCTGAGGAGTTCAAGCTCGACCAGAGTCAAATTGCCACGGCGGAGACAGAAAAACAGGATAAAGAGCTCCTCGCAAAGCAGCAAAAGGCAGAGGGGTTGAGAGCCCGACGTCGAAGGCTCAACGGGGTTGTGACACACAGACGATTTACCGGATTCGTCATGGTCATTGCTCTCGTCAATACGATGGTGCTGGCGCTCGATCACTACCCGATGCCTGGAACGATGGATTCAAATCTCGAACTGGCGAACTTAGCTCTGCTTGTCATCTTTGTGGTGGAGATGGGAATGAAGCTGTCGGGTTTAGGATTGCGGCTGTATGCTCGAGATAACCTCAACCGGTTGGATGCATTTATTGTGATAGTGGGGATCCTGGAAGGTGTTGCTTCGCCTCCGTCTTTCATGTCAGAGAATCCCCCCAAGCAAGGAGCCGTATCAGTGTTACGGGCACTCCGCATCCTTCGTGTGTTCAAACTTGCTCGAGGGTGGGGATCTCTCCGACGGATTTTGAAAACGATCGCACATGTTGTGGCACGTACCTGCAACTTTGGTGCGCTATTCCTCCTCTTCATTTACGCTTACGCGCTTGTCGGTGTACAGGTAAGTTTTTTTTTCTGTTGAGATTTATAAAGCTTACTAATTAGCTTTGCTTCATCCTTATAGTTATTTGGCAACACGATGCGCTTCGATGCAGAAGGATATCCGACCCCATTCACACTGAATGCGTTCTGGAATGGATCGGTAAGCACTGTTGGTTGCTTAATGATTTATCATGCACATTTATGCCATATCTAAGCGTGCAGGGCTACTCACTGCTCGTCTGTGCAGGTTCCCCGAAACAACTTCGACACGATACTTTGGGCGGCTGTCACCGTTTTTCAGGTCCTCACCGGCGAAAATTGGAATGCTATCATGTTTGACGTCATCAGGGGCAATGACATGCTGGCGTGCATCTACTTCATCTCTCTCGTAAGTCTTCTGCCATAGGATACGTTTGGAGGTCGACCCGAATAACCGATTGAACATTCCATTCGAACAGGTGATCATCGGCAAATTCTTACTGATGAATCTGTTCGTGGCACTACTTCTGGTTACGTTCGAAGCCGACGATGAGGAACAACTTCTGCGAAGGCAAGAAAATACGCTCCAGTGGGTTCAGAAGATGTTGTCTGCCACGAGCTCGAAAGTGGCTCCGGAGACAAACGTTGAGCAGACTTCTTCCAAGCCAAGTGCACTTGCTGTGAGCAGTGCGGGCGATGAAGTTGGAGAGGATATCAGGATTGGCGATAAAGAGAGGGTCGTCAGTAAATCTGGTTCTAGCGTACCTCTCGCCAAGACAGTGTATGCTGAACAGACCCAAGCAGGAGAGCGCCAAAACATCAGTTCTGGTGGCATGGATAAAAAGCGAAGAAGAAATCTGCGTGAA
The DNA here is from genome assembly GCF_020800215.1 of Phytophthora ramorum. Lineage (NCBI taxonomy): Eukaryota > Oomycota > Peronosporomycetes > Peronosporales > Peronosporaceae > Phytophthora > Phytophthora ramorum. The sequence continues at coordinate 4,707,541 of NW_027150647.1, forward strand.
TTGCTGTCCGAGAGGGGAACAAAGTTGAGCTGTGCCAAAACCGAGCACACCACGACGGCTGTTGCTGGGCATGCAGAAGGTGCTCAGGCAGCTGCTGATCCATCTCGAGAGAGGTTCGCAGCCCGATCGCTGTTTCTCTTCTCGAGTTCATCGTCGATGCGGCGATGGACCACCGTTGTGTCGACCCTTCCATGGCTCAATCCAATAATCTTCGGGCTAATTATCGTATCTTGCATCACTCTCGCTCTAGACAATCCGCTGGCAAATCCCAACTCGGGACTTTCCTACTTCTTGGGAGGACTGGATGCAGCTCTGGGCGTGGCATTCATGATCGAAGTTGGAATCAAAGTCATTGCGATGGGTCTTGTTCTGAACAAGGGATCCTACTTGCGAAGCGTTTGGAACGTTATCGACGGTGTCGTCGTGATTTCGTCTGTCATCGTGCTGGCACCAGGACTGAGTAATAACCTATCGTCTCTACGGGCACTTCGTGGTGTACGAACCTTTCGTCCTTTGCGGTTGATCAGCCGCTGCCCAGGTCTGAAACTAGTCGTGAACGCCATGTTTGAAGCTGTCCCCGAGCTAGTGAGCGTGTTCTTCGTATGCATGTTCTTGTTCCTGGTCTTCAGCATCGTGGCAGTGAATTACCTGAAAGGGGGCTTCAATGCATGCGGCGGGATTGTTTTTGATGGCCTCTCCAACGACCAAGTGAATTTGCTTGTATCGCCGATGATCTGGGGATCACTGACAGATCGCCAGCAGTCTTGGTTTGCCAACTCGACGTGCGAAGGGTTTCCAACAGACCAATTGACGTCACAATACATTTGCGATTGCTGGGGGGCAGACTGGGGAGCGGTGCTACCTCAGAACTTTGACAATGTTGGTTCTGCTATGCTGACCTTCTTCGAAATATCAACCACGGAGGGGTGGGCCGACGTGATGATGGCTGCGATTGACACGAACGGTATCGGGATGCAGCCTATCCGAGACAACAATATGGGCTGGGCTCTTTTCTTCGTGATTTTCATCGTGATCGGCAGTTTCGGTGTTGTATGGCTCTTGGTTGGCGTTGTCATCGAAAACTTCAGCCGCATGAACGCCGCACTTGGCAGCGACTTCATGCTTACTCCGAGCCAGAAAAAGTGGAAAGCACGGAATGCAGCGGCACGAATTGGTCCAGTGCTGGTCGTCAACCCACCGAGCCACCCGTTTCGGCGCATGCTGTTCTTCATCGTAAGCAGAAAGTGGTTTGAGCGGTTCGTCATCATTTTCATCGTCATCAACACACTAATGATGGCAACGCAGCATTTCGGAGAATCGGTGATGTGGAACAGCATCGTCAATGCCGTTAACTCATTTGTTACCCTTGTTATCATTCTGGAGGCAGTCTTGAAGCTTGCAGCCTGTGGATGGGGATACTTTCGTGACCAGTGGAATCAATTTGACTTCTTCGTCGTGGCTTGTTCGATTTCAGGCGTTGTCATCGAGTCAATTACTTTTCAGGCGTCGCTTGCTATGCTGGTTCGCGTTTTACGAGTGACGCGCGTCTTTCGGTTGGTGAAAGCGTCAAAAAGTATTCGACAGATGTTGCTGGCGGTGCATCTCGCCCTCCCGGGGGTCGTCAACATTGCATCTCTCTTATTCCTGCTCCTGTTCACTTACTCGGCCATGGGAGTTCAACTGTTTGCCAAGGTAGCGCTGTCAGCCAATGTCGATGGCCACGCTAACTTTCAGAGCTTCGGCAATGGGTTCCTTCTGCTGTTTCGAACCGCTACTGGCGAGGCTTGGAATCGCTGCATGCACGATCTGGCATCGAGCCAAGATTGTGTTGTTGATCCTCCATTCGATCCTCGCATGTGCGGCTTCAGTGACGTCGAAGGGTGTGTGCCTCTGAATGGCTGTGGAAACTCGATTGCGTACATCTTTTTCTGCTCGTTCACACTACTCGTGACGTACGCCTTGCTTTATCTCGTAGTCGCCTTTGTGCTGGAGGTATTTTCACTCACCGAAACAGAAAAAAGCGTGGGAGTGAAAGCGTTTCGGATCAACCATCGGCAAAATGTCGTCGGGGATAGTTCATGCTGCCTCTGTGATTCAAGTTGGTAGCATGCTGTAAACACCAAGAGCACTCTTAGATAGATTCCATTTTTTTCACTTTTCAAAATATAAATGCATCGCAACTCGATAATCCAAGGGTGTTCTTCTGTCACGCATGACCTCGATGTCCTTTATTTGGCAACTTCAGACGCCCCTCCGAATCGCGCCGGCTTGGAATCAAACGATAATACGCTTTCCATGTTAACCGCTGAAAGATTCTAGGAGCCCTCAAAGGCCGCTCGTGCTTTGAAAGACACCAGGTTGTCGTTCTCACTCAGAGTTTGAACGTCAAAGAGATTTATCACCTTCTCATTAAAACGTCAGTTGGTCGCCAGAATCAAGAAGCGAAGAAATGCTACCAAGTGATGACAAAGATGGAGGTGCTAGGCAACGCCATGTGAGCTCTGCTGAGAAGACTGCTGCTGCACATACGTCCGACCTGATACTACAGACTGAAGATGCTCTTAAACCTGACCAAGATAAAAATGTTCAAGAAACTACGAACGAAACTACGAACGAGGTAGTACCGCGAGCTTCTCACAATTTGCCGAGGTTGACTGAAGCGCGAAGTGGAGAGTCATCCAAGTCGTCTAGGTCTCTGGCGAGCCTAGCTGCTGAAGTGGCAACTTTCCACGACGTCTTTGGTCTACTTGGAATTCCAACGGTGGCCATCTTGGTGCTGTCCGCGGGTTGGACCTTCGCACTAGTTGTTATTCAGGTGCACGCGGATGCGATGGCAAACCGCATGATGAAAACCACTGAGCTTGACAATGGAGACTTCTGGTTGCTTCCTCATAGAGATAAAGCGCTTGTGGGTTCTTCTGCGGTCTTGCTTTCGATCTTTGGAATTGGTTACACGGGAGTAGCAGTGTGGATGCTGTGCTTTTATCGTGCCGGTGCCAGAACAACAATCGCTGCTTCAAACTCAGCAGAACATGGATTGACGCCCTTCAACGTACTTCAAACCTTTGGCGCCTGGATCCGGGAGAAGTGTGGTGTATCGAGTGCTATTCGCCAATACTACTTCGTAAGCAACTGGTCATCGCGCACGATCTTGTAGAAGGTGGGGATTATTTCTGCTGTTTTGCTAACGCTGATATGTTTTGTAGACTGCAATGTTGGACGTCCCAGTCGATCGCACTCTTTACGTACCTCCGAGAAGGATTTTCGCCAACACTCATTTACTATTATGCTGTGCTGCTACTCTGTAACTGGCTCATTGCTTGTTATCGTTGTCTACGTCGTGTTGCTGACCCGGACTTGCTCGTTGCTCGACTCTGCTGCATGTGGGTTGGACAGGGTATTGTCATATGCTGTTTTATGTCATGTTGCTGAGCATTTCCATCTTGCTTGTAGTTTTGACATGTTTTTTGCAGTCTTTGAGCCGCTGGTGGTGCTTCTGTACTTCACCGACAATTTTCACTTTGACCATGCCGGATTTATGACAAAATTAGAGACGATCAGGCCTGGAACGCTTGATACGGTGGCCCGAGTATTCAGTGATCCGGTGGAGACCTCAAGCTTCCGCAACGCCATTCACTACGTTAGGTTCTCATCTGGTGAAGCCCTCTTCTTCAAATCTGCTCTTCATGCTTTCGTACTCTATAACTGGTGTCAAATCACACCGACGTTGATTCAAAATCGCCCCGAGCGCAAGGGTAAAGATTCAATTATGCCTGACACGGACAAACCACATCAGTCATTCAGCATGACGGACATAATTTCAAGAAAGACTGATGCTGAAGTTACGTTGAAGCCAAACGTTGGGAGACATGCTGTTGCAAAATTCTTCATATCCATTATATTTGCAGCTGCTGGAATCGGCATATTCGTGTACTCCATAGGATCAGTGCGATCCAGCGCGAACTTGTGCAGTAGGTACTACAGATGTGCTGTTGTGAGCTATCAGTGGAACTTTGGCCACGATCGCTGCACGTGCCTCGCGTTCATTGATCGACAAACTGTTCCCAAAATGTATGCCGAATGGATTAATCCGGTGGACACAACGGAAAATCTCGCAGAACTTGCAACTGCAGAGGAGCTGCGTATCGTGCAAATTATCAATCGTGCTGTTCCTGAGCTGCCGGAGCAACTACGAGGTTGCCACCACTTGCAGCAACTCATTTTGATGTATACGAAGCCTGAGAAGCTACCGGAATGGCTTTCCGAGTTCTCGGATCTGCAATACTTGTACGTATCATGCTTTAACCCTTCTCCAGAGGTCAACGTCATGCTAACAATGATGAATACTTGGTTGTATGTATTAATCAATGCCAGTCATATTGAAGGCGATTTTACAACTAGGAGACTTCAAATGGTGCCCGCCGGTTCTTTTGAAAACATGCCGAACCTCATGTTTCTTCACATGGGTGTAATTTCTGATGTGGAAGAGCTGCCGTCACTATCTGGCCTAAGCAATTTACGCTATTTGACATTGGCGATCGCTAGCTCTCTCGGAGAAATACCAAGTTTCGATGGACTTTCAAAGTTGACAAGTTTGAACATTGTCCATGCACCACGCCCAGCTGCGTTGCCATCTTTGGCACCGTTGGCTAGCCTTACGTCGTTAGTTATTCAACCCAGAAGTGCCGTATGTTGCAGTGGATACGTCAGAGGTGTCTGCGACCTGACCGAGACCCAATGCCTGCCACTTGCTGGTGAAAAGTATCCTCTCAGTTGTACGGACAAACGAGCTTCTGTCGAGGACATAGCCGTATTTACTTCGTTTGGAGATGCAATCTGCCCGGACTCACAGCCGGTGGATCCCGAAGCTACTGCACCCAGCAATTATTCTACCGACCAACTCTGCAGCGGTGTCAAATACAAGGAATGCTCTCTCAATGGAGTTCAAGGCATCTGCTACAATACGCGGATGATGATTATCAACTGTGCGACTAATTCAAAATACATTGAGATGCGGAAACTGCAAATCCTGCGTGGCGTTGGAGAGCCCTGCGATCCCTCAGTCGAGACTTGGCTGGGTTGCAGGTGAGTGGCAGCGTGAGTTTGACGTTGGTGCTAGCAGTTGAGGCCCATTTGACATATCTATTGCTTTCTATTCCATTCGCATCAGTTAAGCAAAGCTAGCCGGGAATGATCGAAAATCAATCCCAGCAGGTAGCATTCCCTCGTGCGTTCACCATTGCGTCGGCCCTGCGATTTCTAGCTAGAAGAAAGCTAACTATCGAAAGTGGGTGTTTACGGTATGATATTGCATCTTTCTTCGTATACATCCTCATTCGTATCAATCCTCATTGTTATTGTTACTACCATCCTGCACGCCTTCTGCTATTGACAACAGGAATCCTATCATTCTCGCAATGCAGGCACCCATGATTCATCCATTGTACGCAGGCAGAACGTCCGGTCCTTTGAAGGAGCAATCCCCAGGCTTGTAACTACGAGTGTGGGAGGCGATCTGTGCAATCGCACACCACATGCACGACGACGCGACCTTGCAGTCTTCTCGGCAACTCCCGGGAATCGTAAAGCGATCACGCACGTGCATTCGGATAAACACCACCAAAGGGGAGACAATCAAGAATTCTGCCAAAATGACCGTATCGCGAAACCCTGCCAGAAGAGCTGGAATGGTGTCCTTCCCTTTGGATGCCTCGTCCTTGGTGCAATATATCGTGCCTCCAACGAAACCAACGACGATGAGCACTACAGATACCCGGTACGACAGGACCCCCAAGCGTGCGTAGATCTGCGCCAGCGCGATGCACGGGCAGAGCGTCGACATCAAGCAGTTTGGAACGCAGTCGCTGCAGTCGTGGAGACCGACTGACCAGTTCCCGACATGGACCCCGTTGGGTGAGTTCGAAGCACCAGATGGGCCGGATGCAGTCACCGGGAAGACTTTGGCGGTGCGTGCACCAGGATTGCTTGCGTCGGGAGTTTTTGCGTCATGTGCAGTGTGTGTGTTTTCCATGTTACTCGGCAGAAAAAAAGCAGTGGTTAAAAGCTTGCTGCTAGGGCGTTGTCCTGTGGGGAGATGCAGGTTTGGTTGTTAGCCGCTGAAGGAGGTTCCTGGTGATTGAATGTGGCGCTGATGTTAACACGAAGGACGAATATAGACAGATAGCTCTGTTGTTAGCCGCTGGAGGAGGTCACTTTGATGTCGTGCGGTGTCTCGTGATCGACTGTTGAGCACGGTCGGCAGAAATAACACTCAAAATCAACGTCAATGTACTTCATACTATACGCGATGAAGGGTTGGAGTGTATTTCTGTTGGATGGCTTGGCTGTTTCCGCGAGTTTTTTGTAAGAGATGAATGACGTGTCTTCACGGTCATCTGTTTGGCTCATCACGACCGCTCAGGATTTGACAGTTTCTGATCCGACCAATGCTTGATGGCATAAATGTCTAATTGTGAGTTTCAACGTGATCAGAACTTGTGCATATAGGATGACAACTACTCTGCCTGCTCGGACGCGAAATCAAATCTTCATACCAATTGGAATAAAGCATCCAGGGTAGGCAAGCGCAAGTCTACTTGGGGATGTTTCCTTTGACATTGACGATTGCAGTAATATTTTAGCAGTACGATTTTTTAATGACATTTTTACGTGGTGCGAATCAACTAACTTCGATGCGACTGCTTTTAGATCACATATTGATAAACGGATTACATCCCCCATGTAGTGAAAATGGGATGGAGCACGCGATGCTTCATGATCTTATGAGTGCACAGATGAAGACGCTAGAAGAAGTTGTTGTCAACTGCATTCGAGCACATTCTTCAATTTGTTATCAAGGTAGACGACTTGGATCACGGCGATGAGCAGAGTGATTCCTGTGGACGATGGTGTCGTGGAAGTTGATAAGCCCGCTGTGCAAGCCCAGAACCAAAATGGTCAAGCTTCGCGGGATAATATTCAAACTGGAACGTGGTCCAACTCCCTGTCTGACTGCTGCAGCTCGTGTGTGCCAAACTGCCTAATGTCAACCTTCTGTCCGTGCATCTCAGTCGCTCAAATTTACGCTCGCATGGGCATCATTTCGTACGGAGTCGCCATGGGGACAGCAATCGTTGTAGTCATTGTTTGTGTGGTAATCTGTGCCGCTAATGGGGAGGCTGGAGGTGGCCTTGTCCTGGCATTTCTCTTTGGGGATGCCATGCTCACCCCACTCGTTTGGTATCTCCGCATGCAAGTTCGCGGTCGCTTTAAATTGGAGGCAGTTGCTGCGAGGATTGGTATGTGGCGTCGACTTGGAATTGCTGCGCCATTGCGCAGATGGCTTCCCATACCCGAAGCTACAGTCCGGGTGATTGCTCCTTCCGGGGACCGTCGGCGCTTCCACCATACCAGCACTAACCGCTTTGCTTGGATTAAAGGGATAATACAATACGCGACCGCGCAAATTCATTCAATCAATCATTTGTCAGTCAAGTACAAACTAGCTTTGTGTCTATACTCTGCCAGAGCCTTCCTTAGGATTACCGCGCGGCAACTTTGTTGTGCAATTCTGATCATAAAAAACTTGCCTGATACAATATCAAGCACTATTCTGCCTTCGCCAAGGTTAGCAAAATAGTCGTTATCCATAATACATTGGCGGGCAAGACAACATGTATGGTTATTAACTTGGAGTGGGTGCATTGCAAACAGAGCAAAACTTTAGGAGTCCCGGAAAACCCGAGACACCTGCAAATCCTAGACTTGTTTTGCCTTATTCCGCAGCTCGGTGACAATGCTGACTGTTGTTTTTCTGAATTGTTTGTCAATGCACTGGTTATATATTGGCAATCGTCCTGGTAGTGCAGCAGATCTCAAACCAGTGGGGTATCCGCTCAAATCAAACGACACTCACCAGGATTTACGACAGCAGCAATTGTGCTGCAAGCTGATAATTCATATCATGACACGTCTAATGTGGCGCAATTTTCAAGCTGACCACTACGAGTCCCAGTCTATCGTGTTTGTATCAGTGAATAAAAAGGATGTGGCCTGCACTTACTTCCTGTTGTCAAGTGTCTGCAGCATGGTCTGGCGAATCAAATCGTCGCCGTTCGTGCCACTGATGACCATCGGCACAACTTGTGCTAGACCCGTTTCGAGTTGAATTTTCTTTCGCTGGTAGTCGAACGATCGTTTCTCCGTCAGAAACGTGGCAGCAACCCCTTCTGCTTCGGCGTCAGCTTGAATCTTTGCAGCTTCTCTTTCAGCAGACTTAACAATTGCATCACTTTTAATCTTGGCCGCCGCAATATATTGCGCATAGTTTTGCTTCATATTCGCGAGACTCACTGCTGGCTGAGTCTGTGCACGCACTGCGGCAGCAGTTGCTGTGGCCACGGCATCGATTTTGTTTCCTTCGGCTTCTTTGATCTTATTAGCATATTCGGCTTTGTGCTGTGCAATTGTCACTTGGGCTTTGGCTTCGGCAGTTGTCCGCATTTCATTTCGGATGATATTTGCACGTGATTTAGCCGCTAACAGGTCTTGTACCTCTCTCTCATTCTCTTTTTGCACTGCTGTGAGCTTCTGAGTCTCCTCATTTAACAAGATGCGAAGTTGGTTCTCGTGATTCTTCTCTTGTTCGCCCATACGCGTCTTGAAAGCAGTCGTCCCCTCCAAGGTGGACGATAATGACGCTGGTAATTCCACGTCGGTGACTTTGACGTTGTGAATGAAAACTCCGAAGTGCACAAGCTTTTCGTTTAAATCCCTCTTCATGCCCGTAGCAAAGTCTTCGCGGAGATCGTGCACCTGGTCGTAGCGCACAGAATTCACGAGTCCACGGATCGCTTCTTCAGTCAGACTGTATAATAGTTCATCCAAACGATGAGCTCCGAGCGAATAGACAAACTTCACCGCATCATCTTCCGTTGGCCCTATCTGAAAGCTGATGGAGATATCGATATCAATCATCACGTTGTCCGAGGTGGGGCATCCTCGCACTGGATCTGAATATGCCACCGCTTGCTTGGTCACGATGTGCGAGACGCGATTCCATGCCGGCGAAAACAATGTCATCCCAGGGTTCATGACGCCAGAGTGTGCATTCCACGTCTGCTGCAGTACCCAAACACCTGACGGAATTTGCTGCATGAACGTGAAGAAAATTGGATAGGATGGAACTAGTACAAGAGGAATGCGCCCATCGGTCACTTTGGCGTTAAAGTGGCCCATAGCATCCATGGGCTGGCGAATGTCGACCTGCACAAGTCGATGGTATCTAGTGGGTTTATCTTCCACCATTTCTAGTTGGATGCACCTTGTTTGCGAAGAATTCGGTTGTGGGATGTAGTGCCGGACTCGACTGGAGTGGTTATCCCAGCAAACTATAATCGCTGACAGCTCTATGAGATCCCTCAGCTTCCGATTGTTTTGTGTTTGCAATTCACAACGGCTTTGAAGACCAGTCCCAAGAAGCATCCGAGAATGGCCACATTCAGTCCCATGCGATTGCTCGCAGTCAATTATACTTTCTGGTCATTACAGTTCAATCGACGTGTCAAACAGCGTGCATTGATTTTTCATACGTGTTGACTGCCATTCAAGGTCAACCTTGGGATAGTTCACATGCGACCAAGCTGAATGCTCATGTGCGATCAAGCAACAGCAGCGTGATCCCAGAAGCATGTTGGGAGTCCACCTAGCTTGCTACTCCCTTAACGCACTTTCAAATCATCCATCGCCTCGTACTTCTCGATCAAGCACCATGGCCGACGAGCAAAGTATTCTGATCGGCGACGGTCATCAAACGCGTTTGCTGTACACCGAGGCGAGCAGCATCGACAAGGCTAATCGCTTGTTTGGCGCATGCTACAATGGCAACACGGTGATTATAATCAATCCTCGACCGAGCATGTTCAGGCCATACATTCGCATTCCGGAAGGGATGTACGCTCTCGTTCAATTCCAAGGCCGTGACTTGAAATACGCTAAGGATGGCGTCAAAAGTCTCGTGTGGCCCGCTGGTTTCCACTGGGCAGGTCCATGGACACAAGTTTCTCACCTTGTGACAAAGCAATACATTGTATTCGAGACACCTATCAAGGGATGCAAGACTGCCGACAACGTCACAGTTAACATCGACATGTGCCTCATTCTGAGGATCATGGGCGACGCATCTAAAGGTGAGGACCCGGAACTCGTTGGAAGGTTTGTCTACGAATTAGGTCCCAATGGACTGGAAGTACAGCTTCGTGCGGCTCAAGATGAGGCTGTTCGTGCTTTAGCTCGAAGCGTTCAACATTCTGAAGTGTACAGGCTTCGTGACGGCACAATGCAAGATAGTTTTAACACCGGTGCACTTGCAAAACTGAGGCGCGAAGGTTCCGAATCCGGACCAGCACTAAACAATGTAAACGGTAGTGCTAATCAAGCCGTAAATGCTGATGCACCTCCACCACCCCCACCTGGACAAAAAACTCCTTACTACGTGACTGAAGACATCAAGAAGAACCTCAACGCACAATTCAACACGTATGGAGTGCAGATCACAAGCGTTGCAATCACAAATGTTCGACTCCCTGCAACGTTCCAGGAGCAGATGCAGAGTCGCACAACGCATTTAAGTGCCATCAAAGAACAAAATATGAAGCAGCTGAACGACATGCAACTGCTATCGTACAAGGAAGAAATTGACACGACAAAGCTAGCTCGCAAAATGAAGTTGATGGAGGAAGAGCAGCAAGGACAAGCAAGGTGCGCCGAAATTCAAAAAGAGATTGATATGGTTGACACAGACACTCGAGTGATTCAGGATCAAATGCCCAGGAGACCCGAGTGGAATGCAACAAGATTGCTGCTGAAGCAACATTGGCGATTGAGCAAATTCACGCGGACACGAAGCGAATTTCGAGCGAAATTGTGTTCCGTTCTGACACAGACATTAGACTGGTACTAGCCGAAGAGGAGGCTTACAAGATGCAATTGAAAGCTGAGGTCGAGGAAATTAGTAGTAGTGGAGAAGCTAAAGCAAAGGAAATAATTGCTCGTGCTGAAGGTGCAGCAGCGAAAAAGCTGGAGAAAGCTCGTGCGCACGCGCTGGATATGCAACGGCTGGAGTTGCTGTCGTCCCTCGCGCAAAACTCAAAGACAGTCGTAACAGGCAACAGTTCCAATAGTTTGCTGGCCGAGATGATGGTTGCGAACCAGCACGGAAGCGTGCTATTGAACGTGGGAGAAGGAGGACTTAAAGGGCTCGTTCAGGCATCGTAAGCAGCCGTGTACTTCATTAATACACATTTGAAAGGTGGTGAGTAGTAGTAGTAAATTATCACTCTTTCATCTGGGAGTAACAGAAATGTTGCCACAAAAGATTTTGGACTTCCTTTCCTGCAGCGCACATTCTTGCTTCCGTTCTGACTTTAAATTCAATGCATCTCACCTTCGTTTTTTCGTGATCGTATAACCATAATATAATAGTAAGAATGATTTGATTAACTAGTTAGTGGATTTCTCGCTCAATAGACCATCATGGCATCTGCACTTGTGAAATCTGTTTTATACTACGCTGTCCATGCAAATTCTGCTTTGCCTACACTTGCGGTAACCATAGGAGGTGATGTTCAATGACTGCCTCGTTAGGGTCTTCAGGAGATCTCTTTGGGGAATTTCCACATTCAAGATCCACTAGATAGTTCAGATAAGCCCCAGCCCAGAACAACTAGGAAGTAGGACTAGCTAGTAAAAACTAACAAGTTAACCACCTGAATTCTCTTTCTCGCGTCAAATCCTAGTCGTTATTACAATGTGTAATCAGTATCGTTAGACGAGAGTTTACTGACGAAGATAAGCGATAATAATGCGATCTCAAAAAAAAGATACTTCTGTGCGAGCTTTTGTCATCACGGGCAGCTTCGTTTTGCTAGTTACATTCTGCTATCAGTGTCTACGATTTATGACCGTATTGTCCAGATTGCCTAACCACGTAACGTGCAGGCGAATGCATCATCAACTTGTGTATTTAACCTACGATTGACCATAGTGAAGCCGTTGTTGAACGTCATCCTTTGTGGCTGTCGCAAGTCTATACATGCAGAATTAGTATCACAGGATTCGGAAAGCGCAAGTACAGATCCAACTGAGCGATAAATCTACTGGTCAATTCATTATTCTTCTTATAAACGTATGCATTAATGAGTAGATGTCGAGTTTCAATCTCTCATATTTCGTAAGGCTGTAGTGGACGGGTGGCTACGTGATCACATCATCGCCCAAGCTAAAGCCATCCATGAGAGGGCTGCAACTCCAAGAGTATTGAGCGACGACGCCGATGACGGAGTGGTGTACGATATGCCATCGATGAACACGTAGGCCTTAAAACTTATATCTCCAAGCGGAAGGCACGTGCCGAACTGATTAGAATACAATGTTCCACCGTTGGTCGGCGTCCCAGAGCAATTTTCGTTGGCATACTGCGAAATTGTGATGGTCTTCGCCGAATCGTAGGTATACTTTTTGGAGATCCCATCACCCGTTGGGTTGCAGCGTGCCTCAGAGAGAGACTTTGCCATGTGAGAATCACTAGCAAGGATCATCTTCTCGCAAGCCTTGTCGTAATAGAGAATCCACGCCACATGATCCTCATTGCTCCCTAGTGTTGCTGCTGTGTAAGCTGCAGTACTGGCATCCTCCATTTTGCTGCAGCCAAGCACGGCACTGTAGCCTGCATACCCGTCATCGGAATACACCCCGCAGGTAGAGTTGGCGACACAATCTTCATAAGAGATAAAGTAGTTGTTCTGGACAACGGCACCAGTGCATGTCGGAGAATCGTAAACTGTTTGAATCGCCCACTCCCAGCCAGCCCGTGATCCGAGCGGCATGCTAGTCAAACTCAGAGCGAGCAAGTAGAATCTGGTGAGCGGTGAAGACAGCATGGCGTGATCTCTCGAGTCTTGATAAACGGTTAGTTGGAAGTTGAAGCGATGGTGGGCACAATGAGAACCGACAGATTTTCTCGATTTGCACGACTTGAGTGTCTGGGCTTGTGATGGGGCTTGTCGTCGATTCAGGAAAATGAAGACTAACGACGTAGTAAACAAATGAAAACGATGGCACGTCCTCCAACACCACCCCATTGGTGTGCATCCAGAGTCCTTATCCACGGGCATTTGTTTAGATTATCTACAGCTCTGAGATCGTACCGTCATAAGAAAAGCTTATGACGCTTATATATGGGCACTACTCAAGAGCAGGTTATATGCGTCTGTAAGCACATGAAATATCTTAATTATAGGCACTTGTGTTCAATGACCTACCTAACGTCCATTTCCGACGATCGCGTATACAATTATATCGCAACTCGAGCCGCAGTAGCACTGCTAAACTTGATTGCGACAGCCCACTCGCCCGGATACCTCGATCCCACGAGAACGGGAACGACGTGTTGCTTTATTATTGACCTTTGTTTTTTTACTTCGTGAGTTGGCAACTGCGACACTGGACGCCTTCCAAAAATGGTCTATGCACCTGCCATAGCTGCAGCAGATATGCCGTGCCTTAAAAAGATATATGCCGCTATAACGCTAAAAGTCTCCACCACAAACAGCACAGTCATCTTACCCTCGTCCGGTCCAAAGTGTCAAAACGTGATAGTTATGAATACTGTAAAGACATTTCAGGGTGGACACCATCTTCGTCGAGATCTTCAACCTCATTATCAAATTTGCAGTCAACAGACGCGAAGCCTCTCCGAGCATGGCGGAAGAGGAAGACAGCCTGTTGTTGATGTGTACAGGATTCGCGAAGCACAACGCCGAGCTCCACACCGCTCGCCGCAAGAAGCATGACGTGTCACCTTATGTGTCTGGCAGTACCTGACATCTTAGTGCCTGGACTGCCTGCGTGTGTGGACCTAAGTGCGGGGCCTGACAAGCTGCCTGAACTGTTGGCTGCCAACATACTGTCCTAACACGCGAAGAAGATGATCAGCTGAGTACTGTTCCTTTTAGAGAGGGTAGCCTTGCTCATGCCATACTCTACAGCGCCATCACCTCTGCTCGGCAAGGGAATGGATGGAACTACCATCCCGCTTCCTTGACAGTAAACATCGGCATGAAGCCATTATTCTAGGTAGATGTTGATGAAAGCATGTAGCACTGACGGTTGGTAAGTGCGAATTGATGTTCAATTGCGAGTTAGTAGGAGCTATATGGTGAACACTACATGCCAACCGGGAGGCGGCTTCCCTATTGGGATCAACGTCTGCTATCAGCCCCCTGGTATTAATGCTCGGGTCTTTACTGCCGCGTGCATCATGCCGCTGGGGTTGATCGCTATCGACGTGGTGCCTTGGTTATGAATATGGATCGACCGCAGACTGGCGCTCTTGGAGATATGTCTGGTGAGCCTGCATTCTCCTGCACCGGAGAGCTGCCGACGGGCGTGTCCTCAGCAGCACAGGCGCAGATGCCTTAGCCTCGACAAAATCGACGTGAAGCTGATGGCTTCAAGACAGCCTGATGAGGCGATGTCGTGTCTGTGATTGCCTTCCCCACTACAGTGCTAAGTTCCCCATGGGGGCGTCACCGTTCCCGTGGAGCTGTCCGCGTCAGCATCCTCACAGCGAGGTTATCACATGTACACGCCATTCCGGAGCCACACGGACCATGTACTTCTGGATGCATTGAGAAGATGCAGGCAGATAGGAGCGAGCGACCTTTGAGTGGAGAAGACCGAAAAGGAAGACACTTGGTTCCCACAGAGAAGAATTGGGATTGAGGAGGAAACCTCGCAGGTGACAACCTCCTCTGATAGTTATACATGCAGAGAACTATCTGTCGCATACAAATAGTCAACCGCCTATAAAGACTGGACACAAGCAACTTCAACCTCAAGGTGGTCAGCTGTGAGCTGGCGGAGCTCGACACGCCATCTCCACACTCCCACTTCGAGTCAGCCTTGCTCGCAGTCGTTCGCCTAGCTCGCAAGCTAGTCACGGCTTTCTGCATTGCCATCCGCAATGGCCAGCGGCAACGGCACTACGTTCAACCGCTCTCGAAACTTTCGAAACAACGTAGGACCGAGCGCCTTCGTAAAGATGTCGGCGAGGTTTTCTGCCGATGGGCAGTAGCGCACTTCGAACTCGCCACGCTCATGAAAGTCCCGCACCTTATGGTACTTCAGGTCCACGCTCTTCGTCTTGTAGTTTCCCTTGATCTCCGTTAGCACAGTGATCGTTGCCTGGTTGTCTTGGTAGAGTACTGTAGGTTTATGACGCTTGAGCTTGAGCTCTTTGCACAAGTTGTGCGTCCATACGATCATGGTTGAGCACTCGCTCGCGGCGACGAACTCGGCGCAGCACGTGTCGTCTGTGACGATCCGCTGTTTGCGTGACTTGTAGGCATACGTACAGCCGTTAAGCTGCAACACGTACCCCGTGATCGAGTGGCGGTCATCCTTCTCGTTTCCAAGATCGGCGTCCGCGTACGCCACAAAGTGCAAGTCGGGCGTCTCCTTCTTCTCCCACACAAGACCGTAGTCCGAGGTACCTCGCAAGTACCGTAGGATCCGCTTGGCCATGCTGTAGTTCACGTGTGTGTACTTGTTCAAGTACTTGCCCAACGTTCTCACGGCGTTAGCCAGCTCTGGACGAGAGCACTGTACCAAGTACTGAAGACATCCCACAATAGCACGATATGGTAGATTCTCATCATTTACTTCCTCTGCATCCGAAGCTGCAGGTAAAGGAAGAGCACCAACGGGTTGCGGCGTGGCAACTGCTCGGCACTTGTCCATGTTAAATCGGCTAAGAATCTTCTCGATGTAGCCGCGCTGCGAGATCCACATTGCCTGGCCTAGAATGTAGTTAATCTCCATGCCCAACAACAAGCTCACAGACCCTAAATCCTTGATCTTGAACTTGCGTTCCAACTCGCCCACGACAAGCTTGATGTTCTTTGCATTGGCAGCGATGACAACATCGTCCACGTAGACAGTCAGAAATATCGGACTTCCTCCCACTACTCGCCAGTACACCCCATTGTCCATCTTCGATCGCTTAAAGCGGCATGAACGTAGGTGCTCGTCGAGCATTTTGTACCAGATCAACGGCGCTTGCTTTAATCCATATAGACTTCTTAATAGCCTACACACACGACCGCTTCCGTCGTCAAAATACTCCGGCATTTCCATGTAAATCTCTACGTCGTCCCCGATCGGGCCGTTCAAGAATGCCGTGACAAAGTCAATGTGCTCGCACAACAGACCGTAATGCAACGCAAACAACAAAACCAACTTGACTGCTTCGTACGAGACCACCGGAGCGTACGTCTCCCAAAAATTTACCCCGTACTGCTGCTGGCAACCTTTGATCGTAATGCGCGTGCGGTGGCGGATCACCTGTCCCATTGGGTTCCGCTTCCTCACGAAGATCCACTTGTTAGTCAGAACCTTCTTTCCCTTTGGGCGCTCCACCAGGTCCCAAGTGTTGTTGCGCATCAAGTCAGAATACTCCTTCTCCAAAGCTTCTTTCCACTTCTCAGCATCAGGTGCTTGAAGAGCCTCCTGGATACTCTGTGGCTCCATGAGCAAGTTTACAGCTTGTACCACTAAACTCGCGGGAATCTCAACTTCATAGTCCTGCAGTCGGACATTGGGACGACGAACACGTGAAGAACGGCGAAACGATGTTGCCGCGCGCAAGGCTTCATCTCTCCACCCATCGGCTTCGTCGTCGTCTTCACTGTTCATATCCACAAAGCCCTCGTACGACGTGATACGATCCAATAGATCGGCCGGGTTTCCAATACTAACATCCCCCTCATATTGATCGCCATTACCAGTATCAACATCATTTCCTGCGAAATAACCGCTATCGTGGTCTCCCACTGAAGGCGAAGTCTGTCGATCCGGCAGAGATCTGGCTGTTGCCTCCTGACTGCTATTAAGCAAGTCTACAACGCTATCAACACCACTTTCATGTTCAGACACCTCACGATGAAAAGCGTTAGCTCCCCGCTGAAGGACACCCTCGGATGTCGGCAGAGCAACTGCCGCAGCAGTCTCCGTTGGAACCTCTTGCCCCGTTATCAGCCAACGACCAGGCGCACCTGACGTTGTCAAAACAGCAGATTCGTTTCTTTCATCAGCAGGACAACCACAGCTAACGTGAACTTCACAACGTTGACGCTTTGAAGGGCCCGTGCAATCATCATGAGAGCGGCGCGTCACGTCAACAGTCTCTCGATGCATAACAGGTAGTCGCACGTAGGGTATGATCTGAGGCAACGCATGCCGTCCTCGACCATAGCGGTTTGAGAGTAGCTTGATCACATACGAAGCCTCCACAGTCCAGTCTTCTTCAAACTCGACTGAGCGAACTTCCACAATGTTACCCGTAATCAAGTTCAGGATGCGATAGCTCTCTGAATGCTTCGCGTACCCTACAAACAATCCCGGCTTCCCAGGGTTTTCTAGCTTGCTCTTGCGCAACACCTTGGGCGTGAAGATGAAAGCTATGCAGCCCCACGTCCGCAACGAGGTCATATCCGGGCGCTCACCGAAGCGGCGAAAGTATGGAGTATCACCTTCAAGTGCATTGTTTCCGCTGATGTTCATCACTTCGATAGCAAACCCGAATGCTTCACCCCAAAGTAGCCACGGCATATTGGCCGCAGTCAGCAAGCATCGAACACGAGAGAGCACCACTCCGTTCATTCTCTCCACCAACCCGTTCTCTTCAGGACTGTATGAGTTCGTTGTGGTGTACTCGATCCCGTTGCCTTGGAGGAACGTCTTCAACTTGTTGTTGAAGAGCTCCTTGCCTTGGTCCGAGTTGAACACCTCCACCTTATTTCCTTGCGCTATGACCCATTTCAGGTGAGCCAGCACCACATCAGAGGAATTCTCCTTTCGATATAACATAAAGCCCCAGAGATAGCGACTAGCCTCATCCTGTATCAATTGAAAGTGCTCATAGTCATCGTAAGTGACCTCTTTAACGTAGCACATGTCACTCATCAGCTTCTGGAATGGCCGAGTTGCTCGACGAGTCAGTGTCTTCTTGTACGACATGCGGATCATTTTTGCCGCTCTACACGACCAACACGGCGATCTCATGTCCTCAGACAGATCAACCTTCATGCCGGTAGCGACCTCGTCTCGCACCATCCGCCGCAGGGCAGGCGGGTTGAGATGACCCAGACGTAAATGCCAGCGTTCAAGCAAAGAATCACTGTCCTTCTTACGCTTCAAAATCACTCTTGAGTCACTTTCATTTGTCTGCTGTCGAACTTCACTCTGCACCTTATACACAGCTGCTGCCATCGCCTTCAAGCGGTATCGACGGTTAGTCTTTGTCAATAGCAGCTCAACATGCTCTTTACGTAGCCAACACACACGTTGTGAGTTGATAAACCCATACTTCACAGTCCATCCATCGTTCTCCAGCATGTCCTGGCTCAGCAAGTTGTCTGGTGCTTCTGGTGAGAGCAACACATTCGTGAAGGGCAACATCAGTTCATTATATGGTGACTTATTGCTCGTCACCCGCAGAGTCACGTCACCAACGTCCTCATCTTCCCTTGTATTTCCGTCGTACCCCAGGAAGAAGTGCAATTGATCCTTCCGGATATTGTACAGAACTGAGCGGTTGTTGCATACGTGCACGTCACTCGCCGAATCAAGGACCCACTCCATTTCAGTACCAGCAGAGGTCTTGACCGACGTAGCTGCAATAACAGAAGCACCACGCACACGACAACAAAGACCACTTGAATTCTTGCTAGTGCGCTTGGTATTGTTACCACCGCTCTTGTTCTCCCACCGCTTGAACTCCGAGATGGCAGGACGGTCAGACTCATCCGACTTCCGACTTGGACAGTTGGCTCGAAGATGTCCAACTTCACCACACTCATGGCAGGTTCGGGTCTCTTTCTTTTTGCAATTCTGCTTCCTTTCCTCGTTCCTTTGATTTGCTTTATAACGACCTTTCCTTCTGTTCTGCTTGCCTCTACTTGAATTCCCGTTCGGCTTTGTCGTAGCCGAGTCATCCTTCGCTTGCTTTCCACATGAGCAAACATGCACAGGCTTCGCGTCCGCTTCGCAAGCAACACGTTCATCAAGAGCAGACTCAGCACGTAGGGCATTCATCACCTGCGTTGCAGTAGGTACAGGTCGTACAGCTCCACCATCACGAACCACGTAGTGTTTCGAGAACTGACGTACGACATCACGATGTGTCCTCGACACATGACCCAGCAAAGTCTCAGCATAATCTTCGTCAGTGATCTGCTTGCCGTAATGGAAAAGCTGGCGGCGCAGTGTCTCCATTTCCCGAAGCCACTGGTCCATAGTTTTGTCAGGTGTGTACCGATTCGAGACAAACTCATCTCTAGTGAAGATGTAATTGGAGTATTCGCGCTTCGTTTGTCTGTCAACAAAGCGACTCCACATAGCCTCCGCAGACTCCTCTTGGCAGATCATCTCAGCATCAGCTGCTGGCACGCCATATAAAATGGCCTCACGAGCTGCATTATCTCGTGCTGCTAAGTCAGTAAAGTTCTGCTGATCACTACGGTAAGATCCATCCACCACACACCAACAACCTAGGCGAGTTAAGAAAGCACGAAGCTGTACTGAATAAAGATCAAAACTTCCTTTCATCACTGGTGGTTTGTGCGAAATATCCAGCTTCACAGAAGTCAAACCAACTCGAGGCACTCCAGCACCAGTTTGAGCCACTCCAGCCTCGACTGGAAGTACGCCAGCACCATGAGTAGCAGCTCCACCAGGTGTTCGCATCCCAATAGGACGAGCTCCAGTAGCCACACCGAGACCACTGCTCGGCACTACCTCACCACGAGACAAGCTCACTCCACCAGCAGGCTGCATTCCATTTCCAGGTACAAACCCAGTGAAAGGTAGTCCACCTCTAGGCAAACCATCATCGGCAACGTAATCTCCAACACCCGCGACATGACCACCAGCACCAGCAATAAGACCTCCGGTAGATCCATCTTGACCAGCTAGTGTAGCCATAACAGGCGTCGTCGCTGAAGGCACGCGAATCGTAGTCCCAGTAGTCGTCACTTGTTGCGCTCTCGGTGCTCCACCCGCTGCAGGTGTCGGCGGCGGCGACGTTCCTGGCGGTGGCGGCTGTCTTCCACTCATTGCAGTCGCGATAGGCTCCAAACGTAATTTTGGGCTCAGAACCTGAGAAGATGCAGGCAGATAGGAGCGAGCGACCTTTGAGTGGAGAAGACCGAAAAGGAAGACACTTGGTTCCCACAGAGAAGAATTGGGATTGAGGAGGAAACCTCGCAGGTGACAACCTCCTCTGATAGTTATACATGCAGAGAACTATCTGTCGCATACAAATAGTCAACCGCCTATAAAGACTGGACACAAGCAACTTCAACCTCAAGGTGGTCAGCTGTGAGCTGGCGGAGCTCGACACGCCATCTCCACATGCATGAGAATGAGTCAGCACGTGAGAGTTGGAGAGGAAAATGAAGCCTCGGAGAGAAGCGTACCTGGTATGGAGGACAAGAAAAGTGATATCCGCGTCCCAGATTGATTTCTTTGGGGAGGTGCTTTATGAAATGCACAATACGCAAAAAAAGACTCAGTCGCCAGCAGTGTTTTTTTCTCGTTTGCAGACAGTTGGCAAGTCGCTTCTCTTTCCGTCAATCTCCATGGCTACCTCCGCCAAGCGCATCAAGCTCACCAAGCGCCCCGAGCCCCTCGTTATCGACCCGGACCACCCTGTCACGCTCTGGGCGCTGACGGTCGCCAATGCACGGGGGCTCAACTACGAGATTGCCATGCTCGTGAGCCAGTTCCTGACCCCGTCTTACTTGAACCTGGACAAGATCTCCAAGAACAAGCTTGAGTTGATCGCTTCGCGGTTCTTGATACGGAATTGCTCTGTCATTTATTCGTTCCGATGCTGGGTGGGTGCGAGCATTGAGATGATGAAGTGCTTCCGGCGCGCCAATATCCGCATGCACACGACTCTTGCGTTGGAGGAGGCTGCCTATAATGGCCATTTAGACGTGGTCAAATGGCTGTATGCCAACAACTGCTCGAAGTACTGGGCGATTGATGCGATGGACTTGGCCGCCGAGAACGGCCAACTGGACGTGGTCAAGCCTATTCGTATGAATGGCTAGAATATTTGCAAAATATATTTTACCTTGGTATTCGCATGTAGATATTCATATTTTGGCTGTACTTCCGACAAATATTTGTCGGAAAGTGTCGGAATGGAAACCCTAACCCTAATACTTTTAATTGGACAAAATAGTGGAATAACGTTATGTAATTGGTCAAAATAAGGATGCGTAACAATCCTGCCTTGTTAGCTGTCGGAAAGACGCGTATATTCATCCATGCCATCAGCTTTACCAAAGCCGTGGCGGTACTGCACCTCACACAACCAGATCTCCTCCTTTGTGCAGACTCGGCAACTGAACCACCAACGTTGCCACCATTCCATCTTCTTTCTCCGTGTCTTGGCGCTTCAGGAAGTGATCTCCTTCTTCGTAGACCAGAAGCTTGTACAACACACATCGCATCGACACGCCCTCGTAGCCCAGTCGATGAGCCATAGTATCCGTCAGGGACTTCATGCCGCTGTGCCACGTCGGGTTCTCGAGCTTCACTTGATCAGGATTTAGTTGCCAACTCTTGCGTACCTTCTCGTCCATCTTGGTGTCGAGATTGTGTCCGAAGGGAGATTTCTCGCACTTTGCGATCTACTTCATCGCGTATTCTTCAGTTAATGGGACTGGAATCTCCCCCAAGGTGTTGGCAGCTAGACCTGGCACGGCAGGCAAGGCGCTTGCCAGCCCTCCAAAGGTGAGCTCGCCTGCATCCTCTTCGGCTTTGCCAAGAATCTTGTTGATCTGCATACACGCAGCCCCTAATGGAGTTGGGACGTCTTCCACCTTGCCTTTTCCACCAAATGGCCAGTTGCCTCTGATAGGACTCAGCTCCTCTCCCTCGTCTGAGGCGGACATGCTCACGTCGCTGTCGCTGTCGCTTGTCGTTCATACTACGCGTGGACGATGACACTTTCTTCTCACCAGCACAATTTCGCAATGAGAAAACTTTCTCGATGCATATACCACCAGGTCTATAACTTTCAATCGACCATCGAGTAGCATTCATCAAATCGTCGTGGGTGCTCAGGAGCTCGTGTTGCGTGTGTCTGTGGATCCACCCGCTACCTCGTTATGGTTATCCAGCACACTTCAAGCGCATTGAGGACGATTCCACAGGACCGTGTGCAGCTATTTCTTGCGCACCAGAACGGAGAATGGCTTGATGATGACGGCGACGCGGTAAAAGCGCTGATGCTCGGCAGAAAACCCGACGCCATATGCTTGACAGCTCTGTCTCCCAACGCCGAAGTGGGTGGCTATTTCGCTTCCCTGGGCCAACCAACAAGTGTCCACGTACTTGTCCGCGTTAGCGAATTGCCGTCCGCGCTAGGAAAACACCCTCGCGATGACGAGGAAATGGCTAGGGGGTACTGTAACGTATGGGGCCGATACTATGGCGCAAGGGCGCCGAAACGTCGGTACTGAGACCATAAGCTATAATACCCACTTCAGTGAACGTTTCTTGCCGCCGTACTGTATTTGAATGGGTAAACGCTCTCGCTACGTACGTACGCCGGTTTCCCACGCTCTTCGTCGAAAGCGGGGTCGATATGCGCTTTACAGCACGCTGAGGTTGCTGTGGGGATCAGTCTTCCAGGTTGATCCACGCCATCCAAAGACTTGTTCTCCTGTCTCCACTAAGTATTCTTAATAATAGCCGAGCCGTGTCCGGCAGGGCCCCTGCGGCGTTTCCTTTCGGTTCGCTGACAATTTCTTCCTCTCTTTGTCCGTTTCTAATATATATATTTTTTTAAATATATTTTAAAATACTAATGTTAAAAATGCAAGTCAGTTTTAGCGAAATCGAAATTCGTGTGTGTATTCCAAGTAAAGGCAAAATGTATAGCAAAGGTGCATCAACGCAAGCTATTTAGCGCTTCTGGTGGTTGACAAACCGCAGAGCTAGTAGCCCCAAAACGCGGAAGACCACGATGAAGACCAGAACGATCCCAAAGTTGCGCCAGATATCGTCGTGCTTCAGGTTGAACACGGTCTCGACGTACTCCTTCACGGTGATGTGGTCGATGGTCACTGGCGTGTTCGTCACAGGCTGACAGCCAAGTTGCGACCCAACGCCCGTGTACTGCTGCGTGTCGTCGTCCCACACGGGCATATTGTCGCAGTCGGCGAACACCAAGGCACCCATGATTCCGATCGTGTACCGGTGCGGAGTGATGTTGTACAACCATTTGTAGCCGCTGGGGATCTCGGTCGCCGGTGGATTGAAGCCCATGAACAGGATGCACATGGAACTGACGAGCAAACCGATAACATCCGCCACCTCGAGGTTCGGCATCGCGTAGACGAAGAGCTGCCCCATGTACGTCTGCATGAGCATGAAGAGCGACAAGTTGATCCAGTACAGGACGGCGGTGCCGAACCCCGTGAAGCCCACCATCGGGTAGAACACCACCGTGAAGATCAAACCGCCCACGAAGCTGTACGGAATTTCAGCGACAGTGGAGCCGAGGAAGTACCACAAGGCGTTGTAGCTCTGCGAGGCGCGCTCACGGTAGAAGGAGGCCCTATCGCCTGAAGCAATGGGCAGTACACTGCTGAAGGAGACAAGACCGTTAAAGAGGGACGTTGTGAAGACCATACCCACGCCGCTGTTGAGACCCTGGTAGCTTGTGTACTCCGAGTCGACAAACACCAGTCCGAACAGGAGACTCAGGATCGATGCGATCACAAACCGAGTGATGTTGTACGAGGGCGTGCGCCAGTACATGCGCAAAAACCGCATTACCAGGAACTGAGCCTGAGTCCACGATGAAGAAGCACGTTTCCGACCAAACTTCATCTCGGGGACATCAGGCGACGGGAATGACACTCCTTCCTTCATCAAGTTTGTATCCAGCATGCGCTTCTCCTCACTCTCGATAAAATACTCCACGAAGTCAACATTGTTGCCTGGGGCATTGCCAACACCGGCACCGATGCACTCGAGCATCCAAGTGGCCGGGTTGTAGCCCTCCAGAAGCTCCGGCGTGCCAGGGATAGCTGCAAAGTAGTCGATCAAGTGCTGACACTTGTTGCCCAATTCGCCAAAGAAAACCGTCTCGCCGCCACGCTTCAGCAACAACAAACTGTCGAACAGCAGAAACACCTCCGTCGACGGTTGGTGAATCGTACACACAATAGTCCGCCCGCTGTCAGCCACTTTGCGAACGCCATCCATGATCATCTTCGCTGATCGAGCATCCAGCCCACTCGTTGGTTCATCCAGGAACAGCACGCTCGGTTGCGCTGCAAGCTCAACGCCAATCGTCAAGCGCTTCATTTGCTCAACTGAGCTGCCGCGGATGATCTGGTCCGCGATGTCGTGCATGTCCAGCAAGTCCAGACACTCGCTCACCGAGTCGTATTTCTTGCTTGCAGACAGGCTGCTGTCTTGGCGAAGGAACGAGCTGAAAGTCAGAGCTTCTCGGAACGTGGCCGCCTCCGAGTGGATGTCCATTTGCTCGCAGTACCCCGTACACCGACGAATCGCAAGGTCTGTTGCTTCATATCCGTTGAGCAGAATCTTACCCTTGATGGCGCCTTCCGTCTTCCTGCCGGCGATCACGTCCATCAGCGTCGTCTTTCCAGCACCAGAGGAACCCATGAGCGCAGTGATCGACCCTGGTAACGCAAAGCCGCTGATGCCTTTGAGCAAGTCGAGCGATTCGTTGGGGTTGGATGGCGAACGAACAGAGTACCACAAGTCCTGGAAGGCGATTGTCACTGGGGCGAAGCTCTTGTCTTTCGTCTTGACATTGAGGATGGTAGTGTCGTTGACAAAGTCGACTCCGGCTGGTTGAGTCTTCGGCGTCGCGAGCAGCGCATAGCTGCCTTCTTCATCCAAGGCGCCCTTCCTCGAGCGTATGATGTGCTCTGGGCTTTCGTACCGCTTGTACTCGAGTGCAATGAAGCTGAGACCCATGAAGACCAAGTACGCAGCGACCATGAAGATGGCGCCGGTCGCGATCCAGTACTTCTCCGATGGAACGTCATAGAGCGAAAGAGAGTACTCGCCCATGTTCATGTCAAACTGCGCGCAGTAGTCGACACCTTCATGCACGCACACGTCGAACGAAGACGAGCGATACTGGTTCACTGCGAGTGCGCGCAGGGCCCACGAGATCGGGTCGGCCCAGTACAGCCAAATGAAGTAGTCTGGGATTTGAGCCTTCGAGACGACAAAGCCGGCAAACAGGATGAAGAAGACGATCGACACCATGGCAATCGGCTTGGAGATGTGGATGTCGGGTGCAATCGCTGTGATGAAGAAGAACCAGGCCGCAAACGCCATGTTCGTCAGGATCAGCAGAGCCATGAAGATGAGGAAGTTTTCGGCAGAGCTCACGAAGCCGCAGAGCCAATAGATCAACGTGCCAAACACCACACTCTCGCCGACTGCTAGCGGGAGCTGGGCGACAGAACACGACAGCACGTACGCCGACGTGCGATAGAAGCTGGCACCGCGTTGCTTGTAGAAAATATCGCGAGCGGCCATGAACGTGGGGATCAAAGACGTCTGTCCGACCGCCAAGAAGAGAATGCACTGGAAGAGGACTCCCAGCATCACTTGCACGTTGGCTGGATCAATGTCCCAGAACATGGAGGAATTGAGAAGACCCATTACGGTAATCATGACAGCGCGAGAGATCAAAAACTCCTTCTCTCGGATCGTTAGCATCGCCTGCCTGCGCATCAGCGTCGCAGTGCTGTCCCAAAACGACTGCTGGAATTCCGGCATCGTGTCTATGTCCTCCGCTTTGTTGGTCACCAGCTCCTGGTCATGAGGTTCCTCCAGCGTACGGATCATGTTCTGGTAGATCCTCGACTGCCGGAAAATCGTTCCGAACTCAGTCGCTAGACGTGGAAACGTGTTCATCCCAATGGGCAACGCACGCTCGTACTGGCGCTGCTGCTTCGTGCCGAGATCCAACAGGAAGTCAGCCAAGTCTCTTCCAGGCGGACGAACGAATCCCATGGACGAGAAGTAGTTTTCCACCTCCTGACGCGGGCCGTGATACATCACCTCGCCCTCGTTCAGAATCATGACATCGTCAAACAGGTTGAACACTTCCGGGGCCGGTTGGAGCAGTGCAATCACGACGGTCTTCTTCATCTTCGTGGCCACACTGCGCTGGGTGCTGATGATGTCGAAGGTTGCCGCACTGTCCAAGCCAGTACTGATCTCGTCCATGAACGCCACGGTTTTCATACCGAACTCCATCTCGCCGGTCGTGACTCGTTTGCGCTCTCCTCCCGAGACACCGCGATGCATCACATCTCCGACGATGGTGTCGTGGCAGTTTTCGAGACCGAGTTGACGGACCACAACGTCTGGATAGTGATCAGACAAAGCGTTTGCCACGTCCAGAGCAGCTTTGTTTTGCTCGATGGTTCCCTTTGAGAACCGCTGCTCGCCTTCGTGGATCAGCTTCCTGCCCGAAAACTCGTGCGCGAATCCGAGCGTCTCCTTGACCGTCAGCAACGGAAAATGCTTGTCGCGTTGCGGCACGTACGACGCCAATTGGGGCAGTCGTTTGGAAACGGCTCCAAGCTCCTCGCCGTTGTAGGTCACGGCACCTTCCACCGTGACGTTCTTGTCCATGGGGAAGCGGCCGCTAAGGATCTGCATCAACGATGACTTGCCCGATCCAGGCTGTCCGAGAACCAGCGTGATGGTACCTGGCTTGAAGACGCCGCTGGTACTCTTGAGAATCTCCTTGCGCACGACGTTCTCCTTGGACGAGCATTTCGTGACTATCTTCTTGACCGAATTCCACAGCGTTGGAAGCTCGTGTTTGTCTTCGTCCTCATCCGCCACGACGATATCTGCCGAAACAGACAAATTGCTGAAGCGCACTTCCATCTGCGGCAGCGAACGCCCCATTGCAGCCTCAAAACTCGTTGCGACGTGGTCGTGGAGTGCTTGAGGACCGTGGGCCATGAGAGCATCCGGCGACTCGAGGCCAGGCTTTTTATCGGTCAGCGGCATGATGTTGGAAGCCTAATGCAGAACTTGTTTTGTGAATGTTGATGTTGAGCTCACGAAGAAAATTGTTGAATGCCATTGAGGGTTCCTTTCTTGCGTGGTGTTGCCTGTACAGGTTTCGCTGGAGGATTTGCGTAAACGAATGACGGGATTGTTACAGCTGAAGGTGGCCAATGACGCGTTTGTACTGCAGTTTTGGGAGGAGTAATCTAGTTTTGATTATTTCGAAATACATCTGAGTAATCCACTCAGGTGCTATTTACGAAATAATCAAAACTTCGATTACGCAGAACTTTGGTTTGTTGTCGCGACGGAATGAGTGTACAAAATGGCATAGCGGCCTTACGTGTGAGCTGACAACTGGTTCGTAGCAAAGCCAAGCATTAACGGCAGAGCGCTGGCTGATGTTCTTTAACGACTGGGTTTTGACAAGCTTGTAGCATTGAACCTGCCCCACCAGAAAACACACTTATCTTTGGAAATGTGTGGATAATGAAACGAGAAATCCGCTAACTGGTCAATCCACTTATTTTCCTTCCTGGTGGCTGCTCTAGGTTGGCATATAAACTCCGAGCGTGGCAAGACAGATCGGATTTTTTCCGCTCGTGCCATCGCTATCTTTAATTCTAAGTGCAAGGAAATAACGCAAACGTCTCCCTGGGATCGCTCCTAAGCAGCAATCACGTTGGGAAAGCAGTAGGCTTTTACAAAACGGAAGCAAAAGATATGTTGATAAGTTTAACTATCAAATCGCCTGTTTCTTTGTTGACGTGTACGCTCATTCTACCTTGGTTGTGGATGCTTGAACAAGTTGCTGCTCCACGCACCGCCTTGTGGTATCGCCCCAGCACACAGAGCTCTCTTTCATTTCTACCTCAGGATTCTGGAGTATGTTCGTGTCGCTGCGGTGGATTTGCAAGCACGTCCAACGCGTAACCACTACGTCAGATCGTCTCGTGGAATCACGATCAGCTTCTTTCGTCTCACCGGAAAGAGATCGAGCCGTGATAATCGAAGTTGTGTCTCCCCGCACACGTTTGCCAGTTTGGTACGGATGCAACTCATCAAAGTCTACATAATTAGCAGCTATAATTCCGTAGGCATCGTGCTCACTGCCTGCTCCGTCGTGGAATCTCGGGAACAGAACAGTATTTGACTCCACGATTGATCCAGAGGAGACAGCCGAAGCAAGTCGAATCTGAGCAAACTCGGAGCTCTCGAAGTCGCTGTCTTCGCGAACGGAAAGACTACCGAAAACCTCAGAGAGAACGATCTCGGCATTCAGGATGGAGTTCAGGATAGCGTCGAACACTTCGACGACCCGAACTCCGTGGATGGGTAGAATCTCAAACCTCACAACAGAGTAGTCTCCATCAGGGGCGTCGAAGCGTTCTTCCTGGCAATATGTCGACGCAAGATCAAGCCCGTGACTTCTTGCTGCGAGATAGCGTTCTCCATAGTCCAGCTTGCGGTCTTTGAGTGCTATCAAGGTTTTGTAGCGCTCTGCTTGGTCAATTCCAAGGCGAATCACACTTTGTCCGGGTTGGATAAAGCCTAAACTTCGTTGCTACAACAACAACAACAAACTGGTTAAGTTAGTGCCCGCTATCGATACACGCCAACATATGAATCTTACCACGTGACTCGCAAATGCTGCTTGCGTTTGGGCGAAAGGCAGATGCTGTTCTTGAACGAACTCGTGCAGTACCACGCTTTCTAGCTGACTGCGTCGAGTGGCTTTGTCGATCTCACCTTCATTCACTAGCACTAGGAGCTTGAGTGAGTCCAGTTCGCTTTGCAGTTGTTCCGCCTGCTCTTCCAAGTTTCGCTTGCGCTCTTTGCGAACCGCGTACGCAGTTGTTGCCCGCTTCGTCTGTGTTTTCTTCGATCGGGTCTTGTTGCGTTGCGCCATTCCAGTCGTGTGGGCAGTACGAGATGAAATGAAAAGTGAGGGCCCCAAACGTAAACCTTTCGCTAATCGTCGTAATCAAAATCAATGGTTATGCAAGAGGAATATCGTCATCAGATTATTTGTCTACTGCTGCAGCTCGCGACGACGTTGGATGCTTTGGGTCGTACATGCCAGTCTTGCCCAATCGTTGCTGGATGCACGTCTTCATGGTATCGCCAAAAGAAACTGTGCTTTCCTGTAGCTCGCGCAGTGCATCAGCCGAAAGGTCCATCTTGTTGCGTCGAATTTTAGAGCACGTCCAGCGCGTGGCCACGACCACGAGCTCTTTCTCGTTTGAACTATCCTTCGACTTGTTAGGACTGTTACTGCCCGAGCTTTGGGACGACGGAATCGGCTGCATGAACGAGCGGATCATGAACACGGTCGTCGTGTCTCTCCGTACGCGTTCCTCCGGCTTGTAGGGATAAAGTTCGTCCGAATCGACAAAGTCCGACACGATTAGTCCGCAGTTTCCCTCATCATCATCGGTACCCTCGAGGAACTCGGCGAACATGACCGTGTTCGACTCCACCACCGTCCCCAGCGAGGTCGACGTCACCAGACGCATCTGAGAGAGATCTCTCTGGTCGGAATCGTTGTTTTCGCGGATGGTAATGCTGCCAAAGAGCTCTGAAATGATGATCTCAGCGTTCTGCGCGATGTCAATGAACGCATCAAACACATCTCGAGCTCTGGCGCCATGCACCGCCCTGTTCTCGAAGAGTACGATACAGTAATCTTCTCCTGGACCGTTGTTCCGCTCTTCCTGAGAGTAGGAAGATCTCGGGTCCAGTCCTCGGCCCCGAGCAGTGATGAAGCGCTTGGCCTCCTGCAACTCCCGGTCTTTCAGTGCTACCAGTGTGTTATGACGCTCTGCTCGATCGGTCCCAAGTCGAATGATAGTCTGCGCTGGGTGCAGTGTATCAATGTTTTGTTGCTGCAAAAGGCGACAACTCCAGCGTTAGAACAGTCTAACACATCATAAAAGCAGCAACAAACTCTTCTTACCAAGTGGGTAGCAAGCATGGCCTGCATCTTGGCGAACTCTACGTGCTGTTCCTGGATAAACTCTTGCAGCACCGAGTTGCCCGCTGCTGCGCGTTCATTGGACTTGGCCGCTTCCCCCTTCTCCACCAGCACCTGGTACTTGAGTCCGTCGAGTTGTTTCTGCAGTCTCTCCACTTGAGTCTTGAGTTCCACCTTCTGCTCTCTGCGAATATCGTACGTGGTCTTGCGCTTCTTCTCTGCAGTTGGTTTCGCCTGAGCGTTGCGCTTCCGACTCGCCTCTTGAGGCTCGGACTGGTCCTGTCGACCTCCATTGGTGTCTGCGGACAGTTCCAAGCGGTGGACGCTGGTCTCCCACGCCGAAGGACCAGGAGGGGAGGCCATGGTGTTCAGTGGCCTATCGATGAGACGTTAAAATTAATTAACAGATGCAGACGGCGCAAGAATAGGGATTGCCGTTCAGGATTGGCACCTCCGCCAGTTCAGGGCATGAACATGGTCTTGTATCGTGACATTTGATCAACACTTTAGATGCCGAGTTGGCAATGGACTCATATTGCTTCACGATTGCAAGCCCGATAAAATGCACGCTGCATTGAGGGTATCGTTGCACCAAAGGTCTTCTTTGGACGAGGTGAACAATCACGGTCTCTGTTGACTACGTCAGGGTATCGTAACCACGTGAAGGACTTCCTCACCTGAGGTGAGGCGAGTCACCTCACGTTATCGCGGGTGACATCCTAGACTTTTATCTGGTTTGACAAAGAAGCATGGCCAACCCAACGGCATCTCAAAGTACACGGTCGAGTGAGCCTCTACATGCGACGTCGAGCGTAGGGCTACTCAATCAAAGCAGTGAACAGGCTCCTTTCAAGCGGGTGAAGAAGGCGGTTGAGACGAGGAAGAAGCAGCAGGGGCCATCCAAGAAGTATCGAACGACGTACGATATCCGCAAGCAGCAGAAGAGCGACCTCGTGGCGAAGGTGGCGAGGCTGCAGAGAGAAGTGAACTTGCTCAAGCACCGAGTGCTCATCGAACAGGGCGAAGCCTACATGACAATTCAGCGCACGAAAGTTGCCAATTCTGTGTTGCGAGAATGCGTACAGGACCAGCACGTGACGATTGCTGGTATGCAAGCCATGCTCGTCACTCGCATGGTAAATACTTGCGCTGTGTGGTTCATGCAATAGAGCTGACGTTTTGTCACCTTTTCAGCAGCAAAGCCACTCGACATCTCAGACGACACAAACCGTTAGGCTGGGAACCGACCGCGCTGAGCACCGTGACACTCTGGTGGCGATGAAAAACCGCAGAGCAACGGCTCGTCACAGTTTGGGCCAAGACCTTGATACGAGCTCCGTATTCTCTATTGCATTGATAAACCTATATCTTCAGCCAAAGAGGTCGTGGTCGGGACACGGCCCACACAGAGCTAGACATTTCGAAAGACGGTCTGCCAAGAGATTTCCACGGCGAAACTATAAAGAATCAATATCTAGCTATACATCAACAAGGACATCACCTGTCCTGTAGAACCTGTTGGCCCCCTAGAGTCTCGCCGTTTGAAAAGGTTGGAGCTCCTGGAGGCTGTCGATGACATTCTGCGCCACTTGATCAGGTTTCTCCATTACGAACGCGTGCGAAGTGTCGGGAACGGGCTCCCACAGCGAGTAAATGTTCGGCCACTTGGCGCTGATCTCCTGGAAGACCTTCGGGAGGAACATCTTGGTGCGACCTCCGCTGTGGAAGAAGACTTTGCACTGTGGTTGTGCGAGCTGCTGGTCGTTGAAGAACAGCAGCTTGTGGCAGTACAGTGACGCCTCGATGGACGGACTGCAGGCCAGAACCGTGTCACCCGTTGACTTGTCCTCCACGAGTGCCCCCTTCATGTACGCGTCCAAGGCCTCACGGTCCCAGGCTGCAAAGTTCTTTAACTTGCGGAGATGGTCCTCTGCTGCTGCTCTTGACGGCCTACAAGAAGGAAAGTGTCAAGTTTGTGACGTTTGATGTAGACGAAATGGTAGTTTACCATGAGGATTCACGCTGGAGGGTGAGTGACACCAA
Organism: Phytophthora ramorum; assembly: GCF_020800215.1. Lineage (NCBI taxonomy): Eukaryota > Oomycota > Peronosporomycetes > Peronosporales > Peronosporaceae > Phytophthora > Phytophthora ramorum. The sequence continues at coordinate 4,739,714 of NW_027150647.1, forward strand.
GAAGTTGGTGACGACGTCCGAGTTCAGGTTACCGTACACCGGTTCGAGCAGGATGAGGCCGTCGAAGGTGCCTGGGTACTGCACCTCCGTGTTCCACATGGCGGAAGCGCCCATCGAGTGACCGATTCCAATCAATGGCGTGTTGAGGCTCTTGCTCTTAAGCGCACGAGCTTGGTGCAGCACTTCCGCGGACGTCCAGGCCGTCATGTCAGCAGCTGGGTGGTGAACTCTCGGCGCTGCAGGGTTGCTGAGGTCGAGCTGAGGAGCAACAGATTCGTCACGGTTGCTGCCGTGATATTTGAAGTCGAAGCTCACGAACTGAGTGTTCACTGCTCCGTGCAGCAATGAGGAGTCTTTCAAACGACGAATAATGGGCTCCCAGACTTCCTTGCAGAAGCCTCCGCCGTGGGCAAACAATAACGTCGCCGCCGTGGACATTTTAGGTGGTTATCAGTTGAAGTGCGCTGGAGGCTGGTGCTTTAATTGTGGTATTTGACATTTTCGAGAGCCACGACAGGTTTACGAAGCTTCGGAAGTGTCGACGAAGCAGAATAAACATAATTTGTGATTGTTCAGGGCGACGGTAACGCCCCGTGGGACGTTAAGGCTTGAGCTGCGTCTCTAATGGCTATTTACAGGCGTGAGTGGCTCGGAGACGCGCGGAACGGCTCGAGTTCGGCCAAGCTCATCAAAATATCTTGAGCCACTGCTTCAGGATTCTCCATGATCATGACGTGAGAGCAGCGAGGAATGGGCTTCTCCAACGAGTAAATATGGGGCCACTTCTCGTTCATCTCTTGGAAAATCCACGGCAGGAACATCTTGGAGCGACCTCCGCTGTGGAAGAAAACCTTACCCTTCACGCGTGCGAGCTGCTCATCGCTGCAGAACATGAGCTTGTGGCAGTACAACGCCGCTTCCATGGACGGACTGCAGGCCAGCTTCGTCCATCCTGTCGACTTGTCTTCTACGAGTCCGCCTTTCATGTACGCCTCCAGCGACTCGCGGTCCCACGCGGAGAAGTTCTTGAAATTGCGAAGATGTTCCTCTGCTGCTTCACGCGATGGCCTGTTTGAACAGAACGAACAATCTATCAGTACTCACCTCCAGAGCTCACAGAATCTACCTACGCTCTTACCACGACGACTCACGTTGCAGCGTGATAGACACCAGGAAGTCCGTGACTGCATCAACTTTGATGTCGCCATACACCGGCTCAAACAGAATGAGACCAGCGAAGGTGCCTGGATAGTTCACTTCCGTGTTCCAGAGCGCACAAGCTCCCATCGAGTGACCAACTCCAATGATCCGTCTGTCGGGGTTCTTGCTCTGGAGTTCATGCACTCGCTCTAGCGCGACTGCAGAAGTCCAGGTGGTTAAATCTCCAGACGAATGGTACACTCTCGGAGACTTGGGGTCGCTCAGGTCCAGTCGCGGTGTCTCGGACTCGTCTCGGTTGCTACCGTGATACTTGAAGTCAAAGTTCACGAATTCAGTGTTCACGGCTGCACCCTGCAATAACGGAGACTCTCGAAGGCGACACATAATGGGTTCCCAGACTTCTTTGCAGAAGCCTCCGCCGTGGGCAAACACCAGAGTGATCGTTTCCACCATTTCCCGGAGAACTTGTTGGTGTCGCTGCTGTTGGTAAGGATGGAGACGATTAAGTTGTGATGGCTTAGAGCGACGAAATGTTGGTTGTTGGTTGCAGCAGCGACGCCATAACGTTTCTCAGAGCGACGAAATTGATAGGCACATTTTAAATGTATAATACGAACTCAGTAAACATGCATACCTATTCACTGTCCTTTTGACGTGGTAAACCACATTTGGGCTTATTCACATGTCTTCAAGGGGAGATGTGGGGCCTACGAGTCGTGGAAGGCCAACAATCAGTTCGATGTTGCGTCCTCTGTCACTTACTTCCAGCGAAACATTGTAAACTCCACTCAATAGTTTGCATCGTACGCTTAGAAGAACGTCGTACACAAGGACATCCCTCATTTTGAAGTGTATGCAGCAACATACCTACCACACCTAGCACAATATGCGTTACCCATTATTTAAAAAAAACATACTTACCACAAGTAGCAACTCGTCCTTGTACAGATATGCAAACAAATGGGCAGCCAGCGCATTCCTTCGACAGGACGGGAGCTTGTCTGCGGGAAGCTCGGGTTGAAGCCATGAAGGGGGTGAACGTGGAGTTGATCTGCACACCCAGCGGTCTCGATATTTGGCAAGGGGGTGGCAAACCTGCAACAGCGTGAAGAGCAGGATTGCTGTGTAAATCCCACGGCAGGCTATTCAATACAACAACATCGCTATCGACCACATCACAGTGAAGGACGGCGTTGAACCCGTATCCAAGCTCAACCACGAAGGCGTCTGGCAAATTCGGCATCGTGTTGATCTTTATCCGAGTGCAAGTTGAAGTGGTACCTGTCACTCTTTCAAAAGTGTGTCCCATGGACGCGCTGCTCGCGACGGCGCAGTCGCTGCGCTCGCTCCTGCAGAGGTGAGCGGGGGATACAGTAGCTGCGTAGCGTATCGTAATGGCTAATAACATGGTGGTGCATTGGTCCATGGGTAGTGCGGCGCAGGAGCTCGGAGACGATTCACTCTACCGGAACCTCTCACTCCCAACCAGCCAGGACGTGGGCTTCGCTCTGGACCACACGTTCGTGATCCGGGCAGGGGTAGAACCATTCCCACGGCGTCCGTGGAGCTGCGAGACGTCCATTGCACATGTAGGAACTAGAATAACAAGGTAGAGTGACGTAGAATTCGTGGAGGTTGCTGATGTTGGTGGTGGTGACAGGGAGAATTGGTACATCATGTCATCGAGCGGCTTCTGGCTCGGAAACGGGCGGACAATTGGGAGGACGCCAACGTTTTAACCCTCGGGTATCGGGAAGTGACGCCCGGGGCTACTGGCCACCGAGTGGCGCAGTCCAATGGGATCATGTGCTACTACCCGAACACTCTCGTGGCTGCTCTGAAGAAGCCGCTGTGGGAATCTCTGCATCGGCTCATGGGGGACGACCTCCTGACGCACTTGCTATTGAACTACACGATTGTTGTGCAACTGAAGGAAGCCTCGCTGTCGTATATGCAGGTAGAGTGCTGTCTGGTTGAGAAGGGGGTTGGATGTGGTGGCTAATGTGGTGCTTTGTGGTGTGTTAGCTCACTGGAAAGAGTCTTCGACAACAGAAGCGACTGGGCGACGCGACTGCCACTTTAAAGCGAGAAGTGTCGATCAACCACGTGATGTATGCGAGGGATTTTCGAAAGGATCGAGTGTTCGCGAGCTCCCACGCTCTAGTGAAAGCGTCCAAGACAGGCGAGCCGATTAGTCGGACGGAAGCTTCACGGGTCCTCGGATCCATATTCCCAGACACTGCAGGTGGAAAGCGCTTGCCCAAGCGGCTGATTAACCTCATTCCAACGATCCAGGAGATGGTGGCACGGTTCAAGGCGTTCAAAGTTGAAGAGCTCGCAAGGAAGTTAATCCCAGTGCACGCTGGGTTTCGTAAGTTCATGGCGGGTCATCCAAACATCAAGCGAATGCTTGCGGAGAAAACTGCTGATGGTGATGCAGAGGCGACATCGAGACCTATCCTGCTTCCAATCGTTCGTAAAGCGCTTGACGACGGATATTCGAGCCAAAGCGAGGTTGTGGCTCCGAGCTGCGATCGGAAACGTAAGCGGAGGGAGGAAGCTATTGAAATGCTGTCACACGCTTCTGTGGGGACATCGAAAGCTGGTAACGGCATGCCAGCGCCGGTGGGGAAGAAGACTAAGAAGACAGTGGCCAACCCAGGAGATCGGGTCAGTACGCACTCAACGTCAGACGTGGCAAAGCTGCAACAGCACAAAGAGGATATCAAGACGATGCTGACATTTGTGACTCCGAAGAAGAAGATTTATCGGCTGGTTCGGAAGCTGCTAGCTGGAGTTGTGCCTAAGGAGTTGTGGGGCAGCAGCGACACAAAGAAGAACTGGAAGTATGTCAAGTCGATGCTGCGCAAGCTCATTTTTTCCCGAAAGTTCGACATATTTTCGCTGAAGAAGGTACGTGACTGCAATTCAGCCATGCAAGACAGAAGCTGTATTGACTATGTTGTGCAGTGTGCTGAAGAGTTTCAAGTTACGAGAGTGGAATGGATGAATACCAACTCGAATGCGGAGTTCTGGTACTGTGTTGGGTTTTCGTTATTCCTGAAAATGGTACAACTAATTCATTTGTGGTATGTTCAGCCCTCCAAATGAACGAGTCAAGCGTCAACAGCTTTTTGAAGACGTGCTGCGGTGGGTGATATCGTCGCTGATCTTCCCATTGTTGAGAAACCTGTTTTACATTACAGAAGCAGAAGGAGTGGCGAATGAGATCGAGTTCTATCAGCGTCCAGTCTGGAATGTGATCAGGTGGGGTAGCTAGCTACTGTGGGTGCGACTTGCCAAGTGCTAAGCGCTGAATTGTTATGTTGCAGCACACTTGCTCTAGACGATCTACAGGGAGGCATTCTTCAACCATCAAGCGACAAAACCCTGCAAGCCAACCGTAGACGGCAGCTAGCAACCTCTCGTTTGCGCTTGCTCCCGAAACCGAGTGGAATTCGACCGCTGATGAATTTATCTAGGGCTGTGGACCAAGGCAAAGTCTCAGTGAACAGATCCATGGAAACCATACACCGAGTGTTGACGTTCGAGATGGAGCGCCAGCCAAAGCGATTTGTTGGGGCCTCCGTCCGAAACGTGGATGAAATCTACAAGCGCATCAAGCCTCTATTCCGTGAAATCTCTTCATGTTCTCGATGCGAAGAGCGTCGACGTGCATCAAAGGGCACCCCAAAGGCTTACTGCGTGACTGTCGATGTGGAGCGTTGTTTTGATACCATACGGCCTCGGAAACTGTATCAGGTTCTCAAGAAGGCGATACAAGAGGATGAATATCTCATTCGCAAGCATTGGGTTGGCCACCAAGTCGCTCCGATCTCAGATAGCGATGAATTGCTGCCTTCGTCTTCGTTTTTCTTCAAGCTGGAGCGTCCGGCATATCCGTCTGGAGAATTGTTGGGGTTTGAAGAACTTGCAGCGCAGTCCAAGAAAGAGAACGCAATGTTTGTGGACGGTGTCCTGTACGACTACCTGACCAAAGCTAAAGCGCTCGAGCTGCTGAAGGAGCATTTGTCTACGAACGTCGTCCAAGTCGATGGCCGTGACTACGTTCAGCGATGCGGCATCCCGCAGGGCTCCGTGCTCTCCACCACGTTGTGCAACATGTACTATGCCCATTTCGAGCGGCGAGTACTCGGCAAACGATTGCCTGAGGTATGCGACCCAGCCATCGTACCAGTATCCTGCTGTCAACACGAAGGGCTGTTTCGGTACACCGATGACTTCATGTTCATTACGACGGACCTGAAGAGGGCGCGAAGGTTCGTCGCCGTGATGCACGAGGGCAACGAGGAATTTGGGTGTTTTGTCAATGTTGCCAAGAGCCAAGCGAATTTTGCAGCTACTCAGGGGCTTCCAACCAATGCACCAGGTTCTGAGTGCATCTCATGGTGCGGTATGCTGATCGATGCTACCGATCTTCAGCTCTACGTCAACTATGAAAAGTAAGTGCTGTCATGTTGGGGTGTACACCAATGGAATAGCTAACTTACTCTATGATCTGTAGACTGAGTAGCTCGTTGCTGCAAGCTTCGATCCCTTTCAACGAAACGAAAGCGGTACAAGATTTTTTCGTTACCAAGGTGGTTTCTGCGATTCGTCAGCGCTGGCATGCGCTGTACTTTGACCCCGAGCTGTTGTCGGAGGACACGATCCGCGTCAATCTCTTCCAGATGCAGATCGTGGCAGCGCACCGACTCACGATTCTCATCGAGATGCTGCCGTTCGTGAATCGAGACATGCACTTCTTTCACGAATGCATCCACCGAATCCTGAAGAAGATGACCAAGGGCATCCACCGCAGCCTGGAACTTGCAGCTCAGCCATCGTCTGGCCTGTCACTATCGTCGTACCACGCACAGAAACACCAGGTGCGGAAGTGCAGCAATTTGTCCACCTACATCTTGCCACTGACATGTCTGTTTGTGCCGCTGGTGCAGGTTTGGACAATTGGTCTCCGTGCTTTCCAGCTCATGATCCAAGCCAAGCGAGATCAAGCCAAGACGTCCAACGCTCAGCGCAAGCAGCAGTGCAACTGGGTGGATTGGCAGAAACTGTTGGACGCCATACAATCCGAGCAGAAGGAGTTCAAGCAGCAGGAGAAGAAGACTCGAAGTACTGGACCCGCTTTTGACTTTGCGTGGCTCATGTCAGACCGCCGCAATGCGTCCATGTTGAAGCGGTGCCTTGGTGTTGGAAGTGTGGACAGATCGTAAGCGGGTCACGTGTTGACATCAGGACACCAAGAATCGACACGCAAATGACGCATTAATCGATCCGTCGTTGCTGTGCCGGGTCGTGCTCAAGACTGACCCTGACTGACCCAGGGCCGACGAAGACACAGCACAACTCTGCACTCTTCCTTCGTTGCACGCCGCGCAGAGACTTGGCCTGCAACGCGACGAGGATTTGCCTGTTTCTGTTTCGTGGCTGGATGACGGGCAATGATTGCCGCAATCCGGTGCCGCGGAGTAACGATACGGAGGCGACAGGTGCTAGCGATTGTTGCTGTGGATTGTTCTGGGCGAAACTTCGACGCTGGATAGACTCTGTCCTTGCCACCTGCTGCGCAAACGCAGTCTAGAGCTCAATTGGCGATGGTGTAACTTTAGGGAAGTCTCCGTTATTCCTTGATTGGCAACCAGCGCTAAACAGCTTGGCCAGCCGTCCGTGTGCATTCCTTGCAGTGGACACACGACCTGCTGCCTTTGGCGAACGCGTCCTGCATAACGTCTCTGGTCGTGGATGGATGACTCGACCCACTACGACTGGACTCTGACGTATGTGATCGTGTTGGCGATTGCCACGGCCACGACGGCCACGACGCTGCTGCTCTCGTTCAAGCACATTAAGGTGGGCGACTCGGCCGAGCAGTACATCATGACGTGATCCACAAATACCCACGTAAACTAACGAGGGTTGTATGCTTTTCGCTGACAAGCTACGGTGAATCGACTGTACTGGAATGAGCGAGTTGTTGTGAAATGACCTTCGCTGCAGTGTCACCCCAACAAATAGAACTTTCCTTCATCTCGGTCTCTGGGTTCTTCGAAATGGCCGTATTGCTGCTGTGAAGCTTCAACCACGTCCACCGCGTCAGCACAACCATAGGTGGTTGATCATTTGTCCTAGACACATCTTGTACCATGACGACTGTGGTGCTATCCCTTCGTACACGTTCGTCATTTCGGTACGGATAAAGCTCATCGTAGTCAACAAAGTCTGTAGCCATGACCCCATAATTACCGTGCTGACTGCCACATTCATCCACAAACTTGGAAAACAGGACCGTGTTGGACTCCACAGTTGCACCGGATGAAGTAAACGAAGCCTGCCGTAGCTGAGCAAGCTCTGTACTTTCGAAATCGTTGTCTTCACGAATCGCGATGTTGCCAAACAGCTCGGAGAGGTACATCTCAGCGTTGAGGACAACCCCGACGGTAGCATCAAACACAGCCTTGCTACTTTCTCCATATAACGGCAGTACGTCGAATCGCACCAGACAGTAGTCGCCGTCAGGACTGTCCAAGCGTTCTTCTTGACTGTACGACGACCGAGGAGCAAGTCCGTGACATCGGACAGCTAGATACCGCGTTGCATTGTCAAGCATGCTGTCTCTGAGAGCCAGCAAGACTGCACGGCGTTCCGTTCGGTCCGAACCCAGCCGGACCACGCTTTGAAGTGGTTGCAGCGTTCCCAAGCTTCGTTGCTGCCGACAAATGCACCACAACTTCACGTTAAATTCTACAGCAATTGTGCTGAACTAACAAAAAGCGTACCACGTGTCCAGCGAGAGCTGCTTGAGTCGTAGCCAGTGTCAAATGTTGTTTCTGGATGAACTCCAGCAGCACCGCGTTTTCCGCTTGGGTGCGTTGAGTAGCTTTGCGAATTTCACCTTGATTTACGAGCACCACAAATTTGAGTCTATCCAACTCGTTTTGCATCTTCTCGACTTGCTCCACCAACAATCGCTTGTGTTCCTTGCGGCCAGCGTAGCGCGTTGGTGGTTTGAGTTGACTTAATCTTGTTTTCTCCTTGGAAGTCCGGAACATTGGGCTCACGATGTACAGCAGTCAGAGGAATGCTGGGTTTTGACGAAGACAGAAGAACACTGAGAGCGCTCGCTTCTGTCGAAGTACATGCATCCTATATCAGGGCTATAACATCATAAGGGCTCCAAATCGCGATCGGATGTCGTCTGGCTGACATGAATTATTACTCATAACTCGTGAATAACAATCAGACTTCGTGATGACCACCATTGTCGATCCACTCACTGTGACGTAAGCCATTATATCGTGGACGGGCGAGGGGGGGGAGGGCGTCAGGCAATGACCTGGAAGCCATTGGTGAGGTTCTAAAGGCAAAATGACAGCTTCAGATAGCCATATCTTGGGCAATACTGAGCCGATTGCGATGAATCAATTGGCCACGGTGTTCTGCTTGCATTCGTCGATTTCTTAAACCAATCAACACGGTTGAAAGTGATATTTTCATTTTAATAATGAATTTTGAAAAAAGTGGCCTTATATTTCCGGACAGAGGACATATATTTTAAAATATTAAGCCTTTCGTGGCCAAAAAGATACATAAAGTAGCTTTTTATATAAGAAGGTAGAAGGCGAGATCAGACAATACTGGAATCAAGAGGACTCATCGTCTTTCAAAACATCAAACTCCACCTCTCCGGACCGTCTTAGTCTACGAATAATAATTTTGGTCAATAGTTACAATAGAACGAACTTGTCATGAAGCTTACACTTGTCTCTGCTATTGTGTTTCATGCAGTACGTTGCCGCCCTCACTGACGACAAAATAAGAGAAACACCTTTGATTTTGCCGTTTGGCATCGTCATTCGTCCAATTCCACTAATGTTTGGTGGTATATGTGCAGGCGCTCGTGGCACGAGTCGTCACACTAGTCGTATGGCCGCTCCAAACCAACGAAGTGTCCACTGTAGTGTATGTGTACCACACCATATACATGCACCATACTTTCGCACAGTTTGGAAATCCTGCCCTCATAAGCACCACGCATCGACGGCGAACTCAGGGCTCTTCTGAGCGCTAGATGGGTCGCTCGGATCCGCCGAGGGCCTCATTCGCTCTCTCGCCTCGCGTTAAGCAATAAAGCGTAAAACATGCCCGCTATGCAGACCAACTCTGACAATTGAAGTATGGATGAACCCGAAAGGGCGAACAGGATGATCGCTGTGTATATAAAGGTGGGATTCACCCATCTAGCATACGACTATGCATTACATCTAGGGAATGTCAAGGTACAGAAGTGATCAGGGGGTCGGGTGTATAGATGAGCTGTGAGTGGTACGCGCTGCCATGCGTTGAGTTTCACGCGGGGCAAGCCGTGGAGCGGTGGTGGGACGATATTGCGGAATGGTCTGGCGGCATATGCGTCGTGCAACTACCGAAGCTTGATGGCGGACGGAGGGTGCGGATCGCACCAACCACAAAGATAATTTCGATGTCAAAGTGCTCAAATTAATTCATTATCCTCTTGTCTAACTACTGTGCGCTGCCTTTGCTTGCAGGTCTCCCAGCCCCCTGGTCATCGCTCTGCTGACGGCGTGTTCTGTTGTGACCTCGGTATACAAGTCGCTCCCTGCCAGAAAGGTCAAGCCTGTCCCGCACTGCAAGGCCATGAACAAGGTGGATGTAGCAGCCGGCCTTGACAAATATACGGCAGCCGCATGTCTTGGCTTGAACGTCGACATCCCAATCGCACCCTGGCATGCCAGGAATCTCCACCATCGCCTTCTGCGCGGAAATGCATGCTATCACAGGAAGGGCCTCGTTCGTCCACCTCATTCATGCGCTACAGTGGGTCAGAAACGAAGTTGACGATATCGCCAGCTGTTGATTCCGAGGTTGCGTTGGTCAGGAAGTCTATCGAGTGCTTCACTGGGGTGACCTCGCGGATGGAATCCGCTTTGCTCATCTCCCGCACACGACGAAGCAAATCAACGCGTGGTCAATGCTTGTAGCAAACGGCATGGTTCAGATGCCTTTTGTACGTACGCACAGAATGAGCTGGTCGATCAGGGTTCCCATTTTCAGGCGTGCACGAAGAGTATAATCGCACTTGATAGATCGATTGAATTGCCTAACGGGGCTGTTAGTTGCGGTGAATCCACGTGGCATGTGGTACGCTTGCCAGTTATGAAATTGAGAGCCCATTCACACAGAGGAGAAGTAGTTGGCATACGCGCAGAGCTGTGGCAGCTTCTGCCCCTCCTCCAAGCAGCGCGTTTGAATGCAATCAAACTCACAAGTAGAAGTGGCATAGAGTATGTTGGCGACATCCCGAGAGACTTGAGAAGCTAGTTCGATCGGAATACCGCGAGGTTTCTTGTAGATTTTGGCAGCCTCGTGGAAATAACACATGAGATTGAAAAGCTCGTTGTCGACGCTGAGCACTGCGTTCACCGCGTTTCGTTGGGCTTTGTCTGCGTCACCGATGGCGTAGTGGGCGATGAGCTGCTTGCTCGTTACCAGTGTGTAGGTGCGCCTTAGCATCGCGAGCGCCTCGGAAAATTTGTATTCCGTTTGTTTAGACATAATACAAAACATCGCAAGGTGGAAAGAACTCGTACTCTCTGAGATTCCTACTACCATGACCGAGTACTCCACCTACAGGGCTCCACACTTTAAATTATGATTAATCATATATGCTCATTCTATGTATGACATTATGTATTATAGGCTCAAACTACGTTCTTTCATATTTTTGTCATACTATGGATTATGATGAGTAAACGGCCAACCTCCGGTGAAGGACTGGTTGTCGTTCACGGAGACCACTGCGGCTCGTTTGTACTATTTTACAGCGCTAAGACACTCATTCGAAAACTCGCACCTTCGCAAGCAAGTGTCGCCCCCTCTTCCCTGACCCAAGTCTCCTCATGAAGTTTCTTCAACACGGATCTGTGCTGTCTGCTCTTGAGTGAGCTCTCTCCCGGCAAGTGGAAGTGCAGGTCGTGCAAGAAGGTCTATAAGAAAGGTCGAGGCTACACAAACCAGATGCACCACCACCTGAAGAATCAACTTGACTACCCGCAGTTGGTAGAGGCTACGTTTCTTAAGGGAAACCGTCTTGGGCTTTCGTTACCCGACCAGCGCACCAGCGAAGTATTTCGCTGGATCGAGTGATTCATCGTAGAATGGATGCCGGTGAGTTTCTTTGAGCGCCCTCTGGTTCGCAAGAACGCCAAGATGGATTCGATTGCTGCAGCTACGCTGAAGCATAACATGAACCTGCTCTATGGACACGTCCGTGACGTAGTCGCTGTCAAGCTTCCTGATCTGTTCGATATTGTCCCTGACGGATAGTCGAGTGGTGGGCATCACTTCGTCGCGATCATGGCCGTCTACAACGCTACTAGCACCGACAACGACGGCCAACGGAACCCCAGCTATGACGATAGTATATAGTGCCTCTCGCGCCGTTTCGTGCTTCTAGCATTCTGTCAGTTTGCCGACGAAGAAGACGTGGGAGCACAGAGCTTGTACGACCTGATCGCCGACACTTTGGCGACTTCCAACAAGCCTCGGAGTTCTGTGCTGCTCACGATTGCTCAACCAATCCATTGGCTGAAACGCGGGTGCTCTGCCATTCATTGGCTGCGCTAGTCACCGACTTATTGGGCGATAAAGAAGCCCTATTTGCTAAAATCCACGCGTTGATGAAACATCTGAGAACTATCAAGTGTTGTGCTCCACTTCGCAAGGTGACACAGCTGGCGCCGGTCATACGGAACGCTACTCGTTGGTCGGGCACGTTTGCTATGCTCGAGTGCTATGTCAATAATAATAAATGGTAAGGTATATTGTGTTACTGGTATCTGGCGGCCCGAAATCTAATATCCATTCCTGGTTGGCTTACATATCCAACCAAGTTTCGCCGGCAGCCTCCTGTTGCCCTGCTGTCTTCACTCGTTCTCTACCTTCGTTTCCACCTTCGTCATTTTCTCGAGGCTCATGTCTACCTCCCCGCTGCTGGCATCTCTGTCCCCTCCCTCCGTCCATCTTTGGAGGTCGGTCGCCAGGAATTGCCGTACTCCGCCGTACATGACCTCTCTTTCTCCATTAACTTGCTCCGTCCACAATGCACTCCTTTTGCCGTCCATAGCAAAATTTGCGAGCCAGTCTGACATCTGGTTGTGCTTCCGATAGTGATGGCTCCAGCTGCGGACCCCGCACAAATCTGCCAGCCGTCTCGTAACTCTGTACCAGTGCTGCAGTTTGTGCGATTTTGGCGGCTGTCGTCTCATCATCATTCCCAAGATGAGAGCACTATCGCCCACCACATGCAAACCCATCCATTCTTTCTCCACTGCATGGGCCAGGAGTCTGTGCAGTCCGATAAATTCGGCAATGTTGTTGGTTGTATCTGGTCTTCCGAGTGCTGTGGCTGCCGCCAAGATGATCAGGTGGCTTGCGTTATTCTCTCCCAGCTGCACAATGACACTGCCGCTGCCGCCTGCTCCGGGATTGCCGTGAGCCCCCCCGTCGAAAAAGCCAATCCGCACCACCTGATCCTGCCTCCAGGGCATACGTTTGTCAAAAACGCGCTTCCACCGCTGTATAATTGCGGCCGCAACCTCAATTTTTGGTTGCGATCTTTGTGGGACCGGGTATAAGCCCAATCTGTACCTCTCGAAAGCGTCCGCGACCATGCTCAGCGCCCGTGGCACCTGCTCTTCTATCTTTTTGGTCTGCTTCACGGAGCCGTATAGCCTGTCGACGTTCCATCTCCATATGGCAGTGAGTATCACTGCACATCCGATTGTCCATAATTCTCCTGCCACGTGATGTAGCAACTCCCATGTGTCCTCTTTGGTTTGCTGCCCCCAATCCCGTAGCCATTGCGGTACATTTCGTATATGGAAAGCGAAGATGTCTCCCCGCTCCTCTTCACTGATGTCCTGCTCGGACGCTGCTGGCAGCCCACTTCGGCCCCACTTATCTAGCCATGGTCTCCAGTGATCCTGCGCATCTCCACATTCCCATGCCAGGTGCCCTGAACCTTCCGCCGTGCTCCGTGTACACTGGGCCCCCATACACTTGTACCCATTCTCGTTCCCCGTCCATAGGCGCAGCCTGTGTGCCTTGAGCCGCCTGATGTTTTGGGCTTGATATGGAGTTACACCCTCCATTCTTCCGATTCGTTTCCACTCCAATCCCTGTATAGCCGCCGCCAAATTTGGATGTCCACGACGCCACTTGTCTTATATAGCCTGCTTTGCTGTCTCGGCCTTCATATATCTGGCTTCGTTGATTAATTGCTTGTAATGCTTCCTTTTCTGCGTCCAGCGCCTCTTGCCCGCCTAAAGTGGCCTAAACTTCGTGATCCATGGGTGCGGTACTACCCACACCTCGTTGCGCTTGATCGCCAAAATGTCCGCTGCCCCTCTCTCCACTGCCACGCGTCCATCCTTCAGATCCACACACGTAGACGTGAAGGCCCATGAATGCCTCAATCGCCTTTCTTGCTCTGAATCCAACTCAAAAGTGTGATGTGGGTCCTCGAGGGAATGATGTACCCTCACTCTCGCGGTTTCGTCTCTTCCAGTCACTATTTCAGGATAGCTCGCTAAGACGTTAAGCACGACTTCTCGAAACAAAGCCGCCTCCTTCCCCGTCCCCACCAAGACCGGCACCTTCGGGACAACTATCGTCGCCCCGGTTGGTGTTCTCAGCACTTGTGCTATATCCCGTAACCTTGTGCACTGCGTGACCTTCGCCACTGCCTTGTAGTCGCTCCACTTTGTCTGGCCGCCCGCATCACTCCATAACCCCAACTTAGCCAGTTGGATCGTGTCGGCCGCCTCGCGAATGAAGTCGCCGTGTGTTTTTGCTCGCTCCGCGGCTATGGCTGACATCTTGGCCCGCAGCTGGCCTACGCAGCGTACCTCCAGCCTCGTTTTGGTCCACTTTGTCGTTAAACCGTGTCGGGCCCGCATCATCGGTCTGATCTTTTTGGCCTCGGGCCTGATCTCCTCCACTGCCGGTGCTTGTTGCGCCATCCATAGTTCTGCCCATTTCCGTCCTGTTACCCAGCTCGACTGTGGGTCTGTTGGTGGACGCCTCCAGATGCTTTGCCTCTACTGCTGCTCGTGATTGCAAGATCTCCCCCACTCGTTGAATCTGCTGGTTCTGCGATAAGCCCCAGTTCCCGACCATCGTCACGCTCATCGCTAACAACTCTGTCTGAATGCTGGGTATACCCACTCCTCCATTGCTCGTGGGCTGTTCGGCTAGCTCTCGCTTGACCCACCCTATGGGTGCACTCTCCGGAGCTGCAAAAGATGCGTGCCACACGAAGTTTCGTATTCTTAAGTCCGCCACCTTGATGATGTCGTCCGTGGGCCACGCATGTCGTGCCACGTAGAGTAGCTTTGGCACGATGACCGCAGCGGCGATCAGTGCCCGTTGAGCCACCGTGTTGGTCTTAAGCTCCGCTAACGCTAGCCGCACGGTTAACGTTCCGTATGCCTTCTTCCAAGCCGCTTCCGTGGTGTCTCTCGGCCCCGCGATGTGCCCTAGGTACCTGACTTCCTCCGTTACTGCCACTTCTTGCTCCCGAGCTCTTCTTCTTTGTCTTCCGTCGCCTCGTTGGCCTCCGTGTGGATGTCCTGCTGTTGTTCGCCGCCGGGCCCTAAAGCTATCCCTGATGGCTTTGCAACGTTGAGCTTTAGTCCGGACACTGCTGAAAACCTGCCAACCGCTTGGATGGCGGCCTTTTGCATTTTACGGTGCTGTAAGTATACCGCTGTATAGTCAGCGTATCCTGCCACGATCAGGTTGCTCGCTCGCTCGTCCTGACCCATGGGTATTCCTTGTAGCTCTGGTGCTTGTTCGATCTCCGTATACAATAGGTCCACAGCAATTATAAACAGCAACGGTGCCAGCGGGCACCCTTGCCGTATCCCGCTGGTTACCATTACCGGCCTGGAGAGGTCTCCGTTGGCCATGAAGCGAACTGTTGTTCCTCTGTGAATGGCTTCCACTATCGCACAAAACCGCGGTGGGAAACCTTTCCGTCTGAGTACTTCAAGGAGGAAGGTGCAATCGAGCGAATCGTACGCTTTCGCGAAGTCCAGTATTAATACCTGTGCTTCACTGAGGTGATTCATGTCCCCTCCCGTTCGACATAGTTCCTTGGCCGCTTCGAAGAGGTCTATCGCTTCATGTATGGTACGTTCTGGGATAAAGCCGCATTGCTTCTCATGCACCAACTTGGTTATGTATTTCCGGACTCGCCATGCCAGTATTCGCGTAAAAATCTTATAGTCCGTATTGAGCAGGGCAATGGGGCGGTAGTTGAGCGGGTGACTCCGTCCCCCCCCCCCCCCCCTGCTGATGCTGAATATAAAAGCTTCCAAGAATGACGCCGGCGTACTACCGTGGTCCATACAGTCGTTGAAAATCCGTGTCAACAGTGGCACCAACTCCTCATTGTGGTCTTTGTACCATTCGTTGCCAAGCTCGTCGAGCCCGCACGCTTTGCCGCTCTTGCACTTACTGATTTCATCTGCGACCTCCTTTTCAGTTATCTTGTCGCCTAGATCGCTGAGATCTACTAGCTGCCAGTTGCTCGCTAGTCGATCCACGTAGTCCGGTATGGATTCCTGCTGTTTTGCTGCCCCGTTAAAAATATGCTCCCACCTATCGGCTAGTATGTTCGCTTTATCATGTGCTCCCCTCTGGACATGGAGGGCCGTGCTCACTAACGTGGGTATCGTGTTATCTCCATATTTGGTACAGATTCTGCGGGAAAAATGCTTGGTTGACGCTCTTGAACTCCACGCATTTCTAGCGACCGTCACTCGTCGGCGTAGCGCCCGCCGAGAGTCTTGAATATCTAGGATCTTCTTCAAAATAACCCCTCTTTGTGTGTCGCTGTCCACATCCGCATACCCACATCGTTCGAGCTGTTGGTTCAGCCGTTTGATTCTCTGTCTGCACCCGCTGTTCGTCCTTTTGCGTGCTTCCTTTTTGAGCGTAATCATTTCCTGCTTGATTCTTGTCTTAAACTGATCCCATGCAACAGCTGTGCTCTCGTTATCCAGCTTTCCAATCTCTCCAGTCAACTCATCCAGCCTTGCCTTGACCATGCTCGTCGTCGCTGTCTGCACGTATGCCGGGGCCGGATATATTCTCGGTCTCTTTGCTACTCGGATTGCTCCGTGGGGGGAGTGAAGTTCTAGTAGAACCGCCCTGGGATCTGCTGCACACGGAGATTCTTCCGCTAATTGTCCACGCACGAGTTGCTGTGCCGACGCCGTTATGTACCACCGATCCAGCCTTGAGGTGCCGACGGAGCCGTCTGCTGTCTTGTGCCGATGGGTGTGATGTTTGTGAGCGTAGCTGCGTATTTCCTCTCTGTTGACACGCTTCGGCAAGTTCGAGTAGCCCGTGTCCATCAACCCATTTTGCTCAGCGAACTTGTTCAGTTCGCCGGCGCCTACATCTTTCTTGCTGTTCCCGCCAATTCGATCGCGCTGCCTGTCCACTACACAGTTGAAGTCACCTCCGCACACTACAATCGCATCTTCCGGAAAGTTGATGTTTCGTATCTTCGCGTAATACTGCACACGCACCGCCGGGTGCGATGGCGCGTATATGTTGACAAATATAAACTTCTTGCCGCCCACCAACGCTTTTATCATCACTAGGTGTTCAGTCCAGTGTTCACATCCCCACGGTTCTGGGTTCGTCGCTGCTCCATACGGGTTGAGCAGGATTGCGACTCCCGCTCGCCTGTCCACGCCCGACGCCCAGTATGTGTACTTGTGAGCCGTGGCCCTCTTGAATCCCCACATAGCAGCGAATTGTGCTCCTGCTTCTTCATGTTCATCTTCGTTTAGATGGGTCTCTTGCATAAAGGTGATATCGCGTTGCCCTCTTTTGTGGTGCTCCTTGAGCCCCTGTAGTTTTGCCGCTAGATTTTCCATGTGTGTTGCAAGGCCTCTCACGGTCACCGTTGTGAGACCTATCGTTCTGTCGTTTTCATGCTTCTGCAATTGCTGGCGATGTTCATCTCGCCACACCTGCCTTCTTTGCTTCTTTTTCAGTAATTGTCCTTGCCGTCTGAAAGCTCTGCCTGTATTTCGGGCATAAGCCTCCTCTGTGACCTTCTCGTAAAAGTTGGTTAGCTTGGGTTGCGCTGTTTTGCTCTCCACAACCGCGTCCTGCTTTCCTACCCTCTTACTGAGGCGTCCCATCAGACTCGTCCGGCTTCTCATCCATCTTCTCGCTGCGAGATGAATGCTCGTTTGTCTCCTCTCTGTTGTCAGTCCCGTCGCTATAAATCAACGACCCTCTCGCCCCGTCAGTTCGCACTAGGCCCGGTTGCGCTGGTTCGCTTCTCTGCTTCTGTCGAACTTCGTGGTGGGTCACTGAACTGCTGGCTGTCCCGCGGTTCTCCACATCATCCATGGCGACGTCGCTGCCGTCTCGCGTCGGCTCCGCTCTTGACCTGGTGATGCCATTTGCTACCTTCTTTGCCTCTGTGGTCTTTTTGTCTACCACCCTTGTGTCCTTGGCGAGTTTATTTTTCGTCGCTACCTCACTGGTCGGCTCCGTGTTGTCAGTTCCTTCTTGGCGATCCCCTTCTCTACCTTGACATTGCGACTCGTAATGTGTCTCCGACACCTGTGCGACCCGTTTCATCTCCGGCTCCGCGTCTGTGGTGATTGCAAACGGCGTCCCATCCAAAGAGTTTGGTTCGTTGAACCGTTCACTCGCCTTGCTCGCTTTACGCAGTAACCGAAGCTGCTTGGTGGCCGCTTTGGCTGTTTTAACTGAGTTGTACTGTATAAAGTCCATCTTTGCCCACCCGTGTTTGGCAAGGATGTCGTTCCGTCTCTTAGCCAGCTCTGTTAGGTTCCGCAGGTAGCCTTCGTATCTCTCGTCGTCGTAGACGACAGCTTGGAAGTGATTGCCCGTGGCTTGCCATCTCAAGACCAGCACTGGAGGTAGTATTCCTTCTCCAATCAGCTCCTGCAACAGGAGCACGGCCCGCTCGGTTTCTAGGGCGCATATTGTACCCGTGTCGAAGCAATCGTCCTCTGGTAACGCCACTGAGCTGTATGCATAAGCCTGCATTCGTGCGTTTCCAACCGCATCCACATCCAGCGCATATATGGTCTTCCGCGTATGGATGGCCATGCCCTTGATGTGCGACAGGCGGACCCAGAAATGCGTCGAGGCCGCTAACTTCACCGATTTGGCCCTCTGCGCAGCGTAGTGGTTTGCTAGTGCGCATATCCGCACCTCTTGTGGGACGTCTTGGAGTGACCTGATGCCGCTTTGTTTAAGCTCCGCATCTAAATTTTCTGGGTGCAGACGAACTTCCTCGACCAAGGTTGCCACCATACCATTGAGCACATCCTTCTTGAGCATGTTCGCCGCTTCCACGACTTCCTCCGCGGGTTGCAATAGGCCAGTTGACGCATTGTACAGCGCCGCATAGCCGGCTAGCCACCCACACTGCCCATTTCCCGCCACATCCATAATCGTTCCGCCCAGTATGTCCAGCCACGTTTCTAGCGGCGCTCCATCGTCATCCCCTGCCTTGGTGCCAGTAAATATGCAATCCGGGTCTTCCTTCATTGGTACATCTGCTTCCTCCGTTGCTGGGTCCGTCTTGGCAGGATCGGGTCTGGTGGTCCTTGCCGCCGTCCCCACTTGCTCTTGTCTGTAAACGCCCGTGTCTTGTGCGCTCTGCTCCTCTACAGTCTCATGTTGTAGGGGCCGGCTATCTTGGGTTTCGTCTCCATATATTGGTGCAGGAACCTCTGTTGCGTTAATTTGTCTCCTTTCCGTGTAGATGCAGGTACGCGCTTGGTCGGAGACCTTGACCGCGCGTGGCCTTCCCAAGTAGTCTCTTTCCACGCCTTCGTCAGCCCATGGGCTCTCTGGGCCCCTTCGCCGGTGCTCCACTCTTCCGGTACCGTGCGTTTAGGCGACACTGACGCTCGATGCTTCTGTATTTCTTCACTGGTGGAGCTTCGCGGAATTGCGCCCCGGCCATGACCGGCTTTTGCTTGCCCTGGTTGGCCACGTTTCAAGGTCTTTCTCGTGGGTGACCGCCCGCGTTGTTCCGGATAGTCACTTGCCACTGATACCTCGGTGAGCCGTTCATCTTTCCCTTCTTGTGCACTGTCCGGCGCCCCCCATTTCTTCATCTCCGTCTAAGTCGATATGAACTGTCTGCTCTTGTGTCTCAGGTCTCATCGTAGCCCTGTGTGAATCTGCTTGCGCATGATCCCCCGCCGTCGTAGCACCAACGTAGGGCGGTGTGCTCTCCTCAGTTTTCTCCTCATCCTCTGGTATCAGCTGATCCTCTCCATTCGTGGCTTGACTTGGGTCGCGGATCCGGTTGGTCTGCTGTATCATTGGTTGACGATGCATCTCTCATTCACGTGGCAGAGCTGGTCTTTCGATCTCGTCCAATTGGCTGCGTTTACTTGGTGACGTGGCTCTTGGGTTGGCGGAGTTGGGCGCACCTGCATTGTTCTTCCATTCCTGCTTGTTTGCTGCTGTGCGGATGCCTTTTTGCAGCAGCATCTGTAGCTGCGCTATGGTCGTCGGCATCTCCAATTCCCCACCCATCATACTGCTCGGCATCTCCTTCGTAGGCAACTTCCCGCGCAGGCTCAGCCCGTGCTTCCTATGCTGTGCTGCGATGGCTTCCTTCTCCACCCTGCACGTCTTGGTCGGATGGTCGGGTGAGTGACAAGTGCGACACGGCCAATTTGCGTTGACATTGTGATGATGAACCACCACATTTACATCATCGACTGAGATGAAAGTTGGTGTCCTCAGCTTTGTCGGGCACGCAGTTCCCTCAACCGTCACACATTATTCCTTGTCGTTTACTCCATTAGCCTGCTCGTCCGGATGTTTCGTATGCTGCACGTGTAAGCCCAAGCCGTGCGTGAGCATCCAGCGCATGTCTCGCGATGTCATCGTCCCTTTCCTGACTGCCACTGTAAATTCGTAAAAAATCCAATTGCACGAGCGCGTGCGTTACCTTCGCTTTCTCACGCTGCTGCTCATAGTCTACCAGAGTGAGGAGTTTGTTTGCAAATGGCAGCTTCCATCCGGCCCAATTCGACGCGGACTGCTTCCCTTTGAACGTGACCGTTATGAGTCGCTTCTCTGCGTCGAGCGTGATCCGTGACATGCTTTCCTTGAAATCGACTATATCTTGCTTGTGCTGTGGTACTGCCTCTCTGCCCGCCGACACAACCCGCAATATCGCCTCCCTCTGCATGTCGTTTCCAAATCGCTGACCCGGCGCCAGGTGTGTACTCTATGACGTGGAAGAAGTCCGTGACCACCGCTAGCTCCTCCGCGTCCATTGACTGGATGAGGAAAGCGGGCGGTCTGGCGAGCTCCAGCTCGTGGGTCATGATCATGACCAGAGCTCTGTCCTCGTCTTCCGTTCTCTGTCGTAGCTCTAGCACCCTCTCCGCCGGTCGCATACACAGTTCCTTCATACGCCTTTGCTCTTCCGTCTCTTTATTGCCTCCGCTGGGTGACAGGCCCTTGCTGACAGCACCTAGATACGTTCCGCCAGGCATCGCCGCGCCGGTGGGAGCCACGGGCTTTTCTGGCACTCCTTCAAGATGACAAAAGAGTAAGCGGGTCTCCACCTCTGCTTGACCCAAATTCTCTTCGATCACCCATCCGTGCATGACTTTACACATCCCTCTGCCGTGTTCCAAGTTACTTAAGTCCCAGTAGCTCTGGAGGTTCTTGTATTTCTCGATTTGCGCCTCTGTCGGCTGGTCAGCCCACTCCGCCCGGAGCCGCTGCTCGTTTCGGTCGTCCCTTGTTTGCTTGCTCACCCAGCTTTGGAAGCGCCGGTTTGCCGCTAGCTCACCTACCCTTAGGACCGTGTGTAGCACGTAGTCTTGTTTTGCACCTTGAACCAAATAATGTCTCAGCTGCTGGAACGCGGCTGCTCCGTCGTTTTTGGGGTCGTCTCCGTCTCTTTGCACCGGCTTCGCGTTCGAAGGACTTCCATTGGTCTTCGACTTCCCTTGCGTCTTCCGTGGTGATGTCTTGCTAGCACCTCCTTGCTTGTCCCCACTCCCATTCGCAGCTCCTCCCTCCCTGGTTTGCTGTGATTCCGGTCACCTTGCACTTGTGCTTTCTTGTTGGACACTGTAGTCCAGCCCTCTGTCTGCTCACTCGCAGCCCTCGCTCCGCTGTGTGCTGCGTCTGCATCCGCAGGAACAGCCGCCGCCACTCGTCCTGCTTCAGCTGCCTGCGCACCTTGCGCACCTTTCATGGTCGTTTCTTGGTGCCGCCTCTTCAAATTACTTGAAAATTGTATGGCCGGGGGTGCCAGGCCTTCCACGTACCCCCCCCCCCCCGGTCTGTGTTTCTTGTCCGGTTAGCCCCGAGTCCGAAGAGTCGCGCGCCCTAGCCGATAAATCTGGAAGTGTAGAGTGCTATGTCAAGCTGCATCCAGTACTCCTCGCTCTTGATGTGATGGTGGCCAAGCAATGTTTTGCTGACGAACGAAGAAGCAACGCACGCTCATGAGCTGTTGAAGAAGCTGGGGGAACTGAATGAAGTGACGAAGGCACTCCAAGACTCCACGCTCACTTTAGGTGGCACCCGTCGTGGATTTGACCTCGTTGCCCGCAAGTACCCTCGGATGAAAGCGCGACTGGCAAGCGACGCACCTGTTGTCAACTACCCTGAGCTAGAAACTGGAATCGTGAAGATTATTCTGGGTTCGAGATTGAGCGCACGTGAGCAGCCGGTATGCGCTCCTTTCAAGTGTTCGGGAGGCGATGTCACCTCAGCGGAGAAAAGCCGATCGTTTTGATGTCGGGTTCTAGTAGACGAGCAAGTCTCGTGCTGCGGTGTACATGGCTCTGGTGTGAGTACCCCCAACGTCAAATGAGTGCGATCGCTTTCTTTTCGCAGTCCAAGCTCGTTTACTTAGACTTGCCGAATACCATGAACCCTGACACGCTCGAACTTCTGATGATTCTTTCCTTCAACAAGGACTGGTGGGACGCAACTAGTGTACAATCAATTAAACAGAACAGGCCGGGAGCTGCAAGAATAACGACGTTATGATTATTGCGTTGATATGCTGATGGATAATGAACAATGCCATATTGAGGAACCCTGTCCATCTGGCACAACTTGTACGTCGCATCGAGGTGCAGGACGTACGTGGATGGATCGTGATCCAGTTTCAGAAGGAGCTGTAGTAATGACACACCCACCGCGAACACGTCAGTGTCCGACTCACGACCTACAATGGGTTCATATTAGGCGTTCGACCGCCACATGAAGGTGAAGGGTGCGACTGCTCCTCCTCGGCTCGAAACGCGTGTTTGCGTACCTTCGCCGTCACGTCGTCCTGGAAATCACTTCCGCCAAGGTGAGCACGATGGTAGTGCTGCACAAAGCGCTGCATCTTTGCAAGGGAAGGTATCGCAGCCACGCCCACTTGAAAGCGCCTGACGAGTCCAGAGAAAGTGTTCATGGGCTTGTGGTTGTAGGTACACATGTCGCGTATAAATGCTTTATTTCCTCTGTCAGCCACTCTCGACGCGCTGGGTACAGCGAGGGACCTGTGTTGGCCCACCTCCGATATGTTGACCACTTCCACCATAATACAGACCTCCACCTTGCCTCTCCACGAACAACGCGCATACGGAGTGACAGCCTCGAACTTGCACACCGGCAGCTTGGTCCACATGTTATACGGCGTGGGTTCAGTGCACAGCGAGCACGGCGAGAGTCCGCTCTTGCCCACTTTGTAGGCCTGGAGTAATTCTAGGATCCTATCGCTGTCGTAGGAAGAAACGTCTCTAGCTAGAAGAGTCCAGTTGATTTCAGCGCGAGGCATGGCGGTGACGAGGTAGCGGATGAAGCTAGAAGTTGGTGGTAGGTAGGAAAAATGAAGTGCTGCCAGAGCTAGCGCTAACGACATTTGATACGCGATATGCGAGCATGAAAATACGTGTTTACGCTTCTTCATTGGCCAAAAATAGGTAGGGGGAAGCTGGCACCGATAAGGGAGCTAGTAGAATGACTGATGGAGGGGTTAATCTGTTGTGAGCTGATTAGAAAGTGATAATCAACAAATATTTGTGCCAATCATGTGAATTGTGTGTAATTCGCATATTTTGTGTGGTTTTAGGGCGTTGTCCTCGCTGACACATCTAATTTGCACGGTTCACGTTTGCATCTTCTGTTCCGAGCGCAGGGTTGCGCGCAGGCGTGGAGAGAGCGCACGTGGCGGGTCCCGTGAAGATTTGGGCGGTCGACACAGCGCTGATCAGGGCTCCACCGTACGCACCAGTACACACGGCTGGTGGAGAAGGTGCGTTGCAAATGAATGGCGCGTCGTCGGAAGTCTCAAGTACGGAGTCGAATCCCCAGATAAGTTTGGAACGCGGTTCGTCATATCGTCGGTATTATTGGCCAGCGCCACGCTACGCTCTTGGTGCCCTTTGATCCTGGAAGCCAGGGCTACGAAGCGCATGACGTGCTTGGAGATCTTAGGCTTATCCTGCTGAACTTCCATATTGGGCAGGCCATGTCCAGGCCAAAATGTGTGATGATCGCGTAAGTGTTCGTGACCTGTGTGATGGGGTGGGTCGCACAGATGCAACTCCTTGCTCTGGAGCTCGTCCGTCATGTTGCGCGCTCACATTATGGCCGGTGTAGCGAGTTGTTCATTAGGTTACGGTTGTGATAATAAAATAGTGCTCAAGTGAAAATGTATTTTCGGTACAGATGAGCTGGTGCAAGATCTTCAAGCAAGCGACCAAGCAGATAAACAATAATAAGTACACCTAGCACATTTATACACCTCAAACAGATCGGTGTATTGCAGTAGGTCAGCAATCTTTTCGGCCTCAATCATCTTTGACAACAGCCGATCCGTGCTTCCGAGCTTGTCTTCGTCGTGAACATCGTCCGGAATACGTTTGAGATCGGGATAATTCATCTTTGACTTCCTACGGCGGTGCTCCTTTTGACTATGGGAAATAAAAGCCTGCAAGAACCATCGCTGGTCATGGATCATTTCGTTTGTTATCTGGAACATATACATCTCAGTACACCATGTCTCACATTACATTTACAATCTATACGTTATCAATTTACACAATTTCACTTACCCCTGACAACTCCATGCAGGTATCAAACCACCACAGCATCCATAAGTATTCATACTCCTTGCCTCTGATTGTATTCAAACAATATTTGGAGTACGTTTCGCACATTACGTTGACCGGCAGCATTTCAATGAAATCATCTATATCTGAGCCTGAATGAAAATGAAGGCCAAAACCCTTTACACGACACATTAGCAACGCCATTTAAGGCCCTCCAATATTTGCTGGAGAAGTCAAATTTGGAAATACGCTCTGTTTGTCCGTCGGGCTGCGGGTGATCCGCAGTCGACATGGATAATTGCGTCCCAAGAAGTGTAAAACTTCTTGCCTGAATCGCGCTGTAAAGCGCGGATCCCGATCCGACACGATGTCGAGTGGCATACCATGGTGTCTAAACACCAGGTCAACAAACAGACATGCCGTCTGTTTGGCTGTCACCTCGGCTGGTACTGCAGCAAGATGCACCATCTTGCTGAAGCGGTCAACAAAGACATCTATACCAGTCCTCCGCTTGTTGTCTTGCGGAAGACCAAAACCAAAGTCCATTGAAATGGACTGGCAGCACTTGTAGCGGGGCTACGCAGTCGGTTCACCTCCTACCTTAGTACAACATGCACCAAGGAATACATTCAGGTTGACCACTCCACAGAGTGGTCCACATTCATAGTAAAAGGCATATGACTGGTAGAAAGCAACATCTTTCTACCAATGAGAGTAATTAATTAGATAAGGATTCTGCCAGCCATCCAAGGGCAGAACCTCTCATTAGAAATATCAGTTTTAGGAGGAAACCCCATTTACAATCAATACAGTTCTCATTTGGCACCAAAGCTATCGTTCGGTTCCTTTATCTAGGTTTAAGTATACTTGTGGATACAAGTATACTGAACTTAAGTAAATTACTCCTACGCTTCCTCATACACGTGCGCACACGTGTAAGCTTAAGTAGTGGGTCTAAGCAGACCCATTACACCTGGTAGCACTTTGTAGTCCGTCCAACGACCGACTAACACGTTCGTATGGAATACGAACGCGGGGCTGAGAACCTGCCCTCGGACAGTAAGATGTCCGTGGGTAGCCCAAACACGTCTGCAACGCTTGTTGCGCGTGCAGACTGCCCCCACCTGTCGGAACCAGAGTGGGAGGTCCTCCAACGACTGTCAACAGTCATTGGGGAAGCAGCGGTAGCAACGATGTTGCGTACGCTATCGCCGACGGAGCAAAACGGTATTGATTTGGGTTTCATCGTGAAGGAACAGCGTGAAACCGCTGCTCGAACTTCGGTGTCGCCATCGGCCACACCGCGCGTGGAGTCATTGAAACTCCACGTAAGCAGCTACGTTGGAAGAGAGGGGGAGCCTCTCCTCCGTTGGCTTGTCGAGGTCGACACTGCCATTGCGGCACGACGTATCGTCGACCCGTTGTCGAAAGTTGCGTTCGCCATGTCATGTCTTGGCGGACGAGCGAGGAGTTGGGCGTACGGACGCCGACTCACAGACCCTACGTGCTTTAGCACGTACGAGGATTTCAAGGAGGAGCTCAAACTAGCGTTTGAGCCCCCGCAGAACGAGTTCCGATCGAGGGCGGAGTTCCTCGATCTGCAACAGGGCAAGCATGACGTGCATGCTTACGTCCAAAGAGCACGGTACTTGGTCTCGAACATCGTAACCAACCCGATCGACGAGGCGACAAAGGTCGTCACGTTCATGAAAAGCCTTAGAGATGGGCCTGTGAAGATCTATCTCTTCCGAGAGTATCCCAATACTCTTGAAGCTGCCATTGCGCTCGCAATGCAAGAAGAGTTTAGCCTGCGGCAGGCTAAGCTGCATGTGAGCATCCCGCGGCTGATGCCACGACCGGTGATAAGGCCGTCGGGAGGTCCCGAACCAATGGACCTCTCGAGTGCGACCGCTGCTGGGAACCAGCAGCGTCATGGATCAACGAATGTGCGTTGTTTCCGCTGCGGAAACATCGGTCACTACGCTCGTGAGTGCACAGCACCTGTGCATGCGGCGAGTAGCCGTCGTGGCGATACTGTGTATCGTCACGGGCAATAAAAAACCCAGAGGGACCAGCAGAGCGCCCCGCGCCTGCTGGTGATGCGGTCGAGCGTGTCGACATCGGACACGCTGCAATGAAGATCACTGCCCCCAGTGAGAGTCAATCTCACTACAAGAAGCAAGATGACAAGCCGAATCTTGTCATCCTGAAGGTAAGCTCGAAGAGAGAGAGGTCTCTTCGTGCTCTAGTGGACTATGGTGCGTCGAACAATTTTGTTCGACTGCAGAGCCTTCCAAGGCTTGACTTTGAGGAGGTGGAAACACCTCGAAGTCTGTTGGAAGTGAGGCTAGCAACGGGTGTCGTTGTTAGAACCGAGAAGCGTATCGTACGCGTACGCTTCTCGTATCAAGAGAAGGAGTTCGTCGACGAGCTTATCGTCCTCGAACTGGACGATAAGTTCGATATGGTGTTGGGCATGCCGTGGCTTACACGGCATGATCCGGTGATCGACTGGACGAAGCGCACGATCGTGCGCTTCGGGAGCAGCAGCAGCGCGACAGAGAGCGCTGGCCCTGTCGGCGCAGCACATGCACCACATGGTGCATGCGGCCCTCCACCAGAGACAGCGCGAAATGAGGCTGTCTCCGGTCACCCCAAGCGAACGCGAACGACTGCGAGAGTCGTTGGAAGAAGATGTGAAACGAATCAGCAGGGCCTGATTCGATCGGATTCGAGAGGGTCTCGAAGCGTCCGGGGCGACGCGGTCGTGTCGACAGGTAATGTCGACACACAATTTGTCGAGAGACACTCCGCCGTTAGGCGTTCAGGTAAAGAAGGCGCGTCGGCTCTGGGAGCCGACGCTGCAAGCAGTGCGGACGGTTGCAAACGTCCCGCACCGGACATGCTTGCGAGCTCGCGTGCAGCCAGGCTGCACGACGAAGCGGTACGCGATCAAGCCGGGCTTGAACGCGTGCGCCCGCGGGTAGAACCCGTCGGTGAATACAAGGAATAACTGTCCACGGCCGGGCCTGGACAAGAAGAAACTCGCGGAGCCGGGCTCCGCACGATAAGTGAACGGCGCAAGCGAGCAAAGCTGCACAAGTCTCGGTCAAGGACCGAGATGCTACAGGCAGTGTCTGCCGGGCAGACACAGGAGTTGGAGACAACCACCGAGACACTGAGTGCCTTGACGCGTACGAGTATTGGTCTCCAATACAAGAAGATGATGCTGGATAATCCTCCGACGTTAGCGTCGGAGTTGATGTCGCTCCCAGTCATAAGCTGGAAGCATTTCGCTCGCGAACTGCACGATGGACGCATCGAGCAGATCTGCATCCTCTCGGACGTCGAGAGGATGACGTGTGAAGCAGAAGAGCTGAATCAGCTCATCTCTGAGGGCGCGGACGCCCTCAGCGCGAAGTCGAAGAAGGAACGCTTCGACGAGCAAGGATGGGACTCGCTCAAGGCGAGCCCCTTTTACAAGGTCTTGCGTGAGTACAAGGATGTACTCCCGGACGACATTCCTGCGGAGTTACCGCAGGACAAGGGTGTTCAGCACGAGATTGATTTCGTGCCGGGAGCGAAGTACTGCCTCACGCGGCAGTGGCCACTGCCGCGTGAGCAAGTCAAAGCCATCGACGACTTCTTTGAAAGTCGTCGCAATGCAGGACAAGTGCGGGAATCGAAGTCCCCGCACAGCGCGCCTACGTTCTGTGTGAAGAAACCACAGGGCGGGTGGTGCATCGTTCATGCGTACAACAATCTGAACGATGCGACGGTACCGGCGCAGACGCCGATACCTCGAAAAGATGTGATCATCGATTCGATGACCTCGAGTACTATCTTCAGTACTCTTGATCTGAGAGACGGGTTCTATCAGATCCTCATGTGTGAGAGCGATATCCCTCTCACAGCGGTAAGCACTCCGAGCGGCTCGTAATGCCGCAGGGGCTGAAGAACGCCCCAGCGACGTTCAACAGGTGCGTCACGCAGTTGTTGCGCTCGGTGCGCGACTTCGCACCGAGCTATTTCGATGATGTGTTCATTCACAGCCGGGTTGTGAATGGGAAGTTGGATGTGGAGATGCATACAGAGCATCTCCGCAAGTTGCTTGAGCTCATGCGAAAGCACAAGCTCTATACAAACCTGAAGAAGTGTATCTTCGGGGACACCGAGATACCCGTACTTGGGTGTCTCGTGGGGAAGAACGGCGTACGCCCTGACCCAGGAAAGGTCAGAGTGATCAATGAATGGCCTACGCCTTCAAACGTAAAGGAACTGCGGCAGTTCCTTGGACTCGCCACGTACTTGTGCAAGTACGTGAGCAACTACGCGGGCAAGATTCGCCCGCTGTCGCAGCTCTTAAAGAAAGAGGCTGCATGGGAATGGACTGCTGATTGTCAGCAGGCCTTTGAAGCAGTCAAGCAGGGCTTGACTGAGGCGCCGATCTTGGCGGTGGCCGACCAAGATCGCTCATTCCACGTTGTGTGCGATGCATCCGATTTCGCGATCGGATGCGCACTGATGCAACTCGATCACGAAGGTCGTGATCATGTGGTTTACTACCAATCGCGTCAGCTGAAGCCAGCTGAGCGCAATTACCCGGTACATGACAAGGAACTCCTTGCCATGAAGTATGCACTCGCAAAGTTTCGAGTGTATCTACTTGGGAGTAGACCACTCGTGGTCTACACCGACCACGCATCGTTGCGTACGGCGATCAAGTCGCCGCACATATCCCAAAGAATGGCACGGTGGCTGTCATTCTTTGCTGAATACAACTTCCAGGTTGAGTACAAACCTGGAAGGTTGAATGTCGTGGCCGACGCGCTTTCGCGTCGACCAGATTATGCGGTGCAAGAGGCCGACGTCAACGCAGTTGGCGTCGTCAGGACGACTACACCCTCGTCGTCCATGTTGGATGACGTGAAGGCCGCATACGCGCATGATGCGAATGCGAAGCAGTTGTTGGAGTACTTCTCCACACCTTCTGACAAGTCTCGTCAGAAGCTGGTCAAACACCTTCGTGCTCGTGTACACCGTTACCGTGTACACAATGGTCTGCTGCTTTACAGCGCAGTTGACGACAACGCAGATCGCATTGTCGTGCCAGATGATCATGAGTTGAAGCTCGAGATCACGTACGAGTACCACGATGCCCCGACATCGGGACATCCTGGCCGTGAGAAGACATACTTGCTTCTCACGCGTGACTTCTATTGGAGTCACCAGTACAAATGGGTACGCAAGTACGTTCGTGCTTGCGAGGTATGCCAGCGCGTAAAGCCTGCGCCCAACTCGCAGGCTCCGCTTCAATCACTACCGACTCCGTCGGGGGTCTGCTTAGACCCACTACTTAAGCTTACACGTGTGCGCACGTGTATGAGGAAGCGTAGGAGTAATTTACTTAAGTTCAGTATACTTGTATCCACAAGTATACTTAAACTAAGACAAAGGAACCGAACGATAGCTTTGGTGCCAAATGAGAACTGTATTGATTGTAAATGGGGTTTCCTCCTAAAACTGATATTTCTAATGAGAGGTTCTGCCCTTGGATGGCTGGCAGAATCCTTATCTAATTAATTACTCTCATTGGTAGAAAGATGTTGCTTTCTACCAGTCATATGCCTTTTACTATGAATGTGGACCACCCTGTGGAGTGGTCACCTGAATGTATTCCTTAGTGCATGTTGTACTAAGGTAGGAGGTGAACCGACTGCGTAGCCCCGCTACAAGTGCTGCCAGTCCATTTCAATGGACTTTGGTTTTGGTCTTCCGCAGGACAACAAGCGGAGGACTGGTATAGATGTCTTTGTTGACCGCTTCAGCAAGATGGTGCATCTTGCTGCAGTACCAGCCGAGGTGACAGCCAAACAGACGGCATGTCTGTTTGTTGACCTGGTGTTTAGACACCATGGTATGCCACTCGACATCGTGTCGGATCGGGATCCGCGCTTTACAGCGCGATTCAGACAAGAAGTTTTACACTTCTTGGGACGCAATTATCCATGTCGACTGCGGATCACCCGCAGCCCGACGGACAAACAGAGCGTGTCAACCGCGTGTTGGTTGACACCATGAAGAGCTACGCGCACTTGTTCCATCAATGGATCGACTGCTTGCCGATGGCGGAGTTCGCCATCAACAACTCGGTGCATGTCTCGACAGGACACATGCGTCTCGACAGGACACATGCCGTTCTACGAGAACGCCGTGAGGCACCCACGCGTACCGAGCGTACTCGGTGCGGTAGCTCCTTCCTTAAGTGGGGGAGGGTATCCGGTTAATTCAAAACAACCGGATAAGCACGCTGATACAAACAATGTATCAGCTGTGACGACTCGCGCACGTACTGCGCGCAGTCATGGCGACGACAAGACAGTGTCTACGACGGGCGTAGACACTTGAAACGACAACGAACAACACGCGCAGGCCGGGCCTGCTGCGAACAAGGAGCACGAACTGAACCAGGGGTTCAGCTCGGATGCAATGGACTTTGTCCAGCGTCGACAAGCCGTAATTCGGTTTGTCCAAGATGCAATAGCAGCTTCTGTCGATCGACAGAAGCTGAATGCCGATAACACCGGCAGAGGAAACACAAATGAATTCAAAGTTGGTTCATTAGTTCTGTTAGCTATGCAGAACCTAGCTAAACATGCAGTTTCCGATTTCGGAGCAAGCAAGCTTGCTCCGCGCTTCATTGGGCCATTCACCGTGTTGGCGAAGCATGGCAACGCGTACACACTGGACATACCGTCCAGCATGCGCCTGCACCCAACGTTTTACGTTGGGCGACTGAAGCCGTACGTGCAGCACGTCACCTACGTCTGGTGACTCACCAAAGCGCTCTCGAGCGCGGCGACGCGCTTCAAGGCGGAAGAGAGCCTCGTTCCGACCTCGACCTTGACGTTCGAGGTCGTCTGCGCAACCTCCGCGAGCTGCGCCTTCAACAAGCTCAGCTCCTGACGCAGAGCAGCACACTGCGACGCTTGGAGACGCTCAACAGCCTCCAAGCGAGACTCAAGGTTTGGTTGACCAAGCCCGGGGCATCCCCCCCCCCCCCCCCCCCCCGTTGCGAGACGCACGCGGGGCAACTCGCTGGATCGTCCAGCGAATTGTTGGTCATCGGAACCAGACCCGAGGTCCGGTTCATTTTCGAATTCGTTGGAGAGGATTTCCTCCCCAACACGATACGTGGAAATCACGGAATGTCCTGATGGAGGACATTCCGGAAATGGTGACGGCGTACGAAGGCCGCCACCGCCACCTCCGCCGAAGGGCGTAAAACTTGGGCGAGCGCTGTAGTCGCCTACAGCACTCGAATAAGTGCTGCGATTATCCGCAGCACTAGAAGACGCCTGCGCCTGAAAACTGGCGCGCAGGGTCTTGAGGTCGTCAGGTACACACATGGACGTGTACCCGTTGACGTCCCGCTCAGTGATGCGTACTGCTCCGGGGTAGCAGTACTCACAAGCAGTGTCATAAGGCACTGCGCAAGGAAGTCCAATACCGACTGCACCATGGTGCAGTCGTTCAAGTTTTCCACGCTTCGAGAGCTTCTCGTAGCGCTCCCGCGCCTGGCTAATCCGATCGCGATAGCCAGTGGGGTTCTTGTTGAAGTTTTCAACAAAGGCACTCCAACTCTGACAAAGTGCCTGCCACTCGGGCACTTTGCTTCTGCGAGAAGTCTTCTTGCTCGCAAACCATCGGAGCTCATGGAAGAGCCCGATGAAGTAGTCGCGCCTTTGATCCGTCATCGGATCAAAGTGCAATCGCTTCGCGACGTCATCGTCAACGATGGCGTTGCACGAATACAGCGCGTACAGATTCGGTGGCACGGTCGCTCCGAATCGGCTGCTGATCTCAAACTGAGACGGCATCCACGGCTCGCGCACTGGCTCAGTGTGCGAGGCCGCAACAACAGCGGATGGAGCAGAGTCATCTCCATCCCGCGGAGTCGTCAAGGCTCCAGCGGCAGCGAGCGGTGTTCCACTGCCGCTGCGCGAACGCTTCGAGCTCGAAGCGTTCGAGTCGTCCTCGCGTGGACGACGTAGACCCACATTGGGGTCAGTGTGGCCCGGAGACAAGGTGTCCTTGTCTCCTTCGAGTTCTCCCTCCTCGACTTCGCTTCCGTAGTCGAGGGGAACTCCCTCTCCACCAGGAGAGTAGATGCCCACCCCAGTCTCGACAGCAATGATCTTGCCTGTCTTGTTTCGGATGGCATGAGAAACATGCCATCTCAAGTGGTATCCAGCAACAGAGAGGCGACTCCCTGTTGCCGCGCTTGTCGACATTGCCGTCGAGGCGATGTCAGTGGCGGTCGTGGCTGAGGCAGCGGCCGTCGTCGCCGTGGAGGCGACGACAGCACTAGCTGTTGCCGAAGCGGCCGGCGTCTTAGACAAAGACGTCGTTGGTGTGCTCGTTGGGAATGAGCACGTGTTCTTCCGAAGAAAATACGGATTGACGTGTCGAAACCGGTACGTCAACTCCTAACGGGGGGATGGTGTAGCGGGGCTACACATTCGGTTCACCTCCTACCTTAGTACAACATGCACTAAGGAATACATTCAGGTGATCACTCCACAGGGTGGTCCGCACTCGTAGCAAAAGGCATATGACTGGTAGAAAGCAACATCTTTCTACCAATGAGAGTAATTCATTAGATAGGGATTCTGCCAGCCATACGATGGCAGAACCTCTCATTAGAAATATCAGTTTTAGGAGGAAACCCCATTTACAATCAATACAGTTCTCATTTGGCACCAAAGCTATCGTTCGGTTCCTTTGTCTTAGTTTAAGTATACTTGCGGATACAAGTATACTGAACTTAAGTAAATTACTCCTACGCTTCCTCATACACGTGCGCACACGTGTAAGCTTAAGTAGTGGGTCTAAGCAGACCCCCGACGGAGTCGGTAGTGATTGAAGCGGAGCCTGCGAGTTGGGCGCAGGCTTTACGCGCTGGCATACCTCGCAAGCACGAACGTACTTGCGTACCCATTTGTACTGGTGACTCCAATAGAAGTCACGCGTGAGAAGCAAGTATGTCTTCTCACGGCCAGGATGTCCCGATGTCGGGGCATCGTGGTACTCGTACGTGATCTCGAGCTTCAACTCATGATCATCTGGCACGACAATGCGATCTGCGTTGTCGTCAACTGCGCTGTAAAGCAGCAGACCATTGTGTACACGGTAACGGTGTACACGAGCACGAAGGTGTTTGACCAGCTTCTGACGAGACTTGTCAGAAGGTGTGGAGAAGTACTCCAACAACTGCTTCGCATCCGCATCATGCGCGTATGCGGCCTTCACGTCATCCAACATGGACGACGAGGGTGTAGTCGTCCTGACGACGCCAACTGCGTTGACGTCGGCCTCTTGCACCGCATAATCTGGTCGACGCGAAAGCGCGTCGGCCACGACATTCAACCTTCCAGGTTTGTACTCAACCTGGAAGTTGTATTCAGCAAAGAATGACAGCCACCGTGCCATTCTTTGGGATATGTGCGGCGACTTGATCGCCGTACGCAACGATGCGTGGTCGGTGTAGACCACGAGTGGTCTACTCCCAAGTAGATACACTCGAAACTTTGCGAGTGCATACTTCATGGCAAGGAGTTCCTTGTCATGTACCGGGTAATTGCGCTCAGCTGGCTTCAGCTGACGCGATTGGTAGTAAACCACATGATCACGACCTTCGTGATCGAGTTGCATCAGTGCGCATCCGATCGCGAAATCGGATGCATCGCACACAACGTGGAATGAGCGATCTTGGTCGGCCACCGCCAAGATCGGCGCCTCAGTCAAGCCCTGCTTGACTGCTTCAAAGGCCTGCTGACAATCAGCAGTCCATTCCCATGCAGCCTCTTTCTTTAAGAGCTGCGACAGCGGGCGAATCTTGCCCGCGTAGTTGCTCACGTACTTGCACAAGTACGTGGCGAGTCCAAGGAACTGCCGCAGTTCCTTTACGTTTGAAGGCGTAGGCCATTCATTGATCACTCTGACCTTTCCTGGGTCAGGGCGTACGCCGTTCTTCCCCACGAGACACCCAAGTACGGGTATCTCGGTGTCCCCGAAGATACACTTCTTCAGGTTTGTATAGAGCTTGTGCTTTCGCATGAGCTCAAGCAACTTGCGGAGATGCTCTGTATGCATCTCCACATCCAACTTCCCATTCACAACCCGGCTGTGAATGAACACATCATCGAAATAGCTCGGTGCGAAGTCGCGCACCGAGCGCAACAACTGCGTGACGCACCTGTTGAACGTCGCTGGGGCGTTCTTCAGCCCCTGCGGCATTACGAGCCGCTCGGAGTGCTTACCGCTGTGAGAGGGATATCGCTCTCACACATGAGGATCTGATAGAACCCGTCTCTCAGATCAAGAGTACTGAAGATAGTACTCGAGGTCATCGAATCGATGATCACATCTTTTCGAGGTATCGGCGTCTGCGCCGGTACCGTCGCATCGTTCAGATTGTTGTACGCATGAACGATGCACCACCCGCCCTGTGGTTTCTTCACACAGAACGTAGGCGCGCTGTGCGGGGACTTCGATTCCCGCACTTGTCCTGCATTGCGACGACTTTCAAAGAAGTCGTCGATGGCTTTGACTTGCTCACGCGGCAGTGGCCACTGCCGCGTGAGGCAGTACTTCGCTCCCGGCACGAAATCAATCTCGTGCTGAACACCCTTGTCCTGCGGTAACTCCGCAGGAATGTCGTCCGGGAGTACATCCTTGTACTCACGCAAGACCTTGTAAAAGGGGCTCGCCTTGAGCGAGTCCCATCCTTGCTCGTCGAAGCGTTCCTTCTTCGACTTCGCGCTGAGGGCGTCCGCGCCCTCAGAGATGAGCTGATTCAGCTCTTCTGCTTCACACGTCATCCTCTCGACGTCCGAGAGGATGCAGATCTGCTCGATGCGTCCATCGTGCAGTTCGCGAGCGAAATGCTTCCAGCTTATGACTGGGAGCGACATCAACTCCGACGCTAACGTCGGAGGATTATCCAGCATCATCTTCTTGTATTGGAGACCAATACTCGTACGCGTCAAGGCACTCAGTGTCTCGGTGGTTGTCTCCAACTCCTGTGTCTGCCCGGCAGACACTGCCTGTAGCATCTCGGTCCTTGACCGAGACTTGTGCAGCTTTGCTCGCTTGCGCCGTTCACTTATCGTGCGGAGCCCGGCTCCGCGAGTTTCTTCTTGTCCAGGCCCGGCCGTGGACAGTTATTCCTTGTATTCACCGACGGGTTCTACCCGCGGGCGCACGCGTTCAAGCCCGGCTTGATCGCGTACCGCTTCGTCGTGCAGCCTGGCTGCACGCGAGCTCGCAAGCATGTCCGGTGCGGGACGTTTGCAACCGTCCGCACTGCTTGCAGCGTCGGCTCCCAGAGCCGACGCGCCTTCTTTACCTGAACGCCTAACGGCGGAGTGTCTCTCGACAAATTGTGTGTCGACATTACCTGTCGACACGACCGCGTCGCCCCGGACGCTTCGAGACCCTCTCGAATCCGATCGAATCAGGCCCTGCTGATTCGTTTCACATCTTCTTCCAACGACTCTCGCAGTCGTTCGCGTTCGCTTGGGGTGACCGGAGACAGCCTCATTTCGCGCTGTCTCTGGTGGAGGTCCGCATGCACCATGTGGTGCATGTGCTGCGCCGACAGGGCCAGCGCTCTCTGTCGCGCTGCTGCTGCTCCCGAAGCGCACGATCGTGCGCTTCGTCCAGTCGATCACCGGATCATGCCGTGTAAGCCACGGCATGCCCAACACCATATCGAACTTATCGTCCAGTTCGAGGACGATAAGCTCGTCGACGAACTCCTTCTCTTGATACGAGAAGCGTACGCGTACGATACGCTTCTCGGTTCTAACAACGACACCCGTTGCTAGCCTCACTTCCAACAGACTTCGAGGTGTTTCCACCTCCTCAAAGTCAAGCCTTGGAAGGCTCTGCAGTCGAACAAAATTGTTCGACGCACCATAGTCCACTAGAGCACGAAGAGACCTCTCTCTCTTCGAGCTTACCTTCAGGATGACAAGATTCGGCTTGTCATCTTGCTTCTTGTAGTGAGATTGACTCTCACTGGGGGCAGTGATCTTCATTGCAGCGTGTCCGATGTCGACACGCTCGACCGCATCACCAGCAGGCGCGGGGCGCTCTGCTGGTCCCTCTGGGTTTTTTATTGCCCGTGACGATACACAGTATCGCCACGACGGCTACTCGCCGCATGCACAGGTGCTGTGCACTCACGAGCGTAGTGACCGATGTTTCCGCAGCGGAAACAACGCACATTCGTTGATCCATGACGCTGCTGGTTCCCAGCAGCGGTCGCACTCGAGAGGTCCATTGGTTCGGGACCTCCCGACGGCCTTATCACCGGTCGTGGCATCAGCCGCGGGATGCTCACATGCAGCTTAGCCTGCCGCAGGCTAAACTCTTCTTGCATTGCGAGCGCAATGGCAGCTTCAAGAGTATTGGGATACTCTCGGAAGAGATAGATCTTCACAGGCCCATCTCTAAGGCTTTTCATGAACGTGACGACCTTTGTCGCCTCGTCGATCGGGTTGGTTACGATGTTCGAGACCAAGTACCGTGCTCTTTGGACGTAAGCATGCACGTCATGCTTGCCCTGTTGCAGATCGAGGAACTCCGCCCTCGATCGGAACTCGTTCTGCGGGGGCTCAAACGCTAGTTTGAGCTCCTCCTTGAAATCCTCGTACGTGCTAAAGCACGTAGGGTCTGTGAGTCGGCGTCCGTACGCCCAACTCCTCGCTCGTCCGCCAAGACATGACATGGCGAACGCAACTTTCGACAACGGGTCGACGATACGTCGTGCCGCAATGGCAGTGTCGACCTCGACAAGCCAACGGAGGAGAGGCTCCCCCTCTCTTCCAACGTAGCTGCTTACGTGGAGTTTCAATGACTCCACGCGCGGTGTGGCCGATGGCGACACCGAAGTTCGAGCAGCGGTTTCACGCTGTTCCTTCACGATGAAACCCAAATCAATACCGTTTTGCTCCGTCGGCGATAGCGTACGCAACATCGTTGCTACCGCTGCTTCCCCAATGACTGTTGACAGTCGTTGGAGGACCTCCCACTCTGGTTCCGACAGGTGGGGGCAGTCTGCACGCGCAACAAGCGTTGCAGACGTGTTTGGGCTACCCACGGACATCTTACTGTCCGAGGGCAGGTTCTCAGCCCCGCGTTCGTATTCCATACGAACGTGTTCTTAGTCGGTCGTTGGACGGACTACAAAGTGCTACCAGGTGTAATGGGTCTGCTTAGGCCCACTACTTAAGCTTACACGTGTGCGCACGTGTATGAGGAAGCGTAGGAGTAATTTACTTAAGTTCAGTATACTTGTATCCGCAAGTATACTTAAACTAAGACAAAGGAACCGAACGATAGCTTTGGTGCCAAATGAGAACTGTATTGATTGTAAATGGGGTTTCCTCCTAAAACTGATATTTCTAATGAGAGGTTCTGCCATCGTACGGCTGGCAGAATCCCTATCTAATGAATTACTCTCATTGGTAGAAAGATGTTGCTTTCTACCAGTCATATGCCTTTTGCTACGAATGCGGACCACTCTGTGGAGTGGTCAACCTGAATGTATTCCTTAGTGCATGTTGTACTAAGGTAGGAGGTGAACCGACTGCGTAGCCCCGCTACAGACGTGTACAATCACGTACTTGAACGACATTAGCGATAGTGCCCACCTCTTCAACTTCTCGGCTTGGTATCAGGTCATAGCACCGTCCGTTGCATACGGGTTGAAAATGTATACGAGATTCCGGTGGTCAGCGTAAAGTCGGTCTGAGCAACAGATACTCGAGGCGGCACGTGGCTTCGACGATTGTGTACGTCTCTTTTTCAATGGTGGACCAACGACTTGCGGATCCCACAAAACGACCATCAGGAAACCCAGTGGCTGCTGGTTTTGCTCCACCAGCGGAAGTTGGGCCTCGCCGGGATGGAGCTGCGTCTCCACGGCTCCCAAAAAGTCTTGACTCCCGTTTGTGTACAGGCACACCTCGGCGGTCAGGCTCGGATGTGCTAGTGGTACCATTCGGAGCAATGCAGCGCGTACTGCTTCGAAACTGGCGAGCTCGTTGCGTCACGAAAGAGTACAGCTCTTGGGAATCAGGCTGCAAGGGCAACTGCCAGTAGCCCCTGACCAGCCCAGACCAAAAAATACTTCGCCCCTTCCAGTTCCCCAACGACCACCTCCCATACTGGCATCACCCAGGTCATCGCATCGGTTCTCTCATTCACATCACAGGTGTCGATAGTCATTCGCGGGTCAGTAGTTTGGTCCGTATCCTGTCCTTTCTTCCGCACGATAGTAGGCGCGGATACTCAATGACTGCGATGGTTCTTAAAGATAAGGTCATGTTCCAGCAGAGCACGTGTGTGCCTGTCGAGGAACCCACGATCCGTTGGGAAGTAGCTGCGCGGCTGTGCCTTGATTGGCTTCGCACCTTCTTTTAAACGGACCTTCATCGGTGCAACTCGCACGGGTGGATCTTTGCCGAGCTCCACTCGGAAACAACTTGCACGCACATCGAGAATTTCGGTAAGCCTCATACGGCCATCAAGCGTCAGGCCCATCTGTGTGGCGACGTCTATCTTCTTCTCCAGGTACCGGACGACTTCAGCCAGGTTTGTTGGGCGCGTACACAGCGTCGCCGTTCGGGTCTCCTGGCGGTCCACTTCCTATGCATTCTCGGACGATAACGGTTGATCTCTTGAGGTCTCTTGTAGTCGGTACATCCCTGCATCGGAGTTGCTGCCTCAGCAGGTTCTACACAACCACCACCGAGTTTTCACTCGGAGCTTATGTTCCGTGCTTCCACTAGCAGCTTATCGGTGGAATAACCCGCCAGCCTCATGATTGGGCGACCGACAATCATATCCATGCCCCGGTTGTCTTTCTCCACGTAACAGGACAGGTTTATTAGCATTAGTGGGCCTGCTGTCGTAGTCAAGACGACCTCGCGGAAAGTGACGGCGCGACTCACAGGAATGTCTCCCTTTCCAACCGGAGACAGCGAAATGTCTGCCACTGATCTTATGTCCAGCGTCTTGCCCATTGCTACTAAAGCGTCCAAGACACCACGGGCGTCCAAAGACGCATCCGCTCCCGTGTCGAGCGTCAACGCAGTCACAGTAACGCCATGAACAGCAGCCACGACCGATCCACTGTCATTTCTCTCAGGACTATTCTCAGTATTTACGACACCAAATTTCCGAACACCAGTCGAGCGCGTTGCTCCCCGTAGCTCTCTCGCATGTGCCTGGGGTAGACGAGAGTTTTTTTCAGGGGTGGAATTCGGGCAGTCTCGTACTTGGTGCTCCGTCGACCAACATTTTAGACAAACGCTTCTCGTTGGAAAACTCTCGTCCGTCGTCGCCCCCGAGTGTCCATGCGTACTAGTTGGTGCTACTGCGGACGCACTCATGTCGTCTCCGCGGCCTCCTCTGTCACCGCCATTTTATCGCGGCCTCTGCCACCGCGTCCTCGACGACCAGGCTGCTGCCCTCGGCCACCAGCTGTTCCTCGGTCGCTTTTAGCTCCCCGATCAGAATTCTGCAATGGGGGCGAGGATGATGCCGTCGATTGAGTGAGGTGATCCCACGCCATGAAATCCCTCAGCAGCTGGGACACGCAAGCACATAAAGGAACTACCTCCTGCTTGAACTTATTTTCTGCTGGAGTGTCAGTTTTGTCTTAACGACTGTTCTGAAGCTTGGCGGCTCCAGAGCATCAGCGAGGTACCCAACTAGGCGGCGTTACCCGTGCTCGACTGCGTGGTCGGTCAGGTTGAACTTGTCGAGGATACCTTTCAGGTTGGCATGTAGACTCATCATCCGACTTTCAGGTTCCGTCCACGTGGTCTTCATTCTTCGCTGCTTCATAGCATCGTCCACAGTCGTGTAGTCGACCAGAGAGGGAACCTTGGTCTGCAGAAAGTACTCAATCCATTGCTACTCAGTGAGAAGATTCACCGACGAGTTAAACTCGTATCGAGTGATCATTCTCTTCGTTCGCGACTCAATGCACACACCCATGGGCATGGCAAATTCTCCCGTGTACGGCGTCTGTAGCGCGTTTATCACTGTGAGATAGGTATCATACCCCTGCATAAAATGACGCCGCTTCTGCATCGTACGGCCAGAAAATATTGGCAGTTGCGGCAAAGCAGGCGTTGCGGCCACTTGATGTGACGACGGCGTCGACGCTGCCCCTGGAGTCGCTGTCGGCATTTCCACGTCGGCATCTACGGCATCTGCCGTGTCAAACGGGTTCGGGATCTGGATCGTCAGTCCCGGTAAACTTGGAGGCGACCCGGTGCTCTCTAACTGCATCGCGGCAGTCCGTGCCTCGAGCTCATCATCAACGGTGTCGACACCGTATTTCTCAGCGGTAGCTCACTCTTGGACCGACTCAGCGTTGCGTGCTGCCCCAGTGGCGACTCCTCTACCACGGTTACCATTTTGCTTCATGCTGTCTCGCGCTTGAGCTGTCGCGGAGTCGGATGTTCCTGGAACCTTTGTTTTCCACTAAAGTTAACTTTGTTTACAAGTGGCCATCAGCTGAGTCACCGTGCCGCTGAAGTCCCTTACTCTCGACAGAGTAAATCGTAAACTAACATTCGTTTAGGGCAGTCGCTTAGCTAGGCAACGGCATCGTCCTATATTTCGTAAACGTCTTCGTGGTTGAACTATCGGTTGAACTACCGCCGGGAAGCGGATCCCGGCCGATCAGTCCAGTTCGCTTTGCATTTGTTCTGCCTGCTCTTCCAAGTTTCGCTTGCGCTCTTTGCGAACCGCGTACGCAGTTGTTGCCCGCTTCGTCTGTGTTTTCTTCGATCGGGTCTTGTTGCGTTGCGCCATTCCAGTCTTGTGGGCTGTACGAGATGAAATGAAAAGTGAGAAGGCCCCAAATGTAAACCTTTCGCTAATCGTCGTAATCAAAATCAATGGTTATGCAAGAGGAATATCGTCATCAGATAATTTGTCTACTGCTGCAGCTCCGACGACGTTGGATGTTTTGGGTCGTACATGCCAGTCTTGCCCAATCGTTGCTGGATGCACGTCTTCATGGTATCGCCGAAAGAAACTGTGCTTTCCTGTAGCTCGCGCAGTGCATCAGCCGAAAGATTCATCTTGTTGCGTCGAATTTTAGAGCACGTCCAGCGCGTGGTCACGACCACGAGCTCTTTCTCGTTTGAACTATCCTTCGACTTGTTAGGACTGTTACTGCCCGAGCTTTGGGACGACGGAATCGGCTGCATGAACGAGCGGATCATGAACACGGTCGTCGTGTCTCCCCGTACGCGTTCCTCCGGCTTGTAGGGATAAAGTTCGTCCGAATCGACAAAGTCCGCCACTATCAACCCGCAGTTTCCCTCATCATCATCGGTACCCTCGAAGAACTCGGCAAACATGACCGTGTTCGACTCCACCACCGTCCCCAGCGAGGTCGACGTCACCAAACGCATCTGAGAGAGATCTCTCTGGTCGGAATCGTTGTTTTCGCGGATGGTAATGCTGCCAAAGAGCTCCGAAATTATGATCTCAGCGTTCTGCGTGACGTCAATGAACGCATCAAACACATCTCGAGCTGTGGCGCCATGCACTGCCCTGTTCTCGAAGAGTACGATACAGTAATCTTCTCCTGGACCGTTGTTCCGCTCTTCCTGAGAGTAGGAAGATCTCGGGTCCAGTCCTCGGCCCCGCGCAGTGATGAAGCGCTTGGCCTCCCGCAACTTCCGGTTTTTCAGTGCTACCAGTGTGTTATGACGCTCTGCTCGATCGGTCCCAAGTCGAATGATAGTCTGCGCTGGGTGCAGTGTATCAATGTTTTGTTGCTGCAAAAGGCGACAACTCCAGCGTTAGAACAGTCTAAAACATCACAAAAGCAGCAACAAACTCTTCTTACCAAGTGGGTAGCAAGCATGGCCTGCATCTTGGCGAACTCTACGTGCTGCTCCTGGATAAACTCTCGCAGCACCGAGTTGCCCGCTGCTGTGCGTTCATTGGACTTGGTCGCTTCCCCCTTCTCCACCAGCACCTGGTACTTGAGTCCGTCGAGTTGTTTCTGCAGTTTCTCCACTTGAGTCTTGAGTTCCACCTTCTGCTCTCTGCGGATATCGTACGTGGTCTTGCGCTTCTTCTCTGCAGTTGGTTTCGCCTGAGCGTTGCGCTTCCGACTCGCCTCTTGAGGCTCGGACTGGCCCTGTCGACCTCCATTGGTGTCTGCGGACAGCTCCCAGCGGTGGACACTGGTCTCCCACGCCGAAGGACCAGGAGGGGAGGCCATGATGTTGAGTGGCCTACCGATGAGACGTTAAAATAATTAACAGATGCAGACGGCGCAAGGATAGGGATTGCCGTTCCGGATTGGCATCTCCGCCAGTTCGGGGCATGAAAATGGTCGCCACTGAATCCTCGATGACCGCGAAGTCGTTGTATGTGTTTAGAAGCAATAATAAAGTTGCAGGACTAAGTTATTCAGTTATCCCGCGCGGCATGAACAGATCAGCCGTCTTCAGAATGATTTGAGATTTGCCGGCGAACCGAATGCATGTACAGCGTATCGCGACATTTGATGAGCACTTCAGATGCCGAGTTGGCAATGGACTCATATTGCTTCACGATTGCAAGCCCGAAAAAATACACACTGCATTGAGGGCATCGCTGCACCAAAGGTCTTCTTTGGACGAGGTGAACAATCACGATCTCTGTTGACCACGTCAGGGTATCGTAACCACGTGAAGGACTTCCTCACCTGAGGTGAGGCGAGTCACCTCACGTTATCGCGGATGACATCCTAGACTTTTATCTGGTTTGACAAAGAAGCATGGCCAACCCAACGGCATCTCAAAGTACACGGTCGAGTGAGCCTCTACATGCGACGTCGAGCGTAGAGCTACTCAATCAAAGCAGTGAACAGGCTCCTTTCAAGCGGGTGAAGAAGGCGGTTGAGACGAGGAAGAAGCAGCAGGGGCCATCCAAGAAGGGTCGAACGACGTACGATATCCGCAAGCAGCAGAAGAGCGACCTCGTGGCGAAGGTGGCGAGGCTGCAGAGAGAAGTGAACTTGCTCAAGCACCGAGTGCTCATCGAACAGGGCGAAGCCTACATGACAATTTAGCGCACGGAAGTTGCCAATTCTGTGTTGCGAGAATGCATACAGGACCAGCACGTGACGATTGCTGGTATGCAAGCCATGCTCGTCACTCGCATGGTAAATACTTGTGCTGTGTGGTTCATGCAATAGAGCTGACGTTTTGTCACCTTTTCAGCAGCAAAGCCACTCGACATCTCAGACGACACAAACCGTTAGGCTGGGAACCGACCGCGCTGAGCACCGTGACACTCTGGTGGTGGCGATGAAAAACCGCAGAGCAACGGCTCGTCACAGGTTGGGGCCAAGACTTTGATACGAGCTCCGTATTCTCTATTGCATTGATAAACCTATATCTTCAGCCAAAGAGGTCGTGGTCGGGACACGGCCCACACAGAGCTAGACATTTCGAAAGACGGTCTGCCAAGAGATTTCCACGGCGAAACTATAAAGAATCAATATCTAGCTATACATCAACAAGGACATCATCTGTCCTGTAGAACCTGTTGGCCCCCTAGAGTCTCGCCGTTTGAAAAGGTTGGAGCTCCTGGAGGCTGTCGATGACATTCTGCGCCACTTGATCAGGTTTCTCCATCACGAACGCGTGCGAAGCGTCGGGAACGGGCTCCCACAGCGAGTAAATGTGCGGCCACTTGGCGCTGATCTCCTGGAAGACCTTCGGGAGGAACATCTTGGTGCGACCTCCGCTGTGGAAGAAGACTTTGCACTGTGGTTGTGCGAGCTGCTGGTCGTTGAAGAACAGCAGCTTGTGGCAGTACAGTGACGCCTCGATGGACGGACTGCAGGCCAGAACCGTGTCACCCGTTGACTTGTCCTCCACGAGTGCCCCCTTCATGTACGCGTCCAAGGCCTCACGGTCCCAGGCTGCAAAGTTCTTTAACTTGCGGAGATGGTCCTCTGCTGCTGCTCTTGACGGCCTACAAGAAGGAAAGTGTCAAGTTTGTGACGTTTGATGTAGACGAAATGGTAGTTTACCAGGAAGATTCACGCTGGAGGGTGAGTGACACCAAGAAGTTGGTGACGACGTCCGAGTTCAGGTTACCGTACACCGGTTCGAGCAGGATGAGGCCGTCGAAGGTGCCTGCGTACTGCACCTCCGTGTTCCACATGGCGGAAGCGCCCATCGAGTGACCGATTCCAATCAATGGCGTGTCGAGGCTCTTGCTCT
Organism: Phytophthora ramorum; assembly: GCF_020800215.1. Classification (NCBI taxonomy): domain Eukaryota; phylum Oomycota; class Peronosporomycetes; order Peronosporales; family Peronosporaceae; genus Phytophthora; species Phytophthora ramorum. Next base: position 4,784,400 of record NW_027150647.1, read on the forward strand.
TAAGCGCACGAGCTTGGTGCAGCACTTCCGCGGACGTCCAGGCCGTCATGTCAGCAGCTGGGTGGTGAACTCTCGGCGCTGCAGGGTTGCTGAGGTCGAGCTGAGGAGCAACAGATTCGTCACGGTTGCTGCCGTGGTACTTGAAGTCGAAGTTCACGAACTGAGTGTTCACGGCTGCACCCTGCTATAAATGCAATAACGGAGACTCTCGAAGGCGACGCATAATGGGTTCCCAGACTTCTTTGCAGAAGCCTTCGCCGTGGGCAAATACCAGAGTGAACGTTTCCACCATTTCCCGGGGAACTTGTTGGTGTCGCTGCTGTTGGTAAGGATGGAGACGATTAAGTTGTGATGGCTTAGAGCGACGAAATGTTGGTTGTTGGTTGCAGCAGCGACGCCATAACGTTTCTCAGAGCGGCGAAATTGATGGGCGGTTGTTTGCGTTTGTGCCTACCATTACTAACCACATCTTAAAAGTATACAGATGTCCCCGGCAAATTAGCAACTGCAAGCAGCAGTTTACCTCGCACAGGTAAATAGTACAGATTTGCATGGATTTGAAACTGGCCGACAGGGGAAGTACTGAGGTAGGTGCAATTTCGTGGGGAAATGTCGCGCTACCGGAAGCTTCCTACACTGCAAGCAATCAATTCAGATTGTGTATTCAAGACCAATAAAGACTGTATCTCAATACAGTCTTTATTGGTCTGACCTTTGCAAATTTACCGGGGCCTTTTGTAATACGAACTCCGTAAACACATATTCACTGTTCTTTTGACGTGGTAAACCACATTTGGGCTTATTCACATGCCTTCAAGTGGAAATTTGGGGCCTACTGTACAAACAGGGATTGACAGCAGTTCGAACATGTGGTACTATTTTGGTAATATATAATAGCGAAATACTAAAATAGCTACAGTCATTACAGTAATTAGTCTGTTCTAGATTAATTTTTTGTGAGCTGCTTCCAGATCAACTTACACTAAATAGTCTGTCATCACCGTGAACAGACTAGTTTTGAACCCAGACTAATTTTGAACACAGACGAATTTTGAACACAGACTAACTGTGAACAGGGAGCGAGAAAGTATCCATCTTCCGAGTTTAACTACACTAGCACCTCATTGCCTGCATCGTTAATCACCACTGGAATCACCATTTCGTTTTCCTCGTGGGCCTCATCAACGCTGTCTGGTTCTTCATCGACGGCCACGATGTCTGTAGGTGGGGATTTTCCGGCAAACTCCTCAGGGTACTTCTTTATGATTTCCTGTAAGTGCGGGAACAACTGCGTCGTACGCCAAGTTCCATCAACACTAAGTGATAGGCCACACCGCATCATAACTTTCTGCGCGTAGTTTATCCCGTTGTGGTCGCATCCGATGTAGACAGACTAATTTTGAAGCTTTGTTGACAGACTAATTATGAACCTTGTGAGTTTTCATTGACAGGAATTAATCTGTACATACCGGTACATACTAATTCTGAACACAGACTAATTGCTGTAATGACTGTAGTAGTTTGGCGCGGGAAGGAAAATGCTACTGATATAGTAGATATTATTTTCGCGCCGGGTCAAATAGTATTATCCCATTTGCTATCTGATTACTAGAAATAAACCGAGCGTGAAACTGGCTATCTCCTCTTTTGAACAACGCATTTTCTGGTTCCATGACACAGAAGACGGACCCTGCAGGGCTAAACTACGTTTAAGAATCAAAAAGGCTTGCGTTAAGCGTGAACTTGATGCACAGCACAATGGCATTGGTCGCACGAACGAGCACTTCGTCGCGCAGCCTGCGCGGTGCAGGACGCAAAGGGAAGTTCTGTATGCAGCAAGCACCGCTATTCTCGATTCGAATGCCAATCATTCGATTTTCCAGCAGCAGCTCAAGAAACCTCTTCACCCCTCGCCTGCCCGACTTCGACGTCATGAAGTGCGCCAACCCGGACTGCTTGAGTGATGAGTTATCGATCAACGATCCCTGCGTCATTTGCGACCATGGTGTCCACTACACAAGCAGCAATGAGCTGTACGACGGTGGGACTCTGTCCGAGTGCTTCTGCTGTGCGTCATGCTTGTACCCGTGGAAAAAAAGTGACATATCCTCCATCGGCGTCACCGAAAAGTGAAACCGAAGCCCAAGAAATACCTCTTTCGTCGAGCCAGACCTCATTTCTGTCTAATTCTCCTTGACACGAAGTGTTCCTGGATTTTCTGTGACATACCGCAATCATGACTCTGGTCTAAAATTTTAAGCATGGATACTATTGGATGGAATGGAGAATGTAACTCGGCTGTACCCGTGCGACACGGGTGACCTATGGAGTGCAACTGATTTATGGGGAAATCTTACGCCTAACCGTAGATGGGCCCAATCGGCTGGAAGTACGTATCCTGGATGTGTACAAATCCACGATTACAAACCCGCATTATGTCCAGCCCCCGGACTTTCCCTTACGATGAGTGCCTAAAGCCTGGCGGAAAGTGCAGTTGAGAACGTATCTCAGATTGTACCTCATCTTGATGTAGTTCAGAGAGACTACTAAAGATACCGAATCAAGATCATCTCTTACCAGCACCCAATTCGTGCGCTGGAAGTCCCAAGAGTCTGGATGTCAAGTACATCCTGAATCCTGAACCTCAAATCGTGACTCCAGAATACCAGAATATTGACTGTTGACTACTGACTACTGACTTCGAAGACAGTGGTACGACATCAAGTGAAACGCAATTGAACTACCACCAAAGAATCCAACACAACTGTCGAGTCGACACTTTTGAAGCTTGTACGAGTATTCAGACTGACCAGGTGTCTGAATTGTAAAACTCGAGTGAGCCTAGCGAGTGACCCACCGCCCAAGGGTCGGTAATAATAAGTGGCGGCTATTTGTATTGTATAACTCTGTATTTGTTGGTTATTGGTATTTGGGGTGCATCCTGGATTTTCGATACTCCGGGTGTGAAACCCAGACTACACTCTGCCTTTTTGTCTTTGAGGGTGCATCCTGAAGTGGGCGTACACGCGACACAACTTCAAGACCACAAGCTCGGTAAAGTGCCGTTTTGTCAAAGACAAACGAACCGACAGGGATTTCGCAAGGTACCCACGCCACCAAGAACACAGGGTTTCGCTTCGCGGTGAAATCCTGGACACTTGTTGGCTCCTACTGGTCTTCCCCCTTCAATCCTGGAGGAGGAGTTCCTGGAGAGCGCAAAATGAACCCTCCTGAGCGGTAAAGGTTTCATCGACCTCGCCACATCCATCTTCCCATTTCCCACTCGGCCAGCCAACACGGCCTGAAAGTCCGTCGCTGTCGCCGACCTGTACTGTGGATTTGACGGTGGCCTCAGCTGCATCGAGTACTTCGTCGGGAGTTGATGCGTTTGGGATCTCTCTTAGCCTTTGCCACTCCCGTCTGCGGAGTTCGCGTCATGAAGTATGGGAGGTCGTCCACCGTTGGGAGACACCCGTCACGAAGACCACCGGTCAAGATGCGGAGCCATTCACGCACATGTGTCTACTGTGCGCCCAGCAACTGACGTGCAATCCGTACGCTGCTCCGAATGCGTAGGAGAAAGAGTGGAAGAAAGTGTTTCATCGTTGGGGCAACACTGCCAACGCAAGAGCTCATATGGTAGCTCTTCATGAAGCCCATCAGCTGGGAAAAGTAGAAGCAATCATTAAGTTGAAGGCTGCCACCCGTCACATTGACGATGCTATGAAGCGTGTTCACATTGGGGAATGCAAGCGAGCAATCCCGGATACGACCAACGAACGTGCTGACACGTGGCGACTGGACGTAAATGTCCGGGCGTCGTTTCCCATTTCCCATGGAAGTACTCGCAGTGATGATTGGCCCAGAAGTGCGCGCGACAGGGAAGAACAAGGATGAACGAAGAACTGGTACAAGTTCCCACAGCATACTGAGACCAAGTGACTTCCAGAAGTTCACCCAATGTCGAGTTACTTCCGGAAGTCACGTGTGCCTTCCGAAAGTCCCTTTCTGATGCGACTCGCAGGTGACCCAGACGTTCCGGGTGCGGAGGCCGACCAGACGCTCCTGAGTTGTACCCACCAAGACCTTTCCGATATTCCAGTATACAAAGCCCAAGATATTAGCGACCGACCAAGACGACCAACCGGATATGTTATGCACGAAGAGCCGGCTTGCGACCAGGATGTGTCAGCCTCCCGGATGCTGATTACGCCAAAGAACCCTATAGTGAAACCAAGACAAATGTGCATGTGGAAGACTTCCAGCAGAGACCTTGACAGAAGATTTCTAGCAGAGACTAAAAAATAACAGAGAGGTCGTTTTGCCACCAAGGGCGCAAGTGTTTTCCAGGACCCTTATCAGTTGGCCTGGAAGCACGCTGGGATAACGCCGGACAAGCCGCCGTGATTTCCGGGGACCCGGGTTTACCCAGCCTGCGTTTGGACGCGTCGTGATCGCGAAGACCGCCGTGGAACTCTCCGAAAGGCTCAAGACCAAATTAGGCGGTGACCGAGTGACGCGCATTCGTACGTGATCTGTCCTATTTCATATTTCAGTTGGGAGTGTGTCCTCTAGACCCCCCCCCCCCCCCCCCCATTTCATAGTAATTGCCGTTTCAGGAGGTTGTTAGTAGTCACCCCTCGGAATTTGATCGAATAGACTGCTGTGTGATAGGACTGTATATTGAGTGATCCGGAAGTGGTTTTCCTTTTGGATATATTTGAAAGTTATCTTCCAGAAGGAGTTATAAATCCTCCTAACCGGAAGTGGTGCGCAACAAGGGTGCATCTGGAAGTGACCAGTCTTCCAGGTGAAACACAAGTAGACTGGTGTACGGACCCACTGCTCAAGGGTCCAAAAGAATACGTAGCAGCTGTATATTGTGTATAGCTCTCTGTATTATTTGGTCATCTGGGAAGGCTTTGCTAGTGGTCTAACCCCAGCTGTACTAATTGCGTCGGGAAGTGAACGTACGCACTCTGTATTCTTGTATTCATTTTGATTGTGTAGGAACAACTCATCAGGTGGAGTCCGGTCTTCCGAAGACAAACAACACCTATAGGGATTACACAAGGTCATACGCCAAGCTACTTCCGGAGGTCCCGTACTTTTGGAGGTAGTCTGACCCCATTGGGCTTTCCAAAAGGCGAAGTTTAAGCTTCCTGATTGGCCGAGTCTTCTGGCGCGCGTGCGCTATACACCCTGGACGATAAAGGCGTTCACCCGCCTCGCCTCAGTGCTCCCAAGCGACGTGGTATGCTTCAAAGGCTCTGGGTGCCTATGGAACGGGATATTGGGGACTATGTCGCGCGCTGGTTGATCAGCGCAGGGTTGCCATTTAACACTGTCGCGACCGATGACTTCAAGATGTTGGTGCAACGACTGACCGGGCCCAGAGGCCAGAATCCTGGTCGCAGCCACGTTCCGAGACGTGCTGGAGGTGATCTATTCTAAGTTTTGCGGTCGGGCGACAGCACTTTTGCTGCGAGAGTTTGAGGCATCACATGGGTTCCCGTTTCTCATCCTGCATCATGTCGGATGGACTACTGTAAACGACAACATTAGCGTGTTGGGGACGTCGGCTTTATTTATCGATGAGTTATGGCAGCTCCGGGAGATCGCGCTGCTTCTAACGGTCCAGCATTCGTCTCATGTGTCGTTGTATGGGCAGAAGATGATCTGCACCCGTATGCAGGAGATATTTGGGTTCGATATCAATACTATGGTCCAGTTCACAGTGTCGGATACAGCTTCAAGTGCGCGAAAGACGTCGAAGCTTTTAGACGACTCCATCCCCACCGATTGCACGATGCACATTCTCAATTTGTGCTTGCAATTTGGGATGGCTATGCGAGGGAACAAGATGAGAGTCGAAGTTTACAACCCGGTGATGAACACCCGCAAGCGTGAGTAACGCTATTGCACTGTTGGGGCCGTCTTCCAGGAAGACCGTGACTTGATCAGGCGCGTGTGCGCCCTGAACAACTACGTCAGCACACAGCAGCGCTGCAAGCGCTTAGAAGATGTACAGAAGTTTTTTTGCCTGCCGATAATGGTAACCACGTTAGATTGTGACACGCGTGTGGCATTTACCGTGAAGCTCTTCCAGCGAACTATTGCGAACTACTCAGCGTTTGCGTTCTACTTCCAGAAGCCCGAGAAGGGTGACGACGTGTCGGTGTTCGAGTGCCTGTCGGTTGCAGAGTGGCGCTTGGTGAGTGCGATGGAGGCAATTGTGTGTTCGATCGCCGATCTTGCCCGGATTGAAGTGCAACGAAGTGGACTGGTGGCATCCGAGCTGATCATACTGCTAAAGTTCGCTGCCGATCGTCTAAACAGCAGCATGTTTTCGGTGTGTAATTTCTAAACACGTCGAACTACAATGACCACTGTGAAATCGTTTCCGCGCTATGCGGTTCCTGTCGACGGTCTGAACCCCCTCGCACGCATTATTTTATTTCTAAAGGGCCAGGTTGAGCAACGAATTGCCACGGCTGGAACGGTCATGATCCTTTTACTTAATCCCCGGACCTAGTTCTCAGTGGATTCTCTAATTCGGCCTTCGAATAAAGGCAGTGATGACGAGGAAACGAACGATGAAGCTTCAGACGAGGGTGGGGCGGATGATATCACGGAGCGAACCGTAGTAGCCGGCAGTAAGTTGCTTGTTGATGCACATCGAGAAGGTTTTGTGCGATGAACGCATCCACCAATGGTTTTGCTCAAAATGTGGCTGCTATTGAGTCACCGAACTTGGATCTGGTTCCGTGTGCTGGTGATGACAAGGTGATTTGTGGAGCTGTAATTCCGATGACGATGCCCGAGGCTACTCCACTATCTATGCTGCATCATCTAGCCGACAAGATCTTGAAGGGGCTGCAGTACATGATGGACTAGGTCGCTGTTGCACTGCATCAGGCGGCCGATAAGATGATGGCCAAAGACGATTTGACTTAGTTGTTGCTGGTTCGCCTCGGAGACATCGTTTGCTGTAGAGTTGAAGCACTGTATGAGTACGTCGATATCTTGTGTTGTTTCCGCGAGCCTGGTAGCGAGTTATTTTCGGTCTATCGCTTCACTTGCCAGTGTTTGGTTGGGGTGGGCTCCTTCCAACGCGCTTCAAGAGCGCGTCTTCTCGACTGGAGGCATTGTCATGAGCAACCTGCACACGCGTACGGACAATCATCGCGCTGAGATGCAGGTCGTGTTGAAGCACAACCGGAAGGAAATCCAGCGGATAAAGGCTGGCAGCACCGGCAGCGCGACTCGTCAGAATCACATTTAACGGTTGCGCGCTTTTCAGTGATCGATTTTTTGGTGATCAACTATTAATACCCAACTAGTAAAGTACTACTGCTATCGCTCTCTAGCTGCGAGAAACTAATACTAGTACACTAGTAACGTTAAGTCACTAGTACACCTTTTACCAGGCAAGTTGAACACTTTCACAAGCAAAACGGATTTGGCCAGCTTGCGCAACTTAATAATCTAACGAAAAAAGGACGCTTGTCAGGCAAAGTGGTTTTCTGATATATTTTTCCCATGCAAAGTGGTTTATATCAAAACTACTGTCCACCAACAAGTCGCTCAGCAGTCTGTCTTTCATGACGGCCATGGTCATGTCCGCCTGCTCGTCGAGGTACTCCTCGAGCTTGAACATGACCTCGACCGTCATCTTGATGCACGCAGTCCGCACGCTGCCACGCGGCTGCTGCTCGATGCTGCCCTTAGCTGCGATGCGCCACGCAGTAGTGACAGACACAGCATTGCTAGCCGCAACGCCCAGCCAATCATGGCCAGCCAAAAACGCGTCGAGTACGCGCTTTTTCGCGCTGTTGCGCTCAAACTGCTTGGTTTCGCGCGATACAAGGGGCGGTGTCTGGGGCGTCGCAGACGTGGGCGGCGGGGTCATTGTTGGAGAGCTGCTTGGGGAGGCTTGGGGGGAGGATGTGAACACGCAAATGAAGGAATGTCTGCATGGAGACCATGGGCGGCTTCGCCAGTATCGAGTGGCTCACGTTGCTTCCACACCACTTTGGTTGGAAAAAATATGGCGCCAAACCGCTTTGGCTGTAAAACCTTATTTTAGGTAAATTAATAAAACCTCGATTGACCACTTTGCTTGTGAAAGTGTTCAACTTGCCTGGTAAAAGGTGTAGTGCGCTACTATAGTAATTTGGTAGAAAATCGTTCTACTATCAAACCCTGCCTACGAGTTGTGGAAGGCTAACATCAGTTCGATGTTGCGTCCTCTGTCACTTACTTCCAGCGAAACATTGTAAACTCCACTCAATAATAATGTCCTGCTGCAATTTACATCGTACGCTTAGAAGAATGTCGTACACAAGGACATCCTTCATTTTGAAGTGTATGCAGCAACATACCTACCACACGTAGCACAATATGCGTTACCCATTATTAAAAAAAACATACTTACCACAAGTAGCAACTCGTCCTTGTACGGATATGCAAACAAATGGGCAGCCAGTGCATTCCTTCGACAGGATGGGAGCTTGTATGCGGGAAGCTCGGGTTGAAGCCATGAAGGGGGTGAACATGGAGTTGATCTGCACACCCAGCGGTCTCGATATTTGGCAAGGGGGTGGCAAACCTGCAACAGCGTGAATAGCAGGATTGCTGTGTAAATCCCACGGCAGGCTATTCAATACAACAACATCGCTATCGACCACATCACAGTGAAGGACGGCGTTGAACCCGTATCCAAGCTCAACCACGAAGGCGTCTGGCAAATTCGGCATCGTGTTGATCTTTATCCGAGTGCAAGTTGAAGTGGCTGTACCTGTCACTCTTTCAAAAGTGTGTCCCATGGACGCGCTGCTCGCGACGGCGCAGTCGCTGCGCTCGCTCCTGCAGAGGTGAGCGGGGGATACAGTAGCTGCGTAGCGTATCGTAATGGCTAATAACATGGTGGTGCATTGGTCCATGGGTAGTGCGGCGCAGGAGCTCGGAGACGATTCACTCTACCGGAACCTCTCACTCCCAACCAGCCAGAACGTGGGCTTCGCTCTGGACCACACGTTCGTGATCCGGGCAGGGGTAGAACCATTCCCACGACGTCCGTGGAGCTGCGAGACGTCCATTGCACATGTAGGAACTAGAATAACAAGGTAGAGTGACGTAGAATTCGTGGAGGTTGCTGATGTTGTTGGTGGTGACAGGGAGAATTGGTACATCATGTCATCGAGCGGCTTCTGGCTCGGAAACGGGTGGAGAATTGGGAGGACGCCAACGTTTTAACCCTCGGGTATCGGGAAGTGACGCCCGGGGCTACTGGCCACCGAGTGGCGCAGTCCAATGGGGTCATGTGCTACTACCCGAACACTCTCGTGGCTGCTCTGAAGAAGCCGCTGTGGGAATCTCTGCATCGGCTCATGGGGGACGACCTCCTGACGCACTTGCTATTGAACTACACGATTGTTGTGCAACTGAAGGAAGCCTCGCTGTCGTATATGCAGGTAGAGTACTGTCTGGTTGAGAAGGGAGTTCAATGTGGTAGCTAATGTGGTGCTTTGTGGTGTGCTAGCTCACTGGAAAGAGTCTTCGACAACAGAAGCGACTGGGCGACGCGACTGCCACTTTAAAGCGAGAAGTGTCGATCAACCACGTGATGTATGCGAGGCATTTTCGAAAGGATCGAGTGTTCGCGAGCTCCCACGCTCTAGTGAAAGCGTCCAAGACAGGCGAGCCGATTAGTCGGACGGAAGCTTCACGGGTCCTTGGATCCATATTCCCAGACACTGCAGGTGGAAAGCGCTTGCCCAAGCGGCTGATTAACCTCATTCCAACGATCCAGGAGATGGTGGCACGATTCAAGGCGTTCAAAGTTGAAGAACTCGCAAGGAAGTTAATCCCAGTGCACGCTGGGTTTCGTAAGTTCATGGCGGATCATCCAAACATCAAGCGACTGCTTGCGGAGAAAACTGCTGATGCTGATGCAGAGGCGACATCGAGACCTATCCTGCTTCCAATCGTTCGTAAAGCGCTTGACGACGGATATTCGAGCCAAAGCGAGGTTGTGGCTCCGAGCTACGATCGGAAACGTAAGCGGAGGGAGGAAGCTATTGAAATGCTGTCACACGCTTCTGTGGGGACATCGAAAGCTGGTAACGGCATGCCAGCGCCGGTGGGGAAGAAGACTAAGAAGACAGTGGCCAACCCAGGAGATCGGGCCAGTACGCACTCAACGTCAGACGTGGCAAAGCTGCAACAGCACAAAGAGGATATCAAGACGATGCTGACATTTGTGACTCCGAAGAAGAAGATTTATCTGCTGGTTCGGAAGCTGCTAGCTGGAGTTGTGCCTAAGGAGTTGTGGGGCAGTAGCGACACAAAGAAGAACTGGAAGTATGTCAAGTCGATGCTGCGCAAGCTCATTTTTTCCCGAAAGTTCGACATATTTTCGCTGAAGAAGGTACGTGACTGGAATTCAGCCATGCAAGACAGAAGCTGTATTGACTATGTTGTGCAGTGTGCTGAAGAGTTTCAAGTTACGAGAGTGGAATGGATGAATCCCAACTCGAATGCGGAGTTCTGGTACTGTGTTGGGTTTTCGTTATTCCTGAAAATGGTACAACTAATTCATTTGTGGTATGTTCAGCCCTCCAAATGAACGAGTCAAGCGTCAACAGCTTTTTGAAGACGTGCTGCGGTGGGTGGTATCGTCGCTGATCTTCCCATTGTTGAGAAACCTGTTTTACATTACAGAAGCAGAAGGAGTGGCGAATGAGATCGAGTTCTATCAGCGTCCAGTCTGGAATGTGATCAGGTGGGGTAGCTAGCTACTGTGGGTGCGACTTGCCAAGTGCTAAGCGCTGAATTGTTATGTTGCAGCACACTTGCTCTAGACGATCTACAGGGAGGCATTCTTCAACCATCAAGCCACAAAACCCTGCAAGCCAACCGTAGACGGCAGCTAGCAACCTCTCGTTTGCGCTTGCTCCCGAAACCGAGTGGAATTCGACCGCTGATGAATTTATCTAGGGCTGTGGACCAAGGCAAAGTCTCAGTGAACAGATCCATGGAAACCATACACCGAGTGTTGACGTTCGAGATGGAGCGCCAGCCAAAGCGATTTGTTGGGGCCTCCGTCCGAAACGTGGATGAAATCTACAAGCGCATCAAGCCTCTATTCCGTGAAATCTCCTCGTGCTCTCGATGCGAAGAGCGTCGAAGTGCATCAGAGGACACCCCAAAGGCTTACTGCGTGACTGTCGATGTGGAGCGTTGTTTTGATACCATACGGCCTCGGAAACTGTATCAGGTTCTCAAGAAGGCGATACAAGAGGATGAATATCTCATTCGCAAGCATTGGGTTGGCCACCAAGTCGCTCCGATCTCAGATAGCGATGAATCGCTGCCTTCGTCTTCGTTTTTCTTCAAGTTGGAGCGTCCGGCATATCCGTCTGGAGAATTGTTGGGGTTTGAAGAACTTGCAGCGCAGTCCAAGAAAGAGAACGCAATGTTTGTGGACGGTGTCCTGTACGACTACCTGACCAAAGCTAAAGCGCTCGAGCTGCTGAAGGAGCATTTGTCTACGAACGTCGTCCAAGTCGATGGCCGTGACTACGTTCAGCGATGCGGCATCCCGCAGGGCTCCGTGCTCTCCACCACGTTGTGCAACATGTACTATGCCCATTTCGAGCGGCGAGTACTCGGCAAACGATTGCCTGAGGTATGCGACCCAGCCATCGTACCAGTATCTTGCTGTCAACACGAAGGGCTGTTTCGGTACACCGATGACTTCATGTTCATTACGACGGACCTGAAGAGGGCGCGAAGGTTCGTCGCCGTGATGCACGAGGGCAACGAGGAATTTGGGTGTTTTGTCAATGTTGCCAAGAGCCAAGCGAATGTTGCAGCTACTCAGGGGCTCCCAACCAATGCACCAGGTTCTGAGTGCATCTCATGGTGCGGTATGCTGATCGATGCTACCAATCTTCAGCTCTACGTCAACTATGAAAAGTAAGTGCTGTCATGTTGGGGTATACACCAATGGAATAGCTAACTTACTCTATGATCTGTAGATTGAGTAGCTCGTTGCTGCAAGCTTCGATCCCTTTCAACGAAACGAAAGCGGTACAAGAGTTTTTCGTTACCAAGGTGGTTTCTGCGATTCGTCAGCGCTGGCATGCGCTGTACTTTGACCCCGAGCTGTTGTCGGAGGACACGATCCGCGTCAATCTCTTCCAGATGCAGATCGTGGCAGCGCACCGACTCACGATTCTCATCGAGATGCTGCCGTTCGTGAATCGAGACATGCACTTCTTTCACGAATGCATCCACCGAATCCTGAAGAAGATGACCAAGGGCATCCACCGCAGCCTGGAACTTGCAGCTCAGCCATCGTCTGGCCTGTCACTATCGTCGTACCACGCACAGAAACACCAGGTGCGGAAGTGCAGCAATTTGTCCACCTACATCTTGCCACTGACATGTCTGTTTGTGCCGCTGGTGCAGGTTTGGACAATTGGTCTCCGTGCTTTCCAGCTCATGATCCAAGCCAAGCGAGATCAAGCCAAGACGTCCAACGCTCAGCGCAAGCAGCAGTGCAACTGGGTGGATTGGCAGAAACTGTTGGACGCCATACAATCCGAGCAGAAGGAGTTCAAGCAGCAGGAGAAGAAGACTCGAAGTACTGGACCCGCTTTTGACTTTGCGTGGCTCATGTCAGACCGCCGCAATGCGTCCATGTTGAAGCGGTGCCTTGGTGTTGGAAGTGTGGACAGAACGTAAGCGGGTCACGTGTTGACATCAGGACACCAAGAATCGACACGCAAATGACGCATTAATCGATCCGTCGTTGCTGTGCCGGGTCGTGCTCAAGACTGACCCTGACTGACCCAGGGCCGACGAAGACACAGCACAACTCTGCACTCTTCCTTCGTTGCACGCCGCGCAGAGACTTGGCCTGCAACGCGACGAGGATTTGCCTGTTTCTGTTTCGTGGCTGGATGACGGGCAATGATTGCCGCAATCCGGTGCCGCGGAGTAACGATACGGAGGCGACAGGTGCTAGCGATTGTTGCTGTGGATTGTTCTGGGTGAAACTTCGACGCTGGATAGACTCTGTCCTTGCCACCTGCTACGCAAACGCAGTCTAGAGCTCAATTGGCGATGGTGTAACTTTAGGGAAGTCTCTGTTATTCCTTGATTGGCAACCAGCGCTAAACAGCTTGGCCAGCCGTCCGTGTGCATTCCTTGCAGTGGACACACGACCTGCTGCCTTTGGAGAACGCGTCCTGCATAACGTCTCTGGTCGTGGATGGATGACTCGACCCACTACGACTGGACTCTGACGTATGTGATCGTGTTGGCGATTGCCACGGCCACGACGGCCACGACGCTGCTGCTCTCGTTCAAGCACATTAAGGTGGGCGACTCGGCCGTGCAGTACATCACGTACTCGGTGTGTCGATTGTCCTTCGTCTACTCGCTCGCTCGACTGCTGCTCTACGTGGGCGTGCTCGTCAATTTCGACGGACTGCGAGACACCTTGGACGCGCTCGACGATGGCGAGCTCATGGGCGCGCGCGCAGTCTACTCGGACGGGAAGCAGTTCAAGGCCATCGCCGTGACCGTCACGCTGGTCGGAGACTGCGCTCTGCTGTGCACGACCTTTTTCATCACTACGTTAGCGTACGAGATGAAGCGCCTCATCATCAAGTCCATGGACCGCGGACCCACGCGCGAGCGCGCCATCATCCGGCAGTATTGCCTGCGCGCGTGCATCGCGGCCGTGGTGTTTGCCATTTTGATGGCCGTTTCGGCGTTCCTGCCGTCCACCAAGTCGGAGCGCGTGCAGACCGCTGCCTTTTGGTTCGAGTTGGCCTGCATCTGGGCGTCCGTGCTGTACCCGGTGTACGTCACGATATGGATCTCGCGTCGGAAGCGGACGCGGCGAGCGGTGGACCCTGCGTCGCTGCTGCTGCACCAGCGTATCAAGACGTTCGTGATCGTGTACTGCGTGCTCGTGTTCCCGTCCTGCGTCGTCGAGGTGCTGGTGCGCGTCATCGACGACCTCAGCATGGAGTGGGTCGGGCTCACGCAGATCACTTACTACTTGTCCGGCGCGGGCACAGCCTTCGCGATCGGCATCAGCGTCACTTGCTGCTACCGCACGCTGCGCCCTTTGATGCCAACTTCAGTCTACGAGCAGCTCCTCGAAGGCGGCTTTTTCCAAGACGGGTTCAACTCGCTCGACGTGATCGTGGAAGCGCCTGTCCGGCGACCGATTTTCGTCGTGACCGACATTGAAGGCTCCAGTCGGCTTTGGGCCGGCGACGCCCAGGCGATGACCGAGGCGCAGTCGACCCACGACGACTTACTCCGCCAAGAGCTGCCTCGCTTCCGAGGCTACGAGATCACAACCGCGGGCGACTCGTTCCAGCTCGCGTTTCAGTGCGTGCGCGACGCCATCGGGTGGTGCGTCAGCGTCCAAGAGAAGTTGTTGAAGGCGGCGTGGCCGGCGCCGCTGCTCAAATTCGACAACGCCTCGCGCGTGTACGATGTCTGGGCGCGGCTGTTATTTAACGGACTGCGCGTGCGCATGGCCATCCACGACGGCGACGAGCGGTTGGTGTGCGCGCGCCACCCCACGACAGGCAAGATGACGTACCTGGGGCCCAGCGAGATGATGGCGCGCGAGATGAGCGAGTTGGGGCAAGGCGGACAGATCGTGCTGAGCGAGTCGGCGCTCGCTGTCTACAAGGACGAGCTGCTGTCCGCCGGCAGTGGAAGTCTCGAGGACAAGTTCAAGGTGCAGCCGTTCCCGAAAGCTTTCGAGCAGCCCGAGTTCGGCGTGTCACTGCCGATGCACGAGGTGGTGTCCACCCGCATCGGAGACCGCTTCAACGCGCGTGTGGAGCGACTCGGCAGCCGATTGCGCTTCCTGCCGCACTTCTGGAGCGACGATTCCGCCACACGCGGCACCGGAGACAAGACGCCGCGAGCTCCGCGGAGCTGTTGAAGTTGTACCCTAATGACTGCGCCACTACTGTAATTATACACGCGCTAGCTAGACATACACAACCCGTCACGCAACATTACAATACACACCATACGTTATTCAAGCTTTAACTACTCGATGTACATTCTGAAATTGGCTTGTACATTATTTCCGTTATGTTACCTAATTGCGGCCTCATCTGCCATCCGGTCGTAATATCGCATCAGTCTGGCTATTACGACAAGCCTGTCAGTCTCAATTAACTTCCGCCCCTCGTGGCCGCGTAACTTACGTCTCTGATTGATGCGCCGTCGGGACAGCGACCTGCTGTCGCGGGGGCGTCCCAGCTACAGCTACAGCCAGTGCAGCAGTCGCAGCCGCAGCGGCAGCTTCGAGAGCGACGCGGACGGCTCCGAGCTGCTGGACGCGGACGACCTGCAGCTATTGCGACAAGATGCAGAGAACCACGAGACTGTGCGCGTCACGGTCCGCTTCCGGCCGCTGCTGCCCAAGGAGAAGAGCAGTTGGTCCGCGTGGACGGTGCACGCAGCGACCGGGACGGTGGAGGCAGCCCCCGTGACAGGCCGACGCCGAGGCGTCTACGCTTTTGACGAGGTGTACGACGCGCAGCACTCGACGCGCGCCATCTACGACGGACTGGCGCGGTCCATTGCGCGCTCGGCGCTCGACGGCATCCACGGGTCCATTTTCGCCTACGGACAGACGAGCAGCGGCAAGACGCACACGATGCAGGGCACCGCAGTGAGAAGCAGGAGGTTGACGCTCGTCAAGCACGAGAATCAGGTCGAGACGGAGCAGCACAGGCGGCCGGAAGACAGCGACGGACTCGTGCAGTTGGCGGTGAAGGACCTTTTCGATGAGATGGCGAGACGATCGGACGTCGAGTTTCTGGTGCGCGTGTCGTACCTGGAAGTGTACAACGAGACGGTGAAGGACTTGCTCGTGACGGGCTCCACGCCCTCCGGCAAGCGGAGAGACTCGACGGTGCACGTCCGAGAGCATCCGGTGACGGGCGTGTTCACGGACAACTCGGAGCGCGTGGTGACGGATGCGCGCGGCGTGTTGCAAGCGCTGCGGGACGGAGAGAAGCAGCGAGCGGTGGGCGTCACCCGCATGAACGAGCGCAGCAGCCGCTCGCACTCGATTTTCCGGGTCGTGATTGAGTCCAAAACGCGGTTGGAAGCACCTGACGAGGATGCAGGAGTCGAGCGCGTGCGTGTCGGCTGCTTGAACTTTGTGGACTTGGCCGGGTCGGAAAGTGCGCGCGCGGTTAGCTCGGGCGGTAAGAGGCTGACGGCAGAAAGCGGCAACATCAACAGGAGTCTACTTGCGCTCTCGAGAGTGGTGGTCGCGCTTGGTAGCAGCAAGCTGCCGAACCAACAGGACCACGTTAACTTTCGAGACAGCAAACTCACGCGCATTTTGCAGCCGTCGCTCAGTGGAGCCGCGCGCGTGCTGTTTGTTTGCTGTGCGTCTCCTGCACCTGCTTACGTCGAGGATACTCGCAGTACTCTGAAATTCGCTAGCCGTGCGAAGCGGATCAAGGTGAACGCAGCGGTGAACGAAGTGGTGGACCAGCGTGCGCGTGCGCTCATGGAGCTTGCTCGTGAGAATCAGCTTTTGCGCCAGCAGTTGGAGGCCTTGGCGTCTGCTAGTCGTGATGAAATGGACGCCATGGAGGAGCACGCAGCTCGGTTGCGCATGCGTATTGTTTCGCTAGAGGCTGCTGCGGCTGCTCCAGCATGGACGTCATCGGTGGTGATTGCTCCAGTCATGGGCCCTGAAAAGAGTCGAGAAGACAGGCAGCCGGAAGTCACCGGACTCGAAGGAGCGAACTCGCCCATGGACGCGGACAACCAAGTGTTGGAGATGGACCTCTCTGATGAAGAGGGGACGGATGTGGATAGCCAATTCGGCTCGCCAACAGGCTCACCGCTCCTGGAGGCAGACGCGGCATGCCCAACCTGTGAAACCCTTGACGATGCTCTGGAAATCGCCAAGACTCGCGAGTTGGAGTCTTATCTGCGTATCGAAGAGCTCGAACAGGAAGTGGATCGATTGCAACGTGAGCAAGAGAGCAGCACAGCTGCTGCTGTTAAGGGCAAGGATTCCGCTGCTGAACCCCAGTGCGTTCTTGACGTTGATGACGACGCGGATGAAACCGAGGCGCTTGCAGGTAGCGACGAGGGCGGTGTCAGCAGCATTGTGCATGCCAGCAGTCTGAGTCTGGCAAGTGCAGCACTGCTGGCGGTGGTGGTGGAGGCTCTGAAGAAGCGCAGCCCTACCGAGGCTCTCGCGATTGTGGTGGTTGCTTTTGCGTGTATGGGGATCATGCTGGCCAGTTTTGCCTGGAACATCGCGGCGGCGACACTTTGATACTCGCCGCTGGGATTTTTGTTGGACAAGTCGTTTACATTATTTCGTTGTATTATTATGGGGTGTTGGAAATGCCGTGAGTCATCGGAAGTTCCTGGCACTACAACCCAAAGCTTGAACACGTTGTCGATTGTTAACATTTTGCGAGTTTCCTTCTACTGATCGTGGTAACTTGGCTGTGCGGATACATTTTGCAGGAGACTTGGCTAGGTCGGCGGGTAATGGAAACGGAAGCAACGAGTGCTGGCATCCTACGATGCTATGACTGAACAGCAGAGGGAAGTGCTTGACAGGAGAGCCATTCTCGACTGGTAGGAGGAGCCATGGAGCTCACAGGGTGTGCAGTTAGTTCTCTGTGCACTACATTGTCGGATGCTCGGCTGGTAAGCTTACCGCAACTACACGCTGCTATCAGCCATCGAGCCACGACACCAGCACGTTGTATGGCTGGACACAGACATCAAAGGCGTGCCGACGGGTCTACTCGTCAGGTGGTTCACTCCGGCCTCGGCATCGTCGAGCCCATGTGCGTCCGCAAGATAAAGAAGAAGTGGGGGGACTACGACCTGGACACGTGGGGGGGGGGGGGGGGGGGGGCAGCAATAAGCGCGTTCGGGCGAGCAGGACAATGACACCTTCGTGTCTGAGCCGCTCAACACCAGCCACCTCCACGACCTTCCTGGCAATGGCCAAACCATTTGTACGGGGCCAAGGTTTTGCCTTCCCCGTGCACTACTTCATCGGTAGTGAATGGAGTCGAGAAGGCCACGACGGTATCGAAACCGAAGGTCTCTACTACAGCATCCAGCACGCGTTGATCATAGTTAGCATGTCCATCAATGCACGTATCCCCCTTGCAGTTTCCGAGCTCGATGATAGGGAGACCGGCCGTTCAGCCCGTCCCTATAATAGGGTTCAAATACCCACCCGTCGACGAAAATGCACCACGGTGTGAAAGCGGATGGCGTTCGTGTTTGCCGGCCAAGTATCTGGCGCGTTGGACCGCTCGTCGGTCTCGGGTTACTTGTTCTGGCGGTGCATTCGTGTGTGAAGCTGCAATTGAGGGTCCTTAAGACCCCGGAGACGTTGATCCCTCCCCCGAGCAGCGTCCTGCACCCGTTGGCGCCGATCCAGGCTCCACTCAATCCGAGTGTCGAGTTGTCGGTGAGGACGACACGTGGTCTCTTTGCAGAGTGCGACGGGACTTTCCCCCAGCTCGGCAAGACGGAGCCAGGTCTCCACTATCGTGTGGAGAATAGTCGCCTGCTGGACCAAGTTCGACGATCGGCGAGAGATGCCGTGCTGCTGATGGTGGTGTTCAACGACGCCGAATCGTGGGGACCAGGCCGCGACGTGACCGACTTTTTCAACTTGATACGGGCGTTCGACTACCCCACGGGGCAGATCTCTGTCACCATGCTCACCTCGTCGGTGGACGAGTTCAGGAAGATCAAGAGCCTCTTCGTACAGTTCATCCGCGAGTACGTGCAGCTCACGGTCATTTTCCGCAATGACTTCGCTCAAGAAGGGCTCACGCGAGAGAACCGCCACGCAGAGGCGTTGCAGAACAACCGACGTCGAATGCTCGCTCGATACCGCAACTACGCCCTGTTAGCGACGATGCAGGTGTGGCACCAACATGTTGTGTGGCTCGATGCCGACATCAAGGTCGTTCCAGGAGACTTGATGCGGAGGATGGTTCAATGTAAGTTGCTGCTATCGGATAGTTGCGGGCGGTGTTGGAGCTAACGAGCGTGTCATTTCCCACTACACGCGCAGCTGGACGCGACATTGTCGAGCCAATGTGCATTCGGATGCACCACGCGAACTCAACGCCCGACGACTGGTACGAGTACGACCTCAATGCGTGGGTGGGGGAGCGTCCTACCCGCCGAGATGGAGCGTCTGCAGCTGGCCCCTCGAGAGTGAAGCACATGTGGGATCTCCGTGGAAAGAAGCAGGAGTTCGTGCCGCTGGACTCGGTCGGCGGCACGATGCTCTACGTCAACGCCGACGTCCATCGCCAAGGCGTCCTGTTCACAATCCACAATGTCATCGGCAGCGAGTGGGCGGAGGAAGGCTACGACGCCATTGAGACCGAAGGGCTCTGCTACACAGCGCATTTCCTGGGCTTCAAATGCTGGGCCATGCCACAAGACCTCATCGTCCACGCCTAGAGTCGAGTTGTCAGTGTAAGTTAATACGATGCAATTTTGGGTCATTTTAAAAAAACGACCCAATGTTTGGGTACATGACCCAAAGTTTGGGCACACCCCATCCAAACATGTTGTGTCCTGTGCGATGGCAGCGCTTCGTGGCGACGGCTTCGGGCGGCCTCAGCGCATCCGGATCGTCCAGTCGAGCCTTGGTACGTGTTGGGATCCTTCATTTGCTATTGTGATTTTTCTTGTTCGGGTTATTCACGCTGGCGTCCTGACTTCATGGAATTTGGTGCAGTCCTCGGCGTCCGCAGAAGCGTTGGAGCAGCTGGTCGCGCACGCCACCCAGCAGGACGTCGTTTCTGCAGGACGCAGGCGTGAAATTGCAAGAAGGCTGCAGGATTTCCAGGTTTCTGCAGCTATTGAGCGAGCGCCAGAAGTCCACGCGACGGCAGTGGTTCACCCCAATGCGGAGCTGGGGCCCAACGTCCTGGTAGGACCGTACTCGGTCATTGGACCAGGTCCGTCACGTTATTTTTAATGATGTTTATTGTCATATTTGACCGCTAACGTTATTTTTCATGCAGATGTGGTGTTGGAGGCTGATGTTCGACTGCAGAGTCACGTGGTGATCGATGGCAAGACCCGTATGGGCAGTGGCACCGTGGTCCATCCTTTTGCAAGCTTGGGAGGAGAACCGCAGGATAAAAAGCATCGGATGTTTGCTCAGGACGAGTCCAGAGACTTGACTCTGACTGTCGGTAGCAATTGTGTCATTCGAGAGCACGTGACGGTGCACGGCAGCACTTCGTACTCGAACGCGCCGACGTCCGTGGGTGATGACTGTTGGCTGCTGTGTGGCGCTCATGTAGCCCACGATTCCCAATTAGGGAGGCGGGTCGTGGTCTCGAACAACGTGTGCATCGCTGGTCACGTGTCAATTGGAGACGGAGCTATCATCGGTGGACAGGTTGGTCTCAAGCAGCACGTGAGCGTGGGTCCGTTGGCCATGGTGGGCGGGCAGAGTGCAGTGGACGGCGACGTGCTGCCGTACGGCTTGGTGGTGGGGAACCGCGCCAAGCTCGCGGGACTGAACCTTATCGGCTTGCGTCGCGCTGGAGTGTCGCGAACCGACATCAAGCTGCTGCTCAGGGTGTACCGCTACATGTTTGGCGCTCCTGCTTGCAAGAAGACGGGCTTTGCTCCAGCTCTCGAGTATGAGTTTGTGAATTGGGTTCTGCTGGACTGGTTGCTCATTTGTTCTGTGTCTACAGTTTGGCTTATAGACAAACAGTCGTCGAGCGCGCTATGGAGGCAAAGGAGTTTTTGATCGCAGAAGGACTGGACAGTGAGCGGCGGCCCAAGGTGCACGACATGGTATGGCCAAGTCTGCTTTGTATCGAGAAGAGGGCTCTTCTGGTGTTGACTATTTTGGCTGTTGCTTGTGCAGGTTGATTTTGTCGTGTCTTCCCCGCTGCGCTTTCATTCTTCGTTGTGTCCCGCCGTCATCGCCACCCCCTCACATAAGAGTTAGTGTCGCTGCAAGAGCGGTCGGCTTAGAGCTTGGAGGAATTTAACAGGAAACGAGAAACATGGGATGCAACTGGCATTCAGCAAAAACTTTCTGTGGTGTGTTCCAGCAAAGAGGATAGAGGGCGAGGAGTATATAGGCTGAGATGAAGGCAATGACAATGATACTACGTGAACCTGGGTGTGGTGATGGCACCGTCCCATGTCTGGACTGCAACCCCCCGACGGTTAGACAGAGCATTGCAGGACGTTTCGCTGGACCGTCGAGTTGGTTTTGCTCAAGTGGCGAGGTTGCCAGTCACTCGAGATTTTGACAAACGGACCATGGGGAAAAAGGAGTTGAAGCTCAGCAGTCCTGGCGATGGAATCTCCATGAGGTCTGCGAAGAAGAAGAGCCCCAGTCTTCGCGCCAAAGGGAGGCCGCAAAAGTCGCTCATGAGGCAGCATCGACGCCAAAGTCTCGAGGCAGAAATGTCGGAGCAACCGCATAGTCCGCAGGCTGAATCCCCGCTTCTAAAGCCTGAAGAAGGGAATACGACGGCATCTCCCCGTGATAAAGGCGAGAAACCCAGTCGACGTACTGGCGGGTTGCACTCGACATCTCTCCAGTGGCCGAAACGTGGCTCAAAAGGAGACAACAATGCCAGGAATGCAAGCGCTGAAGCTCACCCCAATGAGCAGAGTCCTACGACAACAGCTCGGCGTTCGAGCCTCATGTCGTGGCGCAGTCGGAACTCCACGGCTTCGATCGTCGAAGATACCCCACCTGCGTCCTGCCCGCTGTCGTGCCAGCCGTCCTCCTGCTTCATTGGATCACTGAACGGGACTACCAGTGAGATGCACCTCCCTCTACTCACCAAGCAGACAACAGCGCGTCTGACTGCACTAAAGGCTGCACCAACGCAACGTCAGCTTGAAGTGACTATCGAACGCTCCGACGAGCTCCCGTTTGGAGCCTACTCTCACCCTCAGGTGCGCGTTCATATCGTGGACCGATGCACGGGAAGAGCTCTCTGTCCGGCACAGATAACAACGGAAGCCAAGTTCTGCGCTGCGTCCGACACGAACAACGATTGCACGAGTAAGTTTTGGTAGTTTGTGTCTTCTAGTCTTCTGTTGCTCATCAACTTTGCTCCTCAGATGCATTCGAATGGCAGCAAGCGCTGAGTATTTCGCTTGACATGCCTGCTTTGTTGGACCCCCGCACAGTGCTGCTGTTTGAAATCTTGGAGACGAAGCCGGCCACGAAAGGGACGCGCTTCCGTCGAGGCAAACGCTTCGAGTCTGTCAGCACCCACGACGAAGACGACGAGTATCGTCATTCACCTGGGGCTACATCTGCACCGGAGTATCGCCGAATCGCGTGGGGATTTTTTCACGCCATTACGAGCAAGGGCGCCCCAACCATGAACTCATTCGTGCTTCCACACGTACCAGATGCGAATGAGAGTGCGAAGACGAAAACCCTGCCAATTGTCGATGTCTGTGGATTGCGTGTGCGGTTGTTCGAGTACCAGGTCGTGACCTGGATGGACGGCTACCAAGCGAGATTGCAATGGGGCTGGAGAAAAAACCACCCTACTATGCCCGCCGTGTTCCTTCAGTACCAAAAGCGCTCTCGTGCCCCCGCTCCGACTACACTGCACGTCCAACTGAAAGCGGTAAGCCCAGCCACTTCTCCACGACAAACTGGCGTCCCTGAAACAAGAGAAACCACCGCTGGCGCCGATGTCGTTGCGAGCGATGAGCAAGAGGCGAACAACCCAAGTACTGACCCAGAGAGCGGAGCTGGAGATAACCAAGAGCCGCCTACAGAAGCTTCTCCACCACCAAACGCTGGTGAAATCGAAAGCAAAATGGCTCCTCCCGCCGTTGCGTCAAGTGATCTGTTCGATCTCATTGCCCCTTGCAAACGGAACCCCTCTGAGCCCTGCTTGATTCCTCAACGAGTACTGTGTTCACTCCCGACCGGAAAGAAGGGTTGCTCTGCTATAAGTTTCAGCCCGTGCGGTCGGTATCTCGCTGCCAGTGTGAGCCCTGAACTGGGAGAATTTGTGGTTCGAGTGTATCAAATGGCATCTGGAGAGCTGTTTGCCGTCGGTCGAGGCCATAGAGGAGTGATCTACTCCTTGGAGTGGACAAATACCTCGAACGGTCAGTCTCGACTGCTCTCAGCGTCATCGGATGGTACTGTTCGGCTATGGGAGTTCCCATTGATGAATGCCTCCATTCCCCAGGCTTCTCCACCGGCTTCTGCCTCTCGATTGCTATCGCTGGTATTCCAGTGGCATCACTTTCCTTGCTTCGTGTATTGCGCTATCTTTCTTCCAGGTAGCAATGGGGATATCGTCGTCACGGGCTCTTCGGATGGCTGCATGCGGTTCCGAAAGGAGTCATTGGTTCCAAATGGCCAACCTGAATACGGAACAGTTCGTGTCAGCTCTGTTGCAGTGCACAGCATCCGTGTAGACCCCAAGTCTGAGCGTGTTTTCTGTGGTGACGCAAAGGGGGATATCACGGTGTGGGCCCGTGCGTCGAGTGCGTCGAGCATTTGCGACTATAAACTCATCAAGACGATTCAAACGGGGCAAAGCAACATCACGTCTCTCCAACTGCATCCTCGAAAGGCTCACTTGCTCGTCCACACGCAACCAAACGCGATTTTCCAGTACGAGCTGCGATCCTATCTCTTGCTGAACAAAAGCTACGCCGGGGTGGCTTGTGAATCGCTGTTGGTGAAGAGCACGTTCAGCCCCGATGGCAAGCTCGTGATTAGTGGGTCTGAAGACGGCGTTCCTCGGCTCTTCACCAGTCTCCATGGCCAGCAACTGCAGCGCAGTGTGTGGGGTACCCACTTCTTTCACGGTGGTCCTGTGCTGGACGTGAGTTGGTCACCTACGGCTCACATGGCCGCACTCTGCTCTTATGGTAAGGACTTATCACAGTGTGTGCTCTGCCTGGTTTACAAGGACTGATCGGCTTCATTTCTTCCATGGTGTAGGCGGCAACAACCCGATTGTGGTGCTTTGTGCGTACCGAGACGATAAGGACGCTGTCTTCACCGACGAGTCTGCAACAACTACGCTGTCAAACGCAGCACCAAAGCTCCAGCAACTTGCAGTGGATGCCTTCCGAGGAGCCAACCAACAGGATGCTGTGAGTGGAGACCACGCTCAACGTCTCCAACGCGCGTTGGAGCGACGTCGCCAGCGTCTACAGGCAAAGGTAAACTGCCTATTTTTCAGCGCTTCCTCTTTGCAAATGTTAACGTTGTGCTTTTTGATTGACGCAGTTGTCGCTCGAAGCGCAGACAAGTAGCGAACCAGCTTCGTCTGCTGCAGTGTAGCAAGCACCGACAACAAATCTCTGCAACACCTACAATGCAGTCTATTTGCGTGGAAACAACATGTCGTTCCCTATTTTTACGAGTGTTCTTGTCTTCTTTCCTGCGTGGCCTCTTGCTTGAGCAAATACAATTGTTGGGCAGGGTTGGAATGCCTCCAGGGACCGATCAAAACGAGCATCACCGCCGCCACAAGAATGCGAGCGAAGGCTACTTGTCTACGAGTCAACTTGAGCTCTTGACGTTAGCATCACTGTTCCGAGCAACTGGGGGCCGATTGACAAACGGTGCAGGAAGAGCAACAACATGGACACAACAAACTGGGTGGGATAAAGTCGTGGGCGTTGCAGCAGCTCTCCAGGATGGCGCGATGCCGATTCCGAAAACAGTCACGATGCAATCGCACTTTGCGGGTGTATTCGGCGTGAAGTGGGAGCGCAACCATGTCGTGGCCATCGACCTGTCCGGGAATGGACTGACGGGGGTGATCCCTGCAGAAATCACTCAACTGCGCTTCCTGACGACGCTGAAGTTGCGCAACAATCCAAGCTTGCGTGGCTCCCTGCCGCTGGAGATGTATTCCATGCCTCATCTGAAGTATTGCTACGTGGACGGCACTGGGATCGAAAACGCGCTTCCTTACAACAACGCACACTCGTTCCAAATCACTCACTTTAAAACTGAATCAGTCGGAACAGCGATATCGACAGTACGGTTTCGTACAGGTGACGAGCGTACAGGTAATATGATCCACTGGATGGCCGACATGACCGAGACCGAGATGTTTATGGTTCACTCGACACTGAAAAAGTTGCACGAAAACGCTGACCACGTCGCTGGTCGCCCACAGATCAAGTGTACAGCGAGCAACGCGACTGGACCGGAACGCGCCGCGGCTGCGACCAAGCTGCAGCGCATTTACCGAGCTCGCATCGAACGCACAAAATTCCGCAACTTTCTGCACTCGCTCGTTGAAATGAAAGTCGACTCTGCCAGCGGATACGCGTACTACGTCAACTCTCGAACAGGAGAAGCCACGTGGGAAAAGCCAAAGTTCCTCGGCTCGGACGGAGATAACATCCATCCCAGTGCTCACGACGTGAGGTCGAGTGACAACACTCAGGACCCATCGGAGGCCTGGAAGCCTTACGACGACGGCAACGGCAACACGGTAAGACGGCTTTGGCGCCTCCTTCCGTTCACCCTTGGCTGCTAACCAGGCGTGAAACCTTTGTGGTGCAGTACTACTGGAACAGCGCAACAGGAGAGTCAACGTGGGGGCCTCCAGCCTTCCTCAGCCGCATTTACGAAGAGCTGCGGGAACGCTACGGCACGGACAAGACCGACGAAGAGCGGTTCGAGCTGTTTTTCCAGGATATCGATCGCGACGGCACAGGCGAAATAGACCAAGACGAGTTTGCACGGTTGTGCGGCGACCTCGGCATGGCTTTGTCCGCCAAGCAGATCAAAGAAGTGTTTCGCGAGCTCGACACCAGCAGCGACGGTCAACTTGATCGCCGAGAAATCATTGCGTGGCTCACGCGAAACTACAAATGAATAGAACAGCTTGAAAGCCAATGTACAATACTCAGTAACAGAGTCGCTCTATTCATCATCACAGAGGAGCTGCAGCAATTTCTCCGAGTCAGCGATCGTGCGCGTCAAACCAATGATTTGATTGCCACTGACCAAGTACGTGTCCGTACAGGCGCACTTGACTGAAGGCGGCTCCGAGTCATCGAAGTCAGCGATATTTTCCGATCTGCGGAAGGTAGCGTCGAACTCCACAATCACTGAGTAGCCGATTGCCTGGATGCTCTTCTCTTCGACGGAGACCACATCTAGGCACTGCTTAAATAATGATGCGTACTTGCTGATGCCCAGATCACCATGATAGATTCCCCAGAACGGCATTTCCTCGGGCACCTCGGACTTGATGAAGAAGCTCGCGGAGGTCATCGGTCCCAGCAAGTTGATATCCGGAACAACCAGATAAGAACCATCCCGGTTCTTCGCAACGCACTCGACCAGCGACGTATTAGCGGCTTCATCGATATCGCTGAAGCTGTTCCGCGACGTCCTTGTTCTCGTGACAGCGCACTGCATAGCCTCAAACCACCGCATCCTCGTCGCGTCTGGCCGCGTGACGAAAGTCAAGGTTTCGTCTTCCTCACGGTGGCCATCAAACACCTCAATTTGGAAGCCAAATGCACCCCGATCCGGGTTTTTTAAGCTACGGCCGAATGCAATCCATTTTCGAGCATTGCATACAACCAGCTTCTTGGGCCGAGACGTCCAGGTTTGCTTCTGTGCCATCAGAAATTGCTTTAGCATGGACGCCTTGGACGGAGAAGTCGCTTTCTGTCCACCATTTCTCGGGGATCCAGAGGGTGCATCTGTGGCATCCTGCAGAGTGAGTTGGCACGTCGCCTTCTCAAACTTTAGGTGCACCTTGATCCACTTTGAACGCTTTTGGTACGCGTACCCACTCACAAAAAAGTCGTCTTCCTCCACATTAAACGATGTAGATTCGTCTGACCGAAGAATATCGATAATGGATTCAGGGAATTTACTCTGTGATCGGCTCTGGAACATGTCGCTCGGGTGAACTGCTTCGTTTCCACTAGCCAAGTTTTGTGACGATCCGAAGCCTTCTTTCTCCATCGGCAACCGTCTGAATGGCTCCAGCTCTCGTGACAGATACTCGCTAGCAGAAGAGGACGGTCGAGCGAGTGGGAAACCGGTATCAATCTCGTCTTCGCTAGCGTTTCGCCTTCGCGGAGCTCCATTTCGCGGTCCACCTGAGATAACTTGCAACGCAAGCAGAGAATCATCCAGAGCGTCCATATGCTGGTAGTGTGAAGCGACCAGTGATGAAGCAAAGTCGTTCCACCCCTCCATATTGTTGCAAAACTGGCGAATCAGCTCCTGCTGGAGAGTGGGCGAGCTGCAAATCTTCGCAATCTTTACACCAACAATCGCCAAATGTGCATCGTAAATGTGAGCCGAGCTGCTCTTGTTGAGCTTGTGCAAAATGAACTCCAGAATGGAGTCCGGAGAGCGGAAAATACTGCGCAGGAGTGGGTTGTTCACGCGCCCATTTGATGTAGGCCGGTTCAACAAGTTCAGGTACAGTTTGACTAGACGACAGTGCAATATGCTGGCTCTGGGAAACTTCTCAAAAATATCGATCAACGATGTAGCTAGATCCAACCGGGTTAATCGGCTGTCGATGCGGTCGTTTGACATTCGGATAACAACATCCAGCAATTCCACCACATGCACCACAAGCAATGTCGATGCCAATGGCCGGTGGTTGACCACAGTCTTCCCTGATCTCGGCGAATAACTGAGCGCTGGAGGCGTGATCCCTAAATACAAAGTACTCCGTCCAAGCGAGGCATCATGCTTTGCGGGTTTGGCCGGGCTGGCGTTTCCATTTAACGGGATTGACAACTCAAGATCCTCCCCGCTGCCATCTTCAGAGTCGCTATCACTGAAACAATCGCGTGCGGCAAATTCGGATATCGTAGACAGGTGCTGGTGGTAGTTGATAGACGCGCAAACCGTGTCCAAGACAAGATGAATCGGCGCGACAAATGTTTCCAACTGCTCCGTGTCATGCACGCAACACTCGACAGCATGGCGCAGAATATCGATCACAAGGACTCGGGGGATACACGCGCCGTTTGCATGGTACGCATCCAAAAATCGAAGTTCGGCCATTCCCAGTTCCGCCAGACGGACGAGAACGTTAGGCTTCTCCATTAACGCAGCTAGCACCGCGCACTTCAGTTTCTGGTGCATTGCTGGGTCACTTGGGGCTGTTCTCGGGGGGAAAAGCTCCCGCTCAAAGGGCCCGACACTCTCAAATGACGAAAGCTGAATCTTCGTCTGCATGTAGAACCGAAACGTGTTAGGAAATTCCTCCTTGAGGATTTTGAGTAAGATCTCTGCGCAACCGCTTATCCTCGAATGTACAGTTGACGTCGAATTTGCGGTGAACAACGACGGCGAAAGAGGCGCTGCCTTGGAAGAGAAAAATGAAGATGGCGATAACGTTGGTGATCCACCCAACGACGATCGTGGAGACGCTGACGAAGTAGACGAAACCGTCGACGTAGAAGACACAGAGGACATCGATCGCGCTAGACGAGTCGGTACCTGCTCTACAATTCGCTGAACGAGGCAGCGTATGATAGGGAAATAGGAGAAACCGCGGCGGACAGACAGATGGATCAGGCCGTGCAGCAATGACGCGATGTCTGGGTTGTACGCATGCGCTGCCAGTCGCGATAGCAACCACTCTTTTTCCTCATCCATATTTTCATCGCAAATCAACTTGTGCACCGCCGGAAACGTCACAAAATTCTTGGTAATGCGGCACATATTGGCAACCAAGACGCTGTCCACCTCAACTTCTTCATCTGCAGCACTGCCGTTGTCACTTTCCTCGCCGTCAACCTTTGGCGTTCGCCACAAAAATCGGAACAAGCCCGCAAAAATCCGTTTCCACTCGTTCGCCGTCAAATCCTCGACCCGCAGCAAATATCCACGCGTCGTCGGGTCTTCCAAAAGATCCTCCTCCTCGTCCCCACTTAAACTAAAGTCCGAAATGCTGCTGTCCGAGCTTTCGAACCGCATACTCGCTCGCAGTCTCTGAATTCTAGCCATTTTTCTAGTCGACGCATTGCTCCGGAAGTCCATCATTGTCGTCATGTTGGTCGGAGGCTTTTGCGTCGACGACACCGCCAGTCCTTCCAGCTTGACACTCGGTCCTGCGTCCTGTCCTTCGTCCTGTCCTGCGTCCTGCACAATGCCATCAGCCGTATTTTCTCTACTTTCCTGCGGGTCCTGCTTCGGTTCACCGTACCAAGCCATGGCTTTTAGATAAAATCGCAGGATAATCTCCGTGGCCACATACGACTGGCGATATTTATCCGGATGCGAAACAGTTTCTTGTTTGGGTGCATTTGGGTCCTCGCTTTCGCCAAGTTGCCGGAAAATTGGGTGCAGTTCACTAAAAGACGTGGCAAAGGCCAAGACCTGTTTGATGGACTCGGGCTCCAGCAGCAGCTTCTGCACGGGGGAAAAGTGCCCTTTTTCCCGGCGTTGCACCGTGGAGAGCACCGTGTCCACATCGTAGCAGCTGCAGAAGACGTTGTCGAGCGCGGGCGCCTGCCGCAGCGCCTCTGCGTTGTGCAGCGCCTGGGAGGCCTTGAGCGGGTCGTGCGAGTTCTTGGTGAGCTCCAGCAGCGACAGCGAATGGGCCCATTCCGTCAATGGGGCCCGACCATTCTTATTTGAGCCCTCGGACCCATTTCCAGTGGGCCTAAAAGTGGCCGGCGACGACGCGGTGCGTCCTATGCTGCCGCACCCGGCGTCGCTCTCGTTGTCCGAGTCGGACTCGGTCTCGGCCGCGCACGTGCATTGGCGCGTGAGATGCTGCGAGGACGCGCCGCTGCCGCTTCGAGACAGCATGGGCAAGCTGAGAAATTGAGCCGCGAATTGGGCAGCCGGGCTTCTTGGCTAGAGGTGGGAATGTGGAAATGGAAAATAAGAGTGCGGGGCGGCTCTGTTTGTCTCACATTTGGTATGTCATAGTGGAACCAAATCAAGTCGGGGAAGTGACGGGGCAAAGCGAGGTAATTTTTGTGGACCAGAGCGATTGTCAACGCCGTGAGAACGACCTGGCTGGCCTCGCTTTGACGGCGATGTGTCTCTCCGATAGGGCCATGTGGTTAGTGGTGCCGGTCGCTTCCAATTGAGCCCAACCAAAGTCGCTCGGGCTGTCCAAGCGCGTCCCAGCGGAGTCTGTCCGTCGTTGGAAGTCCTGGTTGAAGCAACCCGGCGTGAATCAAAGAGATGCTGAACTCTCTGAAATAGTCAGAAGTGAACCCACGTCGCTAGTCGACGACAAAATCCAGGCGCGTGGTCGGACCATCGTCTTCTCCAAAATGGCAACTTCGTGATTCCACTCGAATGATCTTCAACAAGTTCGCACAATGCACACACAGCTCATCGACTCGATGCGATGTCGTCTTTGTCCTAAGAGATAAGCAGCTCAACGAGACGCCCCTCGACAGTACTGAGCAGCTGAAGTGTGAGCTATGATCCAGAATGCCTATCATTGAGACATTCTGTGTTGCAGAACAACTAACGTCGTCTGTCGCTGAAAGTAAAGGCCAGCCTGGAGCCAACGCTTAAACAGTTCAAACTCCACCTAAGCAAGTTTACGAAGTGATTGGGAAACTTGTTGGTGATCAGTTCCCGTGCATACATGTACATGGACGCTTTACTCGACATCAATAGAGTACACTTTCGTCTACCCACACTAAAACTACATCTCCAGCGGCACCATCTGCTCCATCACGCTGCACGTGCCCGAGCCGGAGCCGGAGCCCGTGCGTTTCAAGTGGATGTAGCCTTCCTCGCCCCAGTTCTCGCCCCACGAGTTGCGGATCTTGAGACTCGTCGCGTCGTAGCCCACCGCCACCACGAGGTGATCGAGGTCAGTGGTGTCACAGCTCGAGAGCACGCCGCCAGTGTACTGCTTCCACGCTTCGTTGCCGGCGGCCACCGTCACGACCGTCGGGCGCTGGTTGATGGCCTTGATGAGTCCGGCCTCGTCGCCTACGTCCAGCACATTGTAGCCCTTGATACCCGGTGTGGTCTTGGTGCAGCTATAGCATCGTGGAACGCTACCCTCACCAGACGTGTACTTGTATGAGGCCTCCATGCAAAAGCCGTTCTTCAAAATATAGTCAAAGGCGTACTGCGGGGCCCCGCCGTTGCAGCCGTAGTTCTGCGTGTTGCAGCTCACGAGTTGCTGCTCCGAGAACTTGTTCAGCGACTTCTGTCCGCCGGCGATGCACTGCGCAGACTCGACCACTGAGGCTGAGGCAAAGGCCCAGCAGTCTCCGCACTGACCCTGGTTCTGGACCGGCGAGATGCACGGCGACTTGGTCCAGTCGACGGAGCTCCTCTTGGTTGCGGTTGCTGCTTTGGTGGTTGCCGGGGTCTTCTTGATAGGAGCCTTTGTGGTATGGATAGTGTAGGGCCTTTTGGTCGAGACCTTTCTAGTAGGAGCTTTCGTCGTCGGCACCAACTTCTGCTTCTTGGACTTCTCCTTCGCACAAGGCGTAGTAGCTGGGGTTCCGTGGCGCACGAAAGCGGGTCTCCGCGTGGCCGAGGTGTAAGACATGGCGGTGGCTGGCCTTTTCGCTGCAGCGATACTATCTCCACGCGTGTCTTCTTGCACAGGAGACTCAATACTGCTCGTGAAGTCGTATTGCGTGCGGAGTGAGCGAGAGCGAGAAGGCAGGCGGGTGATCGCTCCGTTGCCCTTCGCGTACGAGTTGAGGATCTTGGAGGCGAACTCCTCCTTCGTGAGGATGGAGTAGACCACGTCGATGGAGAAGTTGGCGTCCGGGTTGGCAGCTTGGGCCTTTGCGACGTCATCTTTGCTCATGAAGATCCGCTGGCGCGCGTCCTCCTCGAAGTCGTCCATGCTGCGGTCCTCGGAAGTGGGCATTAGTCCTCGCTTTTCGGCATCAGAGCCGTGCTTCTCGAGCCAATTTCTCCACTCCACATGGGTGACTTCTTTCTCGGCAAGATAGCGCTCGTAGTCGATGCCTGCGTGCATGGGTCGAGCGGAGATTGGTGCTGACACGAGTACAAGTGCCGATATCGCACACATCGAGAACAATGTGGATGGCTTCATGCTGGGTACGATCGAGCTTTGTAAGGCCCCAGTCGATGGGAGATAGTAGAATGAGCTATTATAGCGAGCTCACCCTTCACGAGTACATCTGCAAGTAGACTTCCCGCTGTCGTCATGTCCGCGCGCAGTGCGCCAGAGGAAGGTGGCTATGGTAGAGAAGTAGTCCACCTGGTCATATCGGATATAGCTTAAATCACTGAGCAACATGTGCACTCGCCGGGCTGTCCAGCCATAAGGCACGGAGATCAGATGCCGTCCTGCTGGTATTATTATAATAGTATACTTTTTTTTTAAATTGAGAAGGGGCATTCCCCAATACTTTGCACTTCAACTCACAGACTTTGATACAGGGACTTGCCCAAAGTAATCTGCTACCAGCAAAACGGCATCTGATCTCCGAGCCTTATGGCTGGACAGCCCGGCGAGTGCACATGTTGCTCAGTGATTTAAGCTATATCCGATATGACCAGGTGGACTACTTCTCTACCATAGCCACCTTCCTCTGGCGCACTGCGCGCGGACATGACGACAGCGGGAAGTCTACTTGCAGATGTACTCGTGAAGGGTGAGCTCGCTATAATAGCTCATTCTACTATCTCCCATCGACTGGGGCCTTACAAAGCTCGATCGTACCCAGCATGAAGCCATCCACATTGTTCTCGATGTGTGCGATATCGGCACTTGTACTCGTGTCAGCACCAATCTCCGCTCGACCCATGCACGCAGGCATCGACTACGAGCGCTATCTTGCCGAGAAAGAAGTCACCCATGTGGAGTGGAGAAATTGGCTCGAGAAGCACGGCTCTGATGCCGAAAAGCGAGGACTAATGCCCACTTCCGAGGACCGCAGCATGGACGACTTCGAGGAGGACGCGCGCCAGCGGATCTTCATGAGCAAAGATGACGTCGCAAAGGCCCAAGCTGCCAACCCGGACGCCAACTTCTCCATCGACGTGGTCTACTCCATCCTCACGAAGGAGGAGTTCGCCTCCAAGATCCTCAACTCGTACGCGAAGGGCAACGGAGCGATCACCCGCCTGCCTTCTCGCTCTCGCTCACTCCGCACGCAATACGACTTCACGAGCAGTATTGAGTCTCCTGTGCAAGAAGACACGCGTGGAGATAGTATCGCTGCAGCGAAAAGGCCAGCCACCGCCATGTCTTACACCTCGGCCACGCGGAGACCCGCTTTCGTGCGCCACGGAACCCCAGCTACTACGCCTTGTGCGAAGGAGAAGTCCAAGAAGCAGAAGTTGGTGCCGACGACGAAAGCTCCTACTAGAAAGGTCTCGACCAAAAGGCCCTACACTATCCATACCACAAAGGCTCCTATCAAGAAGACCCCGGCAACCACCAAAGCAGCAACCGCAACCAAGAGGAGCTCCGTCGACTGGACCAAGTCGCCGTGCATCTCGCCGGTCCAGAACCAGGGTCAGTGCGGAGACTGCTGGGCCTTTGCCTCAGCCTCAGTGGTCGAGTCTGCGCAGTGCATCGCCGGCGGACAGAAGTCGCTGAACAAGTTCTCGGAGCAGCAACTCGTGAGCTGCAACACGCAGAACTACGGCTGCAACGGCGGGGCCCCGCAGTACGCCTTTGACTATATTATGAAGAACGGCTTTTGCATGGAGGCCTCATACAAGTACACGTCTGGCGAGGGTAGCGTTCCACGATGCTATAGCTGCACCAAGACCACACCGGGTATCAAGGGCTACAATGTGCTGGACGTAGGCGACGAGGCCGGACTCATCAAGGCCATCAACCAGCGCCCGACGGTCGTGACGGTGGCCGCCGGCAACGAAGCGTGGAAGCAGTACACTGGCGGCGTGCTCTCGAGCTGTGACACCACTGACCTCGATCACCTCGTGGTGGCGGTGGGCTACGACGCGACGAGTCTCAAGATCCGCAACTCGTGGGGCGAGAACTGGGGCGAGGAAGGCTACATCCACTTGAAACGCACGGGCTCCGGCTCCGGCTCGGGCACGTGCAGCGTGATGGAGCAGATGGTGCCGCTGGAGATGTAGTTTTAGTGTGGGTAGACGAAAGTGTACTCTATTGATGTCGAGTAAAGCGTCCATGTACATGTATGCACAGGAACTGATCACCAACAAGTTTCCCAATCACTTCGTTTTAAGTTGCTGAGGTAGTTATCGAGAAGTGGTGGAAATTCTTGCTGGTCGAGACGCGTCCATTCTGGGGCACCAGTAATTGACGTCCGGAGTAAGTAGTGACTTGTACCGTTCGCCTATAAGGCTGAGTGGAGACACTACGAATATTTTTTGTCGGGTCTTGTACATTTACTTTCGTCACCTCGCTGTATTTGATGACTAACGCGACATCGAGGCGCGCAATCGATTGCGCGCCCGAGTCAAACGAATGTGCGGTAAACGGAGCGGTACCCGCTAGTCGCCTCCTCCATAGTAAAACCAAGTCAAACGCCGAGTGACGTCGCACTCGATTCAGCCTCGCAATCTGCTTGCGCGCCACGAGCATGCCCCCCCCCCCCCCCCCCCCCCCCCCTTCGGACGTTGCAAGCAGCTCGATGTCTGTGCTCATTATTCAATTTGCCTCGTGCGTGGCAAGCACCGCACAAGTTCATTGAATCGGGGAGCAGATGGGCCCAGCTACGCTGACGTCGGGCAAGGCCATGATGGCCAACGGCCCCAACGCGTTGCACAGCTTCGTGGCCGAGACGTTCGAGGCGGCGATGGGCCGCGAGATGCCGCAGATGGAGGTGCGCTACCGCAACTTGAGCGTCACGGCCAACGTGGCAGTGACGGGCGAGATCACGTCCCAGTCGGAGCTGCCCACGGTGTTCAACACCATCAAGCGCAGTCTGGCGCGCTTCGCGTGGACCAAGCGCGTGGTGCAGAAGGAGATCATCAAGAACGTGAGCGGCGTGTTCAAGCCCGGTACTATCACGCTGATGCTGGGCCAGCCGGGGTCGGGCAAGACGTCGCTCATGCGCGTGCTGGCTGGCCAGTTCCCGAAGAGCGGCAATGTCGATATCGACGGCGACGTGACGTACAACGGGGTCCCGCGTGAGGAGATCACGAAGTTGCTGCCACAGTTCTCGGCCTACGTGACGCAGTTCGACAAGCACTTCCCCAAGCTGACGGTGCGCGAGACGCTCGAGTTCGCTTACGCTGTGTGTGGAGGCGGCATGTCAAAGCACAAGGAGGACATGTTGAGCCACGGCACATCGGAGCAGAACGGGGCAGCGCTCGAAACTGCACGCCAGTACTTCGAGCACTTCCCGGACCTGGTGATTGAGCAGCTCGGTCTGCATATCTGCCAGGACACGATCATCGGTAGCGGTATGCTTCGCGGCGTGTCTGGCGGGGAGCGGAAGCGCGTCACGACGGGCGAGATGGAGTTTGGCATGAAGTACATGACGCTCATGGACGAGATCAGCACCGGTCTCGACAGTGCTGCAACGTTCGACATCATCACGACGCAGCGCAGTATCGCCAAGTGTCTGCACAAGACGATCGTGATCGCGCTGCTTCAGCCCGCCCCAGAGGTGTTCAACCTCTTCGACAACGTCATGGTGCTGAACCAAGGCGAGATCATCTACCACGGCCCTCGCGACGAGGCTGTGGCGTACTTCGAGACGCTGGGGTTCCAGTGTCCGGAGGGCCGCGACGCTGCCGATTTTCTCTTGGACCTCGGCACCAACATGCAGAAGAAGTACGAGGCTGCACTGCCTGTTGGCGTGAGCAAGCACCCGCGTCTCGCCAGCGAGTTCTCGGAGCATTGGCGCCAGTCGTACCTGTACAACGACCTGGTTAAGGACATCGAAGCTCCTCACGACCCCGAACGCTTGAGGGATGTGGAAGAGCACATGAACCAGATGCCGGAATTCCGCCAAAGCTTCTGGGAAAGCACCAAGACGGTGACTGCGCGCCAGTGGAAGCTCACGAAGCGGAACACGTCCTTCATCTACGTGCGAGCTCTCA
Organism: Phytophthora ramorum; assembly: GCF_020800215.1. NCBI lineage: Eukaryota > Oomycota > Peronosporomycetes > Peronosporales > Peronosporaceae > Phytophthora > Phytophthora ramorum. Next base: position 4,820,473 of record NW_027150647.1, read on the forward strand.
TGGTCGTGGTTATGGGGTTGATCTACGGCAGCACCTTCTACCAGACGGACCCGACGGACGCTCAGATGACGATCGGCATCCTGTTCCAGGCTACGATCTTCATGAGTTTGGGGCAAACCGCCCAGGTCCCGACCTTCTACGAGGCGCGTGACATCTTCTACAAGCAGCGCTCCGCCAACTTCTACCGCTCGGCATCGTTCGCTATTGCCAACTCGCTGGCTCTGATCCCGCAAGCCATCGGAGAGAGCGTTGTTTTTGGCTCGCTGCTATACTGGTTGTCGGGGCTCGTTCCCCACGCCGGTCACTTTGTGATCTTTCTGGTCGTCCTAGTCTTGATCAATCTGGTGTACGCGGCGTGGTTCTTCTGCCTCACCGCTATCTGCCCGAGCTTCAACATCGCTAAGCCCATGTCGACGTTTACGATCGTCATCTTTAACCTGTTCGGCGGCTTCGTGATGGCGAAGAACGTGATGCCCGACTGGTTGATCTGGGTCTACTACTTGGTCCCCGACGCTTGGTCTCTGCGTGCGTTGTGTGTGAATGAATACCGCTCCGCTAGATATGACGTGTGCGTGTACGACGGCGTGGACTACTGCTCTGAGTACGACATGACTATGGGCGAGTACTTTTTGAAGCAGTACGCGGTGCCGTCGAGCCCGATTTGGGCGTGGGTGGGCATCATTTACATGATCGGGCTCTACATCTTCCTCATGGCGACCGGCGCGCTTGTGCTCGAGTACAAGCGCTATGACGGTCCGGCTAACGTCTCCCTCAAGCCGAAGGACGAGGACGACAATGATACGACCAAGGCAACCGAGAACTACGTGCTGGTGAAAACACCCAAGAACTCTGGAACGGCCTCAGGCTCAGGCTCACCGAGACATGATATCGTGGTGAACGTCCCTGCCCGCGAGAAGATGTTCGTGCCCGTGACGATCGCCTTCCAGGATCTGTGGTACTCCGTTCCGAAGCCTGGTAGGCCCAAGGAGTCTCTAGAACTGCTCAAGGGAATCAGCGGGTTTGCTGAACCCGGCTCGTTGACGGCATTGATGGGGTCGTCGGGCGCAGGCAAGACGACACTGATGGACGTGATCGCTGGGCGTAAGACTGGCGGCAAGATCACGGGCAAGATCCTGCTGAACGGCTACGATGCAAATGATCTCGCTATTCGTCGATGCACGGGCTACTGCGAGCAGATGGATGTTCACTCGGACGCGTCGACTATCCGTGAGTCGCTGACGTTCAGCGCTTTCCTTCGCCAGGACAGCAGCATCCCAGACAGCAAGAAGTACGACACGGTGAACGAGTGCCTGGACTTGCTGGACATGCACGACATTGCAGACAAGATCGTGCGTGGGTGCTCGCAGGAGCAGATGAAGCGACTGACGATTGGCGTGGAGCTTGCTGCCCAGCCGAGTATTTTGTTCCTGGATGAGCCGACCAGTGGTCTAGACGCTCACTCTGCCAAGCTCATCATGGACGGTGTGCGCAAGGTTGCCGACAGCGGACGTACCATTGTGTGCACAATCCACCAGCCTTCGTCGGACGTGTTCTTCCTGTTCGACCACTTGCTGTTGCTGAAGCGCGGTGGCGAGTCTGTGTTTGTCGGCGATCTTGGCGAGAAATGCCACAAGTTGGTGGATTACCTGGAGGCGATTCCCGGCACTTCGCCGTGTCCGAAAGATCAGAACCCAGCGTCATGGATGCTGGAAGTCATTGGCGCCGGTGTGAGCAGCTCATCGAAAAACACGACAGACTTCGTAAAGTGTTTCCAGGAGAGTGAGGAGAAGCGCATCTTGGACGCGCAGATGGACCGACCCGGAGTAGCCCGTCCGAGCCCGGATCTCCCGGAGATGTTGTTCCAGAAGAAGCGCGCAGCGAACTCGTACACGCAGATGAAGTTCTTGCTGAAGCGCTTCAACGACCGCTACTGGCGCACTCCGACGTACAACATCACGCGTTTTGCGATTGCACTGGGTCTGGCTATCTTGTTCGCCATCGTCTTCGCGAACAAGTCGTACCAGACGTACCAAGAGGTCAACGCAGGTGTCGCCATGGTGTTCATGACGTCCATGTTCAACGGTGTCATCTCGTTCACGGGTACACTCCCCATCTCGTTCGCAGAGCGTGGAGCGTACTACCGCGAGCGCGCATCGCAGACCTACAACTGTTTGTGGTACTTTGTGGGCTCTACAGTGGCCGAGATCCCCTACATCTTCTTCAGTGGCGCCTTGTTCACGATCATCTACTACCCTTCCGTGGGCTTCACAGACGTGGCGTCAGGTTTCATGTTCTGGATTTCGATTTCGCTCTTCGTGCTCATGCAGACCTACCTGGGCCAGTTCTTCATCTACGCGATGCCCAGCGTGGAGGTAGCCGCTATCCTGGGCGTGCTGTACAATTCCATTTGTCTGCTTTTTGCCGGCTTCAACCCTCCTGCTGCTAACATTCCGAGCGGCTATCACTGGTTGTACCTCATCACTCCGCAGAAATACTCGATGGGTATTTTGAACTCCCTCGTCTTCACGGACTGCCCCGAGTTGCCAACCTGGAACGACGTCACTGGTGAGTACGAAGGCGGCAGCGGTCTGCTGGCGTGCCAGGAGTTGACGAACGCACCAAGCTCGCTCGGCCACACCACCGTGAAGGAGTACGTGGAGTCGAACTTCGAGTACAAGCACTCGGAGATCTGGACCAACTTCGGCTACATGTTCGTGTTTCTCGCGGTGTTTAGGCTGTTTGCTTTGCTCTCACTGCGCTTCATCAACCACCAGAAAAGATAGGCAAAGGAATCCTCACCATTCAGTTGTAGAATCACACAACTCCAATACAATAAATGTCGCTCCTTGAGGACATGATTGGGGATCCAATTACTATCCGATGACCCCTTTGACGCATTGGCACACGACTTCTTTCGCCATAGATGGTGTGCTCCCGACTGGTGTGTGCCTACTGCACGCCGGTCGATCCATTTCCATGAACATTCGTTCATGTGTGTGTGCATTAACTGAGCCGCCACAAGTCAGAGGTGACCCCATGCCGCATAATGGAGCCCGAGCGTAAATGATTCCTTTTACGCATCCATTCGAGCAACATACTTCGCCGAGTACCGGCCAAGCGAAGCCACAACAGAAGCGATCGAAGGTCGTTCGCCCATACCGGGGCGCGGGTTCTCCACGTTAGCGCCAAAGAAATCGTGGGCGTGGTGCTAACCAACGGAACTGAGTGCACATAGCTCGACTAGTGTTTTTATTTTAACGTTACCATTTTCCATCGAGCTGCAGACGCCATGACGAGGCAAACACCAAGTTTGTAAAGTCCGCCGATGAAATTCGGAACGAGCACTAGCGACTACCCCCACGCAATCTGCAGCTACCACTTGAGTACGCACAGCGACGCACCACTACCACCACAGTGCAGCAACAACAGCAGCAGCCTAGTCGCGCGCGTCGAACACGGACAGCAGCAGCTCGCCGTAGTCGTCGCTCACCTCAGCGGCGATGCGCTCGCGCAGCTCCTTGCCGAACTTCTTCTTGTACACGGGCTTGATGTCGTGCAACACGATGTGGTAGTGCACCACGACCCTCACGCATCATTGTAATGCCTTCGTTGACTTCGCTCATGGGCACCTGCTGAACAATGTCCAGCGAACCCCCTGGTCTGGCGGTCAATCCAATGTAGTGCGTGACCGTCCATCGCTTCCAGCCCGGGTGCGACAGCGATTCGGGGCTTTGTGCCCTTTGTAAACAACGGGGTGATGTCGTTGTCATAAAATCAAGATCGCAGCAGTAGAACGCTTGCCTCCATTGGTTTGCTGGTCTATTTATCAACGATGGTAGCATGGCTGACTGGTCAGTCGGCATTTCCCCTGACCAGCGTACCTCTACGCTTACCCTCTACATGAATACTGCACACTTTCATCTAAGCGCGTACACACAAATCATTCTCCACAACGTTGCCAACGGAACGGCTACATCTCCAGAGGCACCATCTGCTCCATCACGCTGCACGTGCCCGAGCCGGAGCCCGTGCGTTTCAAGTGGATGTAGCCTTCCTCGCCCCAGTTCTCGCCCCACGAGTTGCGGATCTTGAGACTCGTCGCGTCGTAGCCCACCGCCACCACGAGGTGATCGAGGTCAGTGGTGTCACAGCTCGAGAGCACGCCGCCAGTGTACTGCTTCCACGCTTCGTTGCCGGCGGCCACCGTCACGACCGTCGGGCGCTGGTTGATGGCCTTGATGAGTCCGGCCTCGTCGCCTACGTCCAACACATTGTAGCCCTTGATACCCGGTGTGGTCTTGGTGCAGTTAGAGCACGACGGTACGTTGCCCTCGCTCGACGCGTACGGGAACGAGGCCTCCATGCAAAAGCCGTTCTCCAAAATATAGTCAAAGGCGTACTGCGGGGCCCCGCCGTTGCAGCCGTGGTTCTGCGTGCTGCAGCTCACGAGTTGCTGCTCCGAGAACTTGTTCAGCGACTTCTGTCCGCCGGCGATGCACTGCGCAGACTCGACCACTGAGGCTGAGGCAAAGGCCCAACAGTCTCCGCACTGACCCTGGTTCTGGACCGGCGAGATGCACGGCGACTTGGTCCAGTCGACAGAATCGCTCTGGCTCACACTCGCCTCTTCCGTTGATACAGGGGCCTTCGTGGCAGGAACTTTCGTGGTGGGGGCTGGCGTCGTCGGAGCAGGAGCGGTAGTAGTCGGCACATTCTGCTGCTCCGGAGACTCATCTTCATCGTAGGGAGCAGTCGTCGGAGCGCCATTAAGCCCGAAGCTAGGAGTCCTTGTCGCCGAGGTGTTTGATATGGCCGGCGTAAGATCATGGGCTGCAGCCACGCTGTCTCCAAGACGGACAGCGTCGATGCTGCCTTCAGTCTGAGACTCGACACCACTCGTGGGCTTGCTCAGTATCTTGGCGTTCGAAGGGAAGTCATATTGCGTGCGGAGTGAGCGAGAGCGAGAAGGCAGGCGGGTGATCGCTCCGTTGCCCTTCGCGTACGAGTTGAGGATCTTGGAGGCGAACTCCTCCTTCGTGAGGATGGAGTAGACCACGTCGATGGAGAAGTTGGCGTCCGGGTTGGCAGCTTGGGCCTTTGCGACGTCATCTTTGCTCATGAAGATCCGCTGGCGCGCGTCCTCCTCGAAGTCGTCCATGCTGCGGTCCTCGGAAGTGGGCATTAGTCCTCGCTTTTCGGCATCAGAGCCGTGCTTCTCGAGCCAATTTCTCCACTCCACATGGGTGACTTCTTTCTCGGCAAGATAGCGCTTGTAGTCGATGCCTGCGTGCATGGGCCGAGCGGAGATCGGTGCCGGCACGAGTACAAGTGCTGATATCGCACACGCACACACCGAGATCAACATGGAGGTCTTCATAATTGGGCAGATCGGATGGTGCTGATGAGATCAGTGGAAGGCAAATTGAAAAATGAGCTGGTAGTTCACTTGCGATTGTCTACGGATTGTATTTCGGTGTTCACCATTTCTTCTTGCAACGCGCATTGAGATAACAGCCATCCTTCTCATATGGAGACGTCTATTGACAATTGTCTGTGGTATGGCAGAGAAGCGATCTACACACCTGGGTCTAGCGTCCTGACCTGGATTAGCTTGAACGCCCAACGCGGATATCCAGCTACTAAGGCCACCCCAACCTCCGCATATGCGGACATTGAATTGCTCAGCAGCATACGGACAGGATCCGAAAGTGCAGGCGGCGTTACGTGTATGGATCTTTGTATGAACTAACCGCTTCAAATGTCCATGGCTCCGAGTTGGGCCACGAACAGAAAACTAGATATCCATGTGGTCCTATCCAGCTGAGGCCCTCAAGACCACATTGATACCGAAAATCAGCCGAGGCTGAAGACTTCGTTGATATGATACTACAATAGCACCCGGTACAGCTGGGGGTATTTTCAGTGGCTGTTTCATCTGTCGAGGGTATGTTAACCAATGTCAGAGGGGAGATCCAGAGGCATACGTGAATGTTGGCTATTGTTTGATGAACTTTCATATGTTTCACAGTGTAGAAAGTGTAAAGCACTAGCGAGGGGAGCTGGCCTTGCTCCCGTGGATTTCTTGCCGCAATGCATTGATCAAGTCAAATCGAGAGCTGCTGCCCAGTCCAGACATGGTCTGTCCGTGCAGCTCTCAAGTCTAACCATTGCTGGTCGCACGCATTCGACAGCCCGCTGTTCGCTGCTGAGGAGCTACCCGCCACATCCAAAATTGCTATTCTTGGCGGCCCTCCCAGCGCGGACGTAAGGCTCGAGGACAATGCTGCGTCGACTCAGCGGCTGCTTAAGGGGTGTAACGTCACGCGACCTGCATGACGAATCTGAGCACCGTCCAAGTTTGCTTCAAGATAAGACGTAAGCAGAAAAGTTTCCTAATGTCGCCGTGTGCCTATCTGGAGGTGGGGAGGGTTGCATGGTGATAGCCGGCTCAGTTTCGGACTCTGTAGGTTACGTGTTGACACGTGGGCAGGTACATACTCGAAGCATTTCTGACTATGGTTCTTATGTTTAGATTGTCTGCTCTTATCTCTTTTGGTGGTTGATGAAGCGTAGCGCCAGCAGCGCAAAAAGCCGATACGCCGCAATGAACACGAACATGTAGCCGAAGTTGCTCCAAATCTCCGAGTGCTTGTACCCGAAGTTCGACTCCACGTATTCCTTCACGGTGGTGTGGCCGAGCGAACTGGGAGCGTCGGTCAACTCTTGGCAGGCGAGAAGACCGCTGCCGCCTTCGTACTCGCCAGTGACGTCGTTCCAGGTTGGCAACTCGGGGCAGTCCGTGAAGACGAGCGAGTTCATCAAGCCCATGGCGTATTTCTGCGGAGTGATGAGGTACAACCAGTGATAACCGCTTGGGATTTTGGCGGCTGGAGGATTGAAACCCGCGAAGATGAGGCAGATGGAGTTGTACAGCACGCCCATGATAGCGGCTACCTCCACAGTAGGCAGAGCGTAGATGAAGAACTGGCCCAGATACGTCTGCATGAGCACGAAGAGCGAAATCGTGAGCCAGTACATGAAACCTGACGCCACATTCGTGAAGCCCACCGAAGGGTAGTAGATGATCGTGAACAAGGCGCCACTGAAGAAGATGTAGGGGATCTCGGCCACTGTAGAGCCCACAAAGTACCACAAACAGTTGTAGGTCTGCGATGCGCGCTCGCGGTAGTACGCTCCACGCTCTGCGAACGAGATGGGGAGTGTACCCGTGAACGAGATGACACCGTTGAACATAGTTGTCATGTAGACCATGGCGACACCTGCGTTGATCTCTTGGTACGACTGGTAGGACTTGCCTCCATAGACAATTCCAAAGAGGATCGATAGACCCAGTGCAATCGCAAAACGCGTGATGTTGTACGTCGGAGTGCGCCAGTAGCGGTCGTTGAAGCGCTTCAGCAAGAACTTCATCTGCGTGTACGAATTCGCAGCGCGCTTCTTCTGGAACAACATCTCTGGGAGATCCGGGCTCGGACGGGCTACTCCGGGTCGGTCCATCTGCGCGTCCAAGATGCGCTTCTCCTCACTCTCCTGGAAACACTTTACGAAGTCTGTCGTGTTTTTCGATGAGCTGCTCACACCGGCGCCAATGACTTCCAGCATCCATGACGCTGGGTTCTGATCTTTCGGACACGGCGAAGTGCCGGGAATCGCCTCCAGGTAATCCACCAACTTGTGGCATTTCTCGCCAAGATCGCCGACAAACACAGACTCGCCACCGCGCTTCAGCAACAGCAAGTGGTCGAACAGGAAGAACACGTCCGACGAAGGCTGGTGGATTGTGCACACAATGGTACGTCCGCTGTCGGCAACCTTGCGCACACCGTCCATGATGAGCTTGGCAGAGTGAGCGTCTAGACCACTGGTCGGCTCATCCAGGAACAAAATACTCGGCTGGGCAGCAAGCTCCACGCCAATCGTCAGTCGCTTCATCTGCTCCTGCGAGCACCCACGCACGATCTTGTCTGCAATGTCGTGCATGTCCAGCAAGTCCAGGCACTCGTTCACCGTGTCGTACTTCTTGCTGTCTGGGATGCTGCTGTCCTGGCGAAGGAAAGCGCTGAACGTCAGCGACTCACGGATAGTCGACGCGTCCGAGTGAACATCCATCTGCTCGCAGTAGCCCGTGCACCGACGAATAGCAAGATCATTTGCATCGTAGCCGTTCAGCAGGATCTTGCCCGTGATCTTCCCGCCAGTCTTACGCCCAGCGATCACGTCCATCAGTGTCGTCTTGCCTGCGCCCGACGACCCCATCAATGCCGTCAACGATCCGGGCTCAGCAAACCCGCTGATTCCCTTGAGCAGTTCTAGAGACTCCTTGGGCCTACCAGGCTTCGGAACGGAGTAGCACAGATCCTGGAAGGCGATCGTCACGGGCACGAACATCTTCTCGCGGGCAGGGACGTCCAGCACAACCTCACGCGTTGGTGATCCAGACCCTGATAAAGTTCCTGAGTGTTTGGGAGTCGTTGCCAAAGCGTAGTCGCTCGTTCCTTCGCTCTCGTTAGTGTCCACGCTATGCTTTGGCTTCAAAGAGACATTACTCGGGCCATCGTAGCGCTTGTACTCCAGTACAAGCGCACCCATTCCCATGAACAAGACGTAAATGCAGCACAGGTAAATGATGTCGATCCAGACCCAGTTGTGGCCCGATGGCACCGCGTACTGCTTGAGCAAGTACTCGCCCATAGTCATATCGTACGCGGAGCAGTAGTCCACGCCGTCGTAAACACACACATCGAACTTTGCTGCGCGATACTGGTTTACACACAGTGCTCGCAAAGTCCACGAATCCGGCACAAACCAGTAGACCCAGATCAACCAGTCGGGGATAACGTTCTTCGCCATCACAAAGCCGCCAAAGAGATTAAAAATCGAGAGCGTGAACGTCGACATCGGCTTGGCGATATTGAAGCTGGGGCAGATGGCAGTCAAGCAGAAGAACCACGACGCGTACACCAGGTTGGTTTGAACCAGGAGTATCAGGAAGACCACGAAGTGACCCACGTGCTCAACAAGTCCGGTCATCCAGTACACGAGCGAGCCGAACACCAAGCCCTCTGCAACTGCCTGGGGAATTAACGCCAACGAGTTTGCAATGGCAAATGATGCCGCGCGGTAGAAGTTGGCAGAGCGCTGCTTGTAAAACACCTCTCGAGCCGCATAGAACGTAGGAACTTGTGCAGTTTGACCCAAGCTCATGAACATGGCCGACTGGAAAAGAACGCCGATCATCATTTGAATGTCCGTGGGGTCGGTCTGGTAGAACGTGCTGCCGTAGATCAAGCCCATGGCCACCGTCATCAACGCGCGAGATTTGATGAAGGACTTATTTCGACTGGTAAGTTTCCATTGACGGGCAGTCACCGTCTTGGTGTTCTCCCAGAAGCTTTGGCGGAATTCAGGCATCTGGTTCATGTGCTCTTCCACATCCTGCAGAAGCTTGGGGTCATGGGGAGCCTCGATGTCTCGGATCAAACTCTCGTACAAAGCCGATTGACGCCAATGCTCGGAAAACTCACTGGCGAGGCGAGGATGCTTGGTCATGTCCGCACGCAGACCCACTTGGTATTTCAGCTGCATCTTCGTGCCGAGGTCCAAGAGAAAATCGGCAGCGTCGCGGCCCTCCGGACACTGGAACCCCAGCGTCTCGAAGTACGCCACAGCCTCGTCGCGAGGGCCGTGGTAGATGATCTCGCCTTGGTTCAGCACCATGACGTTGTCGAAGAGGTTGAACACCTCTGGGGCGGGCTGAAGCAGCGCGATCACGATCGTCTTGTGCAGACACTTGGCGATACTGCGCTGCGTCGTGATGATGTCGAACGTTGCAGCACTGTCGAGACCGGTGCTGATCTCGTCCATGAGCGTCATGTACTTCATGCCAAACTCCATCTCGCCCGTCGTGACGCGCTTCCGCTCCCCGCCAGACACGCCACGAAGCATACCGCTACCGATGATCGTGTCCTGGCAGATATGCAGACCGAGCTGCTCGATCACCAGGTCCGGGAAGTGCTCGAAGTACTGGCGTGCAGTTTCGAGCGCTGCCCCGTTCTGCTCCGATGTGCCGTGGCTCAACATGTCCTCCTTGTGCTTTGACATGCCGCCTCCACACACAGCGTAAGCGAACTCGAGCGTCTCGCGCACCGTCAGCTTGGGGAAGTGCTTGTCGAACTGCGTCACGTAGGCCGAGAACTGTGGCAGCAACTTCGTGATCTCCTCACGCGGGACCCCGTTGTACGTCACGTCGCCGTCGATATCGACATTGCCGCTCTTCGGGAACTGGCCAGCCAGCACGCGCATGAGCGACGTCTTGCCCGACCCCGGCTGGCCCAGCATCAGCGTGATAGTACCGGGCTTGAACACGCCGCTCACGTTCTTGATGATCTCCTTCTGCACCACGCGCTTGGTCCACGCGAAGCGCGCCAGACTGCGCTTGATGGTGTTGAACACCGTGGGCAGCTCCGACTGGGACGTGATCTCGCCCGTCACTGCCACGTTGGCCGTGACGCTCAAGTTGCGGTAGCGCACCTCCATCTGCGGCATCTCGCGGCCCATCGCCGCCTCGAACGTCTCGGCCACGAAGCTGTGCAACGCGTTGGGGCCGTTGGCCATCATGGCCTTGCCCGACGTCAGATCCACTGCGGACTCGTCCCCCATCTCTTCCTCCTGTCGGCACCTGTTTGGACGTGCAACACACGCAGAGGATTGCGGAATGGGCTCTGTGCTGCGTGGCTGAAGCTGCGTCCCTGCTGGTCACTGGAAAAGGTGCAGCTCGAATGAGCATTTCGGCGCGCTATCACGATTGCGCGCCACATGTGACGAGACTATTCGTCTCTCGACCAATCAAAAGAGTGACAGATCGCGTGTCGCAGAGTGGGGGAGTCATCAGGCACCGCTAATGATGACCCGGACATTTTTCCTGAGGCGGGGCCAGCGATTTTTTGCGGCACCGCGGTGGTTCAGACACTGCGCAGCTCAGGCAGAGCCTTTGCGCTTCGTTCGCATGCTCGTGTGGCGTTGATAGCTCGTCGATACGAGCGCCGGTGTAGCGATTCCTTTGAAAACCGCCGCGTCAAATCTGCAGAGAGCACGTTCATCAAGGCACCCTCGATGCGATGAACACGGTGTCGCAACCGCTAGATGCGGACCTTTCAATGTGCGTCACCTTCCGCGACGCGGATGAACACTGCAACGCCGTGATGAGCGTTCAGATGGGAGGCAATGCGCTCGTTGGGAGAAAACAACTCGTAATCGCAGCAGAATGATCGTCAGTTCCAAGCGTGGCGTGCAACGAGCTCCCTTGCCTTCTTATGAACGAAGCGCAGCCCGAATTTCGGTTGGTGCCCAGCTCAATGAACGTAGTAGGTCAAACACATAGTATATTGCAATGCAACGTCATCTTCCGCCATCATGTTCTTCTTACTTATCTCTGGGTGTGGTTGATGTAGCGAAGTGAAAACACGGCCAAGACCCGGAAGATACCTAGCACCACAAACACGTAGCCGAAGTTCGGCCACATCTCGTCATATTTGTACTTGAACACCGACTCCACGTAGCCCTTCACCGTGATGTGGTCGATGGTCACCGGTAGGTCCGTCACGGGCTGGCATCCGATGTTGGAGCCAACGTTCTCGTAGACGCCCAGGGTCTCGTTCCACGTCGGCTCGTCCGGACAATCGCAGAACACCAGAGCCATGAGGATCGCAAGCGAAAAACGCTGCGGAGTGATCGTGTAGAGCCACTGGTAGCCGCTCGGAATGGACGAAGACGGAGGATTGAAGCCAGCGAAGAGCAGGAAAATCGAGTTGATCAGCACGCCCACGATCGCAGACACCTCGATGCTCGGGAACGCGTAGATCAGCACTTGCGCCAGGTATGCCTGAGTGAGCACGAAGAATGACAAGTTGATCCAGTACAGCACGCCCGACGCAAAAGACTGGAAGCCAACCATCGGGTAGAAGATAACCGTGAACAACAGGCATGCAAAGAACACGTACGGGATTTCCACCACTGTGGAAGCCACGAAATACCACAACGAGTTGTACGTCTGCGATGCCCGCTCTCGGTAGAAGGCAGCCCGGTCCAAAGCTGTGATAGGCAGCGCACCCGTGAAAGTGGCAATGCCCATGAACAGCGCCGTCATGAACACCATCCCCACCCCGCCGTTGATTCCTTGATATGACACGAATTCCGAGTTGATGTACGTAAGACCCGAGATCAGAGCGAGACCCACAGCAATCACGAAGCGCGTGAGGTTGTACGTCGGTGTACGCCAGTACATCACCACAAACCGCTGGATCAAGAACAACATTTGCGTGAACGGACCAGCAGCACGCTTCTTTTTGAACACCATCTCTGGTAGCTCCGGCGCCGGGCTAGACAGACCAGGCTTCTCCAGGTACTCCATGAGATATTCCGCCTCCTTGCTATCCTTGAAGTGCTGCACGAAGTCTGTCGCATCGGTCGGCAAGTGACCCACGCCAGCGCCGATCACCTCCAGCATCCACGTTGCAGGGTTCTGCTTGTCCGGAAGAGGAGCTACACCATCGATTGATTCCAGGTAGTCCACGAGATTCTGGCACTCCTTGCCCAGTTCACCAACAAATACCGACTCACCACCACGCTTCAGCAACAGCAAGTGGTCGAACAGGAAGAACACGTCCGACGAAGGCTGGTGGATCGTGCACACAATGGTACGTCCGCTGTCGGCAACCTTGCGCACACCGTCCATGATGAGCTTGGCAGAGTGAGCGTCTAGACCACTGGTCGGCTCATCCAGAAACAAAATACTCGGCTGGGCCACCAGCTCCACGCCAATCGTCAACCGCTTCATCTGCTCCTGCGAGCTGCCGCGAACGATCTGGTCTGCGATGTCGTGCATGTCCAGCAAGTCCAGGCATTCGTGCACCGAGTCGTACTTCTTGGCCGACGGAACTGTGCTGTCCTGACGAAGGAAAGCGCTGAACGTCAGAGCTTCACGAATCGTAGAGCCTTCCGAGTGAATGTCCATCTGCTCGCAGTAGCCCGTGCACCGACGAATGGCCAGGTCGCTCGCTTCGTAGCCGTTCAGGTAGATCTTGCCTTCAATCTTGCCACCGGTCTTACGACCAGCAATCACGTCCATCAGAGTCGTCTTACCAGCACCAGAAGACCCCATCAGTGCCGTCAGCGAGCCGGGCTCCGCGTATCCGTTGATACCCTTCAGAAGCTGCAACGTCTCCTTGCGGTCATGCGGCGACGGCACCGAATACCACAGATCTTTCCACGCGATTGTGCACGGCACGAAGTTCTTCTCGCGTCGGTGGACGTCCACAATAACCTCGCCGGAATCATGCGTATTGGCGGACGAGTTCTTCGGGGTCTCTGCCAGCGCGTAGTCTCCACCCCGCTTCTCCATTTCGTTCTCGTCCGTCACGGTCTTCGGCAACAACTGAATGTTCTCGGGCGCTTCGTACCGGTGATACTCGAGCACGTAGCAGCCAAGCACCATAAAGAAAATGTACGCCAAAATCATGAACAAAATGCCCGTCCAAATCCAGAACCTCTCGGACGGAACGCCGTACTGAGCCAGATAGTACTCACCCATGTTCGTGCCGTAGTCCGTGCAGTAGTTGATACCGCCATACTCACAAACGTCGTACGCACTCGAGCGGTACTCGTTCACCGACAGTCCACGGAGACACCACGCGATGGGATTGATCCAGTAGACCCAAATGAACCACCCCGGAGTTTGGTCTTTTGTGATGACAAAGCCGGCGAACAGGATGAAGAAGACGATCGAGAAGGTCGACATTGGCTTGGCGATATCCAGGTTGGGAGACATGGCCGACAGGCAGAAGAACCAGGACGCGAACACCAAATTTGTCAGCAATAGCAAGATGAGGTAAATGACGTACGCCCCCGCGGTGGCTGCGAACCCGCACATCCAGTATACCAGCGTGGCGAACACCAAAATCTCGCCAAGAGCTTGCGGGACTAGAGCGATCGAGTTTGCGATCACCCACGCAGACGTGCGGTAGAAGTTAGCGCCGCGCTGCTTGTAGAAAATCGAGCGAGCCTCCATGTACGTCGGAATCTGCGACGCTTGGCCCAGGGACAGGAAGAGCGTTGCCTGGAAGATCACCCCCAGCATCACTTGGACATTTGTCGGGTCCACGTCGTAGAAGGTGCTGCCGTAGATGAGACCCATGACCACCACCATGAAGGTTCGCACCCGGATGAAGGCAACGTTGCGAACGATGATGATCAGTTGACGCCACGTCAGTGTGCAGATGTTGCCCCACAACGTTTGCCGGAACTCTGGCATCGGATCCATGTTGTCGCCCACGCGCTCGACGATCTCCTTGTCAATGGGCGACGCCAACTCCTCCATGATATCCGCGTACAGGGACGACTCGCGGAACAGCCTGGCGAACTCGTTAGCAAGACGCGGATGCTTTGCCATCCCTGGTGGGAGTGCTGCCTGGTACTTGTACTGCTGGTTTGTGCCCAGGTCCAGCAAATAGTCAGCCACGTCACGGCCATGAGGGCACTTGAAGCCGAGCGACTCGAAATACGGGACCACCTTGTGGCGAGGCCCATTGTACATCATCTCGCCTTCGTTCATGATGAGGATGCTGTCGAACAGCTCAAACACCTCCGGCGCAGGCTGCAGCAACGCGATGACGATGGTTCGATGCATGTTCTTGGCGATGCTGCGCTGCGTCTTGATGATGTCGTACGTCGCCGCACTATCCAGTCCAGTGCTGATCTCGTCCATGAGGGTCATGTACTTCTGGCCAAACTGCATCTCGCCAGTCGTCACACGCTTGCGTTCCCCACCAGACACACCGCGGTGCATTGCGTTACCAATCACCGTGTCCTGGCAGATCTGCAGCCCGAGCTGCTCAATGATCACGTCAGGGAACCTGGAGAAGACGGCCTTCGCAGCAGCCAGCGCTCTCGCGTTCGCCTCGGGGGTGCCTCTGGACAGCATCTCCTCGCCGTGTTTCGACAGCCCACCACCACAGAAAGCGTACGCGAACTCCAACGTCTCACGTACCGTGAGCGTGTGGAAGTGACGATCGTACTGCGTCACGTACGCCACAAACTGCGGCAGACGCTTGGCGATCTCCTTCTGCAGCAGTCCGTTGTACCTCATCTCGCCTTCCACCGTGATGTTCTTCTTGACGGGGAACTGTCCGCTCAGGATCCGCATCAGCGACGTCTTGCCAGAACCAGGTTGGCCCAGCAATAGCGTGATAGTACCGGGCTTCAGTACACCGCTGACGTTCTTGATGACTTCCTTGCGCACCACCTTCTTCTTGATCGGGTTGAGATTGGCCAAGGCACGTGCCACCACGTTGTAGAGCGTAGGCAGCTCCGAGTCGGCCGTCACCTCGCGAGTCACCGTCACGTCGGCTGAGATGGACACATCGTTGAAGCGCACCTCCATCTGCGGCAGGACGCCGCCCGTGGCTGCCTTGAAGGTCTCGGCCATGAAGTTGTGCAGCGCCTCGGGGCCCTGTGCCATCATTGTCTCGCCCCAGTGCACGCTGGCGGGCGTCGTGGGCGTCGATGCTTCCGACATGGTCTTGCTGATGCAGCGGGCGCTTGGGGGCCACGGAGCCGATTCAGAAGTGAAGTGCACACGGTCTTGTTGCAATGCTGAGTGGAAGGCGTGTGCGCGCGATCAAGATTACTGATTGCTCGTACCGCGGAGATGGGCCCATTTCTATGGCAGCGGAAAAGTCTCAGCTTCTATCTCTGACAGCAACCTGCAACTAGAGATTCGAAACAAGTCTGTCTATCTCTGACAGTACCTTCGTCCTAGCTGGTGAGCTGTCTGGGGCGTTGCAGCGATAGTTGTCCGAGCGGAGCCCTTTTCAAGGCGATCTTGGGCGGCAGATGAGACAGGGTCCTTGTTGTCGGCGGGATTATGGCCGACCTGCTCTTCAGTTGCCGGGGCCGGTGCGTCCTCGAGCGCTCGGCAGGCCTGCTTCGCCATGACGTTCATGCATTACCTGAGTGTATGTCAGACACTCAATCACACGCTACTTCTCAGCGTCCATGGCCCCAAGCGAGAAGTTGTGGAAGCTCTTGAGCTAGTCGCTTTGCGACTACCAGTATTTCAAAGCGGATGTTGCGCGTGTCGCATATGATGATGCTCGGTTTTGCCAAATGATCCCCACTCCTCAATCGATTCACTTCAGATCATCGAGCTCATGCCCCCCCCCCCCCCCCCCCCCCCCCCTCACACACACACACCATTATGGAAGAGCAGGTCTCGATCCATTAGCGACCGGGGCGACGTCTAAAGTGCTGCTGCGTGCGTTGCCGCCTCCAGTGGAGACCTGCCGAGCTCTGATCGGTGGTAAGTTCGTGGTCAGCGTTTGACGCTAAGCCTTCATTGCGGGGCGGTGCATGGCCACGCAGAAGACCGGCCGCACCAGCGGAAATATAGTACACAATATAATGATGTAGCATTTCGAAATTGGTCCTCGTATATCCAATTTGTGCCTATTTTGAGTATTTGTGACCACAATCGAGCATGGTGCTGTAGACAACAGGGCACCGGGCGAGTCTCCTCAAGCTGCCGTTGCTCGGCCACCCCCACTCCCCGCTCGATGCCTCCTGGTGACGCAAGTAGGTGGCCAACAGGACGACGGGGGCGAAGACATTCGCCGGGAAATTAGCCGATGGCAGAATAAATCCCCCCGCCCTTCGGACATACAAGGAGCTGAATGGAAACACGCTCGTGCCTTGGTCTTTTGTCATCCCAAGTGACTCTCGCTGATGTGGTGTTACAGACTCGGGAACGCGGTGAGCAACCTGAGGGCGAGGCGCCAGAAAGGAGATTTACCCACCACCTTGGAAGACGAACTCGAGCAGCTAAACTTTGTCCACACTGTGAGGAGGTATTTACGCCCGCACTAAGACGCTTCTACGAGCTGAAGGGACATACCGACGTACCATATCATTTCATTGTCCTTGCAGGAGACACGTCGTGGCCCGAGTTGACGTGGGGGTTGCCACTTGGAAACACCGTCTCCTATATTCGCTGTAAGGATGCGTACGCGAAGCAAGTTTCTGCGTCGAAGGAAGAGCTCGAGGGGATAGACTTTCTGCTTCAAGGGCGTCTCTGAAAGAGATTGGATGAGAAAATACTGCCGGTGTTGGTGGTATATCGTCAAGAGTTTGGTCATTGCATCGTCGAATACTCGTTTGTTGTTCCTGCTGAGCTCCCGTGACCGGAGAGAGTGTGGAGGATGCGCCTTGGAAATATTGTCGGAGTGATTTGTCGTGGTAGCTTCCGAGTGCCAGTCAGGGCCAACAGTTCACGGTAAGGTCGGTTTTGACTTGAGGAGCCACTTGCTACACGCCATGGGGAAGGTGTCATGGAGGAAACAGGTTTTCGCTACCAATGGCTATGGTCGGAGCACATCAGCCCCGGAGCTGTGAAAGCTGACCTGTAGAGATGGAAGAGGATGGATTAGCATTTTGCTGACATTCCTGTGTCGATGGCGGTTGAACAGACAACGAGCCACTTGTTCATTGCTTTGCGGTCAGCTTGCAAGTTTCTCGGGTCCTCTTTTTATCCAGTTCCTATTTTGCATCGTGCTTCGAAGTATTGCATTTGATGTATGCTCTTGTCGACGTAGTTATGACTCGGTTCACTAGGTGAACTCGATATTTCGTGAGCATCCGCCTGGGATGGAAATCAAAACGAGGGGTTCTCGCTCACTTGATCAAACGACCTCCAGTACCAGCGGTACCACATCACAGTTATCTAGGCGAGGTAATTCTGTGCCCGTGGTGACAGCGTAGACAGCTTGAATAAAGCAGACATGGGATACCACAACCACGTAGCGTTCGGGCACTATGTCAAATAGCTCCGACAGGAACAGCTTGGCTCGGGCATTGATCTCCTCCAGTGTTTCATAGTGCGTTGGCGACCACTGTAGATCCTCTTCATCTTTAACGAACGAGACGTCCACGTCAGGGAACTTGTGCCTGATCACCGACACGGGCTGCCTTTTGTCGAAGGTGCAGCAATCCAATATCTCCCTGCAGTTTTCCATACACAGGAAGCGCTGGTTTGGCACTTGGTCCTTTGCGAAAAACGTCTGTGCTGTCTGAATAGCCCGCGAAAGCGGGGACACGACCACTCGCTCGAGAGATGGCATGCCTCACTCCAGCTCCGCCTGGACACTTGGGGGTCCTTTGGTCTTGGTGTCTTCTACCCCGAAAGGAGTCAAGTCTGGGTCCAGGTACTCGTCACTGCGAGCGAGCTCTTCCCACCTTTCAGAGCCATACTTCTGCCTTGCAACATTGTGGAATCCCTGGGCATGACGTACAAAGTACACGACCTTCAGCTCCTTCGGATCCTTGCCCAGGTGGTCGATTTTCTGCTGGAACGCGCTCCAGGACGGCGGCGCCCTCTCGAATCGTCTGAAGAGAGACAATCCGCTGTCAGCAACAGGAGCTTTGGGGATAAAGAATCCCTGCGCTGCCTTCACGGCGGTCGAAAGAGACCCCGTGTGCGTTTTGGAGCTTCCTATGCTGGCCATGGCTTTGAGTTTTGGTGAACGACGATCGCGATGCATGTTCTTGGTCGTATTTAAAAGGAGTGTAAAGGTAAACATTTCAACATCTATCGTATTTTTCGGGTAATTTTGGTTCAGATGCCGATTTTGGATTCCGTATGAATGCGAAGTTGCTAGGTTGTCCGTCGTAACCCCCAATGCGAGTAAGCAACCTACACGTCTCGACGCAATGCGATTTACATGTATAACAGTAGCACACACCGAAAATGCATCCCGGTTGAACCGGGTGCTATCAAAGAAGTCTTTTAACAACGGCTGAACTACTGTATCAGTACGTCTTAAGTTGAGGGTCTCAAGTTGAGGCTCCTCCAACCAGCTGGATAGGACCACATGACTACGCCTTGATATCTAGTTTTCTGTTCGTGGCCCAACTCGGAGCCATGGGCATTTGAAGCGGTTAGTTCATACAAAGATCCATACACGTAACGCCGCCTGCACTTTCGGATCCTGTCCGTATGCTGCTGAGCAATTCAATGTCCGCATATGACATCCGTGTTGGGCGTTCAAGCTGATTTAAGTCAGGACGCTAGACCCAGGTGGGTAGATCGCTTCTCTACCATACCACAGACAATTGTCAATAGACGTCTCCATATGAGAAGGATGACTGTTATCTCAATGCGCGTTGCAAGAAGAAATGGTGAACACCGAAATACAATCCGTAGACAATCGCAAGTGAACTACCAGCTCATTTTTCAATTTGCCTTCCACTGATCTCATCAGCACCATCCGATCTGCCCAATTATGAAGACCTCCATGTTGATCTCGGTGTGTGCGTGTGCGATATCAGCACTTGTACTCGTGCCGGCACCGATCTCCGCTCGGCCCATGCACGCAGGCATCGACTACAAGCGCTATCTTGCCGAGAAAGAAGTCACCCATGTGGAGTGGAGAAATTGGCTCGAGAAGCACGGCTCTGATGCCGAAGAGCGAGGACTAATGCCCACTTCCGAGGACCGCAGCATGGACGACTTCGAGGAGGACGCGCGCCAGCGGATCTTCATGAGCAAAGATGACGTCGCAAAGGCCCAAGCTGCCAACCCGGACGCCAACTTCTCCATCGACGTGGTCTACTCCATCCTCACGAAGGAGGAGTTCGCCTCCAAGATCCTCAACTCGTACGCGAAGGGCAACGGAGCGATCACCCGCCTGCCTTCTCGCTCTCGCTCACTCCGCATGCAGTATGACTTCGCTTCGAACGCCAAGATGCTGAGTAAGCCCACGAGTGGTGTCGAGTCTCAGACTGAAGGCAGCAGCGACGCCGTCCGCCTTGGGGACAGCGTGGTTGCAGCCCATGATCTTACGCCGACCATATCAAACACCTCGGCGACAAGAACTCCTAGCTTCGGGCTTAATGGCGCTCCGACGGCTGCTCCCTGCGATGAAGATGAGTCTCCGGAGCAGCAGAATGTGCCGACTACTACCGCTCCTGCTCCGACGACGCCAGCCCCCACCACGAAAGTTCCTGCCACGAAGGCCCCTGTATCAACGGAAGAGGCGAGTGTGAGCCAGAGCGATTCTGTCGACTGGACCAAGTCGCCGTGCATCTCGCCGGTCCAGAACCAGGGTCAGTGCGGAGACTGCTGGGCCTTTGCCTCAGCCTCAGTGGTCGAGTCTGCGCAGTGCATCGCCGGCGGACAGAAGTCGCTGAACAAGTTCTCGGAGCAGCAACTCGTGAGCTGCAACACGCAGAACTACGGCTGCAACGGCGGGGCCCCGCAGTACGCCTTTGACTATATTTTGAAGAACGGCTTTTGCATGGAGGCCTCGTTCCCGTACGCGTCGAGCGAGGGCAACGTACCGTCGTGCTCTAACTGCACCAAGACCACACCGGGTATCAAGGGCTACAATGTGCTTGACGTAGGCGACGAGGCCGGACTCATCAAGGCCATCAACCAGCGCCCGACGGTCGTGACGGTGGCCGCCGGCAACGAAGCGTGGAAGCAGTACACTGGCGGCGTGCTCTCGAGCTGTGACACCACTGACCTCGATCACCTCGTGGTGGCGGTGGGCTACGACGCGACGAGTCTCAAGATCCGCAACTCGTGGGGCGAGAACTGGGGCGAGGAAGGCTACATCCACTTGAAACGCACGGGCTCGGGCTCGGGCTCGGGCTCGGGCACGTGCAGCGTGATGGAGCAGATGGTGCCGCTGGAGATGTAGACGTTCCGTTGGCAACGTTGTGGAGAATGATTTGTGTTATACGCGCTTAGATGAAAGTGTGCAGTATTCATGTAGAGAGTAAACGTAGAGGGGAAATGCCGATCGACCAGTCAGCCATGGTAACATCATGGATAATAATAGTCCAGGTCGTGTATTTTGCCTCAATAACGTAGAAATGTTGATTGTCTTGCTGGCATTGAATGAATAAAATCGTGATCGTCAAACTATTCTGCTTCGTAAAAGCAAAATATATCTTCGGTTTCCGAGGCCAAGTCGCAAAGTCATAGTTGGTTCTGATTATCTCTGGGTGTGGTTGATATAGCGAAGTGAAAACACGGCCAAGACCCGGAAGATACCTGGAACCACAAACACGTAGCCGAAGTTCGGCCACATCTCGTCATATTTGTACTTGAACACCGACTCCACGTAGCCCTTCACCGTGATGTGGTCAATGGTCACCGGTAGGTCCGTCACGGGCTGGCATCCGATGTTGGAGCCAACATTCTCGTAGACGCCCAGGGTCTCGTTTCACGTCGGCTCGTCCGGACAATCGCAGAACACCAGAGCCATGAGGATCGCAAGCGAAAAACGCTGCCTTGGTCATCATAGTCTCACCAAACTCCAGACTAATTGGTGCTTCGCCACTCGCCTTCACCGACAATCAATCTCGGACATATTGTCGCCAGCTCTGAAGTACGTCACCGTCAATTAGTGTCGGTTGCTCGTTTGGCCTCGCTTGGTCGGCACAATGCAAAGTCAAAATTGGTAAGTGGGTGCAATTCATCGCGTCTCCAACTCAAAACCAAGTTATTTACAAAAGTAGCCCAACACACCAAGATGTAGCCAGCCCACTTGAAGCTTCTTCTCGTGCCGCCATGACACTCGTGGGCGGCGCCGTGTGGCTGGTGCGCGCGTATCTGGAGCTGCTGCTGTTCGTGCCGCGTCTGCTGTGAGTGTATTGTAGCTGCAGCCCCATCCTCTCTCTGTCTGGCGTCCGTCTATGTCTGTCGTCTCACTGCCACTCAATCTCTAACTGTAGACTCGAGCTCAACTTGGCGTGGAACCCCTTGGTGATCCTCGCGCGCAAAGCTCTGACCGCAACACTCAGAACCATCACAGGACACAACATGGCCGACGCCAACGGGATGCGCTGGCTGCAGCCTGACGAGCGCCACGGAGAGCGCGTGGCCATCGTGAGCTACCCGCGATGCGGCAACTCGCTCATGCGCGGACTGCTGGAGAAGGTCACGGGCGTCTACACGGGCTGCGACACCCGCCCGGACAGGTCGCTCAGCAAGGAGCTGCAGCTCTACGGCATGAAGGGTGAGGGCGTCGTGGACGAGTCCGTCTGGTTCGTCAAGACGCACTTCCCCGAACGCGTGGGTTACAAAGACTTCCCCGCCAAGAAGGCCATCCTCGTGGTGCGCAACCCGTGGGACGCTATCGACTCGTACTTCAACATGACGCTCACCAACACACACAACAAGAGCTTGCACGAGTCCCAGTACGAGCGCTTCGCCGACCGATGGGACGGTCTGCTCCGCAACGAGATCGACGTCTGGATGAAGTTCCACCGGTACTGGACCACCAAGGTGGACATCCCCATTATTGTCGTGCGCTACGAAGACCTCATGATGCATCGTGAAGAAACGCTGCGTCGCGTGTTCCTGTTCTTGACGGACCTGACGACGCTGGAAGGCACGGAATGGGAACAGCGGATCCACGATGTCATGGCGACCAGCGGAGACAAGACTGGGCCGTACAAGCCTCGTAGCGGTAAGATTGGAGGCTCGTTCCGCCATTACTCGGAGGAGCAGTTCCAGTACATTTTGAAGACTGCGAACCTCCCGCTGCGTGGGTTCGGCTACGACCCGGAGACGCAAAACTTCCCCAAAGAGATCACGCTTCCGAAGCGACAGGTGAAGCCTGGCAAGGAGGGCGCCGAGTTACTCATCTCGATCGATCCGGCGATGGAGATCCGAAAGAAGAACGATTCGTTCGGACGCGGCTCGACCTACTTCCGCAGAGCCCTTACAGAGCCCGTCATTGCGAGTGATGACACTGAACTCAACATGGACGAAGTACTTGCTGTGAGGGAAAAACTTCAGAAGGAAGGTGCTGCATCGGCGCAGGATGAAGCGACGAAGAAGCTTCAGGAGTTGAGCGTGAATGATGCTAAAGAGGAGGGCGAGCAGTAAAACATCAGGCCCTCACGACGATGATACTGATAGTTAGATTGCAAAAGACTCTCAAAGAGGTGAATATATTGCGTGAAGTCAACGGATAGTCTGATCATGAACGCGTATTTTTCTTGGCGTGGAACTCCCCGTAAACGCAGATAGGTGAATTGTTTGTGCAGCATTTTCACAGACTGGCTAGCAACGCACCGCTTACGATGATGCAATGGGCTTCAGAGCACCTTCAATGCGGCGGACAGTCGTCTGGAGCTTAAGCTTGAAAGCTGCGTCCTTGCACTCGACGTCCCGAGAAGCATGGTCGACTACGGCATCGATGCCGCTTGGAGTTCGCACGTGAATCTTGTTGGTCTCGAAGTCCAAATCAACATCGCCGTATTGATCCTTTAGTAGGCGGAACACGATCAGCAAGTTTAGTGCGTCTTGGTCGGCCTCTCCAAGCTCCTGCGCTGCCTTCTCCAGGTCAGACCCGTCTTCCTTCTTATGGGGCTGCTCCGATACAGGATCTTCAGCAATGTCCTTGGCTTCCACAACAGGAGTTTCTTCCGTTTCGGGTGTCACGACAGCGTCTTCGTCATTCATAGCTTCCTCAGTAGCGTCCGCCTTCTTGGAGTGGTCATGCGGACATGCAGCCGTAGGCTGGTTGCTCAGCTTGAAACTCGCAGGACTTGCCTGGGCATGCATGGCTAGCGCAATGACCGAGTCGGCGATCATGTCAGCCGTCGGTGCAGATGTCCATTCAATCACAAGCTTCTCCGCAGCACCCTTAGCAACAGCGCATCGGGTCACAACGGCTTGCTTACACACTACGACGCGGTTTTCCTTCTCCAAATGCACGACGTCCTCGTACATCTGACGAATGAAGGTGATCAGCACGTCAAACGAGTTGTACTCGAATGGCACGTGCTGCTTCTGTGTAATGCTACCCGAGATGAGCTTCGTGTATGTTGACAGATCTTCCTTGTCCATCAAATGCGTCTGCGAGTCCACTTCCACCAGCAGACCTGAGATCACCTTGCCATTCTTGGGCTGGTCACTCGCTAAACCTCCGATAGCCTTGGCGATCTTCTCGCCCTTAAACTCCAGCACAATCTCCTGCATGTTGGCAGGTGTAAAGATGCTCGGGTGATAGACCTTGGGGTCGTTGAACTTCTTGTTGAGCGCCGACTTCAAACGCATCATCTCGTTCTTCTCACCATGGACGAGCACGATGTTCGGGGGTGTAAGCTTCTCCACGAAGCCGCTCGTACCCACAAAGTCAGCGTGTGCCGAGAACGAAATGTACTCCACCGTGCAGTTCATGGGGATGATGCGTCCATCCAGCGCAGCGATCTCCGTCGGCTCCGACAGAATCTTCTTGGCAAGTGTGCCCTCGACCACATAACCAGGAATCAGACAAGCATTGCGCTTGTCCGAGCACCATCGCTCGAAAAGCTGGCGCGAGACACCGCTCTGCAGCATACCAGGACTGGCCATGACAACCGACGGGCCCGAGTCGTCAAAGTCGTCCATGCTCTTCAAGTTGGAAATGTGTTCAAACTGGAACGGGTTCGAGATCGCAATCTGCTTGCGGATGCGGTCGTTCATCATGTTGATGTACGTCTGGTATACCCGCAGCGCCTTAGCAGCAAGCTTGGACGCGAAGTAGATGGGGATATCCTGCAAGTCCGGGTGCGAGCGCCAGTGCTCGTCCAGAATCAGCAGCAGTTCCTGCGTACGACCCAGCGCGAACACGGGGATCAGACAGCGTCCTCCACGACGCACCACAGCCTCCACCTGTCCGGTGAAGCGGCCCTCGCGTTCCACCACGGACTGGTGCACTTGCACGCCATAGGTGGACTCGACAATGAGCACGTCGGGGGAGCAAGCCGGCAGCTCCGCCGCCATGAGGTGGCGGTCGTTCTCGAGCGAGTAATCGCCCGTGTACAGCACCTTGACGCCGCCGATCTCAATGAGGTACATGCACGCGCCTAGCACGTGGCCTGCGTTGTAAGGCGTGAACTTGATGCCGTTGTGCATCATTTCCTGGTGGAAGTCGATGATCTCGACCTTGGCCACGCAGTTGTTGAGGTCCTTATCGTCGTAGATCTGGTCGTCCACCGAGATGTTGGACACGCGCAGGAAGTCCCGCAGCATCATCTGCATCACGGCCTTGGTGGGGTGCGTCATGAACACCCGGCCCTTGAAGTTCGTCTTCTCGGTAAAGTGCGGCAGCGCAGCCACGTGGTCGATGTGGAAGTGCGTGATGAGCAGCAGGTCGATCTCCTCGGCCTCCACGCCGTCGAAGAACGGCAGGCTGCCGTGACCCGAGTAGCCTGGGTGCACGCCGCAGTCCAGCATGATGGTCTTGCCCTTGAACTTGAGCACGATGCACGAGCGCCCCACCTCGTTGCCGGCGCCCAGCGGCATGATGCGCATGATGTGGCGCTCGTCCGCGGCCTCCTCGGCCAGTCTGCGCTTCGACATGGTGGCTCGGGTTCCAAAGCTTTTATGCTGGGACTGGCTAATGTCAGTGAATCGAGGGACCATGAGGCAGTGAAACGAAGTTCATGTTGTGTATGATACATAAAGACTTAACGAGTGTTTGGCATGGACCGAGTCTCGATAGCATTGCTGCGATTTGCAGGAAGTTGCAGACGACATGCTTACACGTAGACTACATGGTGTAGTTGCGGCTAAGGCGACGTTTTCATGGTCGATTGGCACCGATTGCCGCTAAGGAACGTTCTTGTGCTGGTCCACAGGACCAAAGCTGAAAATTTACCCTGCCTGCATACAGCTGCACCATAGCATAGTGTTCTATCACATTATACTGCTCGCAGAGCGTTTTCCAAGCTCAAACTTAGAGCTTCAAGCCTACGCGACGCGTGGAATACGCTGTGACGAACAGATACTCTCCATCGCTCTCGCTTCAACTTTTTAGCCGACTGTGCAACAAAGAGCGCTGGAAATACTACATGTAAACGTAATGGTGTGTTATCGCACCGCGCGGCGCGGCGCCAAATGTAAGCGGTGTAACTTGCCGCAGGTAGTAGAGTGTACCACAACTTGTAAGTTATAACTTGTAACTTACTGCGACCGTTGTGTCGGGTAGATGGGTCGGCTTCACAGTGGTACGGTTCGGAATCAGACGTACAGTACACTTTATGAGTCACGCTTACATTATGATTGTACAACTACAACTGCCTACGACCGTTGTATGCACCACAACTTGTAAGTTATAACTTGTAACTTACTGCGACCGTTGTGTCGGGTAGATGGGTCGGCTTCACAGTGGTACGGTTCGGAATCAGACGTACAGTACATTTTATGAGTCACGCTTTACATTATGGAAGGTTGTACTACTACATGTACAACCGCTTGCTTGGATGTCGCCTACAACGGTCGTAGGCGACATCCGAGCAACCGGCCTCGGGATTTGCGGACGCGTGTGATTTTCCGCACAAAGCTTTCGGAATTTTCAGTGTGAATGCGTTGCGCGGTCATCCACGCGGATACACTGCTCGGATACGTGCCCTTTCGTGATCGTCGAGGTTTTTAAGGTTTTAAGCGAATGTTGAAGTGTCCACTTTCCCGTGTCCGAACGATTGCACCATATCGCTCCTTCAACTTGTACCCAATCCCCGCAATCATTCAGCACGCACTTCCAGCAGAGAAGAAAAAAAGCATTCGGCAAAAAAGGGAAACAGCAACATGGAGGCACCCGACGCGGTCTTGGGGCGCCGCAAGCGCGCGCTCTCGGACGAGGACGGACGCCGCGACTCGTCCGAGAGCGAGAACGTGAGTCCGCGGCTGCTGCCCGCGCAGATAGGGCTGCCCGCGCTCTTGGGGGCCCACGCAGCTACCGGCTCCGAGCGCGGGCGAGTCACTGGCGCAGTTAAGAGCCGCCGCCTGAGCCACGATCAAGGCGACTCGCCCGCCCAGTTCGTGGCCAAGCTCACGGCGCTCACAGCGGGCCCGGCGTCGCCCGCGCTGCGCGTTTTGGCGCCGTTTCTGAGCGACTCGGAGGCCGCCAGGACCCCGTCGGGCTTTGTGGGCAGTCCGTTCGAGCTCAAGAAGGCGGCGGGGGCGCTCAGCAGGCCGCTGTTTGCACTAGGAGGACAGAGTCAGGGACGCCCTGCGCTGGGTAGTGTGGCAGAGCAGAAAACGAGTCCGTCGGGGCGTATGAGACGCCTGGACGGAGGAATTGCTGCGAGAGCGGCTGGGCAGGGGGTCTCTCCGATGGGCAACCAGGAGCAGAAGAGCCCCGTGCAGCAGGCAAGAGCGATGCAACCCATAAGGAAGGCGGACAATCCACTGCCCACGGTAGAGTTGGTGCGCTAATTGCCAGTTGCTTGTCGGCTCTGACCAGTTTCCATCGTTGGTGTTGCAGATTTCTCACTTTTTGGGAGTTGGGAATCAGGATATGAACAACAGCCCTGCGTTTGGATCGCTGACGACTCCATATCGAGTATCCACCGTTACGTCTACAACTGTAAGCACATTGAAAAGTATCCAAATAGTTTGGAGTTTGTGGTAACATTTTTCTTTGGGGCTGCAGGCACCTTCTTCAAAGCAAGTGACCAAGAGACAACCGTTCCCATTTCCGCAACGACGAAACCTCGAGCCGAAGAAAGGTGTTAGTACGCCAGTGCTGGATGCAGGCGGGGTGCGAAACAGCGGGTCCAATGCCCCGTTGCTATCATTTGATGCAGATGACGTCTCCAGTGATGAAGAACTTATGGGTATTCCAGCGCCCGACATTCCAGACCCCGAGATTTCGTTCTCTCAAGAAAAACTCAACGATCTTTCCGTCACTGAAAACAACCTGGAAGAGACAGTCGTATTAACTCTCTGCGATGGGCTTGCCAACAGCCTCACAAAAATCGAGCGAGATCGAATGGAATTGCTCAATTTGTACACAATAGCGCTTGCCCAGCAGCCAAGCCCGATCATGCTGGGACGAGATCAGTTTCAGGATGTTTTTGGCGACAATATTCGCGGCGGAATGCTTTCCCACTTGAGCCGACGGCACTGCTTGATTCATGTTGAAAATGTGCCATCCAGGGATGACTCCGCCAAAATGAGTGTCAAGGTGCGCGTCGAAAACACGAGCACCAACGGGATCAGACTGAATGGCGTGGCGCTCAAAAGTGGCCAGGTTCGGGAGCTGGAGCTGGATGATATTGTTACGCTCTTACGGGTTCGTCGGGATGAGGTACGTGAACGTTGCTATATTTCGTCTATGCGCATGCGAGGCTAACATTTGATGTATTGAACTAGGACGATGTTTCGCTTGAGTACAAACTCGTTCGCTCAGACCCACTGCCAGTAATGAACAAAAGAAAAAGCAGGAAAAGCAGGCATGACGGACGATTTGTACGACCCACGGATAAATTTTCGTGTGAACTGCTAGATGTGAGCAATCGCCACAGCTTACCTCCAGTGAAGAAGTCCGAAGATGACCCTTTTCCCACGTTACCAGCTCGAGCTATCGCACACGAAAAGCGGCATCAAATTTCACCGGGCTCTTTCACCCCAACAGAGGTTCAGTTCACTGTGGGAAAGGAGATGGAGACGAGTAAAGCTGAACCGGTTCGACCAAATGCCATATTGACGCGAAAGATTCGATGTGTAAGTCGACGTACTTTTGTGACAGAGTAGTCTTATACTAACTTGGTGTGATGGCATTATTTCAGACGATCTTATTTGCTGATCAGTCCACTCAAGACTTTTCGGAGTCGAGCCAGCCTCTCGAGGTTTGACACTGCTGCTGCTACGTATCGCTTTCTTCGCTTGCTAACAAGGATCATTGTTTTCCAGGAAGCAAATTTTGATTATCGTGAAGAGTTATCGGAAGTTTTGTCGGCTTTTGCATCGATTCGCACCTTTGATGTGAGTGATCCCTGCCTCAAATAAGTGCAGAGATTATGATAAGTGTCTAACAAGAGTGTGTTTTCAGGCATCATCGTATCACTGTGCAACTACAGAGTCTATTGAAGAGGCTCTAAAGAGTGACAGTGATGTGATATTTTACACCGGTGGAGGAGACGAAGACCACCTAGTAGTTGAGGCGCCAAATGGTTTATCGGCACGTCTGGAAAAGGACGAGGTGCTTCAGATCCTCTCTGGAGGTAAGTGCCTAATCGAATTGATCTTGTAAAGCTCAGTTACTTACCAGTCCTGTTAAAACAGTGAAAGCTAGTACCCCGAAGCTTATTGTTGTCATTTCACCATCACTAGAACCAGGTACGCTTTTTGCAAGTACTAGTGGAAGGTTTGGTGTGCATTGCTTACATTGCTGATGCTATTGCTGATGCTATTGCTGCTGCTAGCGTGTTTACTTGCGGACTGTGGAGC
The DNA here is from genome assembly GCF_020800215.1 of Phytophthora ramorum. NCBI lineage: Eukaryota > Oomycota > Peronosporomycetes > Peronosporales > Peronosporaceae > Phytophthora > Phytophthora ramorum. The sequence goes on from NW_027150647.1 coordinate 4,849,775, forward strand.
TCCTCATGTATGCTTTTTAAGTTCGGCTGGCAAGCACTCACTGCGTGTTACTGCCTTCATAAGGTACTGTCAATATTATCACCCAATTTGTATTGAGCCGGCTAATAATTGGTTGTTAACCCGCGTTCTGCACTGAAACAGAGCGCTATTCGCAGGCCTTCTGAAAGGGTTTTCTGTCGAGAAGAGCTACACGTTAGCAGAGTTTGTGGCGTTGAACGATTTGCTCCCTATCGTAAGACCATCGGACCAATTTTGTAAGATGTTGCCGAGTCCAGAGCAGCACAATATCCAGATTGGGTCTCCTCAGAAGGAGGTAGTGGGTACGGACAGAAATACTGTTGCATTGCTCAATGCTCCATTTATTCCTGTGCTTGCGACACATTTTCTTGGAAGGGATGCCGTTGTCAGAAAGGTAATTCATTGGTGATTCCCTTTTGAAGCATTCGACCAATTAATTACATTAATCTCCTGTGTCGGTATGGTTCAGGTCAAGGCACTACTAGCACAAAAGATCCGGGTATGCAACGTGTACGGCGCTCGAGGAGTTGGAAAGTCCTCCATTGCGATTCATGTAGCAAAAACGTCGTATCGCACCAGAGGATACCGAAATGGCGTTCACTACTTTGCTGTGGACAAGTTAGTGGAGCACATTCAGAATGGTATTGACCCCGACTCCCAAGACGAAGATTGCGTCCGGTTATACCAGCGCGAGGACGCTTTGCCAAAAGTTATCGAAGGTGTCGAAACTCTTTTACGCTCACTTCCAGAGTATGTATATGTACTGCTGTTTCAGCTCCAAGTAGCTGGGCTGGTTGAGACTAACCGTTGTGTTCACGTTCAACGTCACAGGACGGATCCGGAAAATTACCCCACGAGTCTGCTAGTTTTGGACGGGTGTGATGTCGTCCTGCCAGCACTCGAAATCTTTGTGCTGAATATTGTTCGGGCATTTCCCGGTGTCCAGGTACTATGCTTCATGGCGGAGCTTGCTACAAGTACTCGTTTAACGTTAACGCGTTTGTTAAACCGTAGATTCTTTTAACATCGACCGAAAAACTGCAGATCGACACACAGGACGATGAAGAATTGCCTGAGGAAGCAGTTCACGTCGAGGAACTTGGCAAACTGGACAGTGCAAAACTGTTTTTCAAGCTAGCGCGGGGCCATTTGACTTCAAGGCAGTTCCGACAGCGTACGTGACAGTAAGCCCTTCATGTTTCAACAAAGTCTTGACGTTGCTGTGATTGTAGACTTTCCTAACAGCAGCATCGAAGCTATTTCCAACGACGAGCGCTTGCTCAGTACGATGGGGAACCCGTTTCGGATCTCCAGGCTCGTGTACGACCTCGAGTCGCAGATGACAAGCGGCAGCAACTAAGGGAACTGTTCACCCTCACTTTGTATTTTTTGGGACGACTTGCATTCGTATATATCGACAGAGGGATCGCAATATACCCAGCAGTGGGAGACGATGGCAGCCCTCGCCTTGCTTTGGTAACGTGCAGTTTTGATATTTCGAGGTACTTTTTTTCATTTGTGTTTGACTTCATGCATCAATGACGCCAGCCTGGAAGTGCCGAAGCAGTACACCAATATGCACGAGAACCTTTCCAGTCGATACGGTCCGCAAGCGGCACCTTTCGGACCATGCTGCGTTGAAGAGCACATCGTCGTTCTTGAGCTCTGTAGTACGTCCAAGAAGCTGCACATCCAGCTCTTCCTTTGTAGTGCCCAGCGGACGCCACAAGGACACCCAGAGCTTGTGTTGACCAGCTGCAAATGGCACGGGTACAAACCCGTAGCCTGCAACATGAAACTTCATATTTGAGTCTGCACGCCACACCTGAAAAAGCAGCTTGGGCCACCCCTGGAACGCCGACGTCGCAAAATGCAAGTCGATCGGATGCGCCCACGTAGCGACGTCAGGATCGGAAGTCCACGGTGCTGTAGACGGGTAGTCCACTTGAGTTTGGCCGAATTGGTCTCCAGCGATTTGGCTCCATCGACTGCCGTACTCGACGCGCCACTTGCAGGTCAGGCCTCCAGCAGCCCCGAATCCATGTCCGCTGACGATCTCACCTATCAGGTGAACTTCAGGCTGGTAAGCAGGAGGGACATCAAGCTGCGTTAGGCGTTTCTGGATTCGGTACAGGTTGTACGGAGACTCTGGTATCGGCAACGTGTCATCAGGGTCTGCTTTGTGTCGACGGATCGGAGACAAAACATTTGTTTGGTTCTCGTGCTCGCTATCATCACTTGAGCTCTCAGGTGCTGCCAAGGGACGCTTGTCGGACTTTCCTCGTTTTCCACGCCCACGAGGAGTAGGAGAAACCTCTCCATTGTTGTCACTGGTAGGTGATAGTGGTGCCTTGTTTGGTTCAGGGTCTTTCTCCTCCTCGCGGATCGGTTCCTTTTGGTTGTTTGAAGACTTGGAGCTGTTGTGGTGCTTGATGTCGGGCATTTTCCAGCGGCTTTTACGTTTCGGTGATTCAGTCGCTGCATCTGACTTCGGTGGGGTGAGTGGGTCCTTCTCCGTCGCTGCAGGCTCAGCATTCGGACCAATTATTTCGTCTTGGGACTTCATCTCTCGTTTCTTGTCCACGAGCTTGGGCCTTTTCTCGGGCTTCGGTAACTTCATCAATCTGCAATGCAGAAGTAAGTGTAAGTCGCTGACAGCTACCCAGCTAGAGTCCATACCTCTTCTTCGGAGAAGCAAGCGGCTTCTTGGTTGGAGACTTGTCTTCTGTTGCTTTGTCCGACTCCAAAAGCGTTTTACGCCTGAAAGCTCGTGTTAGCGACTTTCTAGGCGACGGGGGCTTAGCTTCAACACCAACGCTGCCCACATCTTCCGCCTCGTCAACCAAAGCTTCTCCTGCTGACTCACCAAGCCCAAAGGCATCAGCCTCCGTCGTTCCCGTCGGCTTTGCTTTTTCTTTCTTCGCCTTCTCCTTGGGCTTGGGCTTCTCCTTTTCTTTGGGTTTCTCCTTTTCTTTAGGTTTCTCCTTTTCTTTAGGTTTCTCCTTTTCTTTGGGCTTAGCCTTGGGCTTCGGCTCTTTCTTCTTCTTCACCTCTGGAGACTTAGCAGTCGAAGTCTGGACAAGACCACCAGCTCCATCCGGAGAGTCGAAGCTGCGAGCAGTTTTTAATCACGCACAACCAGCTAAGACCAACGAGACCAACACGTCCGTAGCACGACAACCAGCACCTACCTCGGCCCGCTCGCCGCGGGCGGCTGGGTGCGTTTCTTGGGCGAGGCGAGCTTCTTGAGCATCCGATCTCTGATCAGTCGACGGCTTCTCAACAGCAAGAGCCGCTCACCACCCGAGCCGTCGTCTCTGCACAATTCAACCGACCACCAGAAACGCAGTCAACCGACCAAGCTGCACCAACGAAAGTGTATTTCCCCACCTCTTATAGAAGTCTATCCTCCCTCTTTCCTGTCTCTAGCCGCCTAGTTCTTCTTGGTGCGCATGCGCAGCGCTTTCTTGCGCTTGCGGTGCTTGTGCTTGTTCATTTTCTTTCGCCGCTTCTTGACGACGCTGTCCGCCAGGTAGCCATCCATCTGGCTCAGCAGTGCATCAACGTCTCCCACGATATCGCGCAGCGGCAGCTCGTCCTGCAGTGAGCTGAGCATGCCGGGCGTGTCCCACAGGTCCTCGGAGCAGGCCAGCGCTCCCTCGTCCTCCTGTTCCTGCAGCGGGAACGAGCCCACCTTCCACAGGTGCGACGGGTCGGCCCGCGGGTACTTGTCCTGCCACAGCGCCGGGTCCTCGGGCATGGGGAAGGACGGCGTCTGGAACAGCGTGTCGGGCGCGCGCGTCGACATGAAGGCGCGACGGGCTGTGAGCTGCGTGGCCGGACGCATGGAGCGCCGGGACGCGCCCAGCAAACTGCGGGCAGCCGCTCGCAAGCCAGACATGCTGATCGAACTTGGTGGCGTGTTTCTCACTGAGCCTTTGGTCGAGAAACGGATGGGAGGCGGTCGCGCTCTGCGGAGGTGGGACAGGTAAGGAGGTATAGTTTGTGACTGGGGAAGAAATAGTGTAGCCAAGTGGAAGTGGCAGGGTATGCGATTGTACAGGAGCGCTGTATTTGGGGGATGCTGACTACTTCAGAATTGTAGGAAGATCGCCGGATTGAGATAAATGCAACGTGAAAGAGAGCAATTGGCCTTCTTGCGCAGGTGCTTCGCGTGGGCAGATCGCAGCGGCAAAGGTGCTTGAACACGACGCTGCAATGGTAGTTAGGTTGCAGCAGAAATGTTGAAGTAACAGGACGTTGTGTAGGATATTTGCAGTCGCACGACCTGAAGTGCGGCGTGGCAGCGGCGCTGGGCGTGCGTCCGTCCAAAGTGAGCACCGTTGAGTGGACGGTGACAAGCGGTGGAGACTAACGGGCTTTGGGTGTCTGCCCGGTTGAAGCTGCTGCTGGCGCAGATGTTTCGCGCGTGCGAAGTTCCAGGCCATGAGCTGCGCGTTACGCAGGACGAGTTTGTGCGCGTCGTGCAGTCGAGACTGGCCAGGACGGACTTGCTGGAGGATGTGAGGAGGCTCTTCAAGGCGCTGGACCTGCGCGCCGAAGGATTCATCTCGTATCGCAGCTTCCAGCAGGTTGGCGAGCTTGCTGTGGTCACGTGAGATCTGCACTGACAGCTCCTTTTTCTCTGCTTCAAGGCGTGCTCGACGGCGTTGCCTCTCGCCAATCAGGAGACGCTGCTGCGTGCCTTCCGTGAAGCGGATCGAGACGGCGACGGACGGGTGCGTCGCCTTGTATTCTGCTGTGAAGTGACTTGGTCTCAACATGTTGCATCTGGGTCGTGCAGGTGACGTACCAGGACTTCGAGCGCATGTGTCTGCTCGCCGTAGAAATCGATGCCAGTAACAACAAATAGAAAACGGATTCCGAATCCACACACCAAAGCCGCCTTGGAACTAACCGCGTAGCGTGGCAGTCGCATCGCTTCGAGGTACAGCTCTGGGCTTGAAAATGCGATGTCTGCAGGCTTGTTTATGTGGGGCATCTCCATCTCATGAACAACGAGATCTTTGCAGGAGGAATGGCGACCCCAAGCAGCCCGAGCAGCGACGCCCAGCAGGAAGCGGTCAAGTCCCGACTGTTCGCGGTGCTGCGGCGCCCCGAGAACGACCAGTGCGCCGATTGTGGAGCTGCCACGCCCAAGTACGTTCGCGTTCGCTTTGTGGTGTCGAGCTGGTGCTAAACGGATGCTGTAGGTGGGCGACTGTGACCCATGGAGGCTTCATCTGCACGCAGTGTGCCGGAGTTCATCGCTCCTTGGGCGTCCACGTGTCTTTCGTACTGAGCGTCATGCTGGACAAGTGGACGGACGACCAAGTGAAGACGATGGACACCATCGGCAACACGAAACTCAACCAGCAGCTTGAGCGAACGCTGTCTCTGCAGCTCCGGCTGAACGCGCAGACGCCCAAGAAACCCGAAGCGCAGACGCCGCGTGCGGACCGTGAACGGTTCATCCGGGCCAAGTACGAGGACCGGTTGTTTTCTGGCGGGGTCAACAACTCACCACCCAAGCCGCCGTCTCCTGCCAAACGCAGTCCCACAAAAGCTGCAGCGACGACGCAAGGTATGGTGGAGTACACGGGCGTCGTGGTGATCGACCTGAAGGAGGCCAAGGAGCTGGCAGGAATGAACATTAGCGGCAAGTCGGACCCGTACGTGACGTTCCGCTTGGGCGAGCAAAGTATCAGCAGCAAGCGCGTGGACAACAGCGTCACTCCTCAGTGGAACCAGCAGCTTATGCTCTCGTGGGATGGCACTTCCCCGCTAGAGGTGGAGCTGTACGACTACAACAAGGTCAACGCCGACCGCCCGATGGGGGCATTTGCAGTGAGCGCGCAGCAGTTGGCGTCGCTACCCGATGCGACCGACACTGACGGTCCCTACGAAGATTGGTATCCGGTGATCATGCCGCGCGACTGGGCCACCAACTTCAGTGAGCACATGGTAGCAGGGGCTGAAGGTGTCACCAAGGGCATCTATCGAGGCATCACCGGCGTGTTCAAGGACCCGATCAAAGGAGCTCGCGAGAATGGGCTCGAGGGCTTCGCTAAAGGGGTCGGCACAGGCGTCGCTGGCGTGGTCTATCGCCCCATGAAGGGGCTGGGCACGATGGTCAAGCACTCGGCTCTTTCTGTTGGCGTCGGGAGGAAACACCGCACGAACAGCACAGGAAGCGAAGGCGAAAGCGGGAGTTCCTCGCCGGACAGTCGAGACTACGTGGCTGCGGGGTCCGTGCGACTTGCGCTGTCGCTGCAGAAGTTTTCGTAAGGGGCCTGCACATATTGCACGAAGACGATGACAAAACGTGTAATTTATTCCTTCACCTTGGCATCGTCGACTGCATCGTTCATCACTTGTTTGTGCTTGGTCGCAGGTCGGCTGGTGCTTGTCGCTCTTGCTTCGTCATGCCTCGTGGTTTACTATCACACCCTCGTGCTGCTGCTAATCTTGTTGGGTTTCGTCTGGCGCTGGTCACCTTGCCTACATGAGGGTACGGAAGTTCAACAACTCGCTCTTAACCCGACGGAATTGCCCTAGCAGCGTCGATGCCTCTCCGTTCTCGTCTGCACGGTCGATGCCACGAAGACAATGTTAGTAAAGAGAGTATCAAACTACTAGAGGAACGGCGACGTACCCTGTGAGGTGGCGCGCAGATCCGTGATAAAACCATCGCAGAGGTCCACAATGTTCGGACAGCAGGCAGCAAACTCCGCCAGTTGGTCATTTCCGGCACGCGGAGAGATCGCGTGCTTCTTCCAAAGAGTAATAATGGCCAGCATAGACTGCAGCAAGTGCAGCGTCCAACCCTCGCGATAGAGCCGCTCAGGCTGCTCGCGGTAGAGCTGCTCGTAGTAGCTCAGAAGTACCCGGTGGGGCACACCCACGTCCAGGAAGAGCTTGAGTACCCAGTTGAACGTCGTGGCATCAATGGCTGCAGCCGAGGCGGCGCTACCAGTGAAGGCACCCATCCCCGTTGATCGAATATACCAAAGCGAAATCCACTCGAGTACATCAGCCAGGAAGCCCACAGGGAACACGAAGCCACCGATACCCGCGGCCGAGCCACTGTGTGAATCGTCGCCTTCAAAGTAGAGTGACTTGCCCATACGCAGCAGCTTGTTTTGCATCTGACCCATCCAGTTACCACTCTCAAAGGACGATCCTCCACTTCCACCACTTGACGTGGCTAGCAGTCCAGCCTTTTCGCACTGGTCCAACCGCCACGCGTTGAAAGCCGCGTTATTTGATGACTGCGGCAGCAGACTGAAAATGATCTTCCGCCAGAGGGTGGCGATGACATCTGCCTCCTCCGACTTGCACACATGGATAACGTGCAGACACTCGGCCCACATATCATACTTTGAAGCAAATCGGTTGTACAATGTAGACGCGTCGAACAATTTGAAGGTCAGGAGCTGCACGTCCGTCTTGCGTTCTCGAAGCTGTTCGTCTGTGGTTGATGAGGACACCTCCCGCTCGATCACCTGCTGCTCAAGCGCCTTAAGAACACGCACCTGCAACTGCAGCACATCCAACACATCACGCACTTCGCGAATAGCCTCCGTGGCTTCGCCCACGTCCTCCAAGCTCTTCAGACAGCCAAGCGCCTTCGACACGTAATACTGACGCTTGGAGATGTCCGGGTTGTTGGAAACCACCAGTGCAGACGAAGTCGCATACTCATCTTCGCCCATCGTGTCCTCGTGAGCACGCGCCCACCATACCTTCGCTGCCACGAGATACTTGTGCTGGTCCATGTAAAGCTTAACAAGAAGGTCTTGGTCCTTCTCCTTCAGGAACTCTTCAATGTACGGGGAGCGGATGGACGTCAGGAGGTGAGAGTGTCCACGCTCGTACAACCACGTGTACAGCAGGTTGTGGAAGCTGTCGTCGTCCGATGCCAGTGCGAAGAGGAACAGCTCTTCCACGCATTTATTCCGAGTGTCGTCGTCCAGCGTCACCATATCTTCAACTGCTTGCGGGCTAGCTCCGTTTGCCACTGTTCCGCGGGTAGATGCGCTACCACTCTCCCCGCCAAGAAGCCGATGCAGTGCCAGCAAGATGCAGCCAAAGCATCGCCGTTTCCATGTTTGCTTCACACCGCTCAGATCCGACGCCGCTGCATCGTGGAAGTGTTTGGCGCACGCTAGCGACAGCTTCACTACACCCTCGTAATAGTTCAGTAACGTGTAGTCCTCGCAGATACCCTGAAGAACGTCCAGGCAGTCCTCCGTGTCCCACATGTGGCATGAATTCAGGAACTGCTCCAGCGATTCCTTCAGGAAGTTCTTCCGAGCGACGGGCGATCCGCTAAGCTTAGCATTTGACAGGCTCCGGTAACCTTGGTAGTGCCACAGATCAGACACCGAGAAGAACGTGGGGCACTGTTCGCGCAGCTGCTTAATCAGGAACTGGTTGTTCTCGTTGCGACCGCGCATGAGAGCCTTCGTCATCGTTTTGGCAGCCAGCGAGCCGTCAGTCGTGGTTACCAGCTCACTGAAGCTAAGGCGTGCAAGAGGTTCCTCGAGTGATACCTTGTACTCCTGCGCAATACGCAACAGCGAGATGGCCTCAATGCTTCGCAGCACCAATTGATAGAAGTAGTACAGAGAGCGTTGCTCAGCCTTGAACCGCGTCTCGCGTTTCAGCTGTTCCTCGCTGAGCGACTTCTGGTGACGCATCACCAGCTCCGACACACGAGAGATGCCAGCCTCAACACTTTCGCTCAGAACACCGTCCAAGCTGGGATTTTTCTCTAGTGCAGCGCCACCGCTAATCGACACAGCAAATGGGACCGCGCTCTCCATGAGCTGACGAAGTTGGAACAGAATCTCGCGAATCTCGTCCAATTTCTCCGGGGAGTGAATGTTCTCGAAAGTGGTCACGTAGCCAGGCGACTTAGCCGATGGTTTAGCCGCGCCATTAGCGGCGTTGCCAGATACGCGAGTAACAACACGACGGCCGAGCGTTTTCGAAGTCCACAGTGGTCGCAGTACACGGCATGCAAACGCTACAAGTCCATCGTGCTGGTACGACATGCCAAACTCCGTTGTAAGCACAATTCGGGTATTCGCTGAGCTGGAGGCGCTGGTTGTAGATGCTACTGGCTCGATGGGAACATTGTCGGGGGGCCCTTGAGCGATCTCGAAGATACTCTGCACCGCAGCCATGTAAATATAATCGTCACTCTTCATTGTTGTCAAACGACGGCGTGGTGCGACCAGCGAAGCCGCGGTGGAGGACTCGCTGACAAGAGGATCAGTCGGGACGCCACATGCCAACGCGATAAGCATGCAAATCACTTGAATCTCGCCGAAACAGCGCACGAAAGGTGCCAGGCCGGCCTTTAGCTCATGTCCGCGCGATAGTAACAGCACGCGATGAAGCTGATCAAGTGGCCTGATTTTCTTGAAAACCTGAATGCCTGCGTTCGTAAGGCACAAAAAGTGACGCGAAGGCTGCGAGTACATGAGCGCCATCTCACCGACAACAGGGGCGTTCTCCGAGGCAGTTCCTGGCTGGGTGCTAGTGGACATCTCATCGAATGAGCGCTTGCTACCGCTGCTGGAACCGTTGGTGCTAGCAATTGCAGCCACCGCCTCGCTTTGAGCAATCCACGCGCTCTCCGGTCCGTCGCTCGAGTACGGGTCCAATTCCTGAATATCCACGACCTTGCCGATGCAAGTGTCCAGAGATACAGCCTCTCGGATTGTGGGTTTTCTAGCAGCCAAACCTGTCTGTACGGGGAGTGCTGCGGTGCTGATAGGGTCGTGAGCAATACCCACAAGCTGGTCCTGTTGGTCCCGTCGGCCTTCAATGCACAAAAATACCCCCTTGCGGTGGAAAGCCACGTGCACTGCGCTCGGACTCTTGCCCGGGGCGTAACCCGGCTGCATACCTTCCTTGGCGTGATACGGTGGCGCATCACGGAGCGCGATCGCTGGAGGAGGCAAACGAATGTGAAGAATCTCGAGTCGGGACGGGCGTCTAGCTCTGCCGTTCAATCCAGCACCAGAGTACGTGTAACGGCGCGAAAATGCCGTCAGATAGAAGCGGATGCCGTTCGACGTGACAGCAACCAGCGTGACAACCTTAGATTCGTCTGGAGACACCGTGGACAGCGACACCACCTTGAGAGGGTTGGGCGTTCCGGCCACAGCAGGCTGGAAGAGTCTCTCATCTGGACACGACACGCGAGTCCGGCGGTTCTCACGCGCGTACTTGGCGCCATCCGCGAGCAGGTTCACGGCGCACACGGCCTTGGTCTCATCTCCATTGGCTCCCAGATCGAAAACGCTCACTTGCGCGTCGTCGTGGAGCACGTACAAAATGTGGCGCGAGTGGTCCACACAGAGATCCTCCACCTTGCCCGGTGCACTGGCAAGTCCGGCCAGGAAGCGCGGCAGATACTGCGCGTAGCTGGACGTGTGAGCGACCTTCCTGCAGGCGTCCGAGATGCCCACCCCGGGCACGTTGGTAAGCGCCGCACCCAGCAGCGAGTTGCGGTCGGCAGCCTTCTTCTGCTCGGGCGCGTACAGGAACTCATAGAGCGCGCCGTCCGAGCCGCCAAAGAAGATGCGGCCCGCGCGCGTGGTCACGATCTTGCGGACCACGCACTTGTCCGTGCTCACGCTGAGTTTGGTGCGTTGCAGCTTGAAGCTCGCGCCGTCCGCGCGGTTGTCGTCGGCCACGACGGCCAGCAGCACGAGCTCCACGGTGGTGGCCACCACAAGAACGTGGCGCACTTTGTCCGTGAAGACACCGGCGGCCGGGCGTGCCACAAGGCCCACGGCCACGACGGCCTGGTCGAACTCCTTGGCGGCGAAGCGTCCGCGTTGTGCGTAGCTCCAGAGGAAGAGGCGCGCGTCCACGGACGTCCAGGCTGAGCGGATGTCCGGCAGAAGCCCGGACAGCGACAAAGTCTTGGCGTCGTCCAGCGCGGCGGCCACGACACCCGGCAGCGGCAGCACGGAGCCCTTTTTGGCTACTTGGGGGGTCCATTGGGACGCGTACGGCTCGAAAAAGTAGTTTTGCGGCTCGGACTGCGCGTTGAGCTGGTCAGCCAGGTCCGGGTACGACGCGTCCTCCTGCGCGGCCTGGTCCACGCGCGTCTTGGCGTCCGACAGGCCCTTGAACGTGGCCTCGGACGGCTCCATGGCGGTGGCGGACGGCGGGGACGAGTGGTGTGTTGGTGTTTGCTTGGCGTGGCAGAGCGGAGGACTCCCCCAATGCAAAAAATAAGTGAAATTGGGATGGAGCAAGGTGAGTGGATGAAATGAAGTGGTTTTGTCCAATGGGAAAAGATGATGAGATGGATACAGGAGGACACTGGCGGACTTGCGATTTACTTACAGAGTGTGTCCTCTGGCGTCCTCTCTTGTGGCTATTGCGACCCGCTAGTTGGAGATGAAAGAGAACATGGACGGTTCGGGCTCCTGCAGGACACTGCGCTGCGACTGGGCTTGCGACACGGTAGAGGACGCCATGGTCGGCGTGGTGGACGACGAGTTGCTGCGCAGGAAGCCGAACGCCGTGGGCGACGTGGGCTCTGTGGTGGTGGAGCTGCTGTCGAACACGGTATGGTCGCGGGCGTTGATGGTAGACATGAAGCCGAAGGACGACTGGGTGGACTCGGCGACTGCAGCTGGTCGACTACCCATCGGCGGCCTTCCCGACGCCGTCGAACGCAGAGAAGCCTCCAGGTCACTGAGACCCATGGGTCGCCCGTGGCTGCTCTTCGTGAATGTTTCGTCTAGCGCTGGTGCGGGTCTAAGTGGCGGCTGTTGGCTGTCGTCCTTCAAGCTGAGTCCGGCAAACACATTGGTAGCTATGTCCACCGCAGGGTTCGCGTCGTCCGCCGACAGCACGCCGAAACTGGAAGACGGACTGGTAGGCGCCTGACTGACAGTCAGCTGCGGGGCAGCAACAGCCTCAGATCGCGGCTGGGCGTTGTCGCGGAGGAAACTGAAGCCGTACGAGTTGTCTGCTTGAGCGGGCACGGGTGGCACCATTACGTTTCCTCCATGAGCGGCAGCGACTTCAGGATTGGCGTTGGCGTTTAAAAACTGGAAACCGGAGTCGCCTTGCAGCTGTGAAATTCCAAGTGGCGGATCGTTGACCGTGCTGTTGCTATCCCCTCCGACGAACGCGAAGGCTGACACTGGATGCTTGTCCTCGTCCGAAGCAGCGACGCTGATGTACGGAGGCAGAGGATCTGTGCTTGCGGTACTTTGAATGAGCCGAGCCAGCTCGTCAGCCTTCCGGACGAGTGTTGAGCGGAACTGCTTGACCTCCTCGTAATTAGGCGGCCGACGTGCTCCAAAAATCACCGAGTCGATGCCTTGCGTCTGGATCTTCTCCACTGTGCCGTGCAGTTGTGCTAGTTGGTTGCGGCGGTCAGCCACAGACTGCCCACCGTGCTCACGACGGACAATCTCTTTCAATTTAGCCTCGATCTCGCTCAAGCCGCTGCTGTACCCGTGTAGACGAGTCATGAACGCTTCGCCAGTCGAGCTTCCTGGTGTGTGAATGTCCTCGGACTCAGGTTGAGCATGATCCTCCTCCACGCTCTTTTCGTCTGTTGTACTGCCTTCCTCCTCTTCCAGTGGGGGAGGGATATACGGCATCTGAAGCGTCGACGGGTTGGCGGTGCGGCCATTGTTCATGAGCTTCTTGAAGCGCAACAGCTTGGGCGCGTTCGTGAGTGAGCCGAGGATTGGACCTACCTCGACCAGCCCTTTGTTCTCCACGTATATAGAGTTAATACTAATCAAAGCGCAACCCGGACAAATTGCCGGGTGGAGCTCAAGGTAACCACGGCCACCAGTAGGCAGCGGTACGAACCGCTCAATCACGGTCATGTCAGGAATTGTACGGTCCAGCATTACTCCCATCGGTCCTGGAGGTACCTCGATTTCCAGTATAACCTCTCGGAGAGGCTCGTTCGATTGCGTAGGATCTGGCCCATCAGCATCAGCCCCACCGTGCACTGCGTCAGACGATGGTTTGTACGCGTCAAATGAATCCAGTGCTTGGGCACCATCGTCAGCATCCATGCCTTCGAAAGCATCGTGAATTGGGTCCGACATCTCGGGCTCCTTCTCCTCTTCCTCGTCTGGCTCGATCATATTGTGGGATGGCTGCAGCATTGTCGGCTCAGGAAGTGTATCGAAGACGGTATGACGACGCTGCAGCACAGGTACAGCTGCAGTCTGTGAGGGAACAACAGCTGACGAAGAATGCTGTTCCTGTGGCAGTTGATGCTGCTGTCCACCCAAGAATCCAAACGCCGAGGGCATTTCGGAAGTCGACGACGACGGGATACCATGCTCGATGGCGTGTATGCTATTTGCTGCAGGTGTTCCGTTCAAAAAACCGAAGCCAGAGGATTCCGTCGATAGAGGCGGCGCACTAGGAGTCGGCATGATTGATACTACAGCTGACGGGTTGGCATTCTGGGGAGGTGAGGCTGCCATGAAGCTAAACGCCGAGGACGGAGGCACTGGTACTGCTGTTGGCGGCGGTGAATCCATTTCACCACCATTCGCGGAGAGAAAGCCGAAAGCCGAGTTGCTGACGGGAGGTGTCATCGGCTCGGCTGCCATCTGAGCCGGCGCATACTCATGCTGCGTCGGCTGCGCTAAAAAGCTGAACGCGGATCCTTCTTGCGCTGCAGGAGCAGGCAGAGGCGCGCTGCTACTGCGTGGCGAGTCGTTCATAGCCATCATGAGGTCCTGCGGCGTCTGCGCCGACGCCACCACGGGCGACGTGTGCATCAGCGTGTGCATCTCCGGAGCTTGGGCTTCCGCCTCTTCCGCCTCCTCCTCCTGCATTCTGCGCATCATCTCTAGCGGACTCTCCTCATCTGGCGCCACGTAGTCTTTCAGCAGCAGGTAGACTTTGTCTGCGCGTTTGCGCAGCATGTCCTTCCTCGCATTGCGCAGGTCCTCCAACAGGTCCAGACGTCCGCTGTAGTACTGCTTGTAGAACTCGGCCTCTGCACTGCCCAGCAGCGCACTGAGGACGGAGAGTGCCTTGGCCTTGACCTGCCACAGCGGACTCTCGAACTTATCGTCCAGCAGCTCGCAGATGTACTGTCAGCCATCATATATCAAATGAAAGAAACCAAATATTAAACCAAAGAGAACATATAATGTTATAGGTAACCGCACGTACGTCATGGTCCAGCGTGTGCAGGTAGCGCAGCAGCTTCTGCAGCACTTCGCGCGGTGGGAAGGACGAGGAGCCCGCGGACGAGCAGAGCTCCGACACGAGCGCGTTCTCGAGGTCCGACTGGTGCTGCGCCGGCTGCTGCTGCGGCGTCTTGAAGCCCTGCTTCCAGCGCGCAGCCTGCGACGCGTACGTCGACTCGGGCGCGGGTCGCCGCTGGCTGTGCATGGCTACACCAGGGCGGAAGGAAGTGTGAGGAGGTGGGGGAGGTCGAGGAAGAGATGCTTAAGGTAGCCAATCGAAACGCGCGATTTCGAATTCGAGCGATTTGATTGGATATATAGGCAGCAGGGACTGACAGGCGATATGCTTAGTAACGCCCAGCGTCGCAGAAGGTGGCGGCGGACTGCTGGGTTTAAATGGACGAAGCGCATGCCAGCATTGCCATTTGACTGCCGACCACTTCAACATTGGAAATTTGCCACGAGGCGTCAGCATCACCATCCGATGACCTTCCAGTGCATGAGTCTGGGGCCTGCGTGATATACGTTGACCCCGTTTTCAACCAGTTTTTTTTTATCATTGCTGAGCTTTTCTCGGTGACTTGTGCCCGATCAGCGAGAACACGAACCGTGACACGCTGGGAGGCACGGATGATAGCGTCGGTCAGTTCAGGATGCGACAAGATGAACATAGCGATATCTACTGAGGTCTCTGCGCCGTCGAGCAAATCAATGAGCTTCTGAGGTGCAGCTTGGTCGCGAGAAAACCAGTAGTCTACAACTGCAGTTTGTAGTCTACCCAATATGTCCTGCTCCATGCGGCCAAATACTCGACGGTCGACCCCCATTATCCTTGCGATGTCCTTGTGAGCGATAGGGTTTCCGTGACGCTAAGACCTCGTTTCAGCACTTCCACCACGAAACGCATGGGGGTCCACCGACAGGGTTTACCTGACTTGGACTCGTCTTGGCTGGGCTGGGAGTGGACGATGGAGTTGATCGTGCTGCAGGCGTGTCCTGTGCTTTGATGCAGCTGGATAATTCTCTCCCCTTTCTGGTATCGCTTGCGAATCTGGGACTTCTCTGCTGGAGTTAGTCGCGGACGGCGTTTCTTGGGCAGCGGACTTTGCGTTCGCTGAGAGAGGATATTTTACCAAGCCAGAATTTATCGGTAATATATTCTAAAAAAAACTAGACCCCGAAACTGCGACCAGACCCGCACACGATCGGAAAAAACGTTGACTATCTAAAGTCCCTGTATGTCGGCCATGCCAGGCAGAGGGCGCGGCAAGCGGCTCACGGACAGCGAGCGCATGGAGATCATTGCGCGCCTGGAGGACCCGGGTACACAGCTGTCGAGGGCCATGTGCGCGCGCCAGTACGGCGTGTCGCCCGCCGCCATCAGCAAGCTCATGAAAGGCAGCCACGCGGTCAAGAAGCGCTACTCGGACGCGGGCGTCGCGCGGCGGGACAAGCGTCAGCGCGGCGGCTTCTGCAAGAACGTGGCGTTCGAGGACGAACTGTTCCAGTGGATCTGCAGTGTGCGGGCGCGCAAGGTGCCGTTGCTGGTGGCGCACGTGCAGCAGAAAGCCAAGCTGCTGGCCTCGAGGCACAAGATGAGCGACGCCTTCAAGGCATCTAACGGCTGGTACTACCGCTTCTGCGGTCGGTACGGACTCACACCCGCCTCGCTGCATGCGGGGGCTCCGGCTGTGGAGGGTCAGAATGGGACTGTAGAGCAGCATTCAAAGAGCGACAAGGTGGAGTCGACCCAGTGGACTAAAGTGAGGGACAAGGCGGCGCAGTTCGGACCAGAGTTCGTGTACTCTGTGAGTGAGGCCAGACTCTTCTATCAGACGCTCCCGAGGGAGCTGACACCAAAGACAGGAACAAGTGCAGGAACGGCTGCTACTCCTGGGGCAATGCCAGCCCCCGGGAAGACTGCGCGGGTGTTGGTTCTGGTGTGTACCAATGGGACAGGTACGCACAAGATCCCGCTGCTAGTTGTAGGGAAGGAGCGAGTGCCTGCGTGTTTGGCAGCGTTACGCCCAGAGCTTCTCCAGGGAGATATTAGTAGCAAAGCGAAGATTTACACGGGGGTTGGCATGGGAGCGGCCTACTTCAGCCAGCGGGAGATATGGTGTGACGATCGAACGTTCAAACATTGGTGCGAACGGGTGTTCCTTCCCGCTGTCCGTCAACGCACTACACAGCCCGTCTTGCTTGTTGCAGAGAACCCTGGCGGACGGCTTGCAGCCTTTGAGCAAGAAAACGTGTCTACGATATTTCTCCCGTTGCGGGCAGACAGTGAGGTGAGCCTCCTGAGCCAACAGCAGACTCAGCCTGGGGCTATTGGGCTGACCAATGCCGGTGTCACCTCTCCTGGTCAATTTCAGTCGCTGCATGGTGCTGTGATCCGTGACCTCAAACGACGCTACAAGATTGGTCTCTTCCTAGAGCGCTTGAGTTTTCTCGAGACACCAACTGAAGAGAAAGTTCGACTCGTGCAGCGCGGGAACAAGAAGCCGGGGGGTAGTGCTGGGGTGGCCCTTGGGCAAGAACCGAACCTGATCGATGCTATGAGTTTACTAGACGAAGCGTGGGCGGCGACCCCACCAGCACTTATTAGAAGTTGCTGGGTCAAGTCAAGCTTGACCACCAGGGCTCTTCTGTCATCGCCGGTACCCATAGCCTCTCCAGAGCTGAGCGATGATGATATTGTTCTGGAGTTGTGCTCGATGTTGCGTAACACGAACCTTGCCGACGATATGAACAAGCTGGCCAAGAATTTGCGCCATTGGCTGTACGTGGATGATGATTCCAGTGAGCAAATGCAGCAGGAACTCCTGTTCGATATCCAGCAATTGCTGCAAGAAGAGGAGCAACAAGGATGCGGTAAGCTCGTCGCACAAGATCAGCAACAAACTCAGTTCCAGCTACAGCAGCAGCAAAGCGCAACGGGATTTATCGATTCGTCTGGGATGCCTGCAGCTTTCGATACGAGCCAGCCGGGGCCTTATGGATATCACTCAAATGATGATCGACCGGAACCAGTACCAGCCCTAGATCCAGATGCAGTACTCGAAGAGAAGCGCAATTCCGTCACCTTGGCGCTGCGGGCGCTTGCTGAAGCTGAGGAAGCGCTGGATAATGCTGATGTCGCTGATTTTTTTGGTGAGGAAGCCGCAGGCCACGCTACGGAGAACGTCTCACGGGCAATACGACGGTTGCGTCGTATTCAGCGAGGCAAACGATCAGCTCTTGTGGCGGTCGCCGTGAACGCCGCTGCCAGCGGCGATGCAAATGGCAGTACAAGTGGTGCTTTAAGCACACACGAATATTTCTACGGCAATGGAGCGCGAGGAAGAATTTCGTAAAGTGGTATCGAAAGGCGCTGAATCATGAATTAGTTGACGGGTCTATTGGTTTGCAGTGTTGAGACTGAGGTGTTCAGTTGCTGACGCTGCTGGCACTACGCTTCTGGCCGATTGTGGGGCTGGGTTTCGTCTCGGTTGGTTGGGGCGGGGTGGAAGGAGCGGGCTCCACGACGTAGATGCCGCCGCCCAGCCCGCCGATGCTCACCATGTGCTCGGCCACCACACGCAGCGGCAAATCCTTCACGACGCCCTTGAAGAGCTTCTTGGACATGATCAGCAGCACTGCGATTGGCATAGAACTTTACATGAGCGAGGTGGAGTGGATGCGAGCGTCAAAGATGTAGGCGTACCTGCTCGTCCGTCGGGTCGCAGCACACGGAGAAGCTCTTTGAAGACCTTCGGGTACAGCTGATCAACGAAACCAAACACGACACCAGTGTTGGAAGACATAAAACAGCACGCCAAGACCAGAGTCAGCAGCGTACCTTGTTGTTTTGGCGCTGGTTGCCGCAGCGGACACCGAACGGCATGTCAATCATCACCCGGTCGATGCTGTGGCTACGCAGGGGTAACCGCGCGCTGTCCCAGCGTGCGATATCCACCGGGCGTGGCCGGGTGAGCGCGTTCTGGCCAGCCTTACCGGACGGCAACTCATCTAATTCGCCACCAAGAGCGTACACGCCGTTGTTCGTAAAGTCGGCGGAGCAGATCGGAAGCGTGCCGATTCCGCACATGGAGTCCAGCACCACGTCTCCGTAGTTGTGCTGTGCCAGCTGCAGCATGAGGTACGCCGTGCTAGGACGTAGTGTAGAGACGTACTGCGCGTCTGCCAGCGCGCTGCGGCTTTCGTTCGCGAGGCGGTTGCGGAACTGAATCTTGCGCGGGTCCGCCAGCGCGATACCCGCCACCATGAACTTGTAGAAGATGACCACGACCACCTCCAGATCGAACTCCGTCAGGTTCACACCCCACCCACACGTCTCAACCACGCGGGCGCCTACTTCGCCCGCCACAGCCTGCGAGTTGTACGCGTGCTTTCCATCGCGCACACAGGAGCCTCGGAACTTGATGTCGCTGTCCTCGACGGGACGCACCGCGTGCTGCTTCCACAGCTTCACTGCCGAGTCCCAATCTGCCTTCACCACCAATTGCTGCAACACACAAACACCAACCATCAGTCTACACGCTCACCGCGTCTCTCTGCCATCGATCGCCACGCACTCCGATCTGCTTCAAGCCAGCGTCGCTCTCCGTGTCAATCTCGTCGCTTTTGGCCAGCAGCGCCAGCGTTGCCTGCACCGAGCGCAGTTCCTGCACCTCAGCCGCCGACGACCTGGTCTGCAGGATGATCTTCCCTACGGCGGCCTGGCCCTGCATCACCTGCATGTAGGGCGGTCGAGGGTTCTCCTGCACGCTACATACCTCCAAATGCTCCACCTACCACGCACAATAAGCACAACTTTCTCCCTGCACCATTATAATAGACATCACTCTACCTGCAGCTTGGACCGGATCTCTTCCTCCACGAGGAACTCGAGTCCGCGCAGCACCAGCAGCAAGTACGTCGACACTTCCGCCATCTTTTACCACCACCACTTTTGGGACGCCAAAGGGTGTGCTCCAGCATACAAACACCAAGTCAAAAGCCGTTACGAAATTATCAGACCGCACGCAAATCTGAGTCTGAAAAAAGTACGTCACCAAGCCACTGCCAGTCTCAACGACCATGGACGCGTCCAAGCTGCCGCTGTTTGCCCGAGGCAGGAGCATGTTGAGCGAGGCGCTGTCCCCCACCACAAGACGGCGCTTTGCTGGATTTCTGGAGCCTTCGACGCCGCAAAATGGGGCCGAGACGCCCTCCCCATTCTCGTTTTCCCAGACTTCAAGCCCCGCACAGCAGAATTCGTCGCCTGTGAGACGAACGCCCTCAATTCGACGCCGATCCGCCCTGTCCGATGCAGCTTTTGACGGAAACCGCACGACGGACAGAAGTTTGGTGAAAATTCAGTGCACTTCGCGGCCTTTTCGGGTGCAATTGGCGCTGGAGAGAGGTCAAGTGGTAGTGCACAGGTTCGAGCGCAGCACTGACAAGGGGAAGAGAGGACCTCCGGGAGAGGTAGAGCGGTCGGGGCTGGTCCAAGTTGGCGACGTGTTGGTGGGTGTCAATGGGGAGACGAGGAGATTCGCGACTCTGGAGATGGCTCAGATGACGCTGGCTAGTGTGGAGATACCCGTGGAGCTGACGTTCCGACGCGTGGTGGCGATCAAGAAGACGCTCGGGGAATACACCGACAAGAACATTGCTCGGTATTTGGTCTTGCATGATAGTATGCTGGTGCGTGCACGTGGTATCCAGGAGGCAGCACTGCTGGTTCAAGCGTGTATTGAAGTGTTTGGGGAAAGTCAGTCGACGGTGCCGTTGGAGGACTATATTGCCCACGTTGAGGATGTGGTGCTACCGTCACTGGGGATTCTGTCGGATGGTGTTGTCAGTGATAAAAAGCATCAGTTTGATCAGATTAAGCAAGTGATGGAGACTGTACACCAGCGCGTGGACGCTCGGAAGAAGAAGCAAGTCAAAGCGTGGAATGCAGCCAAGAGCTCGAACTACCGGCGAATTGAAATTTTGGCTAGACAGCGTGCGAGTATCAAGGAAAAGCTTGAAAAGATGCGTGAGAACCGCCAGGAGCTGCGGCCGGAGAACCACACCCTGTGGTCTGAGTACATCGAGCTACGCCACTTGTTTACACAGCTGAGTGAGAACGTGGAAAAGTCCAAACAAGAGCACTACCTGCCGGATTTCGAAGGATATTCGCTGCGATTTGGAAGTGACGGCATATACGTGGGAATTGGAGACGTCTGGATCCCATCGTTTCACGCAAAGTTCTCCATCGAAACTAGATCAACGGCACCACATTTGTCTCTGCACATCTCGACGCCTTCAGCTCACGGCCTCAAATTCCGTGCGATAAATTTCTCGCTAGCCACTGAAGGTCGTCTGCCGAGCTTTCACTGCGACGAACTCAACGTGGAGGCGCAGCTTGTAGCTGACATTCCGCTAGTTTTTGACTCGATATCGGGGTGGACAGTGCCTCAAGAGGAGCTGGATGTCAAGCTCATGAGTTTCGTCTACTATGAGCGGGAGGCCAACAGCACCAAGCGCGGCAAAGATCACGACACGATCATGAAGATGTTCATCAACCGCATGCTGCCGTCTGTTGTGAGAGGTGCTGCTCAACGACTATTTTGCGTAGAACTGGGCCCACTGATCCAGCGCCGCGAAGCACAAGTCGTGATGTCAGGCGAGATCAAAATCAGCGGACGGAAGCTTTCGGTTTACGATGCTGCACTGTGCAATTCAAATACAGATGCGAGGCGTCCGAAAGATCAAGATCTATCGGAGGTGGCGCGGGGACTCATGGCCATCTCAGACGACGAAGCGGAAGTCCTGTACTCCGTTTACAAGACATTTACCGACACGCACAACAACAACAAAACGCTGTTTGGCAGGGCAGAAACCCCCCGAATGTGCATTCGCAACCTAATCAGCTACTTTGAGCAATTTAACCAGACACCCCACTTGAAAGCATTGGCGTGCGAGCTTTGGGGCCAGAGTATCCAGCTACTGTCATCAGCATCTTCGGACTCGCCATCTCGTCGGGATCAGGGAGTTTCATCTCCGTTTGCGCCGATTATCACCACCATCGAGCAGATCAAAGAGTATCCCGTGGACGTGTCCATTTCGCTGGTTGATGTTACCTTTCGCCTCGATCTGTGCGAAGGAGCAGCGACGTACTACATGGCGCTGCAACGCATCATTCGCAGAAGCATGGATACAAGCTCGGTTGGGCTTGCCAATTTGGCTGAGCTGAGGGACGGGACCTTTCTGCAGAATAAACTGGCACGGTTGGATGCCCGGTACGAGAAGGCGACGCAGTTGCTGTCCTATGTCGCCACCAATGTCGACGTACTCGGTGTTATTGTCCGTGGTGTGCTTCCGAGCGGGATTATTAGCCGATTGTTCGTTGAGGCTAGAGATTTTGCTTGCAAAGGTCCATGTGCTGGATCCGTGACGATTCCACTAACAGATTTATCAACTTTGTCTTCCCGCGATGGAGTGGAAGTTGCGATTCAGAACACCAACGAACGTATTCTCACGAGAACGCATGAAAATGGAGGCCTGGTGTTGTCAAGGTTTCTGCGTGATTCGCTTCAGGAGAACGGACAGGACGGTGAGGTGGAACTTCCGAGCGATCGCTTGAAGGTGGCCGTGAAGAATCCGTCGGTGCGCGTGCTTTTTGAAGTTCCATCCGACTTATCGCAGCTGCAGCCTGGACAAACGCTGACCCCGTTTGCGGTATCAGCAGTCACGGATGACCCTACCGAGCCTCCGAAGCTCAAAATCGAGACTGGAGATTTTGGCAAGTGTCAGTATAAAGCTGAAAGTGTCACGTTGAGTGGAACAGTGTGGCAGTTCTTGAAGCGAACGCAAGAGTCTACCGACAGCGTAATGTACGCACAGGAGGTGGACCCATCGGGGGGATTGAACAGCACGACCGCCACGCGAAGCGAACCCTCTGGAGCTACCAACGGAGAGGATAACAGCATTTGGGACGAGTATCTGGAGTCTCCATATTTCACGCTTCGGTTCCACTTCTTCACCTCATGTCAAGTTACGCGCGACCACATCTTCTTGAGCATCGGGAGTGCCTCGTTGACAGAACCCAAGGTGGCTCAGCTCAAGCACCGTGTCTGCCTCGGCCGGTTACTGCAAGACCTGGACATGTTGAGTGTTGTCAACCCAGAGGCGAATACACGCAAGGATGGCGCGAGGTTCCAGCATGCCCTTCACCGAAGAGCTGTGGACTCTCAGCGTCACGGACAGGCCTCCGTGTCGAACTACTCACAAAGACAAACACTTTTCTCGCAGTCAAGCTTCACGTCCATCGACGACTTCGACGGCATGAGTGAGCCAGCGTCGATGTATGAAGCCGAGGGTGATGGCGATGCCCCGCGACGAAATGTCCAGGTTGACGTCGCTGACAGCGCAGTGTCAAGCGAGGCCAGCCAGGTTGATACGGAAGACGAAAGCCAGTTGCCACCGCCAATTCAGCCCAATGTTCGCCCACAGAAGAGCGCACTCTATTTCTAAGACCAAAAGCACACCTCAGTTGTTGGCGGTACATTGTCTGGGAATCGCAAAGTCTCTAACTACGGATGAAAGATGTCCTAGACTTAGGAAGAGCCTTTTCGATCTCCCGCATCGAAAGTTTCGCGAAACCTCGGCATATGGTGTCGCGATCCATCCATCAGATCGATGTAGTTTATTTTCCTTCTCAGTTTCAATTCTTCTTGAGAACAAGATGCGTGATCGCGCAAGTACTGGTGAGGACAGGAGGTAAGTGGCCATTTGGCTGTGAAGGGGACGCCGAAGATGTCCCAGTACCCTCGGGTGCGACTGCTATTCAAATCAGCAAAGTGCTAGCTCTCGCTGACGAACAAGCAGGGGAATACTCGTTTGGAGGGCTTGCGGATACTTTACCAGCAGCATCTGGGCTATTTGTCCATGGAGTTGGGTCGATTCCAGTGCCTATCACTCGTGAGCAAGCTCTACTGCTGATTGAGAAGTGTGAGAAGTCTCCGTTTGGTCACAACATGGACACTAAGATGGACGAGAATGTCCGCAAGAGCTGGCAACTAGGACCAGATCAAGTTCGGTTTGAGAATGTGGCGTGGCAGAACGGCTTGGACAAGCTTGTTGAAACAGTAGCAGAGCGACTGGGGTACAAAGATACTCCTCTCCGGTGTTTGCTCTACAAGTTGCTGGTGTATGGTGAGGGGGGTCACTTTGTGAAGCACCAGGACACCGAAAAAGAAGATGGTATGATTGCAACGCTGGTCGTTCAACTACCAATTTCTCATGAAGGAGGTGATTTGGTCATTTATCGAGGCGGAGAGGTGAAGCACCGCCACGATTTCGGGAAGGTAGATGGCACGGCGTCTTTCCTACCACATTATGCAGTGCATTATGCAGATGCAGAGCACGCCGTGGAAAAGGTGACAAGGGGGTACCGTCTTGTTTTGGTGTATTCGATTTGTTTGCCCCCAACGATGCATCATATTGAAAAATGCCACGACAAACCTCTTAGCGACGATTTAGCCGAAGCTATCAGAACGATGGGTCCTGAGGATGATTATTTCGCGATGCTGCTGTCACATGAGTACACAAAAAATAGTATTCAGAGTTTGGGTCTTGGGGCGCTGAAAGGTATCGATGCCGCAAGATTCCACGCCCTTGAGGAAGCAAATGTGTTCATCAGCGCAAACAAAAAGCTGACGTTTTTCATTGCCGAGTTGAAACATAACATTGAGTTTCAACAAACTGGAATGGGGTGATGGCACCTCGAGCGGCAAGTACAATCTATCCTCTGGTACTCTTCCAGCGGGGGAGTCCTTGGGGCCGTGAACTATGTGACACCAACGATCAACTTCCTGAATCCGGGGCAAGAAACTCTTTCGCAGTTGTGGACCCCACACGGAATCAGCAAGGGAGAGGGATACATGGGCAACAAAGGCCCCACGAAAAGTACAAACTATGCTCGATACGCGCTTTTTGCGTGGCCTGAGGCTAGACACGCGGAAGTGTCTTTGCGAGTGATGCCACTGAGCATAGCGATCGAGGTGCTTTACGACGGAAAACCTGTGGACGCTGCTGCACTTGGCAAGTTCTTGGATGTTGTCGACGCGAGACTTGACTCTGAGCAAAAGTACGAGCTTTGTCACCGTGATGCTTTATCCATGAGGTTTTGCAGACTATTTTGTGAGCTGGCTACTGATGCTGGCGATCTAGCACTGGTCAAGTTGTTTGTCACCGAGTTTTGCCCTCCTCAACTAGGGGGTCTGGAAGGAAATGAAACTTTTGTTCCTGTCGTCATCAACATGCTGCGCGTGTTCGACTGGAGCGATATTGGCGAAGAGTTGCTCAAGAAATTAAGCCGGAATGTCAATACGTATGGCATGGAGAAGGGTAGGATGGGACTTTCGTGCATGGCATTGGCACTGCAAGTACTTGACGGTTTGGACGCGGGGTCCGCACAAGATGCACTGCTTAACATGGCTATGAAAAAGGCAGCCGATCTCAGTGCTGAGGATTTGTGTACATCCAAGGAACCTGTGCTACTTCTCAAGTGGGTTATCAGTAGCAGAAACAGCAGCGATGAAAGTGTTGACAAAGTGACGGATTTGTTCAAGGACGCTGATCCAAGTCTTCTAGGTCTAGCAATCGAGAAGTTGCTTCCGGTTTTGGGCAGCGTCGACATGAGTGACAAGAATACTGGCATGTTTGCAACTCTCCTCTCCAAGCGGATCACGTGGCTAAACACGGAAATTGAATCGCTGGGTAAGCCATTCTCGTGGGTTATGCCCCACGCAGCCTTTTCTGACAATGTCGAAGTGCAAGCGTTTCTTCGAGGTCCTGAGGTTACCATGAAAATGTCGAGAAGGGTCCGCAAGTTCAAGGGCTTTCACGATGCGAATAACTACGCGGCCAAGTGGACGAAGGAGAAGCAAGTGAAGGCGTCTTTCAAGATGGAAGCACGCTCAATTGATGCCGATGCAGTGGTAACGATTACCAAGACGCGCAAGTGGTTCGCAGAGTGTCAGCAGACACTGCAGCAATACAAGGAGGAGCTGGATCGTTTGAAAAAGCACTGCAGCGAAGAAAGCACCAGCAGCGACAAGAAACGATCCCGTCTGCAGTAAGTGAGATCACTGGGCGTGGCTATTCAACTACAGCAAGCAGCATAACAGTGAATTGGTAGTTCAAGCGTTGAACGCAACGTCCGATTTTCACCTTGAACTAAACGTAAACAGCAAGATTCGTGCAATTTCAGCGTATTAACAGGAGTGATGTTCTTAAGGCACTCATCGTTCACTCTCTTCCAACTTAAGAGCCCCTCGCCCTGGAAAAACTTGTTGATCAGTACCATGTGGCCATCGAGTGCCTCAGACTTGACGAAAGGCCGATCAGCGCGCGCGTTAACGTCCAGCCAACTGAAGTGCTCACAGCCGTCAGGTAGTCTCGCTCATTTTGGTTGCAAGATGCACGAGAGCAATGACGGAAAATATGTAGCTCATGTATTAGTGTCCCAGCTGCCAGAAATGTTCTCCGGATAAAGTTTACAGAGCGCACGATGAATGATGCGATTTTCAACGTTGGCTTGGATCCCTGCAAAGTGAAAATATGATGTCTACGATGAGCCATTTGTTTCATTCACAGGATCGAGCAGTTGTGAGCTTCCTCCTGCTCGTTGGATGCAGCCACATTTTGGACATCTGCCACTTCTCCAGGCTGCCAAGAGTGGCGGCGACCGAGGACGGAAACATTTTGCTTGGGGGGAGGATTTTTCGGGGTCTCAGGGTTGTTAGGTACTTCTTCAAGGGGTGTGGACTCCCGACGAAATATCTTCACAATTGAGCGCCTTCGGCCTCGCGTTGGGGCTGCGTCTTTGCTCAGACGCCTTCCAATCTCCTTGAATTCCTGTTTAAAATGGGATGGAAGCGATGGTTTGATCTTCAAAACCCATTTCCAGTATTTGTCTTCCTCCTTGCCCGAGTGGGGCAGGATGAGTCGAATGTCCGTCATACAGACCGGGCATGCACTAATCCAGACCAAGACAACAGTTAGACTGGTTCTGCGTGCAACGACATGGCCGGCTAGTTCATCTTACCACCAGTCAGTTGCAGACGTGTAGTTCGTCGAGATGCTGTTTACCTCGATACAGTCGTTGCAGACGCACATATGCTGGCACGGGAAGAATACTGACGTGGGTCTTGCATTGACGCAATAGACGCAGCGGGTATCAGCCGGGTACTTGCCGTCGGGGCGGCGCGTAAATGGTCGCAGTTGACGAAAATCTTTCACGAGCTCCAAGTAGTTCTTTGTGAGCTCCACGCCATCTTTCTTCTGTATGACTGCTGACTGTGAGCGCTGGCGTAAGGGTTTTCCTATTACCGGGGCCACCGGTTTCTGCTGGTCCACGATGGCAGTCGACTGGTGCTGGGGGCTGGTACTTCCGTAGGTGGCAAATGACGGTGGGGAAGTCTCAGTGAAGTTAGGGTCACTGACGTTCGGATGTGCGTCGGAGGTATGGCCATTGAACGCTGCCTGGAGATACATTGCTGACTGGAGCTCTGCAACGGTCGAATCGGGACCACGTGTGCCTCCCCCCTCTGACGAATACGCAGTGGAGGCTTGTGGTGGAATTTCTTCTTCGTTATCGTTAGATGCAGTTGGCACGATAGTGGCGGGGGACAACCCACGCGCCATTTTGTCGTTATTAAGAGAGCGATGCAGCTTTGGCAAAGCAAAGCTCTGGTATACTTCGAAGTATTACGCTGCTCGACTGCACACGCACCAGCACAGATGAGGATAGCATTCTTTACTGATCAAAGGCAGATCAGGTCAAAAAAGATCACAAACAGAAAAAGCACGTATATTGTCGCATGATTACGCTTTATACGATTGCGAACACACCCGTCTTTACATGGTACTGCCGTAGCCAGTCGTCTCGCCTGCTCTAAAAAACAGCGTGGCGGACAAAGTCAGCATCAGTCCAACATTCGCCGCGGAGACACCAAGCACGAGGAGACTCGAAGCGCGCCGAAGCAGCAGGAGTCCGGAAGCGCCGCGGAGATCGAAAGCGCCCCCGTGGACACTGGAGAGTCACTGAGAGCTTGTTTATTGTATACACGGTACGTTTTGCTTCATATTTCACTTGTTACAGTGGCCTGATAGACTAACTCATGCAATGTTTTATTGTACGCTTGTTTGCTTATAGTCTAAAGAGATAAATATCACACCTCGACTTCTTTCTCTCGTCGCTTGTTTGGTTCTTGTCGCTGCATACTGCTGCGACTTGTATACTTGTATGTATCGGATTTATATTGGTGTGCATTTGGCGGGTTGTGTTGATGTTCTGTAGCCTATTGGTGTGGGTCCTCTGTAACCTAAAGGTGTGGGTATTCTGTAGCCTTTTGGCGTGGAACCTGTAGCCTGATGGTGTTGAGCCTGTAGCCTACTGGCGTTGAACGTTAGACTACCATGCAATAAGACACTAGCATTTTAATGGCAGAGATGTTAAGCAATTAGACCAACGATGTACACAACCTTATCTGTATTCGCCTTTAGAATAGCTGTGAGTACACTCTGCAAATGCCTAGATGCGCCTGGAGCAGCGTTGGCCCCGCAGATCTCGCTGCAGTGCTGCAACATCAGCCCTGTCTAGGTTAGAGACTGGCTCCCACGTGGGCATCCACTGGACTTGCACTTCAAGCTCACCTTCGACGTAACGCTGCCCCAAAAGCGCCATGAATGGGTATTCCCCGCCACCGGTTGCAGGGAACACTCTGAGCCTTGAACTGTCGCGCTCACGGCGATGATCGGGAGCCGGTGGAGTGCTTGGACGCGATGCCGGTGGGGTTGGAGGCGCCGGAGGGTTTCTTGGGCTCGTCGTATTGGCTTCAATATGTAGCTGGCGGGGCTGCATCTCCGGCTCGGCTTGTGCTTCTTCTACGTCTTGGCCTTCTTGAGGTCCTCGCAAAACCTGAGGATTTAGAAATCGTTTCAACTCGTCGAGCGTAATACGCCGTAGAGGTATTTGATCGAGAATAGCCCTTGCCGACCCAAGAAGCTCACCCGTATCGGTCGCATTATGTAGCTCGTGCAGAAGCCTGCTTCGCAGATGGCGGCTTGCTTGGTCGCTCATGTAACGGCCTTGAGGTCGAAGGTGAAGGACGCAGGCCTGGCGGAATGCCTTTCGATCTGACATGGTCAGACGGGCGGGCTAAAGGCGAATGCATATTTTTTCGCGAACAGCAAAATCTGCGTAGTGCAGAAATGAGTGGATCAGAAAAGTCAATTTTATATTAGATTTAATTATACTGGAAGGCAAACCTATAATTTAAGGCGGCAGCTGTTATAAGCATAGCATAGTGTCTACTCCTGGCCAACGATATACTGGATATTATGCTCGGTGCTGTTATACTGAAGCGTTGCCGACTGTATATTTCTGGTCAATGCAAAAACGTTTTTTAAAGACGATGTTGTCATACTTGCCTATTGTATCCTAGATATTACAGGCCTATTTGTTCATCCCAATACAAAACACTCCGTTAAGACTACGCTGTCGTACAAAACTATTTGTAAACGATATATTCCTGGCCTATCGACTCTCTCCAATGTAAAATGTTATATTAAGAGCACTGCTGTTTTACTTGGGTTTTCTATACTGCGTATTCCTGGCCTATTTGTTCATCCCAATACAAAACACTCCGTTAAGACTACGCTGTCGTACAAAACTATTTGTAAACGATATATTCCTGGCCGATCGACTCTCTCCAATGTAAAATGTTATATTAAGAGCACTGCTGTTTTACTTGGGTTTTCTATACTGCGTATTCCTGGCCTATTTGTTCATCCCAATACAAAACACTCCGTTAAGACTACGCTGCCGTACGAAACTATTTGTAAACGATATATTCCTGGCCGATCGACTCTCTCCAATGTAAAATGTTATATTAAGAGCACTGCTGTTTTACTTGGGTTTTCTATATTGCGTATTCCTGGCCTATTAGATCACTCCAAAGCTATTTGTTCAGTACTGCGTCGATACGGACAAACGTTTGTTCATATTCAAACTGCACAGTAGAGTGCCACTCACCCTAGAAATGAGAGGCCACCAAGCACTCTGGAAGTTTGCGGAGGGCAGCGGAAGTGCCTTCGCTCAGCTGTACTCTCGGAAACGACAGTCCCTCGTCGGAGACGACCTAGTCGTTAGCGACACTAAGTGGCTATGCAGTCGAGGCGGCTTGGCGCTGCGGAGATCGTGGCTTTCGATTCCAGAGCCCACTCGTATCAATTTGATGAAAGAAACTCCTGACTCTTCTTTTCCCTTTACGACTTCAGGGATTATCGATGAGAGGCGCCTGAACAGACATACATCATTACGATCCATGAAGAAGGTGAGAAGGAAGCCCAAGGCCAAGTTGATCACAGAATCCTGTTCTGCAACTTCCAACTCCGTTCAAGTGCCTTCATCTGCAACGGTTGGAGATAATCTGAAGCAGCAATTTCGAACTGCGCGCACTCGCTACTACGAAATAGTAGCGAGTGAAGAGCTCGTGCGCATGCAGATCTCATACAACAACGGAAGTTTCGCGGGAGTTCTTGAGGCTCTACTCAGAAGCATCGAAGGAGCTGTCCATGTTGCAAAGTATAAAGATCGATCGACCACTTCTGATGAGGCGTTTAACACAATAGCTTCGAGATTATGTGATGTATTTGCCATCGTCAGAGCGACAACGATGGAGGGACCAGATCCGACAAGCGATGGCCCGAGCGAGGAATTTGCGCTGGCGAGACTGAGCCAGGCTTACGCGCGTTACCGAGAATCAGTAGCAAGGATGAAGGCTTCAGCAGACTACAACGCGGATCTTGATGCTCCACTACTATCATATGGCTACCCGTGGTTTGGCCAAGCTCAACCTGCGGACAACACCCCCAATAGATAGTACAACGTAATAAGCGCGAACACACACTAAAACTAAACGCTTTGTATTGATTTCCAATACATTCTTAGTAAATGGAGTCGGATTCGCTACGGATTGCATAATCTTCGTTTTCGGAGCTGTCGTAAGAATTTCCAGCCTGTAATACCCGAGAAAGGCTTTCAGGCGCTGATGAATCCCGGCTCCGAACAACCAGTCTTCTAGAGTCACTTCGAATCAAATTCAGCTCACCATCATCACTGGAATCGTCAGCAATGCCGTCTTGAAGATTATTGGTTGTCATATCGGGGGTGATGTCAGGAAGCTGAACAGGCCGAGGGAGTCTGATCGGCGGTCGTTGAGGTTGTCTTGCTCTTCCATACTCAATATCAGATTTAAGATTTGCGTATCGACGGGCTAATTTCTCGATGCTAGCAGCGAAGTCGGGCAGGTTAGTATGTGACCCCGGAATGGCTGCGTTCAATTCGCGATTGAAACGCTCTAGCGGGTTGTTGGTCCTACTCACGACATTGCGCGTGTACGGCTCCACATTCCAAAGTTTCGGCGGAAATTTGACAATCCACGTTCGCTGGAAATACCCCCAGAACTCGTTCCACTTGTCTATTGAATAGACTAAGCCTGCTGCGACACACTTATCTGCAATGTGGGACTTCACCCAGGTCACGCCTTGCTTCTCCACTTTCATCTGAGGTACTACGGTTAACATATCCAATACCCCACTCCTCATTGCAATTCTAGACTCGGCTTCAGGAATTCTGTACTTCTTCATTTTCCTCTTGCACGCCTGTTTGAAATGGAACAGACACCCAATTGGTGCTGCATTCGGGTAATGATCTCGAACAGCTTTAATCAACCCGGCCTCAAAATCACAGTAAACGAACTCAGGATCCATACATTCGTCGGTGAAATCGAATATGAGTCGCATTGCGTGGAAATACACAGCGTATTTTTTAGAAGTACAGAGAACGAAAGCACAAGGATAGTATCCCTTGGTCGCTGGATCGTACGTGGTGAATACAAGACACTGCTTGAACCGTGACGGAACACAACGAAAAGTGCCATCAATGAATACGGATGTCTTCTTTTGCTTCAACATATTGAGAAGAACAGGGTGACCCCAGCCGAGTAGACGCTCGCGAGTCTTGCTGGCTTTGTCGTAGTAGGAAAAGTGAAAGAGGTGGAAATTTGTGTCTGTAGCCGTCCCATCTTCTGCAAGGACCTGAGACCATGGTGAAACTTCAATCTGACCAAACACAGATCCACCAAATTCTTCAGCGCGCACACGGTTAACACGACGGAGCACGTACTCACGTGTCAAGCCTACAGTCCCTGTAGTTTGATCGCGCGTGCCATAAAATTTCGCTCTTACCATCTCCCAAATACTGGATCTAGTAGCTGTTAAAGTGACAGCCATCCTATCCACTTCCCGCTTCATTGCCAGAGTGACGTCTCGCACAATGCTAGGCTGACCATCCTCGGCATCCGCATCTCCAGCAAAACGTCCACAAGTATGGGCGACAAAGTTTGTGTACCTTTGTAGACGAAAAACAAAATCACATTTCCCCTTACATTGTAATCGATAGTGACTGCATCTGTACGACAACTTCGCCATGGATTTGTTTGCGCGTGTATACTTGTACCCACCGATCCAACGAGTGGTTCGACCAGTTCTGCGGTTAGACTCTGTATCCATATTGCGATTTCCGTCGTCATCATCGTGGAGGCCAGCAGTGAAACCCACTTCGTCAAAATCACAGAACCCAAGCTCAAAATCAGCGTCAAAATTACTCGAGTTATCGTCACGCGGTTCACTTAGCGAGTCCTCAGAACTTGATGCAGGGTTCAGTAAGAAATTCATATTTAATTGTGTGGAAAGGAGGGTTGCATTTTCCGTCGTAAGCACAGCGACTTGTCGGGCTGTATTGGCTTGTGTATGAGGTAGCATCAGTGTGTCTGGACAAGTGCACAATGTTAGCCTCCTATGTAATCCATAAGCGTTCCAGCAACATATTTTACCGATAGGAGAATTGCTTGACTCTGTAGACTGCTGTTGAGATGATGGTCTTGAAGTTGTCGCAGGTGGTGCATGGGGCTGAAGCCTGGCCGATCGACGCAGGCGAGGCCTCATTATCTCCACCAAAGACGCGGCGCAAAACTCTGCTAGGTGAGGAATACCCGGGAAAAGAAAGAATGAGAGAATCGTTTAAGAGGCGTCCGTTATATACTGTCGTTCTATATGTCTGTTGCCAGTGTCGCTTGATCCCGGGCGGTTAATGAGGTGTCTCTTAGCCGATGGGCGGTTAACAGCATTTCTGCTTACTCAGAAATGTTCTGTATGCGCATTTCCATAAACTACTTTTGCACTCCGCAGATTTCGTCCTGCAGTACCAGCTGCATGGCGTGTTTATTTCCTGACCTAACTTGACCTGATCTACCAATGACCTGTTTTGCGCTCTTCCCAGATGAGAATAACCCACGGGAATAGCAAGTGAACTCTCTTGGCAGGATCCAGGAATAGTGAGGATAACTTTTGCCAGCCGATGAGCATTGATTTAACTACCGCTGTCGGTCGTATGTCAACACTGGCTGAGCCACAACGTATAATAGCCCAAGCCAAGTCGTGAACAACACGGTGAGGATGTGCACCTCTGATTGCCTGACGAAACTCTAATTGCAGGCACATTGAACTCCAGACAAATGCCACGTCTTCGATTCAAAGGAGTCTTGCAGAATGGTTAGCTTACAGTATCAAACAGCTTTCTTGTTTCTTTGACGCATCCAACTTGTATGCTGATCCTCTTTTCACAATGGTGGCTGTCCACGAACTTCCACGATATAGT
The DNA here is from genome assembly GCF_020800215.1 of Phytophthora ramorum. Taxonomy (NCBI): domain Eukaryota; phylum Oomycota; class Peronosporomycetes; order Peronosporales; family Peronosporaceae; genus Phytophthora; species Phytophthora ramorum. Next base: position 4,882,769 of record NW_027150647.1, read on the forward strand.
CGTCCCGGGTGCTGGCTGGGCTTTGAAGTGCTTGTGAGTGTGAGTGAATCGACCGTCGAACTTCTGGTCTCTGCGACCGAATCCTCGCTCAACTTCTTGCCAGCGCTTTTGAAGCTTTTCTTGAACTCTGAGGGCAACTGTGGCTTGGTCGCCAACACCCAATTCCAGTATTTGTCCTCTTCGTCGCCTGTGTGTGGGAGAATGAGTCGAATTTCAGTTCGGCAAACTGGGCAAATGCTACAAGAGTGCAAAGAAAACAAAAGTTGTTAGCTTTGATGTGTGGCTTCATACGGCAACCCACGCGGTGGCTTACCATCGCTCCAAGCTAAAGGAATAGTCTGGTGACATGTCGTTGGAGGTGATGCATTTGTTACAGACACACATGTGTTGGCACGGGAAAAGTACCGACGTTGGCTTCACAGTGGTGCACAGAACGCAAATGGTTTTGGCTGGGTATTTTCCATCGGTACTTCGTGAGAATGGCTGCATGTGCTTGAAACTTGCCACGAATGCCCGGTAATTCTTGGTGAGCTTGAATCCAGACGCCTTTTGCGCTGCACTTGAGTTCAAATTCGAATGAATACTGTGGCCAATGGAAAGTGGTGTGATCAGGACTGGCTTATCAGGGTGAGGCTGTTGCTGTGGTTTACTATCGAACGAAGCAGAGATGTGTATCGCAGTTTGGTCGCTAGACACAACATTGACGGGAGCTTGGATGTCAGTGGTGACATCAGAAGGTACATTCGATTGCTCCTTCGAACTGTCAACATTGACTGGGGCGTCGGCGCTTTGGCTTTCGCTGTTCTTTGCTTGCTCCTCGGAGGCGGTGGGCACCACAGTCGCGGACACGACAGATTTTCGAGGCATGCGGACTACGAAAGTAGCGAAGTGACGTGGTGGCGCTGCGCAATTGTCAGTTGCACAAGAGCTCACATGTATCGAGAAACAGGAATGATACAAGTGTTTTGTTGGCCGCAACTCCAAAATAAATATCACGGTTCCGTTTGACGGCTTCATCCCGTTCATCCCGTAGTGTGCGGTCCGTGGTTCTTACCTCGCTAAGCTTAGATCTTATAGTACACACAGTAAAAAACATGTCGGGTGTATTTCACTTCGTCACATTGCTCTCGAGTTCTATGGCATTCGCTTGAATAAGTAACCACTCGAAAGCCCCTAGGAACTTGCATCGGCCGAGAAATATCTGCAATCACGCTTTCAATTCCAATCAGTAAATATGATTCGTTGCGCCCCCCTTTTATCATTAAACGTTCTTCCAAACGCTCTGCCCATGGTTAAAAGTTGTGTACTATTAGTATTAGATCTTTTCCCCCTTTGCTATCCAAGATCGTACGTTGAGAAAGTTTTGGGCTAGCATATTACAAAATTAAGCAACTCGTTCGTGTTTCGGGTGTCTGTACCTTGTATGCAGACCCTCTCCGTATAATTGTGGCCCCCCATGAGCTTCGACGATTCAATTGTCTTGAGTTTTGGCTAGAGGAGCCAGCAGGCGAGTGAGGTGTGTATGAACTGGCTGTTGTCATTCTTCTCTGTGCGACCGAGTCCTCGCTCAGTATTTTCCCGGTAGTTTTGAAGCTTTTCTTGAAATCGGAAGCCAGGAATGGTTTGGTCGCCAAAACCCAGTTCCAGTATTTCTCCTCCTCGCTACCTGTACGAGGAAATATGATGTGGATTTCGGAACTGCAGACTGGGCAAATGCTACGGGAAAATGTAAGTTCATAGCCGTGTTGGAACATTGAAATCCACCGCGACTTACCATTGCTCTAGCTTCAGTGAATAATCGGGTGACATGTCGTTCAAGTCGATACAATCGTTGCAAGCGCACATGTGCTGGCACGGGAAAAACACCGAGGTTGGTTTCCGAGTGGCGCACAACACACAAAGAGTATCGGCTGGGTAGTCGCCGTCTGTGTTTCGAGAGAACGGCCCCATGCTCTTGAAACTTATCGCGAGCGTCCGGTAGTTTCTTTTCAGGTTGACTCCTACCGCAAGTGCAATAGTGCTCTGGACGTTTGGATGGAAGCCTTGTTCGTTCAATGACGAAGTGACCCGGCGTACGTTAACTGGTTTCGTTGAAAGATGTTGTTGTCGAGCAAGATCACCGCCCCTGGTAGCCGCAAGGGTAGATATCGCTGCTTGTTGGCTGGTGACCATGTTGGGCGTCGCGACGGGAGCTTGGTCTTCCACAATGACATCAGGAGCTAAGCTCGCTTCATCTTTAAACTCGGCACTGTGAAGTGGACTGTCAATGCCTTGGTCGCCCGCATCTTTTGCATGCTCCTCCGATGCAGCGGGAACTATGGTTGCAGATACACAGGATTTTCGGGACATGCAGAGCAAGTCAAGGTTTCTGAACTGAAGTCGCGAGGCGTTGCAGCAACTATTTGTACCAGAACTTGAGGGGGGCAGTATTACACCTTGCACCCTGCAAGTGCTGCGCTCAGCACAACTCCAAAATAAATAACAGCAAGTCAGTTAGCTTAAACACGCACAAACAGGAGCCCGTGTCCCGATAAGACAGACTGCCTGAATCGCGTCTAAGCTTAGACATCGTGTACAGGTAGAATGCTTTACGTTTCGCTTTGTCTGTGCGGCTCAGCACTCCTGTCGTCAAATCGAAGTTAGTCTTAGCAGCGCCATACTGCGCGGAGAGTTTGTTATTGGAGAGGTTGATCAAGTTGTCCTGGTACGTGCTGCAGCTCGCGACGACGATGGATGCTTTGGGTCGAGCAGTCGGATGCTAAGTCCAAGCTGCCCCATGAAACTCGACGAAGATTGAGTTCTTGGATACGCGAGAAATGCTTGAACAAACAGCTACATGTATATGTCAGCCTCTTCTTTCCAACATCGAGTTATCGCTCTTCTTCCCCCCCAACAATTGACAATTGATGCTTGAACTTTGCCATGAACCATGGCACTTCAACAACCTCTAAACTTGTATCACCAATCCGTTAATTAAATTTCCAAGTTCGTAATCAGTACTTTTTGAATTCCCGGCAGCCAGCCAGCCCGTAGTGTATCATCTACCAGAAGACCGACGACGACCATGGTGCTCATGCGCCGGCGCGACAAGCGGCGCGGCAACGAATCCGAAGAGATCGCCGTGGCCAGCGACCCGTCCATCGCGGCCACCAAGGGCCTGCGCTCGCTGGGCGGTGCGCGCTCAGGGCGCTTCGCTGCCGACATGCGCGTGAGTGTGGGCGGCTACGGCCGCGCCGACAAGACGTGGGGCGTGGACCACCCGTGGCACTCGACGGAGGAGGGCGATTTGTTCTCGCAACTGTGCGCCAAGGACCACATGGAGGAGGGCGCGCAGGCCCACGAGGAGACGCACGAGGAGCCCGTGCGCGGCCTCAGTCGCGCGCAGCTCAAGAAGCGCAAGGCCAAGCTCAAGAAACAGGGGCTGAGCGCCGAGCAGGCGGCGGAAGCGGCGCTGCAAGAGGCTGAAGAGGCCAAGAGGCGCCATGAGGAGGAGGAGCGACTGAGAGAGCAGCAGGTAGTCGAGCAACGCGAAGCTGTCAAGAGGAAGAGACAGGAACAGAAGCTGCTGAAGAAAGATGAAGACAAGGAGGAGAAGAAGGAGAAGGAGGCAGAAGAAAAGCGTGAGAAGCGCAAGAAGGAGAAACAGAAGAAGAAGGAGAAGAAACAGGAGGCCATGGAACACGCCAAGCAGCTGACGCAGGAGCAGGAGGACGAGATGAAGACACGTGAGGTGCTCGCTTCCGCCTACGAGGAGAACGTGGGCAGTGAAGTCACGGCCAAGAGCGGCCTGGTGATCCAGGACCAGCGTATCGGACAGGGCAAACTGCCGTATGGAGGTGACATGCTGACGGTCAAGTATCGTGGTCGGCTTGGACGTGACGGGCTCGTGTTTGGCAAGGGAATGCTCACTATGAAGTACGGCACTGGCTCGGTCATTGCTGGATGGGAAGAAGGTCTGGGCACGATGCGTCCCGGTGGTGTGCGTATGCTCACGATCCCCTCCGAGCTGGGCTACGGTGAGAGCGGCAAGGGCGACAAGATCCCGCCCAACGCGACGCTGCACTTCGAGGTGGAGCTGGTGCGTATCGGCAAGCGCAAGCGCGAAGCCATCGGCGAGGACGACGTCCCGTTGCCCAGTTCGTTCCAGCGCAAGCGAGTCAAACAGAAACCTGGCAAAACTCGCGGCGAGGACGAGGACGACGGCGAGGTGAAGCTGTCCAAGAGCCAGCTCAAGCGAAGACGCCGGAACCGGAACAAGAACCGGGGCCAGGAGAACGACGATTGATGGAAACCTGAACACACAGTGGGCGTACCATAGTTTTATAGTTGCATGGCAATAGCATCGCATTGGAGTCGACTTCAACGTGCCATCGGCAGTTCCTCGCCACTCAAATGGCACGTTCCTGGCCACACACGCCGTGCTCCTATTCGCCAAAATACAAAATAAAATCCAGCGATTGGTCAAAAGCAAACTTCAGACGCGGCTGACGTAGCATTGCACTCCATTTTGAACAGCTCCGATAAGCACGATGGTGGCGTCCATGGACGATGTGCCGGCCCCCACAGCGGCCGAAAGCGCTTCTGCGCCCCCTAAGAAGCCGCGCCAAGTGGCGTCGCTGCTCATCGACAACTACGACTCGTACACGTACAACATCTCGCAGATGCTGGCGCAGGTGAACGGCTGCTCGTCCAGTGTGCTGGTGGTCAAGAACGACGACTTCGGAGGACGCTTCGCTGCTGCATGGGACCATTTCGTGGCCCAAACGAGTGCAATTGCAATTGCCGAAGACGTGCAGTTGGAGCTCAACGTGGTGCTTTCTCCTGGTCCGGGCCACCCAGCGGAGCCCAAGGACTTCGGCATGTGTGCGGACGCCATTCGCCACGCTGCGGCGCCAGTGCTCGGCGTGTGTCTGGGACATCAGGGACTGGCTCAGGTATACGGTGGCCAAGTGGTGGGGGCCAAGGAGGTCATGCACGGCCGCACCAGTCGCGTCTTCTTCGACGAGACGGACAAATCGCTGTTCGCTCATGTGCCCAACGGCTTCGAGGTGGTGCGGTACCATTCGCTGGTGATTGACCCGTCGAACGTGCCGGAAGAACTGGACGTGATCGCCCAGACGGATGATGGAGTTATTATGGCCGTTCGACACCGGACGAAGCAGCAGTTTGGCGTGCAATTCCACCCGGAGGCCGTGTGCTCCGAGTTTGGTTACCAGCTCTTCCAGAACTTCCGGGATATTACACTGGCTCAGGGCGCCTCGAAGTGCCTGCTGCATCACAGTAACTATCCGGAGCAGAGTGCGTTGGAATCGAGAGTTCTCGAGTGTAGCAGTCAATCTGGAGTTACGCCAAGCTACCGCGTTCGTGTTGAACGCGCTTCGAACGGACTTGCATCACTCGAGTTCGCCGAGTTTGTGTTTGGTCAACTTTTCGGACGTTCAAAACGATCGTTTTGGCTTGACAGCAGCAACCACAACACTGTTGCCGGTTCGGACGCAGCCATCCAGTCGCGATGCTCGATGATGGGCGACGACAGCGGACCCACGAGCTACTGCGTCGAATACGATGTTGCCAAGGTGGAGCTTCGTCTGCGTCGTCGCCATGGTGAAAATGAACAAGTCGAGACCTTCCCGGGGCAGGATATCCTGACTCATGTGCGAGAAGTGATGCAAGCGCATGAGTCCCATGGAGTCCTGTTCAATGATGGCGAGCGTGAGCATCGGGTTAACGTGGAGCTGCCCTTCGCGTTCCGTGGTGGATTTGTGGGCTACTTTGGATACGAAGTACTGGGGAGCGAACAAGAAGGCAAGAAACTATTCAACGACAAGATCGAAATGCAGGGAGAACGTGCACCGGACGCGTCGTTCTTGTTCGCTGACCGAACGCTGGTGTTTGACCACCGCGACAATGTTATATACTCGCTTTCTCTGAGTGAGTCGGAGAGCGAAAACGAGAGTGCGAATCAAGACTGGCACACTGCAATCAAGACGCAACTGAAGCAGCTTGTCGTCGCTTTCAACCAGATTTCGGATCCAAGCTCTGCACTACAGTCCACCATAACTGCCGGAAAGGATGAAGTCGTCTTCCGTCCTTCCCGTAGCCGCGCGCAATATGTCGCTGATATCGAGGAGATTCAGCGGCTGATCCGTTCAGGCGAGACGTACGAAGTCTGCTTGACTAACCACTTGCGTGCCGAGTATGCGCTGCGCGATCCGTTGGCGTTCTACCGTATGCTGCGTCGCCGAAACCCAGCACCATTTGCCGGATTCTACCTCAGCAACCCACATGGCCGCTTCCACGCGCCAAACTCGCTCACCAAATCCGATGGGCCTGAAGATACCTACGCTCTTTGTTGCTCGTCACCCGAGCGATTCTTGCGGGTTGGAGCTGATGGTTGGATGGAGTCAAAGCCCATTAAGGGAACACGTCCCCGCGGTCGTGATCCGAAGGAGGATGCCGCTATTGCTGAGGAACTTGCCAGCTGCGAGAAAGACCGCGCCGAGAACATGATGATCGCCGATCTCGTACGCAATGACTTTGGCATCGTAGCTCGTGTCGGGTCTGTGCATGTCCCGCGGCTTATGGGTGTCGAGACGTATGCCACCGTGCACCAGCTCGTGACCACGGTTCGTGCTCAGTGTCGTGAGGACGCAGACGTAGTGGACGTGCTGCGTGCCACCTTCCCTGGCGGCTCGATGACCGGTGCTCCGAAGAAGCGTACAATGCGTATCATCCGAGAGCTCGAGCGTGCCCCGCGTGGCGTATATTCTGGAGGACTGGGCTTCCTGTCGATCGACGGTAGCTGTGACCTGAACATCATCATCCGCACAGCTATCGTGACTCCCAACAGCGTGACACTCGGCGCCGGTGGCGCCATTGTGGCTCTCTCGGATAGCGATGACGAATATGACGAAATGCTGCTCAAGGCGCGCGCTCTCGTTGCCACGATCGGTGCGTACGCCATGGGCAGTGACGATGGCACTGGGGCTCGAGTCGTTGTCGACTGAGGCGTGCGATTCCTCCGATGCTAGCTAGCTGGCGCCCGTGGATCGGTCCAAACACGCACGCACAATCAATGCTGCCTGCTTGCGCGACCGCCCATGGCCCTCAGCTCCCAGTCTGCTCCACTCTAAAGTACGCGAACTGCGTTGAACGTTGTGCAGGACTAGCCAAGAATAAAGTCTCGTATTCCACCACCATACGCACAGCTCTTCACAGAGACTGCTGATGGAGATTGAACCGTTTGCTAAAGGCCGAGACCCAAGACAGGTAGAGCATAGGCACGAGCTTGTGCTGCATGCGTGGCAGCGCGCATCCCAGAAACTTGGCCCTGAAAGCGACGCTGAGAGGGCCATGTATCAACGTTTACTGACTTTGGTAGAAGAGCACGAAGATAGCGATGATACAGCGCTCACATCGCTTCTGCTGGGGGACCTCGGCGCAAAAATGCAATATCTCGATCCAGAGTGGGGCTTCGTGGACGCGGCCAACATTGGTAAGAACTTACACTTTCCTCTCCACCACGTTCGCGCTTAATAGCCTCGAACTTGTCTCGGTAGTGTCACGCGTGGACGACTGCATCATCGCTCTTCAGGAGCTGCCGAAGAAGCAGTTCCTCGATCCGTTGTCCTGGGATATGCCGCCGCACAAAGCTGTCGTGTCCATCGTCCAGGCTGTGCTGCTGCTTTTTGATGTGCCCTTGCCGTCCGCGATTGATGAGGAGGACATGTGGCGGTCGTGCTGGGGACTCTGGATCGTCAAGAACATCGAGGCTCACTCTACCGGTTGGGAGTGGATGGCGCACAACGAGCCGATTGGGTTGTTCACCAAGCCGTACGCGTTGAGCGTGGCGAATCTGGATCGCGTGTGCGAGTTGCTCGGAACAGCGACGAAATTGGCTCCTCCAGGACAGCATCGTTGCTGGCACCATTTACCTGCCTATGCGTGCTTGCGCGACTGGGCAGGGGCATGTGCCGCTTATCTGCACATGCTCGAGCACTGTCTTCCTGCGTTTGATGGCTACGAAGCCGTGCTAAGGCTCGTGACGCCTCCGAAACGCACTCCAAAGGAGAACGTGTGGTTCCGCTGCGAGACCGAGGACGGCGTTGACTACTTTTACAATCGCCTGTACCAATCGATCACGCTGGATCGACCCGATGACTTCGACGGCGCACATATTGCTCCAACGAATATCCCAAGCGTGGTGCGTGAGCTCATCGCAGAAACCCTTCAAGCCAACGTATCCATGAGGCTCGAGCTTGAACGCCGTGGGAAGCAGAAGATTCATGCAAAACTTCTGGACCAAGACGAGTGGGTCGAGTGTCTGGACTTGCGAACGCAGACCAAGTACTACTACAGCATCAGACACTACAAGGTGTCTCCTGATCCGCCAGACCACGGTGTTTTCGAGTCGTACCGCGATAGCTACGCGTACGCCGCGGTTTTGCGTCTTCAAGCCGCCTATCGCCGTCGTCGTTTAGTACACAAAACTCAGGTCCGAAAGGCAAAGCGAGGAACACTGCCAAGCTTTGCTGCTTTTGGTGGCAAAGCGCGTACGAAGACGTGATGCAGCGATTCACAGAGCTCACAGCATACCAGATTAATGCAAGAAACATGAAGCGTGTTTTCAGATGAGATAACTATGCACAGCTTGTCCAACATCCTCATAAGGTGCTCTTCATTGGGGCGCCTTGCACTTCGATGAACAGGCACCGTCAGAAACTTTCGTGAGGTGGAGCTCGGGGTGGTTGCAACTAGCGATTCCCAGCTTGCACGAGTTGCTGTACGTGACGCCGTCGGAGCCGCAGACAGGAGCGTAGAGGGTGAAGCAAATATCTGGGCAAGTCGGTGTCAATGGTGTCACAGTGTCTCCACTGGTCTCCTCGGTTGGGCCAGTGGGGGTGCTGTTAGTATCGTCGCTCCCTTCGGGCGCGGCACAGGCTCCCTCGCTCACTTGCGTAACGCTGGGATCCTTGCAGGTAGCAATGCCCAGGAAGCACGAGTTGGGGTACGTGACGCCATCAGAACCACACACGGGCTTAAAAATTTCGATGCACACCTCCGAGCATCCAGTCTCGGAAGATGAAGACAGCCCGGGGCACTCGCCATCCGATACTAGTGTGATGACGCCGCCACTACTGCACTGAGCAAAGCCGAGGGTGCAGTCGTTGGAGTAGGTTACGCCGTCCGACCCACAGACGGGCTTGTAGATCGCCGGGCACACATCGGAGCACCCGTCAGTTGGACTTTCGTTTATCGTGATCGTGGGCACCACGAGTGGTGAATCCGTCGTGGTTTCCACGGGTGATACATTCGTCGTGGTCTCCAAGGGTGGTGAATCCGTCGTGGTTTCCACGGGTGTTAAATCCGTCGTGGTCACCATGGGGGGTGAATCCACCACGGGTGATACCTCCGTCGTGGCCTCCAAGGGTGGTGAATCCACCACGGGTGATACATCCGTCGTGGTCTCCAAGGGTGGTGAATCCACCAGGAGTGGTGAATCCGTCGTGGTTTCCACGGGTGTTAAATCCGTCGTGGTCACCATGGGGGGTGAATCCACCACGGGTGATACCTCCGTCGTGGTCTCCAAGGGTGGTGAACCCACCACGGGTGATACATCCGTCGTGGCCTCCAAGGGTGGTGAATCCACCAGGAGTGGTGAATCCGTCGTGGTTTCCACGGGTGTTAAATCCGTCGTGGTCACCAAGGGTGTTAAATCCGTCGTGGTCACCAAGGGTAGTGAATCCGTCGTGGGGCACGCTCCGTCTTGCGTTTTGGTGATCTCGTCCGGGCTTTGACAGTTCGCGACACTCAAAAAGCACTCGTTCACGTACGTCACTCCGTCGGAGCCGCAGACAGGTTGGAACAGGTCAAAACACAGGGTAGAGCAGTCGCTGTTGCTCGACTCCTGAGCGTCAGCATGGGAGACCATTACGGCAACAGCACCGAGTGCGACACAGGTTGTCAGCTTCATCTTGGGGCGGCTTGGAGAGGGACAGGTCTGGGGGAAGCTTTCCAAATTGGAGAATGACCAACGGGTGCCGCCCCGCCGGAGGCATCGGAAGAGGGCACGTGCTTGCATCTACTAGGCTGATCCAGGAAACGCACGTCTCCTCGCATCGGAAAGCCTATTAGGCCAGGACGGTGGTTGCAGGCTATTGCCTGTCGTTTTGCTGTTCGTACTGAATAACGATCTGAAGTCGTTTTCTGTGGACCATTCACACAGCTGCCGGTCGTTACGTTGAGTATTAGAGAGCAACTTACAGCCAAGCAAGTTTCGAGAACAAAACTAAAGATGCCTCACTTTTGGGTCACATGTTACGCTCGACTGCGATTGAAATGGATGTGGAATTATACGTCATCACTTTTTACATGTACTTGCCTTTTGCGCTGTAGCAGGCTGACACACTTCAGTGCAGAGCGCTTAGAATTGAGTCGTGCAGGCAGCCGAGCAGGCTTTGTCGGACACCTTCGTGATGTGTAGCTCGGGATGGTTGCAGCTCGCGACCTCCAACTCGCACTCATTCCCGTACGTGACCCCATCGGAGCCGCAGACCGGAGCGTACAGGGTGTAGCACACGTCCGGACAGCCAGACGCCGCCGACGATCCATCGCCGTAAGTGCTGCCTTCCTCGCTCGAGCTGACCGAGTCACTGTTGGTACCGTAGCTCCCTTCACTCGCAACACAAGCTCCATCACTAGCTTGAGTGATGCTCGGGTTCTTACAGGCGGCAATGCCCAAGAAGCACGAGTTAGCGTACGTGACGCCGTCGGAACCGCACACGGGCTTGTAGATCTCGATGCACACCTCAGGGCAGCCAGTGGTTGCACTTCCAGAGGAAGATGTAGAAGAGCTGGGGCACTGTCCATCGGACACTTGCGTGATAGCCCCACCGCTCTTGCACTGAGCAATGCCCAGAATGCAGTCGTTGCCATAGGTCACGCCGTCCGACCCGCAAACAGGCTGGTAGATCATCAGACACACCTCGGAGCACGCCGTGGCACCGCTACCTTCGTACGAGGACGTCTGGGATGTCGAACCGGTGGCTGGGCACTCTCCGTCCGACACTTGAGTGACTTGCTCCTGGCTTTCACAGTTCTCGAGGTTCAGGGAGCACTCGTTCGGGTAGGTCACGCCGTCAGAGCCGCACACTGGCACATACACATCGGGGCACGCGTACGAGCAATCGCTGCTGTTGCTAGCGGCAGTCGACTGCTGAACGGTGTAGTCAGCGTGGGCGGACGCGACAGCGATAGCAGCGAGCACGAGGTGGCCGGTCTTCATCAGGATGGAGCTTGGAGCGAGGTGCTGGGCGAAGTGAATTGCTCTGTGCAAATTGGAAAATGAACTGACGCATCGGCAGCGCGATTAATAGCCGATCTTCTTCCAGCCGCTCGCTTCTACTCAGCGAGTCTCATGGGTGCATACGTGTGTGTGTACTTGCGCTAGATCCCACCTGTTGTTTGTTGTTCGTGGTGCCGACAGCACGGCGCTGCGTCAAAAGGACGCAAGGAGCTGGACGTGCTCGGCATTGACTGGAAAGTGTCTAGCTGGTGACAACTCTGCGTTCTCCCTTGCCGGCTGCACCATTGCGACGTAGCTGGAGGGACAATAGAGTACGGTGCTGCGAGCGAAGTTGAGACATTGTGCGTCTACTACACACTGGATGATTTCTTTGGGGGCACGTGCCGCCGTTCTACCCCTGTCAACTTCAACGCCGTTTTTCGTTTCTTGTGCAAACTACACACGAATGCCAGCTATCAGACGAAGAAGACGACAACGACGAGCTGCTTGCACCGTTCCCCCCACTATGCGAGCAAATCTCGCTCCAATCGATGAGCTTTGCTTCTTTCCACTCGAGGAGCAGATCCCTTGGGTCCCAGCAATGCCCAAGCTATCAGAGCCACAGAACAGTTAAGTCCAGTAGTCACGTCTGAAAGGGAATCACATCAACAATGAGTTCTTTCGCTGAGAAATTTGTCTCTTTACCCGTGCGTGAAGTTGTATGAGTCCGATGAAGCCCCATGTTGTGCATCCACGACGACGTGCCATCGATGCCACAGCCGATTGGCACTAACGGGTCCAACGCGATCAATCGGACTGGAGATTGATTCAATCCCCAAAGATGCCACAAAACCCAACACCAGTGGAAGTCTTCCTACATCCAAGGCAAAAGCAACATTCTGCGGCACGTTGTCCCAGCGTGAAGAGAATAACCGTATTTCAAGCTAACCCTCCTCAGCCTAATCAACCTACCGGTTCTGATACTCGTCCTTCATCGTCCTTCATGACGCATTTGACGGCGTTTGATGTTTGATATTTTCGCTTCACCTGGACGTTTCCGTTCTCTGCGGTTTAAGGTGCCAGTGCTATCAATCTGTGCAACAGGTTTTCTTAACGGGGGGCTTTTACGGCACAAAAATGGATGCATGAGGCTCGGCATACGCTACCGGTTCTCGTTTACATGTCAGTATTTAGAAAAGTTTGTCTACTTTTGTCAGCAAGCAAAACACGTTGAAAGTCTCAGCGGAAGCACAAGTCTTGTGCGTAGATTGAGAGGTTTTTGTTGTTGCATGATCCACCGTTGGGTGTCTTTCAAAACCACTGTAAAAACGTTTTATGACTAGGGGAAGGGGAGAATAAACTTACCATAAAAATTCGGATTAAAAAAATTTCTTTGATAAGACCAAAAAGTGGTCTCACGAGAAAAAGTTAAAAAGGCTATTATCGCGTTTAATGACCCCCCTTAACTTGCAACCAATTAAAAAATGACTTCGTTTCATTATGTGTCGAGCCACCACCCTAAAGAAAACACAGATTCAAATTGAAGTATAAAGCAAGGGTGTTGGGCGCGAAAATCGCGCGCGCCAAGTTCCACAGAGCCTCCCATTTCGAATCTCGCCCGCAGCCAGAGAAGCTATTGTTCAAATGTGACTGTGTGTTTCGTTGATTATGCTACCTGCTATTCCTACGGCTGATCGTTCTTATGCATGCATCTTGTATCTGCTGAAGACCCTGTTCTTACGCTTCAACCCAGTGATGTCCTCGCCTACGCGCCACACTTTAGCTACACCCCTATCGTGGCCTCCGCAACCTCCCAGTCTCGTTCAAGCAACATAAGTCCAACCCGTGATGTCCGCCTGCAGCCCCAGTTCGCCCAATTTGCGGTAAGTCGAGCACACTATCGCATTCAGTGCACGATTACTTGAACTCTGTAGTCGGGCGGCTGCTTCTCGCGCCAAGCGCAGCCTCTCATTGGAAGTCGATGGCCATGACGTCACTGCGACTAACGAACAACCGCACCAGCGACGAAAGACGAGTACGATCCCCCCTGACTCGACGTCACCTTTGCCGTGGATGCGGTCCGGTCGTCAGTTCACTCATCCTCTGGTCCTTGAGGCCGTTGATCCGTCGAGGTACCTCTGTACCCAACGGCTCCCACGGTCTCAACCCAGACCCGCGGGTCCCTCACGACAACACAGAGCCACAGACAGATAAGATATATCAATGCGGTTTTCATATTAGCTCAATAGAGAGCAAGTGGCCTGGCAGAAGGCTGCGCGAAACCACAAAGTTAACTTTAGCTCAGTTCCGCATTTCGGAACTCCGCGCGGGCTAACGCGCGTGGCAGCATGGAGCACGAAGAAGACAACCAGGGGGGCCGAAGCGCCGAAGCCGAAGAGGACCCGGACGTGGACCAGCTAGCGGGGCGTGCCGCTGCGATGCAGCTGGAGAGCGCTGCGTCGCTCACGCCGAGATCGCCAGGGCTCCGACTCCAGATCCCGAACCCCTTCGAGCAAATGTCCGCCGAGGAAACGGACGAGGCCATGGCTACAGCTAGTCCATACGCCGGCGGTCAGAGCGTGGCAGCAGCGCCAGCGTTTCTACAGCCACCCAGGTTCCAAGGCCGGACTATGCAGGACCGAAGGATCTTCAAGCGCCAGTACGATACGTACTTGGGCACCATCAACGCGCTGCAGACCCAGTGGGGCGGGGCGTTCGCGATGCCCGTGGGCGCCTGCATCGAATCCAGGACGAAGCGGATGGTGGCTCGGTACGAGTTCAGCCAGCCACCGCACCTGATCTCGGAGGAACTACTTCAGGCAGGCGAACACGCCCTCGCACATCGACTACACGTCCGTGGATGAAGCGATGAAGAAGATTCAGATGAAGACGCCGTGGTTTGAGCCGGAGAGTAGAATGATGAACCTCCAGGCGGATCTGGAGGCGATACTGGACAAGTTCAATCTCACGGATGTGGCCTTCAAGCACGAGCAGCGCAGAATCGTGAAGTACCTCGCGAACGCGCTCGCACCTACCTGTTTCAAGGCCGTGATCGTGACGAAGCTCACACACGAGAACAAGACGTATAAGGACGAAGTTGTACCGTTTTTCTCACGAGTGACCAAGCTCATGCGTGAGTTCATAACCTGGGAGCACGTTCCGTAGGCAGCAGCAAGTGCATGGAGCAGAACCACCAGCAACAGCGAAGTTCCAACCGTGGAAATACGGGTGGACGTGGAGCAAGTGGTGGCCATGGCCAAGGTGGTCGTCGTGGCAAAGGTGGTGGTAGTGGCGGTGGAGACCGAAGCGGTGCCAATGATAACCGTGGAGGCCATGGTGGGCGTGCGGGCGGCGATGTCGCGAGGGCATTGCAGGCTAGGGGATCCACTGGCGCGCGTGCAGCTGGAGCAAGCGACGAGGACACCTCCGAGAGACCTTCACGCGGTGCATGCTTGAAGTGTCTGTCGATGGACCATCAAGTGCGAGACTGTCCGAGTTGCCAGCCCGGCGAAGCCACGAGATTGCTGCAGGCGCTTCGTGAGCGGCGTGAAGCTACCCTCGATATTTTCGTTCGACGGTTTGCAGTCGTGGAACCCGAAGAGAGGCACATGCAGCAAGAAGACGCGGACGATGACAGGGGCGCGGTGGCTGCTGATGTGGACGGACAAGCTGTTACGGCCATCTTGCTAGACTCTGGCGCTGATACGTCACTCGTGGCCTGCGGTGTGCTTGACGAGCTGCGTAGCTCGGGCAAGGACGTGCCCGTAAGGATGGTAGACGGGGTTCGCTTGAATCCTATTGGCGGTCATGAAATTCAGGTGCAGCGCCAAGTTACTTTCAAAGAAGTAGTGCTCACGACGTCCGCAGGCCCGTTAATGCCGAGAAACCTGGTATGTTACGTCGAAGAAGACAATGCATCCCTGGAGTTGACAGTCGGTCGGCCGGTCATGAACATCTTGGGATACTGGACGGATAAGTTCTTGGCGAAGGCGAAGGACGCCCGCTCAGAGTGGGAAGTCGGTGATCTTCAGCAAGAGTGTTCAGGGGAGGAAGCACCACCGACGGCGCTGCAGCGTGTCTGCCGTCTGCAGGTACTGGACCGAGACCCACTACTGACTGCTGAAGCTAGTGACGACGTTGAGCGTTACGAAACGAGGACGTCGTTGCCGACGATACGTCCGACGACGCCAGACGAAGTCGTGCTGTATTTGGAGAAGAAGGTCGAGGTGACCACGGAGATGGACCTGACGCTCGACGGCCGTGTGAAACTGCACGCCATCTTGCACTACCGAGTGGACTGCTTTCAGTTGGAGTTTGGGAATGACCTCCCAGTGAAGGTAGCGCCCATGCAGGTGCGGCTCAAGCCTGACGCGCAGCCAGTGAGGGATCAGCCTCGCTGTTACTCCCCCAATGATCGTGCGTTCTTGGATCGACATACAGCGAGTCTGCTTGAGCATGGGCTCGTCTTCAAGAACCACCGGAGCCGGTGGGCGTCAGCTCCGAGGATTGTGCAGAAGCGGGAGCAGGACACCGACCCGACGGCTGACCCACGCATTACCATAGATACTCGAGGTGTGAACGAACGAACGAACGGATCCCATGCCGTGGCCGATGCCTGTGTTAGAAGTGGTGCTTGGCGAGTTGGAGGGAGCGAAGGTGTTTTCGTTCTTGACTGGTTTCGAGGGTACTACTACACCCCGACTCTCAAGAACTCTATTCATTCGTTACCCACCGCGGCATTTACACGCCGACCCGGGTTCCGATGGGAGCTACTGATGCGGTGGCATATTGCCAAGGGATTACCGAAGAAAGTTTTGGGGATCTACTCGGGAACGGTATACTGGCGTGGCTAGACGATATCTTGGGCTACGCCGAGAGCGAGGAAGCCTTGCTCGAGGTGTTGGACAAGGTTCTCGAGCGGTGTGCAGCCTATGGCTTGAAGCTGCACGCCAAGAAGTGCCAGTTCTTCGCCACGGAGGTAAAGTGGTGTGGGCGGATTATTTCGGCGGCCGGAGTCAAGCATCGTCCGGAACGCGTACAAGGTCTCGTGGGGATGCAACCGCCTCAGACCGCCGGGGATCTGCAACATTACCTATATGCTAGCGACAGAGCATACCAGAGTACACACGCATCACGTCGTGCTTGTACAACGCGCTTGGACGCGCTGTTCAGCGTGTTGGCTCGCATAAGCAGACTCAGCTGGCCAAGGTGCGCCTCGAGGACATTGGCTGGGGAGACCAAGAGATCGCCGGTGTCGAGGACGCGCGCACAGCATTGCTGGGGATGGTGCCTTTGGCATACCCAAGTCCGACCGCAGACGTGTGCCTGTACACCGACGCAGGCCAAGATTTCTGGGGGGCCGTCGTGACCCAGCTCGAGCCCCATGAAGTATCGTTGCCATTGGATAAGCAGAACCATCGCCCGTTGACATTCCTGAGTGGCCGGTTCGTGGGTGCAGTGGTGCGGTGGTCGACCATTGAGAAAGAAGCGTATGCAATCGTTGAATCAACACGCCGACTTGACTATCTATTGTTGAGGCCAAAGGGTTTTCGACTGTATACCGACCACCGGAACCTCGTGCATATCTTCGATCCGTACGCAACGGACGGAACCATGGCGAAATACCAGGCGGACAAGCTGCAAAGATGGGCACTGTCGCTACCCTCCTTCCGCTACGTGATCGAGCACGTACCCGGAGAGGCAAATGTATGAGGAGATCTGCTCAGTCGTTGGGGTGCTGGGCAAGACCAGCCCGCGGACCGGGCAGGCGTGCGAGGCGCTCGTCTCGCGGTGGTCGAGCGTGTTTCGCCCCTTGAGGAACCTGATTTTGTCTGGCCGACGGAGGCACAGATCAAAGAGCTGCAACAGCATGCACAAGATGCTGGTGCCGACCTGCAAGGTGCTCAGTGGAGTGATGAACGGCAGCTCATGGTGACACCTGCTGGCCAGGTGTGGATTCCTGCGGATAGTCACGAAATACAGCAGCGCCTTTACGTTATTGCACACGCGGGCGCCAGTGGACCGAGGCGCAAAGGCGACGGCCAAGGCACTGTCGAGCTGTTCGTCTGGCCGACGCTGACAAAAGATGTCGCCCTCTTCGTGAACGGGTGCTTGCATTCCATGATGACTGCTGAGGACCGTATGCCTCGTCCCTTCGGGGAGACTTTGAAGGCTATGAACCCAAATAAACTGCTTCACTTCGACTACCTGACAATGATTGAGGGGAACAATGGCATGAGGTATGTGCTCGTTCTAAAGGACGGCATGAGCGGTTTTGTTGAGCTGATTTCGTTTGCCGACGCCACCGCCGACAACGCGTACCAAGGTTTAATTGGTTGGTTCAAGCGGTTTGGTGTCGTATCGTAGTGGGTCTCTGACCAAGGCGCCCATTTCCGCAACCAGATCATCGAGCGCTTGCAGCGGGCGTCGGTGCGCAGCACCACTTCACGACGTCTTACACGCCGTGGGCCAACGACACCGCAACCGTGAGATATTGAACTGTGTGCGTGCTCTCCTGAGTGAGCGCAAGCCGCATGTCCTGGACTGGCCTGCCGTGTTACCCGTGGTGCAGGCGGCTTTGAATGGGATGCCAGCTGACCGACTGAACGGCGTCACGCTTTTGACGGAGTTCAGGGCGTTGCCTGGTGGTGCGTAGCTCCTCCACCTTCTTCATCCTCATGATCCGACGGATGCGACGGAGGAGTGGGTTACTGCCGCCGTTCAGGCGCACCTGACAAAAGTACGTGCGGCCCTCGATGGGATGCATGCCGAACTGGTCGATGCCAGCGAGAAGTGACGCCGTGCTGCACGCGCGCGGCACGCGCGGCGCCAAGGGGTGCGGCTTCCCAAGTTCAGCGAAGAAGACTTCGTGCTGGCCGCGACCGTACAAGTCGTAGTGGGCATAACCTTGCGTTGATTTGGTGCGGTCCGAAGCGAATCGTCCGGGCCCTGAACGACTACACTTTCGAGGTGCAAGATATTGTAGCCCCGTTTGCGGTGTATCGGGATGCAGCCAGATGCCAAGTGGAGGAGCTCACAGAGCAAGCTATCTATGGCGATGGAGGCCATCTTGTTGAAGGTCTCCGGGCGTGCCGGCTGAGCCCCGATACCCACCGCCGGGAAATCCAAGTGGAGTGGTTCGGCCTCGAAGACATCGAGGCCTCGTGGGAGCCTGCAGAGGCAATCCAGCAGGATGCCCCGGTACTATTCCAGGCGTTTCTCGATGCGCAGCCTGAGGATCCGCTGCGCGCTCGCCTTGGTCAAGCGTTTTCCACTGCGCAGCAGCAAGCTGCTCGACCTGCTGCAGCTCGTCTACCGCGCCGTCGGGTCAGCCGATCCGTTCGTGATTACAACCTCCATTTTTTTTTTTTTTGGGGGGGGGGGGGGGGGGGGAGGCGGGGGGGAAGTGATCTGTCGAGGTACCTCTGTACCCAACGGCTCCCACGGTCTCAACCCAGACCCGCGGGTCCCTCACGACAACACAGAGCCACAGACAGAAAAGAGAGGTCAATGCGGTTTTCATATTAGCTCGGTAGAGAGCAAGTGGCTTGCCAGAAGGCTGCGCGAAACAACAGCCGTAACCATGCAGATCTCGTCATTGTCCGAGTTCTATTTATCGCCACGCGAAGGCATCAATGGAGCAGGCAACGTCGCTTCCAGTCAGCGGGCGGAGTCAGCGACCTCGTCACGAGTCTCGCCAGCCACCACGATCGCCACGACGGACGCCTTCGGATTGCCAGTCCCAACTTCTTCTCAGACCTCCATCATGGCGCCGTGGACTCCCCAGCGCGGCAAAGTATGCACCCTCACCTTCGCAGCCGGGACATTCCGGCTTGGTTTTCGGAGGTGTACAAGTCGGATGGGTACGACACCGACGCCTTAGCGCTTATTGCGCGTATTCCGCGTAAGCTGTTGTAAAAACAGAGCCTGGAGAAATGTATACAAACCGTAAGATGTTTACCCCCATGGTAATTACAGTGTCTGTCTTATCTCAGATGCTTTATGGTTGTGCCAATACCCCCTCACAAACGATATCATCTCTAAAGAGTTATGTACAAATTCTTAATCTAATTTTTATTGAATACTTAATACCTCTGACACGAAGTGTTCCTGGTTTTTCTGTGACGCACTGCCGTCGCGACTCTGGTCTAAAATTTCGAGCGTGGATACTATTGGATGAAATGGAGAATGCGACTCGGCTGTACCCGTGCGACACGGGTGACGCACTGAGTGCGCCTGATTTATGGAAAGATCTTACGCCTAACCACAGATGGGCCCAACTGGCTGGAAGTGTGTACCCTGGATGTGTACAAATCCACGATTGCAAACCCGCATTATGTCCAGCCCCCGGACTTTCCCTTACGATGAGTGCCTAAAACCTGGCGGAAAGTGCAGTTGAGAACGTGTCTCAGACTGTACCTCATCTTGCTGTGGTTCAGAGCGACTACTAAAGATACTGAACCAAGATCATCCACTACCAACACCCAAGTCGTGCGTTGGAAGCCCAAAGAGTCTGGATGTCAAGTACATCCTGAATCCTGAATCCAAAATCCTGACTCCATAATGCCAGAATCTTGACGGTTGACCACTGACTATTTGACTTCGAAGACAGTGGTACGTCATCAAGTGAAACGCAATTGAACTACCGCCAACGAACCCAACAGAACTGTCGAGTCGACACTTTTGAAGCTACGAAGACAATGTACCCAGACCATACTGAAGCGAAGAAAATTTGACCTGAAATCAAGATAAATCACCCAGAGCCGAGATCTAGAAAGAATTGACAGTTTAAGGCTTACAGCCAACAACAGAGTTTGTTTTACTCCGTACTGCGCAAGTTAATTCGGCCAAGCCTGCCGACGGAAATCCGGAGAACCCGAGACTACAACCGCGATACAACAAGGGGCGCGGCGACCATTAAGGACGGGTCGTCTGTGACATCTTCACCTCATAGCATCAAGTCCAGTTAGGTGGTGACCAGAGGCGCTCCGGCACCCTGGGTTGACCCACCTATTTCATATCCTAGTTGGGTCGCTAGCGTGCTGGTGTTTGCCCATTTCATATTCCCTTGCTATTCGAGGTGACTGACTAGCAGTTGTCCCCCGAAGTGATAGTTTAACTGCTGTGTGTATCGACTGACTATAGTATTTGATAGTTTCTCTCTTAATTGAGAGTGGTGCGCGTTTTATACGAGTGTTCAGACTGACTAGGTGTCTGAATTGTAAGACTCGAGTGAGCCTAGTGAGTGACCCACCGTCCAAGGGTCGATCAGAATAAGTGACGGCTACTTGTATTGTATATAACTCTGTATTTGTTGGCTATTGGTATTTGGGGTGCATCCTGAATTTCCGATACTCTGGGTGTGAAATCCAGACTACACTCTACCTTTCTGTCATTGAGAGTGCATCCTGAAGTGGACGTACGCTCGGCACAACTTCAAGGCCACAAGCTCGGTGAAGTGCCGCTTCGTCAAAGCCAAACGAGCCGACAGGGATTCCGCAAGGTACCCACGCCACCAAGAACCCAAGGTTTCGCTTCGCGGTGAGATCTTGGATACTTGTTGGCTCTTTAAAGTCTTCCCCTTTCAATCCTGGAGGAGGAATTCCTGGAGCACGCTATACGAACCCCCCTGGGCGGTAAAGATTGCATCGACCTCGCCACACCTCCTTAATCGCTTAGCTATATAACACTTCTTATAGTGGCAGGGCGTGAAGTAATAAATATTCTTCTTCAAAGCGCCTTCTTATTTCGGATTTCCCTCTCCGCGCAAGTCAGATCTTCGGACATCCACGCTGTTGAAATGGCGCGGGTAAGCAGGTTTATTGCATCTATACTGGCCTGGAAGTGACCTAAACGTGCCTTGTGATTACAGCAGCGAGGTCGCCGTACAGGGTACCACAGTCACAGTGCGAACGAACGAATGCTTCTCTGCACGGTGGCGGAGAAGTACAAGCCGTTAGGACGAAATATGTGGGAGGCGGTACAACTCGAGAAGTAGTAGGAGCTGGCTTGAGCGGGATTACGACTCTCTCCACAGAAAATTCAGGAACCTGTACGGAAAAGCTAAGCCGACTGGGATTAATGGCGAGATCCCCCCGAAACGCCGCCTCGTGTCGTTAGTCTAGCAGATCGAGCGGGTCATAGAGAGGAAAGCAGGCGCGCACATTTCGCACGATGGATTTGATCGCGGTCAGGATGACGCTCACCTGCTACGAGATGTCGCATCAGTCCCAGATGCTAATGATGGCGTCGGCCGTGATGAAGGACCCGCCAAGACGGAAGATGATCCACACACACGAGACTCTGCCAGTGACGACGAGTTGGACGATGAAGAGGTAAGTCAAAGCCTTCATCTGGATGACATTTGTCAGCTCGGCCAAGATGAGCTGGAAGAGTCGCAGGAGCTCACGCCTGGTGCCACGGAGACAGTGATTACCAGACACGTCACCTTCGATGCGTCATTGGGAACGATGTGTGATCCGAAGACGAGGAGGACGGAGAACCACGCGGGTCAGAGCAGCAGGAGCCCCAGGTTGCTGAAGTAGAGCCGACAAACAAATCGCCTCGTGTCGGGATCGATGCGGGGTGGTCTTCCAGCGGCGACGACGACGCAAGCGAGCAATATGTACACGCTACAGGGTCAAAGTAGCGTATGGTTTCCGAGATTCCCTCACCGGTCGTCACTACCCCCGTTGATTCTTCGCGTACGGCGGCGGATTTTTCGTGGACGCCTCCTCCAAGTGTCGGGGGACCCAAGTCAAAATCAGCGGGTATACCAAGGGGTGACAAGAGTCCATCCGTTCATGTACAAGCGACATGCACTTCGCCTGACGGTCAACCCCTCTCGCGCGATCCATCGTGCCGTTGAAGACGCGAAAGAGATGGCTTAGAACAAGGCCAAGAATACGGCGAGCAATCGCCTAGGAGGTTGCGATCTCCGAGTAATGCGTGACAATCTAGACGAAGTGACCGGCCGTCCCTCGAGTGCTGGAGCGAAGCTAGACACAGCGGACAGCTCAAGAAATGGTGCCACCTACGCGAGCAATAAGCGCGTGTGCGCTAAAAAACAAAAAATGGTTGGACCAGGTTCGCAAAGAGTTGGATGAAGCCGAAGAGAAACAGTCAGCTACGGAAACAGACATGCTTGAAGGGCTCATCTTCATGCGCGCGGATGCTGGGATCGCCGCAGAGACCGAAGACCGGCGCAGACGAGAAGATCAAGAGACAGTGATAGCGTCGGAGAAGCGAGAGTGCGAGGAAAGAGAAGGAATCCGCCTCGTGGAAGCAGCAGCGATGGAGGCAAGGAGATGCCAAGAGCTAAAAATGAGCTGAGTGCTCCGCGGCGAACAAAGTCGCAGAGGAGCTGAACTATTGGCTGAGAGTCGTCGTCGCTACGAAGAACGCATCGAGCGAGACCGGTGGAAGTACGTGAACGACACGACCAAATGATGCTACTCATCGCTTCTCTGCAACGTGGCGGCCCCCAGAAACTTTGAAAAGGCAGTCGAGAAGCACAGAAAACAGGTTGTAACCAAACTGTGACTTACGTAACTGTCTTCCTGTCCGTCGAAATGAGTCGTTCTAATTTCACTGATTCTTACGGTTCGCACGCAGAAGTTGGCCACCCGGAACATGGTGTCAAGACGCACCTTATTTTTCTGGACATTGTACGGCAGGGGGAGTAGAAGCCTGTGGTAAACCTTTTTCACCGACACCATGCCCTATTCAGCGGATTGGCGTATGAACGTTATGGCCCCGGGCATTACCTTCGCAGCCCTTCTCACCGAAGGCACTAACCGGCCGAGGTCGCCATCATTGAGAGAAGTCATCACCCTCACCGTCAAGTCCTTCCCGTAAGGGAAGGCGCTGTCGGCTACAATGACGTACCTATTGTCAGGATTTAAAACAGGATCGGCCAATTTGCGTCTGAAGTCTAGCGAAGTATCACAATCGCGCTAGCTCCCGGTACAGTTGTACTCGGCCCAGACAAGCAGTCCGTCAACGCTGAAGCATAACGTCCCGGTGGTGGAGACACTGTGCAACCACCCGTTACAATGTGTGTTCTGCACGTCCGGGTTTAGAGGTTGTTGCACCTGTAGCATATCACAATATAAATAACTTGATAATGAACGTCAATTAGCTCTTGCAAAACAAATATCTACGTAATGTTTACCATCGAGGGAGCCCCAGGTGAACTGTACCAAATAATATCGTCGCGCCACCAAACGGGCAAGTGCCTTTTGCCGCTGCAACGTCGGCTAGACGATGCGCGCGGGGCTGAAGTCGTGCAATGCGCAAGAGAGAGCTGTTTCGGCGGCGTTTAAGACACGAGCCATCGTAAATGGTGGGACGCCAAACTTCTTGAACAATGAAATCCGCCGCATCGAACCTACGTAAAATGCAAGTGAAACCAAGCACCTGATGGTGCAGTTGCAGCTTACGAAGTCGACCCCCTTTGGGTCTACAGTCAGGTATAGCATAGAAAGGAGTGAATCGCTCCAACATCATGCAAAATGCGGTCCTATGACAGCACGTCGCGGAGGAAAGAATGTTAGCCGCATCTTAGATGTTAACTTGCGCAGGCAAACCTACAGTGGCAGGCTGGTGGTGGTGATGGGGTTCTCAGCCGTGCCACTAGGCCATGCGTCCATCCAGCTCGCGGTCGATGGATCCTTCAGTGGAGGGTCACGAAATGGCGTGTGCGCACCATTCGTTGCTACTCATCCCGACAAAACTCTTTATATAGCCGTCTGCGTAGGTCCCGCAGTTTCGCAGTCTTCAGCCTGCTTCTCTTAGACGCTGCACACAAGGCCAGCAGGAAGCTAGCGGTGTTCATCGCAGCTTCCCTCCTTGACAAGAGGAGGTGGAAATGGGCGACGTGCGCTATAGTGACGAGTATTGCCAGGAGAGGGTGGCTTGGAGCGGAACGCCGCATTGATTTTGCTCACTTCCTTCTAGTTTTTGTCCGGCGTAATTATGATCAACTGCCATACTCTCAACCCGATATCTTTGAGACACAGTTTACGCTTTGAATTTGGCATTTAGTAACCGTAGCTGGTGATCTACGACGTATTATGATTTTCAGTTAATTTGTAGTTTGATTTTGCTTTAAAATCGGACTTCAGTTATCCGATTCTTGCTTCATAAAATTAGACTGGTTGCCAGATAAAGTCAGGCTGGCTAGGGCAATGCTCATACCATTCAATGAGACGAGAGATGACGACTACCAGCGGATGCAACGGAGACAACGGAGACGACGTCTGGCGAGCACGATCGTGGAGAAGGAGATGCGCGTGAAGACAGAAGCCTACACCTTTGCCAGGGCTAGATGTCAACATGACAGTTCAAAGTGAAAAACCAAAAAGAAAAATATATATAATATTTCTAAAGCAAATGTCTCCAAACCAAAATGGTAGACCGCACACCAAACAGGATTACGTGCCATACTTTATCGGTTCACCGCGTTTCGCGGCGGCAACAGCGTGGGCGCAATGCAACGCCATTTTGTTGACGAGCCGAACGTCCATGCACTGCATGGAGCTGTCAGCTGCCTGCTCTAATAGCTGCATTCTGCGAACACCCCATCTGACCGTAGGGCACGTTAAATATCTCGTCGTGACCAAGGGTCCGGTAGCGCTTGATTGCTGCCTTTAGAGCGCTGAAGCAAGCTAAGAAACAGATCGTTAGAAATCACACTGCACTGTTAATGATAGGATAGCTCACCTTCTATCAGGTTGCACATCGGAGAGTACGGCGCCAGGCGAAGAAGCACCAAAGCGTCACGCCCATGTACCAGATTTGCTGTCTGGCTGTGGGCGGGCGCGTTGTCGAGCACTATTACCACCGGTTTCTCCGAAGAGAAGAGTAAGCTTGGTACGCCTGGTGGATCTTAGTAGGGTCGCACACGGCGTCGACAAACACGGCGTTCACCTCCATTCCGATACTCCCTCGCTGTTTGGTATAGTGTAGCAGTCCCACCTCTGTGGAGACCGCACACTGCAACTGGAGGTTGTTGCCTTTGCTCGGTGGCAGCTTCACGACAGCTCGCTCGCCTCTCTTCGCTCTTCCTTGGAACCTTTTGCAGTAAAGATTGAAGTTCGTTTCGTCATAATATATAATGAAAACACCCTGGGTTATGTGCTTCAGAAGGATCTCCGCAAAAAGCATTCGCTTTTCGATGTTAGTAGTAGTATTACAGCTTGACGGCTCAACGCGGACCTATAAAAATAATAAAATTGCCAACGTTAATATAAACATGTACATGGTCCAACGTGGCAAAAAAAAACTATCGCTGCATACCTGTTTGAGTGCATACAGCTTACCGCATAGCTTTTGACGGATAAGCGATTTGCTAATGGTAACTCCAAACTCAAGCCAAACTAAGTCCTTCATCTGCCCGAGCATGTACAAGCAATTCTCTTTGAGATAGCCTTCTAGCGCCTCCTCTATCTCCGGCGTACATTTCACATTAGACGCGCGGGCGCCCCCGCGCTGCTTTACCGCAGAGCTGCCGGGCTCCACGATGCAACGGCAGTTGTTGGAGGGATGGCGTTGTGGTGCGCCACCAGCATCCAGTCCTCTCCTTGGTGGAACACGTCCAGCACGCGGGTGCGAGCAGCGAGAGCATGCTTGGGCTCGGTTGGCATGGGGCTTCAGTATGTTGTTGGTAAATGAGCAGGAATCCTGTGTCTTGCTTCGCACGTTTGTGCAGACTCGGAAACGCGCGCGAACCACTCGCCTCCAGTAATTCTCAGCTTGTCCGTTTTGAGATTGTTGTGTAGCCACATTGATTTTTTTTCTTCTAAAATGCTAAAAAAAAAAAACATATAAAAATGTTTCTGGTGCTTCAGTTACTTCACACCACATTGAAGACGTCTGTCGTCATGTAACCCTGGCAAAGGTGTAGAAGATTAGCCTCGCAACGACGTCCTCCGGCCTGGATTCTCTGGCGGACACTTGCATCATGTGGATATCAATGTGTTTTTGATAGTCTCCAGCGACTTCGAGAACAAAACACAGATCAGCCACAACGGCCAACTGGCTTGTCGATTTATACACGCCGTAGTGCGGCAAGATGATCGCGCCAATGTACGAGACGGTGATGACGGGCTCAGAGGTCTATTTTCGAAACTTCACAAAGTAGAAGCACGGGTGAACTCACGCACAGATTTCGGCCAACGTGTAGACCTATTTCTTGTTTCTGCGCTCAGCACATTCCCTGAACGCTCAAAATCAAGATACGAGCGGCTTAAATTGCGTCTAAATACGTGACAATTGAGGACACGGTTGAGATGTCGATGTTGTAGGCGTACATTATAACAAACCTTCTCCATTTGATAAAAATCGAGCACATTAAATCGTCTTCGTTTGTCCGATCCTGCTCTGACTAGCTTGCCTCTTTGGCTATAAACGCCTGGATGGCAGATGAGCCGCCGCCATTTCAGACTTAGGTTCGTCAATACATAGTTTTGCGGTGTGCAAACGCTCCGATCTTTTGTGCTAGCTCTTCTTTTCCATGGTGTATTCTGATAGGCTAGCTCTGGTATTATTCCCTATCTTGTGGCTGCTAGTTCTTCACTTTTACAATCTACTCCTTCAATTTACGCACAGATTTTTCGGGCCGTTTAGCCAAATTATCTGAAAAGCACGATACTTGCACCGCTCAAGGCCGCATCTCCACAGCTGTGGAATGTTGCAGTGGCTGGGCAAATTCTCTGTTATATATAACAAGCAATGCAGCAACGACGACGTCGAAACGCTGAATCTGTAAGACCACTTCGTCCAGACCGATGCTGTTATGGTGGTTGTGAAATAAAAACGTGTGATTCAAAGAGGAATGGACAGCGCTAATCAGATCGTGTAAACGTCAGGGAACTTCAACGCTTCTGAGGTATAACAGTGTACTACCACCGCGTAATCCATCGCTTCGCGATGTAGGTTTTGCCGGTGAGTTTGCTGGCCAAAAATGATATGGATGACCCGCAACGTCAGTCATCCAATGCCATGAAAGTCGCGTTGCAGCACGCACCAGTGCTTCATCTACCTTACGTCGACGGACCGTTTATCGTCGCCACAGACGCTAATAGTGCATGCATCGGTGGCATTCTCTCTCAGCTGGATGATGGCAACGATCTATCAGTCGCCTTCTTCAGCAAGAAGCGGGGACTTCATGATATCAATTGATCTGTCCACGAAAAAGAGTTGTTTGCGACCAAGCAGGCGCTCACTCATTGGCGTCACAGTGTCGTTTGACGTTTACACCTACGTTTAAAGTTGCTATTCATGCACGAGGTACAAGCCGAGCACGGGGCACAAGTCTGGAAAGCTGCAGCCGACACTTTTACCAGACACTGGCTGGGACCGATTTCATTACTCACCTGCTGGTGTTCGACGGCTTCAATGCTATCATGAAAGTAGTCGCCGAGCTGTAGACCCGTCTGGTCTGCATCTCGACGTATACCACGGCAGGACACAGCACATCGGGTAATACAGGATCCCGTCTGCAATGGTATCTGATCAAGACCAAATCAGCGATGGCAGTTGCGCACAGAGCCCAGACTCATCGGAAGACGAAGCGTCAGAATAGGACGCTGGATGGCTCTCTGCGGTTGTCCGCCTCGTACCATGGCACCGATTGAAATAAGCACCTGCCCATGATCGAGTATGCACATGCTACGCTAAAATCGACCTCGTCAAAGCTGTCACCCTTCTTCGTCGACACTGGTCATCATCCCAAGAATCCATTGGGTAGTGGCGAAGGCGACGAGTCCGTGGCACAGACTCGTGTTGAGTGCACTTCGCTCTTTGCGCACCATCGTCAGAAAGGGATTTAACGCGCTCGCAAGAGCCACATGAACGCGTAAAAGGCTCTCAAAAATTCTACGATCGATACCGCGCCGCGGACCAGTTCAAAGTCGGAGGACAGCCTTGCTTTTGACACATGATTTTACCATCTTACACGCCACTGCGGAATGGACCCTTCTCTACGAAAGCTCACGCCGTGCTTCATTGGCCCATACACAATGCTGGAACTTCATGGTAACGTTGCGCTGGGAAGACCTTCCCACTAACCTGAAGCATCTCAGCCCCCACTTCAACATCGACAAGACCAAGATTTACAACAGCAACCCCGACTGCTTTGAAGGTCGAGTGATCCCGAAGTCAACGCTGGTGATCTTCGATTGCCTGCAGACTGTTACCACATCAAAGGACAGTAGCGCGTCTCGAACCTCCGTCGAGCCCCTTCGTGCACGAGGTCTTCCAGCCTGCAAAACGCTTGGCAGCTGCCTTGATGCTTTAATTAACACTACTAACATGTTCGCTGCCCTTCATATGAAATGAAGAGCTCGTTGGACGTCACAGAATGCAGTAAAGGGCAGATTCCGGACCGGACTCCGGACTCCACCATGCGTTTTGACTGCAGCTGGTAAAGAAACAGAGTGCCCACCTAAAGTAATTATTTATTCCGGACGGGGATGCTTTGGATTTGTCTCACACCCGTTCACAGTTCAATGAATTGAGAATGCATTTCGTTAATTGCAGTCGTTTGTGCCGACGCCCTAGACTCCCTCTTATTTAGCTTTTGCCAGCCCGGAAAACACAAGTGCTAGCATCGACTTGGACACGGTACGCTCCACGCAGGCCCTGTTATCCCCCTACTATCCATGCCCTCGTAGCTCAGCGGAAGAGCGGGTGGCTAATGCTTCCAGGCCGCTGGTTCGACTTCAGCCGGGGGAACTCATATAACCTGAGTATGGGCGCTGGTTATTATGTGTGTGTTGTGTGTGCTGCTATGTTTATTTGTTATGCTATGTAGTATTGCGCTGTTGTGCTGTGGGGCTGTACGCTTTGATGCTATATGCAGAGCTACTGGGAGCTGTGCTACCGTGCTGTACTGCGCGCCATACGCCATTCAACAAAGGCACAAGCATGCTACGCAATATCTGAAGCTAATCACGGATGCGATTCAGGTGTACAGGCGTCGGCAATAGCCCCGCTGGATTTGAGCGCAAGGAACTGAGCGGCAAGGGTGAGGTACGCATCAGGATGCGACGATGCCTTGCGAGTGGGTTTCTTCTGGCCAAAAGTGTGAAGCCGTGTGTTCGCCGTGCTGTCTAGCTTGAATGCTAGCTCCCAGACTAGGTGCTTCCAGACCCGGTACGCCTTCGCAACAGATCGTGCTGGCTCAGCTGGTGTGGTGTAGGGAAACTCATATTTTGGGTGGACCATCTTGTCTGGTCCAGTTGGGTACATCGCACCTAACCGGAGTGTTCACTTAAACGAAGACTCAGCGAGTGGCAACACTTGGCGACCGTAGGCCAGTTGCGGGTTGTTCCTAGTAGAGAGGATAAATCAGGGATCTGAGCGAAGGGTCGGCGGAGATCTATAACGACTCCATTTCACTTGGTATTTGTATATAATCGATAGGAGAGGGTCCCCCCCCCGCGAAGACACACAGATAACAAAACAGAGCAGAATTTTCTTAGCCCAAGAACAGCGTACACGTTTCCGGGAAATTCCTGCGTGGGCTAGATTATGTCTGTTGTTGTTCCTTGAGAGGCATAGATTGTAGGGGAGTAGTAACACCAAGAGACCAAGGTCGGCCAAGGGTGGGCACTTCTCGCTACCAGCGAAGACAAACCTCGTCGAATCGACGAATAGATGGATCTTAACAACCCAGGACTCCGCAATCTTCTAGCTCAGCTTACTCTGCGCTCGGTGACCTGTAAAAGCGCTCGCACGCCGACGTTCATCCTTTGGTGGAGGTCACAGGGTTTGCGAGGCAGAAGCTGCCCCGCTCAGGCGAGCTTCTGAAGCTGTTTGGAGCTAGGTGCTCAGCGAGAGCAGAGACTCAACTGGACTTGACTAGGCCGAACGGCAAAGGAAACCAACATAAACCTGCGCAGGCCCAACAATGCCGACCTGGCTCGGCGAATTGTTGTGCTATTGTGTGAAAGCCGCACTTACGACATTTTCTGTGAGTTACAACACCACAACTGGGATCTCGAGCAACTCCAGATACAGTTATATCATGATATTTACCGCAGCCTTTGCCTCTGCTCGCTTATTTTTGTTTTCGTTTTCCTTTGGCTGTTTGCCAGATGTGATTGACACACCAGTTGAGAAGACGCCCTGTCAGTTCTGTTGCTGTCGCCTGTGCAGGCGCTTCAACATACAGAGGAGCAGCAATTACGGAGGGCGCTGGCGTATCGGCATACATTGGAGTTGGGGTATCAGCGCCAGTCAAACGAGTCAGCTGTCCGTTGTATGCGTATTCAAGGCGTACCAGACGGTCGCCTATCCGAGTCAGCTGACTAACCATGCACTCAAGGACGGATGCAAGGTGCGCCTCCTTTCCGGTGGCGGCTCGACCAACGCACGCGCGGTTTGCAGTACACAAGTTTGTCTTCAAGTGCACGCCCTATTCACAGCACTTGGAGATAGACACAGCTGATGCTAAGCGAGCGTTCATCACAGCGATCCCCCGCTCGAGCTCGTACAAGTACCTGGATAGTTGTGTTTGGGCAGCGGTGCGGTTTCTGGTTGCTTCCAGTACTCCCTCCAAATGCATCAATAGCGCTGCAATCGCGGCATCAACTACGCCGCCGCCGACGTTGTAGCGCAAGTCGGGGAGACCAAGCACGTGTCGGAACAGCTGGCCAAGCAGCGTGATGAGCTGCCCATATTCAAACACCGCCAGGCGCTCTTGCTGATCACGACCGGCTAGCGTCACTACTGGTAAGTCACATGCCTCGTATCCAGCTAACACCATGTCAACACATTGATCTTCTTTGTTGTTATGCCTATAAAGGCGAATGCTTTTGTCAACGACTCCAATACCCAACACCCACGCGAGGAGATTCACTGGATCGTATACTTCTGTGACGCATTGGCATATGCTGCTGTGCCAACAGCGCAGCGAGTGGCTTGTCATGTTGGTCGTGGTGAATTGCCGAATGGTAGGCTCAATCTGCTGCCTGCTCCTGACCCATGGTCCCCGCAGGGGTGTCCAGCCCACGTGCTGCGCGCTGCATCATGACGGTTACTTGAGAGAGGAAGAATTTGGTTCTGCTGGTGTAGCAAGAGACTGTCGGCTGTGTATCTATTTCTAAAGCTGAAACTTTCGAACCAAAAAGCTCTTATCATGTAAGTTAGCACTATATTTGGCATTAATATTGAATATTACTGTGGAAGTAATACATATTCCGGAATATGCATTAGCAAAATACCGTTACGATTTAATTTTTTTATTAGCTACGACTCCTGACTCTTTCCGAGCCTCCGTGTTCTTATGCGCGTCGGCAACGGGTCGCAAACTGCGGCCAATGGTCGTGTTTGCGGGGACGCCAGGGGCAATCGTCCACGACGAGCTGAAAGAGGACATACGACTGGGACAGGCCAAGGCCAAGGCCTACTGCGACAAGAGAGTAATGATTGAATGGATTGACAAGGTCTGGGCCCCCGACATTCAACGTCCTAGCGTTTTAGCTCTTGACTGCCTCAAAACACATGCATCCGGACTCGCCTGGTGGATCATGCGTACACCAGCGTGGTCTACGTGCCTTCTGGGGTGACAGGCTTGGCACAGCCGATGGATATCGTCGTTATGAAACCTTTCAAGGATAGACTAAGAAGTATCTACACTACGTTTGTTATTGAAAACGGCACATTCACTGATGCAGCCCAGAAGCGGCGTTATATTGCCGCTTCAGTGCTGCAAGCGTGGGATAAGGTCGACGCAGAGTCCATCCGCAACGGCTTTCTGGAAGCCGGCCTAGTGGCGACGGGCCCACGCGATGCCAGATGTTTATTCGCAAAACCGAAGCCGCCTAGTAAAGGGGTAGTTGAGGAATCGTAAGAACAATCAATGCAGTCTCGTCAGATTTTGGTTGCAAGACAGGGTCGGATGTTGGTTGTAAGACGGGGGGTCAATTTAGGAATTTTGTCGTCGTATCGAAAAAGAACAGCCCATCACACTTTTTACGAAGCGAACCCACTTCTATCATCATGATTGGATTGCTAGTTTATTGAAGGTCCCGCAAACACTAGTTTGTATTACTAGTAAGTGTGAGGAGCTTATCCGACGCTTACTATTTCACTGAATGGGCTTATAGCTTCAGGTGCGACGCTGCTTTGTTGGTGGACATACTGGAAGGTTAGCTGCGCAGCAAGCAGAAATCAAGGCATAGACTGCATTTACTTATATCAGTATTAGCTACGAGCAGCGTGCTATTCCAAGCACACTTGACTACCTTATGCATGAGCTTCGCCAGTGCTTATTTTTCATTTTGCCACCGAGGTCACCGACAACCTCACCTTGCCGCCATGCAAGCCCCCATGCATTTTGCTAAGCAAGGCTTCGTGGTTCTCTGCCGCGCCATCCCGGAGGCGAGTATCAACGAGTTCGCAACATCGCTAACTTTGACAACGTCCTTAACTGGTCCACCGGTATTCTCGACGACGAGGTTGAAGAGGAGGACCGTCTTCAAGCGCAAGTTCCCGACGAAACATCTCGGTCACTTACCTCGGCGCTCAAGCGTTTTTACAAGACGTTTTTTTCCTCGGTCTCAACCGAAAGAATGGCGGTTCATCAAGACGCTTGCTGGCACCAAGGCAAAAATGATTCGGCGCGAATTTGAGTCCGCTTCATCTGAATTGGGTCTCCTGTATGCATGCGCCATACCCGGCTTGGTCATGATTGCAACCCAAGCGAACACTTTCTTTTATGCTTTTGGTTGGAACCACAAGGTGGCATTGAAGTCTAATCATGTGCTGATCGAACTCAGCAAAGGCGATATCATTCTCTTTCGTGGAGACGTGGTATACAAACCGGTGGGATATGATCGCAAGAATATCTGTGTGCATGGGGTTCTTGGGCCCGCTGACTACGAAAGTGCCCCTGATCACCACCCACGTGTACTCAATATGGTCGACGACACGGTTGTCCTGCAAGACCCGTTTTGTTTCGTGTGGCATTGCCAATTTTGAGGCACCAGCTTGGCCTCAGTGCGCAAGCGTATCAACCGTTTTCATCGCATTCAGTTCCGCAACACTCGACGCTCGAATAGAGCTAATCCGATCTCTGTAGCGTGAGAGATCAACCCGGAGTCGAATCGCAGTGCAGCAGCCTCGCTCGCAGGATCGTAGGTTTTCAGCTGATATGCATTTAGTTCAGCAAGCTGTTGTTCCAAACGAAACAATGAATGTGTCCATTTATCAACGAATGCTGTTTAGCACCATCTAGAGCTTCTTTTGGAGTCAGTAGCATGTAGCGTATATTACTAGCAATATCGCGATCGCCGGACGCTACAACAAATTGATTGAAAATTCAGCGACACAATATACATTTTCGGGCTTGTAAGTACTCTTGTAATTTTTTCTCTTCTGCATGAAGGTGATACAGCTTGTTAACGTTGATAGATTGGCAGTTGACTGACACGACGAAAGCCAAGGCTAGTGTGCGAATCCACACCCATACTACTAGTTATCAAACAGAACGTCTAAGCGACGTACTGTAGACGTTTTAATTACGTGGATTTCAGTCGCTTGATGGTTCTCATCGCTAAGACGTTCTAGGTGCGCTTCTGCATCTAGTGTGGCACGCGGTGGGTGTGTCCAATAAATAATGTCGTTTGTTAGAGGTGCAAGCGTACTAAACGCTAGGCGAGACATGACTCTCGACACTAAAAGATAGGGCTGTTCTCGTTTGTTTGCGATCACACCTTCCGACTTCCACTCGGTAACAACCACGTTGTTTAGAGTATCCCCTTGAACCTTGTAAACAGTGGACGACACGGCGCAGACCAGCGGAAATTGCTCCATCTGAACGCTGAGAGAACGGGGAACTCCGTTTATCAAACCAGCTAGTGCAATGTTGCAGCAACTATAAGCTTTGGTATCGAAAAACAGAGGAAATATGTCTGCATCTTCGCACCCTACCATGGCAGCAGCACTAGAGCCCCGATCGATTCGTACGATTACAGCAGGAGGAGGTAAGCTTGGCACCTTGACTGTCATGTCGGCGGTGCTGTCATGTACCAGCCGAAATGTAGTACCCGGATGATAAATTATAGCTTCTAATCGTCCCAAAGTGCCGTTCGCTACCATTTTTGCTGAGCGGATATTCTGTGTGACTTGAATAGGCATACCGACGACGAGGTCAAGATACGGCGCTAATCTGCCGAACTTTGTATCTGGGAGCTACATGATCATTCTTATTTCAGACCTTCGGAGTGCGTTTAATTTACCCTTGAAAT
Organism: Phytophthora ramorum; assembly: GCF_020800215.1. Classification (NCBI taxonomy): domain Eukaryota; phylum Oomycota; class Peronosporomycetes; order Peronosporales; family Peronosporaceae; genus Phytophthora; species Phytophthora ramorum. Next base: position 4,917,308 of record NW_027150647.1, read on the forward strand.
TTGCTATGACACGGACCGGATAGTCGCCTTCTGGTAATAGTTGAAATAAACAAGTTGTAAAATCGAAACTCTTGTTGAGTTATCGGGAGTCACAAAAGTACTCGCTATTTGCCTGTTCGATTCGTTCAAAGAGCTTTCGGTAGTGACAACGCGTGAATTGACAAGGCGGATAAACTCGGGTGTCCAGATGCCAAGGCGGGCCTTCTGACAGCCACGACCCCACTCAGGGTCTTTTTGAAACCGAACGCATTCTTTTAAGAATGACAGCGCCTTTAAACACACGCCACAACTGATAGCCAGCGAGCTCGTTGGTCGAGATATTGACTTTGTGAGTGGGGTCTTTGTAAATTGGTTCACCACCAACCGGAGGTAGCTGCAAAATATCGCCGACAGGAATGATATGCACCCCGCCAAACGGAACCCCAGAGACCCGCTTAGCTATGCGTAAGCGTTTATCCAGTTGTACGAGCTGATATTTTCGCATCATCGAAACCTCATCAATAAAAATCAAATCCAAGTCTGCTATCGTATCACTCACTTGTCGTTTTCGAATTTCAAGCAAGAAACCTGCCAATGTCCTTCCTCCAATAAGTGTTGCGGCTTTGCCAGTCAGCGCAGTCTTGATGACAGAGTGTTGCCGACCCCAACTCTCGCAAAAAGCCTGCACGGCTGCCACAATACGACTTTTGCCGCCTTCGCCTCCCAACAACATTAGCAGTTGGGCACTGCTCAGTATCTCGTGCGGCGAGGTTCCTAAGTCATTCGAGATCTCTGCTTGTCTCCATCGCATTAGTAATACCTTTGCGATTGCCTTAAAGGCGTAGTGTTGCCTTTGATTTAGTGTATACAGTCGTGAAACTTCCGCGATGTTACTAAACAACTTCGAAAGCTTAGGTTCTCCAGAAATGCTTGCTACAGGATGCCATTGCATGTTAGCTTCGACTAAACACATGTCAAGCAGCTCCACAACTTCTGTCTCTCTTGGTAGCATGACAGCACACGAGGAATGTGAACGTAACGAATTGTCCGTGGCAGAGCGTTTGACCCATTTTTTCATTATATCAGTAGTGGTCAAACCTGCTGTAGGCCACCGGACAAAGCCATTTTGAACAAGCGCTTCGGCAGTATTTTGTAGCATACCCTTCTCCTTGAAAATAGTTATCATACTAGCAATTCGGGCACGAGGAGCCACAGGGGTTGGGCATGCAGCAGGGTCTATGACATTGCTATCTTCTTCCGAGTCCCCTGTTTGAAGTAACTGCGTGTCGCTTGCTTCCTCTTGCATTACGTCGACAAATCGACTGTTGGTATCGTCACAGCCATCAAACATGTTATCGTTATCTATACTGTCATGTTTGTCAGTCAGTTCATCTTCTTGAACTGTTAGTGAGCTTTCACGTTGGGCTTTACTTTTTGCCTGCCCACTATAAAAGTCGTTCATATTATTCATGACTTCCTCTACAAATTTGGTTCGTGTTGGCTTCCACAGCTCGAAACAATGAAGCCACGTCCGATCTTCGGAAGAATCCGAATCACCAATGAGATTTTCCAAGCTACGGAAAGGTTTGAAAAGCACTAAGGAAAGCACTGACAATTTCCTCAATATTTTCTCGTTCTTGTCTGCGATTTAGTGCGGTTACAGCAACAGCTACTTGAGAATCCACTTGTTTCTGTTGTTTTGTCACATACTTGCAGCAGTAGTAAATGCGATCGGTGACGTCGCTACCACCAAGAAGAACCTGAATGTCGTGGTTACATTTAAACGAGGCCATGATTTCATAATTGAATCCGCTCATGTATTCATGTCCAAGAGTACGTTTCAGCTCTACTCCCGCCGATTCGAGCGATGTTTCTGCAACACGGGCACGAGGGAAACGATACCGACCGAATGAATCATTCAACATTGTGGTAGCCGTTTTGAAACAGCTGGGCGTGTGGCTCCAAAGATGTTGGTTCAGCAACACTGCAAGCGTTGAGACCATATAGTCTTGAGCGTGTTTAGGCATTCGGGCATCGAACGTCGACGGGGATGACACCTCAAGAAGCCGAGTCAATTCATCGTTCCTAAATGGATCATCGTCACTGTTGCACATACGCTGCTGCCGCTGGCGGGCCTGATGAAGCAGTTTCGCAGTAAGAACTTCGCTTTCATGAGTCTTTTCTTCGTTGCAATAGCTGGTATGGACTGAGTCACGCTCACTGATGTTTCGTACCGCGCATGCCTTCGTGTCACGGCAAATACTTTCAGTCGTCGCTTGCTTTTCAACCTCTCCAGAGGACGCTCCCATACAGGCCAATGCGTCGGGCGACATTTCAATTGCGCGTTACGAATGAGGTGCTGAGAGCTGGATTTCATACCACAGTGAGTGCACTCGATCAGCAATGGCTCTGCTGCGCTGCAGTGAAATCGAACAACTCGACTGATGACGCGAGAATCCTACCGAGCTGCATTCGGTATCGGTAGTCCTTTCAGGTTCGAAAATCTTGCTCCGCAGCTAGAGCAGCAACATTCGTGTAATGGAATAGGAAGTTCATTTTGCACTATACTTTCAGTGTACGAAGCCACTCGATCACGGAAACGGTTGCCTTCAGGTGACTTCAAGATCTTTTCAACGGAAGTTGAATTCGATGGACACTTATTTAACCAGATCAAAAAGTGATTATGCATAGTGCCGCGACCCTGAGTTTCCACCATGCCGAAGTAAGCTCTCACGTCACCAAATAATCCACGAAAAGATAGTCGTTTACGAGTAGCCGGATCGATCCCTAAAGCGTACCGTATGAACCCATCAACGTGCCGCATGAATAGCCGTGCCGATGCACAATCATTTCCCCGGCTGGATTCTCTTAGTTCAGTTTTACTTGGTAGGCGGGCTGCAAGTTCATCGAACAGTGTAGCCACAGATGAAATACCTGTATATTGTGCTAACACTCTTGAGAGTTGTCCGTATTGGGCGTCAGGGTCACGAACAACGCTGGCTGACCAAACCTTGCCTGGTATGCAAAAGCTTTGTGCTGGCACTGAGTACGCTCAGCATTGCTTCCCCATACTGAGCGTGAACCGACTTCTACCGACTTCAAAAGGCGTTCGGCTACGGAATCGTCTGCGGGTTTCCACGGAAGGCACCCCTGACGACGCCGCTCGTTTTGGAGAAGGGCATGCCTCAGCCTCTCGGCATTTACATTTTCGTAGCCTTAGAACAGATGCGGAAAACGCTGGCAGCGAAAATGATTCTGGATGTACATGTTGCGCTGTGAAATACGGTCGAACGCAACCAATGAAAACAGCTCATCCTCTGCGAATTGGCGCTGACTAAGCAATGTGTAATGCTTTACGCATTCCTCCACCGACACGTGAATTTAGCGGTCCTCGCCAGGATGACCATGCCCAAATGGGAACAAATGTGGAAACATTCGCGCTAACAAGGTTTTGGAGACGTCATTGGCAATTTGAGTCGAGCGTCTGATCTCAAACTGGCGTTCCGGGCTCAGTGTTGATACCACAGGATGATCACCGACTGCAATCGGGGCGTTATCAATTGCTAGTCCAAGTCGCCGCTCAATAAAGCTGCACTCATCCTGTGGACCCACCAAACGCCATGCGTCTGATTCTCCACCGACGCTTTCTTGCTCTCTGTTGATCTCGTTATCCAAGTTGCCTTCAGGATCACCAACTTGCTCCAAAAACGCTTATTCTATATCATCATCCGTATATTCACTGTTAAGTGCACACTCATTCACATCATCGTCCGTATACAAGTGATTGTGCTGCTTGTAGAAGGCAAACACATTGTTGACTTGCTGCTTCCTTATGCGGTGCATTTTGCGTACGTGACAGGCTTGTGGAGACGTAAACTCGCCCACCAAGACGACTCGAAACCACACAACGTCGTTCATCATTCGTGGTAGCAAACAAACCGGTGGTCCCGGCACACAATCAAACGCAATGCAATGCGAACGAATGCACCGATGCCTACCACCTCGCACCACTCGCGTCATCGCTGCAATATGCACGAGCTGAGTCATTAGCCGTTCAGGAATCGTCAACCCGCGCAAGTCTCTCGAAAGACATCCCACAAAAAAACCATTACCAATTTCAAACTTGGGCAGTTTTCCCTGTTGAATCGATCTGTCACATTCATTGCAAGCCGTCATCCACGAACGAAGCGAACAATCACCATCACGGTAGCTCTGTATTCCACGAGGTAATAACGAAGTTCCCGCTAGCTTAGTCAAATGAATCGGCGGTCGGTACATATCGACGAGCATCTGTGGAATATCTGTCGTGTCAACAGTAAGCTGCTGTTGCATATTCCGGAGGTAGCTGAAATCCGTGTCCTCCACCCGCTGTGTGTCCTGGCGAAGCACAAGGCGGTCACACGAAACGCACACACATTCATCAAGGCCTTCCGCTCCTAGCGATTCGCGAAGCCTCGCCAAGCATTCAGCGCGCTCGTCCGCACCGAGTTCGTTATCGAATAAATCGTCCTGCACATCATCGTCGCCTGCTTGTCGAGTTCGATCCCTGCACCGCCGCTGCCTGCTGCGCTGCAATTCCTTCTACTTCTGATTGCTGAAATGAGGTCGAAGATCAGCACCGACTTCGTGACGTTGTACCCTCATGGCTGCTTCCTGCTTCCTTTTCCTCAATCGACGCACCCTGGTGCGATTCATCTCTTTCTTTCTCTCCACATCCAAGAAAGCTAAAAGGTCACCGTCATCTTCTGTTGTATGCCCACCGTCCTGGTTCATCACCGCTTCAGTACTATGCGTCTTGTCCGGAACACCTTGTGCTCCTCTAGTGCGTTGAAATGCCGACCAGCATTCTCGAAACACAGCTGCTATATCCTGAGCAGCCTCCGTGTCATCGTTCGCAGCACAACCAGAGCCGTCCGAGATACCTCCGAAATCCAAGCCGTCGACAGCGACTGCATCCCCTGCATTCCCTGCATTTCCTGCCCGCTTTCGTACAGCAAGGCAGCGCTTCTGGTTCCACCGGTGATGCTCACGCAGACGTTCTTCGTCCAAGCGCCGGAGTAGATCGCAGCCATCATCCTCGCTGCTCGAATCAATGCCCCAAAGTTTCCTCTTGCTGTCGCCGTCGTTCATCTGTCAACCGCACAGCAAATTGGTGAATGAGAACGAGGTTGGTCCACGCAAGGCTCGTCATGCCTCGTTAATAACATAATGGGACACATTCACCACCTGTGCGACTCGGCGGAGGATCCATTTCCGATTGGCTCCTCGTCCTTGCCCCCACTCTGCTTAACGGTACGTCAATAAAACAACGGGACTCACGTGTTTTCATGTGAGGATTCGAGGAAGACTTCGAGCCCAACTAGCTGCTTGGTCTTGCTTGGCCTTGGTGTTGACACGCTTGCTGTATTGCCATTCTCAGGTTGGACAGCTTACCTACCTTTTATTTGCCTAGCAAGGCCGACAAACCGATCCGAGAGTTGACCGTCTCAGGAGGGCGATGCTGGCAAACTTCCAGCTCTCGCATCTTGATAGACGATTTCAACCTATCAATCAAATTCTAAAATTTCAAAAACATGATCTAAACTTTCCAAAACCCGTGGTTATGTCGAGCCGACCTCCGATCCTCCACGTTGCTGTTTAAATGGCTCGGAATGTCGCAAAGTGGGCAACTTATCCTGCAGTGTAGGATAAGTTGCCCACTTTGCGACATTCCGAGCCATTTAAACAGCAACGTGGAGGATCCGACTTTCCGAACCCATTTAGTGGATTTGAAAGACTTATTCCACAAAAAGTTGGGCTAGAGCCCGCACACGTCACAGATTATGTCCGCCACACTATCCTCCTCACCACTCATTTCTATTGGCCCAAAAACGAGCCACTGTAGCTGCTCGGTGGCCACCACTCCGCTGCTCATTATTCACTCGGTCATTGCCCGTGTATCATGGCGTTCTGGGGCTGCAAGGTGACGGAGACGAAGGCGGCAATCGTAGAGGTGCCCGAGGGCTTCGTGCTCAACGTGTGCAATGCCACGAGCAGCGCGTCTAATCCCACGGACGCGCAGCTGGCACTCGGCCTCGAGACGCAGCAGCTCGATGGCAAAGCCTGGAAGGGTGCAGTGGCTCACCTGGGAGGTGCCAGCCAGCCACTACAGGTGAAGCTGGACCTGGTCTTCGGCCACAAGGTCAAGTTCTACGTGGCCAACGGCTCAGGTGCCGTAAACCTCACGGGATACTTCCAGCCTGGCCCTGTCTTCGAGGAAGAGGCGCCCAAGGAGGAGACCAAGAAGAGCAAGAAACGTTCTCGGGAGGACAAGAAGCCGGTGAAGAGCTGGGATGAGGTGCGTTGAATTCATTGTGTGGGAAATTTATCATGTCCCCATCTGTAAATTACCCCCGAGGTCTTTGTCTCGATACCTCGGGGGTCCAGACCAGATGGGATAGGAAAGTGTATGCTTTCATGGCGAGAGTTCTTCTCGTCTTAATACTCGCGCATGGTCCTTAAGGCTGTCTCCGTGTGGGCGTAGGGTGGGGGCTGTGGCTGCCTCATTTGTGCTGGATGCGGCTGTGATCCGACGCTATCTGCTCTCGGTGTCCATGATCTTTGCTCCTAACTGCTTGTCGGAAACGATGGCGGGAGGAGTGGAGTCAGGGGCGCGTTAACGGGAGCGGTGGCGTTCGGGGAAGGTTTGCTCCGGCGAGGTGGCAATTTAAGCGGCACCTGCCTATTGCGTTCGTAAAAGGCTCTTGTGGTCTTTCCCGTCGGAATCATACGAGTCATAACTGTGCAACATCCATGTCAATGCGTGTTCTGCATGTGATGAGCTGTGGAAGTAGGAATTGTTATTCTGACATTTGGTCTGCTGTTTTGTTTTTCAGGTCTCGTCCAGTGATTCCGAGGACGTGCAGGAGAAGAAGGTCAAACCCACCGCTGCACCTGCCAAGAAGGAGGAACAGAAGAAACCCAAGTTGGCTGAGACGTCTGCTAAGAAGATAGAGCTGAAGAAGCCCAAGCAGACTGAAGCTGCTCCTTCAAACGGTGCTTCCCCGACTGGTACGTCGCAGAAGAAGAAGCGCAAGAAAAGCAAACAGAAGAAGCTGGCTGCCGACGGCGAGACCAAGTAACAACGTAATATATTAGAAGGCAACAAGCACTTCACCTGTCAGCTGCTCGTGTTCTAGTTCTGCGTCGGCGTATCGGTCAGAGCCCACGCTCCAGACGCTGTTCGATGTAGCGTCTGCACCACTGCGTGGCCCCAATCGACACTCGTGATGGCCACGAACAGCACAAAGGTCACGTAGACGACCCACGACACGTTGAACATCTTGAAGGCGTGCATGTTGCCTCGGCCAATGCACTTGCCCATCCACGGACAATGGTGGTCGTATCCAGCAACGCACACCCCGCAGTCCTCGCAATGGCCTGTGGAACGATCCTGCTCGATGCCGCAGATATCGCAGAACCGACGTCGTGACGGACGTCTCCGAGGCTCGTCAAGAGGAGCTGCCTGCACCTCCATCACCCCTTCCGCTGGAATAGGAAGCTGTCCAGCTTCCAACTCGGCCACTTCACTCTCGCCTTCCGTCTGCGCCGTCTCCTTCTGGGGACGGACGATACCTGGGTCTGTGCACGTTGTCTGAAACAGATAGTAGAGCGTCATGCTGCAGAGTCCGAACGTGATCAACGTGTCGTACCAAGGCATGATCGCCACGTGCTGAGAGAGGAACATGCTCGTAGATACGAGGACGATACCCAGCGTCACCAATACCCCGATCCAGTGAGGGCCGACAATCACCAGCTTTGTGTCCATGCTGCCATCAGCAGCCGCCACACGTCGTTCATGCAGAATCTGCAGCAGCATAAGCGTCACGTTACACTTGCACCATCCAAACTCCTTCACCACTGTAGCCCACTCACGTAGCAGTGTCCGAGCCGCCTCAGCTTACAGCAGCAGAGACACGAGAGCGGGTCGGTGGTCCCCAGGGGCTGCCCAGCCAGCAGCAGCGCGTCTTCGTCGTCTTCGCCGGCACGGACCTTGTCCAGGCGCTCCCGCAGTCGCTGCACCTCCGCGCGCTTGGCCTCGCACTTGTTGCGAGCAGAGGAGGCCGAGGCTGCAGCTGCAGTTGCTGCGTGCACGCCGCGGGGCTCACTGTCGCTCTCGATGCTCATGGGGAGCTCAACGGTTTTTCTGACGTGAACGGCCACAAATGCGATGAATGGTCGGTGCGGAGAGCGTCCACCCCAAGAAGGTCTCTATTGCTACAGCGCTCGCTCGCTCTTGGCAGCAGCTTACAGGTCAGACAAAACTTCCTTCTCCTCTAGCTACGGATCTATGAAATGGTGCAGCGATTCCACGCGGACGGAGCTTCCGTGGCATCGGAGCTGACTGCGGGGGCAGTCTCGCCACTTCCCCGGGCTGCACTGATCTTCTCGAAGAGCTTGCGGTCGGCCTCCTCCTTCTCCAGTCGGCTCTTCTCGGCTGTAGCAGCCACGTGCTCGTCGTATGTGGTGATGCTGACGCCCAGCTCAGCCTTGGTCTCGTCGTTCACCGCCTCAGCAGGCTCCGTGAGCACCACGAAGGCGTCCTGGTCGCTGTCGCGCACGATACGTTGCACCTTGGACGACTTGAACACGTCCTCCATACGCACGTGCTGGATCCTTCGCTTCGTGGTGCTGCTCACGTGGTACACGCGACCGCGGTCGATCGTCTGCGAGACGTTGCCCAGGTCCAGGAAGCTCTGGTCCGAGATCATCAGGTTCAGCTGGTTCTTGAAGCTCTCCATCTCCTCTAGACGCACTTTAAGGCGCGCAGAGCTTCCTTCCTTCGGCACCAACTGGTCCGGCAGCTCTCCCTTGGCGTCGTGAGCCAGCAGACCCAGGAAGCACACAGCCGTCATGAACGCATCGAAGCCGGCCTCGTGGCACAGCGAGCTTTCGTTGCCGTCGGCCTCTGCCTTGAGCGCCTGGCGGTACGTGTCGAAGCGCTCGTCGCTGGGAATCAAACTCTCGGGCTCCGGCTTGACGTTCTCACGCATGTACTCGAACAGCGACGACAGGCCCGTGGATTTCAGTTTGTCCCCCAGCGGGGAGCGCAGCGTCACGTGCTTGGTGTCGTAGATGACGGGGAACAGCTCGAGCAACTGCGTCTTGAAGTCAGCCAGCGTCTCCGGGAGCGGCTTGTAGAACTGGTGGAAGACATACACAAAGTCGAGCAGTGCGTTGTGGCCGACAACCGGCAGCTTGCTCTCACTCAACACTTCAATCACCTTGGAGAAGCCGATCGCCTCGTCCATCTCGCGCTTCATCTCCCGCACCTTGCCAGCAATGAGCTCCTCCTTAATTTTCTTGGACACGTACGACACTTCCACACCTCCATCAACGCCCTCCGAGTACAGGTAGCTCGCCTTGGCGCGCGCAGTCTCGTGCACAACCATCGAGTAGAAGGAGTTTCTCGTGGGCACCAGCAGCTTCTCGCCCTTTTTGGCGCCGCCGCTAATCCACTGGTCCAGTTGCTCCTTCACGTCCTTCTGGAACGCCACGCCGTCGTCCGAGAGCTGCAAGTTCTTGTTCACCCTCGTGAGGCCATCGATGCGTCGCTGCAGACGCTTCTTCATCACCGACGTCTTAGACAAGTTGACGAACGGGATGCCGTCGCCAATGAACTTGTTGAAGTCGAAGCCGTGCTCCGACAGGAACTGCAGACTCGAAGCTTGACACAGGAAACGCTCGTCCAGAGAGCCGTAGGGCCGCGGAAACACGTAGAAGTTCCACGTCTTGATGTGGAACTGGTCCTTCTGGTCCAAGTGCACGGTCGACAGCCCGAACTGCGTGATGAGGAAGCTCTCGCCCGCGCGCTTGACCTTGCGGTAGCGTTGCTCCAGCGTGTCCAGGTACTGCTCACGCTCGAACTCATTGGGCGAGAGGCCTGTGAACTCCGTGTCGATGGCCACGAAGCGGCACGTGGGCAGCTGGAGGTCCTTCTGCAGGTCGCTCAGGCACTGGGCGAAGTTGTGGCGCGCCACGTTCATCTCGTCCGACGTGGTGTTGGCTGTTGCTACTTCTGGTGCAGAAGCTTCGAGGGAGGCGGCACTGAAGCGGCGGGGGCGGACGAGGAGCAGCGAGCGGCGGAGCGACGACTGGGAGATACGCAGCATCCGGTGGGTGGCCACTAAAGCGTCAATAGCACAATGGTAACCGCTCTGTACACTAATCACACATCATATTAATGTAGGTTACGCAGTAGACCTGTCTAATAGCGTGTCGACGAGCAAGACCTTCACTACAGCATATGACTCACTCTTCACTATGGAGACCAAGGCGACGAGCGTCAAGGACTTGAGCGACGACGAGGTGTACGAGCTCGTGTACCAGCTCAAGCAGTGCAACGAGAGCGACCCGGCGGAGACTCGACGGCTGCTGCAGGACCACCCAGAGCTGGCGCGCGCGATCCTCCAGGGGCAGCTGCGTCTCGGCCTGATCAAGGAGCGCACAGCGTCGGGACCTGCGCCTGCCAATGCCATTGTAAGGGCTGCAACTGTAGTGGGATACGGTGCAATTTTACTCACTTTGTGTCGTCTACAGGGCGTGTCGAATGACCTGATGGAGAAGCTGGACAGGGAGCAGCAGGAGCTGCTGGAGCAGGTGCAGAACCTGGCGCCCGAGATCATCCAGTCACTGCCGCCCGAGGAACGACGACAGATTATGGAGCTGCGCGAGGCCATGGGGCTCCCGCCTGCTTGAGCGCAGCTGTAGCTGCTTAGTTGCTATTTAACCGATCAGCTATCGGGGGAGCAGGACGTGACAAAAGATCAGTTGGGTTGGTTTAGATCGTGTGTTGTACGTTTTGCTGTCTACTGCAAGAGCTCGAGAGATGATGATACCTACACTTAGAATTTGAAATCCTTGAGCTTCTTGCTCTTCTCAGTCTTAGCCTTCTTCTTCTTCTTGGCTGCCTCCTCCTCATCTTCTGCAGGATCGGCAGATTCCGACTGAGGCGCGTCTTCGAAACGGCGACGAACCCGACCAGTCTCCGAGCGAGTGCCATTCGATTGGTCGGCCCCACCAGGTACAACGTAGGCGTGCCCTGAGCCGTAGAGTGACGTGCCAACTGATGTCTACATGGTGAAACAAGCCAATTAATATGGTTGCAAGGCAGGAGCAAAACTGTTGCGATGTCCCTCACCTCTTTCTGCTCGAGAACCGTGTAAAGCTGCTGTGGTACATCTGGTGTATCGGTTCCGCTGTTCCAGCAAACAATTAGGTTAGCGCGGGCGAACCAAAGCAACGAATACTCAGAGCATCAGCGTACCGAATGCCCTTGCGCAGATCCACGACACCAGGCGTGGTGAGGCCCGATGCGACACTGGAGATGCCGTCCGCAAGAGGGGTTTCCAGCCCAGTTGCATCCAAGCCTTCAGTCTCGGCATCGCCTTCCACAACACCCTCCGCCTCTTCCTCTTCTTCTTCGTTTTCTCCTTCTTCCTCCTCCTCTACTATAAAAACCGCACACACACCAGTGTAAGATAAAAATTCATAGCTCCAAGTACAAGTTGTTTCACGAACCTTCCTCCTCTTCCAGCTCTCCCCATCTCTCGCGATTGATTTCCTCACCCTGCAGCAAGATGTCTGTTAGCACGCCGTCTCAAACAAGAACATAATCAAAAAGCACCAGCAATTGTACCTGGTTCTCTGATTCGGGTGCCTTGCCGAAGACGTCACCATACAGTGGCTGGCCATTCTCGTCCACAGGCGGTTTACCCCAGCCACCTGGGTGGTAGCCAAAGCTTGCGCCCTCCGGAATGGGCGCATTCAGACCCGGAATTTTCAAGTTTGGGTAGGCTGGCGGGGGGCCATATCGCTGCACATTCAATAACCATGGAGGTGGCACGCCTTCCACCATACCGAGTGCTGCTTTAAGTTCATCAGAGAGCTGGCCAGGCACCTTAGCTTTCAGCTTCACCTCAAACTCCTTGCCTTCGTAGTAACTGCGAGCATGGCCAAGTATCCGGTTAGTCAGTGTCACAAAATCGCCTCAATCGTCAACTAGAGCACACGTACAGATCACCCAGCTGTGTGAGCCTGGGCTTCGTCTGGAAGCGGAAGAACGCGTCGTGCAGCACTTGGTAATCGATGTCCACCCGTCCCATCTTGGGCTGCATGCGATCTCTCGCACGCTGCTTGTTCTTCTTCTTGTCGTCGTCCTCCGCAACGGACTCTCTCACTTCAGCGATGCCTGTCTGAGCAATGAACTCGGGCAGTTTGAACGGCGGTTTCTCGATGCCACGCTTGCCCTGAAGGTACTTGCGCTTGTGACACCAATGATGCGGCACGGGCACCGTGTTGCGATACGACTTCAAATACACCAGCAGACGCGGATCGGCCGACGTGACGTCGTGTGCCTCCACCACGTCAGGATACACCACAAGCTGCTTGAGCTCCGCCACACTCAGCCGCTTGCTCTTCTTGCGCGCCTTCTTGGACAAAACCTGCTCGTCCTCCGTCTCGTTCGCGACTTGATCGTCGTCTTCTCCCTCATCCTTTGCTTTCTTCTCGTCGTCCTTTCCGTCCTGAAAATATACAGCAAAGAACTGTTAAGAATCCTGCAGGCAGGACGGGGATCCTGCAAGCCTGCACCCACCTCGTTGTCCGTTACGCCGCAAAGCTCCTCCGCCGACGAGAACTTGCCGAAAACGCGCATCATCTCCTCGAACGCCGGGTCGTCCTGCGGCAGCGCCAGCTCCTTGCTAAGGTCGGCGCTCACGTATTCCACCTCCACATCCGTCGGCTGCTCTGTCGACTGGACAGCACCATTGCTGCTGCTCGCGGGCTCAATCGAGACGCCATTGGCCACCGCCTGCTTCTGCGCACGCTTCTTGAGGCGCCGCCGCTGGTTCTTCGTCAGCCCCTTGTCGGCAGCCATGATGTCGCCTCGCCGCCGCTTTAGCTCCAAGCGCTTGCCTCCCCCAGGTATTATAGACGATGTGGTAGACACCAATATTAATCTCTAGACCGTGATTGGCTAGAACTTGATGCTTCAGAGCGATTGGCTGAAAATCGATTATCAGGTTCTGCATCTTGCGTTGCAGTGGTCGACGTCGGGCACTGAGAACCTGACGATGGAGTCCGCGGACGATGCGCTGGCGAAGGCCGTCTTCTTCCTGTCCACGACGGGTGCGCCGTAGCGCCGCAGTTAATTGCTATGTTGTATACTCGATAAATTACTCACTCGCTTCCGTGCATGACGACGAGCAGAGACCCGCAGCAAACTCTACCGTCTGCTTCAATATGGTTCCAAGTTCACGAAATGGGCGCTGATTCAGCAATGGGAGTTCGATGCAAGCACAAATCGTTGCAATCGTGACTCACAACAAGTGCCAGAAGTGATGACAGTAGAGAAGGAGAAGCAAGAGACGGACAGCTCAACATTTGACTGGAAGAGGAGGACGATCGCGTCACTGGACCGAGCGGAGCTGGTTTTCGGGGACGCCCGTAGGTTCTTCCGCTTTCTGCAGTTCCTGGAGATGGCGGACATGTATCGCCATGTTCGAGAACCCATGCGCGCGGTCCGAGTGCTGCGGCGACTGCGCATCCTGTGCTTCTTCTTCTTCTACCTCACAGAGAACTGCGTCGTGTTCTACACACGCGTGTTGGGCGTGTCGCCACGTGAGCCACTCATGAAGCGATTAAGACGCAGCTGCAACGGCTTCTGGTTGTTGAGTATTTTGCTGGCGTTCCCGCTGGACCACATGCTGCAGCGCGGTTCGATGCTTTCGACGGCCAAGAAGCTGCTGGATCTGCCCGTGGCCTCAGTGGGTTTCTCAGGGTCACGCGTGAGCGACGGGCTTTTCGGTGTAGTCGGCCTGGCATCTGCGCAAATTGGTCTGTGCACTTGCTGGACAGACACGATGGCCAAGTTTCAGCAGCAGCACCTGAAGCGGCTTGGAGCGACTCCTGACGTGGCGTAAATCAATTGCCATTCATCAACTGCATCGGAGTTTAGATCGTGCAGCCCGACAATACCCATCAGAGATGAAGCAGACCAGCATAATGACCAGACCATTATGTCTATGCTTCTAAATGTACAAAGTTCACAGGAAGGTTGGAAGGTAGAGTTGGACAGCTCTGCGTCTTGGTGAGCGATGTGTGGACTGCACTTGGCACGCGTGATAACTTAACAATCTTGGACGAGGCTACGTCCCCCCAAAGCTGCTGTACAGTTCAGTGCGCGGCGCTCACTTTACGCACGCGCTAAGCCGGACATTGACGTCCAGCAAATGGCTTCACTCCTGCTGTAGCCACTTGAGGTTTCTAACCTATCACGATCAGGTTCAATAGTCCGCGTCGAGCCAATGGCATGCGCCTTATTTAACTCCTGATTTTTTCCAATTCCTGCAGCTGGCGTGTCTCCATACAAACCCCCGTTGCAGCCTCTCCCCACAGACGAAGCTACAGAGCTCGGCACACCCGCTTCGGACGCCAAGAAAGGTCGACTTTAGGGGCGCCGTCGGGAGTCTACAACATCCAGAGCCATCGCGCACCGGAACGAGCCACGTCTCGTCTATCTATCGACGCCTCGCTCGGTTCTTACCGCCCAGAATTTGCTGCAGGACGTGCCAAGTTCTGGTGGTCTTTGAAGCTCTCTAGCTGTACAGACGCGTGGAAGAGCACCCACAGACCATGAAGAAGTCGCCCGTAGCAGCCATGAGTAACATCCGCGACGCGGTGCGCCGCAAGAGCGTGGGGCTGAGCTTCACGACCAACTTGAGCATCTTCAGCCGCAGCACCAGCTCCACGGGCAAGGACGACCGCTCAGAGCACGGCGGGGACGACGACTACAACGACGACTCTGAGAGCAGCCACTACAGCCGCTCCAGAAAGGACTCGACGCCCGGAGAGGATGATCCGGATGGCAGTCCGTCGCCCGCTGTGAGCTCCCGTCATTCGTATGTGGAGCCCCCCGAACCGCCGTTGCCGCCTCCCGGTGGACTACTAGAAGCGGCTACAAAGAACGTGCAGGGCAAGATGCAGACGCTCATGGAGACGTTCCACGAGGTCACAACGTCCCATGTACGTGGAAGCAGATCTTGCTTTCCCCGTAAATGGCTACAGCTCTAAACTCATTGATGGTCTGATATGATTTGTAGGACGACGAAACGATCCAATGCAGTGTCTTCTTGTCCAGGACGGCGCTGTTTTCGGACAGACTCGTGGTGTTTATCGGAGATAGCGATGGATCCCCGGCGGGTATTTGGAGTGCACGACTGTGCGTGCGGTCAGGCTCGGAGGGTGGCGGCATCTTCAAGGGCAGTTTGGGGTCCATGCTGCCGTATATTATGAAGGCGAAAGAGGACAAGCTGGGCATCGTACTGTTTGACGATATCTTCAAGGATTCAACGCGATCTGGGGAAATTGACGTGAGTATTGGTGATCGAGGTGATTGTCGCTATTGAGCCCTTGATTAATTTGGTTATTTTTTATTCTACAGATGAGGACTGCAGTGCAGCGATTCATGACTGGATGGCGTAACCACGTCCTGACCTCTCGCGCGACGCACGTATTCCTTGTGGGGTATCGGGATGGTGGCAAGCTGTTGGTGGAGGCCCTGCGGTCTCATATGACGGAGATGCAGCGCCACATTAGTGGAGTGGCTTTCGTGCAATCCACGCACCACATCTCGTCGGACGACCCTTATACGCTGCGGAAAATGATTGCTCAGTGGTGCATCGCGTACTTCTCATCACCGGAGGGTGTCCAGGCGCTTAAACGCATGAAGTCGAGAGAAACTCCGCTGGGCTGTGTAGTACTCTCGGGGGGTCGCGGTGAGTCAGACGTCGACTTGCTGCAGATTGTTGCCCCTTCGGTGTACGCAAGCTTCAAGGCAAGGTGGTCGGGATTCCGTGTGAAAAATGTAAATAGCGGCATGGAGAAGGCCTGTTACGTGTGCAAGGGCGCTTTCAACATGCGTCGTTGGCGCCGGCATTGCCGCACGTGTCAGAACCCATGCTGCGAAAAGTGCTCATCAGTAGAGAACACACGCCACGAGGGCCAGGTGCGTCTTTGTTTGACGTGCCGGGCGCTGCCTTCGCTCATTCACTGGTCCAGACCGCGCGCTGTTCGAACGGGTGAGAAGGAAAGCGTGTTTAGCGGATCCGCCAAGCCCGGCAAGATGTCAGTGAACGACTTCGAGCTCGTAACTGTCATTGGCCGCGGTGCGTGCGGTAAGGTGCTTCTGGTTCTGAAGAAGGACGGAGCGGATGCGGGCCACCTGTACGCAATGAAGGTGCTGAAGAAGGAATGGGTGATGAACAAGGATCTGGTCACGCAGACAATGGCAGAGCGCCGCATCTTGCAGGAGGCCGACCACCCGTACATCGTTCAGCTGAAGTATGCATTCCAGAACCAGGACAAACTCTACATGGTGATGGAGTACTACAGCGGTGGTTCCCTGCGCCAGGTGCTGCGGCGTCGTGGCCGATTCAGCATCAAGCGTGCGCGATTCTACTTGGCCGAGATTCTTCTCGCCATCGCGCACCTGCACTCGTCGAACATTCTGTACCGCGATTTGAAACTAGAAAACATCGTCATTACCGCGGACGGCAATGTTGCGTGCACAGACTTCGGCCTGTCAAAGGAGGAGATGGATGACGACGAGCGGACGAGCTCTTTTGTTGGCACTTGCGAGTACCTGGCGCCTGAGCTGATTATGAAGGAGGGCTACGGTAAGGCCGTGGACTGGTGGGCGCTCGGTATCTTGGCGTACGAGATGATTCAGGGCGACTCGCCATTCCGTCACAACGTGCCCACGATTCTGTTTGACAAGATTTTGAAGGAGGAGCCTGAGTTCAGCGACCGGTTCACTCCGGAAGCCCAGGATCTGATTATGAGTTTGCTAACAAAGGACCCCGAGAACCGTCTTGGCTGCGGCCCCGACGGCGTCGAGGAAATTAAACAGCACCCGTTCTTCGCCGAGATTGACTGGGATAAGCTACTGCGCATGGAGATGGAAGTGCCGCGTCCTCCGCATCGCATGGAAGACGTCACCGACGAAAGCCACCTGTCTCGTGCCATCGCCAAGATGCGCGAGGCGCGCGAGGAGATCATGCCGGACTCGCCGGTGTCGCTGCCGTCGTCTCCGTCCGAGCAGAAGCACTTTGACCGCTTCTCGTACCAGGGGCTTGGCGACTGGAAACCGGAGATGGCCGACATGGAGTTCGACGAAGAGACGGGCGATTTCAAGCAGGGCACCATTCACGAGGACGAGGAGTTCATGGAGGAGGACTACGCGGAAGAGTGTGGGGATGGCGACGGCGTGCCGCTGTCCCCAGGCTCCAAGGAGAACTCGATGACGTCTTCCAAGATGTCTCCGTCCAAGGCCAACGGCTCAGACACTCCGCCGGCCTCGAGCTCGGCTGCGTCGGCGTCACCGAGGAGTCCACAGAGCGTGGGCAGCCCCGGCAGTCCGCCCCCTGCGCCCATGAGTCCTGGAAGTCCAGTGGAGAGCTCTTCGCCATCCACGCCGATTGAGGAGCCGCAGTCCCAGATCATCTAGGGGCCCGCATGCAATGGTAGGAAAGGGAGAGGTACATACAGACGTGTGTGTGGATGTAAATGCATGACAAAGTTGCGAAAACCCGCGAGGGAAACGAGAGGCTGCTGCGCAATGCGCTGCACTGCTCTGTCCGGCAGTTAAACGCGTTGAAGTTCAACGGGGTAGGTGTAGCGTGGAGACATCCAATCAACTGTAATTAACCAATCATAGTACAAAAGGCAGTATCTACCGGTGATAGACTAAACTGGTATCAGTATACTTACTTTCTGTGAAAAAATCTCTAAGCATACTTATAGCGATTATCTCGAAAATGGTGTGACGTACTTTGTTGCTCGTAAAAGGGGGTGCGCATCACTTTCACTTGTCTCTATTATGGAGTCACGTGACCCCGTTGAGCAACCACCAAATCGGCGAGCGGCTGTCCAAAGCTCCCCTCTTGGCCCCAGCTCATTCCTCAATCCGAAGCAGAAGCCCCAGCGTCCTCTTCTTCACCTGTCGACATGTTCGCCAAGACTGTCCGCTCCATGGCCGCGCCCGCGCGCCGCGGCTTCGCCACGAGCCAGAAGATCAAGGTGCACAAGCCCATCGTGGAGCTGGACGGCGACGAGATGACGCGCGTCATCTGGTCGCAGATCAAGGACAAGTACATCCACCCGTACCTGGACCTGGACATCGAGTACTTCGACCTGGGCCTGCCGCACCGTGACGCCACGAACGACCAGGTGACGGTGGACGCCGCGCACGCCATCCAGGAGCACCACGTGGGCATCAAGTGCGCCACCATCACGCCCGACGAGCAGCGCGTCGAGGAGTTCAAGCTCAAGCAGATGTGGCGCTCGCCCAACGGCACGATCCGCAACATCCTCAACGGAACGGTCTTCCGCGAGCCCATCGTGATCTCCAACGTGCCGCGCCTTGTGCCTGGCTGGAAGAAGCCCATCGTCGTGGGCCGCCACGCCTTCGGCGACCAGTACAAGAGCACGGACTTTATCGCGCCCGGCCCGGGCAAGTTCGAGGTCGTGTACACGCCCGCGGACGGCAGTGACAAGACGACGCTCGAGGTGTACGACTTCAAGGGCCCCGGCGTCGGCCTCGCCATGTACAACACGGACGAGAGCATCTACGGCTTCGCCAAGTCGTGTCTGTCCTTCGCGCTGAGCAAGAACCAGGACCTGTACCTGTCCACCAAGAACACGATCCTCAAGAAGTACGACGGTCGCTTCAAGGACATCTTCGAGGAGGTGTACCAGAAGGAGTTCAAGGCCAAGTACGACGCCGCCGGCATCGCGTACACGCACCGCCTCATTGACGACATGGTCGCCCAGGCGCTGAAGAGCGACGGCGGCTTCGTGTGGGCCTGCAAGAACTACGACGGCGACGTGCAGTCGGACATTGTCGCCCAGGGCTACGGCTCGCTCGGTCTCATGACCAGCGTGCTGGTGGCACCCGATGGAAAGACGGTGGAGGCTGAGGCTGCCCACGGCACGGTCACGCGCCACTGGCGCCAGTACCAGCAGGGCAAGAAGACGAGCACCAACCCCATTGCCTCGATCTACGCCTGGACGCGTGGTCTCGCCCACCGCGGCAAGCTTGACGGCAACCAGGAGCTCATTGACTTCTCTCTGGGCCTTGAGGGTGCCGTGATCAAGACGGTGGAGGCTGGCCACATGACCAAGGACCTGGCCATCTGCGTCCACGGCTCCAACGTCACCCCGGACCACTACCTGTACACGGAAGACTTCATGGACAAGGTCAAGGAAACCTTCGACGCCACGCGCAACTAAGAGAGTGGGGGAGACATCCTGCTTGATAAGCTGGGCTCACTATCTACATATACACGCAGTTAGCCAGCTAGCTGGCGTGCGTTACAGCACGTCTGCTAACATTTTATCAGCTTCTCAAATACAGCAAAGCAATCCATCAGCAATCTGTGCTGTAATATTCCTCATTAAATGCTCGCTGCTAAAATTACCAGCTAGTTTTGTAGGAAGAGGATGGCGACACCTGTACCAGCTCGCAAAGCGAGTGTTCGGTCGGCCACGAATGTATCTGGGCAGGAAGCGTTGTTGCAACCAACTCGGGTATCTCTTCTGCAGCGTGGCCAGTGCAGGGAGCAGTATCTCCAGCAGCAGTTCATTGCCAAAGCTGCGGTCCATTCAGGTGGTAGTCGTCGAAATTTGCTGCGTCGCGTGAGCCCCAGGCGTCTCTCGGCTACAGCTTTTACGAGGTCAACGAGGAATTTGCTGGCAGCAGCAGACGACCACCTCGACGATATACTGAAAGGAGTCGCCGACTCGATCAATTCTCCGGACCACTTGCCGCAGGATGAAAAGGACACTCTGGTCCTCCAAGCAGCGCTGGGACTGTGGTTGCAGCGCCGGGAAGCACGAGGCTTTCGTCGATGGAAGGAAAGCACCTTGCTGCGGGTTGATTTGCCCGCACTGATCGCCGCGGGCGTCGATGTCCACGAAGAAGCTCGTCGATTGCTCCTGGCAGCTGAAACCAAGCGACGAATGCTGGTTAACGAGCGTCGAGCTCCTCACGACAGCCAAGATGACAAATGGATGGCAGCCGATTTCTCCTACGCCGAGTTGGACTTGCTGCTTGCCTGGGCGAGGCATACGCAGCCCAAAACGTGCCGAGGAGTTGACGACAGCAATTTGCGCGAGGCACTCCGCTACTTGCGCTTCAACCAGTACCAGGACGGTGAGGCAATTTTCTACCAAGGCGACAAGGGTGACGTATTTTACCTTGTCCTCGACGGCAGCGTCGGGATCTACGGCGCTAAACGCCCCCAACAGCAAACAGAGAAGCAGAAACGTAGGCAGAGCGTCATGTGCGGGGATAGTGCAGCCAGGAAACGCGGAAGTGTCAGCACCCGAGAGAAGCCCGACATGAACCTCATGGGTCCGCGCATGTTCACGTACCGCTCCGGCGAGAGTTTAGGCGAGACCGCTTTGTTCACGAATGCCGCCGTGCGTACAGCAACGGCCATCGCTTTCCGTGCTTCGACTGCTTCCAGTGCCGGATCCGTGTGTGAGCTTGGCGAACTGTCACGAGGAGTGTATTCGCGCACGCTGAAAAGGTTCCATCAACATTTTTTCACGCAGGCCCAGCGGGTCAACTTCACGCAGCGAGTATTTCTCTTCCGGGACTGGCCTCGACCTCGCGTAGTGGAGGTCGCTGAGGTGCTGGAGCTTCGGCGGATCAGTTTCGGCAGCGTGCTGCTCACCGAAGGGGCCTCGCCACTGTCACATTGCTTTTTCGTGCTAAGCGGGTCGGTGAATGTCACCACTCAGCTGGAGATCAATTCGAACGCTGAAGACTTGTCTTTAGTGACCTCGAGTGCTGCTGCCATGAAGAAATCTCGACATCGAGCGCAATTTAAGATCGAACTCCACACTGTCCGGGTCGGTGAAATTGTAGCGTTGGAAACTCTGCTTGAAGACGAAGATTCGACTGCTCGCGTTTCCTACACGGTAGTAGGAGGCTCAGCAGACGTCGAACTGTACGCCTTGAAACGCACTGATGGAAGAGCTTTTCTTGCGAGCAGCTCCATCAACATTGTGCACCAGGTTCGGTCCTTGTGCGCCTCCGAACGTGCTCAGCGGGAGGAACGAATCCAGGTTGCCCGACGAGCTCTCCGTGACCGTGAAACTATTAACAAGAAGCACCAGCTAGAGTTGGAAAACGAGGCATTTGAACTGGGACTCACAGAGAAGCAGCAGCTCCAACGGCAAAAGCAACAGGAACTTGAGGATCTCAACAAAATGTCAAGCCATGACACTTCACGAGGTCTTCTTGGCCTTCAGCGTCCATTCTTGTCACACCTAGATCCAGCCAAACTACTCGTCAGCGTTGACGAAATCAAACCATTAGCCACCGTGGACGATGCTCGAAACCGAGAAATTGAAGTTGACACATCACTAGGTGAAGTGGTGGCGCCACCAAAAATGCTCTCAACCCTCGTGAAGAACTTCATCGTTCGCGACTGGGACACACTTGAAGACGACTACGCACAGCGGTTGACGCTCCAGCTTCCTGTTCGCAGTCCCCTCTCGCCATTATTGAACCGTGCGCCTCCTTCCTTGACTTGTAGATCGGATACAATGCTATTGGCACAAGTGCACACCGCACGGCGAAGACGTCCACCCGCATCGATGTCAGCAAGACATGATGATGAACGACAGACACGAGACGCGCATATGCGCCAGCTCAGCATGAACTACGATGCCAAGATGCACTGGGATCCCGATAAGAAGAATTTCGTCTTGCAGACATCTCCAATGAGCCAAGTCAGAAGGCAACCGCTTCAACCGGGAAGCTTCAATGCTCTGAACTCCAATGATCCGTCCAGACAGGCCGAGGCGAGAACCACTGGAGACCAGAACTCGCAGAGGACAAAGTTGCATTACCAACTACAAACAGCACAGATATCAGCACGGGAGTTGTCAGATGAGCGTACCGACAATCAAGAAGAGCGCTCCGGTGGCATGGGACCACCGCGCACTTTCGTCCCCTTCTCCTGAAAGCAAACCACGACGCGTTTCTTGTCAAATACCTGGACATCTTGAGTCAGCCCCATCGTCAACCGTTCCCTCAGCAACCTCTTGACCCGTGCTGACCAATACTGTTGCTTTATTATTCGGTGGCGTTCTTATGCCCAATATCACACAGGCACATTCGCGTTTTCCTCACCACCGGCGAAGCCACGGGGACTGCTAATTTACTTCATCTCGGTGTCGGGGGCAATAGGGGTAAACGACGAGGTGGAGGGTGCCGGCTTTAATGCTTTCGGGGCGATGACAACTTGACTGCCAACTGACGAAGCCGATGAGGCAAGTGTCCCCAACTGAGATGAGATGCTGGAGAACGCTGAACTAAGTGGGAAACAGTTTGTGCCCTGTATAACACACAGTGAACCGCCACATGGAAACAGTCAGAATCAAGACCCGCGCAGCAAAAATCAGTGCGTTCAGAATAATGCTAGCCTTTGTCCACATACCGGGTTACACGGGACATTTAGCGGGTGCGTGTGTACTGGTTGCATTCCGCTTGAGACTGGTGCTTGCCGGTCATGCTGATGGTGGTTAAGGTGCTGCTGCGCCGGGTTCATATGGGAGAGTTGCGGGTTTGGCTGCTGCGTCATGGCGACAGCATTTGCAGCAGCCACCGAACCCAGATGTGAGTACTGAAGGCACGTCGCTAGCTTGCTTACTTCCTGTTGCAGGCGATCACGATCCCGACGCAGCTCATCGCGCTCCCGCTTCAGGGTCTTAATTGCAGATACAGCCTCTTGCAAGATAGCACTCTTCCGCACGCGGTTGGAGAGCCCCAGCAGATCAACGAGCTCTTCAAACTGTTAGGAAAATACGTTTTCGTTAAAAGAACCGCGGAATGAACAACGAAAACCGTTCCGACATACCTTGACATTCACCTCTTGCCGACGCATCTTCTCACGCGACTTCTTTCGGAACCCTCGATCGTCTTCAGGCGTCGGTGAAGGCGCGCTCATAGTAGACCCACTTCCAATGGTAGAACATCCTCTGGGATCGCATGACACGGTCATGAAGTCAAATTCACTGGCAACCAGTAAGAAAACGCCCGCTCATCCACGCAGGGTGTCATAAAAAAACAAGGAGGAAGAGCGGCACCTACCGCTTAAACGTAGCAGCTCCTCCGAACGAGTTCATGTCATCGTCGTCGCTGCTCAAAATGTTCTGGCACTGCGGACTCGGCAGTTTGGGGGCTGCAGGCTTAATGCTGCCGCCAAATTGCGGTGGTGTCGCCTTCGCTGCTGCAACTGAACCAGGCATCGCCAACGCCGCCGGTTTCTTGTGCTGGTCCAGACTGAAGTTCGCCAGATCGATGGCGTCCCGCGTGGCTCGGTTCATCATAGCAGCATCAGGCTTGACACTGGGGGTCAAGCCCGTCTGAAACAGCGTCGCAAAGTCCTTTCGCGGGGAGCCGAAGCCCAGTCCCACGCCCAGGCCATTGCCATGTTTCAACATCTCTGAGATGCTCGACAACGGGGGCGACGTCAAATGTTGCACAGAGCCACTGCCAGCAGCAGAAGCAGGCTGCTTGGGATTTTGCTGTTGTTGTTGCTGCTGCTGTTGCTGCTCTTCATCCGTGTACCCGAGTGAAAATCCCTTCCAATTGTCGTTGATGTCCGTCTGCAGGAAATACTCGCCCAGGTCCTCGATCTGCAGTCCCGACATGTCCTCGTCGAAGTCCATTGCTGACTGGGTAGAGTATCTATCCATACAGCAACAACTTAGTTGAGACTTCTATTAAAAAACACTCTTTTTTTCGCAACAAGACCACTTTGCAATTGCCTTTGCAAACTGACTGCAAAAAGGTTTCGCACAAATTCTTTACCTTGCTGGTATGCGGCGAACTGTGCGAGCTTTGAGCCACGGCGCCCGCAATGTAAAGTGCTGAGCGCTTTGTCAAAGGAAAAGATGTGGCCACCGGAAGCCGCGCCAGTCGAACGTGGACCAAGGCGTTGATGGCGTCGGCGGGTTCGGACTGTGGCATCACGGCGACGGATATGTGCGTGGACCGTCACGGTCAATGGCGTCCAGCCAATGGGCGCTCCAGGATCACCGTTTCGGCCAATCGCAGTCCACTTGACGCGTGCCTCCAAAGGTGGGGAAGAGCCGAGGCTAGACGGTGTACCGCACATCAAACTTGGACGGCGGGAATCACTGCATATCAGAGCCGCCAGCGCGGGATTTGCACTCGGCGCGCAAAGGAATTGAGTGACCGGAGCGGTGCAGGCAAGCGCTGTACCTATACCGGTGCGTGTACGCACTGCGCAGAACGGAATCCGCGTTGCTTGTAGTGACGGTTGCTATGAATTACGCGTACGAATGGGGCTCCAAGCTAAAAGTTGTAGTGGCACGAATGAGCCAATATAACACGTTTGAACTGCCAGACCGCTTGGAATTGTTTGTCCTTGAACAGAAACTCCTATTGTTAACTGGGAGAATACTTCAAAGATCCGCTTCTGCCTGCATACAGGACCAGATAAGTGCACTTAACTTTCTCTTGAGGAGTTATCGACACTGTGCTGAGACTGCATTACGATCTAGCAACTTGCTACATGTACTATTCGCAATAGTACAGCAACAACCCGAATGCAGAAGGCTCTTCTGACGAGATCACTACCCGAGCAAACCATCGTTTGAGCAAGCTCGCGGTTCAGCAAAATCTACAAGCGCGTGCCTCAATGGACCCCTCTGCCGCACAAGGCAAGCCCTCGTGGGTTACACCTCGCCGTGCACCAATTCACAAATCTTTAGTATTTTTGTTTGCAAAAATCCAAAATTCGCCTATTAATTGAAGGAAAGTGACAAACGTTAATTTCCAACATGTCAGCGATGCAGCAAGTGGAAGAGCCGACGCGCAAGCGGCCCGCGTGGATGGCGCAGGCGTCCGCCGAGGCCCCGAAGCGACTCAAGAGCGACGTCGCCCCAGAGCGGCCGTCGCTGACGCAGCTGCTGTCCAGGAAGGCGGCGGCGGAGCCGCAACTGCCTCTCTCGCAGACGTCGGAGGACTCGGATGTACCACTGGCGAGACTCGCAGCGCAACAGAAGGCCAAGCGCTTGGCGAAGACCAACACTCAGCAGCAGAAACAACAGGCCAAGGCGACGCAGCAGGGCGACACGGTCTTCGAGCTGTCACCCAAGCGCCGCGTGACGGTCCGCAAGTGGAAAGCCATGAAGTTTGTGGATGTTCGCGAGTTCTACGACGACAACGGGGAGGCCAAACCGGGCAAGAAAGGTGGGAGAGTGATGGTCAATGTCCGTGCCAATTGGGTTGTAGAAGCTGAGACGTGTGTGGTGCGTAGGCATCTCACTGACTCCGGAGCAGTGGGAGAAACTCTGCAGCTTCTCGGATGCCATTGCAGAGGCGATCCAGTTGGTGGAGGAGGACTCGGTGGACATGGGGTCGCTAGCTGGCGTCCCGGGCTGCATCTTGAGGCCAGACGGAGACGTGCGAGCCATCGCGTTGCCGGTGGGTTCGACTTTGGAACTGTAGCTTGTGTTGACGAGATTAATCTGATGAAGGGGTGTTGTGTTCTTGGAGTGCAGTTGTCGAGCAAACGTCGTGTCACCGTCCGCTACTTTCGCAACAGCGTCTTGATCGACCTCCGCGAGTTCTACGAGCAGGACGGCGTCTCCAAGCCCGGCAAGAAGGGCATTTCGCTGTCGAAAGATCAGTGGATTTCGTTGCAAGAGGTCGCAGAAGATATAACGGACGCTGCCGATCGTCTATAAACGGTCATGTGACGTTTGGGTTCGTGTTTGGGACGGTGTGCCGTTGCTTGCTTATCGTTCGTCGAATATACCGTCACTGACCGTGGTGAATTGCGTTTGAAGTGCACTTCAGGGTACCAAAAACAACATGTTGGAGATAAATCATGGTGATGGCCGTCTATTTGGCTCTAGAAAACGACATGAAGAAGAGTAAAGCATACGCAGCTAAGGCTGCGTCACCACTAAAATATTTCAAACGACCACACGCTGACGCTTGTGGGGACTAGTGGAGGCTGCCCCCAACACCTCCGAACGTGGGCGCTTCTCTGTTTCGCTGCTCAACGCTTGTGACTCAGACGTGGTGCTTGGAGCTCGTGATTCGGAAGCTGGCTTTGTGGGGGAGGCGTCTTGAATGTCGCTGCACTTGGACCCGTTTGAGGTTACTGCCGGGTCCTCCTGGCTACCGGTACTCGGTTTTGGCTCACGTTTCGGTGACAGCGGTGCTGAATCAGCAGTCGATTTTTCTGCCACCGTCTCGTTCTCTTTTGCCGCTTGAGCGTCGTCACAGTTGTTTGGTGCGCCGTCGTCTTGCTGCGGCTGCTCTTGAGAATTAACAGACGGCTTTTCAACCTTGCACACTGCTTCGTCGGACTGAGGAGCCCCGTTATCTCCTGAAGGCTCGCCGCCACTATCAGCGGAGGTTGGTCGGTCGCCCAAAGATTTGGTTGGCGAGTCGTTCTGCTTACTCGGCACGTAGTACGGATCCTTTGGTTGCTGGAGTTGCTGCGGGTGCACGCTACCAGCAGAGCCGTGACTGAAGTCCGACGGTACCAGGTTGAGACCGAGGACGCTGTTCTTGCTGTCGTGGAAGTCTCCTGGGATCCCTCCAGAGAGCATGGGGTGGTGTCCAAACAGGCCTGCGTTCTGGGGGCTGAAGTCGTGAAGGAGCATGCCGGCTAAGGAAGTGTTCAAGTGGTCACGTCAGTACACCGGTCACAATGAACTGAGCGCATACCCGTTACAAAACGTACTTGTAGGCGACGGTAGAATGCCCGAGAGGTTGGGCGGACTGGGCAGTGCGGCGAGCATGTGGTGACTTGATAGTCCTCCAAGCATTCCCATCTACACGAGACACATAACCGTTAGTGCACTGTTCCCAAAACCCAATGTGACCACGGACAACGTACCCCGTGCTGGTACAGTGGAAGCGACGGTGGGGTGTAACCAACGTGCTCCTTCTTGAGAAGCTGCTGGAAGCCGCGGTGCACCCGCTTCTTCTGGGTCGGCGGTCGGCTGCGCGAGTTGAGCATGTACTGGTCCGGGTCGTTGGTGAGTCCGAGCGACGCGCCGTGCATGCTCTGGAACGACTGCACCGCCGAGCCGTTGGGGGTCGAGCCCATGTTGAAGTTGGCTTCAGCATTGGCCCCCGCGGCCGCTGCAGCTGCCGCCTCTTTCGCTGCCTGCTGTAGCTGCTTCTTCTTCTCGCCAAACATGATCTCGTACTGTCACAAGCAAGAGACTGTTAGTGTCTGGATCCCGGTACTGAGAGGTGAAAACAAGGTGGCGACTCACGTCGTTGTTGTCCTTGGTCTCGTAAGGCTCCCCGTACTCGGTGTACTTGAGCAGGATCTGGTCCACGCTCGTGCTCGAGTACTGGTAGAGCTTGTTGTTGGAGTCGAACACGATGAGCGCGATCTCGCAGTCGCAGAGCTTGGACAGCTCCATGGCCTTCTTGAAGATGCCGTTCTTGCGCTTGGCGAACGTCACCTGCCGGTTGCGGTCGTCCTCGATGCGCTTGATCTGGATCTTCTTGCGGCCCATGGTTCAGTCTGGCGGCACGAATGGTTAGTCTCGACTTTCGGCATCATCACGCGGTTGACGCACCTTTGGAAATAGACAGCCGATATTTATAACCAGGCAAAAGCGGGAGTGCCGTAAAAATACCAGCGACGGTGGACGAAGCGCTCGAGCACCTGGGGCGCGGCGGGCTATTTTTATAGTGGGGGCTGTGGAGCACGCTGCGGCGGCGCTGCAGGGGTTATTTTTATCCGTTTTTCCGCGCTGCGAGGGGACTGCCGTTGCAATCGGTGGAAAGAAGAGACTGGACGTTGTGAAACCCAGCGCATTCATTGCGCGGCAAGGGACGCGATCCTATCTTTAGCGGCCGTTACCGCCGGATGGTATGCTCAAGATCGCCTCTCGTTGAAGTGCGACGACGAGGTCGTTTCTGCTGCTGCGGATCTTTTGGCGTGGATGGCGCTGCTGCGCTGGAAACGGCTCGCCGGCGTCAACGGGAACGCGGCCAGTTTGTTACCGGCACGCGCGAGCGTTCTGCCTGCTGCCGGTACTCCGCGGTCAGTGCTCGCTGTCCGCGCAGTCAATTCATGGAAATGCGTTGATATCAAATGGTGATCGAAGGCTGCACCATCGAAACTGCTGGTAGTTTGCAGGCAGTCACGCCTGCAGCAAGCTTGCTTCATGACTGCAAGCTGCTTGTCCATAGTGATAGGATTGCCTTTCTTAGTGCAACATACACGTCTTAAGTTGCTTCCATATGTCTTTCACGCAACTCAAAATAATGCGCAACATTCGTCTGATTCCGCTCTGACGCGTCACCTCAAGAGGCAGTGAGCGACCAAGTCATGGCGGCGAGCGTGCGCAACACCGCCATCAAGCGCATCCAGGGCGTGCGTCCTGCGTCCTCCGCATGGCTGCAATCTTACTTAACCCGGACCTAATTTCTTCCCTCTTCCTGCCGCAGGATGTGCGCGAAATGATGACGAACCCGAGCGACCAGTACGCAGCAGCACCGCTTGAGGTGCGCAGTAGTCCTTCAGCAATGAAAAAAAAAACATTTGCTCAAGCATTTATTAACATTATGTTTGCACAGACCAACATGTTTGACTGGCATTTCACGCTGAGGGGACCACGCGACACAGAGTTCGAGGGCGGCATCTACCACGGACGCATCATCCTGCCGTCCGACTACCCGTTCAAGCCTCCCAACATCATGCTGCTCACGCCCAACGGCCGCTTCGAGGTGAAGAAGAAGATCTGCCTCAGCATCTCGGCCTACCACCCGGAGGAGTGGCAGCCGGCGTGGGGCGTCCGCCTCATCCTGGAGGCGCTCATCAGCTTCATGCCCACCAAGGGCGAGGGGGCCATTGGCGCGCTGGATTTCCCCGCAGAGGAGCGAAAGAGGCTCGCCAAGCTGGTACTGTACGCTACAGATAAGAAGTTGGTGCTGTTGATATCTTAACCTGCTCGTTTTGTGGATATGACAGTCTGTCGACTACAAGTGTGAGACGTGTGGGCGAGTGGCGGACTTGCTGCCGGAGGTGGAGACGGAGAACGACGAAGAAGCGGAGAAGAAGCCCTCCAAGTATGCGGAACAAATTGCGCAGCTCCACATGCACAGCTTGGACAGCGCATCGCCAGCTAGTGCAGCGGATGACAAAAAGGAAGCAGCTAAATCCTCTTCCGATGCTGAGGATGAAGCTGCAGCAGGCAACGCCGAGCAAAAGTCAAGTGTGGCAACTCAAGAAAAGGCAACAGTTGATAGCACGTCCGACTCGGCAGAGGAGACAGAAGCTTCTAGCTCTACTGAATCGACAGCAGGCGTTGCTACTGCAGCGTCGCAACCAGTACCAACTGCAGAGCCAGCAGCAGCTGCACCGGTAGTGGCCGAGCCCCATCAGGACGTGGACACACGAATTGCTGCTCATAACACTCCTCACGTGCGCGAGCCGGATAGCGTAGACACTTTCCTGCACTACCTGACTGTTGCCATCGTCGTCGCGCTGTTTGCGTTGGTCTACAGAAAGCTGCTGCAGATGCATGGCGTGCTGCAATAGGCTGCGCCGATCTGCAGCAAACGAGCAGAGTTCAGTTTGGGTTAGAGAGAAGCGATTGTGCGCAAGTATTATTTGCATGAGGTAGCTTGTTCACAAACAGGAGAAGCTATCCACTCCTACAGCATTTCGTCTATTGTTTGTGTTCTTCCAGGATTTCTTGCATAATGCTGTTCGCAAGCTCTGGATGAACACGGCCGCCGCAGCGCTTCATCACTTGGCCTATAAAGAAGCCGAAGAGCTGGGTCTTGCCCTTCCAATACGCCTGCAGGTTCTTCTTCGCTTTCTATTGTCACAGAAATGTTAGCGCAAAATATCAAGCTGAGGCAATAAATACTTAAGCAATAGCACTACGAACCGGGTCATCGAGAACAGCTCGGCAAAGGGCACGGATTTCTTCGGGGTCCCGAATCTGCTTCCAGCCCTTTTCCTCCACAATTTGCAGCGGTGTCCTCTTCGCCTCATTTTCGTAGAACATGAGCTCTAGCACATCCTTTGCAATTTTGCCTGAAATGGTGCCGTCCTGAATGAGATCAATCAGTGCACCAAGCTCCGTGGCCTGCACAGGGCTACTGGCAATATCGCCATTGGCCGCCTTCAAGTGTCCAAACAAATCGTTCAGCACCCAGTTCACAACCATCTTTGATGGTCGAGAGTCCAACGCAGCAATCGTCTCGAAATAATGCGCAGCACCAGGCTCGTTCACAAGCACAGAGCTTTCGTACGGCGTGAGGTCATACTGAGCACAAAGTCGGTCCTTCAGTGCGCCTGGAAGCTCCGGCAAGTTTTCGCTAATCTCCTGGATTAGAGTCTCCGGTACAACAAGAGGGGGCAGGTCTGGCTCCGGGAAGAAACGATAGTCCTTTGCTCCCTCTTTTGACCGCATCCGTTTCTACGAATGAAACAGTAACAACCGCACACATTCAGTTAATCGGTACCACGAGAGAGCAGGCGCAGGAAGTGCCCAGACTTACGGTTTCTCCCGTGGCAGCATCAAATGAACGCGTCTCGCGATGCACTTCTCCGCCTTCTTCCTCAATTAGAGCAATTTGTCTCCTGGCCTCGTACTCTGCAGCTCGCATCATATTGCGAATACTGTTCATGTTTTTCACCTCCACTCTTTCGCCAAAAGGTGCGGCAGTGCTGGAAGTAAGTGCGTGGTGGAGCATCTCCACATCGGCGCCCCTTCCGAGATTCGTGGGTCGCACGCTCACATTCAAATCGCAGCGCATCGACCCTTCCTCCATGTTTCCGTCACACACGTCCAAATGGCGCAACAAGTGCTGCAGCTGACGCATGACCTGACCCGCTTCCAGCGGACTTCGGAGATCTGGCTCCATTACAATCTCCAACAGCGCCGTACCAGCACGGTTCAGGTCCACCACAGTGTTGTGCTCCTCCAAGTCGTGATTGCTCTTGCCTACAATCCACAACAGCAAAAAAGTAAATCACTCCGTAGATCCTGAACACACAACACACACTATACACAAACCTGAATCCTGCTCAATCTGGATACGAGTGATTCTCACACTCCTCGGAATCACATCCTATACAAAAATCCCGTTATAAGGCACTGCATCTCCTCACCACATTATTCCACCAGCTCACCTCCTGCTTCGTGGCCTGTTTCGCTTTCCGCTTGCGCAGCGCCTCGTTCTTCTCCTTCCTGGACTTGTACTTGGACGCGTCGAACGTCGTCTCCTGCTCTTCGATCCCACCTTCTCCATGCTCACTCACAATTGCTGATGCCGGCAGTTCGAAGTGCAGCGTGCCACCTGACGCCACGGGTGCTCGCTGCTGTGTCAACTGGTAGCCCAGCGGCATGTCGCAGTAGAAATAGTGTTTGCGCTCGAACAGCGAGCGCGGGTGCACCGTCGCATCTACTGCCAGGCCTGTTCGGATGGCCTGGCGCACACACTCGCGGTTGAGAACCGGCAGCGTGCCCGGCAGCGCCGCGTCGAATAAACTGACGTGGCGGTTGGGCCTTGCGGACGCCAGCGTGGCAGCGGCAGCGCCGCTCATGAGCTTGGAGCGGGACAGCACCTGCGCGTGCACCTCCAGGCCGATGCAGACCTCCCAGAGATGGCCGCTCGGGCCGCGCAGCAACTGCAGCAGCGGTTGACGCGCGCCATTAGCGGCGACTTGGGCCATGATGACAGTTGCGAGCCGCTCGTTTGTTTAGGCGAATACGGAGGATTTTGATTGGCGGAGTTTTGGCGTATTCACATTTTTTGGGTGTGGTCTATTCTCAATTTTGGACCATTTTGAATTTTAGTGAGCTCAGAGGCGAGACTGGAGTTTCTTGAGGTCGGTGAGGATGGCGTTGGTGGTGGCTTCCGGGTCTTCGAAGACCATCAAGTGCGATGTGTTGGGTAGTGGCGAGTGATTCTTGTAAATGCTCGGGTATGTGGAAGCGAAGTGGTCGAACACGCTGCGGTCGAAGAGCTTCGTGCGGTCTCCGCTGTGGAAAGTGACTGGGCAGCGGGGTGCAGCCAGCTCACTTTCCGTCAGACACAACCTAGAGCCAGAGTAGACAGAAGCTTCAATGAGCGGGTCACAAGCAAGCACCGCGGCCTGCTGGTCCTCGTCGAACACCACCGCGCCCTTGATCCAGCTCGCGAGTGCCTCTCGGTCCCACGCAGCAAAGTTCTGCCAGTTCTCGAAATGAGAGACGGCAGCTTCCATTGAAGACCTACCATACAGCGACAAATCAACCACGCAAAAGAGATAGTTAGTTCGATAGCACATGCACGCTAAATATCCCCCCATTCGAATCTTTCTTGTTCCACACACGTACCATTTGCTCTCACGCGCCATTGTAATCGACACCAGGAAGTCCGCCTTCTTATCATACGGCGCGTCGATCTCTCCGTAAATCGGCTCGAAGAGAATGAGTCCGTCAAAAGTACCGGGGTGCCTGACCTCCGTCGCCCAAAGCGCCGCAGCGCCCATGGAGTGGCCAATGCCAATCAACGGACCGCCAGCCCTGGGCCCACTCAGCTTCTGCACTTGTTTCCACGCTGCATCGGCACTGATCTCCGTCCAGTTGTTCATTGGGTGCTTCACACGCACTGCCTTGGGGTCGTCTTTCTTGTGATACACCAAACCAGGCACCGATGCATCACGATTGACTCCGTGGAACGGCTGGTCGTACGTCACAAACTCCTCCACTGCACCCTGCAGCAGTGGCGAGAGCTTCAGACGACGGATAATTGGATCCCACACCTGTTTACAGAAGCCTGTGGCATGTCCGAACAGCAGCGTAGCTCCCGGTTTGGCCATGACTCAGCCAATTCGAAAGTGAGGCTTTGAAACGCAAAATGGTCGATTACGAAACAAATTGGTCGCGATTACGAGCTATAGTCCCAAATGATACCTGCACCTGCATCTTACACCTTACAGCCGGGAATCTGCGGCGCGGAAGCATTCCAAAGCTGCGAGGTCCGAGACGATGGCCTTCGCGCAGGTTTCTGGGTCCTCGAACACCATCAGATGCGACCTGTCAATCATGGGAGCATGGATCTTGTAGATTTCAGGGTTGCGACCAGCGATCTCTTCAAAAACCGCTGGGCGGTACAGTCGTGTCAGACTGCCGCTGTGGAACGTAATGGTGCACTTGGGCTTCGCTTGCTCCTGCTCCGAAAGCCACAGCCGACCACCAGAATATATGGATGCTTCGATGGCCGGGTGGCACGCCAACACAACAGTACTGCTATCGTTGTCATCGGGAACAACGGCTCCTTCCATCCAGCTCGCAAGGCTCTCACGGTCCCACGACGAAAAGCTTTTCCAGTTCTCAAAGAAGGCGACCGCATCTTCTCTCGAATCCCTACATTAACAAGATTCAACATTAATATGAACATTCGACGAAATCATCGGACGGACACCAACCACGTGCAGTACAGTACCATTTCCACTCGCGTTTCAACGTAACATCCGCCATAAAATTGTACGTTCCCTTCCTCGTTGGCGGCCCGTAGATTGGCTCAAACAGCACTAGTCCCTTGAACGTCCCGGGGCTAGTCACCTCCGCCTTCCAAAGTGCCGCGGCGCCCATCGAGTGGCCGACACCAATCACCGGTCGTCCAGCAGAGCCCAAGGCCTTTGCCTTCTCCAGAAGCAATTTAGACCCTAAGGCAATTGTGTTATTCGCCGGGTGGGTCACGTGGGGCCCTCTTTCGTCCACGCGTGCCGCCTCGCTGTTGTCCCGATTGGCTCCGTGGTACGGCAGATCCAAGCTCACGAAATCTACGCCAGCTGTAATCCGCAGCAGAGAGGATTGCTTCATGCGGCGGACGATTGGGGCCCACATCTCCTTGCAAAACCCCGCGCCATGCGCGAACAGCAGCACGGGTGACGTCGCCATACCCAGCGCAACTTCCCTCAGCTCAACTTTTGGCGAGGCGATATTCCCCAACCCTTAGTGTACCCAGGGCATAATCAGATTTATTTTTACGACCGACTCTCGAGTTTGCTATTCCGATTGGTTCTTACGACTCC
Source organism: Phytophthora ramorum (assembly GCF_020800215.1). NCBI lineage: Eukaryota > Oomycota > Peronosporomycetes > Peronosporales > Peronosporaceae > Phytophthora > Phytophthora ramorum. The sequence continues at coordinate 4,951,447 of NW_027150647.1, forward strand.
CATTTATTGTGCTTTGCGGCCTTTTTGGCACTTTCGCCTCTAATTCGTACGAGTTGTCACGAGATAACGTTAACTATAAGTCGTACTCGAGTACGGATTGCTGTAAATCGTGCATACAGTGCTGGCCAAAAGGATAAGACACCCCCTGTTCGAAATTCTAGTGCAGCATTGCGCGCGGCAAACTTGGACCAATGCATGCCACGGATTCGTTGAATCCGCCAATAAAATTGGAGCCTGATCGGAGCTGAACTCAGAGATTTTCAATACAAGGGAAAATGATTTGATTATGGTTTGACGAACTAAATGGCTACATTATTTACATTATTGAGACGTACTTCCACACTTCACTTTGCATCTTGTTGCCCCCCCCCCCCCCTCTCTAGTGGATTATTCGTACGTGCCACGAGTTCATTATTCAGACCGGCCACGTTCCACACACTTACGTCGTACAGTTCTAGCCACGTCCGCTGGAAGTAATCCCAGAACCCACGCCACTTAGCTTTGGAATACTCGATTCCAGCTGCACCACAACGCTGGCGAATCTCACGCTTCACCCATTTATTGCCGTTCTCGATGAGACTATACTCAATGACAGTAAGCATGTCGAGAACACCACGCGTCATAGCTATACCGCACTTCTTTTCCGGGATCAGGAACCTTTTCATAGCGCGCCTGAGCGCCTGCTTCAGGTGGAATAGGCAGCCGGTGACGATCGCATTGGGGAATTGCGTCTGCAAGGCATCAATAAGTGCGCTCTCGAAGTCGCATACTACTTCAGCAGGCTCCAACTGTTGATCAGTGCCTTGTACGACAAAGTGTATCATGTCCCAAAAAGGATCCCTACTACGAGAAGTGCTCAACACGTAGTACACAGGTACAAACAGCCCCGAAGCTCGGTCGTGCACCATAAAGACCACACACTGTTTGTAGCCACGAGGTCCGCAACGGAATGTACCGTCGACGATAAGTGTAGTTCCATGGTAGCGCAGTAGATTCACAAGGGAAGGGTGCGCCCAACCAATTAGTCGCGTTGGATTGTTTAGATTTTCTCGGTTAATCGTGACGTAGTGAAACTGAAAGATGGAAACGGCTTCGTTCAGCGCCAAAGAAAGTGGCGGAATTTCAATTGCTCCATGTACATCTCCACTGAAGTGTCGACTGCACACGACGAAGAGCTTGGGACTCAGATAGCCCGCGCACGACGTTTCCTTTATCTGCACCGTAAAATTCAATTCGCACTGCATCCCACACGAGTCGCGCAGGAAGCGCAACCTGTTCGACGGTCATCGTGTCAACTCTATCCTTCATTGTACTAATGACGTCGGCAAGGCTAGCCCCAGTAGCATCGACCTTACGGCAGGTGTGGGGACGCCCAACCGTGTAGCCCGTCGTTCCAACGAAGAACGCTATGGTCCCGACGCACCCTTGACGCCAATGGCTGCAGCGAAACGATATCTTCCTCGACAACGCCCATGCACGCGTATACTTATAGCCACCAAAATAGCAAGTAGTCTTCTCTTGACGCACTTGACCCCTGGTATGCCCCGGTACAACACTCTTTGAAGACTCAAAACCGAGGGCGTTACCCGGGGGATCTTGTCCTGGCGATTGTATTTTGCCAAATGAACCTCCTTCACGCTAACACCTCCCTGGTGGAGGGGTCACGTGGCCTACAGAACACCATGCATTTTCAGATCCCAAAGCTGATCCCTGCAAAACCGACATATGTACAAAATCTGATCTGTACCGTATATGATCCCTACTGGAGGTTATCGGCCAGATGGACTCAAGTGTTACTGGCAGCATCTGGAAGACGAGCCTAAAGTGTGCTTTAGCCGCCAGAACGGAGGCGGGTCTGTGATGGTGTGGGCGGCTTCAGGGTCGACAGGACTACGGCTCTTGGGTTTTTAAACGGTACGCAAGACTCCCGCACGATACATTTACCCGCTCTCTGAGTATCTGCTCACAGCGGCTCATTGACGCTTTGGTACCGAGTACACGTTTCAGCATGTTAATGCAAGCATTCACACTTCAAAAGCAACCAAGGCATTTCTGAAAGAGCATATAAGCAACGTAATTGATTAGCCTGCGCTATCACCGGATCTGAATTCAATCGAAAACATGTGGGGCTACTTAGCTTGCAAGGTGTACAAAAGTGATAAGCAGCATTTGACGAAGGAGGACATCATTCAAGCGATCAAGTACCAATGGGAACAATTGCCGGTAGAGTATCTCGAGAAAATCATTTGTCGATGAAGAAAATATGTATTGAGGTAATTGAGGCTGAGGGTATGACGATTAACGGTTAACGTTGCCCTGAACATGTTCGACTTCAATTTAGTCTATAGTGAACCAAGTCATTTCCCCTGTCTTATCCTTTTGACCAGTGTCCAAATCAGACCCTTGTATTAGAAGTCTCTGAATATTGCCCCAATCGCGACCAAAATCGGCTTGCTATATCAGCGTAAAGCCACACTAACTGGTCATAGTTTAAGTATATAACTCACGCGAATAACAGAGTTAGTCTCGGATTCATGGGGTGTCTTATCCTTTTAGCCAACTCTGTACCTCATACTCGCTCATTATGTGCTTGGGCGATCTGAAAGCATTATAACAGCCCTACACTAACCACAGCATTTAGTGTTAATGACGGAATAGTTATAGTTTTAATATAGCGTTATTAACACTATGTTATGTGAACCCCCAAAGCAGGAAAAAATAATACTGATATAAGTCGAGCGGGAGAGAAGTAACGGAATAGGACAACGTCTTTCATTTTCATTTTCCACCTTTATTCTAGTCTCACGTCCACTAGTTCGCCATGCAGCCCAGACTATCTTCCAGCTCTCTGCCCAGCATGGCAACGCCTGACGTATCGGTGTCAGTCACGTCATCCACGCCAAGACGGCCTCACCTTGTTGTCGCTGCTATGGAGCGCGTGAGATTACTTGCTGGTGGCCGACGGCGCGATGTAGAAGAGATCTCTCGGGCTGGTAGTGACGACGGCAGTAGCGATGTGCCGCCCGCCTCCCACCATCTCATCAGAAAAATGCTACAGGAAAGCGTAAGCGGCAAGTTCAGCACGTCATTATCAGGCAAGGGAGACTCACCGTGGTCAAGTGGATGGTGATAGCAAATGAGGAGAGATCGCTCTTTCTATTCAAGTGCACAATTGATGCATTTCCTGCCTGTTTCAGGGCTGCGTCAGCATCAGTCAACTACATGAAGGCGTCTCGTTGGTGGCACGGACGCAATAAGGTTTTGGCGGCATTATCGGAGCCAACGCATCGTATTTTTGGCCAGACATTACAACCTGGAGTGCGTAAACACGTGATTCCAAAAACATGATCCGGACGTGGTTGAAAATGTGATCCCTCGACCGCATGGATACACGACGAACTCCTAGAAGAATTTCATCGTCGACGGAAGGCCGGTTTGAAGTTATCATCTCCACTGTTTGTGACTGTTGCTCAGCATCTTCTCACATCGTCCAATCATGACGAGTACACCAGGGCGTTCGTACGTCCAGGGTCCGAAGTGACGTTTTATGACCGGCTAAATCTACGATGGGTGCAAAATTTCCAGGACAGATTCAACATTGTCCAGAGGAAGCAGGCAGGTAAAAAGCAACTGAGCCCCCAAAAGCAGATGCAGACTGAAAAAGAGGTAGCGTATCACATGGGGGTACTGAAGCGTGGGTTTAATTCTGGAGAATCCATCGATGAGCGAATGGCAAACATGGATGAAACTTATTTTCTTCTGGATATGGATAACTGAAAACACTGAGCATCAAAGGTGATCACATACGTTATGCTGACATTGTTTCCGGTAGAATTGGTATGACGATGGTAGTTTTGCTGACAAGAGGTACTTCTGCACACATCCGAACGCCAATGATGATCTTCATAAACGATGGCTGCTATTATCTCATCCGCGGTGTTCCTGACACCGTACCTAGTATGTCATATTTATTATTGTTCTTACCGTTTTTGTTGGTACGTCATATTTATTATTGCTATTACTGTTTTGTTGGCATGTTTGATAACATGTCAGAATTTAATTACATGTAGGTGTAGCTTATCAGACTGCAAAAAGGAATTCATGTCGTCAAAAATATTTGCACAATGGCTGGGCGAAGGCCGGGTAACTCGGAGACTACCTCGCAGGCAAAAGATGATTCTCTGGCCAACAATTACAACGGCCTTGCTCTCACGGAACTTGTCAAGGTCCAGCTGGAGCAGCTCAACAGTGAGCTGCGTTTCTCCCCTCCAAATGCGACACACCTCCTTCAGCCAGCTGATTTTTTTTGCCATTTCAAAGATAAAAGACACCTGGACAAAGCGGTGGGAAGCCAACAAAGTTGAAATGATCAGGGTAAACGAATGGCAAAATGACGTTCAAAATAACGGATCATGGTCGGCGCATTACGCAATCCAGGTAAGTCTTCTTTTTACAACATACGGCTGATGCCGTCCAAAATGCGAACAAACAAAAACAAAGAAGAGCAGCATCATGTATCCTCAGAAAGCGATGATGTGATGCGGTCTTGCGACTGAAAAGGGCAAATGAAGTGTGGATCAGCTAGGCGAGGAGCTCCAGTGCAGTATTGCAGATCACTATAGGCATTTCATGGCAAAAACAAGTCGGTGATGACGATGTTGGCTCGTGTGAGCAAGACGAAGAGGTTTTGTTAGAAGCCGACGTATTGGAATACATTAATAAAAAAGATATCATTGCAGAACGCGGAGATTAACACTATTTAACTGTACACTGGTTAGTGTTAGTGTTCAATTAGCATTATTAACGCTAATATATGTGAGCCTTCACAGACGCCAGCCTGACAAATTATGTTAATAGGTCTAATTGCTGTGGTTAGTGTTGCACGACTTGTGATCGCTTTGGAACTTTCTAGAAGTGCCATTTTCTGACCTTGCTGTGTATGAAACACGACTTCGGAAAGACCCATTCAAAGAACCTACGGTTTAGTGCGATGTACGAGTACGAGCTAATACATGAAATAGCAGGACAAACCGGTTGCAAAGCACCGTACATTAACTTAGGCAAAGGTTGAATTAGATAAATTGCACTAAATAAAATGTAATGAAGTACACCGACGTGTACCCATGCTACATAAAGAGTGACGGGATGTCCCTCTTTAGTGTCCATGGTACGTGGTATCGGTTGCCGGTGAGCGAAACATTGGGCACTTGTTTAGCTTTTAATATAGGTGACTTAGAGTTTGTAAGGATCAAGTTTGGCTCACCTATAAAATATATTCAGTCTTTAACCTACTGTCTAAGTCGTAGTCGGTTCCCTTAGGCCGGGAACCGTGAACTTGTTGTTCACCGAGAGCTTACGCTCTCTAGCACTTCCTCTGCGCAAGGTGCTGTGTACAAATTATACGTGTGATCCATTTGGATGTCAAGCTATAATGTTTTTACAGCTTTCTCAAATGGATATCTTTCAACCTCGGGCATGCTTCTCATCTACGCGTAAGGGAGGGCGGAATAACTATTCAGTGACTCAATGGGAGCTGCTTGCCAACTATTTACGTCATTCGCAAGTGCCATGATATTATATGGGGCCGACACTTCACGCTTATTATAGATCACAAGGCACTCGTGCAAATAATGAAACAAGAATGTCCGCACTGGATGTTATACCGTTACTTTGACACGATCATATCGTACAACTTCACATTGGTTTATTGTCCTGGTGTCCAAAACGTGCTTCCGGATGCACTAACAAACCCTGTCACGGTCAACCAGGTCATTGATTCGCGCAAAGGCATCAACGTTTTCGTTGATACGTACAACCTGCTTCTGTGAAATGAAATAGTACTAATTATTTTGGAATCTAGAAGAAGAAGTAGTAATGGCGCTTGGGAGAAACATTTGGCCGCTCGATCTTGGCGTGACGTCATGTCCTGCGCCTCGGTCAGAGCAAGCGAACCGCGTGGATGACGAAGTCGTATCACAGACTACAGCAGCAGCGGCTCCGCTTTCACCACCTCCTACCACGAGCCGAGCACAGTCAGAAGTGAAGAAAAACAAAATGAAGAGCCAAGTTCTGAACATGCACCAGATGGAATCCGATGAGTTCAACTGCGAGCATTTTTTTGACGCAATTCGTTTCAAAAATGTTTTTGGCTCAATTATACCAGATTATGTAAATTTGACGGGTCACTCATTTCAACTGAGGTTGAATCCCTGTTGATGCCCTAGTAGATCTCCCAGAAGGATTCTAATACGAAGTTGGGTCGGATAGTGACTTCGAAGACGAATGTAACCTGTTTCAGCAAGACAATGACGGCATGCATGAGATGGACAACTCTAGCTGGAATAAATTTTTGATGAAGCATGCACCGGTATGTCTGTAATCTATAGAATAACACTGGTGATACTATGAGAATTCTATAGCCCCCCGTTATGATATTCTATATTCGAACGATATTCGAATTTGCAGGTTTGCTATTCTGTATGATCCTGAATATAGATGAGCTGAAAGTTGTTGGAGCTAATGGTCTTGACGAAGGAAAGCTCGCAAAATGCTAGAATAAGCTCGTCAAAAGCTTGGACAAGCGCCAGCTACTCCAAAAGTTGACATTCCGTTGATGGACACGAAGTCGTACCCACTTGCCAAACGTACCCATTTCAAAGCAACGTCACACATATATAGCTTGCAACAAGGATCTATTCAGGTCTATGCCGATGCGCTACGAGAAATGTATCTTCCATATGCACCTACCCGCGTTGTCCGCGGCACCACACGGCCGATGTCGCCAAGATGGCGTGCATGTACACCGAAGCGGCGGCCACCTCGCCATCACCATGACTACCTATAATGCTCAGATGTCCACTGTGAGCATCACCTACAACGTATTGTCGTAGCCGTAACCATTTGTGCGGTTGAGTCACATTTCTCACCTGAATTGGAGTAGCTGGCGCTAGTCCAAGCTTTTGGTTCCACCCGTGTCCTCGTGCCACGTTGATTAAATGCAGAGATTGAAGCAGTCAACGATTGGTGGAATCTAGATAATCTGACTAACGGCTGGCGGAACCGATTGAAGTTGTTAGCGCCAAACGGAGGGACCCCCGTCAGGATCCGCCGCGCGCGCGGACCAATGTTTCATTTCGGAATTTGCCGCCTCTTGAACCAACTTCTAACCGCGGTGGTGCCTACCACAACACAGCCACCACGCAGCTGCTACCCAAGCTGCGGTCGGCCACGCTGCTTTGAACATCCGCCTCCATGCTCGTAGCATCCACGCCCCAGTTGGTGATATGGCGATAAAGGGTAGGATGGCAGAGTAGAACGTTCTTTACGGGGAAGTTTAGAGTAATATCCGATGAAAACATCTAGACGTATAGTAGAATTGAATTTGATTAATGTGTATTAGAACTGACATAGAACTACTAGTTTGTCTTCAACGTCGATCAATCCAAATAGTGATCGGGAATGGGTTGGCCATGCAATGTCTTGGACATGAATGTGTCGTATTCTATGTCGATCGGTGGGATCGACTTCCTCTCTGGTGAGCGATAGTATTCGCCCTCTTTGCACATGCAAGGTATCTTAATTAGCAGCACCGTATAGAAATCTTCTGCGATTGATTCCATCATCTGCATTGTTTTGATGAGGAACTTGAAGAAGTTGTTTCTTTTCGCGGCGAGGTAGCCTTCACGACCTTATATCCAGAGGGTTTTCTCGCCGATGGTGCCGTCGGACAGCATATTAGCATGACATGCCTTGTGCTTCTCTAGTCTTTCGTTTTTATTCTCGAGAAGTAATTGAGACGAGCTTTGATTAGCTCGAGCGAGATCTAATACCGCAACACGTTTGTATTAGCATAATGTCAATAGGAGCACACACACACACACTTGTACCTCGGAAATCTACATCGACGTGTTCAGCTCCTAAGCCATCCAATGATACTCGTGTTCGCATCTTCCGAAGAGGTGGAATTCCCCATTCAAGTCGGACTTTCTTTTACAGGTAGAGCACCTTCTCACGAACTATACGCTCAGACTGGGTCTCATTAAGGGACAGAACGAGACGGTGACCTGTTCCCAGCCACCCCAGGGCGATGGCACGCTCACTTAGAGTCATCTCTGCTGCGATTCGACAATGAGTCTTGGCTGGCGGACAGCCATATTAATCTTTGAGAGAGATAGCCTAGTAAAGAAAGTAAAACGTACCACCTGGCTTCGCGTTTCGCGCAAAAGGAGAGCGGTAGGTTGTACATGACGATCCAGACCATTCAGTCGTACATATTCTGAGCTGAATGGCGATGAGAGAGCTCGTCTTCGCCGTCGTTGCGTCAAGAATGTCCGCGTCATAGTCTTGGTGCTCTCGCTGTGCATGCTGGACTAGATTAGAGTACCCATTTTGATGGCTTTGCTTCCGCACCGTGCCGCAACGACAGCGTAAATATTTAAAAATCACCTCGTCGTTTTCATCGCGGCACGGGCGGAAGTAATAGCCCGAAACTCTAGCATTGGAGTAGGCACAGCGTGGGGGGCACCTGACGTGAACCAAAGTGCTTGGGCTGCTGACCTTTTTGAGAGGAGGAGGGGGACTGAAAACTGAGAGTTGTGGCTTGTGCACAAGCTGTAAGTACGGTTCCACGCGCTCATGAATGGTTGGTCCCAATTGATGGTTGGTGATGGTAAAAAAAAACTTTGTAAAAAGTCTAAACTCATATATAATGCGATATCATTTATCCAGAAAACACAATTATCGTCGATGTCAGCTGAAACGCGTAATTTACTGTTTTTCTCAAATAATGCTATTGACAATGCTATTCTGCCTATGAGGCAAAACAAACTGGTAGTTTGTTCGCACGTTCATCTATTCAGTGATCACGCTCACACACAGCACAAACATCGCAACCAAACTATGCAAATGTTCGAAGTTAAACCATTGCAATGGCCGTCCACGCGACACACCAGTCGTTGAGCTATGGTGAATTTCCCCCATCGCCAGCAGCGTACGGTTCCAGCTCCGCGAGGTCTTGTGAGATTTTCTCCGCAGCAAGGGCGGGATTTTCGAGCACCAACACGTGTGAATTACCCTCCATCGGGTCTCTCATAGTGTATATGTGTGGCAACTTGCTCTGAAGAGACTCGAATCGGTCGCGAAACCACATCTTCGAGCGACTTCCCCAATGGAAAGTGACAGGGCACTTGGGTTGTTCCAACTCGTGCTTCGTTAACCACAAAGGTTTCTGGCAATACAGCGACGCCTCAATGTTCGGATGACAGGCCAGCGTGAAAGTGCCATTATCTGACTCAGCAAGAGCACCACGAAGGTATCCATCCAGCGTCTCGCGGTCCCATTTTGCAAAATTCCTCAAGTTGTAGAAATACTCTTGAGCTGCAGCTCGAGAGGGCCAGGTAACAGCACGTTGAAGAGTGAGAGAGACCAAGAAGTCGACCATATAGTCGGTCTCGGGTGTGCTCTGGGCGAGCACGGGCTCAAACAAAATGAGCCCCTCGAAAGTTCCTGGATGAGCCACTTCCGTCGCCCAAAGTCCTGCCGCCCCCATCGAGTGGCCGACGCCGATGAGTTTGTGCTCCATTTCCCCCTCAGGGTCCTCCGTCTTCACCTTCTCTTTCCACGCGGCCACTTGTTCCTGCACCGCCCTCGCCGCCCACTCCACAAGGTCGTGCTTGCCATTCCACACACGAGGAGCTCTTGGGTTGCTCAGATCCACGTGAAACGACTGCAACGCGGCGGGGTCGCGCTTATCGCCGTGGTACGGGAAGTTGAACGTGACGACATCCGTCGGGACGTCCTTGAGCATTTGCAACTCGCTCAGACGACGAGTGATTGGATCCCACGTATCCTTGCAAAACCCGCTGCCGTGGGCGAACAACAGCGTCACCTTCGTGTTGCCAGGCATCGTGGCTTTCGTCTTCCTGCTCCAATCGAGAAATGGGCAGTGGATGGCAGATCGACGCATGCAACTGCTTGCTGAGCTTCCACGTCGAGTCCACGCAGCGTGTCATACTCGTGGCGTGGTTGACGTCACCCAACTTGAAGGCGCAACAGCTCAGTTACCAATTTGCATCCAAAGATGACTCGAGCACCGGCAGCGACGCTGCTGTTCGTGCACGGCGGTGGCTTCTGTAAGAACTGCTGGGACCCCATCGTGCGGCGGCTGAAAGGCGCACCGCAACTCGCTGGCGCCGAGTTCGTGACGTTCGACTTCAACTGGCACGGCAGTAACTATGACCACTCGGTGGCTCCCCAAGTGGATCGCAGTAACCCGGACAAGCCGCGTGTGAGCCACCCGGCCAAGGACATTACGGCGTGGGCGCCGCAACAAGTTTGGCAGCAAGTGCAGCAGATTCGAGCGAACCAAAGAGCTCAAGGCCAGAGTGACCAGACGCCGTTGATCGGCGTTGGTCACTCCATGGGGGCCATGGCGCTCTGGAAGACGGAGGTCATGCACCCTGGCACCTTTGCTGCCCTTAGCCTGTTCGAGCCTGGCTACGGGATCCGCAAACCGGAAAACGACTTCACCGTTGACTTTTTGGTGGCGTTGGCACTGCAACGTGAAGCTAAGTGGTATGTTGTAGGTTGTGCTTCGTGAGTGATCTATTAAGTGAGTATGTTCTGATCCTTGCTAGGCCTACGCGACTGGCAGCGGAAGATCACTTCTACAAGCTCCGGAACTTTGCTCGATGGGATCGTGAAGCTCTTGCTGGTTATCTTCGTGGTGGTCTTATCGACGAAGAAGATGGTTCGGTTGTGTTGGCGTGTCACCCGTTGATCGAAGCCTCACTCTACTGCCACACACCGTTGCACCTTACCGATGAGCTCCAGCAACGCCCTCGCTGCCTCATTACCTTCCATGGGGGCGGCCGATCCAAGATCCACAACGGAAAAGCGTTCGGGGAAATGGCGGCAAAGTTTCCCGAGATTTACCGAACGCGTCCATTGATGCCTGGTCTTTCGCATGCGTTGGTGATGGAGAACCCAGCTCAATGTGCCAACGTGGTGCTGGAAGACCTAATGGGTCTCTTTCCTGGTGATGAAGCGCTGCCACATTCGCGACTGTAGGCGGGTGAAGCGAAGATTTCCTCATTTTGTACGCGTAAACCATTCACAACAACAAAGCAAAAAGAATTGGCAAGTGTACTGCTCGATAGGACAGTCCATGTTATTGCCTTCTCGAGTTAGATGCGGCTTGCTGGGGCCTGCCGGAATGGTGCCGTCTTCGCCAGATCACTCAAAATCTTGTTGGCAGTCGTGGTCGGATCTTCAAGCACCAGCAAGTGAGAGCATTTCTCCATGGGTGCACCAATCGAATAGATGTCGGGGCACTTGTTCACTGCAGCTTCAAAGTACGGCGTAAAGAACATGTTCGAGCGCTCTCCTCTGTGGAAGCGAACGCTGCACTTGGGTCGTTTCAGTTCGTCGTCCGAAAAGTGAAGGATGTCGTGGCAATACAACGACGCCTCGATCTGCGGGTGGCAGGCCAACACCGTCTTCCCCGTCGCTTCATCCTCGACGAGAGCGCCCTCCACATATGCAGCGAGGGACTCTCGGTCCCACGAACTGAAGTTCTTTAGAGTCGCGAAATACTCCTCCGCCTGCTTCCTGGACGACCACGTCGACTCCCTTTGCAGCGTCACAGACACCAGGAAGCTCGTGACCTTGTCCCCCATCTCACCGTCCTCGAGTCCGTACACAGGCTCGAACATAATGAGGGCGTCAAAGGTCCCCGGGTCCTTCACCTCCGCGTTCCAGAGAGCCCCCGCCCCCATCGAGTGGCCGACGCCAATGAGCGCCGGTCTCGACCCCTGAGCGTCATGTTTCTTCCGCAATAAGTGCACTTGATGCTGCACTTCTGCGGTCGTTGTAGGCAGCAGATTTTGCGCCGGATGCCACACGCGCGGGCTTTTCGTGTCCTCGACCTCGAGTTTGGGCGCAACAGACTCGTCGCGTTTGGTTCCGTGGTACGGGAAGTCGAAGGTCACGAAATCTGCAGCAACCTGCTGCACCAAGGGCGAGACCTTGAGTCGGCGGATGATTGGGTCCCAGATCTGCTTGCAGAAGCCTCCGCCATGGGCGAACAGGAACGTAGCTGCTGGGGTCGAGGGCATGGAGATAGCGAATGCGAATTGCTGACGTGAACAAAATGTGCGGTCCTCTATTTGAGTGGATTAGAGCTTCAACTTGCCTTCGCGAAAAATGACTAAAATGTCACTGTAGTTCGCATCGCCACATTTACCTACAAATTCGCCTTTGAAATGATCTTGGACGCGAACGGGGGGAGCTGTTCCAGTTCCGCGGCGATATTCGCAGCCGTCAGGGCTGGATTTTCCATCACGACCAAGTGTCCGAGGCCTTTCATCCCCTCGCGCACAGTGTAAATGTGCGGACACTTGGCCTCGACGGCCTTGAGCATCTTCTCGAAACACATTGTGGACTCGCTGCACCAATGGAAGCGGATCGGGCACTTGGGCTGTTGTAGCTCCATGTCGGAGAAGTCAAGCGCCTCCATCGAGTACATTGAGGCTTCCAGCCGAGGGTCGCATGCAAGTGAGACGGAGCCATCAGCCTTCTCCACGAGAGCACCGCTCAAATGCGCAGCCAATGCTTCGTCATCCCACGCAGCAAATGCCTGATGTGTCGTAAAGTATTCTTCAGCTACAGCTCGGGACGGCCTACAGATGCAGCACACCACGGCAAGTTAGTACTTCTCACAAGCACACAAAACTGGCAAAGATCGCAAACCAACCACGAAGACGGACGCCGGAGCGTTGACGCGACGAGGTAAGATCGCACTGCTTCCGTCATCGGGGAGTTGGTGTCCAGCGTCGGCTCGATCAGAATCAACGCGTCAAACGTGCCAGGGTTCACGATTTCAACCGTCCACAGCGCTCCCGAGCCCATGGAGAACCCGACTCCAATCAAAACGTCCGTCGGCTTCTTCTTCCTCACCACGTGGCCCAACTTCTCCATCGCCATCACGTACCAACTCTTGCAATCATCACACTCCCCTTTCACCCATGGAGCTTTCGGGTTCCTCGCATCCACTTTCAAAGTCTCCGCTAGCTCGACATCGCTCCGAGTTCCGTGATAGGGAAAGTCAAAGCTCACAAACTCCGTCTCCACACGTTGAACGACCTCGGACTCTCTTAGCCGACGCATTACGGGCTCCCACATCTCTTTTGAGAACCCGCAAGCATGAGCAAACAGCAGCGTCACCCCCATCTCTAGTTGAGATTCTCAATTGTCCTTGGTATCTTCTTTGAATAGTTGCCTCACTTTGGAAAAAACAGAATAGCTACGTTTCTGACACAAAGATACGCCTGATGACGCAACATATCGTCGTACACGGTACTCCTACCACGGTTGGTATAATGAACGAAAACTCAAGTCCACATTCAGTACGCTACAAGCAATGATCGCAGCCATACCTCGAACACTGAGCCTTTGAGCAGGCAACGTCAAGTCGTAGCCATGCGCCATTAACAGTCATTGCTAGCAATAAGTGCACGGGCACGTTTCAGCTCGCAGGCCTACACGCTTTCCAAAGAATTGCGGGAAAGTCGTTTTGAGGTGATACGTATCTAGACGAAGGCTCCACCGGCCAGCGCGTTAGAGCAGGAGCTGTCGATTGGAAAGTGGGTTGGACTGTGCAAAGCAATCATTTTACTCACTTTTGGGGCACAATGGTTGTTGTATTGACGCCGCTTCCTACACGGGTGAGAGGAGGGGTTGAATACGTTCTACGTCACTAAAGTCGAGTCCGTACCCTTCGCAACATGTTACTTTCACCATGCTGTGGCCTAAAGATTCACGGGGCCTCAACTCTTACACTAAGATCGATCGCACACCTTACTTACTTCAGTCTTTGATCCAGTGCAGTTCACCACTAGTTGCCTTCAGTCCTCTTTTCCCACATCTCTTTCGAGAACCCACAAGCAGCAGCGTCTCCCCATCTCAACTTTCACCTTCTTCGACGTTTGCGTTCGACCCAAATGACTGCAATAACGAAACCCCAAATTTGCTCCTGTTCAACCGCCGCGACCCATTGAGTACCAATCCAAAGAACGCACCATGGCGGCGTTGCCTCGGCTTCGTGATCCTACGCTGGAGGAATTGTATACAGCTCCAGCGCGTGCATTGCCCGATGAGATCCAGCAAATGCCAGCGGAGGACACGGCCTGCACGTTTTGTGGCGTCAGCTACTTTGTGTTTGCCGAAGTGCAGACACTGCAGACCACAGTGAAGCAGTACAAAAAAACATTCCGAGTTCGTCCTTGCTATCGTAGTATTTCCTGCTCACTGTAACCAGCTTACAGTGGACTTTGATGAACAGGAATTCGTGCGGTTTATGGAGCGTGAACGCTCCGTGGCAAGAGATCTGCGCCAGCAGGTAACCGAGTTGAAGGACGATTTTGTTCAGCAGGCAGCGACTTGCAGTACCAGCATTCGGCAGCTCGCAGAACAGAATGAGATGCATCGCAGTGAGAGGCAAGCGGCGTTAGAGCTACTAGAGCAAGTTCAGAAAGAATTGTTGGTCTCTGGAGACGCCTCTAGAGAGCTGCAGATACTCTCCAAGCGCAGCGAAGAAGAGCTGAAGCTAGCGCACTCGCTTGTGGAGCAGAAGTTGCGGGACGAGGTATTGCACGCGTCGAGTCAAGCGGAGAGCTGCAAGCTGATGTCGGAATCACAGGAGGCTTCGTTCAAGGAACAGCAGGAGCAAGACCAGCAGCGTATTCGAGAGCTCGAGTCCAGGTTTGTAGAGAGCCAAACCCACTGGGCAGTGGCTGAGCGGCAACTGGTTACCGAGCGCGATGTTTTGAAGCAGAAGCTTCTAGCCACAAGCGAGCGCGTCGAGCAGGAGGCAACTACTGCACGGCAATTAGAAGTGCAGCTAACTGCGATTCGAGAAGAACTCGCTCGTGTCGTGACTGCAAGTGACGCAGAACGCAAGTCAAATTCCCAATCCAACAGCGAGGTCATTCAACTCAAGCATCAGCTGCAAACCCTCGAGAAGGGTCGAGCTCAACTGCTTTCTGAAAACGGGCGATTCAAAGATGATAAATACAAGTATGAAGACGAACTCAAGGCTCTGCGTCTTCGAATGGACCAGTTACGGGGTCAGCTAAGCGTGAGTACGTCATCCACAGAAAAGGTGAAGGGAGACTATGTCCGTGATTTGGAGACGTTGCGCGGCGAGCATGGGATTGAAATCGGCCGTCTCCAACGGGACCACGCGCGAGCTATCGAAGAACTGAAGACAAGTCAGAATAATTATCAGGAGTATCTCCAGAAAGAGACGACAGAGCTCCAGACACGAAGTGAAGAAGCGTCTCGGCAGGCGATAGGGGCGATAAACGAAAGGGTTGGTTGGGTTTACAGATGAGAATCGAGCGGATGAATGCCCCACTGAGTCAGTTTGCTTGCACAGCTTCAAGATGCAGAGCGTAGAGCAAACGAGTGGAAGGATCGGGCTCTGCAAAATGCCAGCGAACGTGAGGTACAATTTTCACTTTTCCAGTAGTGCCTGCTGCGTTGATTGATCTACAACATATGATGTTTGAATGGCAGGAGGCCAAACGCAAGTGTACCAATTTCGAAAGCATTCTCCAGGAATGGAAAGCAAGACTCGCTTCAAGTGAACATGACAAGGTCAGAAGCCTGTCTGATGTATATGTGCAGCTTTACAGTTCACTGACACAACGTGTTCATGCTCCTACAGCAAAAAATGGTGGGGGAAGCAGAAGCTACACGCGCTGTCTTGGAGAAAAAATTGGCAAGTGCCCTGCACGAAGCTGGAAATTCTCGACACGAAGAAGAACAGAGGCGTAAACACCTCCAGGATGAAAACGCAGACCTTCAACAACAATTGCAGAATGTACAGGCTCAAATGGAACACCGGCGAGAACAGCCAACTCCAGCTTCAGAACCACAGGTCGCTTGGCAAACCAAACAAAATGATGGCAGAAAACCATCTCGAGAAGAATCCACCAACCAGGAATCTCACGGCACCGAAAGGATTATCGACCAACTTCGACAGACGCTTAAACAAAAAGATCGGGTACGTGGGTTCGTCTGTGGCGGTCAGACGTGAACGAGTCTCATGTTTACATGTTGTGTGTTTCCGCCAGGAAATTGCGCTGCTCCAGCAAACGGTTCATCGTGAATGCATGGAGCGGACGTCACTCATGGAAAGAATGCGTAGCGGTAAAGTGGTTCCAGAGATGGGTATCGCGGCTATGCCAGTATCCTTCGGGCACAACGAGCAAGCGAGCGTGATGCGGTCGTCGACTTCTAGTAGTATTGAAGATATCAGCGAGCGTACCGAGGATATGGATCTAGCCACAGCGGAAGATCAACAACCGAAGGCTTCGTTCTATGAGAAGCTCAGACGGGGAGGATCCCGAAAAGCGAAACCCAGAAAGTAAACTTCACTCAAAAGTAGCAATCATCGTCAGACGTATCCTCATTGGCGCTGACCTCGTCGTCACAGCTTGAGCTGCTATCCTCTTTCATCCAATAGTTCATGCTTCCTTGCATGATTCGAGCAATTCGTTCCGTCTCCGAGTCGTGCGCAAAAAGCGAACGAGCAGAGGAGTGCTCCTCCTTTTTCACGACGCTATGCAGGCATTTACGTTGCTTGGTTATCCACATGTCAGATGACGACACTAGTGTGGCCTGAGTGTCATGGAACTGCTTCCTTTCTCCAGCATTATACAGCGATCCGCGCAATATAGTTGCTGACTTGGTGTCATCAAGCCGAGTCCTCTTTCCTTGCATTTGTCTCTCGACTAAGTGCAACTTTGGTAGGACTTTTTTCGTGTTATCCACATATCCTTTGTGAATCTCGTCACCAAGTGGCACTCTTGTTACGCTGTCGTCGCAAGCCAAATTTCGTGCCTGGGGCGAGATCGGA
The DNA here is from genome assembly GCF_020800215.1 of Phytophthora ramorum. Lineage (NCBI taxonomy): Eukaryota > Oomycota > Peronosporomycetes > Peronosporales > Peronosporaceae > Phytophthora > Phytophthora ramorum. The sequence goes on from NW_027150647.1 coordinate 4,968,365, forward strand.
CCCTTAGCTACAGATAGCAGGTCTTTCAGAGAGGATGGAGTGAATTCCTTAGAACGATCAGGACTGGGGCATCTACAGCGTACATCGTTCACCTCCTTGGTTGCTACCTCCTTGCTTTCATTCGTCGAAACCTCACGATACCCAGCATCTCGGACTGGATCTGACAATGGCTTTGCGAAATAGGAATCGCGCATTTCACGCAGCATTTCGTAAACCAACTCCAGCTTTTCACTTTTCAGGTCAGATGGCGCTGCATCGGCGTGCTTTTGGCGCTGGATAATACCTTGACCGCACCCCTGCTCTGAATTGGTACACTCGGCACTGCTAAACGGGCTGTGAGCTGCAGTCTGTTCGTTGGGGGCACCGAGGATGCCAACTTTACTACCCGTTGTAATTGCCTCCAAAACTTCATGATCCGCCTCTCTTTTCATTTCCAGGTCAATGGTGGTAGAGACTTCGGATGCCTCACTCTCCGATTCGCAATTATCCTCACTAGAGCAAAACATATCCGCACTCTCCATCGCATCACAACCCACATCAGCTGTTGAGTTCTTCTCACAACTCAAATCAATTCCTTCGGCGTCACTGTGTCCAATATCGCTGTCACCGTCAAGCTTCGAATCGATACTTCGCCCGATCTGAGTAGGAGACGGTATCACGTCCGGGATCTCCAGCTCAAGGAGGTCGACCTGAACAGCTTTATCGGCATATTGAACGGTTTGTTTACCAGAGTAATTGGAAGTATCGCTCTCAGGCTGCCCTCCGTTCGCATCTTTATCAACAACAACTTCTGGTTTCAAATTGCTCACACGCGAACCAAGTGAAGTATCATTGGTACGTGGAGCCTCTTTGAGCTCCAGCTTATTTACATCGACCCCGATATTTACAGAAGGAGACTCCATCGTGCTGCCGACTGCTTTATCCTCAATCGATTTCCTCGCAAATGAAGGCGACGCTTGTGTGCTTAGCGGTTCGTCATGAACGGATTGTTCATCATTGACATCGTTTGCTGAGAAACCATCATCTTCACATTCCACTCCTTTTACTTTCGACCCTCCATCGAAAGATCGATGCAAAACGTCAACAGCCTCGATGTCGGTGTCGTGCATGTGTTCGTCCAACGATGTATCGCCTTCAGTAAGAGGTGACAACTCCAGTTCATCGATGCCAAATGAAGCTAGAGTGATTGGCTTAAAACAGTCAACAGTGATCTCCAATGAATCACTGTCTGAATCTCCTTCGTCAGAACCAAGGTTATCATCGTCCAATTCATCAATCCCCTTCGCAAGGAAACCAGACGTTGTGTACGAATGGTTTTCAGATCTTATATCATCATCCGAATCCCGCTCATCAACGGCCAGCTCACCGTCCACTAAGTTTGACATAGCCTCCTCAACTTCGGTATCTCGATCACCCATCGATTCCTGTAGCTCTGAGCCAGAGTTGGAAGGCGTCGAACTGTCCTTCTCAGCACTCGACATGTGTTGAAGATCATCCCTCGCGACGAGGGACTCACTAATAGCGCCTTGATTTTGCGAAGAGATACCCTCCTCTGATATCTGTAAGCTCTTTAACCGAGTGTGCATCTCCTCAGATGCCTGGTATGCAGCTAGAACAGCATTTCCCAGTGAGAGCTGCGGTGACACAAATTCATCCTTGGTGATTGATGCCGCGTCCATCTCACAAACTCCATTTGTCGAGCATTTGCTAGTGCTCCATAGCGGATCATCGTCAGTGTTGGCAAGTGCAGTATCAGTCAACGTTTCTTCCGCCATAATATTTTTTACATGGACCTTAACTTGCCCCCGGGTTTTGTGCTGGCTGTCAAGTAAGTGGTACCAACCATTAATATCGCGCCAACCACGCGAGAAAAGGCTCAAATCCACTTGCACTTTTCCAACAAAAATATCTTTACTGCGAGGGTGAGGATTTGGCTTCACTCTTGTGACCAGTTCGTGATCAGTGAGGGTTGAGGAATCATTTCGTAACTCGTCGTTGTTTTGCCAAACTGACACTTCCAGTGACAACTTTTGCCAGTCAACATCGTCCGCATCAAGAATATCCCGATAATTCCACTGAGGGCACGCCCCAACCTTCACTTCTGTTTTCTTTACAGCGTCCCAATTTGGATCTGGATCATGTTGTTTCAATTCGCCAGATTGTACTTGGACTGTAGCGTACACGCGTAGAACAGCGTTAGAGTAGGCATAATGTTCGGCCTCGCCTTCATTCGCCACAATGTTCCGTCCTTCTTCAATCCATACCTGTAAAAGTGACGAAGTTGTTAGGCTTCGATTGAGTCGATTTCGAGCGCAACGGGACGAATAGACTTACCTCACACGCCTTTTTCAGGAAAGGATTCAAAAAAATCATTTCGTTCTGTGAAACCTCCTCTGGACTGGTGGGAGACATCAGCGGCAGTAGTGGCCGCACAAATCCACGATCGGGTTTCAGTTGAATATCACAAAGTCGTGAATTACCGTCGGTAGCTGCTGAACCATCGTTCGAAATGTCTCGAGGCGAATCAAGAAGACTGTGATCTACAAAACAATGGACACCAACTCGAGCTGCAGATAGTTCTGGAATGCAAAGATAAAAGAAATTAGTAAATGTAGCATACTAGTATGATAGAGACAGCAATAGTTGTACCTGTTCCTACACGAATCGGAAACATGCCTCGAACACCCTGGGCACGATAAAGAACTGAAGCCATCGGCACCTCTGAACTTCCAATCTCATGAGGTACATTGCATGTATCGCACCACAAAAGCACCATCACGTTAGCACACGCCTCTTGTAAGTTAGTTACCACTTCCGGGGTTAAGACCATGTGCGCTTGCATAGCTAGTTCGGATGACAGCTTGTCAAAGTTAGCCATGCTATCGCTCATTCGAACAGGAAATTGTGATGAGCGCCAACGCTTGTACCATTTACCACCCTCTTCAAAAACACGTTCGCCCAAATCCTGAATGCCCTTCTCGCGCTCTAGCAGTGTTCCTTCTTGTTCATGAAGTTCACTCCCCAAACACAGCGTGACTTCAAGAAGCACTGAGTGAAAGTCATTGTTTTTCCTCAAAATCTCACTAAGATGAGACGCTGTTCTTGTAGCTTCCGAATCATTGCTCCATTTTCGGTGTCCATTCTCGGTCAGTAAGTGCGCAAAGTTTGCCAGAGCTAGGAGCCTAAACGAAATGGCAATACTTGCTGGCTGCAATAATTTGCCGTATGAGGTAGTGGCACCACTCTCACGGTGGGGCTCCACGAAGAAACTATCATCAGAAAATCCATTCCTGGAGTCCATCACTTCACCACCATTTTGCGGTTTTCTGCTAACAAGCGAAGCCGGTGAGATTTGGTAAGATATCTTCAACGGAAGCACGCTTGGAAGCATTTGATCTTCACTATTCTCACAATCCCATTTAATAGGAACATCCAGAACAATTCTGTCTTCCACTCGGCTACGTTGTGTAGCGCTTTCGTGATTCGTTTCTCCTCCGCCCAAAGCTGTATTCAGATTAAATCGCGCCTCACCACTGATCGTTAGACGCGACTGCGTTCCAAAAAATCCGTTTTCTACACGCAAGGCAAATAATACTTGACTTTGAGGACCCACCAAAGGAAGATCTGCACGCGCTTCATCAAGACAGACCTCCTTTTTTTGAAATGCATGCACAAAACAAGAGTTCAACTTGGTGTCTGCTGCATCCCACCAAAGCGCGAAGGGCATCCCTTTCAACTTGCTTGGATGGCCATTGCCACCAATTAGCACGATTTGGCCCTGCAGCTCGCATCCCAGAGGAGGGGCATCCCTCCAACCATGCGGTGCATTTTCATATGCGCGCCACTGCTTTTCCCGTTGTAGTACAGCTCGCCAACATTCGCGGATGTCAAATCGTATCTTGTGCAAAAGGAGGTTACTTTCACAGTTCTTTTGCTCACCAGCTGCAATCTTGAGATCAGCTGGTGCACACTCCAGCTGGTTCCCAGTGTCGGCATCAAGTCCGCTACAGCCATCGTCTAGATCGACAGAGAACCCTCTGCTTATTGCGGCGATGTTAAGTGTGGGGGCAGTTGACTGCGTATCTGACCGGTCGCCCACAGGAATTGCAGCGGATGAATCAAAGTAATGCGTTGTTGACTGTGAATCACGAGAAAGAGGGTGAAAACGACCAAATCGTTTCCGGTACAGCACACCCCGTATAACAGCCTGGAATTTGACAAATGATCGAATTGTTGTTGCAAACGTAAGGAGCTGACTCAGACAAAGGAGGCAGGGTGAACACAGTAAATTAGTTTCAAAGCAAAACCTCGATTAGCATCAAAACTGGAAGCATACCTGTTCAGCTGTCCCTATACACACCCGAGCTCGGAGGTAACCTGCATGATTGCCGTTAAAAGGATTATCAATTGGGAATCGCCCATCCACACCAATAAAGGGCAGCGACTGTGCGCTGAATCCATGCAGATCTGAGCCCTCACGTCTAGCAGTAACATCAAATTGTTCACAATGAGCGGGAGGCATGGCAGCTTATTATATACGCAAACGAACCTTAGGAACTTAGCGAAATTTCTCAGTGGCAATTTGGACAACCCTAAAAGAGTGCGGTCAGTTTCTTTGGAGGCATGTAGCCAGACTTCGATAATCTTCAAAGTCAAGAACAACGCATAATTAGCAATTCTGTCATACATAAAACGTCAGCTCATATGCGTACCAGTTGACCACTCGAAAAATACTTGCTTGCATCCTCAGCGAGCAACGACTGGAAGACGTGGATATGTCCACTGAATTCAGCCTGTAGCAACGACGCAGAATCCAGCCAGTGTGACGATTTCAGCTTACGCCGGACCGTTCGCTCAAACTTGATTGAGGCAGCCGAGAGCGTCGTGAATTGAGACGGTATTGCGTAATGAAGCAACAGGCTCGGCCCGTCCGCTTTGTTTCCACTGCCATCACGTATTGCTTCAGAGGCAATCTTCCTCGAAGACGATTCTTCTATCGTCGATTGGGAATATCCACTGCTCGACGTCAAAAACGTAACATTTGTTATATCTTCAAACATCACGCCAAGTTGAAACAATTCAGAACCGCGTAGGCTCGAGTTCATGCCTTCCAAATCATACTGAGCTTTCGCTTGTGCTTCTCTTTCCATTGATTCTGATAAAGCGTGCTCAGGTAGAACCGATCGCCTGTTTTGATATTCCTGTAGTACATCCGAGCTCGAGGTTATCGACGACAAGAGCAATTCACTTTCCTCCTCGTTTCCAGCACTGTCACTTGCAGAATTTTGGCTACTGAGACTCGCGTCGTAAAATGAAAACTGAACGTGAAGCCTGCCGACACCGAGCGCCTTTTTGGCCCGTGACTCTTTGTCCTTTCGTGAGCTTTCGCGAGCGTTGCTGCTAGTCTTAGTTCTATCCCTTTGATTGTCACCTTCCACGACGAACAGCTCAACCGTTGTTGCCCACGTTTTCTCTGCCCCCTGAGCCACCGACAACAGCGTGGAAGCATTTACAGTTCCCTCAAGGTCATAAAACCTCGATGCGCGAGGATAGAGATGCTGTTCATGCCTTCGCTTTTTGCGTTGCGCATCGCTTTGATTCTCGCACCGAACATGGAATTTTAGCCACTTTGTCGCATCGAGCTTGCTGGGGTTGGTAAGTACTTCATTGGTGCTGGCATTATTGACAGCAGAAGATGGTCGGGTTAACAACATCGTACTGGAGCATTCGAGGTGCCATTGACGTTTCCGCAAAGACGTCGTCACCGAGAAGGCATTCACTTGAGGCAACGGCGCTCCACCTGAATTATGATGCAAAAGAGAGGCCACATCACTGTGCGAAACACAGATCTGGATTGGACTGAAGCGGCTCGAAACCGACGAAGAATCTCGGAGTTGGCGAAGTTGGTTTTCAACGAAACTTCGTTCCAGTTCCAGCGATTCAAACGCTAGTGATAATGTGTTGACTTCATTGAGAACGCCGAAATTCAAGTCCTCATTCGCTCGTGCTGTAGTATTGTTCTGATCCTTGGTCCCTGTTGGATGCTTTTCGAATACAATTGGTGCCGGCGAATACAACTGAGGCCGACCACCCAACGACACTATCTGCGATGTACGATTTTCATTAGAGATCGACAACTCCTCGCTGGACGTCAGTAACAACGCGTCTCTAACTTGCTTCATCGCACGATCTTCGTAAATATGTTTCCCAGCGTCCTCTTCCTGACCTCCCTTTTCCTTCACCGCTCTCTCCATCGATTGTTTCAGCGCTTTTCCCTTGTTCAAAAGTCGTTGAATGCGCTGGAAATCATCTCTCGATCCTCGAGATTCCACCACCTCATCCATCTCCATCTTTAAGCCCATTTTTACCTCACCAGCAACCGATCGCAACTCACTTTCCACATCCAACGGAGAAGAATCTTCCTTTTCAACCTCAAAATCCGTCCACTCTCGTTTCGAAGGCAACGAAACAGACGACGCCGAGCTCCAGGCAGAAAATTCTCCCTCAAAATCCTCCTTTTTAAAATCCCCCCACTGCACATCAAAGCTCACGGCCAAATAACCCAGCACCTCGTTTTCCTGTCCTGCTCCACTGGGTTTTATCTCACACAGCGCGTCTTCCCTCCTCAGCGCCACCAATTTCTCCTCTGCCGTCAGGACACTATTGTCACTTTCCACGTCCAATTTCAACTTACATTCCCCAAATTTCTTCTTGGAACCGCGGTCGATCACGTCCAGCGTCAGGTCCTTCATGTCGGAGAAATAGGCCACCAATTGGTCGGGCGGCACCCGCACGGGGTATTTCATAGCAATCGTGCGCGGCTCTTCGACTGCGACAGGTGCAGCAGACAGTAGGCTCGGGCGGAAGAGGCTGCTAGGCTGCTGCTCGCCCCACCAGCGCACGCGCACGAGCGACACGCTGGGCAGCGGCCGGGAGCTCACGGCGCTCTCCAAAATGTGGCCCACACAGAGCACCACGGTCCCGCAGCGCTTGCCCGACACTTGCGGGGGCAGGGACGTGCCCTCCAGCTCCTGTGGCAGTGACAGGAAGCGCCTGGAGAGCGACATGACAGCGATTTTCGGGAACTGAAGTGCGAAATTTCGGGAAGCTGAAAGGTGATATTTCGAGATGGAAAGTGAAATTTGGGAACGGAAAGGTGAAAATATTAGGTTGAATATTATTTTTGGGTTTTACAGCGCATGGACAATGTGTGTTCGTAAAGAGGCTGTACGCTGCGAGTTTTCGGAGACTTCACTAATGGACTGGTTGGTGCTGTAGAAGTTGGCGCCGATGCCACCACTTGGGTCGAGTGGGGATGGAGTTGGGATGGTAGTTGCTGACTGTTCGCGCATCGAGTTGCTGTCGAGAGTTTGGTTTTGGGTGGAGACCGAGTCGTGGTCGAACTGACGGTTGGCAATGGCGTTGACGTTGGCATTAACGACTGTGACGCCACAGGCCTGCTCCTTCTCCGCCAGAATCTGCAGCTGCTTGGGCAACAAATCGGGAGACCACTCGCTACCCCGACGCTTGTACAGGTTCGCCATGGCTACCCTGCCGAGGTCCTTGAGTTTTACTCTTCCATGTGTCTGCTCCGCCACGGATCTGTAGTTCTGGCCTCGGCGAAGCGCAAGCTGGACGTTGCACTTTTGGTTCGGTAGTAGTGAGTACATGTCGTCGGCGACCAGCACCGACGCCAGTTGACTCAAAAAATATGTGCTCACTGCTGGCGAGACGTTTTCCAGTTTCCTAGAAAATGGTGAACAATTGGAGATATAGGTTATACTCAATCCAGGCAGCAAGTCATCAAGTGAACAGGAAAGGCACATTACGTACTTGAAGTCGTGAATGGTAAGCGAGTACAGGATGCACTTACTCGAGATGGCTGTAGCGGTAGAGATCGTCCGGTAATGCTCCTCGGGATCCGCCATAAGAGCGTACTGCTCAAAGACGGAGTTCTCGCCGATAATGCGGCCGACACCAGTCTTTGAGTTCAAGAGGTCACACTCACCCTCCACCAAGAAGAAAGTCTCGATTCCAGGACTGCCACAGCGGCAAACCGTCTCCCCTCGCTGGATGCATACGGGCTTCAACAAGAAAAGAGCGTATGAGACGAAGCCCTTGAAGGCATCCTCCATGACAGTAATGAGTGGGATCGCAAACAGAGTTTCAACTGCGACCAGACGCGCCACATCAAAGCGCAGACTTGGAGCCATCTTGTCGAAAAGCTACAAAGCCAAGCATTAGTATATTGAACGACCCACTTAAAGGCATGCATCGAATCCTTACCTTTTGCTCGGGGAAGAGATTTGTGCAGGCGATGTAGTGTTGGTAATGCTAAACACGGATGGACATCATGTTAGTATACGATGCAGTTGGGCAGCACCTTGATATCAAGTACACTTACCATTTTAACGTTTTTGCAGAGGCGCTCACTGACAGACGAGTCTCGTAGGTAGTCTTTCATCTCGGTCATCAGGAGTCGGTATTCACGATCACTTGGGTCTAAGTTTTGGATAAGCGTCATGACCGAAGAGAGGATATAACCAAAGACAGTAGCGTTCACAACGATAAGGATGATCACCACGACCAACTCATAGGGCGAGTGAATGCTGGGCTTGACATCACCGTAACCAACAGTTGTAAGCGTGGTGAACGCCCAGTAGACTGCAGCGATGTAGCGATCAGTGACCGGGACAAGGTCAACGCAGTTAATGAGGTGGGGATCATTTGGAAAGAAAGCGTCCGCACACCAACTATGATAGCCTGCATTCTCGCTCACCACCATCACGCCGTGAAACATACACGCGCTCCAGTGACAGAACACGGACATGATCGCTAGTAGCTTAAAAAGTCGTTCTGTGGACGGACTCAACTGCAATGAAGCAGAGAGCATGCTGAGTTAGTACATGTAATAAATCCTCTGCAGTCGAGATCGCTAGTACCTGAACAGTGTCGCGAATGCGGCCGAAGACGCGACTGAGTTTGATAAGACGGGTGAGCTTCAACAACCGCGCAACTCGGAAGAGTCTCAACAGCTTCGTGGGGAACAAATGCAAGGTTTGGTTTGATGTACCCACCACCGCTCTGTAAATACAAGTCAACATTAGAAACGTATCGACACTTCTCGTCGGGGAAGCACTTACTGGAATAGCTCGTCGATAGGCACAGTGGAAATAAGATCCAGGAGAAACCACCCCTTAGCGTATCGCCAGAAAAGCACCCGTGGGTCGTAGATAAGTCTCCGTTCGTCATCGAAGTAGGCAGTGCGAAAATTGAGAACGATATCCGTGAGGAAAAAACCGTCGATGATCATCTCGAACACATACCATCCCCCCGTCGCATCAACGTCGTAGCCCAGACGAAAAGGAACGACGAGAATGGAATAAATAATGCCAAGGCCCACAAAAAATTGCCAAGATACGATCGTTGGTTCCTGAGGGTGGAATAAGTATGTGCCGCGTAACATCACTCGTTCTGACCGGAAGTTGCGCTTCGGCTGTTCAAGTGGCGAGTCTCGGATTTTAACAATCATGTCGTGCAGCTCGTTTTCGTCAGCCGCTCCAGCCAGCGATGTACGCCCTTCAAGTATAATGTCTTCATGTGCGTCGTCCGCCCGAGATGCTGGCTGGTCACTCAGTTCTGGTAGGCCTGAGCTCGTCTGTGCTGGTATTGGCATGTTCTCCAGTACGCTACCAGTTCCTGTTGAAGGAACATAGCGGTGCTCAGGTGATTCAGCTACTTGGTCTTTCGCAGCATGGACACCGCTCTTGGAGATCGAGTCAGTTGTCGAGTTCACGCCCTCGTTGGGCTTGGGGTCGGGATCAAATTCGCTAAGTTGGCTTTCACGGGGATCCAACGAGTCCAAACTGTCAAATGCTGCAACATTGGCCCCAAGTCTGGCTTTTGCCGAAGGTGTGCCTGGTAATGCCTCTAACGTAGGTTTTCGTCCCTGAGCAATGGATGTAAACGGTCGTGTCAGGGGATGTACCGCTTGAATCGAGGGTGGTTCGCTTGACTCAGGAGCAGCCGACCAAGCGTGGTTGTTCCGTTCTCGGTCACCCTGGAGCGAAGAAAAATCTTCGTGCTCAGTTGTCGTCCCGGATTTTCGGGAGTGTAAGATAGTACTTTGATCCATGCTGGTACTTGGCTGTTCACCGGGTTCACTGCTCTCCTCTAGTATAGGCTGCGGCCTCGACTGTCCTGTCAACGTATCAATTTCGTTTGTTGGCATAAAGGGCGCAACGCGAGCAGGCTTATTGGGGGTAATTTTGCTGTTCAAGATGGTAGATTTGATCACCATCTCGGGGATATCCACACTTTTGTGAAATACAGGAGCACGCGCTGCAGGCCTGTCGGATGAGCTAAAGACTGAAGGGTCCACACGCCTCCGCATGCTCTGCGAGCTGGCTGCTGCTGTGTCACGAAAATGCTTCAGGACTTCTGGCCAATTTATACCTATGCAAAATGTGCAGATACAGAGGTAAGTTTAAATGCCCGAAGAGCGAATAAACAAAGGAAGTACGTATGGCCACCCACTGATCTTCTGGATTGCATCGCGCGAAAGAAAAGTCAACTCGCTGTAAGACTTTGCAACAGCGGAGCAGATACGAACGCCATTGCCGTGGTCGTGGTCGTACACTTCCAACTTTATGGACAAACGAGACAATAAATAAGTACTAGGTTTTGTGATATGCGTTGCTTGGGTGACCACGTACCTCTCCAAAATGGTCTCCGATATTCATGGACGACAGGCGCATGTCCTCTTTTCCACGCTTCACTGTCTTCACGAGCTGGACCTTCCCTTTTATGACGAAAAATACGTGCGCTGCAATTTCATGTTCGACGTACACGTACTCGTCCTTGAGCATTGCAAACGGACGCATTGCCATAACGATATCGCTGATGAGGCTCTCGGGGCACTTTACAAAATATTTGATGCTCGATACAATCTTCGAGTGCACGTGGTGGATCTACACAACCAATATTCATTCATTAGAGTCCGCTAGGGTCGCAATACCATGAAGCAACGCCTTACCATTTCATTGCGTAGTGCTGATGGTAACCGCTGAAGGATTATACGCTCCTTAAACACGGAGCGATTTTGGTAGAAATACTCGAAATGGTAGCGGATCTTATTGCCGATGTACTTTGGCATGCGGCGCGAGATTATATATTCCTTCACAACAGTCATGCGCTCATCGTACCGCGCCGCTGCAACGTCCAGATTTGTTACGAGAGTTGATATCGTACCGATCACGTAACCAAAGAAGGATACTCCCACCGCCATAACTGCGATATTCAGCAACCTTTCATTGTTGCTGTGTGCCACGATGTCGCCGTACCCAATCGTTGTCTATAACAACAACAGCCAAACACAGGTTAGTCTCACGTATAAAATGAATACACAAACAGCAAAGTCGTACCATAGTGACAATGGCCCAATACACTGATCGAACATACTGGAGGGAGCTCGGATCATTAAGCTGACCCGCTGGGTCGTGAGAAATAGCAATCAGCCATGATGTTTCAGGGTCTGCTTTTCCCACAGCGTACCATAGGCAAGCCACAAGGTGTGCTATGAAGAGCATAGTGAGCGCCAGCTTAGCGAGTGACACAAGACTCTGGTTGGTGTACACTGCGTCTTCAAGGTTGGCAAAAACCTTGCCCAGACGACGAATGCGGGCAAGCTTGAAGAGCCGAAGAACTTTAAGTCCGCGAAGCAACTTTGCGGACAGAAGCGCAGCTTGCGCGTTGTTACCCACTCCAAATAGTTTAGCGAGAGACTCGAACGGGAGAGTGGAGAAAAAATCGACGGTGAACCAGCCACGCAAATACGCCTTCACGATCAAGCGAAAGTCATAGGACACCTCGCCGGTTGGCAACTGGAGGCCGGTGATAAAATTAAGGACGATGTCGATGAAAAAAGTCACATCCATGATAGACTCGAGGATGGCGAAGCCACCTGTCGCCTCTACCTGAAAGCATACGCGGTACGGCACGACCAATGTGGTGTATAACACAAGGCAGATTAGTAGTAGATCCCACATCCTCTTTCCAGTCGCTTCCGGGTCGATAAATACATGTGGCTTCAATGAGCGACGAGTGATCCGCCTTCTCCGACCGACGTATGAAGGTAAATTCCTCTTGAGTGCACTCCAGAGAGCGCGCCCATTCCTGGGAGGGTTGGCCATGCGCTGGCGATGATGTCGAATCCCAGTCATCTTGGGCAGCACGAGTCACCTTCAACGCTCCACGGCATACGACGGCGCCCTGCCTCTTGAACGTATCAAAAGCACGATAAACACCAGTAGTATTGCGATGAGCTCGAGCAATCAAGCAGTCGGATATTTAGCTCCGCGACATCGACGACGGCTGAGCCGACAAGAGGAGTGCACGTGGGTGTAGCAGCGAAGGCGAACACGAGACCAGCAACTGCTCCAGCCACGGAGGCGAAAACCAGTCGAGGCAGTAACTGCTGATAAACTTGGCCAGCTTCTGCAAGTGCCCGTCCGCCATTCAGATCAGTATAAATAACACCCACCTGCGGTTGATTCCGGCAGGTCCTTGGTTGCCAGCCCCTGCTCAATCCCAAATAAAGGCAAACATCAATAGAGATAGATAGCAGAGAGGTGTGAGGATGGATCTATTGATTCACCAAAATCGGCAGCAGACAGCACATTGGCGCCACGCGAGTTCGTCGACTGACGAAACGTTGCGTTGCTAATTGGTCATCGTCTTACTGCTTCTTCTTCTCGACAGAAGAGGGGCGACGCTGCGGGAAGAGGTTGAAGAACACCAGCAGCCCGATACTCACAACGTGCGGGAGGAAGTACCACGAGCTCCAAATGGCCAGGCAACGGTGCACGTCCATAATCTCGAAAGCCACACCCGCGTACTGCATCGCCACCCACGTGAAGAACATACCAGCGATATCGTAGAAGAACGCCAGCGGGTGGGAGGTGCCATTGAAGTACGAAAGGAAGATGGCATGCGGGTACGCACCGCGATCCTCCGTGTAGTGGAAGTACGATCTCAGGCGACGGCGAAGGTCTACGAATATATCAAAAGCATGTCAGTGCAATTTATCGGCAGCATGCCAATCCTCGTACTTACGCTTTCCAACTTCAATGTAGATGCCACCCAGAAGGAAGAACAGATAATAGCCCGGCGACAAACCCTACAATCACCGACAACAGCAGTGAGTCCACGTTTATGACAGCAATGCAGCATCTTATTGAGAGGGTACTTACGTGCCACAGAGCGCTGACAAAGAATGAAGCCATCGTCGACAGGAGGCCAGACTTTCCCGACTTGGACAGACCCACACGCTGGTAGATATCTGGTACAGAACAAAAAACCACAAATTTGTGAGTCCAAGCTCTCACTACCGGCAGTCTCCCGCGAAAGTCGGTGGCTTACAGGTGTTGATCCATTTCGCAACACCCCTGTTCCAGTTGTTGATAGCCACTCGGAAATTCGTTGGGAGCTCGACGCACAGGAGGTCATTGTTCGTGATGCCATCCCTGTGGATTAAATGCACACAACAACCATTAGAAGATATACCCCGACAATCCCCGGAAAAGTTACGTACCATTTTCCAGTTTTCTCCACGTAGCCAACGCCAGCAGCAGCACTCGCCGCCTCAGCCAGCGACCACGCAAGGTACTGTCCATCATGATAGCAGCAGCGCAAGTAACAATTTGCAGTCAGCCACTACTGTCCAGCTCATGAAATTCGTTGCAAAAGGTACGTACAAAGCGGAAACGGAATAGCACCACGGGGATGCACATGCGAAGGCAGCGCACCGCCCACGACGCCTTCGGGAAAAAGTCCGGTGAGTCGATTTCCTCGACCGGAAATTGCAGCGAAGCAAAGAAACCCGCTGCCGAGATCTACAGGGTCAACCCAAACGAGCGTTAGGCGTAATGACGATAGGTAAGGATGAACTTGCCCTGCGTGCAACGACGTACCACAATCACAAACAAATTGCGAAGGTGGACCAGGAACGGGGCGACACGAATGTCCTAGGAAAACATTGACTCGTCAGAGCAGAACAGAATATACCGCCAAAAAAGGTTCGATGGTAAGTCACCTTCATCCAGAAGATGTAATCCTTGTACTCGAACGCCGGGCCAGCAAGGTACGTCGGGAAGAAGAAAATAAAGCCTGCGTGACAAGTTGCATCAGCGCCTAGAAATCAACCACATTCCCCACCAACTCATCATCACTCACCAAAGTACGGGATCAACGCCGGGATTTCCTGCAGCTCGTTCTTGAGCATCGTGGGTGTCTTCTTCTCCTTGGGCAGGCCGCCATCACTGTAGTTAATGGCGACGCTGCTGAGTTTCAGCGTCAGAATCATCTGCGCCGAGTCCCACACAATGTCGGGGCTGTGGAACTCGCGGTAGTAGTGACTGCAACCACAAAACCACAATTTAGCCCACAAAGTCACCGCAACAAGCTGTAGAAATTGGCCACTCACATCGCCACCAGATACGCCAGCAGCAGCGGCAGCACAATACGACCCACAAGCTTCCTATAAAAATAATAATTAGTTCCTCCACATATTTTCTGTTAAACAAAAAAAGCAAACGCCAAACCTCGGAGCCACCATCATCAGCAAATACACCACCGCAGCTGTGCCAATCGTGTGCAGCACGGCCGTGTCGAACACAAAAGCACCGGCAAATAGTCCCGCCGCCACATTGAACAAGTGACCTATTTGCCATAAAATAGTCGTCACAAACAAGAAAAGTGAGCACCAAGTGTATCATTTGAATAGCAGCCAATGAGCCGCACGGGAAGTCTCGCCGGGTGCGAGGTGGATGAGCGGCGCCACGAGGCTGCAGCCAGCCAGCGCCACCATGAGGCGGAAGCCATTGACAGGGAAGTTCTCGCTCTGGGCGATGCCGTCCACGGGGCCGCGTAGGAAGTCCATCGTCTGCTCTGCTGCTCGCCAGCGATACACGATCCAGGCCTCCACAAGTCTACGAATGCGGCGAATGACACGCATGACAGGCAGCTGAGTGCGTCACCGCCACAGGTTTTATGCGCAATAGGTACACTTCTATGATTGGTCGAAATGATTGATATATTGGGTCATGGATACAATGGTGTGGCATACATGATGTTGAAGTGCTACAACAAGCGGCGGAAGGCCACCTCGCGCACGTGGAACGGAGTCGACGGCACGCGCACATCCTGCAGCCGCAGTTTGCTGTGGCACCAAATTGCAGTGGCAAGTGTTAGTTGGGATTGCTGCAATTGGGCATTTCGTTGCGGCCAAACGTACCCGGATGCTGTCGTTTGCAGCAAGTTGAAGCGTATTTGGGCTGCAATTTGAGCATTCACCTCATCCGTGGTGGAACTCGAAGCAGCAGAGACGCCTTTGGGTGGGACGTTGACTGGTGTTTTCGGATTTGGAGTTGGGCCGGGTAGTTTTACTGCAGGCAACAAAGATGGGGGTAGACGCTCCTGCCAGTGCACGAACGACGGCCACATGCGCAGCACAAGCTGCTGGAACTTCAATTGACGCTCCTGTGGATACAAAGTCAATGAGAAGGAGCCATTCTTCAGCTGGATGGAGACTTACCTCGCCGGGTTTGAGCGTAGCCACTTCCGAGTCGAACGCTTTCCGGAAGATCGATAAGGCGACGTGGTCGTCCACGATTTTCGGTAGCAGTTTGAGTGCTGGCTCGCACGTCATTACTGTCCAAGACAGACACAGCAAAGGAATTAAAGTCGGGTTGAGACGTAGCGCTGGTTTTAGCGTCGTACGTACCTGAGGAGGAGCTGGCAACGCAGGCGAGGGTCTTCCTCACGAGAGCCATGTACTCGGCGAGGATCGGGAGCGACACGAACGGCGCAATCACAATAGGCGGCATTTTGCGGACAAAGAGCTGAAGATCATCTGCCAGAGAATCGATGGGCACGCTCTTGATGCCCATCAGCGGAGGCGATGGCTTCGTGAACATGTTGGTGAAAGCTCGCCATCCAGTACGTCGGCGTAGTAGCTCATCCTGCTCGATGTCCACTGGGGCGTTGGCGGTGCCTCCCCACAGCTTCTCCTTTCGCCGCAAAATGTCCGAGCGCTTTGCGAGAAGTTGGCGGACTGGAATCTTGCACCAACAGCATACCATTTCCCGCGTTCCTCCATTGGTTCCAGTATCGGTGTCGCTATCGTATTGTTCTTCAGCCGCCTTCCGTTTTCTCGATCGCTTATTTGACTCATGTTCCTCGGGGTTCAGTCTTAGGTGGACGATGAACTCCACGAGTAGATACAAGTGATCATTGACAGCATTCGTGCGTACGAGGAATTTGTACTTGTCCTGTTTCGTAGACTTTTTGGAGAATTCCCAAACGTCCTCTTCGCCTTGATGCCAATACACAGGAATCTCGTGTACATTTCCGACAACGGTGCCTGCACCTACGACCTTCGTATCGGTCTTACTCACGGCCGCTTTGCTGGATCGTCGACGTCTAGCTGTTGTAGCCTTTTTCGATTCTTCCTGCTCTTGGAACAAACAGACGTGAACACAGCGCTTCACGACGTCATCTTCTCTTGTGTCAAACGGCTTTGGGACGCCTGCTGCTCTCTTCAGAGATACGATTGCTTGTGCTTCGACATTTTCTGCTTGCTGCAGCATTCGATACTCTTCACTACTGGTATCAAGCCGATTCAACGTGAACCACGATGAATCCTTCTTATCATTCAACCTGGTATCCAAAGCCAGAGCCTCAATAGTTTGCGGTGAAGGAAACGAGAGTACGTGCTCCATCGTATTGCCATGTAGAGTTCGGCATGTCGCCGCGGACGAGATGGCCGGGCGGAAGTTTGAGGGTATACCAAAGAACATAAGTAGACTTCGGTCAATATCCATTGGAACACCTCGCACAAGCTTCTTCATCGCTGAATACGCCAGCTGTGAAATGGCGTCAAGCGAGTCAAGGAACCGCTTCTCTTTCTTCCAGCCGCCTTTGCCACTGTACTTTCGATGAAGTGACTCAAGCTTTTTGATAAACCCAATGAATTCCTCTTCACTGATTAGACCGTCGGCGTCTTTATCGACGAAATCGAGTAGTGCATCTTGCTCTTCGACCGAGAGCTCCACCTGGAGCACCTTGTAGATTAAGTATTCAAACTCATGCTCGTCCAAAGCTCCGTTCTTATCAGTATCGAGCGATTGAAAGGACTGGCGGATCTCCATTTCACGTTGCTGGGAGAGTAAATACGTTTTCTGGGTCAGTTGCTTCTTCACAAACGCTACGAACTCGTAGAAGTCCAACTGGCCATTTCGATCCAGATCGGCGTTGCACATTTCAGCCTCCAGTTCTTTTGAGGTAAATTCGTGGCCTAGAGCACGTAATACGTGGCTAAGCTCACGCTTGTCAATGCTGGATGTCTGGTCCAAATCAAAGAAATCGAAGGCTCGCCGAAGTGACCGCTTGAGGTGCTTGTGATACTCATCGTCAGACCGACTCCACTCCTCTCCGCCCTCAGCGTCTTCGCTGTTTTCGGAGCCATCAACAACATTTTCGTGATGGTCGTCGTCAGTTTTGTCACCATAGGCGCTCCTGGCATAGCTGCCACGTCGATTGGTTATTTGTCCTCTTACTTGCTGGCGCCGTCGAAGTTGCTCAACATCCAAGCCAGACGATGAACCATTATTGTCTGAAAAACTGGAGTTCTCTCCGTCATCACTGCTGTGGGCAGCATTGTTTCGCGCAGACCGGCGCAACCGAGATCGAGATCGACGCATATTACGCTTTCGTTGAGGACTTGAATACCGTTGTCCGTAGAAGGATGCGGAGCGGCGTCGGTGACGAGAGGATCGCCGCTGCGCCAACTTTTGACGGCTCCGAGTTCGCGGAGCTGAGTTCGAAGCCAACGTCCGACTCCTTCTTCTTACGGACACGTCGCGAGAACCCTTCTCGCTACGTTTTGTACCAGATCGAGTCTTCGACGATTGTTTAGGCGCTTCGAAGTCGCTGCTGTCTTGAGCTTTAGCTTCGTCATCGCTCCTGGTCTTCTCATTGATCTTGCGGTTAGCTCTGCTTGCTTTTCTCTTGCCCTGCTCACGACCTGTAGTGTCTGGTTCACTTTCTGTAGATGACGCACGCGGACCGGATTTGCTCTTCGTACTGCGATTTGACCTAGCGTTGGACTTCACCTTTCCTTGGTTATCCGAGGGAGAGCTACTGGCAACGTCAGATGAATCTGAGCGTCTTTTTCGGGTTCTGCCTCCACGCTTGGTACGCTGAGCAACCTCCTCATCACTCGACGTATGGTCGTGGGTCTCTTTTCTTTTTGTTGGTCTCTTCTTTCTTGGTGCTTCGCTACTGTTTTCAGCGGACGAAGATAAATCCGCTCCTTTGACGGCCATTTTCTCTTCAGTGTTGCTTTTGCGATTCCCACTTTTAGTTGCTTGTTTTCGTGCAAACGCCTTGTTGATACCCCAGCTGAAAGAGTTCCGGACATTTCTCTTTGGCTGATTTTTTCTCTTCTTGATGAGGTCGGTTGTGCTCCCGGTGTCACTTTTGTCACCACTGCGTTCACTGTTTTGACCCGTCCTCTTCTTCACCTTGGCTCGCGTTTTGTTGGGCGAAGAGAACAACGAGAGAAACTCGTTGTACTGGATTTTCCCGTCACCATCAACGTCGTACTCGTCTGCTAAGCACCGAATCTGTGCGTCCGTGAGTGGAAGCCCCATTTCAAGTAGAGCCTCCTTCAGTTCAACAGCATCGATCTCGCCGTCTTTATCGTCATCCATGGCTTTGAAGACCTCGCCCAACTTCCAGCCTTGCTGTACCTCGGCACATTTGATCAACGTTTCCACGCGTTCGTGCACTTTTTTCACATCAAGGTGAAGCAGTGGCTGCAGCCACTGGGCAAACTGCATGTAGTCGATACCAAGCTGCTGCTTGTCATACTCATACTCGAAGCGATCTATGACTGTGCTCATCTGTGCAACAGATAACCGAAAAGATGGGCCTTGGTCTTCGCGTTCAAGAACTCGCTCAAACTGTGTCGAAGTGATCCACCCTCGCTTTTGTCTATCCACTTTTTCGAGCCCTGCTGCGATGCTGTACGAAGACGACGACTGTTTCTTCCCGTCATACTTCGAGATACTTCCACGCAGTGACTGTGCAATTTCGCTGAGCTTCTCCGAGTCACGCACATTGCAAGCAAAATCGACAAACGCCGCGTAGTCGACCAATTGCGTCGCTCTCTCAACCTTGTTGTTGTCACTGCGGTCACTGTCAACAGTATCTCCGCCGCTAGCTTTAAAACACTCTGCCAAAGCTTCGGCATCTTCTCGCTTCTCCAGCTGGATGCCCATCTTGCTCAAACACCTCGTAAACCTCTCGCCCTTCATCACCCCAGGTCGTTTCGCGTCCTCGTACTTGGCGAACTGCTCGAGCCAATGGCGACTCGCGCGTCGCTGCGCTTGCCCTGCCATAGCGTTGTGCACCGTTTCCACAATCGAATAATCCAGTAGCGGTGCTCGCTTCATCCTCCCCGCCTTCTTGAGCCTCTCCTTCTTGTGCGCTGCATCGTCACCCGAATCCTCGACGCTGTCGCTCTCTCTCGACCTGTTCTTCCGCGTTTTCCTATTGGTGGGTCGAGGCGACGACGATCTCGATCTTGAAGACGAGATCCGCTCCGACAAGCTGTCAACAGGTCGATTACGCCGAGAGGAGCCGCCAGTGCTCGAGCCTCGCTTCAACATGGGCGCCAAATGGTCACTAACGCATCGTGACCCTTCACATAACATGGCTACATCTAGGTATCATCCAATCACCTGTCATTAAAGCGTCCTTTTCGACCAATGAATTCACGTCGTTGAGTTGTGAGGTGAGCCTGAACACTTTTCACAATTCGACTAAGAGGACGGGAGTGATCATGTTTCTACGAGCGGTTCGGAGCCACGCGAAGCTAGGCGCGGCGGCGCTCATGGGTGCCCCCATGTTGCTATCCCAGCAGCAGGCTCGGGCAGAGCAGCGCGTGTATGCGAGCGGGTGTGTAGAGTATAAAAGTGGAGGACGAAAACTCCCTGGTTTTCACGGATCTTTCTGTCTGCAGCGAGGCCTTGGGCAGAGGAGTGCGTCTCGAGCTCTGGAAAGCTCAGGTCAGTGGAAAGGGGAATGTTGTCAAGATATCGGGAAGATTCGGGGCTGATGAACATTTGCTGTAGCATGAGAACGTGGTGGTGCTGGACCTTGAAAGCGAACTGATTCAGCTCGGGATGACGCGGATCCGCGACTACGAAAACGCCGGTTAGCACGCGAAACTATTATATGCAGGGCAGAACGAGATTTGTGAGTGCTGATAGTGGTGTACTGTGCTGCTGTCGATGTGTGCAGGTGCAAAGTTCACTCATGATGCGAATGGAGTGCTGCGAGCGACGTTGGACCTGGCGCTGACGGAGCTCCCAAACGATGACGAGGTGCGTGGTGGCTGTCACTGATGTACTGTTGACTCTGTGTGCAAGGCTGATGTTGGGTTGGTGGTCGTGCCAGGCTGTTGTGACGACCCCACGCGGATACAAAGCAGAGGGTCTTGTGTTTGAGGACGATGTCAAAGTGTGTGGCGTCAGTGTCGCCGTGAAGCCGGAGGCACAAAAGGGGTACGTTTTCACTATTTGAGATAGATTTAGTTCTCAACTGCACAATGAATTTGTGCTCACGTTTGCGGTGATCCCGTAGCCTCTCCCAGGTTCTCCGCACTTCGTTGCCTTACGACTCCAAGTACGGCGAGATTGTGGTGCAGGAGCTCGCCAAGGGCGGCAACAAGGTAGCACTGCCTACTCCTTCGTACTCGTCGTTTATGTAGTTGCTTCACGAGTTTCATTTTCGTTGTTCAGATCGCAAAGGCCACCCTACCGGAGGATCTGGATGGTCATGAAGTACTTCTTTTGTGGCCGGAGCTCGCCACGGTTTCCCAAATCGACAAAATCATCCACGTAGGATGTCGTTGCAAACCATGGTGTTTAAGGCGTCTAACATCGTGCTGATTTTATGTTTGCAGCTCCTGATGCAGCAGGGTGTCGAGGAAGAAAAGATTACAGTCGTGACGCTCGTGACTTCTCCTGAAGCTGCCGACAGCTTCTGCAAGGTTTGTCTCGATCCCAGTTATAAGTCATCTCGATATGCCCCTTAACTTTTCCTTTCGATTGTGCTGTGGCTAGGCGTTCGGTGACGCGCGACTCGTGACTGCTTCCTTCGATGCAAGACTCAGCGAAGGCGGTCACATCGTGCCGGGCATTGGTTCTTTTGAAGCGCGTTACCTTGGTGCTCCAAGTGTGGTCGTGGAGCTGGCAGATGACCCCGCCGTGGACGGCGGCAACGACGAGAACGCCCTCAAGGCGAAAATCTCCCAAAAGCTGTCGTCGTGGTTCAAGAAAGACTGAGAACTTGAGCGCATGGACGTCTAAAGTACACAAAATTACTCTACAGTGAAAAAGGAATACACTGGTGCACGTTGGTATGCACTGCGTTCCACGAAAGCTGAAGTTTCCTTTTATGTAGCCATGTTTTCCATTGATATTTGTACGTGCCACACCAACATTACACCAACAAATCGTTTCTAGCAAAGCGACACAAGCGAGAATTGCGTTCGACACGTAAGCAAGACAAGGGGAAGGAAGATGCCCATGAACTTTAAGGTCACGTTCGCCAATGGCACGTCCATCCGACTCATGGGACTGTCGGACGACATCACACTGGACGGACTGCGCGCCCAACTCTTTGAAAAGACGTCCATCCCGCCGCAAGATCAGCATGGCAAGAGCAGTGTATCAGTTCTCCAAAGAAGATTGACATTTCTCACTAACCACAGAAACCTGCCTCTGTTGTTACTATTGTAGTGATGACAGGTTATCCGCCGAAGATGATCGAAGGATCAGGGGTTTGTGACGCCAATTTGCTAGCGTACTACTGAGGAGGCTGCTAATTAACGGATACTTTGGCTGTTCAGGAGAGTACACTGTCGTCTCTGGGAGTCCGGACGGGCTCGGTGCTGGTGCTGAAGGAGTCGCCCGACGCTGGGGGTGCTCAGACGCAGAAGTCGACGTTGGTGTTCATGCGACGCGTAGTGCCGGCGGATAATAGCTGTCTGTTCCACTCGATTGGGTACGTGGTTGCTCTGCGTGGCAAGTGCAGGAAGTGTTTGACTGAAGCATGCTATCGCTGCTGTGTAGATATGCCCTTGGGAAGGGAAGAGAAGGAAATGGTCCGATGATGCGGCAGTTGATTAAGGAGACGATCCTTGCTGATCCGGAAAAATACTCGGAGGTGTTTCTGGGACGCCCGGTGTACGAGTATTGCGCATGGATTATGGACGATAAGTCGTGGGGAGGCGAGATCGAGTTGTCCATTCTATCGACGTACTACAAGGTGGAGATGGTCGTCTTTGACGTCACGAGCATGAGTCGGCTGTGCTATGGTGAGGACCAAGGCTTCACGCAGCGCATGTTCCTCCTCTATGACGGAATTCACTACGATCTGGTTGTGGAGACGCCATCAACGACAGCCTCAGAACGCCAGGACGTAACCCTGTTCGCGATCAACGACTTTACAAAGGTGCGTTAGGCAGACGCAATCGTTGTTCTTGTTGATCCGTTGCTGAAGTTTTGTCTACGGTGCTTTATAGGTCGAGCGGGCCAGTGAAGTTGCTGTGGAAGCACATCAAAAGCATGAGTTCACCGACGTCAGTCGCTTCAGCATTATTTGTTTAGTGTGCAGAAGCACCTTTGTTGGACAGGTGAGCGAGATCGTGCTTATCATTGATATGTCCCTCGAGGTTCTCTTACATTTCTTCCATTTTACTACAGAGGGAGGCACTTTCGCACTCGGAAGCTACCGGCCACCAGCAATTTGGCGAAGTCAAACCGTCATCGTCACGCTAATTAGAAAAAATCAAGAGGTAGAGCAGAGCTTCGGCTTTTTGCTTCAAGCTAGCCGCTACGAAAGTCGATTAGAATGTGAAAAGATACTTTTGCCTGTGATAAGGTGCCCGCCGTCCATTTTACTCCTGCACCTGAGATCATTCGCACTCGTATTTGGTAGCAAAGGCCATTCCAGATGACCAGACTGACGGGCGCTGGTGCGGGCAAGTTCAACGTATCAGCAACTCCATCGCAACATGTCAGCAACATAACCGAAGTTGAAGCTGCTATGTTGCGCGTTTGAGGATGAGCGAGATCATCGACCAAGCGACAATGCAAGAAGGTTTCTGCTTCCACACAGTCAAGTGTGTATGTATTGCATGTGTATTACCAAGATTTCAAATTACAGTACATTTCAATGTAGGTCGGCGTCAACATAGCCACCTAAGCGCCATGCCGCTCAAGGCTTAGTCGTTCTCCGGGAAGTCCGCCTTGTCCGAGCCCAGAGGTGACCGGGGGTCGTTCGGCGGAGACACTGCCCGGTACGCGCTCTCGACGTCCGCCAGCAGCGCCATCTTCGTCCGGTGCACCAGACCAGTGTACCACCAGAGCAGCACGATGCTGCTGGCGCACAGCACAATGTTGACCCAGAACACCGGCGCCAACGTCGGCACCACCGCGGGGAGCAGCGGCAGCACACAGCGGGAGATACACGCGGCTGAGCCGAGCAGACCCATAAACATACCCTGCGGTCGTCCACCCAACAGCTTCGAGAACGCCGCCAGCACCACAGTGGTCGAGATGGGACAGCCCACACTCCACACCAAGATTTCGGCAAGAGATAGCTGTGTGAACGTAAGGTCTTCGGGCGCCATCGCCAGCAGCACGTTGCCAGCCAGCACCATCCCGAAGCCCAGGTGCACCCAGTTCTCGTCGCGGATGCTGTGGCGGAAGTACTCGATCGCGAAGTACGACAGCAGACCCAGCAAGCCCAGGTAGAACTGGAAGTTGGACGCGTCCACCACGGCGCTCACGCTCTCAGGGTCACTGCCCGTCGCCTCGATGAACAGAGGCACGTTCACCGTCTCGAACACCGATAGGATACCGCGCGTGTTGAAGTTGAGGAAGATGAACACGCCGACGCCGATGTTCACGATGTGCTCCGGCAACAGCGTCGGGTTGTTCAGCGTGTTGCTCACTTGACCATCCTCGGCCTCCTCCTCCTCCGGTCCATCCTGCACCGTGATGCTGTCGTCGTACACCGTCAAGATGCCGAAGACAGTCAACACGTTCAGCAAGACCAGGATCATGCCGGGCGACGTGAACTTGTTGAAGTGCACTCCGCAGAAGAGCAGGTCTGTGTCCGCTACGAGGCTGCCGAGACCGGGTGTCAGCGCGTAGCCGAGGAACACGACGCCGACCAGGATCGTCAGGTACGGCAGGCGCTGGTTGATCGTCGTCATGGAAGCGACGTCCGCGCGGCACACGCTGCGGTTGCCGCCACCGAAGCCCACGATGAAGCGACTCGCCGCCAGCGCCGTCAAGCTGCCGGCCATGTGCGAGTCGGCGATGAGGTAGATGATGTTTCCCGCTAGGCAAATGGAGGTCGAGATGAGGTAGACCGACCGGAACGAGTAGCGGTCACACATCCAGCCGAAGACGGTTGACGAGAAGAGGCGACCGAGCGAGAAGAGCGCGTTGATGATACCCATGAAGGCCAGGTCGCCGCCCAGCGACGTCGTGTACAGGAAGAGCGTGGGCAGCACGATCCCGCGCGACGACTCGGTCGCGAACTCGAGGAAATTGATCATGAACATGTTGGTGTACCATTGCCCGAGGCGACGCTGCGGGATCGACTGGGAAGACTTGATGAACGGCGCAGACTCCGAGTTGCTGTTGGTCCCGTAGGACGTGCCGCCGCTGGTTGACAGGGCTTGGTTCACCATGCTGGAGTCGTGGTTGGCGGTCGGGCGTGGTCGGTGCGGCGGTGGCTTGGAAGAATCGGAAATGAGCTCTTGCCTGCTGCGGATCGCCGATCCGTGAGAGTTGAGCTCGATCGGGAATTGCAGGACCCACTATCATAGACCGAGAGTTCAGGTGGTGACTTTGAAGGCGGATTAGGTGCATTCAACTTGGTGTGGGGGGTATCTCCAGCCTGCTGTCCGATCCTCCGGGAGGATCAGGGGGAGTTAACTCCCAGCGGACTAGGCGACGGAACCCTTTTCTTCGTTCGATAGCCTCGCACTTCACGCCTCGGCACTTCGGCACTTCACGCCGGTGCGAAACCGAGCCGGGCGGAGTGGCAGAGCGATCCGTTTGTCGAAATTTGCCATCAGGAGGATCTGAACTGCCGGTTCTGTAGCTCTATTGGCCGCAGTCAACAGAGGTTCACATATCTACGGCCAAATGCTTTCGTCGATTTGGCTCACATTGGTTTGACAGGCGAAACACATGGAAGGTGGCTTGTGCAGTGCCCAACCAACAAGACAAGGCCTGGCTGCCTGACGCCTGCAAAGTTTTCAGTGCTTGAAGGGAGGCTTGGCTCTTCACGGTGAAGTTCGCCGTGTAGGATGTCGCCCCTCTGCCAGCGTTCAAGGGCGTGAAGAGCGATTGACTCCAGTAACCATAAACTATAGCGGGGTGCAACACAGACCAACCGGGCACTGCAGCGATCCACACCGCCCCAATACTCCGTCGCTCGGCCTACTTTGCGCCACGTTAGCTCACTCTGCTTGCAACGGACCTCCTGCCGTCTGCTAGCGCGCTTAGATACTTTTCCGAGAGCATTGCGCTGATGTGGCAGCACTTGGTTTCACCGGATACGACAACGACAACGCTGGGTGCACTGCTTCTCTTTCGGCTGTCGTTTATCGCACGGGGGGTACCATTCATGGTTCCGGCTGAGTATGGATAGATAGGCGACGGCGTGAACAGCTGCATTTTGAATTGAGTAAGCGCGCTCGCTGCCACAGTGAAAGTGCCTCAGTCGCCGCTACGTGAGTTGTGAAACTTGGGCGTCCGTGGGGTTTGCTTTTGAGACGCTTTTGAGGAAGTTGATTGCTCGTTGAAAACTGTTGAAAATGGTGCGCAGTTGCAAGGTCGATTATCGATACTGTATGAACTGAACAAGCCACTGCAAACCTGAACTTCAGACTGACGAGATGCTCATCAGGAGCTTGAGCAGGACGCTTTCACTCTCGCTTCAACATGGAGTCCTCAAACACGGCGAGTCGCGATGTGACGCAGTGCGGGTCGAGCGCATCTGTTTACTGCAAAGCCTAGTGAAAAATTGATGCGGCAGAAACAACAATCGCAGTCGGGAAGCCATGTGAGATTTCATGCCCATATGCTTGCATTCAACTCCGACAAGAGAGCTGCTGGCAGCAGTGCTGCCACGAGTTGAGACGGCACCGAAGACCAGCTGTCCCGCTGCCGATCCAAGCCCGGATCGCCGTCCAGAAGCTGTTCCAGAGTATCGGCTGAGAGATCTAGGCGATGAGATTCATCGTAAAGACGCTGCTTCGTTCCGGCGCGGTGCAAAACAACTTCAACTTTGAGCGAAAGCTAATCGAAGATCTGCGATCTCAACTTGGAGACAAGAGTGCCGCCGCCCTTTACAGTAATTCCCCTTTAGCAGGCTTCTGGAGCCCCGGGTCGAAACAATGAGTAGAGTCTGGAGCACTTGATCGCTAAGTCTGACAATAATGCTAGATGCTTTCGTAGGAACGACTACAAACGGATACATTAATTAGCGAGCCACACCAAATCTTGGTGCGGTTCAAGCGGCGAGCAGACTATTGACGGAGAGGAAACTACGGACGCCGCGGTGTGTGCTGATGCTGCAGTAGGCCGCCTCGCTATGCTTATTTGTCTGGGAAGTCGACCTTGTCCGAGCCCAGCGGCGATCGGGGGTCATTCGGGGGAGACACGATCCGGAACGCATTCTCGACATCGGCAAGCATTGCCATCTTCGTCTTGTGCACGAGTCGGCTGTACCACCAGAGCAGCACCATACTGAGTGCGCACAGCACAATGTTGATCCAAAACACTGGGGTCAACGTCGGAATGGCAGCCGGCAGCAGTGGGAGCACAATGCGGGACACCGAAGCAGCAGAGCCGAGCAGGCCCATGAGTGTGCCCTGGGGACGTCCACCGAGCAGCTTCGAGAACGCCGCCAGCACCACCGCTGTCGTGATCGGGCAGCCCACGCTCCACACAAGGAACTCGGCAACCGCAAGCTGCGAGAACGAGAGCTCAGCTGGGGCCAGAACGAGCAGCACGTTGCCAGCCAGCAACATCACGAAGCCAAGCTGCACCCAGTGGACATCTCGCAGACTGTGGCGGAAGTACTCGATGGAGAAGTACGACAGCAGACCCAGCAAGCCCAGGTAGAACTGGAAGTTGGACGCGTCCACCACGGCACTCACGCTCTCGGGGTCACTGCCGGTCGCCTCGATGAACAGCGGGATGTTCACGGTCTCGAACACCGATAGGATGCCGCGCGCGTTGAAGTTGAGGAAGATGAAGACCATCGCACCAATGTTCACAATCCGTTCGGGCATCGTCGTCGGGTCACTGAGCGTGTTGCTCGTACCGGACGCGCTCGGGGACTCGATCGGGCCGTCCTGGACACCAACGGACTCGTCGTACACCGTCACCATGCCGACGATTGTCAACAAGTTGAACACCACGAGGATCATGCCGGGGGACGTGAACTTGTTGAAGTGGATGCCCCACAGGTACGAGTCCGTGTTGGCCACGAGACTGCCCAGACCGGGCGTCAACGCGTAGCCGAGGAACACAACCGTGGCGAGCATGGTGAGGTAGGGCAGCCTCTGGTTGATGGTCGTGATCGACGCCACGTCCGCGCGACATACGCTGCGGTTGCCAGCGCCGAAGCCCACGATGAATCGACTGGCAGCCAACGCCGTCAAGCTGCCGGTCACGTGCTGGTCCGCGAGGAGGTAGATGACGTTCCCCACGAGGCAGATGCCCGAGGACACGAGGTAGACGGACCGGAACGAGTAGTGGTCGCACATCCAGCCAAAGACCGTGGACGAGATGAGTCTCCCCACCGAGAAGAGCGACGTGAGCATGCCCATGAAGGCCAGGTCGCCGCCCAAAGATTTGGTGTAAAGGAAGAGCGTGGCCAGTACGACGCCGCGCGACGACTCGGCCGCGAACTCGACGAAGTTGATCATGACCATGTTGATGTACCATTGCGAGAGGCGGCGGCGCGGGCTGGCGTCGAAGTTCCGGGGCTTTGGCAGCTCGCCTTTCGCGCCAGCGGTGCCGTACGTGGCTGCGGCGTTGACGGCCAGCGCAGTCATGACCTCGATTGACGCGTCGTGGGCGGGGGAACTTGCGCTTGGACGTGGCACGGAAGAATCGGGAATGAGCGGATCGGAGACGGCGTCCAGGCGGAGGGGCGACAGCCTCATAGCCATAGTGAGAGCAGGTCCCGCACGAGTGAGAGCTCCGTGTCTGCTCAGGAGTCTCCTACTGCCGCCTCAGGAGACGGATAAGCGCAGAAAGTCCAGAGCTTAATTCGGAAACATGATGAAGGCAAGTTGTGTGAGACTTGGGACGTGCTGGTCTTGACGTGGCAGCGGTTGCTAGCGCTGCCACTTGTTGCGGTCGGGTCTGTTTCGTGGAGACCAGGAGACATCGGCAGCTTGTCGCTGGTGCGCAACGCAAGCCACCGATCGAATCTTGCCACCGCCTGGCTGAGTGCTCCATATGCTGCGATCCCGGTGCCACGTCGGTGCGCGTCTTCGTGGCGGGGGGTTGGTGTCTGGTTGCATTGGCTCTGCCCGGCAGAGTACGCTTGAAGCCACGTACGCCGGGCAAGAGCTCTTCTGCCACGAGCTGCTTCGATTGCCGCATTGATGGCTGTATTCTGCGTGGGCTCAGCCGCGCAAAGGTCTCCTTCAAGGAGCAAGGAGCATGGAGCAGCACTCCGCTTCTTGGTACGCATGAAACTAGCGACGTCCGGGTAGCAGCTGGCTGGGCATGAGTTGTAGCAATTTTAAGAAAAAGCAGAGCAAGGACAGTTGCTGAAGTGAAAGTATCTTTTGGTTGTTCCGGCCTTGCCCATCCAGGTTCCTGTTCCGGCCCCTGCCGCCAGCTGTTGAAGTCTACGCTCCTGCGTGAAGAGCACTGCTGCGTTGCCCTCCCCCAGCGAGTTGCCGCGGTGCCTCAAGCATGGCTGTCCGTGCACTCACGCCAGCACCACCGCCTCAAGCGAAATCGGGTAGTACCAACAAACACGAAAACGATACATGTACTGCAGAGGAACGTGTATTCAAGTATTTGGTTATTCATCGCTACGTGGTAAGTTTGGCTCTCATCACCAAGTTCAGAGTCGGTCTTTCGCGACGACTACGCTGGGCGGGTAAGCTTTTTCGGTGTCGCCCAGCAAGTCCATCCTCGCCGTGTTCACCAGGCGATTGAACCACCACAGCATCGCGACGCTCAACACGCACAGCGAAATGTTGATCCAGAAAACCGGCGTCAAGGTGGAGATGGCCGCGGGGATGAGTGGCAGGATAATGCGTGAGACGGAGGCGGCCGAGCCAAACAGTCCCATGAGCGTGCCCTGCCGACGCCCTCCCAGTAGCTTGGAGAAGGCCGCCACGCCAACCGCGGTCGTGATCGGGCAGCCAATGCTCCAGACTAGCATCTCTGCGACTCCGAGAAGCGCGATCGACAGGCTGCCGGCGGGCACCACTGCCAGTACTGCATTACCGACGAGCAGCGAGAGGAAGCCCAGCTGTACCCAGCTCACGTCCGAGACGCTGTTGCGAAAGTACTCGATTGAAAAGTACGTTACCAGCCCAAGCAAACCCAAGTAGAACTGGAAGTTGGATGCGTCCACGACGGCGCTCACAGTGCTCGGGTCTTTGCCGGTGACCTCCAGGAAGAGCGGGATGTTCACCGTCTCGAAAACCGAGAGCATGCCGCGAGCGTTGAAGTTGAGGAAGATGTACACTGCGGCGCCAATGTGAACGATGTGGTCAGGCAGACTGGTTGCCTCGCTTCGCACACTGCTAGTCTGAGTCCTGGTTGTAGATTCTTGAGGGCCGTCGTGCGACTTCACCGATACGTCGTACGCCATGAGCATGCCGATGATGGACAAGACATTGAGCACAACGAGAATGACCCCGGGTGCTGTGAACTGGTTCAGGTGGATGCCGAATACGAACATGTCGGTATTTGCAACGAGGCTACCGAGTCCGGGTGTAAGCGCGTAGGCGAGAAACTCGACGGTGGACAGAATGGTCATGTACGGCAGCCGCTGGCTGACCGTGGTCATGGCAGCAACGTCAGCGCGGCACACGCTGCGGTTACCAGCACCAAAGCCCACAATAAAGCGACTTGCAGACAACACGATCAAACTCCCGGTAGCACAGCCCTCTGCCAACAAGTACACGATGTTGCCAACAAGGCAAACGCCGGAGGACACGAGATACACAGAGCGAAAGGAGTAGTGATCGCACATCCAGCCAAACAGCATCGACGAAATGAGTCGCCCAACCGAAAAGAGCGACGTGAGCAACCCCATGTGGCTCAAGCTACCACCGAGAGACTTGGCGTAGAGGAAGAGTGTTGCCAGCACCACACCTCGGGATGCCTCAGCTGCAAACTCGACAAAGTTGATCATGGCCATGTTGGCATGCCAACGCGCTGCACGGCTTCGAGTCGAGGTATCTTGCGCGGGTTTGCTGTTGTCAATCGATCCGTACGACACGCCGGGCCCGTCATCTTGCAACGGTATCGTTGAGTAGTTGGTCATCTTGCTCGACGCGTCTGCAGGAACTTGTAGAATGGCCCTTACAGCATCGTCGGCAAGGCATGGACTGCATCGCACGTGAAACGGAGTGCGAGTATCTGAAAGCGAGTGCGATCGTACATCACTTCATACATCGTTACTACCTTGTCACAAGGTCTTCAGGGTCAAAATAGGATGTTGAAAACTGCCGGCCCATTAATGGCTTCGGAGCTGAGGCACCTACCGTACGGTCGCCAAGACTGCTTGCATTCACGCACAAGACAGGACTACAAAGATGAGCTATCATTCAAATGTTACATCGTTAGTAGGCTTTAGTTATCTTCAAAATCAACCTTGTCAGACCCCAGCGGGGACCGCAGATCGTTCGGCGGAGATACAACCCGGAAAGCGTTCTCAACGTCAGCGAGCAGCGCCAGCTTTGTTCTGTACACGACACGGCTGTACCACCACAGCAGCGCCACGCTGAGCGCGCACAGCGCAATGTTGATCATGAAGACCGGAGTCAACGTCGGGATAGCAGCCGGCAACAGCGGCAAAATGATGCGCGACACGGATCCTGCAGAGCCAAGTAGACCCATAAGCGTACCCTGCGGTCGTCCACCGAGCAGCTTCGAGAAAGCAGCCACCACAACCGCCGTTGTAATCGGGCAGCCAATGCTCCAGACCAAAAGCTCGGCGAAACCAAGGCGACCAAACGTCAGAGAGTCGGGCATCACTACGAGCAAGACGTTGCCCGTAAGCAGGAACCCAAAGCCGAGCTGCACCCAGTTGACATCCGTCAAGCTCTTGCGGAAGTACTCAATGGAGAAGTACGACACAAGACCCAGCAGACCCAGGTAGAACTGAAAGTTGGAGGCCTCGACGACAGCAACAACACTGTTTGGGTCGCTGCCCGTCACTTGCAGGAAGAGTGGGATATTCACAGTCTCAAACACCGACAGGATGCCGCGAGCATTGAAATTGAGGAAGATGAATACCATCGCACCAATGTTCACAATGCGCTCGGGCATGGACGTCATGTCGGACAGTGTGTTCCTCGTGGATGCCGTGTTCGGAGACTCGAGCGGGCCGTCGTGGATGCCAACAGACGCATCGTAGGAAGTGAGCATGCCGAAGATCGTCAGCAGGTTGAACACCACGAGGATCACCCCCGGCGACGTGAACTTGTTCAAGTGCATCCCGCAGAAGTACACATCCACATCTGCCACGAGGCTACCGAGTCCGGGTGTCAACGCGTAGCCAAGGAACACAACCGTGGCCAGAATGGTGAGATAGCGCAGGCGCTGGTTGATGGTGGTCATGGACGCCACGTCCGCGCGACATACGCTGCGGTTGCCAGCGCCGAAGCCCACGATGAACCGACTGGCAGCCAAGACCGTCAGGCTATCGGTGACGTGGATGTCTGCCATCAAGTAGATGAGATTTCCCAGCAAGCAAATGCCCGAGGACACGAGGTAGACGGACCGGAACGAGTAGCGGTCGCACATCCAGCCGAAGATCGTGGACGAGATGAGCCTCCCCACCGAGAAGAGCGACGTGAGCAGCCCCATGAAGGCCAGGTCTCCCCCCAGCGACTTGTTGTAGAGGAAGAGTGTGGCCAGCACAACGCCGCGCGACGACTCAGCCGAGAACTCGACGAAATTGATGAGCGCCATGTTGATGTACCACTGCGAGAGGCGGCGGCGAGGACTCAGCGCGAAGTTCTTGGGCGGTGCGTCGGTCGCCACGGAGCCATAGCTCGTGCCGGCGCCGGAGTTGAGGCTCGGGTGCTGGACCATCGGATGAAGCGGAGACTTGGGCGCGACGCGGTGGATGCTAGAATGATGAAATTGAGCAAAGTGGGATCCGATGACGACTGGCTTGTCGGCACGACATTAATTCTCGACAATCATTCTGGTTTGGCTCGTTTCTATAAGCGAATCTGAGCTCTTTTGAATAGTCCATACATGCATAGCCGCAGCCGGTAAACCATTTGATTAAAGTATGGGCGAAAGCGCGGAGATTCCGCTTGATTTTCGTCAGCGTTGACAGCGTCGCAGGACAGATGTCAGCCTCCTCCAAGCAGCCCGAGCTGCCAAGCCTCGTCTTGTGTTGCGGTGGATATTGCTGCTTCACCGCTCATTGTTGCAGGTTCGAGCCGACAGCATCGGCATGCCTGGCACTTTCTGCTATCATTTGGGCGTGCGTGCGGCTCCACCATCATGGGACATGGCATTCTCTGGGCGGAGAAGAGGTTGGAGCAGCACAGATTGCGGTGCTACTTCTCTGCTTGCAGCTTGCAGAGTCCAGGCCGTGCCACGCGCCCAGGGAAAAAATTGTATCTTCATGTGGCAAGACTTGCCGCTGCCAACTTAAAACGCGGTTTCACCAGCTTCTGATTGGCACACGTCGCCTACAGCGCCGACAAGCTACGACAATGGGAGCGACAGCGTCTCAAGGTGGACGGCCTCGCCCCCAAGAGGCATCAGGAAGACTCGCCTGCTTGAAGCAACTGACGACGTATCGATACACAGGCGGCGGTGGAAGCTCGCAATGAAGCCCGTCCACCCCATGTGTTGTCCGTATCTGAGCACGGCAAGATGTGCGAGGGATACGAACACAGTAATGGAACTGCCATGGATACTGAGTCTACAGCACCGCCTGCAGGCGAACGCTCCGGCCGCACTGGGCCTCGTAGTTAGCCCAACACCAGCCTGATATGCTCATTGATTCTTCACTTTCAAACGTGGAACGGTATTGCAGCTACTCATAGCCAAAAGACGCAGCAGTCCGATGCACATGCACCGATCGACAGCGTCAGCTTTGAGCTCTTCAACCACCATCCGATTGGCAGGCCGAAAGGTCTTTTTAATGTACGAAACACACTATACATGTACGCATTGTGTGTCACATTTAACCTCCAAATTCCGATCCGTCCATTATCCATCCAACATGGCGCTGGAGCTGGCCAAGACCGCGGAGGTGCGGCGCCCTCTCCCTCCTGTCTACGGCAGCCCCAAGGCTCTAACTCGCTCTTCCTTGCCTCTAGAAATCTATCGCGGACTTCTTCGCGCGCGACGACGCGCTGTCGCGTCTGGACCGGCTGTACAGCCGCACGCTGGGTGTCGTGGAGGAGCTCAAGACCCCGCGGCCACAGGAGTTCACACACAATGTGCTGGATCTGGCGGTGCAAAAGGTGGTGGAGAAGCTCTCGTGGAAGCTCATGACGGAGTCTCACGCCACGCCCAGCAGCGTGGGCGTCCCGGCGCTGTTGGACTTGTGCATCTCCGGCGTGACCAGAAAGTTCCTGATCAACAGCACGCCCTACAAGGTGCTGGAGGATCTGATGGAGGGCCAGACCATCAGCACGTGCGAGAAAGTGTGGGACCTGCTGGAGTCCCGAAAGGATAAGCTCACGACGGTGGGTTGCTTAGAGTCGTAGTTGCTGGAGCTCAAGAGGAACTGACGCGTGAATTGTTGCTCGAGCAGCCGGAGTTCATCGCGGAGAAGGGCCGCACGACCAAGGCGTCGCTGTGTCTGCTGCGGATGTGCAACGCCCTGCTGCGTCGCCTGTCGAAAACGCACAATAGCGTGTTCTGCGGCAAGATCTTGGTGTTCTTGTCGTTCACTTTCGCGCTGTCTGAGCGCTCGGCTGTGAATCTGACGGGCAAGTCAAATGTGACCAATGTGACGGTGTTCGAAGAACAAGATGCGTTCGACTTGGCTGAGGCTACAGACGTTGCTAAGGCTTCGGAAGTTGTTCCTGGGCTGGAGGTGGGAATTGCGATATATTTTCCCTTTGGGTGGATTTAGATCTGCACGCGTACTTATGGTGGTGCTGAATTGTGCAGATTGATAGCGATCCTAGCGCCGACGTGGGCCCCATCGACTACAACCTCTATCGCACCTTTTGGGATTTGCAAAGCTTCTTCCGTGAGCATCAGATGGCCACCCAGTCGGCGGAGAACTGGGAAAAGTTTGTACGTTTCATGCTTCCTTGTGAACTTTGATGCTTTGACTAACGTATTCCTCCTGTTGATGTGTGATGCACTCAGTTCACTGAGCTGAATGTGGTCCTGGCCGCTTTTGAAGGAAATGCGTTTTCGCCGGATGACCTGGAACGGTCGCGGGACTTATTGGGTAGCAGTGGAGGTGCCATTCACTCGGCGGATATTACGATACACGAGCCGGAAAGTGATACTAGCAAGGATGCTAGTGAGCAAGGCTCACAGGAACACTTCTTCCAGCCGAAGTACCTGACGAACAGCCGTCTTTTCAGACTGCAGCTTCGTGACCCGATCCTCCGGGAATGCATGCTGACACAGTTTCTCATTCTGTTCAACGACTTGGCAAGAGCAAAGCCACCTATGGGCAGCACGACGCCGAAAGCAATGCTTGCCGAACTAACTGAGCGTGTAGTCGCGCTGCTGAAGCAAACGCCATCTGATGGCGAGGGTTTCAATGAAATGGTTTCGTACGTTCTCGAGCGCGAGCGTAACTGGGTCAAGTGGAAGCAGGAGAAGTGCCCGGAATACGAGAAGTATCCAGCTGCAGCGGAGAAGGGGGGTTCGTCTGCTCCTAAGCACGTCGTGAAGCGAGCTCGTCGACAGCTAACCTCGCCTCTGCTGGAGCAAATTCTGTTGGAAAGCTCGAAGCCATCGCAAATCTTGGAGAAGATTAAGGGCAAAGAAAGAGGTGAGTGTTGGAACGACCTTGAGTTCGTTCATGCTCTTTTCACCAAGATATCTTAATTAATTGTGTTTTTGTTGGTGCGGTAGCCACGGAGGTTTCTTTGACAGCATACACGGACCGCTTCAAGGAGGCGTGGGACCCTGAAAATGGCATTGAGGAAGAGTACTGGCCTGACAAGGATGAGATGGTCTGCTGGCGAACAATGCGCGCAGCAATGAAGGGGAGCGTAAAAAATCTGGACTTGGCGGTCAAGGGTACAGACACGCTAGTGAAGGGTATCCTGGGCATGGACACCACTGATGTGAGAAAAGAAACCCCTGAAGCTTCAGTCGCAACCCCCCAACAAGCAACAACCTCGTCCCCCAGGGATGAAAATGCTAAAGAAGAGCACAAGGGTGACAAGGATGCTGATCGCGAGGCGTCTGGTATTAAGCGGGAGCGAAGCGACTCACTCAAGCGTATCCAAAACGGAAACGAACCACCAATCAAGCGCGAGCGGATTAGAATCCGTGACGACGACGTCGAGGTACGTTTATGGTTGACAGGTTCACCTGCTGCTATGCTAGTATGAATGTACTAACCACTTCGATGCGTTGTTTTCTCCAGGATGGCGAGGAAGCATGATTGCAGCAGAATCGTGGCGCCATGCCCTACTAGCTCGTGTTGAAACTCGCTCTGTTTATTTTCCAAATACCAAGCAGGCTTTTACTACGACTCAACCATTTATAGCGATCGAGATGACAAATACCTGGTGATTTTTTTTTTCGATCATGGAAGAGGAAGAGAGCGATGATTGACTGCTTTACGGCGGGGTCAGTACTAGCATTGCGAGACGCGGCACCTCCGAGCAGCATGCAGTCATTTTGAAAGAGCTGGAGAGAAAGCTAGGTCAGTGTGTATTTGTTGATTTTATTTTCAACAGACACTAAGCTGCATTCGGTTTGCTCATGCTGCAGTCACGGAGCGCGAAAACCGAGAAGTCGAGAAAGAGGTCACAGCAACTCAAACAAACGTCGCTGAGCCAACACTTCAGACTAAAAGACCAACAAAGAGGTCTCGCAGACTGAAGACTCAGCAGAAAATCCTAGCAGCCGGGACAAGAAGGCCATCGGCTGAAGCGTCGGTAGGGACGCGAGTTCCTACCCCTCTGGTTGACGGAGACGCCAGCAACGGCAGCGAGTGGATTAAGGTTGGGGCAGGACACTGGAAGACTCGAACCGGAGCGCTACCCCCTAGCGCAGAGACAACCGTGGTGCACCTGCAGCAACAGATGCCGCATCGAGTATCCCAACGGACTGTGACGTCCTGCACAGCTGGTGATATGTACCCATGTCACTTCAACCCAGGTTGAAACCATCGCAGATTCCATCAGAGACCTCATTTTCACTTCTGCATTTTCAAGCGCAAGCACCAGCTCCAGTCATCCACCAAGCCCCTTAATGCCCAGCATGGCCAGCAACAGCAACGACGGCGGCCCTCGCGTGATTCGCCTGCCACCATACAAATACGTCCATGTCCAGGACACTAACTCGAATGTTTCCCGCGTTCTTGCGGGGCCGCTGACCTTCACACGTCAGGACCACGAATTCATCCTGACGCCTCCGCAAGACATGATCGTGCTACCGGCGCAGCACTACGTTGAGGTGCGCAACCCCGTGGTGCGCTCCGAGGACGGCAAGATCGAGTATGACGCCTTCGATCAGGCCAAGCTCAAGCACGGCGAGATCGAGTTCCGCATCTTTGACAAGTACCCAGAGCCTTTCCCGTTGTACCCAGGCGAGAAGCAGGTCGGAGAAATCCGCGAGCTTCGAGTTGTACCCGTGGATACGGCGCTTCGCATCCGCGCTTTGCGCCAAATCGGCCAGTATGCTGCAGGCAACGAGTGGCTCTTCGTGGGGCCGGCGGTGTACTACCCCCGCGTCGAGGAGGAGATCGTTGCCGTCGTGCACGCGTCCGTGATCAAGAAGGACGAGGCCATCAAATTTCGCGCAGAGAAGAAGTGCACGGACTCGCAGGGCATTGAACGAGATGCTGGCGAGGAGTGGCTCGTGCGCACTCCAGGCGCGTACCTGCCGCAGATCGACGAGGTGCTCGTCGAAACGCTTCAAGCCCACATTTTGACCCAGGACGCTGCTCTCCATTTGAGCGCGCTGCGTACGTTCAAGGATGTGTACGGCATCTCGCGTCGCGCTGGTGAAGAGTGGCTGATCACGACCGAGACGACCGAGACACACGTCCAAGATGTACATGAAGATATCGTTGGATACGTCACTGTCACGATCCTCACGAACCGCCAGTACTGCGTCGTGGTGGACCCCATCGTGAATGGAGTCCCGCGTCGTGGCACGCGCGAGATGCGGAAGGGAGAGGCGAGCTTCTTCTTGCAGCCCGGTGAGCAACTGGAAAACGAGCGTGTCGAGGACATCTGCGTGCTAGCCGATGATGAAGCTGTCCTGCTTCAGGCAGTTGAGCCGTTCGTGGAGCTGCCCGAGCAGCAAGGTGAGCCGGAAGGCGAGGACGGTGGAGCCGCTCCTGTCAAGAAACCCAATGGCATCAGGCGTGAAGCTGGAGAGCGCTGGATGGTGCATGGTCCTCGTGAATACATCCCACCGATCCAGGTGAAGGTGCTCGAAACCCGACGCGCCATCCCACTCGACACTAACGAAGGTGTGTATGTGCGGGAACGCAAGACGGGTCACGTGCGAGCCGTCAAGGGCGAGACATACATGCTCCAGCCCACAGAGGAGCTCTGGGCTAAGTACTTGCCACCGGCAGTGGAAGAGCTGCTCTCATCACAAGCAGGAGGCTCTGCATACGTCACCGACCCGACCGAATCGAACAAACTGACTGCGAGTCTAGGCCGACCATGGGATATCTCGAAGGGCGCACCACGCACACGTGATCCCACGCGTGTGGTGACGTTCGAGGTTCCGCACAACGCTGGCATCCAAGTGTATGACTACAAGACCACGTCGTCTCGCATCTTGTTCGGCCCGACTCTCGTGATGCTGGAACCGGACGAGCAGTTCACGGTACTCCGCCTCTCTGGCGGTGTTCCAAAGGAGCCCAACGTGATTCGGACGCTGTGCCTGCAGCTTGGACCGGACTTCATGCGCGACCAGATCATCGTCGAGACGTCAGACCACGCGCGACTGTCGCTCACAATCGCGTACAACTGGCGCTTCCGAGTCGATACCACCAAGCCTGTTGACGCTGCCAAAGTGTTCAACGTTAAGGACTTCACAGGTGACGCGTGTAAAACGCTGGCGTCGCGCATCCGAGGAGCTGTCGCCGTTCAAAACTTCGATCATTTCCACAAACACAGCGCACAGATCATTCGGACCTCGATATTCGGGCTCGACGAGAACAAGATACGGGATGAGCTGGTCTTCCCTGCCAACAACCTCTGCATCACAAACGTGGACATCCAGTCGGCTGAGCCCGTGGATCAACTCACGCGCGAGAGTCTCCAGAAGTCTGTGCAGCTGGCCATCGAGATCACCACCAAGTCGCAGGAAGCGCGCGCGAAGGCCATTGCCATGAAGGAAGAGGAGGCGGCCAAGGGCGACTTACTCACGCAGCAGCTAGAGAACCAGTCCAGCGCAGAGCAGGCGCGCAAGAACCTTGTGCAGCTCACAGCGGAGTGCAAAGCCATCGAGGAGGAAGCCGCCGCTGTGAGTCGTGCGCGTGCTCAAGCTCAAGCAGCGGAGATCGAGGGCAATGCAGCCGTCCGACAGGCGGAGCTGCGCGCCCAGGCCAAGCGCATCGAGCACGAATCGCACGTGGCCCGCATCAAGGAGGACCAGACGCTAAGCGTGGCGCACTCCGAGCGCCTAGCTGAGGTGGAGGTGCACAAGAAGCGCGAGCTCATGTCCATCGAGGCCGAGAAGTTCCAGCAGATGGTGAGCAGCGTGGGCCAGGAGACGCTGGTGGCGCTGGCGCGCGCTGGCCCGGACGGCCAGGTGAAGATGCTAGAGGCGCTGGGGCTCAGCGGCTACCTCATCACGGACGGCAAGTCTCCCGTGAACTTGCTCGGCACGGCCGAAGGCATCATCCGCGGCATCTCGCAGGCCGAGCAGTAGCTTCAACCTGTGTCCAGTCATTCGGAAATGGCTACACAGTGTGCCACGTACTTGGGGTGAGATGGGCGCGAACTGGCTTTGGATCTTTATGAGACAACGGTATGTACCACGCCGCTTGACAAGCTTCAAGCTAACCTTTGCTACGATGTACATGTATTACCCGTTGCAATGGTTGCCCACCAGCGTTGTTGTGTTAATAGTTCTCGCATTTCAAATAAATACATGTAGGCTTTGAGATACCGTTCCTGCGGCTCCAGTGCAGCACCGGATGTAAGCTTTGACGCGCATGTATTCGTCAGCAGTGTTGCTGATGCACCACGCTGCGCGTGCATCCGGGAAGCTCACTACGATGTAGCTGACCGAACTGCCAGCCGTTGATGGTCTCCGATTTTTAATCGTTGACCACCCGAACCTTTAGCAGTTGTCGTGGCATGGGCTGGCACGGGTAGGCTCGAGGCTAACACTATCTTCAAGACAAGGACAACAGTAATTAGGTCACGAAAACCCCACGCAGTGACAGCGATGCATTCGTGATCTCGGTGGCGACTTGAAAGTAGTTCATTCCGGTCCGACTGAATAGCTTCCTCCTGCGAATTTTGCGGAGCTGACAGGCAAATGGGCAGGTAGATCGCCTTAATATGAGGCAGACGCGCAAACGCTTCGGCATCCTGCTTGATGCTGTGTCGGCGTCTGCGGGAATGACTCGTATGGCGTTGCGAACGTAGGAACTTCGAGACCATCGTCCGCATATGTGAAAAAGTATGTTAAATGCTGAGCGGGGGAGCTTCGTATCAATTATCTCATCCGTTCTGGGGTTTTGTATGCTTCTTGCAAAATCCAGCCTACCAAGCAGTCGCAGCCGTTCTGCGAGCAGCCAATCCCATGCTTCCAAAATCCAATTATCCACCAACCAGCACGCTGCTACTCCGGACAGGCGTCGCCGTTCTCGCGCCCATTTATTAGCCTCACCGCTCACGGCTATCGAGTCGGCTGCAAGAGAAGTGCCCCGCGTCGGCGTCTCCCGCTGTGTCTGTGCGCCTCCACTCTCGTCTCCGAGCGACTGAGCGTCTAGATCTCGCGTCTGTGCATCCAACGCTGCAACTGCGGCGCTCGGACTCAGCGTAGAGCCGTCGCCAGAGTTGTTCAAGTGGTCGCACGAGCAACACCTCAGTGTTTAGCGCTCCCCAGCCCGTTCCAACGCGCCAATCGCTGGCCGCAGAGACTTGTGAACCCCACAAAGCCCTCGCACCCCCAAGAATGAGCGACAACTGGCGGCTGGACGTAAAGTTCCAGGGCCGCGCCATGGACCTGGTGGGGCGGCTGCCGGCTGAGAAGCGATCGCTTCTACGGGATTTCCCGCGCCGCCTGGCGGTGGGAACCAAGGCTAAGCTGTCCGCCATCCCGCACAAGGGCTTCTTCTGCAAGTTCTTCGCCAAGAATTGCGAGGAAATGAAGGTCTACATGAAAAAGCACGAGTGCGCGCTGTGCGTGCAGTTCGTGGCCTCCACGTTCAACTTCACGCTGTATCTGCTGGTACCGGTGGCGCTGAAGGGCCTCAAATGTCTGCACAGACTCCGGAAGAGCGGTACGTGCTGGTAGAGGAGATTGCAACGCAGAAGGTGCTGATGACCGTTTTGTGTGTGTGGACAGGAGCGAGTCCAGAGTCGATTAAGTCGCTGTGCACGGATCGAGACGGCGTAGTGATTGGGTTTATTGTGTCGGAGGTGAATGTGGAGATGGAGGAGAAGCTGCACGAGCGCATGAAAGTCATGGAGGAGCTTGAGTCCACGGCCAAGGCGATTTCGCACACGTTTGGCGACCCGATGCTCGAGTTTGACTTGCTGATTGACCAGTTGGATACCAAGCCGTCCGCTATTCAGGTGTGTCTTGTGCTGACGTTGATGATGTGAATGCAAGAAGATTGCGATGACTAACGTGTATGACCATTTTTTTTGCCGACTTCTGTTTGACAGGCTTGTTCAAAGTTCATCATTCGTCATCAGCATTTGCACGACGCGATTTGCCATAAACTTGCTCAGACGATGGACGCAATGCAGTCTTCGAAAGCGCGAGCGAGCATTGTGTACGTTGTCCACGACGTAGTAAAGTCGGTGCGTGCGAGTTACCCGCAGAAGGAGCGAAACGTTAAGATGCGCGAGTCGGCTTTGGTGGTGTCATTTGAGAAGATTTTGTTCCGGTTAACGCAAAAACTGAAGGGCGACGCGAAGCACAACGTACGTATGCATGTCAATTGTATTGGATATGACAATGTTTTGGTTAAATGTGGTGCTAATACTGCTTGTCTGGCGCTTTTTCTGTAGGCGAACGTACGAGCGGTGTTTGAATTCTGGACGAAGTGGGGACTACAGTACTCTGTGCCTGTAGAAGACGAGGACGGTGCTGCAAAATATGACCCCATGCTGAAGATTGACGAGACATTCGAGATTCTGGAGCGGGAGGTGTCCTTAGTATCAGACGCGTCATCGTCACCAATCAAACGGTCGGCGCCCCCTGAAGTAGTGGCATTTATGAAGACGCACAGCATTCAACCTGGACCGTGGGAGATTTACCTCGTACGTGCTTCACCTCAAGAAATGGAGGAACTGGACGCGGTGCTCAAGCTGAATACCAAGTATTATGGCTTCAACAACTGGGATCCATCTGAGAAAGGAGGTAGACGCGGTGGTGAGATGTTCCTTCACCACTACACGAAGTCTATGATGCCGTGGCTGCTACATGCATCAGCATCCTCGTCAAATTCTAACTCCGGAAAGAGGAAACGTGTGAAGGACCCCTTGGTTCTTCTGCGTGATGCTTTCTTGTGCACATGGGACCTCGATCCAACAGCAGCGCGTGCGGTGTCTGACATTGATCGGTATTTGCTAGACGACATGTGGAAGAAAATGGAGTTTGTGAAGTGTCAGAACCCCTCAGCATTTGTCTTTGGAAAGGTCAGGCGGGTGAAGACAATTCAGTTCGCAAATAGTCCTGTGACGGATGCAATACTGAAGTTAGTGGAAGACGAGTCAAAGGTGAAATCCAGTGTGCTGCTTGCAGACCTTACCAAGGTGTTCAAACTTGACACAATGGCGCGGGAAGCTGTGGCCAAGGTCAAGTCAAAAACTGATCTTTGCTACATCGCCAAAGAACTTTGCAATCGATGTCGCCACCACATGGTGGCGAACCCGTCAGTGCACATGGTGAAGCTCTGTCAAAAAGTCCTTGCTACAAGGAATCCTATGAAGGCCTACTCGTCAGCAATGAAGAGTATGATATCTCGACAAATGAAGAAGTCCACGATGTTCGACAGGGAAGCAAAGTACGTTCGTATCGTTGCTGTGGATCAACTCTCATTCTGATCGATAGCACTAACATCGATGCCTGTTGTTGACTGCAGGAAAAAGCGAAAACTGGAGAGCATTAGCGCTTCTTCGTCTCCTGTCACTGAAAGCGAAGCCTCTAGCTCTCCTCACTCCGAGCTCACAGACGCTGAGCTGGACGCTGTGAAGAAACGTATCCCGAAGCCTCCGAAGCTGCTGTTCAAAAAGGTTGACCTGAAAACGATCACTTATCAGGAGACAAATGATAATGGCACAGTTGGTGTCGCGGTTTCCGGCATCCCCGATGCTGGAAGAGGCCTATTTAACCTCTCATCCCACGTGTGGCCCGCGTTTTCTGTTGTCTGTATCTTCGGCGTTCGCCGGATTACGAAGGAAATGCACCACGACGGACTGAACAAGGTAGCAAGGTGTGGTGAGCTGGGTGAGACCTTCGTCGTGGTGAACGGTACCGT
This sequence comes from Phytophthora ramorum, assembly GCF_020800215.1. Lineage (NCBI taxonomy): Eukaryota > Oomycota > Peronosporomycetes > Peronosporales > Peronosporaceae > Phytophthora > Phytophthora ramorum. The sequence continues at coordinate 5,011,589 of NW_027150647.1, forward strand.
GCGTGACGTGGACAAGTTCCAGACACAGTACGGCCACCGCTTGATGCCTTTTGACGGCCTAGTCGACGCAGATGGCTCGGTCGGTGGGTTCCCTAACGACCGGGTATACGAGTACCCTGCGGATATCTACTGGGACGCCTCAGGGTTCAACAACAACTGCATTCTTGTGCCCGGGTGCGTGATCGAGAACCCTCAGGACACGACAAGCCCGATCATCCTGAACCAGCTGTACATCGTCACGTGGAAGGAGGTGGCAGTGCGCGAGGAGTTTTTCCTGGCGTACGGAACGTCGTATTACGAGGACGACGAGAAGACACCACAAGTGAGGGGAGCAGCATAGTTAGCGAAATAGAAGCAGCGGGACTGAGTATTAGTCTTGCTACAACGTAACCTAAGAAGAACGACCCTATAGAAATCACCGACCAAGCTTCTCAAGCCTCTCAGCTGTGCCGCTTAGTCAGCTTCGTTCTCTGAACAGCGAGTGTCACCTAAGCGAAGCCACTCCTGGGGCATGTAGCTCACCTCATCTGCCCCGTTCACTTCAGACGAAAATGTGTTGCTCAACTGAGCATGTGTTGATTGTCTTTACTTGTTTCGCCGCTTGCTCTCTATTGCACGCTGGCCATTTCAGATACACTACTTGAGTTGTTATTGATATCAATGCTCGCACTAGCACGAGGCGACGCCTTTGTCGAGCTGCAGACGGCACACTGGGCACGTGCGCTGGAGATTTAACCACACACGCACGCACCCAGCGTGGTAGTTGTGGCCGCAGGGAAGTCTCAACGTTTGGTCGTCGGCCAAATCGCCGCAGCAGATCGGACACTCGGAGCTGTCGTCGCTCGCGCCGCCACAGCCCTGGCCGGGTACGCAGGGCTCCACCGGTGCTGTCGGTGATGCTGCTGGGTTTTCGTGGTGCAGGACCCGATCGATCGCATTGGCGCGTTGGTGTGCAATGTCCAGGAAGTCCTCCAGCACGTGTCGTGTCCGCTGCATGCTCTCACACTGGGTGTCGCGCGCGAGGACAGCCTGCACCAATCCGTTCACGTACTCCTGGAATGCGTTGCACTGGTTGTATTGAGCACGGGCGCTGGTCGAGCCCCACATTCTGCGCGTGCCGACGTTCGCAGACGTCTTGATAACTCGGTGCAAATGGCCGCAGCACGCGGAATCCCTGCATCCGCTTCCAACTCGGCGAATGCTCTTGCGAAGCTGCGCTTGGTCGGTCGAGGTCTTGCTGAGCACCCACTTCTGACGCATGACGCTGTCCGAGACGTACAACACGAAGTACTCCGTCGAGGAGAGTGTCCGCTGGTGAAAGAGCCCGGCGCGCGCAGCAGGCGTGTTCTGCTGCTTGGCTGGTGAGCCCGGGGTCACCACAACGAGGGTGCTCGGCTTGGGCAGCTCGGACTGGACCGACTGCTTCACGTTGCAGTTGGCAGCACCTGAAGCGGCGGAATGGCTCGAGCCAACGACATCCTCCAGCGAGATGAACACCATAGCAGCTTGGATTAATTCTTGCCAACCAGAGTCGTCGTGTTCGTTGGGTGGGCAAATGCCAAAGTGAGACTCACCGCCCAAACGCAAACGCACAAATGGGAGCGTGGGAAGTCGCGCCCTGTCTTCGTGGGTTCTTCACGCGAGACGACCAACAGATCGACAGCAGGTGGCTGCTGCAGCCCCAGCCGGAGTCATTGCTCGCAAATTGCAATGCAACGACGACTTGCTGCTGAGACAAAGCCGACTTAGCATTATAGAGCCGTTTCCATGCAGGACACTCGAGTCGAGACTCGCCCGACAGTTCCTTTCGCGGTGCCGGCGTCGTTCCAAGGCAGCGTCTGGATGATCCTTGCACTTGCTGTGCAGTGCATCAATGCGCATCTTGGCGTCGAGACGGAAGCAAAGGAGTTAAAGGCCAAAGCGGAAGATGAGGTTTGGGGACAGCACCGAGTCTTCAACCATACGCGAGCTCATTCGTCGCGCCACCCCCGCCTCAATTCAACGTGACTATCCAAACACATTTTCCTCAGAAAGCTCACGACGTCGGCATCATCAACGACGTAGCGCTCTTGGTACTTGTGCCCTTAATTTCTCAAGATAAATGGCCCCTTTAGGTGTCCGGAAAGCTGCTGCCTTTGCTGCTATCCGAACTCGCGGTTTCTCCTAAAATCCTGCGGTTCTCAATGTCTCGCAGCTTCTCGCGGAGGTCCTCGGGCGTGTAGCGGCTATTGAGCGTCCGATACTTCTTGAGCTGGATGACGCCCACCATCTCGCGCACCATCCAGCGGCCGCGCTTGATGGCCTTCTTGAAGGCCACGGGGTCCGAGAGGTCGCGGTTCTGGAAGAAGGCGGCCTTGGCCTTCTCGCGTACGTGGCTCAGCCCCAGCGGGTAGTCGCGTCCTACGAGAAGGAAGCGCTTGTACAGGTCGCGCACCTTGGGGTGCATCTTAGATAAATATCCAATCAGCTCGTATAATCCGAGTTAAATAAGGGTGAATATCCAACTACCCAATCAGCTAAAAGGGGTCGAATTCGCCATGAGCTCCGATGTGGTGGACCGCCGGGCCGTGCCAGACGAGGCCACGGCGCTGCTTACGATCAAGATCGGGGAGGTCTCGCGCACTTCGCGCAAGCACCTGTCGCTCGTGACGTTCTCGTTCCTGCTGTCCGAGGGCCTGGATGTGTTCCGTGCAAAGGTGGAGTCGTGCGTGACCAAGGCGCTGGAGAACCACCGGGGCGAGCGCCACGTGCGCGAGGACCCGGCGCTATACATGCGGCCGGGAGCGCACTCCAAGCAGGCGGAGCTGGTGGAGCTCACGCACAGCAACTTCGAGAGCCGCGTGGCCAGGAGCTTCAAGAACTACCTCAAACGCAAGACGCACGAGCAGTTCCAGTGCGAGGTCTACGCGTACGTGCAGAAGGTGGCGGTCCCAACGAGACGCCGACGGAATAAAGAGGAGGAGATGACCATTGCAATGCCAGGGCAAGTGGCGCTGCATGGGGACTTCGGCCAGAGCCAACGGCTGGACGCCAGCGAACTCACGGAGGCCGGAGCAGCTTCCGTGGGGAAGAGGAAGAGGTCGGTGGGCTCCGATGAAGGCGACGAGCAACACCAGACGCACCGCACGCTGCAGGGAGAACATATTGAGGATGGGTACTACCGCACGGTGCGGATGGTCGTGAACGGAGCTGTTGTGCCCGTGCAAGTCAATGTGCAGGACCTGCTTGCGTGCTTGGGGGCCGTGTTCCAGCAGCATGCATCGGTCGGTGAAGATATTCTCCGCAATGGGGTTGCAGGTGCCGGCGCGGATGATCTTCATTAAGTAGAGTTGCTGGTAGGATCAAGTGATGCCGTCGTTTGAGAGGAAAATAAACGGAAGGCACTAGATAATGCAGCGGGCATCATTCTATCGTATATATCGGGCGGGTTCGCCCCTGCTTTTCTACAAAATGTACTTACTACTACTACTACTTCTCGCGTATGCGTCGATGCTGCTTGCTAGTTTGTTTTTCTTGAGCTTGTACTTGCGCGGCGTCCATGTTGGGTCTTCCGACTTCAGTCTTGAACTTCACTTCATCTTCATCGTCCGCTCCTGAGCTTGAGTTTCGCGCTCCGAGCGACTGACGGTGGGCGCAGGCGTGCGCGCGGCCAAGTCGTGGCAATCCAAATCAAATATCATACCATGCAGCTAAGCTACATACTTCTGGGGGTATCTCACAATCCAAAACTCCAGAAATGCAAATCCAAATGCAAAAACGGCAACGTGCCGTGCGCTCTGGAAGACACACGGATTCCGTGACGGAAGGGGTGGCCGAGGAATCTGCTCACAGGATACGAAAGTTCCATGCCTCGGCTAGGTTCCCGGTTAATACTCCGACGGCGGCAGCCCCGTTGCGTCGAAACTGCTCCAGGATGATCCAGAGTCTCGACGTGGCGGGCGTCCAGCGGGCGTTGAACGCTTGCCCTCCATGTTCTTCATGTAGTGGAACTGACCAGGGATGTACGGGTTCTGCTGTTGGCTCATGTCATACCCCCCGGAACCTTGGTGCTGGAAAGCGAATTGGTGTCCAGCCCCACTCGCTCCCCGTGAAGAGTGCTGCAATTGAAGTTGGTGTTGAGGCACGAAACTCGGCTGCTGCTGACCTGGAGGAGGCTGAGGCTGGAACGGGTGTGGTGGCATGGAAGGAGCCTGGTGGTGTTGCTGGTACTGTTGCTGGTATTGATGCTGGAGCTGAAGTTGCTTTTCCATCGAGACCGTCGGAGGAGGTGGCACGGGTGACGTCGGGCCAAAGTCACCACCAAAACCAGAGGCTGCAGCAATGTGCGCGGTATTGCTTTCCACCGTGCGCAAGTCACTCTGACCGTGTGCGAAGCGGCACTCATCCTTGGAGTAGTTGCAGTTGCCCTTCAAGAAGTAATAGCACAGCTCGGTCTTGTAGCTCTGCAACCTGGGGGTTGCAGACGGGAGGATCGGTTGATTGCCTCCGCTGCCACCGCTGACAGAGCTTCCATCTCGCAAGTCGTTCACGCCGTGTGCCATCGGGCAGTCGCGACGAGATTTCGGGCACGTGCCGTTTTCATAAGCCTGGCAAAGTCGAGTCTTGTAGCTGGGTCCATGCTTGCTGCTACCACCTCCAGTACTCACGCCGCTGGGACGCACAAGGTCGCTTTCACCATGGGCAAAAGAGCAAGTGCGTCTCGTCTTGTTGCATTTGCCTTGCATGTAATACATGCAGATCTCCGTCTTCCAGTTGCTTGATGATCCCGGAGGAGGTCCGCTCTGGCTGCTGCTGCGGTGCAAGCTGGTCTTGCCGTGCCCGGTTGAAGACGATGACCGCGACGGAGAGGGCGAAGCCATGGAGGCTAGGCTGGTGCCGCTCTCGCCTTGTTCTCCAAGTGCGGGATTGAAACTTGGATGTGTGTGCAAAATGTGTTCGATGACTGCCGATTCCTGGCCATCAAACTGCAAAAGGATCGCTTCCAGCTCCTCGACCGGGATGGCGTCAAACAGTTCCGACAACATGGACAGCTTCAGAGGCGACACAACCGATCTTGCCAGTGCCGACACTGATCCACCCGTCGCCACCCTCCCACTCTCGCTTGGTTCGTCATGCCCGTCTCCTGCTTCAGATGTGTGCTGTTCCACTATTGAACTAGTCGCCGGTACTTCCGTTAGCGACAGTGACTCCATTTCGTCCTTGAGCTCAGGAGCAGGAGGAGGCATTTTGTCCTCAGCGAGGCTGTCACTGGTGAAAGATCTGGCATGCTTGGGTGTGACTTGCGGCGAATCCAGCAAGGACGACGGCAGGAACTGCCCCATGAGCGTGCTGCGGAGTGTCTGCGTGCTCGAGGACGGCGACGGAGGCTCGTCGTCTTCTTGGACACCCTCACGTCTAGATGAAGAGGGATAAAAGTTGAAAGCCATCAGATTCGAGCCTCCCGAGGCTCCACCAGAAGCTCCCGAGCCACTTGCACCACTCGAGCCGGCAATGGGCTTGTTCGGCGAGCTCCACGGGTTGTCACTTTGCTCTTGCAGTGATGGAGACTGTGGAGAGCGGCCACCCCCACCCGACCCAGTATCGTCGCCGCTGCGCCTGTGACGCAGCTCCTTGATCTCGTTCTTCGCGTCAATGAGCGCTAGCCGTTCGTCTACAAGCTCGCGCTTCAATTTGGCCGACAGAGTGCCAAACAGCGCCACCCGCTGTCTCGACAGTCGCTGCTCGTCACGCAGCTCGTCCACCACTTGCTGCAGCTCGCGCACTTGAAGCCGCGATGCTTGGAGCTCGCTCAGAATGCGGCGCACGTCGTCGCTGAGCGCGCCGGAGTCCTCCTTCCCGTGCAGCTGCTCGTCGTCTAGTGCAACCGCGGCGCCGCCTTTCTCCATCTTCATAGACATAGCCAGTGTTCATAGACAGCAGATCGCATCAGTCAGTCACGAGAGAGCGGAAAGCGCTGGCCGTGGTGTCGGCCAGCAGTTGACTTAACACGTGCAACATGGCTAACTAATTGATGGTCCACCGTTGGCGGTAGTGACGATCCGACTAGAAAGTTCAGACGAGCATCGACATGCAGCTTACCCATGCAAACTTGGCGCCGGGCTCGACGCCGTACTCGCGTCCGATGTCCGAGACGACCTGCAATGCAGGACAAGACCGCCATACAAAGAGTTAGTCAATCGGGCTAATCATTTCCTAGAGGTCACCATTTCGATGGTTCCACTGCTCGCCTGGAGCTGGAGCAGGCTCCGCTAGCCCCGTGCCATGCTCCTCTCTCTCCGAACAAGCAGCGACTTCACCGTGCCACGCACCTGGACGAGGGATGACTGGAAGGCCTGACTGATCTCCGATGCCACGCGACCCAGCAGCTCACCCGTCTCGGGCGGCGTCTGCTCCTCGATGGCCGGTGTTGCTTCTCCGCCTTCGGAGGCGGCGTCCACGGGCGCCGGCTCGTGCTGCGGCTCGGCTGTCGAGCCCGCGGCTGCCATGTCAAGTGCTTCGGAGGAGCTGAGGGCTGGAACGAGTCTGGGTTAAGCGACACTGGCTTTGCTGCTGCTGGAAGGTTTGCGGTTGAGTTGCCTGGGCGCTGGCAGCCCGGGCAGCAAATGCGCGGGTTTGGGCGGCCGGCCTGGCAGATGCAGAGGCAGCAGGCGGACAGGTGTCAAGTGGCTCGCGGGAAGAGGAAGCCACTTGGGTCAGGACGCGACGGACGTTCGCTTTTTTGCTCGACCTCGGCGACCTGAGCGGAGGTGTTGCAGTGGCTCTTCTGCTTTTTTCGAGATGGTCACGCCGGTTTGCGGAACTCAGGCGAGGCAAAAAGCGGCTGGCAGGGAGGCGAGCAGCGCCAAAAGCGAGGGCAAGGCCCGATAAATCCACGCAGGGCAGCGTGCTCTCGACCGATTGTGCGGCGCTAACTCGCCGCGTCCTCGCCGCTAACTTTTCGGAGCTCGTGCCGATGGACAGGCGTCGTGGCCACTTGGTGTATCGCAGGTGCATTCGGTATTGCAGTGTGACGGCATACAAATATCAAGTCAGACCACTCTCTCAGCAGCGATGGCTTCGCGATTATCATCTGTCGACAGGTTCTCAGAGCGGATTTTTTTTTGAAGGGGGGACCAAAACCGGATCCAACAGCTCCGCCGGGACAATGTGTATTTTTGGCCGGATTCGAGGCGTGTCGCGCTATGCTAGTAGCCGCCGCGGCTAATATTATCGGGGGAAGCGGGCCGAATCGCTAGGTACTTGCTGATATATATACACACACCGCCGAGTTGCATGCTGGTAGCTGAGACGCTCGTCTCCGGACTCGTGCTGGCCACCACTTGCTGGCGAGTTCAAGGACACGCGGCTCCGAGGATCGGATGGTGGCCCCGCCTCGTTCACATTCACAGCGGCGGTAAGTTGCTTGGGGTTGAGAGAGAAGGTGTTTGGGGGTGGCACCAGATGGCGAGAACACTGTGCACCTCGTGAGCTAGCTATTGAAGCGTTGTCACCGCCAGCACTTGTCGACAGCGAAGAATCAAACTTCGAGCCACGCGCAATGAACAAGCGTCCGTTGGCAGCGCCGCTAGTCGAAACCGTAGAAGCGCAGGTAGACCGAAGATCGTAAGCAAAGATCGCGGCAGGTGTGTACACTTTTTTCGTGAAACGGTTTTCTGTTATCCTCAAAATGGATCCATGATTTGCCAAAAATCCAACCATTTCTGTTGTATTATTTTGCTAGAGGCGCGAGTGATGGTCTCCGAAGCGCAATACATGACTCAACGAATGTAATCGTTGCGTTGCATACTTGTACGAACCGGGGGTGGACACAAACCCCATCGTAGACACATCGACAGCGAAGCACCACAACCACTGCGTATGCCATGTCGTTCAACCCGGTCTGCCTTTTTTAATGGTACTGTGCTAGACAATGCCTATGCATTGACCACCATGCTCGACAGGGTTGCACAGCCAAGTAGCACATCAGCGATGCGCTGCTTGGCTTCGATTTCCGCGAATCAGACCGAAAAACACGTTTGATATATTTTTTGTTGTGGTCTTTTTCAGCGCATGGTTCAACATCATGCATCTTCTCTCCAGGCGGCGCTAATGGATGGTTTTGAAGGTTGCACTTGGAGCTCCGCCCCACACAAGTTATATGTAACTAGGCAAACTGTCGACAGAGTAACAAATACTGACGAAGAAGGGCTCGATGTCCAAGACGACCTCACAGAAGTCGAAATGATGGAGCATGATGTTTTAATCGCAGCACACCCCTGGCAGCTTCCTCACGAACGTCTCATTCCAGACCTCCCTCAGTAAGCCATCAAAAGTTGGCCTCAGCACGCTGCTAGTGCACGGATCAGCATTTACAGCTTGCTATTTAGTGCATCGCGACTTTCATCTTCATCTGCAGCTCTAGATTCCGTTGGTCTTCAACGTTTCAGCCAGAAATTTACCGAATAAAAAGCGTTTTTTCAGTATTTTTGTCAAACGTACCCAGTCTGAACGAGCGCATTGTACACCGGGGTGGGGGGTCTCAAGCAAGCCCGGGTTGCACCACGAAACCATTAGCCATGTTTTAGTCGAACCCGTCAGAGCAATCTCAAAACTAAAATCATACCTGCCTCACAGCTTCCGATTTTAACCAATTAGCGTTGTTAGGGGTTACGGTACCGGTATCGTGAATTCCGGTCAAATCTTCTGGCACATACAATTTCAGGAATCAACCGAAAAAGATACGGGTTACTCAACACTTGTACGGACTATTCGACGTACATATAGTACTTTTGACAAAATTATGAACAATAGCGAAAAGAAGAAAAGGAGCCACGAGTCTTACGGAGTTCGTCCTGTAATGTACCGCTTGTGCTGTGCAGAGTAAAATGCAAAGTGACTGAGATTGATGTTAGCGATCGAGTGCAGACTACTAGAGCTAACCTTTCAGAGGCCGCTCATGGAGACCATGGCGGCGCATATACAAACATGGAGGGATGACGTTGGGTGCAAATACTTGACTCTGTGCTCCGACTGGTCCACGTGTCCGAGTCCAACGCGTCAGCACTGCGAGTGGCCCTGATTCGTGTCGCATCAGCACTAAAAGTGCTGACAAACTTGATCCTTGGGTACTTGTGCGTCCACGTAGTTGGTACATTACAAATACTCAGAAAGCGAGTACCACCGTGATTGCAGCATTCGAGCGGATGCTGGAGGAAGAGGATGTTAGCGTAGAGTTTCTCCATGCTAACTTTCTCCTAGACACCGTCGTTTAACGTTTAGCGGTAACAATGGACCGGTTCGGCTTCTATCTCGCTTTGAGTGAAGGTAAGAAAGGTAAGCTTGCTCGCAGCACTGCGACATAGAAACGTAAAACTATGGCTCTTCGACAAGTATCCACACCTGCGCGGTCTACTGAGTAGATCTTACTGAATCAAGGCATGACTCTAGATAAGCATTGGTTAAAACGAGAGAAGGGCAACTTAATTAACAAAGCCCCTCCTTGTACAAAGGAGGATTTACAGTCTTTGATCTGCTATGCGTACAGTACAGCGCGAGTCAATGCTGACTACCAAGACACTGCACTTGCATGCTTGATGTAGCATTGCTTTGGACTGTCTTCGGATCTGGGCTACAACAGAACGCAGCACGTGTCAGTATCAGCAGATGGTACCTTCTACCTCCGGATATTCCGCGTCAAGACATCTGAAGAGCAGGGGCCCACCTTGATCCCAGACAAGGATGACTTCATGACGTGTCCTCTGCATACACTGGCGGTGGCACTGGCGACGAAGAACGCTCCGTGTGCAGCGCTGCTCGATCACCTCCCAGAACCCGTGTTGGAAGACGTCATGTCGCTCGGCTCGGGTGCCTCACTGCACGACTTGCTGTCTGCCAAACTTGCCTCCCTTCAAGTGTCCCTGGTGCCCGGGGCGGCATCACTGCTGGTATCTTTCGACCCAAGCTGTCTCTCAGCTACCGCCGTCTTCACGCCGCCTACGAGTACAGAGACACAGACCACGACCATTGCAACGCAGAAGAAGACGGCCAAGCAGGGAACGGACAGTGTACAGGCGTACGTGAACAGAATGCTGAAGCGTATTACCAGGCCGGCTGGAGCAGCCGCCGACTTGACCTTGCACGCATTCCGGCGCGGTGGAGCTCAGCACACGAACCGAGACGATCACCTTGCTGCTCAGTGGATCTTTTGACCGCGGCACATGGGATATGACGAAGATCAACAAAGCTTTCGCGTACGTCGCGTGAGGACAGAAAGGTGGGTCGAGTCTTGAGCGGCTGGAGCGCTGACGACAAGCCAGGGATCATCGACATTGTGAAGCTGAACCACACGACTCAGGAACAGCTTGAGCGTTTCCAGATGCTCCTCTTCAGTTCCTGCTCGGGTCTGCAGGATCCACAGCGGCCTTCGTCACAAGCCCTCACAGCACCGGCACAGACAACTCCCAAGTAGAGGTACGCTCTCTCTTCTAATGAACGCTGAACTTCAATTCGCATCAATTGTATTGTCTGCTCGTACCACTCGCTCACCAATTTGTCGGCTTGGTCGCGAATCCAAATAGTTATAACCAAGATGAAGTTTTTCATATTGCCGCAAACAACAGTTTCGTGCGACGAAGATTGTGTAGCGCGGACTCTGGACATGCGCGCTGAACAAGCCGTGATATATTCAGCTTATCATCCATATCGTTTGTCTAGATGCAGTTTATATTTCTCTAACCGCAGGCAGTAACTGGACACTATCTCGATAGTACTACGGATCTATGGAGCCAATACTAGTTACTACAGTAACAGAAGATTCAAAATCGGCCAAACTACTGGTTACTGTAGTAGTATTAATAATACTAATAGTACTAGTTGTTACTGGTGTCGTGAGTTACTACTAGCGCTGATAATTCATCGTTAATATAGTTTATATTAAAGATTAAAATCATTTACATTCGTTATTAACGCTGATATTAAGACGGAAAATCAAAAGTTAACAAAGCGGAAAACCCAGGTGAGACAGAGGGTGATGCTAGCTTGAAGTCTGTCACACGATCTTTCCTCAAGCCTAGGATATCGAACATGGAAGTCAACGAAGGGTGCAGCAAAGCTCTCACATCGGATTCAGTCTCCTTCTGTAGAAGTTTTGGATCTATTGTCCACTTTCATCGTACGTGACTTAGACTCTGTACACAACCGTGAGCACGTATTGCTAAACGATGACATCACTCTCTTTGTTTACAAGGTGATCTACACCGCCCTAACGACAACATACTGGACGACGCAACCTTGTGGTCAAATAAGTGGTATTTCTGCGGCAATGGCCCCACCATCCCACCCAATATGGATCCTGTTTCAACTCACTGTTCCTCGCGTTAAAGACTTAAAGGTTGCACCCTGACGCCGGTTGCAAGGCGTGCAGCAAAATCCTGAAAAATGCGCAGCCATCGGGCAACATGCTTAGTCATATACTTAAGTGTGATAAAGTCGATGAGCGCTCTAAGGCGTGATGGGCTCAGTACGACTCTCAGCGCCGCCACCAGAAAATATCAAAGCTATTAACACCAGCAAGATCAGCTCGGAAAAGAGTTAGCAGTACCTCCAGTGTCCGGAAGACCCTGTTCGACACCCCAAAGTGCCGTGGAGTGCATGAGCGAGCTCGGGCACCCCCCCCCCCCCCCCTCCCCCAAGTCACTCAAGCAACGCAGAGAAGACAACTTTCTGCGAATCGCCATGGGGTTTATTGCTACTGAGATCCCGTTTCGAGTAATTGATTATCCTCATTTTAGAGCAATGTTTGACTACAAGCTTCCGTCTCGTCGTCAGCTTCTGACCGTCTGCTTGACATGGTTTTTGCGCGTGAATCGACCCCAATTACTGCGTTGATGTGTGGAGTTACCGAGCGGGCTCTTGTAACGAATGATTGATCAAATGTGAACGGCGATGGCATCATAAATTTCGTGTTAGTGTTCTGGAAGTCAATCAATTTGAAGGCTGAAGCGCTACATTGCAGATACTATTCTGCCCGTGATAATTGAGTTAGAAGAACATATTGGGGCCGGTGCAGTCACTGCCGTTGTGACCTACAATGCCGTCAATTTTACAAAGAGCAGTGCCAAGTTGAAAGTGCTTGAGCACGGAACGGTGCAGTTGCGTGTCTGGAGCGGGAGGTCATGGATCAATGCGCGACTGGAGAATGCACTTCACGTTCAAGATTTGAGCAAGAACTTGTTCTCACTCACAGCGGCGACGGCTCATGGCATGACAGTCATTATGACTCAAGACAAGTGTGTGATCAAGCGCGGTGACGTCTCAGTTGCAACTGGACGAAAGATTGGCAAGTTGATGTAGACGCCGGCGAAGAATGCCACATTGTAGAGGAAGACGTTGGACTGTGGCATCGGCGTCTCGGGCACGCGTCGTTCCAGACATTGAACTACATGATCAAGGACGGGCGGATCAGCGGTACACCGGCTGAAAAAGGCAGCGTGTGTGGCGTCTGTGCGACCGCCAAGCAAGTGCGCAAGACCTTCCATTCGAACAAGGGAGAGCATGAAGCCAGGGAGAGCAAGCGCACTGCCGACATTGTGTGCTCGGACGTGCTCGGACCTATTACGCCAGCATCCAAGTCCGGATACAAGTACATTGTGACTTTCATCAGGAAGAAGAGTCGCTACATGACGATCTACCCCTTGCGTATGAAGAGCGAGTGTTGATTGCCAGTCACGCTTTCATCGAGCGCACCTGTTTCGACATTGATGCTACAGTCCGGCTGGGCCTCTCTACCGTGTGTGTTGGGTCTTTCAGGTCTGGCTTGCACCTTTCTGTTTCGGTCGTGCGTTGGTGTTCGCTCATCCAAGGAGTGTGGTATCTGGCGTAACACGTTGAGAAGAGAGCTGAAGGCATTGTACGCGCGGCTCGAGGCTGAGGAGATACAAGATAAAGTGTGGAGCGCACCCGATGGATGGGAAAGGATAGCAAAAGTGTGCGGGAGGAGTAAAGAGAGAGAGGTGAAAACGACCCGCAGGCGCCACCGCGAGGCCACGCAAGGAAAGCAAACCAAACGAGGCGTAGCGGGGAGGCTCCCTCTCGTCAACGAGATGGAGTAGGCATGTCAGCGGTGGGATTTGAACCCACGAGTGCGAACACAGTAGAACTTGAGTCTACCCCCTTAGACCGCTCGGGCACACTGACGATAAAAATTACACTGCCACCACAAAATCACACCCACACATTGACACCAACCGCCAACCATGACGACGCGGGAAACGATCCTACACACACAAACACCACACACCTAACACCAACCAACAAACACCACACACCAACCAACAAACACCAACAAACACCAACCACCAACCAACCTACCGCCTGTATCGTCATCTCACACGCAGCCTCACCCCGTGCGCCACACACACGCCAGAAGACAGACTGCCACGGCCCACAGCAAAAACAACTGCACATTAATTGCACCATCTGCTACCACACTCCAGCGACACCACACGCCTTTCGACATCCAATGCCAACTCGCCGAGGGCGGTAGGCGCGACATATCGCCTGCGACGCTGATCACACGCACGCAAGATAATCGCCGTGACTCGCACCTATTTTCCGTTACAGCTCCGTCTGCGAATATGGCGGCCGGCTGGCTGTACACATGACCAGACAACCAACTCCATCTTACCACCCATAACGAGCGAAGAGGGAAGCGTAAAAAGCGACGTAGCGCTGCAGTATGTTCTCGACCGCTGGCGAAATGACCGACTAAGGCCTATGCTGCCGAAGATTGGGACAAGATCATACCTCCCTCTATAAGAACACCCGCGAGAAGGCAACAAGCCTAGATATGTTGTCACAACCTGGTTATTCAAAGCCGCCCTCCCCCACTTCCACCACCACCTTCGCTTACCGAAACGCGTCTGCCAGACCGAACCCACACGGATCCCACGACACGACCTGTCACGGCTTGGTGGACAATGCGCAGCCCGTGTTGATTGCCAGTCACGCTTTCATCGAGCGCACCTGTTTCGACATTGATGCTACAGTCCGGCTGGGCCTCTCTACCGTGTGTGTTGGGTCTTTCAGGTCTGGCTTGCACCTTTCTGTTTCGGTCGTGCGTTGGTGTTCGCTCATCCAAGGAGTGTGGTATCTGGCGTAACACGTTGAGAAGAGAGCTGAAGGCATTGTACGCGCGGCTCGAGGCTGAGGAGATACAAGATAAAGTGTGGAGCGCACCCGATGGATGGGAAAGGATAGCAAAAGTGTGCGGGAGGAGTAAAGAGAGAGAGGTGAAAACGACCCGCAGGCGCCACCGCGAGGCCACGCAAGGAAAGCAAACCAAACGAGGCGTAGCGGGGAGGCTCCCTCTCGTCAACGAGATGGAGTAGGCATGTCAGCGGTGGGATTTGAACCCACGAGTGCGAACACAGTAGAACTTGAGTCTACCCCCTTAGACCGCTCGGGCACACTGACGATAAAAATTACACTGCCACCACAAAATCACACCCACACATTGACACCAACCGCCAACCATGACGACGCGGGAAACGATCCTACACACACAAACACCACACACCGAACACCAACCAACAAACACCACACACCAACCAACAAACACCACACACCAACCAACAAACACCAACCACCAACCAACCTACCGCCTGTATCGTCATCTCACACGCAGCCTCACCCCGTGCGCCACACACACGCCAGAAGACAGACTGCCACGGCCCACAGCAAAAACAACTGCACATTAATTGCACCATCTGCTACCACACTCCAGCGACACCACACGCCTTTCGACATCCAATGCCAACTCGCCGAGGGCGGTAGGCGCGACATATCGCCTGCGACGCTGATCACACGCACGCAAGATAATCGCCGTGACTCGCACCTATTTTCCGTTACAGCTCCGTCTGCGAATATGGCGGCCGGCTGGCTGTACACATGACCAGACAACCAACTCCATCTTACCACCCATAACGAGCGAAGAGGGAAGCGTAAAAAGCGACGTAGCGCTGCAGTATGTTCTCGACCGCTGGCGAAATGACCGACTAAGGCCTATGCTGCCGAAGATTGGGACAAGATCATACCTCCCTCTATAAGAACACCCGCGAGAAGGCAACAAGCCTAGATATGTTGTCACAACCTGGTTATTCAAAGCCGCCCTCCCCCACTTCCACCACCACCTTCGCTTACCGAAACGCGTCTGCCAGACCGAACCCACACGGATCCCACGACACGACCTGTCACGGCTTGGTGGACAATGCGCAGCCCGTGTTGATTGCCAGTCACGCTTTCATCGAGCGCACCTGTTTCGACATTGATGCTACAGTCCGGCTGGGCCTCTCTACCGTGTGTGTTGGGTCTTTCAGGTCTGGCTTGCACCTTTCTGTTTCGGTCGTGCGTTGGTGTTCGCTCATCCAAGGAGTGTGGTATCTGGCGTAACACGTTGAGAAGAGAGCTGAAGGCATTGTACGCGCGGCTCGAGGCTGAGGAGATACAAGATAAAGTGTGGAGCGCACCCGATGGATGGGAAAGGATAGCAAAAGTGTGCGGGAGGAGTAAAGAGAGAGAGGTGAAAACGACCCGCAGGCGCCACCGCGAGGCCACGCAAGGAAAGCAAACCAAACGAGGCGTAGCGGGGAGGCTCCCTCTCGTCAACGAGATGGAGTAGGCATGTCAGCGGTGGGATTTGAACCCACGAGTGCGAACACAGTAGAACTTGAGTCTACCCCCTTAGACCGCTCGGGCACACTGACGATAAAAATTACACTGCCACCACAAAATCACACCCACACATTGACACCAACCGCCAACCATGACGACGCGGGAAACGATCCTACACACACACCGAACACCAACCAACAAACACCACACACCAACCAACAAACACCACACACCAACCAACAAACACCAACCACCAACCAACCTACCGCCTGTATCGTCATCTCACACGCAGCCTCACCCCGTGCGCCACACACACGCCAGAAGACAGACTGCCACGGCCCACAGCAAAAACAACTGCACATTAATTGCACCATCTGCTACCACACTCCAGCGACACCACACGCCTTTCGACATCCAATGCCAACTCGCCGAGGGCGGTAGGCGCGACATATCGCCTGCGACGCTGATCACACGCACGCAAGATAATCGCCGTGACTCGCACCTATTTTCCGTTACAGCTCCGTCTGCGAATATGGCGGCCGGCTGGCTGTACACATGACCAGACAACCAACTCCATCTTACCACCCATAACGAGCGAAGAGGGAAGCGTAAAAAGCGACGTAGCGCTGCAGTATGTTCTCGACCGCTGGCGAAATGACCGACTAAGGCCTATGCTGCCGAAGATTGGGACAAGATCATACCTCCCTCTATAAGAACACCCGCGAGAAGGCAACAAGCCTAGATATGTTGTCACAACCTGGTTATTCAAAGCCGCCCTCCCCCACTTCCACCACCACCTTCGCTTACCGAAACGCGTCTGCCAGACCGAACCCACACGGATCCCACGACACGACCTGTCACGGCTTGGTGGACAATGCGCAGCCCGTGTTGATTGCCAGTCACGCTTTCATCGAGCGCACCTGTTTCGACATTGATGCTACAGTCCGGCTGGGCCTCTCTACCGTGTGTGTTGGGTCTTTCAGGTCTGGCTTGCACCTTTCTGTTTCGGTCGTGCGTTGGTGTTCGCTCATCCAAGGAGTGTGGTATCTGGCGTAACACGTTGAGAAGAGAGCTGAAGGCATTGTACGCGCGGCTCGAGGCTGAGGAGATACAAGATAAAGTGTGGAGCGCACCCGATGGATGGGAAAGGATAGCAAAAGTGTGCGGGAGGAGTAAAGAGAGAGAGGTGAAAACGACCCGCAGGCGCCACCGCGAGGCCACGCAAGGAAAGCAAACCAAACGAGGCGTAGCGGGGAGGCTCCCTCTCGTCAACGAGATGGAGTAGGCATGTCAGCGGTGGGATTTGAACCCACGAGTGCGAACACAGTAGAACTTGAGTCTACCCCCTTAGACCGCTCGGGCACACTGACGATAAAAATTACACTGCCACCACAAAATCACACCCACACATTGACACCAACCGCCAACCATGACGACGCGGGAAACGATCCTACACACACACCGAACACCAACCAACAAACACCACACACCAACCAACAAACACCACACACCAACCAACAAACACCAACCACCAACCAACCTACCGCCTGTATCGTCATCTCACACGCAGCCTCACCCCGTGCGCCACACACACGCCAGAAGACAGACTGCCACGGCCCACAGCAAAAACAACTGCACATTAATTGCACCATCTGCTACCACACTCCAGCGACACCACACGCCTTTCGACATCCAATGCCAACTCGCCGAGGGCGGTAGGCGCGACATATCGCCTGCGACGCTGATCACACGCACGCAAGATAATCGCCGTGACTCGCACCTATTTTCCGTTACAGCTCCGTCTGCGAATATGGCGGCCGGCTGGCTGTACACATGACCAGACAACCAACTCCATCTTACCACCCATAACGAGCGAAGAGGGAAGCGTAAAAAGCGACGTAGCGCTGCAGTATGTTCTCGACCGCTGGCGAAATGACCGACTAAGGCCTATGCTGCCGAAGATTGGGACAAGATCATACCTCCCTCTATAAGAACACCCGCGAGAAGGCAACAAGCCTAGATATGTTGTCACAACCTGGTTATTCAAAGCCGCCCTCCCCCACTTCCACCACCACCTTCGCTTACCGAAACGCGTCTTCCAGACCGAACCCACACGGATCCCACGACACGACCTGTCACGGCTTGGTGGACAATGCGCAGCCCGTGTTGATTGCCAGTCACGCTTTCATCGAGCGCACCTGTTTCGACATTGATGCTACAGTCCGGCTGGGCCTCTCTACCGTGTGTGTTGGGTCTTTCAGGTCTGGCTTGCACCTTTCTGTTTCGGTCGTGCGTTGGTGTTCGCTCATCCAAGGAGTGTGGTATCTGGCGTAACACGTTGAGAAGAGAGCTGAAGGCATTGTACGCGCGGCTCGAGGCTGAGGAGATACAAGATAAAGTGTGGAGCGCACCCGATGGATGGGAAAGGATAGCAAAAGTGTGCGGGAGGAGTAAAGAGAGAGAGGTGAAAACGACCCGCAGGCGCCACCGCGAGGCCACGCAAGGAAAGCAAACCAAACGAGGCGTAGCGGGGAGGCTCCCTCTCGTCAACGAGATGGAGTAGGCATGTCAGCGGTGGGATTTGAACCCACGAGTGCGAACACAGTAGAACTTGAGTCTACCCCCTTAGACCGCTCGGGCACACTGACGATAAAAATTACACTGCCACCACAAAATCACACCCACACATTGACACCAACCGCCAACCATGACGACGCGGGAAACGATCCTACACACACAAACACCACACACCAACCAACAAACACCACACACCAACCAACAAACACCAACCACCAACCAACCTACCGCCTGTATCGTCATCTCACACGCAGCCTCACCCCGTGCGCCACACACACGCCAGAAGACAGACTGCCACGGCCCACAGCAAAAACAACTGCACATTAATTGCACCATCTGCTACCACACTCCAGCGACACCACACGCCTTTCGACATCCAATGCCAACTCGCCGAGGGCGGTAGGCGCGACATATCGCCTGCGACGCTGATCACACGCACGCAAGATAATCGCCGTGACTCGCACCTATTTTCCGTTACAGCTCCGTCTGCGAATATGGCGGCCGGCTGGCTGTACACATGACCAGACAACCAACTCCATCTTACCACCCATAACGAGCGAAGAGGGAAGCGTAAAAAGCGACGTAGCGCTGCAGTATGTTCTCGACCGCTGGCGAAATGACCGACTAAGGCCTATGCTGCCGAAGATTGGGACAAGATCATACCTCCCTCTATAAGAACACCCGCGAGAAGGCAACAAGCCTAGATATGTTGTCACAACCTGGTTATTCAAAGCCGCCCTCCCCCACTTCCACCACCACCTTCGCTTACCGAAACGCGTCTGCCAGACCGAACCCACACGGATCCCACGACACGACCTGTCACGGCTTGGTGGACAATGCGCAGCCCGTGTTGATTGCCAGTCACGCTTTCATCGAGCGCACCTGTTTCGACATTGATGCTACAGTCCGGCTGGGCCTCTCTACCGTGTGTGTTGGGTCTTTCAGGTCTGGCTTGCACCTTTCTGTTTCGGTCGTGCGTTGGTGTTCGCTCATCCAAGGAGTGTGGTATCTGGCGTAACACGTTGAGAAGAGAGCTGAAGGCATTGTACGCGCGGCTCGAGGCTGAGGAGATACAAGATAAAGTGTGGAGCGCACCCGATGGATGGGAAAGGATAGCAAAAGTGTGCGGGAGGAGTAAAGAGAGAGAGGTGAAAACGACCCGCAGGCGCCACCGCGAGGCCACGCAAGGAAAGCAAACCAAACGAGGCGTAGCGGGGAGGCTCCCTCTCGTCAACGAGATGGAGTAGGCATGTCAGCGGTGGGATTTGAACCCACGAGTGCGAACACAGTAGAACTTGAGTCTACCCCCTTAGACCGCTCGGGCACACTGACGATAAAAATTACACTGCCACCACAAAATCACACCCACACATTGACACCAACCGCCAACCATGACGACGCGGGAAACGATCCTACACACACAAACACCACACACCGAACACCAACCAACAAACACCACACACCAACCAACCTACCGCCTGTATCGTCATCTCACACGCAGCCTCACCCCGTGCGCCACACACACGCCAGAAGACAGACTGCCACGGCCCACAGCAAAAACAACTGCACATTAATTGCACCATCTGCTACCACACTCCAGCGACACCACACGCCTTTCGACATCCAATGCCAACTCGCCGAGGGCGGTAGGCGCGACATATCGCCTGCGACGCTGATCACACGCACGCAAGATAATCGCCGTGACTCGCACCTATTTTCCGTTACAGCTCCGTCTGCGAATATGGCGGCCGGCTGGCTGTACACATGACCAGACAACCAACTCCATCTTACCACCCATAACGAGCGAAGAGGGAAGCGTAAAAAGCGACGTAGCGCTGCAGTATGTTCTCGACCGCTGGCGAAATGACCGACTAAGGCCTATGCTGCCGAAGATTGGGACAAGATCATACCTCCCTCTATAAGAACACCCGCGAGAAGGCAACAAGCCTAGATATGTTGTCACAACCTGGTTATTCAAAGCCGCCCTCCCCCACTTCCACCACCACCTTCGCTTACCGAAACGCGTCTGCCAGACCGAACCCACACGGATCCCACGACACGACCTGTCACGGCTTGGTGGACAATGCGCAGCCCGTGTTGATTGCCAGTCACGCTTTCATCGAGCGCACCTGTTTCGACATTGATGCTACAGTCCGGCTGGGCCTCTCTACCGTGTGTGTTGGGTCTTTCAGGTCTGGCTTGCACCTTTCTGTTTCGGTCGTGCGTTGGTGTTCGCTCATCCAAGGAGTGTGGTATCTGGCGTAACACGTTGAGAAGAGAGCTGAAGGCATTGTACGCGCGGCTCGAGGCTGAGGAGATACAAGATAAAGTGTGGAGCGCACCCGATGGATGGGAAAGGATAGCAAAAGTGTGCGGGAGGAGTAAAGAGAGAGAGGTGAAAACGACCCGCAGGCGCCACCGCGAGGCCACGCAAGGAAAGCAAACCAAACGAGGCGTAGCGGGGAGGCTCCCTCTCGTCAACGAGATGGAGTAGGCATGTCAGCGGTGGGATTTGAACCCACGAGTGCGAACACAGTAGAACTTGAGTCTACCCCCTTAGACCGCTCGGGCACACTGACGATAAAAATTACACTGCCACCACAAAATCACACCCACACATTGACACCAACCGCCAACCATGACGACGCGGGAAACGATCCTACACACACAAACACCACACACCAACCAACAAACACCACACACCAACCAACAAACACCAACCACCAACCAACCTACCGCCTGTATCGTCATCTCACACGCAGCCTCACCCCGTGCGCCACACACACGCCAGAAGACAGACTGCCACGGCCCACAGCAAAAACAACTGCACATTAATTGCACCATCTGCTACCACACTCCAGCGACACCACACGCCTTTCGACATCCAATGCCAACTCGCCGAGGGCGGTAGGCGCGACATATCGCCTGCGACGCTGATCACACGCACGCAAGATAATCGCCGTGACTCGCACCTATTTTCCGTTACAGCTCCGTCTGCGAATATGGCGGCCGGCTGGCTGTACACATGACCAGACAACCAACTCCATCTTACCACCCATAACGAGCGAAGAGGGAAGCGTAAAAAGCGACGTAGCGCTGCAGTATGTTCTCGACCGCTGGCGAAATGACCGACTAAGGCCTATGCTGCCGAAGATTGGGACAAGATCATACCTCCCTCTATAAGAACACCCGCGAGAAGGCAACAAGCCTAGATATGTTGTCACAACCTGGTTATTCAAAGCCGCCCTCCCCCACTTCCACCACCACCTTCGCTTACCGAAACGCGTCTGCCAGACCGAACCCACACGGATCCCACGACACGACCTGTCACGGCTTGGTGGACAATGCGCAGCCCGTGTTGATTGCCAGTCACGCTTTCATCGAGCGCACCTGTTTCGACATTGATGCTACAGTCCGGCTGGGCCTCTCTACCGTGTGTGTTGGGTCTTTCAGGTCTGGCTTGCACCTTTCTGTTTCGGTCGTGCGTTGGTGTTCGCTCATCCAAGGAGTGTGGTATCTGGCGTAACACGTTGAGAAGAGAGCTGAAGGCATTGTACGCGCGGCTCGAGGCTGAGGAGATACAAGATAAAGTGTGGAGCGCACCCGATGGATGGGAAAGGATAGCAAAAGTGTGCGGGAGGAGTAAAGAGAGAGAGGTGAAAACGACCCGCAGGCGCCACCGCGAGGCCACGCAAGGAAAGCAAACCAAACGAGGCGTAGCGGGGAGGCTCCCTCTCGTCAACGAGATGGAGTAGGCATGTCAGCGGTGGGATTTGAACCCACGAGTGCGAACACAGTAGAACTTGAGTCTACCCCCTTAGACCGCTCGGGCACACTGACGATAAAAATTACACTGCCACCACAAAATCACACCCACACATTGACACCAACCGCCAACCATGACGACGCGGGAAACGATCCTACACACACACCGAACACCAACCAACAAACACCACACACCAACCAACAAACACCAACCACCAACCAACCTACCGCCTGTATCGTCATCTCACACGCAGCCTCACCCCGTGCGCCACACACACGCCAGAAGACAGACTGCCACGGCCCACAGCAAAAACAACTGCACATTAATTGCACCATCTGCTACCACACTCCAGCGACACCACACGCCTTTCGACATCCAATGCCAACTCGCCGAGGGCGGTAGGCGCGACATATCGCCTGCGACGCTGATCACACGCACGCAAGATAATCGCCGTGACTCGCACCTATTTTCCGTTACAGCTCCGTCTGCGAATATGGCGGCCGGCTGGCTGTACACATGACCAGACAACCAACTCCATCTTACCACCCATAACGAGCGAAGAGGGAAGCGTAAAAAGCGACGTAGCGCTGCAGTATGTTCTCGACCGCTGGCGAAATGACCGACTAAGGCCTATGCTGCCGAAGATTGGGACAAGATCATACCTCCCTCTATAAGAACACCCGCGAGAAGGCAACAAGCCTAGATATGTTGTCACAACCTGGTTATTCAAAGCCGCCCTCCCCCACTTCCACCACCACCTTCGCTTACCGAAACGCGTCTGCCAGACCGAACCCACACGGATCCCACGACACGACCTGTCACGGCTTGGTGGACAATGCGCAGCCCGTGTTGATTGCCAGTCACGCTTTCATCGAGCGCACCTGTTTCGACATTGATGCTACAGTCCGGCTGGGCCTCTCTACCGTGTGTGTTGGGTCTTTCAGGTCTGGCTTGCACCTTTCTGTTTCGGTCGTGCGTTGGTGTTCGCTCATCCAAGGAGTGTGGTATCTGGCGTAACACGTTGAGAAGAGAGCTGAAGGCATTGTACGCGCGGCTCGAGGCTGAGGAGATACAAGATAAAGTGTGGAGCGCACCCGATGGATGGGAAAGGATAGCAAAAGTGTGCGGGAGGAGTAAAGAGAGAGAGGTGAAAACGACCCGCAGGCGCCACCGCGAGGCCACGCAAGGAAAGCAAACCAAACGAGGCGTAGCGGGGAGGCTCCCTCTCGTCAACGAGATGGAGTAGGCATGTCAGCGGTGGGATTTGAACCCACGAGTGCGAACACAGTAGAACTTGAGTCTACCCCCTTAGACCGCTCGGGCACACTG
Source organism: Phytophthora ramorum (assembly GCF_020800215.1). Classification (NCBI taxonomy): domain Eukaryota; phylum Oomycota; class Peronosporomycetes; order Peronosporales; family Peronosporaceae; genus Phytophthora; species Phytophthora ramorum. Next base: position 5,034,909 of record NW_027150647.1, read on the forward strand.
ACGATAAAAATTACACTGCCACCACAAAATCACACCCACACATTGACACCAACCGCCAACCATGACGACGCGGGAAACGATCCTACACACACAAACACCACACACCAACCAACAAACACCACACACCAACCAACAAACACCACACACCAACCAACAAACACCAACCACCAACCAACCTACCGCCTGTATCGTCATCTCACACGCAGCCTCACCCCGTGCGCCACACACACGCCAGAAGACAGACTGCCACGGCCCACAGCAAAAACAACTGCACATTAATTGCACCATCTGCTACCACACTCCAGCGACACCACACGCCTTTCGACATCCAATGCCAACTCGCCGAGGGCGGTAGGCGCGACATATCGCCTGCGACGCTGATCACACGCACGCAAGATAATCGCCGTGACTCGCACCTATTTTCCGTTACAGCTCCGTCTGCGAATATGGCGGCCGGCTGGCTGTACACATGACCAGACAACCAACTCCATCTTACCACCCATAACGAGCGAAGAGGGAAGCGTAAAAAGCGACGTAGCGCTGCAGTATGTTCTCGACCGCTGGCGAAATGACCGACTAAGGCCTATGCTGCCGAAGATTGGGACAAGATCATACCTCCCTCTATAAGAACACCCGCGAGAAGGCAACAAGCCTAGATATGTTGTCACAACCTGGTTATTCAAAGCCGCCCTCCCCCACTTCCACCACCACCTTCGCTTACCGAAACGCGTCTGCCAGACCGAACCCACACGGATCCCACGACACGACCTGTCACGGCTTGGTGGACAATGCGCAGCCCGTGTTGATTGCCAGTCACGCTTTCATCGAGCGCACCTGTTTCGACATTGATGCTACAGTCCGGCTGGGCCTCTCTACCGTGTGTGTTGGGTCTTTCAGGTCTGGCTTGCACCTTTCTGTTTCGGTCGTGCGTTGGTGTTCGCTCATCCAAGGAGTGTGGTATCTGGCGTAACACGTTGAGAAGAGAGCTGAAGGCATTGTACGCGCGGCTCGAGGCTGAGGAGATACAAGATAAAGTGTGGAGCGCACCCGATGGATGGGAAAGGATAGCAAAAGTGTGCGGGAGGAGTAAAGAGAGAGAGGTGAAAACGACCCGCAGGCGCCACCGCGAGGCCACGCAAGGAAAGCAAACCAAACGAGGCGTAGCGGGGAGGCTCCCTCTCGTCAACGAGATGGAGTAGGCATGTCAGCGGTGGGATTTGAACCCACGAGTGCGAACACAGTAGAACTTGAGTCTACCCCCTTAGACCGCTCGGGCACACTGACGATAAAAATTACACTGCCACCACAAAATCACACCCACACATTGACACCAACCGCCAACCATGACGACGCGGGAAACGATCCTACACACACACCGAACACCAACCAACAAACACCACACACCAACCAACAAACACCACACACCAACCAACAAACACCAACCACCAACCAACCTACCGCCTGTATCGTCATCTCACACGCAGCCTCACCCCGTGCGCCACACACACGCCAGAAGACAGACTGCCACGGCCCACAGCAAAAACAACTGCACATTAATTGCACCATCTGCTACCACACTCCAGCGACACCACACGCCTTTCGACATCCAATGCCAACTCGCCGAGGGCGGTAGGCGCGACATATCGCCTGCGACGCTGATCACACGCACGCAAGATAATCGCCGTGACTCGCACCTATTTTCCGTTACAGCTCCGTCTGCGAATATGGCGGCCGGCTGGCTGTACACATGACCAGACAACCAACTCCATCTTACCACCCATAACGAGCGAAGAGGGAAGCGTAAAAAGCGACGTAGCGCTGCAGTATGTTCTCGACCGCTGGCGAAATGACCGACTAAGGCCTATGCTGCCGAAGATTGGGACAAGATCATACCTCCCTCTATAAGAACACCCGCGAGAAGGCAACAAGCCTAGATATGTTGTCACAACCTGGTTATTCAAAGCCGCCCTCCCCCACTTCCACCACCACCTTCGCTTACCGAAACGCGTCTGCCAGACCGAACCCACACGGATCCCACGACACGACCTGTCACGGCTTGGTGGACAATGCGCAGCCCGTGTTGATTGCCAGTCACGCTTTCATCGAGCGCACCTGTTTCGACATTGATGCTACAGTCCGGCTGGGCCTCTCTACCGTGTGTGTTGGGTCTTTCAGGTCTGGCTTGCACCTTTCTGTTTCGGTCGTGCGTTGGTGTTCGCTCATCCAAGGAGTGTGGTATCTGGCGTAACACGTTGAGAAGAGAGCTGAAGGCATTGTACGCGCGGCTCGAGGCTGAGGAGATACAAGATAAAGTGTGGAGCGCACCCGATGGATGGGAAAGGATAGCAAAAGTGTGCGGGAGGAGTAAAGAGAGAGAGGTGAAAACGACCCGCAGGCGCCACCGCGAGGCCACGCAAGGAAAGCAAACCAAACGAGGCGTAGCGGGGAGGCTCCCTCTCGTCAACGAGATGGAGTAGGCATGTCAGCGGTGGGATTTGAACCCACGAGTGCGAACACAGTAGAACTTGAGTCTACCCCCTTAGACCGCTCGGGCACACTGACGATAAAAATTACACTGCCACCACAAAATCACACCCACACATTGACACCAACCGCCAACCATGACGACGCGGGAAACGATCCTACACACACACCGAACACCAACCAACAAACACCACACACCAACCAACAAACACCACACACCAACCAACAAACACCAACCACCAACCAACCTACCGCCTGTATCGTCATCTCACACGCAGCCTCACCCCGTGCGCCACACACACGCCAGAAGACAGACTGCCACGGCCCACAGCAAAAACAACTGCACATTAATTGCACCATCTGCTACCACACTCCAGCGACACCACACGCCTTTCGACATCCAATGCCAACTCGCCGAGGGCGGTAGGCGCGATATATCGCCTGCGACGCTGATCACACGCACGCAAGATAATCGCCGTGACTCGCACCTATTTTCCGTTACAGCTCCGTCTGCGAATATGGCGGCCGGCTGGCTGTACACATGACCAGACAACCAACTCCATCTTACCACCCATAACGAGCGAAGAGGGAAGCGTAAAAAGCGACGTAGCGCTGCAGTATGTTCTCGACCGCTGGCGAAATGACCGACTAAGGCCTATGCTGCCGAAGATTGGGACAAGATCATACCTCCCTCTATAAGAACACCCGCGAGAAGGCAACAAGCCTAGATATGTTGTCACAACCTGGTTATTCAAAGCCGCCCTCCCCCACTTCCACCACCACCTTCGCTTACCGAAACGCGTCTGCCAGACCGAACCCACACGGATCCCACGACACGACCTGTCACGGCTTGGTGGACAATGCGCAGCCCGTGTTGATTGCCAGTCACGCTTTCATCGAGCGCACCTGTTTCGACATTGATGCTACAGTCCGGCTGGGCCTCTCTACCGTGTGTGTTGGGTCTTTCAGGTCTGGCTTGCACCTTTCTGTTTCGGTCGTGCGTTGGTGTTCGCTCATCCAAGGAGTGTGGTATCTGGCGTAACACGTTGAGAAGAGAGCTGAAGGCATTGTACGCGCGGCTCGAGGCTGAGGAGATACAAGATAAAGTGTGGAGCGCACCCGATGGATGGGAAAGGATAGCAAAAGTGTGCGGGAGGAGTAAAGAGAGAGAGGTGAAAACGACCCGCAGGCGCCACCGCGAGGCCACGCAAGGAAAGCAAACCAAACGAGGCGTAGCGGGGAGGCTCCCTCTCGTCAACGAGATGGAGTAGGCATGTCAGCGGTGGGATTTGAACCCACGAGTGCGAACACAGTAGAACTTGAGTCTACCCCCTTAGACCGCTCGGGCACACTGACGATAAAAATTACACTGCCACCACAAAATCACACCCACACATTGACACCAACCGCCAACCATGACGACGCGGGAAACGATCCTACACACACACCGAACACCAACCAACAAACACCACACACCAACCAACAAACACCACACACCAACCAACAAACACCAACCACCAACCAACCTACCGCCTGTATCGTCATCTCACACGCAGCCTCACCCCGTGCGCCACACACACGCCAGAAGACAGACTGCCACGGCCCACAGCAAAAACAACTGCACATTAATTGCACCATCTGCTACCACACTCCAGCGACACCACACGCCTTTCGACATCCAATGCCAACTCGCCGAGGGCGGTAGGCGCGACATATCGCCTGCGACGCTGATCACACGCACGCAAGATAATCGCCGTGACTCGCACCTATTTTCCGTTACAGCTCCGTCTGCGAATATGGCGGCCGGCTGGCTGTACACATGACCAGACAACCAACTCCATCTTACCACCCATAACGAGCGAAGAGGGAAGCGTAAAAAGCGACGTAGCGCTGCAGTATGTTCTCGACCGCTGGCGAAATGACCGACTAAGGCCTATGCTGCCGAAGATTGGGACAAGATCATACCTCCCTCTATAAGAACACCCGCGAGAAGGCAACAAGCCTAGATATGTTGTCACAACCTGGTTATTCAAAGCCGCCCTCCCCCACTTCCACCACCACCTTCGCTTACCGAAACGCGTCTGCCAGACCGAACCCACACGGATCCCACGACACGACCTGTCACGGCTTGGTGGACAATGCGCAGCCCGTGTTGATTGCCAGTCACGCTTTCATCGAGCGCACCTGTTTCGACATTGATGCTACAGTCCGGCTGGGCCTCTCTACCGTGTGTGTTGGGTCTTTCAGGTCTGGCTTGCACCTTTCTGTTTCGGTCGTGCGTTGGTGTTCGCTCATCCAAGGAGTGTGGTATCTGGCGTAACACGTTGAGAAGAGAGCTGAAGGCATTGTACGCGCGGCTCGAGGCTGAGGAGATACAAGATAAAGTGTGGAGCGCACCCGATGGATGGGAAAGGATAGCAAAAGTGTGCGGGAGGAGTAAAGAGAGAGAGGTGAAAACGACCCGCAGGCGCCACCGCGAGGCCACGCAAGGAAAGCAAACCAAACGAGGCGTAGCGGGGAGGCTCCCTCTCGTCAACGAGATGGAGTAGGCATGTCAGCGGTGGGATTTGAACCCACGAGTGCGAACACAGTAGAACTTGAGTCTACCCCCTTAGACCGCTCGGGCACACTGACGATAAAAATTACACTGCCACCACAAAATCACACCCACACATTCACACCAACCGCCAACCATGACGACGCGGGAAACGATCCTACACACACCGAACACCAACCAACAAACACCACACACCAACCAACAAACACCAACCACCAACCAACAAACACCAACCACCAACCAACCTACCGCCTGTATCGTCATCTCACACGCAGCCTCACCCCGTGCGCCACACACACGCCAGAAGACAGACTGCCACGGCCCACAGCAAAAACAACTGCACATTAATTGCACCATCTGCTACCACACTCCAGCGACACCACACGCCTTTCGACATCCAATGCCAACTCGCCGAGGGCGGTAGGCGCGACATATCGCCTGCGACGCTGATCACACGCACGCAAGATAATCGCCGTGACTCGCACCTATTTTCCGTTACAGCTCCGTCTGCGAATATGGCGGCCGGCTGGCTGTACACATGACCAGACAACCAACTCCATCTTACCACCCATAACGAGCGAAGAGGGAAGCGTAAAAAGCGACGTAGCGCTGCAGTATGTTCTCGACCGCTGGCGAAATGACCGACTAAGGCCTATGCTGCCGAAGATTGGGACAAGATCATACCTCCCTCTATAAGAACACCCGCGAGAAGGCAACAAGCCTAGATATGTTGTCACAACCTGGTTATTCAAAGCCGCCCTCCCCCACTTCCACCACCACCTTCGCTTACCGAAACGCGTCTGCCAGACCGAACCCACACGGATCCCACGACACGACCTGTCACGGCTTGGTGGACAATGCGCAGCCCGTGTTGATTGCCAGTCACGCTTTCATCGAGCGCACCTGTTTCGACATTGATGCTACAGTCCGGCTGGGCCTCTCTACCGTGTGTGTTGGGTCTTTCAGGTCTGGCTTGCACCTTTCTGTTTCGGTCGTGCGTTGGTGTTCGCTCATCCAAGGAGTGTGGTATCTGGCGTAACACGTTGAGAAGAGAGCTGAAGGCATTGTACGCGCGGCTCGAGGCTGAGGAGATACAAGATAAAGTGTGGAGCGCACCCGATGGATGGGAAAGGATAGCAAAAGTGTGCGGGAGGAGTAAAGAGAGAGAGGTGAAAACGACCCGCAGGCGCCACCGCGAGGCCACGCAAGGAAAGCAAACCAAACGAGGCGTAGCGGGGAGGCTCCCTCTCGTCAACGAGATGGAGTAGGCATGTCAGCGGTGGGATTTGAACCCACGAGTGCGAACACAGTAGAACTTGAGTCTACCCCCTTAGACCGCTCGGGCACACTGACGATAAAAATTACACTGCCACCACAAAATCACACCCACACATTCACACCAACCGCCAACCATGACGACGCGGGAAACGATCCTACACACACAAACACCATACACCGAACACCAACCAACAAACACCAACCACCAACCAACCTACCGCCTGTATCGTCATCTCACACGCAGCCTCACCCCGTGCGCCACACACACGCCAGAAGACAGACTGCCACGGCCCACAGCAAAAACAACTGCACATTAATGGCACCATCTGCTACCACACTCCAGCGACACCACACGCCTTTCGACATCCAATGCCAACTCGCCGAGGGCGGTAGGCGCGACATATCGCCTGCGACGCTGATCACACGCACGCAAGATAATCGCCGTGACTCGCACCTATTTTCCGTTACAGCTCCGTCTGCGAATATGGCGGCCGGCTGGCTGTACACATGATCAGACAACCAACTCCATCTTACCACCCATAACGAGCGAAGAGGGAAGCGTAAAAAGCGACGTAGCGCTGCAGTATGTTCTCGACCGCTGGCGAAATGACCGACTAAGGCCTATGCTGCCGAAGATTGGGACAAGATCATACCTCCCTCTATAAGAACACCCGCGAGAAGGCAACAAGCCTAGATATGTTGTCACAACCTGGTTATTCAAAGCCGCCCTCCCCCACTTCCACCACCACCTTCGCTTACCGAAACGCGTCTGCCAGACCGAACCCACACGGATCCCACGACACGACCTGTCACGGCTTGGTGGACAATGCGCAGCCCGTGTTGATTGCCAGTCACGCTTTCATCGAGCGCACCTGTTTCGACATTGATGCTACAGTCCGGCTGGGCCTCTCTACCGTGTGTGTTGGGTCTTTCAGGTCTGGCTTGCACCTTTCTGTTTCGGTCGTGCGTTGGTGTTCGCTCATCCAAGGAGTGTGGTATCTGGCGTAACACGTTGAGAAGAGAGCTGAAGGCATTGTACGCGCGGCTCGAGGCTGAGGAGATACAAGATAAAGTGTGGAGCGCACCCGATGGATGGGAAAGGATAGCAAAAGTGTGCGGGAGGAGTAAAGAGAGAGAGGTGAAAACGACCCGCAGGCGCCACCGCGAGGCCACGCAAGGAAAGCAAACCAAACGAGGCGTAGCGGGGAGGCTCCCTCTCGTCAACGAGATGGAGTAGGCATGTCAGCGGTGGGATTTGAACCCACGAGTGCGAACACAGTAGAACTTGAGTCTACCCCCTTAGACCGCTCGGGCACACTGACGATAAAAATTACACTGCCACCACAAAATCACACCCACACATTGACACCAACCGCCAACCATGACGACGCGGGAAACGATCCTACACACACAAACACCATACACCGAACACCAACCAACAACCACCAACCAACCTACCGCCTGTATCGTCATCTCACACGCAGCCTCACCCCGTGCGCCACACACACGCCAGAAGACAGACTGCCACGGCCCACAGCAAAAACAACTGCACATTAATTGCACCATCTGCTACCACACTCCAGCGACACCACACGCCTTTCGACATCCAATGCCAACTCGCCGAGGGCGGTAGGCGCGACATATCGCCTGCGACGCTGATCACACGCACGCAAGATAATCGCCGTGACTCGCACCTATTTTCCGTTACAGCTCCGTCTGCGAATATGGCGGCCGGCTGGCTGTACACATGACCAGACAACCAACTCCATCTTACCACCCATAACGAGCGAAGAGGGAAGCGTAAAAAGCGACGTAGCGCTGCAGTATGTTCTCGACCGCTGGCGAAATGACCGACTAAGGCCTATGCTGCCGAAGATTGGGACAAGATCATACCTCCCTCTATAAGAACACCCGCGAGAAGGCAACAAGCCTAGATATGTTGTCACAACCTGGTTATTCAAAGCCGCCCTCCCCCACTTCCACCACCACCTTCGCTTACCGAAACGCGTCTGCCAGACCGAACCCACACGGATCCCACGACACGACCTGTCACGGCTTGGTGGACAATGCGCAGCCCGTGTTGATTGCCAGTCACGCTTTCATCGAGCGCACCTGTTTCGACATTGATGCTACAGTCCGGCTGGGCCTCTCTACCGTGTGTGTTGGGTCTTTCAGGTCTGGCTTGCACCTTTCTGTTTCGGTCGTGCGTTGGTGTTCGCTCATCCAAGGAGTGTGGTATCTGGCGTAACACGTTGAGAAGAGAGCTGAAGGCATTGTACGCGCGGCTCGAGGCTGAGGAGATACAAGATAAAGTGTGGAGCGCACCCGATGGATGGGAAAGGATAGCAAAAGTGTGCGGGAGGAGTAAAGAGAGAGAGGTGAAAACGACCCGCAGGCGCCACCGCGAGGCCACGCAAGGAAAGCAAACCAAACGAGGCGTAGCGGGGAGGCTCCCTCTCGTCAACGAGATGGAGTAGGCATGTCAGCGGTGGGATTTGAACCCACGAGTGCGAACACAGTAGAACTTGAGTCTACCCCCTTAGACCGCTCGGGCACACTGACGATAAAAATTACACTGCCACCACAAAATCACACCCACACATTCACACCAACCGCCAACCATGACGACGCGGGAAACGATCCTACACACACAAACACCATACACCGAACACCAACCAACAACCACCAACCAACCTACCGCCTGTATCGTCATCTCACACGCAGCCTCACCCCGTGCGCCATACACACGCCAGAAGACAGACTGCCACGGCCCACAGCAAAAACAACTGCACATTAATTGCACCATCTGCTACCACACTCCAGCGACACCACACGCCTTTCGACATCCAATGCCAACTCGCCGAGGGCGGTAGGCGCGACATATCGCCTGCGACGCTGATCACACGCACGCAAGATAATCGCCGTGACTCGCACCTATTTTCCGTTACAGCTCCGTCTGCGAATATGGCGGCCGGCTGGCTGTACACATGACCAGACAACCAACTCCATCTTACCACCCATAACGAGCGAAGAGGGAAGCGTAAAAAGCGACGTAGCGCTGCAGTATGTTCTCGACCGCTGGCGAAATGACCGACTAAGGCCTATGCTGCCGAAGATTGGGACAAGATCATACCTCCCTCTATAAGAACACCCGCGAGAAGGCAACAAGCCTAGATATGTTGTCACAACCTGGTTATTCAAAGCCGCCCTCCCCCACTTCCACCACCACCTTCGCTTACCGAAACGCGTCTGCCAGACCGAACCCACACGGATCCCACGACACGACCTGTCACGGCTTGGTGGACAATGCGCAGCCCGTGTTGATTGCCAGTCACGCTTTCATCGAGCGCACCTGTTTCGACATTGATGCTACAGTCCGGCTGGGCCTCTCTACCGTGTGTGTTGGGTCTTTCAGGTCTGGCTTGCACCTTTCTGTTTCGGTCGTGCGTTGGTGTTCGCTCATCCAAGGAGTGTGGTATCTGGCGTAACACGTTGAGAAGAGAGCTGAAGGCATTGTACGCGCGGCTCGAGGCTGAGGAGATACAAGATAAAGTGTGGAGCGCACCCGATGGATGGGAAAGGATAGCAAAAGTGTGCGGGAGGAGTAAAGAGAGAGAGGTGAAAACGACCCGCAGGCGCCACCGCGAGGCCACGCAAGGAAAGCAAACCAAACGAGGCGTAGCGGGGAGGCTCCCTCTCGTCAACGAGATGGAGTAGGCATGTCAGCGGTGGGATTTGAACCCACGAGTGCGAACACAGTAGAACTTGAGTCTACCCCCTTAGACCGCTCGGGCACACTGACGATAAAAATTACACTGCCACCACAAAATCACACCCACACATTGACACCAACCGCCAACCATGACGACGCGGGAAACGATCCTACACACACAAACACCATACACCGAACACCAACCAACAAACACCAACCACCAACCAACCTACCGCCTGTATCGTCATCTCACACGCAGCCTCACCCCGTGCGCCACACACACGCCAGAAGACAGACTGCCACGGCCCACAGCAAAAACAACTGCACATTAATTGCACCATCTGCTACCACACTCCAGCGACACCACACGCCTTTCGACATCCAATGCCAACTCGCCGAGGGCGGTAGGCGCGACATATCGCCTGCGACGCTGATCACACGCACGCAAGATAATCGCCGTGACTCGCACCTATTTTCCGTTACAGCTCCGTCTGCGAATATGGCGGCCGGCTGGCTGTACACATGACCAGACAACCAACTCCATCTTACCACCCATAACGAGCGAAGAGGGAAGCGTAAAAAGCGACGTAGCGCTGCAGTATGTTCTCGACCGCTGGCGAAATGACCGACTAAGGCCTATGCTGCCGAAGATTGGGACAAGATCATACCTCCCTCTATAAGAACACCCGCGAGAAGGCAACAAGCCTAGATATGTTGTCACAACCTGGTTATTCAAAGCCGCCCTCCCCCACTTCCACCACCACCTTCGCTTACCGAAACGCGTCTGCCAGACCGAACCCACACGGATCCCACGACACGACCTGTCACGGCTTGGTGGACAATGCGCAGCCCGTGTTGATTGCCAGTCACGCTTTCATCGAGCGCACCTGTTTCGACATTGATGCTACAGTCCGGCTGGGCCTCTCTACCGTGTGTGTTGGGTCTTTCAGGTCTGGCTTGCACCTTTCTGTTTCGGTCGTGCGTTGGTGTTCGCTCATCCAAGGAGTGTGGTATCTGGCGTAACACGTTGAGAAGAGAGCTGAAGGCATTGTACGCGCGGCTCGAGGCTGAGGAGATACAAGATAAAGTGTGGAGCGCACCCGATGGATGGGAAAGGATAGCAAAAGTGTGCGGGAGGAGTAAAGAGAGAGAGGTGAAAACGACCCGCAGGCGCCACCGCGAGGCCACGCAAGGAAAGCAAACCAAACGAGGCGTAGCGGGGAGGCTCCCTCTCGTCAACGAGATGGAGTAGGCATGTCAGCGGTGGGATTTGAACCCACGAGTGCGAACACAGTAGAACTTGAGTCTACCCCCTTAGACCGCTCGGGCACACTGACGATAAAAATTACACTGCCACCACAAAATCACACCCACACATTGACACCAACCGCCAACCATGACGACGCGGGAAACGATCCTACACACACAAACACCATACACCGAACACCAACCAACAAACACCAACCACCAACCAACCTACCGCCTGTATCGTCATCTCACACGCAGCCTCACCCCGTGCGCCACACACACGCCAGAAGACAGACTGCCACGGCCCACAGCAAAAACAACTGCACATTAATTGCACCATCTGCTACCACACTCCAGCGACACCACACGCCTTTCGACATCCAATGCCAACTCGCCGAGGGCGGTAGGCGCGACATATCGCCTGCGACGCTGATCACACGCACGCAAGATAATCGCCGTGACTCGCACCTATTTTCCGTTACAGCTCCGTCTGCGAATATGGCGGCCGGCTGGCTGTACACATGACCAGACAACCAACTCCATCTTACCACCCATAACGAGCGAAGAGGGAAGCGTAAAAAGCGACGTAGCGCTGCAGTATGTTCTCGACCGCTGGCGAAATGACCGACTAAGGCCTATGCTGCCGAAGATTGGGACAAGATCATACCTCCCTCTATAAGAACACCCGCGAGAAGGCAACAAGCCTAGATATGTTGTCACAACCTGGTTATTCAAAGCCGCCCTCCCCCACTTCCACCACCACCTTCGCTTACCGAAACGCGTCTGCCAGACCGAACCCACACGGATCCCACGACACGACCTGTCACGGCTTGGTGGACAATGCGCAGCCCGTGTTGATTGCCAGTCACGCTTTCATCGAGCGCACCTGTTTCGACATTGATGCTACAGTCCGGCTGGGCCTCTCTACCGTGTGTGTTGGGTCTTTCAGGTCTGGCTTGCACCTTTCTGTTTCGGTCGTGCGTTGGTGTTCGCTCATCCAAGGAGTGTGGTATCTGGCGTAACACGTTGAGAAGAGAGCTGAAGGCATTGTACGCGCGGCTCGAGGCTGAGGAGATACAAGATAAAGTGTGGAGCGCACCCGATGGATGGGAAAGGATAGCAAAAGTGTGCGGGAGGAGTAAAGAGAGAGAGGTGAAAACGACCCGCAGGCGCCACCGCGAGGCCACGCAAGGAAAGCAAACCAAACGAGGCGTAGCGGGGAGGCTCCCTCTCGTCAACGAGATGGAGTAGGCATGTCAGCGGTGGGATTTGAACCCACGAGTGCGAACACAGTAGAACTTGAGTCTACCCCCTTAGACCGCTCGGGCACACTGACGATAAAAATTACACTGCCACCACAAAATCACACCCACACATTCACACCAACCGCCAACCATGACGACGCGGGAAACGATCCTACACACACAAACACCACACACCGAACACCAACCAACAAACACCAACCACCAACCAACCTACCGCCTGTATCGTCATCTCACACGCAGCCTCACCCCGTGCGCCACACACACGCCAGAAGACAGACTGCCACGGCCCACAGCAAAAACAACTGCACATTAATTGCACCATCTGCTACCACACTCCAGCGACACCACACGCCTTTCGACATCCAATGCCAACTCGCCGAGGGCGGTAGGCGCGACATATCGCCTGCGACGCTGATCACACGCACGCAAGATAATCGCCGTGACTCGCACCTATTTTCCGTTACAGCTCCGTCTGCGAATATGGCGGCCGGCTGGCTGTACACATGACCAGACAACCAACTCCATCTTACCACCCATAACGAGCGAAGAGGGAAGCGTAAAAAGCGACGTAGCGCTGCAATATGTTCTCGACCGCTGGCGAAATGACCGACTAAGGCCTATGCTGCCGAAGATTGGGACAAGATCATACCTCCCTCTATAAGAACACCCGCGAGAAGGCAACAAGCCTAGATATGTTGTCACAACCTGGTTATTCAAAGCCGCCCTCCCCCACTTCCACCACCACCTTCGCTTACCGAAACGCGTCTGCCAGACCGAACCCACACGGATCCCACGACACGACCTGTCACGGCTTGGTGGACAATGCGCAGCCCGTGTTGATTGCCAGTCACGCTTTCATCGAGCGCACCTGTTTCGACATTGATGCTACAGTCCGGCTGGGCCTCTCTACCGTGTGTGTTGGGTCTTTCAGGTCTGGCTTGCACCTTTCTGTTTCGGTCGTGCGTTGGTGTTCGCTCATCCAAGGAGTGTGGTATCTGGCGTAACACGTTGAGAAGAGAGCTGAAGGCATTGTACGCGCGGCTCGAGGCTGAGGAGATACAAGATAAAGTGTGGAGCGCACCCGATGGATGGGAAAGGATAGCAAAAGTGTGCGGGAGGAGTAAAGAGAGAGAGGTGAAAACGACCCGCAGGCGCCACCGCGAGGCCACGCAAGGAAAGCAAACCAAACGAGGCGTAGCGGGGAGGCTCCCTCTCGTCAACGAGATGGAGTAGGCATGTCAGCGGTGGGATTTGAACCCACGAGTGCGAACACAGTAGAACTTGAGTCTACCCCCTTAGACCGCTCGGGCACACTGACGATAAAAATTACACTGCCACCACAAAATCACACCCACACATTCACACCAACCGCCAACCATGACGACGCGGGAAACGATCCTACACACACAAACACCACACACCGAACACCAACCAACAAACACCAACCACCAACCAACCTACCGCCTGTATCGTCATCTCACACGCAGCCTCACCCCGTGCGCCACACACACGCCAGAAGACAGACTGCCACGGCCCACAGCAAAAACAACTGCACATTAATTGCACCATCTGCTACCACACTCCAGCGACACCACACGCCTTTCGACATCCAATGCCAACTCGCCGAGGGCGGTAGGCGCGACATATCGCCTGCGACGCTGATCACACGCACGCAAGATAATCGCCGTGACTCGCACCTATTTTCCGTTACAGCTCCGTCTGCGAATATGGCGGCCGGCTGGCTGTACACATGACCAGACAACCAACTCCATCTTACCACCCATAACGAGCGAAGAGGGAAGCGTAAAAAGCGACGTAGCGCTGCAATATGTTCTCGACCGCTGGCGAAATGACCGACTAAGGCCTATGCTGCCGAAGATTGGGACAAGATCATACCTCCCTCTATAAGAACACCCGCGAGAAGGCAACAAGCCTAGATATGTTGTCACAACCTGGTTATTCAAAGCCGCCCTCCCCCACTTCCACCACCACCTTCGCTTACCGAAACGCGTCTGCCAGACCGAACCCACACGGATCCCACGACACGACCTGTCACGGCTTGGTGGACAATGCGCAGCCCGTGTTGATTGCCAGTCACGCTTTCATCGAGCGCACCTGTTTCGACATTGATGCTACAGTCCGGCTGGGCCTCTCTACCGTGTGTGTTGGGTCTTTCAGGTCTGGCTTGCACCTTTCTGTTTCGGTCGTGCGTTGGTGTTCGCTCATCCAAGGAGTGTGGTATCTGGCGTAACACGTTGAGAAGAGAGCTGAAGGCATTGTACGCGCGGCTCGAGGCTGAGGAGATACAAGATAAAGTGTGGAGCGCACCCGATGGATGGGAAAGGATAGCAAAAGTGTGCGGGAGGAGTAAAGAGAGAGAGGTGAAAACGACCCGCAGGCGCCACCGCGAGGCCACGCAAGGAAAGCAAACCAAACGAGGCGTAGCGGGGAGGCTCCCTCTCGTCAACGAGATGGAGTAGGCATGTCAGCGGTGGGATTTGAACCCACGAGTGCGAACACAGTAGAACTTGAGTCTACCCCCTTAGACCGCTCGGGCACACTGACGATAAAAATTACACTGCCACCACAAAATCACACCCACACATTGACACCAACCGCCAACCATGACGACGCGGGAAACGATCCTACACACACACCGAACACCAACCAACAAACACCACACACCAACCAACAAACACCAACCACCAACCAACAAACACCAACCACCAACCAACCTACCGCCTGTATCGTCATCTCACACGCAGCCTCACCCCGTGCGCCACACACACGCCAGAAGACAGACTGCCACGGCCCACAGCAAAAACAACTGCACATTAATTGCACCATCTGCTACCACACTCCAGCGACACCACACGCCTTTCGACATCCAATGCCAACTCGCCGAGGGCGGTAGGCGCGACATATCGCCTGCGACGCTGATCACACGCACGCAAGATAATCGCCGTGACTCGCACCTATTTTCCGTTACAGCTCCGTCTGCGAATATGGCGGCCGGCTGGCTGTACACATGACCAGACAACCAACTCCATCTTACCACCCATAACGAGCGAAGAGGGAAGCGTAAAAAGCGACGTAGCGCTGCAATATGTTCTCGACCGCTGGCGAAATGACCGACTAAGGCCTATGCTGCCGAAGATTGGGACAAGATCATACCTCCCTCTATAAGAACACCCGCGAGAAGGCAACAAGCCTAGATATGTTGTCACAACCTGGTTATTCAAAGCCGCCCTCCCCCACTTCCACCACCACCTTCGCTTACCGAAACGCGTCTGCCAGACCGAACCCACACGGATCCCACGACACGACCTGTCACGGCTTGGTGGACAATGCGCAGCCCGTGTTGATTGCCAGTCACGCTTTCATCGAGCGCACCTGTTTCGACATTGATGCTACAGTCCGGCTGGGCCTCTCTACCGTGTGTGTTGGGTCTTTCAGGTCTGGCTTGCACCTTTCTGTTTCGGTCGTGCGTTGGTGTTCGCTCATCCAAGGAGTGTGGTATCTGGCGTAACACGTTGAGAAGAGAGCTGAAGGCATTGTACGCGCGGCTCGAGGCTGAGGAGATACAAGATAAAGTGTGGAGCGCACCCGATGGATGGGAAAGGATAGCAAAAGTGTGCGGGAGGAGTAAAGAGAGAGAGGTGAAAACGACCCGCAGGCGCCACCGCGAGGCCACGCAAGGAAAGCAAACCAAACGAGGCGTAGCGGGGAGGCTCCCTCTCGTCAACGAGATGGAGTAGGCATGTCAGCGGTGGGATTTGAACCCACGAGTGCGAACACAGTAGAACTTGAGTCTACCCCCTTAGACCGCTCGGGCACACTGACGATAAAAATTACACTGCCACCACAAAATCACACCCACACATTGACACCAACCGCCAACCATGACGACGCGGGAAACGATCCTACACACACAAACACCACACACCGAACACCAACCAACAAACACCACACACCAACCAACAAACACCACACACCAACCAACAAACACCAACCACCAACCAACCTACCGCCTGTATCGTCATCTCACACGCAGCCTCACCCCGTGCGCCACACACACGCCAGAAGACAGACTGCCACGGCCCACAGCAAAAACAACTGCACATTAATTGCACCATCTGCTACCACACTCCAGCGACACCACACGCCTTTCGACATCCAATGCCAACTCGCCGAGGGCGGTAGGCGCGACATATCGCCTGCGACGCTGATCACACGCACGCAAGATAATCGCCGTGACTCGCACCTATTTTCCGTTACAGCTCCGTCTGCGAATATGGCGGCCGGCTGGCTGTACACATGACCAGACAACCAACTCCATCTTACCACCCATAACGAGCGAAGAGGGAAGCGTAAAAAGCGACGTAGCGCTGCAATATGTTCTCGACCGCTGGCGAAATGACCGACTAAGGCCTATGCTGCCGAAGATTGGGACAAGATCATACCTCCCTCTATAAGAACACCCGCGAGAAGGCAACAAGCCTAGATATGTTGTCACAACCTGGTTATTCAAAGCCGCCCTCCCCCACTTCCACCACCACCTTCGCTTACCGAAACGCGTCTGCCAGACCGAACCCACACGGATCCCACGACACGACCTGTCACGGCTTGGTGGACAATGCGCAGCCCGTGTTGATTGCCAGTCACGCTTTCATCGAGCGCACCTGTTTCGACATTGATGCTACAGTCCGGCTGGGCCTCTCTACCGTGTGTGTTGGGTCTTTCAGGTCTGGCTTGCACCTTTCTGTTTCGGTCGTGCGTTGGTGTTCGCTCATCCAAGGAGTGTGGTATCTGGCGTAACACGTTGAGAAGAGAGCTGAAGGCATTGTACGCGCGGCTCGAGGCTGAGGAGATACAAGATAAAGTGTGGAGCGCACCCGATGGATGGGAAAGGATAGCAAAAGTGTGCGGGAGGAGTAAAGAGAGAGAGGTGAAAACGACCCGCAGGCGCCACCGCGAGGCCACGCAAGGAAAGCAAACCAAACGAGGCGTAGCGGGGAGGCTCCCTCTCGTCAACGAGATGGAGTAGGCATGTCAGCGGTGGGATTTGAACCCACGAGTGCGAACACAGTAGAACTTGAGTCTACCCCCTTAGACCGCTCGGGCACACTGACGATAAAAATTACACTGCCACCACAAAATCACACCCACACATTCACACCAACCGCCAACCATGACGACGCGGGAAACGATCCTACACACACACCGAACACCAACCAACAAACACCACACACCAACCAACAAACACCAACCACCAACCAACCTACCGCCTGTATCGTCATCTCACACGCAGCCTCACCCCGTGCGCCACACACACGCCAGAAGACAGACTGCCACGGCCCACAGCAAAAACAACTGCACATTAATGGCACCATCTGCTACCACACTCCAGCGACACCACACGCCTTTCGACATCCAATGCCAACTCGCCGAGGGCGGTAGGCGCGACATATCGCCTGCGACGCTGATCACACGCACGCAAGATAATCGCCGTGACTCGCACCTATTTTCCGTTACAGCTCCGTCTGCGAATATGGCGGCCGGCTGGCTGTACACATGACCAGACAACCAACTCCATCTTACCACCCATAACGAGCGAAGAGGGAAGCGTAAAAAGCGACGTAGCGCTGCAGTATGTTCTCGACCGCTGGCGAAATGACCGACTAAGGCCTATGCTGCCGAAGATTGGGACAAGATCATACCTCCCTCTATAAGAACACCCGCGAGAAGGCAACAAGCCTAGATATGTTGTCACAACCTGGTTATTCAAAGCCGCCCTCCCCCACTTCCACCACCACCTTCGCTTACCGAAACGCGTCTGCCAGACCGAACCCACACGGATCCCACGACACGACCTGTCACGGCTTGGTGGACAATGCGCAGCCCGTGTTGATTGCCAGTCACGCTTTCATCGAGCGCACCTGTTTCGACATTGATGCTACAGTCCGGCTGGGCCTCTCTACCGTGTGTGTTGGGTCTTTCAGGTCTGGCTTGCACCTTTCTGTTTCGGTCGTGCGTTGGTGTTCGCTCATCCAAGGAGTGTGGTATCTGGCGTAACACGTTGAGAAGAGAGCTGAAGGCATTGTACGCGCGGCTCGAGGCTGAGGAGATACAAGATAAAGTGTGGAGCGCACCCGATGGATGGGAAAGGATAGCAAAAGTGTGCGGGAGGAGTAAAGAGAGAGAGGTGAAAACGACCCGCAGGCGCCACCGCGAGGCCACGCAAGGAAAGCAAACCAAACGAGGCGTAGCGGGGAGGCTCCCTCTCGTCAACGAGATGGAGTAGGCATGTCAGCGGTGGGATTTGAACCCACGAGTGCGAACACAGTAGAACTTGAGTCTACCCCCTTAGACCGCTCGGGCACACTGACGATAAAAATTACACTGCCACCACAAAATCACACCCACACATTCACACCAACCGCCAACCATGACGACGCGGGAAACGATCCTACACACACAAACACCATACACCGAACACCAACCAACAAACACCAACCACCAACCAACCTACCGCCTGTATCGTCATCTCACACGCAGCCTCACCCCGTGCGCCACACACACGCCAGAAGACAGACTGCCACGGCCCACAGCAAAAACAACTGCACATTAATGGCACCATCTGCTACCACACTCCAGCGACACCACACGCCTTTCGACATCCAATGCCAACTCGCCGAGGGCGGTAGGCGCGACATATCGCCTGCGACGCTGATCACACGCACGCAAGATAATCGCCGTGACTCGCACCTATTTTCCGTTACAGCTCCGTCTGCGAATATGGCGGCCGGCTGGCTGTACACATGATCAGACAACCAACTCCATCTTACCACCCATAACGAGCGAAGAGGGAAGCGTAAAAGCGACGTAGCGCTGCAGTATGTTCTCGACCGCTGGCGAAATGACCGACTAAGGCCTATGCTGCCGAAGATTGGGACAAGATCATACCTCCCTCTATAAGAACACCCGCGAGAAGGCAACAAGCCTAGATATGTTGTCACAACCTGGTTATTCAAAGCCGCCCTCCCCCACTTCCACCACCACCTTCGCTTACCGAAACGCGTCTGCCAGACCGAACCCACACGGATCCCACGACACGACCTGTCACGGCTTGGTGGACAATGCGCAGCCCGTGTTGATTGCCAGTCACGCTTTCATCGAGCGCACCTGTTTCGACATTGATGCTACAGTCCGGCTGGGCCTCTCTACCGTGTGTGTTGGGTCTTTCAGGTCTGGCTTGCACCTTTCTGTTTCGGTCGTGCGTTGGTGTTCGCTCATCCAAGGAGTGTGGTATCTGGCGTAACACGTTGAGAAGAGAGCTGAAGGCATTGTACGCGCGGCTCGAGGCTGAGGAGATACAAGATAAAGTGTGGAGCGCACCCGATGGATGGGAAAGGATAGCAAAAGTGTGCGGGAGGAGTAAAGAGAGAGAGGTGAAAACGACCCGCAGGCGCCACCGCGAGGCCACGCAAGGAAAGCAAACCAAACGAGGCGTAGCGGGGAGGCTCCCTCTCGTCAACGAGATGGAGTAGGCATGTCAGCGGTGGGATTTGAACCCACGAGTGCGAACACAGTAGAACTTGAGTCTACCCCCTTAGACCGCTCGGGCACACTGACGATAAAAATTACACTGCCACCACAAAATCACACCCACACATTCACACCAACCGCCAACCATGACGACGCGGGAAACGATCCTACACACACAAACACCACACACCGAACACCAACCAACAAACACCAACCACCAACCAACCTACCGCCTGTATCGTCATCTCACACGCAGCCTCACCCCGTGCGCCACACACACGCCAGAAGACAGACTGCCACGGCCCACAGCAAAAACAACTGCACATTAATGGCACCATCTGCTACCACACTCCAGCGACACCACACGCCTTTCGACATCCAATGCCAACTCGCCGAGGGCGGTAGGCGCGACATATCGCCTGCGACGCTGATCACACGCACGCAAGATAATCGCCGTGACTCGCACCTATTTTCCGTTACAGCTCCGTCTGCGAATATGGCGGCCGGCTGGCTGTACACATGATCAGACAACCAACTCCATCTTACCACCCATAACGAGCGAAGAGGGAAGCGTAAAAAGCGACGTAGCGCTGCAGTATGTTCTCGACCGCTGGCGAAATGACCGACTAAGGCCTATGCTGCCGAAGATTGGGACAAGATCATACCTCCCTCTATAAGAACACCCGCGAGAAGGCAACAAGCCTAGATATGTTGTCACAACCTGGTTATTCAAAGCCGCCCTCCCCCACTTCCACCACCACCTTCGCTTACCGAAACGCGTCTGCCAGACCGAACCCACACGGATCCCACGACACGACCTGTCACGGCTTGGTGGACAATGCGCAGCCCGTGTTGATTGCCAGTCACGCTTTCATCGAGCGCACCTGTTTCGACATTGATGCTACAGTCCGGCTGGGCCTCTCTACCGTGTGTGTTGGGTCTTTCAGGTCTGGCTTGCACCTTTCTGTTTCGGTCGTGCGTTGGTGTTCGCTCATCCAAGGAGTGTGGTATCTGGCGTAACACGTTGAGAAGAGAGCTGAAGGCATTGTACGCGCGGCTCGAGGCTGAGGAGATACAAGATAAAGTGTGGAGCGCACCCGATGGATGGGAAAGGATAGCAAAAGTGTGCGGGAGGAGTAAAGAGAGAGAGGTGAAAACGACCCGCAGGCGCCACCGCGAGGCCACGCAAGGAAAGCAAACCAAACGAGGCGTAGCGGGGAGGCTCCCTCTCGTCAACGAGATGGAGTAGGCATGTCAGCGGTGGGATTTGAACCCACGAGTGCGAACACAGTAGAACTTGAGTCTACCCCCTTAGACCGCTCGGGCACACTGACGATAAAAATTACACTGCCACCACAAAATCACACCCACACATTGACACCAACCGCCAACCATGACGACGCGGGAAACGATCCTACACACACACCGAACACCAACCAACAAACACCACACACCAACCAACAAACACCAACCACCAACCAACAAACACCAACCACCAACCAACCTACCGCCTGTATCGTCATCTCACACGCAGCCTCACCCCGTGCGCCACACACACGCCAGAAGACAGACTGCCACGGCCCACAGCAAAAACAACTGCACATTAATTGCACCATCTGCTACCACACTCCAGCGACACCACACGCCTTTCGACATCCAATGCCAACTCGCCGAGGGCGGTAGGCGCGACATATCGCCTGCGACGCTGATCACACGCACGCAAGATAATCGCCGTGACTCGCACCTATTTTCCGTTACAGCTCCGTCTGCGAATATGGCGGCCGGCTGGCTGTACACATGATCAGACAACCAACTCCATCTTACCACCCATAACGAGCGAAGAGGGAAGCGTAAAAAGCGACGTAGCGCTGCAGTATGTTCTCGACCGCTGGCGAAATGACCGACTAAGGCCTATGCTGCCGAAGATTGGGACAAGATCATACCTCCCTCTATAAGAACACCCGCGAGAAGGCAACAAGCCTAGATATGTTGTCACAACCTGGTTATTCAAAGCCGCCCTCCCCCACTTCCACCACCACCTTCGCTTACCGAAACGCGTCTGCCAGACCGAACCCACACGGATCCCACGACACGACCTGTCACGGCTTGGTGGACAATGCGCAGCCCGTGTTGATTGCCAGTCACGCTTTCATCGAGCGCACCTGTTTCGACATTGATGCTACAGTCCGGCTGGGCCTCTCTACCGTGTGTGTTGGGTCTTTCAGGTCTGGCTTGCACCTTTCTGTTTCGGTCGTGCGTTGGTGTTCGCTCATCCAAGGAGTGTGGTATCTGGCGTAACACGTTGAGAAGAGAGCTGAAGGCATTGTACGCGCGGCTCGAGGCTGAGGAGATACAAGATAAAGTGTGGAGCGCACCCGATGGATGGGAAAGGATAGCAAAAGTGTGCGGGAGGAATAAAGAGAGAGAGGTGAAAACGACCCGCAGGCGCCACCGCGAGGCCACGCAAGGAAAGCAAACCAAACGAGGCGTAGCGGGGAGGCTCCCTCTCGTCAACGAGATGGAGTAGGCATGTCAGCGGTGGGATTTGAACCCACGAGTGCGAACACAGTAGAACTTGAGTCTACCCCCTTAGACCGCTCGGGCACACTGACGATAAAAATTACACTGCCACCACAAAATCACACCCACACATTCACACCAACCGCCAACCATGACGACGCGGGAAACGATCCTACACACACACCGAACACCAACCAACAAACACCACACACCAACCAACAAACACCAACCACCAACCAACCTACCGCCTGTATCGTCATCTCACACGCAGCCTCACCCCGTGCGCCACACACACGCCAGAAGACAGACTGCCACGGCCCACAGCAAAAACAACTGCACATTAATTGCACCATCTGCTACCACACTCCAGCGACACCACACGCCTTTCGACATCCAATGCCAACTCGCCGAGGGCGGTAGGCGCGACATATCGCCTGCGACGCTGATCACACGCACGCAAGATAATCGCCGTGACTCGCACCTATTTTCCGTTACAGCTCCGTCTGCGAATATGGCGGCCGGCTGGCTGTACACATGATCAGACAACCAACTCCATCTTACCACCCATAACGAGCGAAGAGGGAAGCGTAAAAAGCGACGTAGCGCTGCAGTATGTTCTCGACCGCTGGCGAAATGACCGACTAAGGCCTATGCTGCCGAAGATTGGGACAAGATCATACCTCCCTCTATAAGAACACCCGCGAGAAGGCAACAAGCCTAGATATGTTGTCACAACCTGGTTATTCAAAGCCGCCCTCCCCCACTTCCACCACCACCTTCGCTTACCGAAACGCGTCTGCCAGACCGAACCCACACGGATCCCACGACACGACCTGTCACGGCTTGGTGGACAATGCGCAGCCCGTGTTGATTGCCAGTCACGCTTTCATCGAGCGCACCTGTTTCGACATTGATGCTACAGTCCGGCTGGGCCTCTCTACCGTGTGTGTTGGGTCTTTCAGGTCTGGCTTGCACCTTTCTGTTTCGGTCGTGCGTTGGTGTTCGCTCATCCAAGGAGTGTGGTATCTGGCGTAACACGTTGAGAAGAGAGCTGAAGGCATTGTACGCGCGGCTCGAGGCTGAGGAGATACAAGATAAAGTGTGGAGCGCACCCGATGGATGGGAAAGGATAGCAAAAGTGTGCGGGAGGAATAAAGAGAGAGAGGTGAAAACGACCCGCAGGCGCCACCGCGAGGCCACGCAAGGAAAGCAAACCAAACGAGGCGTAGCGGGGAGGCTCCCTCTCGTCAACGAGATGGAGTAGGCATGTCAGCGGTGGGATTTGAACCCACGAGTGCGAACACAGTAGAACTTGAGTCTACCCCCTTAGACCGCTCGGGCACACTGACGATAAAAATTACACTGCCACCACAAAATCACACCCACACATTCACACCAACCGCCAACCATGACGACGCGGGAAACGATCCTACACACACACCGAACACCAACCAACAAACACCACACACCAACCAACAAACACCAACCACCAACCAACCTACCGCCTGTATCGTCATCTCACACGCAGCCTCACCCCGTGCGCCACACACACGCCAGAAGACAGACTGCCACGGCCCACAGCAAAAACAACTGCACATTAATTGCACCATCTGCTACCACACTCCAGCGACACCACACGCCTTTCGACATCCAATGCCAACTCGCCGAGGGCGGTAGGCGCGACATATCGCCTGCGACGCTGATCACACGCACGCAAGATAATCGCCGTGACTCGCACCTATTTTCCGTTACAGCTCCGTCTGCGAATATGGCGGCCGGCTGGCTGTACACATGATCAGACAACCAACTCCATCTTACCACCCATAACGAGCGAAGAGGGAAGCGTAAAAAGCGACGTAGCGCTGCAGTATGTTCTCGACCGCTGGCGAAATGACCGACTAAGGCCTATGCTGCCGAAGATTGGGACAAGATCATACCTCCCTCTATAAGAACACCCGCGAGAAGGCAACAAGCCTAGATATGTTGTCACAACCTGGTTATTCAAAGCCGCCCTCCCCCACTTCCACCACCACCTTCGCTTACCGAAACGCGTCTGCCAGACCGAACCCACACGGATCCCACGACACGACCTGTCACGGCTTGGTGGACAATGCGCAGCCCGTGTTGATTGCCAGTCACGCTTTCATCGAGCGCACCTGTTTCGACATTGATGCTACAGTCCGGCTGGGCCTCTCTACCGTGTGTGTTGGGTCTTTCAGGTCTGGCTTGCACCTTTCTGTTTCGGTCGTGCGTTGGTGTTCGCTCATCCAAGGAGTGTGGTATCTGGCGTAACACGTTGAGAAGAGAGCTGAAGGCATTGTACGCGCGGCTCGAGGCTGAGGAGATACAAGATAAAGTGTGGAGCGCACCCGATGGATGGGAAAGGATAGCAAAAGTGTGCGGGAGGAATAAAGAGAGAGAGGTGAAAACGACCCGCAGGCGCCACCGCGAGGCCACGCAAGGAAAGCAAACCAAACGAGGCGTAGCGGGGAGGCTCCCTCTCGTCAACGAGATGGAGTAGGCATGTCAGCGGTGGGATTTGAACCCACGAGTGCGAACACAGTAGAACTTGAGTCTACCCCCTTAGACCGCTCGGGCACACTGACGATAAAAATTACACTGCCACCACAAAATCACACCCACACATTCACACCAACCGCCAACCATGACGACGCGGGAAACGATCCTACACACACAAACACCACACACCGAACACCAACCAACAAACACCACACACCAACCAACAAACACCAACCACCAACCAACCTACCGCCTGTATCGTCATCTCACACGCAGCCTCACCCCGTGCGCACAAGAGTACGTACACACACGGTTCTTTGACCATGATAGCAGAAGCAATCGAAGGATTCGCAAGTGAACGTACTGGTATTATAGAAAGAATAGAGCTAAATGCATTGAATTTTGTTTGGAAAAGAGGGCACATCAGATAACATCAGGCCGAAAATTCTTGCAACATCGTCCTAAGTGGCGTCACCGGCGCTCTCATCCACAGCTTCATCAAGACGACACTTCTCCTCTGCAGCACTGCCACGACCGCCCTCCACCACCGTAGATTCGTCAGGTGCATCTTCACCCTCTGCAAGAGCGTCGAGACTGTAACAACGTTATGATCGAACTCTACCTCCATAACAAACCTCCCTCCTACCGAACTGCGCCGCAGCCACCCTCCATCTCCGTACCAGTAGCGTCACCGTCACCTTTCTCCGAGACATCGTCATCTGCGCGATCCGCTGCATCTTCTTGTATCTTATCAGCTAATGGAGACGCCCTCTCCTCATTCAATGGCCTGGCTTCTTGAAGGGCGGTAATCATCTTGCAAATCCTGCGGATATCGAACGCTCAGTCCATCTGGGGTAGACACTAAAAAATATATGTTAACATGTTGTATGCGTGCTGCCTACGCGAAGCCTTTCTCAGTCAGGTCCTTGTGGCTGCAAAAGAAAATCTGCGTCCACGTACTGGTTGGCGCCACGACACTTCTGGTGGCGGAAGAGGGGGATTAACCCCCATATAAAAATCAAGACTGATTCAATCTATAGTCTCGATCCTATTAACTCTGCTCACTCTGTTTCAGCCTTGCTGAATTTGGTTTCTCGCTTTGGCTGGCAAATCTCTTAGCTCCTTTGTGCCCAGATCCGGCGATCGTTTGAATTGGAGGGAGAATGTCGGTCTCCTCAAGATCTTCGTCGAGTTGTATTTGAATCCAGGTGTCCTCACATCCATACCCCTTGATATATGACTCAACATTGTAGCATCCATCGCATGCTCTCCAGTCCGTCGAACTTGATTAGAGCAGCAAGCAAGTGCCGACATGGAAGGCTGAACTGATGAATGAACGAACACGTGCACGTTCTGTATTCGATGTTCACTCACTTGTGTCGAGCATTCGTACGACAGTTTGACGACAGTGCTAACTAAGTGATACCATTGGTCAAAAGTATCCGGCAAGTACGACAAAACTGAAGCAGAGCGTTCAAGTAAGTGCATTTATGCTTGGCGTCCTCTCTTCCTCATCTAAATGCTACGTTGTTGTTCTGTTCATGTTCTGTCTCCCTAACTAGACAAAGCATTGTCGTGATCTTGAATTGTGTTATCCGACGAGAGCGACGAGAAGAGCTAATCGGCAGACCGTTCACCCCAGTAATACACAGCATCGATGCCTGCTGTACAGTCTTATAGGTAGGTGGTTGCGCTCCAGTCTCGCGTTCAATTGCTACAGAAACGTGCTGCATCATAGTTCGTCATTCTGAATAGGTTTGCCGCTTCCTCCTCGTAGATAGATCACCTGTGCTGACCGACTTCAGCGGAGGATATCCAGCGCTCTCATTGTCAAACCACCAAAGATGTCATGCGTGAAGCACATCTGTGCTGGGGAATTCGAATGACTCGGGAAGAGTATGCACCTTGCCATCACTCGGCCCGAAGGAAACGGTAATGCGAGTCCTGTTCCATGTGGCGATTGGATGATGGTGGACTCACATAACTGGCTGCTTTCTCCGATCACACGACGTAACGTCATTTCGAGCTGCTGCTGCGTAATTCCGCCTCCGCATATCCCTTTTTCTCTAATAACTTTGCAAACCGAACAGCAAGAGATTCCGGCAGAGCACATACTGTTGCATGTATCTTCTCCTGCAGTCCAAGCATTACCACTTGAGGCGGGATCCCAGTTGCTGCCACCCAGGGGAGTTGACATGCACAAGCTGCGCTTTCAGACGCTCCTCCAACCCGTCATCTCTAAAAAGAGAGATAATTTGAAGGGAATGCGTAGCTGGTAGTGATGCTTGTAGATAATCGATATGGAAGACCAATGACGCTAGGCATAGCTTCAGAATAGGTACCATGCTGCATTCCGATGCCAATGCTGGAAACACGATCTCGATGCCTTCTCGAACAACTGGATGGGAGCTGTCTTTAAAATGAGGTGGAAGGACAGAGAATTGAGCGTCATTCAGCGGAAGTTCTGCGACCACTCTGTCAAGAAACTGATCGCCAGCTGCCTCGTATCGGAAGTATATATCCTGAACGCCACCAAGGGACCAACCGCATCGCAGACAAATGCTAACTATCGATGGACCCTCGGTATTTCCGTTGCACGCAAATGTCGCCACGACCTTTCGCACTGAACGAGTTCCATAATTTTTGTCACCGTCGCCATGGCTCACGACACGGGCGAAAGCCTTTTGAAATCGGTTGCGCTGAAGCGATTCGGAAATAGAGGTCCCACACCGAGGCGTGGGCGGTACACCCAATAGATACCAAGCGCAGTAATACAGCACGTCCATGGCGAAATGATATGTCTCGGATCTTTAAGTCCTCCTCCATCCTGGTTGGCCTTGCTTTTATGAAATACTAATCCAATACTGCCGTCTTCGTTGCTGAAATGTCCGGTATGAATAGTTTCAACGAACTGGGAGCGACACATCAGACTCCACTGCAATATCAGGAACAGATGCACGAAGCCGTCATCATCGAGCGTCGCCATCTCCTTACATGCCAGCACATACACAGACTATGGCAAAGTCATTTTACCTGCCATGTTTGCTTTGCCTGCTCCTCCCTGGTTGCGCTCAGCTTCGATGCGCTTCAACAGTTAATGGTACCCCTTTGTCAACTATATATTTGTTGGCGCTACCTCTTCTGTCTTCTATTTTGGGAGGTGGTGGAGCTACCACTTATGACAGCGGCTGTCCAGTTTTGCCCCCCCCCCCCCCCCCCCCCCTCCCTCCAAATGGCCACCCCCTTTTGGCGAAAGTCTGTTCTGGGACATCTATTTTGGTAAGATAGTTTGGAAGCGAGTAAATTCAAGTCTCAAGCTGACCAATTGTTTATTGTTGCCGGTTATTTATTTTCTGGATGACGATGAAGTTCACTTTTCTCTTCATTGTTTCCAATCGATATATACTGTTTTTTCGGAGTGACGAGCTAAGATCACTCTTCTATAACCATTTTGCTTACACCAGCACCAGCGCCGTGGCCGCTTTCAACGCCCTACAACCTGAAGAAAAATGATACTACAGTAGTACGTGATTCAAGCAGTTCACTAATACACAATTCGTTTCATTTGAATTTCAGAGCTCACCGGGATGTCGAGTAGAACCCTAGAAGCTCAACAACAATCGAAACAGATTTCAGTACCAAAATTGCCCCTTCAAAAATAACCGAGCACCACGTCCGAATAGACACTACCTTCACAACGGTAAGACGAGCAATAGGCCTCTCGAGTCTCGGGAAAATGGAGACTTCACCGCCACCGGGGATGGCGGTCTCAGGGCTCATGCAGCAGCTAAAAAGTGGCGAAATTTCCAAGATGCAGCTCTTCCAGCGACTTGCCAAGCTTCAAGCAGCAGCAAGCACCGGTAGTTCTAACGTTGTGGCTTCCCCCACTCCAACGGCGACGAACAATCAGGTGGCTTCACTACTGACTAATGCAGACGTCAGAGAGTTCCCACAGGAACCCGGAGCAGATGCAACGTCAGCTTTCTCATCGGCGTTTTCATTTTCCGTGGCTGGTAGCCGTACACCTGCTACCATGGCGCCTCAGTTTAATGCTGCCCAACCGCCAGCTGCTCCTACACAGTTTTCGTTTGGTGCCGCCGTGACGCCTACGCCGTTGCTTCCCCAACCAGCCACCATCGGTGCCTCACGTTCCTTTTCAATGCCCCCGGTGCCAGACCCAGCTGTGATGCTCTCCAAACAGGGAGCCACAATCGTGGAAAGTGACGCAGAGTTCCTTACGACGGGAGTATCACACGACAAGGCTAAGCGATTCAGTGTGCAAGAGTGGATGGCTAATAAGACGCGAGCTTCTGCTTCTAGCCAAGTGAGCAACGCGCTGCGACTTCATTACCAGCAACAGGTTCAAGCACAGGCAGAAGATTTCCTTGTGGCGGACCCACAGTCAATGCCCTTCGATAAACGAGACGAAGAACTTCGCGACCCTCTTGGGGTTGGTGCGTACGA
The DNA here is from genome assembly GCF_020800215.1 of Phytophthora ramorum. NCBI lineage: Eukaryota > Oomycota > Peronosporomycetes > Peronosporales > Peronosporaceae > Phytophthora > Phytophthora ramorum. The sequence continues at coordinate 5,064,505 of NW_027150647.1, forward strand.
GAGCAGCACTTTTGCACCATATCTACAGCCGAAGGAAATACCAGTATCAGATTTCGGAGAAGCTGACGTTTACTTCTCGAGAGAACGAGACGAGAATCGACAGATCTATTCGTACGCGCCACATGGCAACCCATCAGGCCACGCACAGCTTGTTGACGACGATCTTTGTTTCGAAAGAGGAGGGGAACAGCAGTATCTCGACTTTACTGAGCAATTCCGTGACGAACTTGATGATGGTCACACACGCAGCGGCAACAATGGGGGGAAAGGTGGTGTACCCGGAGGCAACAACAACAATGACGGGAAGTTCCACGCCCGCGTAACTCGCTGGAAGTCGCAGAAGGATGCAATTCGAGAACAGATGAAGCAGCAACTACTGCAATCGGAACTCGACGAATGTACGTTTGCACCTAAGATTAACCCAAAGTCCACCAAAGTTGTCGCGAAGTTACGTGGGCGGCAGTCCGCGAGTGTTTCCAATCAGAGCCTGGGCGTATTGCAAGCTGTCTCCGAGCGACTGTACCAGGAAGCGGATAACTACAGAATTCGAGAAGAGCTCGCGACAAAGCTGAAAGCTGATGAAGAGGCCGAGATCGAGCGCCAGTGCACGTTTAAGCCAAAGATCAACCACAGTGAGAAAGTGAAGGCGAAGTACATGGAAACGAAGACAACCTCTTCTCCATCGCTGACTGTGGCCTCTCGTGAGGCCGCAGCGAAGGAGCTGGCTGAGTGCACATTCTACCCCAAAGTGAACGGGATTCGATCCGAGATGGTATCTGCACAGCTTTACCTGCAGCAGAATATTTACGATCGCTTGAGCAAACCGTGCTGTGGGGACCCGGAGGACGGGAAATCTCCAACTATAGGGCGTAGCGGCAGAAGGAGGAGCTTATCCCTGTTTGGGGATGACGAGGACGAGGAGAGGAACAACTTGGATGTGGATTCCCTGCAGTCAAGCCAAGACGATATATCGGTCAGGCCTGGTGGCAAAAGTCGACGTCGATCATTTTCAGGTGCACGAGGTGGGCAGGGACCCCGTTCTGTGGACACCGAGCAGGCCCAAGAGGGCAAAGAAGAACGGACACGCCAATTCAAAGACTTCATTGAGCGACAGAGGTTTCACGAGCAGGCACGCCACAAGCGAATTGAGCTGACCAAGCAGCAGTTGACTCCGGGCTACAAGCCTACCATCAACAAAAAGTCGCTTGCCATGATGGAGAATGGCCGCAAGGGCGACTTTCTTGAGCGCATCTCTACGTATGCACTGCGTAAAGAGCACGACAACGTCAAGAAGAAGACTGTGCGATCGTCGGTAGGTGATGCTGTTGCTTGCGTTTGTACGGTGAGTCATGACCAATGCCTCTTTATTTGCATGTTCAGGACCCAAATTGCACGTTCAAGCCGGCAATCAACCAGGCGAGCATAAAGAGAAAGCCCCGCTCCATCACGGAGCTTAGTCGTGGAGATCTGCTGCGTCGAGAGACGACACAGCGACTGATGAAGCTCAAGATGGAGCAGGAGGAGATGGCGGCATTGACCTTCCGACCGCAGTTGAACCGCGTGTCGGAGCGTCACGAGGGGCGACTGAAAATCCTCACGTGCCCCGACACGTACTTGCAGCGCATCCAGCAGCAGAGCCAGGCCCACACCATCAAGCAGCGTCGAGCTATCCAAGAGAAGGAAATCGGCGAATTCGCCGAGTGCACCTTCAAGCCGCGCACGATCGAGGCCCCCGCATACGTGCAGCGCATTGCCAGAAGTGTGTCACTCACGAAAGCTCTACGTTCCCAGCAACAAGCAGCAGCTCAGGCGAGAGAGAAGCCCGACTGGAAGTAGCAAGTCTGTAGAATGAACACTAACATGCATCAAGTTGACTCAAATTTCAAAATTGCAGGGTGAGTCTTGTATCAATGCTAACGTCCCAGCTGACACTGATTCAGTACTTCCGTACTGCCTGGTACGTGGACTCATCTGCTGTGCTCATGAATGTACGACTCGGTTGGTTGATCTACATGCTAATAGTGCCGCCTGCACATAATTCTTGGCGTTGATATGATCAGCCAGGACGGCCGTTCTCGATGGACGGAATCCGCTGTCTCCGCGCGAGTAGATGGTTAAAATACGTATAAGGTGAGCACATGGAAGAAGAAAAAGCATAGTTAAGGATCCGTCCGATCAAGCTCCCGACAGGATATCTATCTACTAATGTCCTTGTCCCTTTTCGATGTGGAGAGAGTATAAGAGCGACCCGCGTGACGAGCTCAAAAGCAAATGAATGAGGTAGGCAGGAAACACGCAAGGCACTGCTCGCAGCGCATGAGCGCGCGTGAGACGTTGTCGACGGCCATGTCCAGCTGTCACTTTACAGGAAGTACGGCACCAGCGCGCGCTGGTTGAAGCCATCCGATGACTCGGCAACCTGAAACAGTACGAAAACACGTCCGTCAGACCAAGTGCACACCGAAACAAACCCACACCAAGTCTTACCTCGCGGAACAGCTTGAAATCACGCTCGAGGTTCTCGTCGAACGACAGGATGGCGGCCACATTACCACACCGGTAGCAGTAGTTAGGCGCCGACCACACCGTCACGAGGCTATTGTCGAACATGTACTTGTAGCCTTCCTGCACGAGCTGATGCGCACGACAGATGAGGTCCAGTCCGTTAATCTGGTTGAACTCCTGCGTGACCTTGGCGCCGAAGAGGTAGCCGGCACCTCGCGGACTCATGGCCCACGTCTCAATATCCTCGGGGTCGGACCACATGAGGTCGCAGAACGATCCTTCATGGGGGATCTCCTGCTGGCGCTCTATTGTCCGGATCTGGTCCAGCGTGCGGAGCTCGGGCGACAAGCCGCCATGCACGCACAGCACTCGGCCATCAATGATGGCGGCCAGGTTGAGGTAGTCGAACACGTCCGTGCAGTACTTCCACGGGTTGGCATTGCCGTACTTGCGCACGCACTCCTCGTAGAAGCCGTAGACCTGCGTGATCTGCCGGCACTCGTGGTTGCCGCGCAGCAGCGTGATGCGGTCCGGGTAGCGCGCCTTGAGGCACAGCAGCAGCTCGAACGTCTCCACGCTGTTGTGTCCGCGGTCCACAAAGTCGCCCTGCATAAGAAGAAGTTGAGAGAAAAAGTCAGAATTCCTCCCGTTCTGCCTCGGTAGGGCGCGCTTAGCCTACCATGAACACGTAGTTGGTGTCCTGGATGTCCCCACCGCAGCGGAAGAGCTCCAGAAGGTCAAAGAACTGGCCGTGGATGTCTCCGCAGACCGTCACGGGGCTGCTCACGGGTTGCACGTTGGACTCCTCAATGAGCAGCAGCTTGACCATCTCGCACACCTGTTTGAGCTCCAGCTCCGTCAGAACTTGGCCGTTGCGCAGGTTCTCGATCCACTGGTCGGGGCCGCTGCCGCTGCTCGCGGGCTTGACCTCCTCCAGCGCCACGTCATTCACGCTCGTCATACTGGGAGACCTTCCTTCGTTATCAACAATAGACTGGACGTCGCCGTCTCCCCCCTGTGTTTGGGATGGGACTCTTGAAACACAATGTTCACACCATATTACGTCACATCACACGAAACAAGAGTGATGGTCACTTCAACTTTCTTTACTTAGATGCAGACGCCATGGGGACCAAGCAGCAGCAGCCCGCACGGCCTCCGCGTGGCGGCGCAGTGAAGCCGTCGCCGCTGGCAGCGCGTGCGCGACGTGGGGAGGCGTCGTCGTTCCCTCGCGCGGACCTCTGGAGCTGGACGGACGATGGCGCCAAGGACGAGCTCATCGAGAGCATGTTGCGCGAGTGTGTACCACCTGTGGCGGTACCTGCGACGCCAGCAATGAGCGGCAATGTGCCTTTACCTGGCAACAACCGCTCGCTGCTGATCTCCCAGCGTCAGAGACTCGCGACCGCCGGTCAACACTCGCAGTTAACAGGCCCACAAATGCCCAGGAAAACGCAGCAGACGAGGAACTTGCAGTCACCTCCGACGTCGCTGCCCCCGCCACAACTCCAGCCAATGTCCTCCAAGAACTTGGTGGCGGTAGCGGCGGCTTCTACCGGGCAGGATGCATGGAAAGCCTTTAAAGTCGCACATCGCACCAACAAGATTCTAGCCAAGACACGGAAGGTGATCAACATGTTGACTCGACAGAACGGCTCCATGAAGAACGTGAACGATGGAGAAGATACGTGTGTGCAACAGGATGACGATCTTGACAGTGCAACTGAAAATGATGCAGATGCGGATGAAAACGACGAAGGGGGCGAAGAGGCTCGAGCTGCAGCGGTGGGGTTGGCCAAACTGATGGAGGCCAAGTCAAAGTTTCAACGAGAAGTGCTAGACGACGATGCTGCGGATTGTGCTCACGCGAGTGGTGGCTCAAATGGCCTTGGCGACGCACAGAGTGGGGCTGAGGACTTTTGGAGGCTCTACAAGGGCAGTACGACGTGCAAACGACCGGACTCAGCACGAGGTCGCTACATTTCAAACTGCCAAGGTTCCTCGCTGCTGGTACTCCCTGTGTTGGACCTTAAGCGGCCATCCAGGTATGAGCGTGCAAATCAAGCGCTCTGCTACGATAATTACTACTTCGGCGACAAGCGGGCAGAAGCGCTGGGCGATGCACTTCATCTACTTCCCGTACCGGTGCAGACGTTATCGATGAAGAACGTGGGTGTTTCTGGTACTGGATCATCCGCCATCCTGAGCGGCATACCCATGAGGCAATTGAAGCACCTCAACTTCTCAGAAAACCGACTAGGCGCAAAGGGAATCCTCACCATTCACAAGACGTTGGAGAACCCGCAAATTCACCTAAAGTCACTGGATCTTGGCAACAACCAGCTGGGCGACCAAGCAGTGAGAACATTGATGCAGTGCTTGCTAAATCGCTGCACGCTGGAGCACTTAGACCTTAGACGCAACCAAATTTTCAACGCTGCAATTTCGATTGGAGAACTCCTGCGCATTACAACACCACTCACGTCGCTCAACCTATCCTGGAACAATATTCGTGGGGAGCCAGCTCAGCATTTAGCGCGATGCATGATGGAAAATCTGACACTTACTCACTTGGACCTGTCGGACAACTCTTTGGGCAACAATGGAAAAGCAGACGCTGATCTTGGCGCGTGCTTAGCAACAAATAGGTCGCTGCGATATTTGGACATTTCGAGTAACCACGTCCAAGCCAAGTCCGTACTGATCTATGTGAACGGCCTTCAGCAGAATATGGCCCTGGAAACACTCGTAATTCGTGGCAATCCAATAGGCGTCTTGGGAGGGGAAGCAATTCTGCGTTCGATAGCTTCAGGGTCGATTTCAAAGTGCCAGATCGATATTGGCGATTGCAATTTGGAAATACTGGATAGCAACCTCGAGGGCACGGTCTACGGGGGAGGCACGTTCAATTTGAATCTGAGTGAACGATCTGACGGCATTTTGCTGAGGGAATTGTTGCAGCTTGTGTGGAAAGGCAAATCAGAGACTGTGGACACCATGCATAATGGAGCACCATTCAACTTCAACAGGAAAGACGAGAAGGCGATGATGACGTCAATTCCATCGCAAGGGTATATGCAGATAAAAGTCCAACCAAACTACGACTGGCACGAAGAGCTGATCTCCACAGGTGGCTTTGACAGAGTCGTAAGGCTGATGGATCGGTCGTTCGGTCACTCGCACGACGGTGCCAAATTATTTTGTATCCGCATCTTGGCAGAGGAGTATACATTTACAGTGGCTGAGGCGAATACCCTCTTGTCACTTTTCGAGCCGCACACCTCCCAGGTTGAGAAGGCAAACGCTGCAGCTGCACTAATACCCCAAATCCTTCAGACTCCGTCTGCGCAAGCCAAAATCGCACATGCCGCCACAGAGGAGATTTACGACTGCGCTTCAATGGACACTCCCAACGAGTTTTTCGAGGACAAAGATGCAGACGGGAAAATCGATGTGTGTGGCGATATTTGTGCAACAATCGGATTCGAGAATCTCTCTGACATTGAACAGAGCCACGTTGAGCAGAAGGTGGGGAAATGGATTTCGTTTAACGTGAACAACCCCAGTGGGAGGTACCAGCTAAACATGGCGAACTCAATTGACCGTTGTATTCTCATGAGAATACTGGAAGTAAATAAGACAGAGCGGAAAATGAGGCAGCAGCTGAAGCTAATGGACACCTCGCAGCATGGTTTAGTAGCACAGCCACTTCAAGGCGGTTTTCGGAATATGCGGTTGAACCACTTGGCAATCGTAATGGGGACTTGCTGGCAATTCCCACGCTTGGGAATTCTTGAGTTCGACTTTGTCATGACGCGACGGCCGTACGCAATTTGTACAGCACTCAATGACGGCGCGTTTGAACAGTTCCTGAAAGAGTTCAAACAGTTGCAAGTGACGGCTGAAATGAAGCTTGTCGGCTTGCGCTCCATCTCGACTCTGTATTATTTCACATGTAGTCAAGCACAGCGCATCATGGAACACTTCGGCACGTTCGAGCGCGACCCAACCACGGGTTGTCTCTTTCGCGGTGAAGTGTTCATCGTGCTCTTCAGCAGAATAGTTGACGAGTGGAACCTAAGCGAGACACTGTCGCTGCTGGATCTCACCACGAAAACGCAGGTGCTGGATCGACTGGGTGTGTTGAACTGCTTCCACCCACTGCAGCAAATCGAAACGTACAGGCTGCTGCAGTTAAATGCGTTTGACCACCGCCAACTAGTTTTGCTGCTCATCAAGTTAGCAGCAAGTGGTGAGGCAGAGCTAACGAACGCCCAGCTCAACGGAGACTCAATCGAGTCTGATGTGTGGAAAACTTGGACAAGCGACGACAAGCTGCCTGCTCAGGGCGTGCTGAGCTGCTCAATGCGCGCGGTGAACGCTGTTCAATCAGAGGCACAACTACCACCGACAAGTGTGCGCAAGAAACTTCTGCAGTCTTTATTATTCAAGCTGGAGGATAAAGCCCATGAGCCAACATTGCTGTAGACAAGATGAAACGCGGTGCTAACGGAAATGTGATCTAACGCCTACCATCGTACGAGTAGGCTAGTTTATCCGTGATACTTGCGCGTGACCAAACGGGCTGCCACAAACGATGCCGATGCCACCAGCGTGGCAAGTGCAGCAAGCGCCACCTTATCATCACGCACTCCGTTCCACTTCGCTGCCAGGGACGTCTTGATTGTTGATACCATGCCAATTCCAGTAGCTGCACTCGATTTCGCGTGCACCTTCTTCCGCAAGGGCTCCTTGGGCGCTGTTTTCTTCTTCTTGGTCTTTGTGCCACACTTGCCGCCACAGCCCTTACCGCCACCACCAGAAGAACTACACGACCCGCTGCCACCGCAGCACCCACCCTCACCATGGTGATCATCTTCCTCGTGATCGTGGTCATGATCGTGCGTGTGGTCGTGGCCATGACTGTGGCCATGACCACTACCGTGGTCACCACAGCTGCCATCACCGTTGCAAGACGAAGAAGCCGTCGCCGCCTTTGCCTTAGACAAAGCCTTGGATCGATCTGCTGCCGACAAATCCCCCTCCGTGCGAATCTGCTCGCGAATAGCTGCCGCGGCTAATGTAGCGGGCTTGGAGCGTGAGATCACTTCACCTGTGATGTGGAATCGAGCCGCGGTAAGGACGCTTACCTCCGCCGTGCACCCGATGAGAGAGTCGTCGCGTGGAAGAAGGACCTTCGTATAATTCTTCGTGTGTGCCACCGTGTACTTCTTATCGTCGGATACCTCCGTGTTCACCCATACCTTTTGCGTGGTGCCCACGAGGTGTGTGTACGGCTCAAACGTCTCGAAGAGCTTCGTGAGCTTACGACTGCGGTTCTTCACCACCTGTGTCGGAACGCGTTTCATCTTAGCCGCGGGCGTTCCTGGGCGAGGATAGAACTGAGAAATGTTCATAATGTGGAAGCGGTACTTCTCCACAAGCTCCATCGTCTCATCAAAGTGCTCCTCCGTCTCCGTGGGGAAGCCACAGATGATGTCGGTCGCAAGCGTAAGATCCGGTACCTTGGCGAGCAGCTCGTCAGCCACACGCCGGAACTCGCCCGCCGTGTACTCTCGGTTCATGGCCAGCAACACGTCGTCACTACCAGACTGCACAGGCACATGCAGGAACGAGTACACTCGTTCATGGTTCAGTACTTCAGCAATAGCCTCCAGATGATCCAGGATATACGGGGGGTTGGTCATGCCAACACGGAGCATGACACCAGCAGGCACCACTTCCAGCAACTTGCGCATGAGCGTCGGTAGGTCAGTGCCAATATCAATTCCATAAGCTCCGGTATCTTCACTCGAGAGCCAAATCTCCGTCACACCTTCATTAATCACCGTCTGCGCTCGCGACACGATCGCGTCGGGTGTGTAGCTGCCCAGTTTGCCACGTGCATGACGGGTCTTGCAGTACGTGCAGGCTCCCAGACACCCCGTGCTCAGCGGGATGATCTCCACCATGGGGTTCTTGCGGATCTTGGGCAGATCCAGCTCCGGCAGCCGGTTCTTGGCCAGCAGCCGCACCGTGTGGCCCTTGAGCGTCTCCTCCACGACTTCCACGACTCGGTCCACCTGCTGGATGCCGACGATGCTGACCTCCTCCAGCCCCTTGAGGTGCCTGTCCGCCTGTGGCACGCAGCCGGCCACGACGACGGCCTTGTTCTGCTTGCGGCCCTTGACGGCCAGGTGCATGAAGGCCGCCTGGGACGGGTCCTTGACCGTGCAGCTGTTGAGCAGCCAGAGCTGCGCCGCATCCGGCTCCTGCGTGAAGCGGTAGCCGTAGCTGGCCAACACGCCCTGCATGTACTCCGAGTCGCTCACGTTGTGCGAGCAGCCGTACGTCTTCATCCAGATGAGCTGCGTGCCCGGGACGCTCGGCTCCTTGGCGTCCACGTCGGACGAGCTGCTGCTGGTCGTGCTGTTGGTGGCCGACGCCTTCTGGAAACGCGGCTTGGGCGCCACCATGGGAGCGCGCACGGAGCTCACGCCCGCGCGGTCCAGCTCCTCCTCGCCGATCATGTCCTCAATGTCGTCCATGGCTTATCTCGAATCGCGCAAATCCGCTAATGAACGTTCGAATAAGAAAAAAATGGTCCGGTGGTTAACAACGCGAAATACAAACCTCCATATAACGATAGTCATATCTCGCAAACGCGATAGTAGTGATTGGAGCTGTGTTTACTATGTAAAATGAAATTATCAGTAGGGTTGTATAGTGAAGAGGCTGGGACATACCTCTTTATTCAGGTAATATGTCGTGCGGCTTGGAAGTGCATTGAGTATGACCGCGTCCAGTTCAGCTGAATGGTGGACTTATTGTTGCCGCGTTGAAGCCAAACGGGCTCTTCTGGCTCCGAAGGCGAGCGCTGATTTGCACGACTGGGAAATCTCGAGCTTGGGGCTGGAACTTCCAGCTCCAGTGGAAGCGTCCCGGTGTTTTCTGATCCAATGTCGCCGGATCCGCGGTTGTGCTTCGTGCTGCAAGTTTTCAACGCCAGGTTCGACAAGATTTCACGACTTGGTTTTCGGGGCATCAACAACTGCACTTGAGTGCCTCGTTCTGCAGATCCGCACAGGATACACGGCTCGCATTGACGAGACCAGTGCATGCGCACACGTCCAGAAGGCAGCGGCTTGCATCAGTCGCGCGAGATGGCCAGCTTGACTGTTTCGGGAGTCGGAACCGCCGCAACTAGCTCCGCTCTTGTTCGGATAAGGCTCCTGTATGCACACACACACGAGCAAGACTGCGCCACCACAGATATATACGCAACACCAACAGATCGTACCCGTCTTGGAAGGCAGACACTTGCTCGCTTGGCTGTGTTGTCGCCTTTTTCAATGTTGTCTGTTACACACTCAAACATGACAGAAATCTACGCCTCAAACGATGCAGACTCCTGTCTGGAGAATCACTTCCCGTGCAGCAGCTCTTCTCTCATTTCTTTTCTGGCTGGACCTCTTCAGCTGAACTTGCAAATGACTGTCGGCACCCTGAACACGTTTCCGTCGTCATCGGAGCACGACGTCTGCAGCTCAATGTACTTGCGGCTGCAGTCCACGAGTCCTTCATAGCGCGATTCCACGAAGGCTCGCAGAGGCTTCGTCATCTGTTCAGCGTACAGCTCCTTCAGCGCCTTGCCGTAGGCGTTGCGGTCGTACAGCATCAGACCGCTGACGGTGCGGTAGCGCAGATCCTTATCTGCCGCGCCAGTGCTTCCCATTTCGGCGACACGGTGGAACAGCAAGTCGCAGTTCAGCTCTGTCTTTTCCTTGAACTGAGTCAAGAAGTCCTCCAGAGTCGAAGCAGATGAAAACTCGACGAGCGTCGAATCCCACTTCGTGAACCCAGGCGGCTTACACTTAACCTCCGACATTTCCACCACGTCGTATTCGTCCTTGGCACGAGCGGGCTCCGCTGGCTCTTGCATCAGGTACATGTTCAGACCTAGAGAATTGGACGAGTCCTTGAACGCCTCCAGCTCCTTGCGCTGGACCAGCTTAAGCATCTCCAGCATTGCCAAACCCGTCACGGATGCTGTCGTCGTCGCAATGGCCGGAATGATTTTGCCTGCAATCATCTTGCATTTGTGGCGCGATGCGTCGTGGATGCGGTAGTTAAAGGCCCGCAAGTTCGACGCCGCGTAGATGAAGTCGATGTGGAAATTCATGTCCTGGTCCTTTTCAAAGTCCGCTGGCTCGAACGAGGCACCCGAGAGGTCAAACGTCTCGAGCTCGTCAAGTAAAGCCACAAGCTCATTCTTGTCAGAATCGTTCGAGTTCTTGATCTTCTCCTGCTCCAGGCGCTTGATTTCGTCCGAGTCCGCTGCAATCTTCTCGTTTGATGGCTTCCACGTCGGCGGAACATACTTGCTGCCGAGCTCCTCATACGTGGACTGCTCACGCCACTTGGAATCAGCAGGAACCAGCTTCTGCTCAGGTGGCGGCTGGATACCGTAGCAAACAGCCAATATATTGGCAGTGGCGCGCACGAAGTTGAGGTGCAGCGGGTTCTCCGGGTCGAAACTCTCCGCTGCTTGAGGGAAACGCTTGGCGCCAGACCAGAACTTTTCGCCCGAGTTTGTCAGGTGGTCCTCCGGGAAGTTGTGGATCAGCTGCAGAATACGGTCACGGAAGCACGACGTCATGAGCTCAAACGCCAGTGTCACGCACTTGTCAAACGTGATACCCTTCGCGATTTGCAACGTGGCGCGCAGACCTCGGAGACGCTCAAGTTCCTGGACAATGGCTGCAGAAACAAGCTTCGGGTTCGGGTTTTCCAAAGTAGTCTTCTTCACTTGATCCAGATAGGCTGCGCGGTCTTCCACGAACTTCTTCGCCTCGGCGGAAGGCACCACAAAGAGATCCTCGAACTGCGCGCGTGCCCACTCAATGCAGTGCTCAATAAGAGACGGAAAGTTTCGCAGCGTGCACATCGGGATGCCGTCACCCTCCGCGTCCTTAGGGCCATCCGCATAGCTTTGGGTTTTGTACGGGATCACCACTTGCACGTTACACTTCGTGCCTAGCGTTCCGCTCTCCAACAAGGGCAGCTTGTGGAAGACGCACTTGCCGTCCACGTACAGACGCGCCTTCACGTTATCCAAGGCGTTAGTGACCACGTCCAGGTCAGTCCAGAAATCGTCGTTGAAGACATTTTCCGTGTGCGGGGCCACCAACTGTTCGAGAGTCTTAACCTTCAGATCCGCGTTCATCTGATGCACGGCAGCGGTCGCAGCCACGGACTTGGGTTGACCCACATTGTGCTCCCGGAAGAGGAATTGACGGTTCAAGTTACTCACTTCAATTCGGTCATTATCTGTGACCGTCACAAGACCCTTTTCACCGCACGCAATACCAATCATAGCGAAATTCTTCAGGTATTCGCACCCAAGCGCACCGCACCCCACAAGGAATGTGCGAACGTTGCCTAGCTGCTGCTGAAACGACAGACCGAAAGCCATGATCATATGGTCGTAGCGCGAGCCGATCGGCTGCGTGTCGATCGGGCGCTCATCAGGCAGTACCTCGAACGCATCCAAGTGTAGCCATTGCTTCAGCGGTGTGAACTTGCCCGTGAACTTGACGATTTCTTGGGCAATAACGCCACCATAGAACGCGGCAAGAGGGTGCAGCTCAACAGCAGCATACAGAGCCGCCTGGCGCACCAACTTCTCATCCAGTTCCTCGAGCTGCATAATCTCCTGCTTGTTAGCACCCTCACGAGTGAAATCCGAGAAATGTTGAATACCCAGTTTGGCAATAGCCACCACTTCATCCGCATCCGCGTCGTTGTGCGGCTCCGGATAGTGGCCGTGACGCTCCTCGAACTCCATAAGACTCCACGTAATAATGTGAAGCTGCTCCGCACGGCCAAACTTGGCTCCATCGGTGAACATAAGTCCAAAGTCCCCGGCAGGCACCGGCGCCACCAGCGATTCCTCTAGCGACTTGAAGTTCACCGTAAATGGTTTCTTATGCTGAGTGAAGACGCCTCCACCTTCGTACGGCGTAAACTCCGACGTATCACCGATCTTCAGACGGTACGCGTCGAAGACTTCCGCCTGCTTTCCATTTCGGAACACCTTCTTGTTAGCAAACTTAATACGACGCGGACCCATCGTGTTGATGGACTGGTTCGGGTCCGCCTTGAGCTTCATGCCCTGCACGTCGCTGATCTCGATCCATCCGTCGTGGTCCGAGTCCGGCATCTCGTGCATCTTGCCGTCCTCATCAGGGCCCAAAATCGACAACATGCCGTCCTTGTCGTTCGTAATGTCCGTGATGATGCGCGTGATCGGCGCCTCACCCGTCGCGTCAAAGCCCTTGAACTCGTCTCCAAAGTCCGTGAACGCGTAGCCAAAGGCACCACGGATGTCGCACACGATGAAGCCGATCTGGGGCGACTGCTGGCGGCAGAAGTGGTTCCAGCGCACGAGCTCCTTGCGGCTCGTGTGCGAAAAGACCACCACGTTGTGCTTGGCCACCACCTCCTCACTGAGCGGGCCCTTGTACACCGCCACCGACACCATCTTGTTCAGCTCCGCGAGCTTGTGCGCGACAGCGGAGGCCCGTGGGTGGCCTACATCCTGCTCCGTCAGGAAGAAGTTCGTACCCAGGTCCTTAATCTCCGCGATGCCATCTACACAAAAATAGGCCCCTCCAATGAGTACAAGTATACACAAATAAGAAATAAAGTAACCCACCGTCGTGCAGCGTGATGGCGCCCGGGCCGGCGAGGATCAAGTTCTTGGCGCACTCGATGCCCACGCCCTGCAGTCCCACGACGAGCACCTTGAGCTTGACCAACTGCAGATACACAAAATTTAGTCCGCGCGACCATCACTCTCTTTCAAAATAGCTCTTATTTGCGCACTTTGGCCATGGTCTCGAGCCCGAAGGCGCCGATCTGGCGACTGTACTTGTCCATGAAGCCTGCATCCTTCTCCAGCTGCTGTGCGGTCTCCATAGCGCCGTCGTTCGCTTTGCGTCGCTTGCTGCTCGGAGCTGCTCCGTGGCCCTGGCCGCGTCCGTCGGGGGGCGCTGACCGCTTCAGCTTCGTCCCTGATTCCCCTTGGCAAAGTCCAAAGGAAAAATGAGCCGCAGATCTTTTTTTTTAAAACATTCAGAAATTTGGGATCGGGAGCAAATTTTGGGGTTGAGCACTTCAATCAAGTCCAAAAAGGCTTCGAACATGTTTTTTGGTCCTCATGTATACAAAATGCAATGTGTCTTGGCATCGCTGTCGGTCTAATGGTACGCTGGTTTTTCTTTCTGATGATGATAATCGTGATACGCGCGCTCACGAGTAGTGCGCGTAGTGCTTGCAGTCGAAGCAGAAGCGGCCGTTCCAGGACGAGTTGGACGGCGCGCAGTCGGAGCAGCAGACGCGCCCGCAGCGATCGCAGTGGCACTTGCGCGAGAAGAAGAACGGGAACGGCTCGAGGCAGACCATGCACTCGTTCACGTCGGTGTCAGGGATCCATGATGGGGTCACGCGCAGGTAACGCAAGAGCTGCAATCATACATAGAATATAGAGGTTAGTTTACGACCGACGCCAAATATACAGCAAAAGGTACTCACGCCAGTAGCCTTGGGGTTCGTCACGACGCGCAAACCCTCTCCATCGGGCAAATTCATATCCGCTCCGTGCTTCATCAGTAGCACGGCCTCGTCCTCCATATCTACAGACAGTATACAATCCAGTTAGCAAAAGATTGACATTATTCTCGCGAATGATCAACACATACCTTTCTCCATGCAATAGTGTAGCGGCGAGCGTTTCAGGAAGTCCACCTTCTTTGGATCCGCCTTGTGACGTAAGAGCGTCTCCATAAGCTCACACGTTGCAGAACCGCTGCGCTTGATCATGCCCACAGGTGCAATGGGGTTTGCTTCAGGAAGTTCACTGCATTTGCATCTGCACCAAAGCAAAGCAGTAGCTCTAGCACGCGCGAAGCAAATTTCACCTGAAGTTGAGTCGCCAGGTGCAGTGCCGTATTGCCCTCACGGTCACTGAAATCCAAGTCGAGATGTGGCAGCACCTCCGGTCGAAAGAACAGGCTCACCATCTCGAAGTTGCCACCACGAACAGCCAGATGCAGGGGTGAACAACCTCGCTGCGTCTCGGCTTGCTGTAGCATCTCTAGCGCACCACTTGTTTCGTTTACAAGAAGCGCGCACGCGAGCTCCACGTTCCCCCCATCTACGGCTTGGTGGAGCACGGTGTTACCGTATCGATCAATCCTGAGGTTCGACGTATTAAGTTGTCGCCATGAGAAATCGCTGTCACCACTAGCTCCACGAGTGTAACGGGAAAGACCTGCAGGTTCATCAGCAGGCGATGTTCGAGTCGTCATCAAGGCCAGAACCTCACTAGATTCTGGACGGAGGTCCTGGCCAGAAAAATGCGACAAAGCAGCTTCAGCAGCCTCTGCCCTTCGGCGGAGCCGCTCAACCTCCTTAAGCGCCTTTTTGAGCATTGCATTCTCACTATCAGAACCACTTCCAAAGTCGTTCATGCGTCCGCGCAGAATAGCTCGCCGCACTGGATCTAAAGGCGAAAGCTCGACATCTTCCGAGTACGCACTCGTACCGACCGAAGCTGTTGCAGTTGACAGTACGTCATCCTCTTCCAACGTTTCGACAGTGAGCTCACTTTCACGGCCACCGTAGCCTAGCGGATCCGCAGACTTATCCTCTTCCCGCGAAGCTTTGGCAGCAGCTTCATCAGCTGCAGCTGCTCTCAACGACGCAACGTGTGCTTGGTGCCACCTTCGGAATACACGCTGGATGAGTATTGCGCTCTGATACCGCCGGTTTTGAATCACCTGCACCCAGCAGCGCATTGCACGATGAAGCACCTTCGCCGCCTTGTTGCGTCGGGCAAGACGCCGCTTCTTCTCTAGAATAGCCTTCCACCGCACTTGGATACTCCATAGCACCTGCAATTGTCGAACGTACCCTCGTCGCTGCTGTCTACCACGCCACGAACTCTGTAGTTTCACCGCGGACTCCGTGACTGCACTTTCGCGTCGTTTTTCCAGTTGTCAAATGCCTGCTGCCGCAAAAACACACGTCTTACCAAGCTCAGCGTGGCTAACCTGCAGGGTTTTTATCAGTTCCGGAGCCGTCCACACCGAGCCAGAGTTTTCTTGGCTAGTTGCAACTAGAAGCTGGTACTGCTTCACAAAATCAGCATGGCTCATACGAACTGGAAACGACTGACGCATAATCTCCACAGCTTTCAGCACACCACCATAGCGCAGCTGGCTCGAAACTTTCGCCATATCAAACTTGTTGTTTGCACTCTCGTCGTTTGGTTTAATACACCGGATATAATGCGTCTGTGTTTGCTGCACAACATCCAACAGGCTGGCCAACTGCTGCTTGAACTGAGAGCCAATACCAACCGCACTAAGTACCGACGATCGCCGTCGTAGTTTCGGCTGGCTATTTTGAAGTTGTGCCACCTCGCTTGCTTTGAAAAAATTGAATAGCTCACGCAAATGAGCATCACTCGTGTTTCCCAGCACGCTAAACAGCTCGGCATTGGGTTGGTCCTTTTTTCTCGCAAAAACCTTCGGCTTGATAGCGAACATTGCCCGCATAATGATGAATTTGAAAGGCAAAATCGGCCTGTTCAGTTCGTGATGCACTGAAATTGCTGTGTTCTTGGAGTCGCTGGTAGAGTTTTCGCGCAAAGCCCACGTCACTGCCCTTTGGAACAACACATTCCTCGTCCAGCGAGCGAGAAAATGCCACTGGGGCGCTGCTCTACCATTTCCAGACACGATGAGTTGTCTTCGTAGTCTACAGCGTTCCACTTAATCCCCTCTTCAATATGGGCCTGTTGTTCGTGAGCAGAATATCCTGGATAAACTGATACTGCAGCTTTTCGTTCGCGTAATTAATGCAAAACTGTTCGAACTGATTGATCACAAATTCTTCGAAGCCGAAGATGTCCAGAACTGCAATACATGGTGCTGCGTCCCTGTTCGTTGTTTTATTGGCAGGATTTGTAGGTGGTGCGACTTGTGGCGAGGCTGAATTTACTTTTGAGACCAAGAACTGGAAAAGGAACGAGTACAATGAGCGAGCCATTGCATCTCGAGCATCTCCACACTGCGCGAGGCTCAGATTTGAATGGAAAGTTTCGCCACCAACACTGATTTTTCGGGTCGTGAGCGCCGACACCAGCTCTTCCTGATCCACAGCAAAAAGCCTTGCTACGATATCAAGATGCTCCTGAACAGTAAGCGACGAAGGTGATGAAGAGGCGAGTCGACACGGTGCTGACGCCGTTCCATTATCGTCCTCTCCCTCATCCTCGCTCGAGGAAACAAACAATACATTTCCAAGATGTAGCAGCGCACTCAAGATTTTCCAGATTGCTCCTCGCTCAACGTCCGTGAACCCCAGCACTTTCATCGACTGGAGCACCAACTGGAACTGTTTATCATCACGCACGCCGTCGTTGCGCTGGAAGCATTGTCCACCATTGATGTACTGGAACTCCTGCGCTGAGAGGTTTACGAGATGCAGCTCGCTCTTCATAGCATCATCCGCCCCAGCCAGCAGTTCATAAAACACGTGGAAATTCCGCTCGCCGTCATTCTGATGCACCACGCGCACCTTTTCCAAAAGGTACGTCTCCACGGACGTGCCCACCATCCTCAGGGACGCATCCAACTCGTGTCCATCAAAGAACATGCGTACAAACTTTCCAAATCGACTACTGTTGTCGTTCCTCAGCGTCCGTGCATTGCCGAAACATTCTAGAATCGGGTTCGCGCTCATCAACTCACTGCCACTGATCGCCCGCTTCCTCTTATACTGCTGGTCGCTGCTGAGTCCCGACTGCTCTCTGCTAAATAATTCATGATAAACTTGGTGGTCTCTGTCTTGCCGGCGCCGCTCTCGCCGCTCACGAGGATCGTCTGGTTCTTCTTGCTTCTCCAGGCTCGTGCAGTCGTCGCCTCAGCGACCGATAAGCTCCTTCTGCAATAGAAAAAACGTGTGGGGGTAGCGCCGTCCAGCCGGGCATCTCATCGTGGTATTTCTGCAGGTTGTAGAGACCCTCGATCTCTTTGAACGGGTTCACGGCGATGAGCACCGCGCCTGATCGGCAGTACACTTGGTCCACGCCGTAGCGCTGCGCCAAATAGTCCACGAAAGCGGGTTCGTGCAGGTGCGTGAGAGCGTCCAGGTTCTCCACGTCCGCCAGCGTCTGGCCCGCCGCGAGCTCGTTAGCCGTGCGAACGTCTTGGACTTCGTCGGCCTCCACGGTCTCTTCGCTGTCGTTGAGCTGCACCAGCACGCGGAGGCGTCGTGCTCGAGGCGTCGCAGCACGCGGCCGCGTACCCACTCGTAGTCGGCCTCGGCAGCGTCCTGTACGCGCACGTAAACCTGCATGTCGGAGAGAATTCACGTTATTCCTTCTTCCGTGCTGGCAGAACTTCTACTTCTCCTCGACGTTACAATCGTTGTCGCACACAGATGGCTATTGGGTGAAAAATGGAAAGGAAGAGATCAGATTGGTTGATATTTGACTGCATAGAAGAGGTTGATTGAATCAGATACAATTGCCAATTAGGATATGTCGCTAGTGTATCTGCCTGAGAATGCGTGGTCCTTGCGCTACGGTGCGTGCTGCTCGTAGTTTCTATCGTCCACTAGTCCTGTCCTGATTGTGTCTATCTCCTGCAGGCCCGGACTACTTCACGGTGGCCATCATCAAGTACCTCGTGAAGGAGGACGAGTTCGCGTTGTACGAGCTGCAGATCCAGAACGGCCGCCGCAACTGGAAGGTGCTGCGTCGATTCAGCGAGTTCGACAGTCTGCAGGCGAGGTACAGTAGCGAGCAACGAGCCAGTCAATCGTCGAGGGTGAGAGCTGACGGTGCCGTTCAGTGTGCGCTTCAAAGCAGGCGACCGACTGCCAGAACTGCCGCCTAAGACTTACTGCTGCCGAGACCTGAACCCCGACTTTCTGGCCAGACGCAAGGAACTGCTGCAGGTTTTCCTTCACCACATGCTGCAGATACCTGGCATCGCTGACGACGACCACGTGCGCCAGTTCCTGGGGCTCAAGCTGTCCACGGAGCTCTACGTGTGAGCATCAGTCAACGCTAGACGCGTATCAAGCTACGTAACGCCACATGTTTGCATCAAAAGTGTGTGCGCCCACCGCGAGAAGGGCCTGTGAAGCACACCGTTGCTATATTCAATAACTAATTACACGGCACCTACCGCGTCGAAGGCAGAATCAAGATCGGGCAGGGCGAGCCTATCAAGCTTTGAATTTCTTCTTGCCTTTCTTCTTCTTACTCTTGGACTTCTTCGACCGGTTGCGGTTGCGGCGGCCAGGCGACGAACCGCCACTGCTCACAGGTGAGCTCGTGTCCTTGTTTTCTGCCGGGGCCTCACTGGTTTCTGCTGGGACGTTAATCAAAAGGGGCTCAGAAGATTCAGCGCTTTCCGCCGGGGTGTCCAGCGATAACGGTGCTGCAGGCTCTTCGGCAGGGGTCGACGCCTTCACCACTGGGCTGGATGTGATAGCTTCCCACGATGCAGACGGTGCGCGCGGGTTCTTAGGGGAAGCCAACGCGGCCAACGTCTCCGGCACCACAGCTGCTTCGACGACAGGTTCAGAGCTTGACGACTCAACCGAACCGACTGCAACCTGATCCTGTTCTTCCTCCACAATGCTCTCCTCATCTTCCGTCGCTGCTGACGGGAGAGTATCCTCATCCTCGTTCTTCACCGCAGCATCTTCGACGTTGATAAGCTCGGGGGTGCTCTGCGAAAGTGTCATCGACTGCGTCAACTCCACTTGGACGTACTCCTCCTGATCTAGCGCGATATTCTCAAGCGATTCCTGGAGCAGTTCCTCCGTGAAGGCTGTCGCAGTTTCAGATACGGCTTGCGTGAAGACAAAGTCCTCACTCAGCTTCCTTGCTACAGCATCTGATGCCGGTTCAGCAATCTTCTTCGGGCTCTCAACGACCTTCTTCGGGCTATCAGCGACTTTCTTAGGACTCTCAGCGACCTTCTTAGGGCTCTCAGCGACCTTCGTAGGGCTCTCAGCGACCTTCGTAGGGCTCTCGGGGGTCTGCGCACAGCTTTCGGACGTCTTGTTGTGGCTTTCAGACGCCTTTATGGGGTTAGCAATAGCCTTCTTCGACAACTCAATCACAGCAGGCCCCGCCTCCTTCTTAGGGGTTTCAGGCACCGTCTTCGGGCTGCTGTGGGCCGGCTTAGGAAGATCAAGGACGGGCGGCTCCACCTCCTCCTTCGGGCTATCAACGGTTTTCTTCGGGCTGCTCTTGGGGGTCTTCTTGGGGCTAGCTGCAACCTCCTCCTTGGGACTAGCTGCAACCTCCTTCTTAGGACTAGCTGCAGCCTCCTTTTTAGGACTAGCAGCAGTATTCTCGACAACAACGGGTTCCTCCACCTTCTCAACAGGAGCCTCGAGATTCGTCTGCACTTCCTTCTTTGGGCTCTGAGCCACCTGCTTCAGACTGGCTGCCTCGGGCACGCCCGCTTCTTCGCCGTCGTCGGTGGACAGCGCGCGCGGCTTCTTGCTGCTCATGTGCAGGTAGTAGTAGCCCATGGCGGCCATGCTCACGCTGAGCAGCCCCGTCACGAGCAGCAGCGTGGCGCTCGAGTTGCTGGCGGTCGTCATCCTGGCTCGTTCCGCTGGTGATGAGTGGCTCGGGGCGAGGGAAACTGACCAAGTGCTGGGCCAACGGCCAAGCTGCTCGCTGCCAATCGCCGTTGCTTCAAGGCAAGATACCGGTGATACCGCTGACCAATCACAAACGAGCAAAGCCACCGGAAGCGCAGAGGCAACGGAGTGCATGCTGCCAAGAGCTCGGAATCGGAACCGCTGCGTCTATCCATGCAGCACATGCTCGAACAACGCACGGCCAAGACGTAAGCTACGCAGTAGGAAGACAAATATGTGCATAAGTTCTTGAGTCGACCGACCGGACGTGTCCGTCACTCTGCTCTGTGCGCCTCTTAGACTCCTTTCAGTCCTGCTGGCTTACCATGTACTACACATTATCAAACTTCGCCGCCGACGAGGTCCCAGAAGGCCACGGACTCCTGGCCTTGCCGCACCGTGTCGCACTTGGCCGGGAACGCCTCGTAGCGCTGAAGGATCTGCGCGCCGCTCTCGGCGGCCTCCACTAAATCTTCGGTGACGTCGGTGCCACACCAAACGGACATATACTCAGCGCACGCCACGATCAAGCACAGCTCGCCGATATCCTTGGTCGGGTCGCGGAAGTAGCTCTCGCTGATCCCCGCGAGCGGACCCACGAAGAGAGGGCTCACAGCGCCATTGCAGCTGCTGCTCTTGTCGGCGCTGTTGTAAGCCACTTCCACGCGGAAGACGATCGTGCGCTGGAACTTGATCCGGCCTTCCGGATGAAGCTGCTCCCACTCGGTCAGCTGGAAGATGAAACCAGCATTCGGGTCCACGATCGGACGCGACTGCCGAACAAAGTCCAGCGCCTTGTACATGCCAATGTTCTTGTACCACATCAAGTACGCGATTGCCATCGTCGGCGAGCGAGAAATACCCTTCACGCAGTGCAGAAAAATCCGTCCGCCGCACTCGCGCGCACGCTCGATGAAGTCGAACATGCTGTAGAAGTGCCGCGCGATGTCCTGCGACGAGTGGTCCCGTAGTCTGATGTTAAAGTAGCAGAACTCGTCCGGAAAGGAAGCTGGGGCCACGCTGGCAGCGCAGTTAATGACGTGCGTGATGCCTGTCTGGATTAGCATCGACTTGTTCTTCGCAGCAACGGCACCACCAATGTATAGAAAATCGGTTAGCTTGGAGCACACCGCAGCTTGGTCGTTCCGCCGCTTCGAGGCGCCGGTGGCGGTGGTGCACGGATCAATGTTGGCCTGGTCTACCTGCGATAAGTCCAACGACAAGTTGCCTGGGTTCCGACTGCGGCGTTGCTGAGGCGGGTACATTCGCTTTGGTGCGCTAGCGCTGCCTCGAGGCAGCACGGCGACTGATGGAGCTGACGAGGACGACGAGCACGAGGACAGTGCCCCAGCGACGGCAGTACCCCGACTCTCCAGATTCATCTCGATAGACAACGACGCCCGCTTGTCTGACAGAGACGCACTATCGAAGTGAGATGCATCAGACGCCCCCAGAGAGCGTTTTCTCGCCTGCGTAAGGGAAGGCGCCCAATTGCCCGATGAAGCAGTAGCGCCTGCCTTGCTCTGCGTGAAGCCCTGCTGGCTGCAGACCCGCTTGTTCGGCGTCGGTGGAGTAAACATCACACAGCTGTGGCCCAACTGCCGCGGAGGTGTCGTGTTGTTGTTGTAGCTCTTGCAGACGAATGCTGGTGATGTAGACGTCGGACCTAAGCAAATGACATAATCCACACGCAAACGTACACGATCGTCAGAGAATGCAATGCACATTGCCACCGGATTCCAGCATTGGATTTTCCGGTCGTCGACTTGCTCTTTACCTCTCGAGACGCTCAATGGCCAGGTCTCGTCATCCAGGAACGGATTGCGGTGCAGCCCCGGCGACGGACAGACGCCGTCTCGTGGAGACATGCTCTTCTTCTGCGACGTAGGACAGACCTTAGCCGGCAGCCCCTGGCCGTCCGCCGCCTCTTCTGCAGTTAGCAGCTCTCCGAACGCCTTTGAGCTAGTCGTCAAACACCAAGAGTATCATTAGCCCAGTCGATCCGTAGACATACTAGAAAGGTACTGTAGAGACAAAACTGAAAATTTACATTTTCCCGTCCGAGTAGCAGCGTGTGAGTGACGGAGCCCCCGTGGTAGCTCGACGTCGCACCTTCGAGTGCGAATCCAGCGGCGGCAGGGCGTCTGCGTTGGCTCGAAAAGGTTTGTAGCTGTTGGACGCGGCGGTCGGGGAGCCCGAGGGCGACGACGTTGCCGAGAGCGAGAAGAATGAGTGCGGGCTCTCGAGCTTCCGCTTGGCGTTGGAGCCCTCTCCTCCGCCTGCGCTCGCTCTGCCGCTGAAGGGAGCGGCGAGTTCCATCGTCTCCGTATCCAGGGGAGCAATCTCACTTCTGGGAGACAGGGCTTTCTCTCTCCCTCTTGCTCTTCTTAGTCGGATCTGGTGATGCTGAGCGACGTCCCAGGCGCTAAAGCAAGTGTCTTGGCGGTGGATGCCGCGTGGGGCCAGCCGAGGAGTTTTGCTTTCGAAACGTCGTGGAACGATTTCAAATTAGTGCCATTTAGACAACACAAGTGAAAAGGGGCACTCAACGGCCTGGGTGTTGAAGCCAACAGTTTGCGGTTTAACTGCACCCCGCCAGCGGAACTTCCGCAGAAGACATCACGCGATCTCCGCTACCGTTATTTTCGAGCTTGTTTTTTTACAAGTGCCATCGTGCATGCGCGAAAGAAGTCACGAGGCTCCAGCAATGGTGACGATACTTTCTAGCACGACAGGTGCCAGCAGTCATTTCCTTATGATACAGACAAAACAGCGTGTAGCAGCTACACTGTAGCTTTCCCTTCTTCATTCCTCGTCGTACCAATTTCTTTTCTGTCCATCGTTACACGCCCTTGCGATTGCAAAACGACGGCACCCAGGCCACTCTCACCGGCCTCTTCACACCCTCCTCAGCCCCAGTTCCAGCAGCGCTCCTTAATCTCCTCCGGTATTCAGCATTCTCACTAGCTCAATTGGAGTCGACACTTCCGGATAACTCATACTAATCGTAGCATTCTCCGGAGGTCCTGAGTCATGGATAGCTCAATGGACATCGGGGCTGGAGTCGACACTTCTGGAGGCACAGGCATCGGTGGTAACGGGGGTTGAGACGGCAGCGGTGGTTGGGATGGAGGTGGGCTCGGAGGAAGTGGGGGTACAATTGGCACGTTCACATGCTGAGCAAGCGGCGGTGTTGGTGGAAGTGGTGGCGCTGATGCCGCCGACAAAGTACCATTTCCCAATACCCCACCCGGCTTAGTGAGGAACGGCGGCATCGGCAGCTGAGCGGGGTCTGGTGACGACTGGAACGCTGACCACGCCCACTTGCCCGAGGCCGACAATTGCTCCTTTTGCTTTCCATTTCGCGGCTGCTGGATGTTGTTTGTTTGAGCACCACTACTGTTCGTGTTGCCACCTTTGCTTTTGCCCTTTTTCGCATCTTCACCCCCCTCCTTGTCCTTCCGTCGCCGTCCTGGTGTGTTGGAGCGAGTCTTCTGTTTGGATCCTCGCTTCGCCGAGCTACTGCGTGTCGGAGCGGCATCTGCGTCGAAGCCCGCAGTGCATTCAAACCAAACACGAATATTCAGTTTCAACAAGCACAAGGCAAGCATTGCAGTAGTATACCTGTGGTAGCTTGCACGGGGTTTCCGTTCGCAGCCATCGAGTTTTCAGGTGCGCTGCTTGGCAGCATCATGGAAGGTGTGAGCAGCAGTTTGCTGCCGCTGTCCGTCCGAGACTCCCGGTTTGTCTTGGCAATAGCCACGGGCTTCGACACTGCAGCCTGCTGCTCCGACGGGTACACGAAGTAGCCGAGCTCTTTATCCCAGACGCGTGCGTCCACGTCCATGTCCTCCCTCTCGTCGTCCCCCTCTGCCAATTGCAGCGAGTCGTTCACGTTCTCGTCGCAGTCGAAGAACGGCACCAGCGGGCGTCCCACCAGATCCCGCGACGTCATTGGCTTGGAACAGTAGGAAAAGTAAAACAAATGTACAAACTGAAGCTACAGTGGCTGCTGCGACTTGACGCGTGGGAGCAGCTCCGATCGACTTTACACGGCTGGGTTGTCGTCTGTAGACGTTGGATTCAGGATCAAAACTCGGATTCCGACGCGGTAGGATCTCCTGCGTCTGGCGTCGAGCTTCGAATCGGTCGGGGGCGAGCGGGGGCGGCGTGCACAGCGCTGTCTTGAAGTGTCGATCTGCTCTGCTGACTTCCCCTTTTGGACTGAGAGAAGGCGGCCAGGTGGTTTCGGTATCTGCCTTCTGATTCGCCGAAAAGAGCAAGGTCTCAGGTGCAATGGAGAAGTGATTCCTCGAGGATCTCCTTGTTACTTGGCCGGGGAAATGGAATTTAACTGCTAAGATAATTGCTAACATAGTTCAGTCCAGCTAAGCACCCAGCTTAATTTGTGGATGGAAATACTTGTCCACAACGCCCAGCAGGAACTCAATGGAGAACCGCAGGTGGTCTCCGTCCGTGGAGAGGAAGTGCACCTTGCCTGCCTTGTCCAGAGTCTGCAGTCCGAACAAGTCTTCCTTGTACCACCTGGTCTCGTTGAAGCCCAGCACGGTCTTGTACGGGTCACTGTCTTGGTATGCACCGAACCACTCCGACTCTTTCGGGAAGACCTGCGTATCCTGGTTCGCGCGGACGAGCACGAGGTTCTGCAGCTTTGTGAAGTTGTCCTTGTACGTCTCGTTCGTAGACGTCTTCTCATTGTTGAGGTCGGGCAGAAACTCGGCTGTGCAACACGCAAGTTAAGCACAGCAAAAGGGCTTGGGTCGGCCACAACAATAGGGAAGCTTACCATGTTTTAGAAAGGCTTTGATACGGAGAGGGTCGCGAAAGTAATTTGCTTGGGCAATGCGCTCTGCAACAAGAAATATATGTCAGCAGCAGGTACTACAGCAACGTCTCCTCTCCATAATCGTGTACCTTGAACTCGTTCAGTATACACTGCTTCTCCGATAAGCTGACCAATACAGCAACAAAAATCGTTAGATGTTCAGCCTTTCACATGATCAAGAACCCCCTCGTGACAAATATTACCTTGTCAATTTCCTTGCAAATAAAGTTGAGAGGCGAGCAGCGTGGTAGCCCACCCACACCAGCAAGTGGTCCGTGAACAGATAAAAAATTGTGGACCGGCGGGTCATTGAAACGCTCGATGTACGCTCGGATCAACAAGTTGCCCTGAAAGTCATTGCTCGTGTTAGCATCCAGACAGCGCACACATCCCTGCGCTGCTCGCACATACCTGAGAAAATCCTGCTGCATTGAATCCATTTGCCAGACGCGGATCCTGCAAGGTGAGGTCCATGTAACTTCAGTAAATCAGCAGTTGATTGACGTCTGAGACGATCGTCTCCATCGCACCTCTCGGACGATCTTGGCAAACATCTCCGTCTGGTTGTCCATCGTGATGAAGAAGCTGTTCTGCACGTCTTCCGTCACCGAGGCACCAAGCTGCACGCTAGCCACATACACTCCGAGGTGTTGCGCGATCGCCTGTCATTGCCCAACGTCACAATCGTCAATCACAGCGTCGCCTTGCAGCCAACACCACAGTCGCCACTACCTTCTGAATGCGCTTCATGCCTCCATTGCCTGCAGCATCGCCCATGCCGTGCATCAGCACCACTGGCAGCGTCGTCGTTTGCTCGAACACGGGCGTCTTCTTCTCCACAGCCACCTCCTCCAACTGCAGCGCCACCTCCTCCTCAAAATACGACGCCGACTCTTCACTGATCAGCACAAACTGCACCAGCACCAGCACCGCCGTGACGGCCGCCACTGTGAGCAGCATTCGGTTGCCTCGCGCCATCGCTATCGGCTCCCTCGATCTCTTCTTCAAGTCAAACAAAAGTGGATTTGTCCAACCTGATAAGTTCGCGCCGACAGCCTTAGGTTCGCAGTGAGCTTTTCCCGCTAAAGTACGATTTAGGGCGTCTGGCTGAAAATCGCTCGGGGGCTGGAGCATAGCTCGAGGTGCGGACGACAGCGACCCATTGATCATGTCTGCGTATGCCCACTCGAAGCTGGTGCGCGGCGCTGGCGACGCCATGTCTCGCGGCGGTGCCCGCGGCTGGGGCTGGTTCCACCGGTCGTTGGCCAAGATGAACGCTCCCGAGGCGGCCGCCGTTGCCTACGATGCCGTGGTTCCCACGCCCGCGCAGCCGCGGCCGCGCGCCTTCCTGGACGTGAGCATCGGCGGCGCCAAGCCCGAGCGCATCGTGGTGGAGCTGGCCAAGGACATCGTGCCGCAGACGACCAGTAACTTCCTCAAGATGTGCACGGACGGCTTCAAGTCGGCGGCGCTGGGCTCCGGCTCGTACAAGAACACCAGGTTCCACAACGTGACCAAGGGTGTGTACCTCGTGGGTGGCGACGTGCTGAAGGGCGACGGCACGGGCGGCCACGCCGCGCTGGAGGAAAACCAACGCTACTTCGACGACGAGAACTACGCGCTGCAGTTCACGGAGGAGGGCGTGCTGGGCATGGCCAACGCCGGCATCAACAAAAACGCGTCGCAGTTCTTCATCTCGCTGGCGCCGCTGCCGCACCTCAACGGCCGCAACGTCGCGTTCGGCAAGGTCGTGGAGGGCAAGAATGTGTTAAAGAGTATTGAGAGCGTCTACTGTGTGAAGCACAAGCCGCTGACCGAGGTGGAGATCGTCGACTGCGGCGTGTTGTAAGCAGCGAGACAGGATCATGCTTCCTTGCATACACTAGCGAGAATCAGACAGGCAGACACAGGAGATGGAGGGTGCCGACGGGAGGCTGGGTGGGGACTAATAGAAGAAACACGATGCGTGGCGGCGCTTGAGCTCTCAGATGTTGGTATTGTATGTGTTTTGAGTTGGATTGAAGTGCAAGGAGTGGGAACAGCAACCGATGTCCAGTCGACATGCAACTAGCGCTGCGTAAGCTCGAAGTGCTACGTGCATGAGGTTCTCATCTGCTGGCGCGGGCAGTGTATCTCATTGCATTTGTACATGTACTTCAAGTGGAGGCTGCGTCAACAGCAGGCACGCGTCGATTCCGCAGCACTGATTGCGAAGGCAATTAAGGGCCCATATCCTGCAAAACCATGCTCGAAATGCGTCGTGCGGTACCAGGGCCACAAAGAGACTGCGTCTCCTGCCACTCTTGAGGTGACTGGTCTCAGCAAAGCAACCACAACACCGGACACCTTCAGCTTTCGAACTCTTTTGTTTTCGTTTTAACTTTGTAAAATACTACACGCATGGAAAAGATCAAGAGCGCCAACTTCCTCCTCGCCGTCACCGCTCACCACGGCGCGGCCGCACTATTCAACCCTAGGCAGCTCCTTGGCGAAGATGTCGTGCTGGCAGCTTTCTTAAAACTGCGATTCCGTGACACCATGGCCCATCGTGTTCGTCGACGACAGACCGCCCGTGATGGTGTTCTGCATGGCGTCCACGAGATCAGTACCCGACCAGCCCTGGTGCTTCAGTGTCTCAACGCCCTCGTTGCGCTCAGCACGCTGCACACCCTCGACATAAGCGAGCATGCCGCGCTTGGCGTAGTCGCGCGCGAAACGCGTGATGCCCAGAGAGTCACTGTGGAAGCCAGCGAGAGTGATGAACATCCAGCAGAAGCCCATGCGACCCAGGTCCGTCACGAAAGTCTCGATCTCCGTGTCCGACATGCCTGCGGCGTCCCAGTTGAACGACGGCGACAGGTTGTACGCCAGCATCTGGTGCGGGACCTTGGCCTTGACACCCTCAGCAAAGGTGCGCGCAAGAGGCACACCCGGCTTGGCCGTCTCCATCCAGATCAGGTCGGCGTACTCGCCGTAGGCACGGCCACGAGCAATGCAGTACTCCACACCGCCGCGCACGCGGTAGTATCCCTCCACCGTGCGGGCCAGGTCCCAGTCAAAGGAGATGCTGACACCGAGCGACTTGGCCAGGGCCTGCAGCTTGGGCAGGCTCAGCTCGAGGCACTGAGCGTTCCACTTGGCCAGCGCGTCCGAGCGACCCGACTTCTTCAAAACCTCACGGACAGCCTCCGGGTAAGTCGTGGCGTGGGCACGCTTGTCCCAGTCGCCCTCACGGCCAGCGTGGGTGGCATCAATGTACGACTCCACGTTCAGGTTGGTGGCACCAATGATGAAGGGGTGGTCGCGCGGGTCGATGTTGTTGTCCAATAGAGTGGCGGCCTCGGCGTCCGTGCGGGCCACAATGACCAGCGGGCTGCCAAGGATATCGGCCTGCAGACGGGCCGCGATGAGGCGCTGGATGTGCTCCTGCACCGACACGAGCACCTTGCCGCCCATGTGGCCGCACTTCTTGGTACCGGGCTTCTGGTCCTCGAGGTGGATGCCCGAGGCGCCGCGCTCAA
The DNA here is from genome assembly GCF_020800215.1 of Phytophthora ramorum. NCBI lineage: Eukaryota > Oomycota > Peronosporomycetes > Peronosporales > Peronosporaceae > Phytophthora > Phytophthora ramorum. Next base: position 5,093,116 of record NW_027150647.1, read on the forward strand.
TGAACATCTTGGTCAACTTCATGACGGCGGTGAGACCACCGTGACCAGTGTCGGCGTCGGCCACAATGGGCCGCAGGAAGTCCGTGGGCGGGGTGCGAGCGCGCTCCTCGGCCGTCATGCGGCGCCGGGCCTCGTACTGCTTGCGGTCGTGGAAGAGCTGCGCGCGGAAGAGCTGGTCCACCTTGTTGGGCACCGTGTCCATGGGGTAGTCGGCAACGTCCGGGCCGGGCTCGTTGGACGTGGAGGCTGTGGACGACGATTGCCAGCCGCTGATGTAGACGGTGGAGAGGTGCTTGGCCATCTGCGTGACCTGGATCGTGTCCAGCGCGCCGAACGTGTGGCTCGTCTTCTTGGCGGCCTGCAGCTCGCGCAGCATCTTGTAGAGCTTGCGCGACACGGCCGCGCCCACGTTGGCGGCGGGGATCGTGCCCTGGAGCTTCACCACGTCCTCGGCGCCGTACGGGCGCTTGACGTAGCGGAACCGCTCGTCGTTCAGGAAGGCCTCGGTCTGCTTCACGCGCTGTGCGTAGGCGCTCTCCTCAGCGCGCGGGTCGTGCGAGCTCAGGTGGCTGGCGATCTGGCTGATGCGGACGTGCGGCGCGCTCATGGTGTTGTAGCTGGATGCGGCTTGGCTTGGCTGGTGCGGGGCAGGCGGCGAATTGGGAACTAAGCTCTCGGTGCCAGGAACTGAAGGCGACCGGTGACGCAAAGATCAGAGTCGAGGGGACCCGCCGCGCTATTTGTCAAAAAGCTGTGATTGCGCTACTACGATTGGTTGAAAAGAGAAAACCGAGCCGCTTACGCACGCGTGTCATCCACGCGTTTGGGTAGAAAACCTACGGTCCTATACTGGGGCCAAGTCACGTCGGTTTGCCGCGGCCGAGTCCGTATTGCGCATCGGGCGCCCGACGTGGAAGTTTCGCGCAGATGTTGAAGCAGTTGAAGCAGGCATTGCGAGTCAACCGGCGCTGTAAGTGGCAAAGCCTCAAATTGGCGCCATCTGAAGCCTCTGTAATTGGTGTTGCGATGCGAGACTTATAAGGTGGTGTTCGGCTGGTTGCAACCGAATAGGAGTAGCGATACCCCAGTGTGGAGCAAAGCAGTACGCTCTTGGTTACTGACGGTAGTTCACACAGGGCAGCCGACTCTCGACCGTGTTGAAAGTGGCAGACTCCTTCTCTAGCAAGTTGCCTTTTTCTTGCATTGCAAGCCACATTGCGAGTCGCGTCCCACCGCATTTCCCATTGGCGATATTCCCATCTCAAAGGCGAAGGGTCCAACCGTGACCAGGCTGTGTCGACGATGTTAAATGCCGAGTGGTACGTGGCCAGCGTGCCGCTTGCACAAACCCTGCCTTGCTCGTTCATGTGGGCCGAGTCCAGCAGGCGCTGCTTGGAAATCGCTTGTCAATTTCAGCTGGTTCAGCGCTGAAGCAGCGAGCGCCTCGAGCGACGCCGGCTTGGGCTCAGGATGTCACGCTAAATGCCGAGTTGCTACAGCCACTGAAACGCTTCACCAGACACCGGAACCGCGCCTGGACGACAATTGCTGCGTACACTGACAGAGAAAGCAACGGACTCCTTGTGGCGACAACTGCGTCCGTTCCTATCTGTCGTTCTTGCACGCCGTTGTTCTGCGCCGTCCCAACGGCCGCTTTAAGTCTCTGCATTTTGTGGTGCGACGGACAAGCACCACGTTTGCATCGCAGCGTCCAGTTGCTTGGACGCGCGAACAGTTCGTTTGCACAGTCACACGAGCTGTTTACAAAAGCTATCATCGATATAATAGTAGCGTTGCACTACATACAAGCTACATGTAGCTTGTGTACGTCATCGATGTCTGCAAGGCAGCTACATGTATCGGGCTCCCAGTCGGATAAAATGTGTCCTCGCCGTCGGGCATCCTACATCTACACAGCATTACTGCTTGAAGCCGCTGTTCAACGCAACTTCATTTCACGAGCCATTTTAGCGCTCTTCAACTGTCGGTCCACTCTGTTTCCCCCATTCCACCTGGGCTGCGCTGGCTTTGCAGTACGGAAACCTTAGGACGCCGGCGGCTACACGACGCGGCCATGGCGACGCCCAAGCGCCGCCAGAGCATCGAGGTGTTCCGGCTGCGGCTGCGCGAGACGCTGAACGAAGGCGGCGACGACGGCGAGAGCGTTGCCAGCAGCAGCCTACAGAGTCTCCCGGAGCAGGAGCCGCTCACACCCCGTCCGGAGCCCAAACAGAGACGCGAACAGCCCGGCAGAGCCAATAAACCCGTCGCGAGGCAGCACATGCGGCGCCTCGTCCGCATGGACGTTAACATCGATGAGGACGGCGACGAGGAGTTCGCGGTCGGCCAGGAAATCAAGATCGACGACGATAGCGACGACGACGACGAGATTGATGGCCGCGAGCCGAGCGAGCGACTCAGGCCCTGTTTAGTGGCGTCGTCGTCTTCAGGAGACGACGGCAGCTCGCGGACGATGCGCTGCAGTTTGGATGCAGCAGATGCTCGAGCGATTGAAGCGGTGGCGCAGCTGGACGAGAGAGTTGACACTTCCGAGCAGAATGAGGAACCGTTGGATAAGGCGGCAGTGCAAACGCGGTCCAAGTCGCCTTCTGTGGCTCAGGACAATGACAGCATCCGCGAGTCGCGGCGTGTCGTGCTGGTGACGCGGCCGAGCCAACGGTACGCTCCCTTTTGGTAGTTTTGGGGGAGAATTGTGGATCTAACGGATAGGATGAATGTGCTGGTGCAGTGATATTGAGATGTGGACGGAGCGCGCCACGAGCACGATGGTCAAGTCGACGGAGAGCAATGCAAGACCCACACCTACTAGCGCACAGAGCCGGCGGTGGGTGCTCGAGTACAAGCCCGTTGTTCGACACTCTGGCTGGCTGATCAAGCGCGGCCATGGTCTGCGAAATTTCAAGCGGCGGTTGTTCTGCATTGTGGACAACGAGCTTATTTATCACGACACACATGACGCCACGGAGGTGCGTGGCCGACTGGATCTTACTCGTAGGAGCTCGGTCCAGTGCATGTTGCACAGCGGGTTCAAGTTCGCACAGGGCAACTACAGCATGGTGCTGTACGCTATGGACAACCACGACCGCGACGTATGGATCCGCAAATTGCAGGAGCATAACGTGCAACTGTTGCCTGAAGGTGCCAAGACTGCAAAACTTATGAAGCAACACAGCGATAATGCTGACAAAGGCGGCCCCGTTCTCTTCTCCGGCTGGCTGCGCAAGCGCGGTCGTATGGTAAAATCGACGAAGCGGCGCTGGTTCGAGCTCTCGAACGGGACGCTTTCGTACTTCTCTCACCCGCAGGGAGGCTCCCGGAAAGGCTCAATTGACGTCTCCCATGCGCGGGTATCATCTGTAGACACCCTAAAAACGGGTGAGAGCCACAGTTTCCAGATCTGCACTCCCAGTCGCAATCTGTTCCTGCATGCTGATAGTCAAGAAGAGCGATCGCTTTGGTTGGCTGCGCTCGCTTCAGTCGGCGCAGGAAGCTCCAACACAATGCACTCCGGTGCGACTCCATCCAAGCCTGATGCCAACGATTTCGCCATGCCTACTAGTGCATCGGAGCTCGGTCGAATGTGCAAATGTGGCGCGATGGACGAAGGCGGCGCTGGCGCGGCTATTGACGGTGTTTGCCGTCGCTGCATGTCCTCGTTCATTTCTAACACGGAAGACGCGATGGTCGATGTGACACGTGAAGTACAGCTACTGCTGGCCTCTCCGTACTCTCCTGAGGGCTGCACGTCTGCTGCATTCCTGAAGGAGCACACTAACCGTCCAGTTTCAAACGCGACGGTGCGGGAGTTCATGACGGGGCTTTCCGACTACTTGGTCCATACCCGCTTGAAGGAGCTCCTGATGCTCGCAGGCGTCGCACAGCCTGACAGTTCGGACAGCGACTCGGACGATGATGGAGCTAAAGAGAACGCGAAAGCTAATGCGGCCCACCGGCAAGATGCTGCTGTGGTCAGTGAGATCACCAACAACGTTCAGACGATCGTGCACGAACAGATCGAAGAGCGAGTATTATTTCCGCTCTATCGCGCGATATTGACTAATGTGCGCGCTCAAACTCGGGAGGATTCAAAGGTGCTGAAGGGGAAGATTGAGATCCTACGCAGCAAGTCTCAGGCATTCTTCGGCATCGGCCCCGACAGCGTGTCGTCTTCTAAGTGGTTCTCAGCGTGTGCGAAACTGCGAGAGGTGGACAAGGTTAGTCTTCCGTACATGAAGCGCGCACAGCTTCTGGCAGCCTGCAAGGAGATTTATGCTGTCTTCCACACCGAGCACCCAACGCAGCCGCCCATGAGCGCCGACGCGTTCATTCCTGCGTTCATCTACGTGCTGATTCACTCGCATCTGCGCGATCCGGTGGCGCTTAAGGAGCTGATCACGTTTTTCGATTCGGGCAGCCAGCAGGGGGAAATTGCGTACTTCGCGACGTGTCTGGAGATCGCGCTTGAGTACATCCGATCGCTGCTGACGGCGTGCACCGTAGTGCTGTCTTCGTCGCGCAAGCTCGGCATCGAGTTCTCCAAGCATCCTGACGCCGACGTGGTGGTTGTTCATCGACTGGTTCCGGGCGAGCAGGCCCAGCAGAGCGGCGCGATCAACGTCGGTGATGTGCTCGTCGCCGTGAACGGGCTGCCAGTGTACGAGATGGAGCTGGCAGACGTCGTGAAACTCTGGCGCGGCGTGGACGGCGAGGCCGAGTTCTGCTTTCTGCCCATGAACGAGTATGTGCGGAAGTACGGCACGTCTTGAGCTGGGGCTATTTTGTTATTCAGAGGCAGTTGTCTACCACCTCGAGCGCCGATAGGAGGCGAGCGAGTGCATATTCGTCTTTGACGTTGTGTCGTTTTACTATTAGATTAATCGACCTTGAAGTTGTTGAAGTTGTTGCGCTGTGGTTGACTGCAGATGCTGAGGAATAGCCAGACGTCTAGACGCAAAGACTGTAGTACGATGCACGCGTAGTGCTGGATGGCTATTCAATCGCGGCTCCACCTGCTCCGAGACCGTCTCTATGAAAAATCTAAATCATGATCAGGAGGCGAAGCTGAAGGCACCAGGTGGCAAAATGCCATGTATGACCAGCCCCGTCCTCTGCCGGTATCTCGTACCTCTACATGCGTGAGCACATTGCATCAACGTGCCCTTCGACTGGCCAGTGCACGCTGGCATAAACCAAAGCGAGGCAAGACGAATGCTGGGCTCGAGCGACTTCCTGCGCGTGAAGAACCTGTGGCAGACACGCATCAGCCGCTCGAAAAGCAGAGAAAACGCAGCAGCTCAAGAGGAGACGCCAGCTCCAGAGCACGAGTATCGCGAGTCGGTCCTTGAAAATAAGGTGCAACCTCAGACGCCTCACACGCCGGCCATCGACGCAGACTTCCACAAGTACTCACTGGGGTATGACACCAAGCCAGCAGCAAACGAGGAGGTGACGCCTGTATCACCAGCCTCGTCGTCTTCTACCACAGCATCGACGGGGTCGCCATCGTCGTCCCCCGAGAAGGCCACAACGAACTCGGTAACGTCCATGTTCAGGACTTTCTCGGATGTGTGCGTCTTCCCGGGCATCATGGGGAAACCTCCTCCTCCTCCTCCTATGACGTCTTCGTCGGTGTCATCAACGCTGCTCTCTTTTGCACCGACCCCGTGGAGGACAACCCGTTCGTCCTCAGACAGCTCCAACCCCTCGTCCTTTTCATTCGCGTCAGTGAGTTTGACATCGGCGCTGCCACCGCGGGAGGCTGCCGAGAACGCCATCAACAACGTCCACACCGTGTGCTCACGGTGTCGGTCTGCAGTGTCCAGCAACGTATCACGGGGAAGTCCGTACGGCGAATTGGTTGTCGTTGATATCGTGGAAGCCCGCGGCCTCGCTGTCGACCGGGACGAAAGTGGCGCCGATCTTCCGTTCGCCGTCACGATGCAGCTCGGTAGGTCGAGTCGCAAGACTAGGCCGGTGGGCCGTGACAACTGTATGGTGAACGAGCGCTTTGTCTTCTGGCTGGCGTCTTCGCCCACCATTGCCCAGCGCACGCTCGACATCTTCGTGCATGGCCATGACCAGCGAGACCTAGGTGAAGTGCACCTGAGCCTGGCGATGCCTGTGAATGAGACGTTTGCAGACTGGTATCCGCTCGTGTGCAGAGCTGACGGAATGAAGCACGGCTCGGTGCGAGTGGCGGTGCGCCGACTTGTGCTCACATCGTCGCCGATGCTTGAAGCGGGCAAGACGCTCAGCGAACGGGAAAGCTGCCTATGCTTCAGCGACAGCAAGCGCTACGGAGAACTTCTGCCTGAGCTGTGGAGCTGCTTTCCCGGTGCCGAATCGGAAGTGACCGAGGCATCGTCTGGCCCAAATGAGGAGGATATTAGCAGCAAACTCGGTCGTTTGATCGGCTTCGAACAAGTCCAGCGAGACGTCTTCTGATCCCGCACCCTGTGGTGTTGTGTGCCGTAGGTCGATCGTAAACCTAGCGTATTATTCAAGTAAACAATTGACGTTCATCGCTGCATTTCCGCCATGCTCAAAACTTACAAATCGCTCTAATGTTGAAGTTGCTGTGTGGTTCAGCATCAAACAATGCAGCACCACCACGAAACAAATGGACTGGACAATTTCGTCGGGAAGAACGATGTCTATGTATTGGCCTTCATTACCATGCAGTTTTCGGCTCGACTCCCAGCCACGTGCTCGGAGGAGTCATGGTCATGCTCAGTGACTGCACTATATACTGTAGATATAGAAATAGCGGCGACTTCGCTACGCACGATGTGGATTGATCGCATGCATAGCAAACTCAACAAACCACCTGGCTGCTTAGTACAGACGCTTCTCGTACGTGTACAGCGAGTGCACGTTGCCCTCACGCTGGGCAGCCGGCGTACGCAGCTCGAAGCGGAGCTCGCCGTTGTGCAGGGCCTCGTGCACGTTCTCGAGGCTGACCTGGCCCAGGTCCTGCAGGCCGTGCTTGATGCCCTGCTGCAGGTACGGGACGTACTTCATGAGCGAACCCTTGTCAACGACGGCGCCGCTCACACCCTGGGCGACCTTGACGGTGGCGTGGGTAGCGAAGTAACGCTTGGACGAGCCGGCGGTCATGGCCTCGATCGAGCCCATGCCACGGTACTTCTTAAGACGGACGCCGTCCTGGAAGTAGTACTGGCCCGGGGACTCCTCGGTACCAGCGAAGAGCGATCCGCACATGACAGCCGAAGCTCCGACGGTCAGGGCCTTGACGATGTGGCCCGAGCTGGCAATACCACCGTCGGCGATGACAGGCACACCGAACTGACGCGCGTAGCGGGCGGTGTTGTACACGGAGCTGGCCTGGGCACGGCCCACAGCGCACACCTCCTGCGTGGTACAGATGGAGCCGACACCCATGCCGACCTTGAGACCATCAGCGCCCGCGTCGATGAGACGCTTGCACTGCATGCGGGTGACGACGTTTCCGCCGATCACGTCAATGTGCGGGTACGTGGCCTTGATCCACTTGATGAGGTCCACCTGGAACGTCGAGTCGCCCTGCGACGAGTCAATGACGATGAGGTTCACACCAGCCTTGACGAGCTCCGTGCAACGGTCGCGGTCGTTGGGGCGCGTGCCGATAGCAGCACCCACCAGCAGCTGCTTGTTGGCGTCCTTTGACGCGTTAGGGAAGTCGCGGTTCTTGACCAGGTCACGACGCGAGATGAGCGACATGAACTCGCCGTTGGCGTTGACGATCGGGAGCTTGCCCTTCTTGCTCTCGCGCAGGATGCGGTTGGCCTCCTTGAGCGAGACGCCCTCGGGGGCGGTCACGAGGTTGGTGGACATGACCTCCTTGAGCTTGGTCTGGCGGTCCTCGATGAAGTCGATGTCGCGGTTGCTCACGATGCCGACGAGCACGCTGCCGACCTTGCCGCTCTCGGTGATGGGGATGCCGGCAAAGCCGAACTCGGCCTTGATGCGGTCCACGTCGGCCAGCGTGTCCTCGGGCGAGAGGCACTTGGGGTCCGTGATGAAGCCGTTCTTGAACTTCTTGACGAGTCGCACCTCCTTGACCTGCTCCTCCACCGTCATGTTGTAGTGGATGATGCCGATGGCGCCGTGCAGCGCCATGCCAATGGCCATGGCGTGCTCCGTGACCGTGTCCATGGGCGAGCTCACGAGCGGCAGGCGCAGCGAGATGTTGCGCGAGACCTTGGTCTCAAGCTTGACGGCGTCCACGCCGAAGTTGATGTGGCCCGGCATGAGGATCAGGTCGTCGTACGTGTAGCCTTGGCCCTGGTTCTTGTTCACGAAGATGTCGATGCCCGAGCGGCCGTCCAGCAGTTCGGGGTCGATGGTCGGGGTGGAAGCCATGGCGCTTGCAGAGGTTTCAAGTCGGGACGAATAGATCGGAGCAAATGCCCAAGTGACGGAAGTGTCGGTTCATGCACGTCCGGCACACAGCAACCGAAGGCCAATGGTTTCAGGATTTGTTTTGGCCAATCACAAGAGTGGAAAGGCGGAAGACGCAGCCAATTGGAGCGCGCCGACCGAGTATGGACTCGAAAAATAGGACCACCGCTTTCTCGTGTTGGGTGATGCGAGTGCGGTAGGAATCAACATCGCGAAAGCGAGAATCGCATCGGTGCTTATGCGGCAGCGTACATGTAGGCAACCTAAACGAGAAGGGAAAACTCACGACTAGCCCAATCGTCGTCTTTGACATCCACCCTACAACTTATCCACGACTCTATAACTTTCCGTGCTTCAAACGCAATAAAAAAAAAAGCGAGCTAAACCAGCTTCAACTTCGAAAGATCGCCAAAGGACGCTGAGGATATCCTTGTCAAAAGTGAACGGCACCACCAGGCACCATGACCCGCGCATCAAGCAGCCCCGAGCCCCCTTCTGCCGTCCATGGCAAAGCGACAGTGGATCTTGAGAGCACCACGAGCGACAGCAGCGCCGCGGACAGCTGCGGAAGCCCCGACCGTCCCCGAGTGGCGCTCATCACTGGCATCACGGGGCAGGACGGGTCGTATCTGAGCGAGCTGTTGCTGACCAAAGGCTATACGGTGCACGGCCTCGTGCGTCGGTCGTCGAACTTTAATACGGCGCGACTGGAGCATCTGTACCGAGACCCGCACGACCGCGGCGTCCGGCTCTTCCTGCACTACGGAGACCTCACGGACGCGTCGAATCTGTGCCAGATCGTGGCGCGCGTCCAGCCCGATGAAGTGTACAACCTGGGCGCGATGTCCCATGTTAAAGTCTCGTTTGAGATGGCCGAGTACACGGCAGACGTCGACGCGCTGGGAGCGTTGCGTCTGCTGACGTGTTTGCGCACGTGTGGGCTCGAGCATTCGACGCGGTTCTACCAAGCGTCTACGAGCGAATTATTCGGCAAAGTGCAAGCCACCCCACAGGATGAAGACACGCCGTTCCACCCGCGCTCACCGTACGGTGTAGCGAAGCAGTTTGCGTTTTGGAGTGTGGTGAACCACCGAGAAGCCTACGGGATGTACGCCGTGAACGGGATTCTGTTCAACCACGAGAGTCCGCGACGCGGACCAACCTTCGTGACCCGCAAGATCACGCGTGCGGTGGTGCGCATTCGTGCGGGGATTGAGAGGTGCCTCTTTGTGGGCAACCTGGACGCCAAGCGTGACTGGGGCCACGCCCGTGACTATGTGGAATGCATGTGGCGCATGCTTCAACACGACACGCCGCAGGATTTTGTTGTTGCCACCGGAGAGTGTCATAGTGTTCGTGAGTTTGTGGAGCTCGCATTTGCTCATGTAGGGCTAACCCTTGGATGGAAGGGCGCGCGGGGCTCGGAGAACGAGGTTGGCGTGATCGTAAACGACGACCAGGACCCGCAAGACGCTGACCTACTGGACGCGGATCGAGTGGTGGTGCGTGTGGATCCGGTGTATTTCCGCCCGGCAGAAGTCGATTTGTTGTGCGGCAACGCGGAGAAGGCCCAGCGCGAGCTCGGCTGGACACCAACTGCACGCTTTCAAGAGCTTGTTGCTGAAATGGTTGCGTCAGATGCCCGAGAGCTGCGGCGCGAGACTCACGGGAGTGTGAAATTCGACTACGATGAAGCCCCAACCCAATTTCTAAGCCAGGAATTCCGTGGTGTTTGACGGAGTCATTACTTTTTGTCACGAAGCGCATGTAGATTGTTAACATCATACAGCTAGCGCTCCGATTCAAGATATTATTCGCTTTCAAAAGTGGAGTCAATCTAGAGACTCCTGCGTTCTTGGTAGCGGCGCAGCAGTACGCGGCGCTCAAGCTCCGGCTGAGCTGCAACATGACCTTCGATTTCAAGAAGCACAGGGCCTTGCAAGCGTGAGAGCAATTGTGCAAACGTTGGACGACGCGCAGGGATGTCGCGCAGGCAATCCTCAATGAGTTTGCGACGTTCAGGCAAGCAACTGAACGGCAACGATGGCCGCAAGCCCTTGTGCGCCACGCGCATAAGCACTTTTAATCCAGTCTCCTCTTGATCGTGATATGGAGTGCGCCGTGTTTCAAGCTCGGTGAGTACGATACCGAACGAATACACATCAGCCTCCGGCCCATACCGCTCGCTACGAATAATCTCGGGTGCGAGCCAGAACGGTGTGCCAACAAGAGTAGTGAGGGCGTCCACGCCCTTCTTGTACCGACGACTAAGCCCGAAGTCACCCACTTTGCAACCGAACGTGGCCGAGCACAGGATGTTCACACTTTTCAGGTCACGATGCACTACAGGTCGCTCCTGCGAATGCAAGTAGAGCATTCCCTGCACAGCATCAACTGCCATCTTGAGCAGCGGATCAGCCCACGTGAAGTTCTTTCCCAGTCCTGAGTGTAGCACGCTATGCATGTCGCCGTTTTCAAGATACTCCATCACGATGCACAGATTCGATGCGTTATCCCAGCTTGCGCCGATGAACTGCACGATATTCGGGTGCCGCAGACACGACATGAGCTCGATCTCGTCGCGAAAACTCGCGAGTGCGCTGTCTCCATTTGATGCGTCTCGGTTCCCATTTCGATTTCGACCGGCGCCAGACTCCACAATGTGTTCACGACGCATTCGCTTGCATACGACAATGGTGCCAAAATACCTGGCTTTGATAACGTCGCCCATTGAGCCACGGCCGATAGCCTGCAGGAATGTTAGGTCAGCGAACGGGATGTGTACCATCTCGAGATGACGCATTTCCGGCGCAGCTAGCACGCGTGCCACCGCGCGCTCTTCGTCAGCGTGGGCAGCGTCATTCTGTAGTGCAGCCTCAGCTTGCTTGAGCGACGATTTCAAATTCTCGTTCTCTTTCTCAACCAAAAAGTTGGAGAGGAATGAGCGCCGATTGGTGCGGTCCGAAGAGTACGACAAGATGAGCAGCAGCACGACAGCCATGCCGTAAGTGAACGTGATGAGCCACTGCAGCTGGAGCCCGAAGGCACTCACAACAATGGCGTAGATAGCACCCCCGGTGACTGCCACGACCACGACTTGGACAAACTCCAGACGAATAGATATCACGAACAGGAAACTGAATAGCGAAGCAAAGCTGACAAGAGTTTGCACTAGCGCGTCCGAGCACATGTGAGTCACGCTCAAAGCAAGATTCCTCTGCTCGTCGTTTAAATAGGCAAGAGCGATGTTGATGGTGGAGTTGCTCAGACCTTCATCACTGCCACTTGGACTTTCGTTTAAACCAGCAAAAGTTGACGTGAGCTCTGGATTCGAGGTTTCACATGACAGGTAGTCAGACACGACCGTCGTGTACGCATTGGAAGCCAGTCGACTAGCGTCCGCCAGCCATACCTGGAATATCAGGTTGAAGAAGATGATGATAAGGCACACCCAACTTCGCCATCTCGTCTGGAACGGATTGTACTTGTTGGGCAGCGCAGCAAACGGCAGCGCGATCGGGATGTAAATCCACTGGAAGATGGTCGGCAAGGAGCCATAGGAGAGAATGAACTGCTCCATTCCGGTGAAGCCCGAGCTCGGGAGCGCGTAAAACACCAGATTCACAAAAACATGCACAGCCATCCAGACCCCGACATGCCAGCGCGCACGTCCGAACCAGTAGATCGCCGTAAAATCTTGATATAGCGTCTCCAGCTTCGGATCCAGGAAGAATCGCGTGTACTTGTTGAAGACCTGCGGATCCGGTTTCACCAACACCGCGTCGATATACTGCACCGTAGCGTCATCTACATCCAAGAGCGTGGCGCCCTTGTCCTCTTCACTATTTAACCTTCGGCGACTGGCTTTCTCCTGTCGACGCTTCTGTCGCTCTTCTCGCCGCTGCCTTCTCCTCTCCCTCCGTCCGTCTTCGTCGTCCTGCTGGCGATACTCGCCAGTACTGAACATCTCAACGTGTTCACTGCCCGTCACTTGACTCGGGGACAAAACCGACACAGGAGGAAGCGAAGGCGTAGCAAACTCCACGCGCTTCACGCCACTTCGTGGCCGTTTCCTGTCCTTAGCCCTCGTCAAGAAGTGGAAATGATCGGGTCTCTCGTCGTTCTGCTGCTTGTTTTCAACCTGAATAGACTCTCGCAGAGCCTGATGAGTGCAGCGAATACCCTCATTGTCTGAAGTTGCTGCAGCTGTTGAGAGCGGCGCATCGAATGCTGGCGGTGTCGCGCTACTGTCGGTCTCAGAGGATCCACGGGGCGCTGCGGGGCCTGCAATCACTTGAGATTTACGTCTCGACACCTCTTCATACACTCGCTCCATGCGGTATTTGGCGTCCTGCTCGTGGCGCCCTCCAGAGTGAGACGAAGCTGATCTGGCTGGGAACATTCTGTGCGCAGGAGATTGTGCGGCTTCTGCTGGGCGGTTGGAAAGCGTAGCGGACGCGACGGGAAGAGGAGACACTAGAGAAGACACTGCAGCATCGGAGTCGGCGGCGGAAGCCTCCTCGTCCGCCTCCTGCCGTTGGTGGTCGGCCAGCAGCGCCGCCAGCGCGCTCTTCCGGGCCATGCTGAGCGATGTGCTGACTTTATCCGGTAGTATTTAGAAAATCTTCTTTTCAGCCAATGGAGACGGGGAAGAAGTCGAGTTTCAGCGAATGAAAAGATATATACGGACTGCTTTCGGAGACCCTCAAGACCAGCAAGCTTGCACCACCTCTCCAGCAATGCCGCCTACATGCACTACATGTAGCTCATACTACGCAGTATGCTTGCAGTATGGATAGTGCCACTCACACCAGTATGGGCGCTTGGCTAGCGTCTTACCATTCTGACTACCGACATATTTCCACCAATCAAAACATGTCAAGCATTACCAATATGCTGCTTATCCCAAGCTCACCTCCTCGAGGCCCCAGAACGGATCTGCCCTGCGTCCAAGTGAGATGAAAGCGGCCAATAGTCGCGAGGCACCCGCCGCCGCGCGGTCGCTGAACCCCGTGCGCTTCATGCAGTTAGCGCTGGCCTTGACCATGCTGCTCTCCGTGTCCTACATGTGGCAGTTCACAGCGGAGACGGTGGTGTCCCCCGCCTCGGACGAGATCGAAGCTACAAGCGCCAAAGACGCCGCCGCCAAGCTCGTACAAGCTGCAGATAATGCGATGGCTGTCCAGAGAGACCGATCCCACGCACACACGCAGTACGTGGTTCGCGGCTTCGAGGAGGCGCACAAGTTCGTGCGCGAGTATGACGTGGACGCCATGGGTCCGCTCTTTATGCTCTTCATGAGCGACACGGACGCCAACGGGGCGTACTGGTTCCAGCCCTGCCAACTCGTGAAAAACGCAGTGGATGAAGGCTTTAAACGCGCTCCTAGACGCTCGAGGCTGCTGGAGATTCAGGTTGGGCCGGAGAAGTACTGGAACGACCTCATGAACCCGTTCCGACAGAACCAGCTCTTCTACATCGACTACTTGCCGACGCTGATGCGGTACGACGGAGGCGGCAACTCGTCGGCGCTGCTTGCTGGCCCCAACTGCTTGAACCAGGACCTGCTGGATGTGGTGTTCGGAGTGAGCAAACCAGCGGCTGGAGAGCCCAACGCCAACCGCCTTGTGCACATGAACAACATGAAGCAGGTCATGGACTTCCTCGCGCTCTACGACTACTCGTTCCCGCTCTACATGTTCTTCGTGTCGGGCGTGCACGCGTTCAACAACCGGCTCTGGTGTCCGTTCTGCGATAAGGCCGAGGTGCCAGTCATGCACTACTTCAACTACACGGCGCCGGCCTCGGCGGTGCTGATGCGTATCGTCGTGGCGCGCGAGCCTCGCCAGTGGTTCGACGAAGACAACGATTTTGTCGGCCAGGAGTTCAGCGACAAGGTCGTCGAGTTCGACGGCGTGCCGTACCTGGGCTTTGTCGACAGGAACCAGACGAGCAAGAAGATCAAGCTGCGGGAGTTCGTGCACGGCATGGACCAGCACGGCAAACTGCAGGACTTTTTCCGCCAGAAGGCACCGGCTGTCGCCAACGTCCCAGCAGCATAAGCAAAGCAAGGAATACAGTAGTGCATCAACTTCGTCAAATAGAGAGAAACTGCAATGTACATGTCCTGTTGCCGATAGTTAGGGGCGAAAAGGGTGTGGGTATTCTGATTTTGCGTCTTATTTTGAGTAATTGAGTGTATGTGTAACATAGCCGGTCCATTTGCATGTTGGCACTGCGCACCAGCCATTAGTTTTCACACAGTTGAGCAGCTCCAGTGGCAGTTCCTACGCCTTGTCCTCAGCAGCATCAGCCATGGCCATGATGAAGCGGAGACGCGAGAATGAAACCGGCGCGCAGGCGGACGCGGCCGACGAGGCCAAGAAGCAGAAGCTGGCCACCGCGGGCGGCAGCAAGTACATCAACAAGCAGCGCGTGCTCGTGTTCTCGTCGCGCGGCATCACGACGCGCTACCGCCACCTGATGGACGACTTCCGCAAGCTGCTGCCGCACCACAAGCGCGAGGTGAAGCTGGACGCCAAGGACTCGCTCCACGTGGTCAACGAGATCGCCGAGATCAAGGGCTGCAACACCACCATCTTCCTGGAGGCTCGCAAGCGCCAGGACCTCTACATGTGGGTCAGCCGCGTCGGCACGGGCCCCAGCGCCAAGTTCCTCGTGCAGAACGGTCCGTACCATTGTTGACCTGAGTTTCATTCGTCTATTGTCCTTTATGCTGACTATTTACTATGATGCAGTGCACACCATGGACGAACTCAAGATGACGGGCAACGCGCTGGCCGGTTCGCGTCCGCTGCTGACTTTTGACAAGTCGTTTGACGAGGCCCCGCACCTCCAGGTGATCAGGAAGCTCTTCACGCAGGTGTGGGGCACGCCCAAGGCCCACCCGAAGAGCAAGCCGTTCATCGACCGCGTCATGAGCTTCTACTACGCCGATGGCAAGGTCTGGTGCCGCAACTACCAACTGGCCGATGACGCTGACACCAAGAAGGCGGAGCTGGCGGCGCTGCACCGCGGCGAGGATCTCGTGCAGCTCATTGAGATCGGGCCGCGCTTCGTCATCACGCCCATCCGCATCTTCGACGGCAGCTTTGGCGGCCAGACGCTGTACCAGAACGAGCACTACGTGTCTCCGAATGAGAACCGCCGCGACGCCAAGGCGGACAAGCGCGACCGCTACGTGTCTCGCAAGTCTGCGCAGGTCGATCGCAAGGACCGCCAGCCTGACCGCGAAATGCCTGAGGACCAGTTCGCTGATGTGTTCGCCGGTGCCAAGCAGTAAAAAACTGCATGTCCGTCAAGAAAAATGGTCTCACGCAGGCAACCAACCTCCCGCTGCAGGAAACCATTGCCCAACGAGCTGTACGTGATCGACAGATAACTTTATAGACCTCTTTTTCACTTCAACACGTTGCAGTCTTCTCCTATTGGTTAAAAGTCCAGTCAGATCTTCTTCTTATTGGGTCAAAATTTCATAACGGTTTTGCAGGAAGAGGCAGCACATGAAGGCGTTCAACGCCTGGCGCGGCGGCGACGCGGGCGGCAAAGGGGCCAACGACGCGGTGACGGAGCTGCAGCAAGTGATCCTGAAGAAGGATCTGATGATCTTGAGCCTTCAGACGGAGCTGGACGCGTACAGGACGCGATTTGGCGCTCTACCCGCCGAAATTTTGGACCAAATCGAACAATCCGAGCCTATAACGGAGGCTAAACAGCCGCGTAGCAGGGAATTGAGTGCCGACAGGAGAGAATTAGCAGTAGCGTCCAATGGGGTCGAAGAGCCCAAGCCAGAGAGCAGGAAACAGTCGACGCCGCGCCTTGGAGCTGCGTCACCGAGGCTCCGAGCCGCCTCCGACGCAGAGGAAGCCGCCGTGAAGGTGCAGAGCCGCTCCAGCAAGAACGTGGTGCTGGACTTTGTGGAGGACTCGCCCATGTTCCGCAGACAATTGGAGGGCTTCGAGGAGTCCATCACGGGCCTTCGAGCGCTGCTGAAGGAGCTCGTGGCCCACTCGAAGGAGTATTCAGCTGCAGGGAGAAACTTTGGAGAGGAAGAGACGGCGCTCGCGGACGAGCTGGTTCAGCGTAAACACGCGCGCGCGATCTTCTCGACGAGTTGCTCTGAGTTGGGCAGCTTGTCGGAGCTTTTTGGGGAAATGCACGACACGTTGGCTCAGGTGCAAAGCTCGCGGGTGAGTATGCTTCTGGGCGTGGAGTCGCTGCTAAGCAGGTCGATACAGCAGTTCTCCGACAAGGAGTTGCTGAAAGAGGCGGGAGAACTAAGGAAAGACGTGTCGAGGCTCGGAGACGAGTACGAGACGCTGCTGGGAAAGCTGCTGAGCAAGTCTAGACAGCCAGGGCAGCCGTCGAACGGCACGGGGACTCCTACTGGGGGAGGAGACTCGGTTGGAATGCTGGGTCTAGGCAGTCCGGCGATGCCGATGGGAAACTATAATGGAGTTGGTGAAGGTTCCAATATGGGGACGCCACCGGCCTCGGCTGCTTCCGGAGGTAGCAACAGCAATGTTCTCAATTCAGATTCAGCAAATGGAAACGATAAACAACAACGAGCTTTGGAGCGAGACGTGGTGGTTGCACGTCGACGCTTCGAATTGGCTCGCTTCGATTTGGTTCGCTACATGAACCGAATCGACTGCATGAAGAAGTTCGTTTTGGTGGAGTGCTTTAACTCCATTTTGTACGCACAGCTGGGCCACTTCCACGCATGCCACGAGCTCGTAAAGTCTGTGGAGCCCACTCTTCGCAAACGTCAAGAAATGATGCAGGTTTCGCGCAAGGATCTTGAGCAAGACGAACAGATGTGGGTCTCACAGCGACAACTACTCGACAAGCGCTTATCGCAAGACGTGGAATTTGTTAGTTCTGCCTATGGCTCTGGGAATATTGGTAGCGAATCGCCAGCAACTGGGAGCGGACTAAGCGTCGAGACGGCCATGTCCAGCGAAATGTTCCCGTCGCTTGACTTGCCTGTGGAGGTCATTTCGATGGACACGTGCAGTAGTCGACAAACCGTGGCCACTTCTCCCGGTGGAGTTGCTAAGCAAGGGTATTTGTTTGTACGCAACTCGCTTTTCCCAGCTAGGAGTTGGAAGCGTCGCTGGTTCCAGATCCATGCAGGCAAGCTTTTCCAAACAACATCACGTAATGGAGCAGGGAAGCATCCTACTGAGAGCAGTTTGACCCTCGTGTGTGACCTGTTGCTGGCTCGGGTGCGTGAGCTCGAGGGTTCGAGTTTGCCCTTTTGCTTTGAAGTAATTGATGCGAACCGCGCAAAACTTTTACTTCAGGCGGCGAGTGCTCGCGATATGATCGAGTGGATCGAAGCAGCGCGTCGAAGCACTGAGAGCGCATTAGAAAAGCAGAGCCATCGTCAAGAGGTGCATCCAGAGCAGCAGTCAGTCATTGAAGAGCTTACGGAAGCAAACCCGTGCTGCGCGGACTGTGGACAGGAGCCAGCTGAATGGGTGTCGATTAATATCGGGTGTCTCTTGTGTATTGAGTGCTCAGGCATTCATCGAAGTCTCGGCGTGCACGAATCAAAGGTTCGATCACTGACCCTGGACTCGTGGGATATGTCGCTCCTCGCGCTGCTGCGAGACGAGCTTGGAAATGCTGCTGTAAACTCTGTATGGGAGCACACGGTGCCTGATGGCTGGATTAAACCGACACCGCTCACACCACGAGAAGAAAAGTCTCGGTTTATTAAGGCCAAGTATCATTTTCATGGATTTGCCGAGCCGGACGAGACCCTGAACGCCCTGGAAGATGACGACAGCGCATTAAAGAAGGAATTGGCCAAGCGGTTTATAGCTGGGGCTTCAGAAGGAGATTTGAAAGAGCTGATGTGGTGCCTGGCGCACGGAGTGGATGTAAACGTACGCGCGGGTGAACAAAATGAAACGGCACTTCACGTAAGTGCTGCGGCGGGGGCTGCAACGTGCTGCGACTACCTTGTGTTAAACGGTGCTAGCTTGACTCTGACCGACAAGCGGGGTCGATTGCCCTACGATGCCGCTAAAGCAGGTGGATTTGAGAACATCAAGCTCACTTTAATGCAAAAGATGAGTCTGGAGCAATACCAGTCGTAGAGAGAAGAGGTGGCGTCAAGTACCCTAAACGTATGGAGATGCCATGATTCTGCGATGCTTTGTATTTTGCTCTAACGATGCAACGTGTGGAGAGATCCCTCATCCTGATGGAATAATTTTACTTGTTGCGCGCCCAGAACGCGGCCGCGGCTGAGCTGCTTGGGGCAGTAAAGCGCTCTCGCTGTCTTCTTCGGAGTGTGCATCGACCTCAAGTGCGATGCTTGATTTTCTTGGATGCGTCACGTTGGCGTCGACGTTGGCGTCCTGAGACTCATTGTCAGATAGATAGGGCACCACGAGGCTCCGAGGCGACAATGTAGGCTGGGGTGACGACCATGATCGGTTTGGGTCCTTGGCACTTGTCGTGTCAATGTCGTTACCAGTTGGGTAAGTGGCAGGCACCCGAACCTCACCACCATTATTTTGATCAAGGAGAGCAACTTCCTCTTTTCGACCGTCGCTTCTGGGACTGACAGGTGCCTCTGCATTACTGGAATCGCTCTCCCCACTAGCTGCCAGCTGTGCAGCCTCAGCTTTCGCAGCTAGCCTAGCCTCTTGTTGCTGGTTCGACTTTTGACGGACGTGGATCATGAATTCGACAAACTCGACAATGTCAATTTGTCCACTGCCATCTTCGTCAACGATGTCCATCATCTCCTTGAGCTCCTCATAGCTTGGGTATTTGCCGATAGCTGCCAGTCCTGTACGCAGCTCAGCTTCTTCTACAGAGCCACTCTCATCCAGGTCTAGCATTCGGAAGACCTGCATGTACGAAGCTACAACCTTGGGGTCGATGTCATGCTGCTCTCTAAGAGCTTCGACACGACGAATGAGCTCTTTCTCAGCCTCCATTTCCTGGGTAGCCTCATCCATACTTGTGGTGACCACACCGATGAATAGTGTGATGAGTACCATACCTCCCAGGACGATGAAGGAGCAGAAGTAAAGGACGGCAAGGTAGCCACCAGGTTGATTCTCGCACTCATAGCCGAGAGCGCGATACTGATCGTAGCCGTACAGGTCGCAGCCGTAGTAGTTAATATACAGGACGTCGCTCCATCCATCCATTGTTGCCATTTGAAAGAGCGACAGCATGGCGAAATGCAGATATTGGAAGTGGAATGGGTCATTTTGAGAGAAAAGCATGTTGCCCACGATGCCGAAGACGTAAAAGCACAACAGTAAGATCAGGCCAATGTAGCCGATAGAGCTCACACCTTTGAGCAAGGCGGACACAATCACTTGGAGCTGTGGGAATGCCCGTACTAGCTTGAGCACACGTAGCAGTCGTAGGAGCCGCAGCATGGTGAGCATGCCACCGGTTCCTCGTGTGAAGCTACCGACCACGATGATGAAGTCAAACACGTTCCAGGCCGTTCGAAAGTACCCCCAGGGTTCAAGACCTTCAGCTAGAATCTTCAGGACCACTTCTGCTGTGAAGACGACAAGAATTGAGGTGTCGAGGGCAGTAAGCAAAACTCCAAGCACGTCAATGACCTCCTGCGATGTTTGTAGACCCACCATGACTCCAGCCATAATGATCACACCCGTGACGAAGAGCGAGAACTTCGGGTGCTCTACAATTTTCGCCGCGACATTGGAGAGCTTGATGTAAGCGCCTTTGATGCTCTTCGTATCACCTTGCGATTGGGATAAAATGTCGGTTAAATCACAGTCGTCCCATGTCTGCATGAGCACCTCGCGCATCTTTTGCCGCTCCTTGCGCTCAGCTGCAGACAGTTTCCCCTTCTTGTTTGGGTCCTGGTCGTTCTCTTCTTCCTGTTTGCCGGCCGCACGCTTTTGCTCCAATTCGCGAGCGCGCTGCTCAGCCTCCAGAGCTCGTTTGCGGGCCTTTTCAGCTCGTTTTTTCATCTCAACTTCTTCCTGCGCTTTCTTCATGTGCTCCATGCTCTGCGTCATGCTCATGGTGATGGCACCGATAAAGAGCGAAAGCATGACGAAAGCCGAAATGAGGATGAAAGTGATGAAGTACACCGTCGCCATGACCTGGTTCAGCGCTCGTTGCGAGGTTAGCTCACTGTCCGTCACGTTGGCACCGTAAACCCTGGTGACGTTGCAGTATTGGAAACTTGCCGCACTCGCAGGATCCGTCGAGTAGTAGCCGCCATCGTAGCGATCGCATCCAAAGTAGTTGATGTTCATAACCTGTGCAAGGACAAAGGCACCGTGAGTGAATCGAACAGCAAAAAAGACAGGTTTGATAAGTAAAAAACTCACAGCCGACCAGTTCTCCAGCGTGCTCATGCGAAATAGAGTGACTATAGCGATCGGCACGCTGCGGAAGTGGAAGCTGTCGTTGTCTTGCCAAGCGTACATGCCTGAAATCGCGTAGAGGTAAAACACGAGAAAGAGTAACAGCATGATATAGCCGATAGACTTGAGCCCTCCAATAAGGCCCATGACGATCATGTAGAGCTGCGGAATGCGCTTGACAAGTTTCATGATGCGCATAAGTCGCAGCATACGTAGAATAGCGATACTGCTACCGCCAAGCGCTGATCCCCAGATCGGCAGACTCATAACAATAATGGCGAAATCAAAGCAGTTCCACCGCATCTCCTTACCTGAGAAGAATCGCCAGGGAAGCAGCCCTTCAGCCAAAATTTTGATGAGTGCTTCGAGGATAAACACCGCAAGAACGGCGAAGTCCATGTCATTGAGAATAATACTCTCTCCAAGCGCTGGGTATGTCTGTAACCCCACGGATAGCGAGGCCCATGAAATACACAGCATGACGAGCGAATTGAACCACGCATTGTTGAGTGTCGAGATGGCCCCGTTGGCAAGGCGAACATAGCACAGCTTAAACCCAGTGAGTCCGGTCAATGGGATCTGGAGAATAAAATCACTATCTTCCGCCTCGGTATTCTCGGCACTTTCTCCATTCGAGTTATCAGACTCAGCGCTGGGGGTAGCTTTTGCTGGAGTTTGCTCTGGTTGTGCTTGTTCTGTTGTATTTCCAGCAACCTCGGTGACAGGAACTTCGCCATTTACAAGTTGCTTGTCGTCATCCAAGTCATGCACCACATTCCATTCGCTTGCTTCCGCCTCGCGCTTGGCAGTCGCTACCTTCCGACCCGCAGCAGCTCTCGCTGCGAACATGGTTATGCCGAATAGTGGTCGAGTCTTTCGTGGCGGTGAATGTGGTGTGTACTTGTCTGGAAGTGGTTCTCGCGCCGAATTCTAAGCCACCACGGCCTTTTCACCGCCAAGGCGGACCTGGTCTGGCACTTTTTCAGCAAGCCGGGAGGTGATAGCAACGCAACGCCCGGGTTGATAGACAGACAGCTAGTATGTGCACAGCATCAACTGGGAAGCGCAGGCCAGCTCTAAATTGAGCTCTGAAGAATGAAGTTTAAATATATGGTGCTGGACGACCGTTTTGCTGTTTGGATGCTTATGAGCCGGCCGATCGAGAGAAATACATTTGCAACAAGGGATACAAATGATCGTACTCGAATGTATGCTATCTTGACTTTCAAACGCATCCGACCAGGTGAGAATTACTCGTTGAACTACGTATTCTCTGCTTCATGCTAGCAAGCTGATCGAAGTTGGCCCCCACCAGTTAGATCGCAACGATTCGGGTGACCCTGTCGTTGCCGACAATCATCTTTTCCTCGAAAAGTTCGGGTTCGGTCTTATCACTCGCAACCGGGATACGGCGCGAAAGCCCTCGGAGCCGGCAGAACGAATTCGAGTGCAGCGAATCAGTTGACAAAGTCGACCGCAAATACTTGCTTGAGCCGTACGAATAGGAGCCATCCCCGTCCTTGTGGTTAGGAAGCGAAATCGAGTCCGTACTCTTGTAGAACGCGAAGAAGGCACGCGGATTCGAGTCGTGCTCGAGGAACTCTTCGAACGTCCCTGCCGACGAAGACATGCTATTGGTGCCGACGTTCGGTGACAGCATCTTCGAGACTTGCGGTGAGAAATTGGCAAATCGCTTGTCGATACTGCGCAACCCCATCACGCAGCGGAGACAGAACTTTGTCTGGCAAATTGCTGTAGCCTCTGCAGTTCTGTCAGCACGACTACTTCCACAGGGCACGGAACGATTAACGTAGCAGGTCTTGCAGATCACGTCGCCACACATCCGGCAGTGGTGTCGTCGCCGTGCCACGAAATGAAACTTGCGACTGCAAATGGTGCAGGACGGACTACGCTCATCAGGTACCCAGTTCTCGCGGAGAATCGGCGTCTGTTTTACGAGGTTCTGAGAGTCGATCACGAGTGAAATGTCGTTGAGTACGGCCATGTTGAGCCGGTGCTGAGCGTGCGCAAAGATTGCCGACTGGTTTGCCTCACTAGCTCCCATAACGAAAAGCTCCGAGGTCGCCTTGAGAGCGCCTGGTGTTGGAACGACTAGCATCGTGCGCTTCATTCGCACACGTTTCAGTTTGTTAGACCCCGACAGCTCAGGACACTCTGGCACATCCACCGAAGCGAAAGCCACGAATCCAACCTCGTGGCCTTGGTTGTCGGTGGTGTAGCCCACCATCTCGACGAAGCAAACATCGCGCTTGCCGGAGAAAGTGTCCTCGACCAGCCATTTGATGCCCAAGTAGCTGTCCTTGGTTGCACGGATTGTGCGAAGTACGACACCATCAACGATCGATGGAGACAGCAATTTCTGCTGTTGGGCAAAGTCGGCCGAGTTGACTGCATGGTGCAGACCTACAATGTCGCGGTAGTTGCCCTGGACGTGGCCGAAACAGCGGAAGGATTCCAGTGGGGGATTCTGTGGCCCCCTGTGGCCACAAATGGCGCCAACCGTTTGGCGCAACGCAGGTTGTTTGGCTCGGCGAGTCCTCGTACTCCGTCGACTTGCGGCTGTGGATCTGCGCTCGTTCAAGTTGCACGCCGTTGCTCGTGTGGTCTTTTCTAGAGTGGTCGCCCATGACGAAGTTGAGCTGAACGGGTCGGCTCCACGGCGCTTGAAGGTCTTCAGGTGGCCGAGTGATCCGACAAAGCGCCACTCCGAATCTAGGTTGTCGTCTTTGGCTGTTTGGACGGAGCGGGCCAGAATAGCATCTTGCACCTGCTGCTTCATCATGTTCTCGAGTTTCTGCGCCTGGTGTGACGACAGCGACACCGCAGAAAACGCCTTCGAACTGGAAATTGGCATGATACTTGCACTGAAGTCGACGTTTGACAATGGCTACCCTTCACGACCCCAATCGTATTAACAGGGGGTGTGCTCGTGCTCATTTGTCTGCGTCAGAAGCAGGTGGTCCAGAAAATGAGGGCAAGTGGGCTTTGCATCCAGAGGGGATCAGTACACATGGTAGAAAATGCGTGGCCGCTAATAATACGGTAGAGCAACATGCTTTGTGACAAACTAGGTAAACATCACGTTGAAGTATTTGGCACAGCAGTTTGAATGATGACCACCGGATACCTCTTCTTTGTGCAAAGGCACACGGAGGCGATTCAAGCCACGAAATAATGGTTTCCGATACTTTGCCGTGGTTGAATGAAAGTGTAACATGCCACTGCAGTTTTTGAGCCATCTATTTGATGTAACTTGCCACTGCAGGCTCAAGAGACCCTAGGCTTTGTGTAAGCTTAGTCTACATAGGCTGAGCCAGCTAATGTTCACTGGATCACCTAGCAAATCATAGATTTTGGAGGTGCAGCTCCAGCACTCGACTCTGCAGAACTTGGTTGCAGCATCCGTACGCTTACGTTCATCATACCGTGAAGTGCATTTGAGGAATTGAAGGGTTGCATTATTATAGCTTCACGGGGCTTGCATCCGCCCACATCTCCTTCAACTACTAAACTACCATCAGCCCTACTCTGCTTCTTTCACAGGGGCTGTAAGCAATCCGTGCCCTCGGTTCATAAAGCTGCGTTTGGTACCTTCCTTTGGTTACCCGCAGTTTGCCTGAACAATCCGTCAAATCGCGACAATCCGGCAGAACTTGTCCATGTTGATAATCACCTTCTCCTCAAACATGTCGGACACGCTACCGAGGCTAGCAGTTGAGCTGTGGCGACTCAGTTGTGATAGCCCCCGAAGTTTGCTGTACGAGTCTGAATGCGACGGGTCCACTGATAACGAGAGTCGCAAATACTTGGAGACTCCACAGCCATACGAAACCAAAGACCCAGCGACGGTGGCTCGATTGTTGGTGTCCTCTGTCTCGTTATCGGTCTCATTGCTGGAGTGATTTGGCTTCGGGATCTTATAGAGTTGATCCAGATCCAAGGTGCGCTTCTTCTTGGAGCCGCGCTTAAAGTACGTGATAGAGGAACCGCGAAGGTTTGACGTTGGCGACTCGTGCTCGACATTCGCCTTTGACGAATTCAAGCTGTCCACATCAAGTGAGAGCATCCTGGATATTTGCTGAGCGTACGTGCCCAACCGTTTGTCCACGTCACGGAGGCTCATGACACAGCGCACACAGAACTTTGTCTGGCAGATCACCGGTTCATCGGTAGGCTTACAGCTGTATCCATCATCCATGTCCACGCCAGGCACGGCGCGGGTAACGTAGCAGGTCTTGCAGACAACATCGCCGCAAAGTCGGCAGTGGTGCCGCCGCCGGTACATGAAGTGAAAGTTGCGACTGCAAATGCTGCACGAAGGACGACTCTCGTCAGGGACCCAATTCTTTTGGAGGGCCAGCGTTTGCTTTGAAATGTTCTGCGAGTCGATCACGAGTGAAATGTCGTTGAGAACAGCCATGCTGAGTCGGTGCTGAGCGTGCGCGATGATTGACGACTCGTTCACCTCACTGGTCCCCATGATGAAAATCTCCGATGTTGCCCTAGGCGTGTCCGCAGACGGAATGACTAGCATCGTGCGCTTCATCCGCACACGTGTAAGTTTCATCGAGCTCGTGAGCTCTGGGCATTCGGGCATATCAACCGAGGCCATGGCAACATAACCGACCTCCTTCCCATCCGTGTTAATGGTATAGCCCACCATCTCGACGAAGCACGTATCGCGCTTGCCTGCAAACGAGTTTTCTGCAAGCCACTTGATGCCCAAGTAGCTGTCTTTGGTCGCGCGGATCGTGTGTAGTACTGCTCCATTGATCACCACCGGCGATAGTAACTTTCGCTGCTGGACGAAGTCAACCGAGTTAGACGCGTAGTGTGCGTCCACGATATCACGGTAGTTGCCTTGAAGACGACCAAAGGTGCGGTAGGACTGGAGCGGTGGGCGGGGGTCGAGTGGGTCGCGGCGTCCTACCGTAGCTCCAACGGTACGTCGGTAGGTAGGCGAAAGCCGTCCGTGGTGGCTACGAGCGCTGCTTCTGCTACGCATTGACCAGATGTATGGTCCAGCACTAATACGGTCGTTCACGTTGCAGGCTGTTGCCCGCGTGCTCCTCTCCAGTGTTGTAGCCCACGACGAGGTCGAGCTGAAGGAGTCTGCGCCATGAGTCTTGAACGTCTTGAGCTGGCCAAGAGAACCCACGAGGCGCCAGTCCGAGTCCAGCTTGTCATCGTTCGTGACTTGGGCAGTGCGGGCGAGCAGGGCGTCCTGCACCTGCTGCTTCATCCTCATCTCGAGTCTTGTTGCTTGGGACTGAGAGAGCGACACCGGCACGAACGCCGCCGAGGTGGTGGTCACCATGACGAAGGGCTTTGTCACTTGCTGCACCGAGCTCGAAAGTTAGGAAATGA
Source organism: Phytophthora ramorum (assembly GCF_020800215.1). Taxonomy (NCBI): domain Eukaryota; phylum Oomycota; class Peronosporomycetes; order Peronosporales; family Peronosporaceae; genus Phytophthora; species Phytophthora ramorum. The sequence goes on from NW_027150647.1 coordinate 5,119,326, forward strand.
GACAACAATGTGGTAGCACGGTCTCATTCATGGCCGAGTGGAGAGCGCTAATAAGCGTGTGTGTTGTTGGGCCTGCGACAACGGCATGTCGCCTCAAACGAGACTTGGCCGGAGGCTATCTACAAGACACATGGCAGGATGAGTGGCGCTGCTCAGGGTGCCGGATTACCCATGTTGACGTGCCCGCGGTGTCGACCCGACACTGCCAGCAGTTTGGACGCAGCCACAATGAACCCTTGACCGAACCACGATATATGTCGGAGAGGGGACTTTAGATTGATCGCAGATTCATGTAAAATCCTCCACTTCAAGCGCTCGACACCATCACAGTCGTTTTCCCATGGGCCATCTCGATTTGGCGCAGACTGCGGCGTGTTGAGTCACAACTTCTCGCGTGTTCCTCGGCGTCGTTGATGCGTTGGCGTCACCACAACGTAGCGGGTATCGCTGACACGAAATCTCCATTTTCCGGACTTGAGGCCTTCATCTTGTGGAAGAGTGCACAGCCGAACACAAGTAGCCGAGTCTGAACTCTATCGCTCCTACTCGATTCTTTTCACAGCGGAGCACCACGCTTTGCTATTGGTGCTTGGATTGCGTCCTTTGAAGCTCTTGGAATTCATTGTTGTCCGTTCGACCTTCGACATTCAAGCCTCCGTAAAAGCGATCGGGTGCCAAGATGTACGGCGTGGTGCCGACATATCCACTGCCCATATTCTTTTGTGCGATGAGTCCTCGCCCTTGAACCCGCTGGCAAAGCATATTATAGCTAGCTCCATTGCAACCCATGCTTCCTTTTTCTTGAGAGGGTTCGCGATGTGAAAGCGGATGTGCTTAGACTGGAACGCGATCGGGCATCACTACTGGATAGGTATTGTTCCCCTGAGCAACTTGCCTGTCTTCGAATCTCTATTGTTGAAGTTTTCATTATGTTCCGCACATGACATTGATGTTCGTGGCACTAATTGGTGTTCTTGTACATTTACAAGGTGGCGATGGTTTCCTATTAATAGGCGATCGGCGATCTCTTGGGGCGCTGGCACACCCAAAGCCGCTCGCCATGAGCTCGTTCGAGGCTCCTAAGCCCGCGCACTCCGGTCCGCGCGTGGCGGCGCTGGGCAAACGCCCGTCGCTCATGCACCGCAGCTCCGACCCCGAGTTCAGCGACGCCGAGCTCGACGGTACGAGCGTCTCGACTAGCAAAATGCATTTAATCTTTCGCGACAAAAGCTAATTAATTTCTGTTCTCTAGACGCCGTAATTATGGGCGAGAACGCCGTGTGGGCCAACCTGGTGGAGCCCATTTACGTCGAGAAGGACGTGGAGATCTTCCGCCCGACCCTAAAGGACTCGAGCCTGCCCGTGTACTACGCCAAAGGTTGGCTGCCGTTCTCGGCCGATACACTGTTCGACGCGCTCATGGATGCTCGATATCGCAAGTCCTGGGACAAAAACGTGCATCAGGTGCACGTGGTGGAGCACCAGCACGTGAGCGACGTCCTGTACTTCGCATTGAACCTGCCGTGGCCGCTGGCCAACCGGGACTACGTGTATCGACGCCGAGTCAAGTTCTACCCGGACCAAACGGCTTTCGTCGTGCTGTGCCAGGCCGCGCACCACGCCAATGCGCCGTCCAATGACGTCCGTGTGAGGGTGGAGACCTGCTCACTGCGATTGTGCATTCGCGGCGTTTCGAGCTCGAACAACGCCTGCGACTTCCACCTTGAGTACGAGGACGACACCAACTTCAGCATTCCAAACTATGTGGTGAACATGCTGCTACATACGATGATGCCTTCGTTCATGACGGAGCTGCGTAAGGCTTGCTCAGGATACGCCGACTACATCAAAACGTTGGACGACAATGGCGTGCAGAGCATACCATCCCAAGTTGTGCGTCATCGAAGTGCTGTCACGGCTGCTGCTTCAGTGACGGGCAGCGTAAGCTCCGTTGGGAGTAAGAGTGCGATCGGTGCTTCTGTGACTGAGGAGCGAAAGCCTACGAGAACGAGCCCGCGCCCGAGAAGCAGCTTGTTTTTCCGAAGCAAACGGCCAAAGAGGAAGCCTGGGCTTGTGCGCCGGGAAACGGACGAGCATAGCAGCATGAGCGACGATTGGGATGCGGACGAAGCTCCTCGCAGTGAGCCACCTACCACTCGAGATATCCGGCCGTCCTCCATATACAGGTCGCTTTCGACAGATGCTGAAAGCAACGGCCTAGGCTCTCACCTCAACCACTTGCCGTCCTCCAACAGCTTCAACTCGACGTTGCGACCCAATGGACCATCCTCGGTGTCTGAGTTTTCTCGTGCCAGTTCCGTGGCATCCGCTCGAACCGCCTCGCGAAGCGTAGATGGTCTATCCACAGTCTTGGATGATGACTTTGCCGTCACGTTTCATAAGCAGAAAATCGGTCTGCACTTGGAGACTGACCTCTTTTCGAACAAGGTGCTCGTAGCTTTCTGCGAGAAAGAAAGTGAAGCAGCGGGATGCCGCGAGCACATCGAACCAGGATTTCTCGTGACTTCCGTGAATGGCGTGTCAGTGAGCGACTTCAATTTTACAGACATCCTCGGTGAGATCCAGCAAGCGCCACGGTCACTCACGCTGGGGTTTACTCACCCAGACCGGGAGTCGTCTCTTCAATATCGGCGCTTCAAGGAGCCCCACAATGTGTTGAGATGCCTCGTGTCTCGAGACGAGAATGATTTGCTATGCGCGTTACGCCCACTGGATGAAGACGCGGCGGTGAGCGCTGTTCTCAAGTGCGACTTTGTTGCACCTACTGCCACACCTGCTCCTTCCAAAGCAAAGTTGACTGCTTGTAGCAGCAGTCCAACACTTTTGGTATCTCCGTCCTCGGAACACACAGCACCCACTCTACATCCTTCTGCGTCCTTGCCGCAGCCAGGCCCAGAACGGGTGCTCGTACCCGCGGGGTACTTAGTCTACGAGATTAATGATTCGTACGTGTTAGATGTGCCTTTTGCTGAAATTGCCCACTTGCTGCGTCGCAGTGGCGATGCTTGTGTGGTGACATTCAAAGCGGCTATGGCAGTTGTCGGCGGGAACAAGCGGCGCTCTTTAAAAGGCCGACACAAAATCTCCAGGCGGCTGTCGGGCGTGTTCAGGAGGAAGCGCAGAGTGTCCGACGCAAGCATCACAGCCAGTATGAGCTCAAGTTCGTCGCGAGAGTGGGGAAGCGGGAGGGGTCTATCGTCTCGACGTAGAACTGAAAGTTCTGACCATGAAGCAGCACAAGCTACTGATGCGAATGCGGACGCCTGTGGCTTGAAAGATTATTCCTCGGTCGTAGTCACAGCGGAAAACATGGACTGGGTGTGGCAACAGGTGCAGCTTCTGAAGGCGACGGAGCGCATTTTCTCTGCTGCCCTCCTGATTGATCGCCTCGAGGCTTTCTTGTCCGATACTGGCAGCGCCAACAAGATCATTGCAGCCGCTAAGACAAGGGTATTGCGGGCGATGCACGATGAGCTCGAGTTGCTTGAGCACATCAAAGAGCGGCGAGACCAAGGTGTAAAGGCTCTAAAGGAATTCAGTGATAAAGAGGGCGACGATGAATGGCAGTTCGGGCAGACAATGCTGGGTGTGACCACCTCCTGGAAACCCGACGAGGACGGCTCGGTATGGATCAAGTTGGAAGGTCTCGTTGACGGTGTGGACATATTTAACACCATATCTGTCATCCGCGAGGTGGATCTGTACAGCGTGTGGACTCCGTTTTGTGCACAATCGCTGCTGCTGCAAAGTATGGGCCATGTGGAGCTAGCGGCATATTTGGCTATCTCGTCTCCGTTTCTGCAGCGCGACGCCATCATTCGGGCGTTCGGTATCAATGCTGTCTATGAAAACCGCTGTCTTTTGCTGCTTGGAGGATCCGTGGACGTATCGTCGGTGGCAAGCTCTGTCCCGGTTCCTACGTTGCAAGGATGGAGCGCCGGGCGTATGGAGATTAAAGGGTTCCGCGCACTAATCGAGCCTCTCACACGAATGCAAGCTCGCGCGTGTATCGTGGCCAACATCGATCCGAAGTGTGCGATTCCAAAGCCTATGCTGAATTTCGGTATCAAGAAGATGGCTGGCATTCTGCTGTACCTTATCCGAAAGGAGGCCGAGAAGATTGAGCACGATCTCAACAAGCCGTCCGCGAGCGCCGCAAACGAGCATCTTCGTCGCATTAACAATGACCCAAGCGGCTTCTACACGTGGCTGAGGCCCATCGTCGACAAGTACTTCGTCGACCAACGCAACGGCGATCTGCCAGAACCCCTCTCTTTGACGACGGACACTTCAGGTGAATGGACGACGGATGCTGATGCTCCTCGCTCAAGCGGAAGTAAAAACACAAGAACTGGCAGTCCGCGCCTGGCAAAACGACGAAGCTCGACTCGGATCGCCGCGTTCCAGCGTCACGCCGTGAGCGCTGCATCCATCAACAACGCCGCCAACTCTGTCGAGATCCCTCCCACCTCTTCTAGCAAGTACTACTGGAGCGACTACCTGCACGACTTCACCATTTGGCCGTACCTACTGCTATTTATCTTCGCCAAGACGTCTGCGGGGCTACCTCTGCTGTACGCGTGCTTGCTCAAGTTCGTCTTCACCTGCACCTGCACGTGGCTCGCTGTGCCCGGCGCGTTCCCTCGAGCTACGCGGCAGTGGAAAAGAGCGCGCAACGACCTGGAGCCGCTGCGGCGGCAGTGTGTCGTGCTGGCCGCCATCTGCGACGTACTGAGCTCCTACGCACTGCGCGTCTGGGCCCGCTGGGTGCAGTGCTATCTCAGTGCTCTGATGCACGGCTCGGCCGCCACCGTGATCTGCTTTTCTCGTTCACCATCGGAAGTGCGCGAGTCCGAGCAGTTTGCGCTGCTGGCCTTCTGCTTTCTCTACGCCAGCGCCATCGTCGGCGTGCAAATAGCAGTCAACATCTAACTTGTCCATCTTGAAAATCAACGCCGAACGAACTTCGTACAGCAACAACTTCAACTTCAACTATATCGCACTTAAACGAACAATTTGTAGCGTACTTAAACGAGTACTTCTACCACACGACGATCCACACTACACTTAGCGGACTATTAGTGCCAGAAGTGCGGTGCTTATACATTGTCAACAAGATGGCCAAGGGCGAGTCGGCGCCCGCTTCGGGCTGGAAGCTCAGCCCCATGCGCTTCATGCAGATGGCGCTGGCCACGACCGTGCTCTTCTCCGTGGCCTACATGTACCAGTTCGTGAGTGTGAGCGTGTCGCTGCGCTCATCAGGTGACTCGGAGGACTCGGAAGGCGGTGGCCTCGTGCGCAACCGCGTGCTGGGCCACTCGGTGCTGCATCTGCAGGGCTTCGAGGCCGGCCACAAGTTTGTGAGCGAATACGACGTGGAGGCGCAGGGTCCCCTCTACATCCTCGTCATGAGCGACGTCGACGCGGACGGCAAGTACTGGTGCCCGGACTGCGAGCGCGCCAAGAAGCCCGTCATGGACGCCTTCAACCGTGCCCCGCGAGGCTCGAGACTCGTGGAGATCCGTGTGGGACCCGAGTCTTATTGGGCCGACTACATGAACGACTTTAGACAGAACCAGCTCTTCTATCTGGACCACATCCCCTCGCTCATGCGGTACGAGGGCGGCGGCAACTCGTCCACGATGCTCACCGAGTCCTTCTGCACGGACACGGCCTTGCTGGACTTTGTGTTCCGCGTCAACAAGCCCCTGGCGGGAGATCCCAACAAGAACAAGGTGCTGACCATGTACTCGCCCGAAGAGGTGATGAGTTACTTGGGCACGTACGACAACTCGTTTCCGCTCTTCCTCTTCTTCGTGTCTGGTTACCACGAGTTCAATGGACGTCTGTGGTGTCCGTACTGCGACCGCGCGGACGTGGCCGCGATGCACTACTACAACTACACGGCGCCCGACAACGCCGTCATGGTGCGCGTCATGGTCGCCGACACGTACAAGAAGTGGAAGAAGAAGAAGAACCCGTTCAAGCAGCCCGAGTTTCAGGAGAAGGTGGCCCCCGTGCGGGGCGTGCCGTTCCTGGGCTTCGTTAAGAAGGACCTGGCCGCCAACAAGATCAACGTGCACCAGTTCATGCCGGACTACCCGGAGCTCGGCAAGCTGCAGACTTTCTTCAAGAACAAGCCGCGCACGGCACGGCCCACGTAGATTCCAGCGGGCAAGTGACCCCGAGTCATTGGTACTGCAGCGGTCAAACATCGATTAATGCCCATACTAAAGAGATTGTTGAAGCGTGTCGGAGCAAGTTGCAAGGTCTTATTGCTGTTAGAAATATATCACAATCGTTTAGAAATACGCGTCAATTGCACAAATGGCTTCGAGCAGCAATACTCGGCGGGGCTCACATGGCGGCGTGAGCCTTTGGCTGCGACGCAACGTGTGGCTTGTGGCGGCAGCGACCTTTGTAGTCATCTACTGTGTCTTCATGGTGCGCACCACCATGTGGGCGCACGCGTTCCAAGAGCAGGAACAGGAGCAGAAATCCGGTCAAGTGGTCGGGGATGGCACCGCCATGCGCGAGGCGATGGCTGCGCTGAGGGATATGGGCGCGTTGAGAGCGGAGAACGCGCAGGAGGAGGCGGAAGAGCAGGCGGAGGAAGCGGCGGAGGACGGACGCGAGCAACTGGTGAAAGGGGGAGGAGAACAGGAGGCCGTGGGCGAGGAGGAGGTGCACAACGCACACACAGCAGCGACGACGGGGCCGCGACTCCGTACGGCCGAGGAGGAAGACACAGTGGCGTACGATGACAAAGTCCCGCTGGAAGATGCTGGAGAAATCCCGATGGTTGGGGCCACGGCGGAGGTTGAGAAGGAAACACCGATGACGGACCACAGGTGGACGGCGCTCGATGACTTGCCGATTGCTACAGAAAACACGGGACCTAAACCGGAGACAGCGTCGATGAAGAACAACAGCGGTCACTTGTGGACTGATGTGGACAAGCTACCCGTGGCCGGAGAAGGCATGAAGCCGCAAAGGCCACAAGTACCTGGTGCGATTGTTACAACTGATACAGGTGCTGCAACACAAGAGAAGCCGATTGCGTCGACATCGAGACGCTTTGACAAGTCACGACTCGTCTTGGAGACGCTGCAGCAGTCGAACAGCTCCATCCCGTTTGAGAAGCGACACCACACACTTTTCGGGTTCAACGCCACCATGGCATACTTGCAACTTTATACCAAGCCTGTTGGTTCACAGGAGCAGCTTTTCCTGTTCTTCACATGCAGCGACGACAAGGGCGGTCGAGATGACTGGAGTCCCGTGTGCACGGAAGCTCGCGAGAAGGTGTACGCTACGTTTGCCAAGTCACCTTCTACGAATCGCCTCGTGACGATTCACGCGGGACCACTCGAAGACTGGAAACATGGGAACGCTTTCACTGACGACAATGATCTTCGTCTCAAGGCCATTCCTACCATAATGCGATGGGATGGCGGTGCGCCCGGATCACTGCGCTCGACGTGGGGTGTACTAGTGGACAAGTCAGTCTTGTTCGAGCCGCTGCTGCGCTATCTCTTCCGCAACGCCGACGAACAGGACCAGCTACTGGCGAAGCCAGAAGTGGACACCAAGGAAATCGTGACGCTGAGGGGATACCCGCAGTATCGAACGTACATGGAAGCTTACGCTAAGAACGGAACGCCGTTCCCGCTCTTCATGATGATGGTGTCAGGCCGGTTCCAGCGCAACAACCGCCTTTGGTGTCCGTGGTGTCGACAGTCCGAGATGCCGGTGGAGTACGCATTCTACGCTTACGCGCCGCCCGATGCCAAGCTCGTCCTCGTGGAGACCTACGACAAGTACAGCGAGTGGCGGGATCCAGAGAACGAGTTCAAGAAGGACCCGCAGCTTGCGATGAAGGGCGTGCCATGGTTCTACCGCGTATACCCAGGTCCGCCTGGTCAACCACTTACATACCAGCGAGTCAAGCAAAAATTCTACATGCTTGAAGCATTGCAGCGCGTCTTCGAAGACTCTAGGTGAGCGACATGTTGTAACGTTAGCGGAGACTCTGGTGGACCAGATACTTAGAAATTGTAAAGGCGCAAATCAAAGCAGATGCCGATTGTGCGGTACGTGGCAGGCGAACCGAACACTTGCTCGTCAGCGCTCAAGGATGCCGCCGAAAGCGGGAGGACTGCGCCGTGCCGCCAGCAGCGCCCGGCGGCGGCGATGGGTGATGGTCGTGGGCGCCGTGTTCACGCTGTACTGCATGTTCCTCTTCCAGGTGCGTCTGTGGTCGGCCGCGAGTCACGCGGACCTGCGAGCCAACGTCATCAGCGCTGAAAGGGGTCCCGTGGTCATTGATCGACCGCCAGTTAAGCAGGACGAGGACTACCGGCGCGAAACGACAGAAGACCAAGAAGGCGACGTCGACATACAGGTTGGCAACATTTTTCAGACGGCGGAACCAACCCCTGCTGCCGGTACAGAGGAATCGGTCGTGAACAAGCAGCAAAATCTGCGTGGAGACCTACTGGCAACCCCAGGACCTATTATCGTTTCGACGCCGGAGCCCACTGCTGCACAAACCGTGACCCCAGTGCCAACGTTTGCAGCTCCAGGTATTCCAGTGTCAACTGCAGGAGCAGTTCCTTCTTTTTCGAGTCGTCACGACGTGGTGTCTGGATACGATGCTGCCATGGCGTATTTAGCAAACTACACGACACTCGAAGATTCCGATGAGAAGCTCTTCCTGTTTTTCGTGTGTGGCAACGGACAGGACCAGCAGACGACTTGGCGTCGGGTTTGTGTGGACGCTTCGGAGCTTGTGTACGATGTGTTCGCCAAGTCTCCGTCGCAGAACAGACTGCTGACTATTCACGCAGGGTCGAAGCAGGACTGGTCGGCACCAAACCCATTCTTCAAAGACAGCGATTTAAAGGTCAAGATGATCCCCGCACTCATGGAATGGCACGGAGGTTCCCCTGGGGCGAAGCGGGCCACGTCCGGTATGATCATTGAAGAGAGCTTACTGTACGAACCGCTGCTCCGATATCTGTTCGAGAACCAGGACGCTCCGGACCCGCTGCTCCTGCCGGAGAATACAGCATCAAAAGAGATCGTCTTGCTAAAGGGATACAAAAACTACCGCCACTACATCGACGCTATCGCTACTGGAGAAGACTCGTCGCTCACTCCTCCTGAAGGGCCGATGTTCGTCTTCCTGATTGCAGGCCGACTGGAAACCAACGACCGTCTCTGGTGTCCATACTGCCGGTACTCTGAGACTTCTGTCGAGTATGCATTTTACGCCTTTGCGCCTTCGGGCTCAAGGCTAGTGAAGGTGGAGACGGTGGACTCGTACGGGATGTGGAAGAACCCTGCGAACGAGTGGAAGCAAGACACGGCGCTGATGGTGCGTGGCGTGCCGTGGATGTACCGCGCGAACCTCGACACGGAAACGAAAAGTTTCACCTTCCAACGAGTGAGTGAGCGCTTCGACCACCCGGACGCGCTGCGAGGCATCTTCCAGGGCTGGAAGAACCCCGTTTAGCATAGACTTCAATAATGTAGTCGTGCCAATGCAGCAATTTAATGTAGCCATGTTGGTGTCGTTTCCAGGTGGTCGTAGTATTTCTAATGCCATAATCTATTTCTAAACGGCGGTCTCACACAAGTTCAGTCGCCACTCTCTGACGTACGAGCTCATGGCGTCGCCTCGCTACGGACGCGACCGGCTGCGGCCCCACCGCCGCGGCGCACCCGGCGGCAAACGCATCAACCTGTGGTACCTCATGGCCGGCGGCTTCTTGGTGCTGTACTTGCTCTTCCTGGTGCGCTGGCGCTTCGGCCACGTGTCGGACCTCGAGGGCTCTTCTCCCACCGAGCAGCTCAGCAACCTGCGCAAGGCCAGCAACCCCGTGCACGTGCAGAGTGACGATGCGCTGGACGTGGAGATCGCGGCGCAGATGGAGGAGCAGCGCAAAAGTGTGGAGCGCGCGCGTCAAATCCCCATCAAAGTGGTGCTCTCGACGACGGTCCCACCTACAGACGCTCCAGTGGCGACTACTGCTGCTGCTGTTGCTACAGACAGCCCCAGACAACTGGAGAAGATGGCGGCAGGGGAGGAGCTAGAAGGACGCGTGCCCGGGATGCCGGTACACCCGGAGGAAGAGTCGCAAATACAGGTTACGGAGGCCGCGGCAGCACCGGAACCGGAAGTGGCTATCGCCAATGCAGTTCCGGTCCAGATTAAGGAAGCCGCAGCAGCACCAGAACTTGAGGTGGCTGTCCCCAATGCAATACCGCAGCAGGTCGTCCCGGCTGAGGTGGCTACTACCAACGCTGTGCCGGTGGAGGTCAAGGTGGTCGCAGCGGCACCGGAGGTGGCCGTCACTAATGTAGTGCCGGTGCAGGTCGCGCCGGGGGTTGTTCCTTCTGCTACGAGGCAGCAGGAGGTCTCGGGATACCACGAGACGATGAGGTTCTTGGAGAACTACCAGCACAACCCCGACGAGTCGTTGTTCCTGTTTTTCATGTGCAGTGACGAGCAGTTCAAAGCGAATGATTGGTCGCAGGAGTGCGTGCAAGGCAAGAAACACGTGTACGACGTGTTCTCCAAGTCCCCGGGACGTAACCGATTGGTGACGGTGTTTGCAGGCTCGGAAAAGTACTGGAAACACCAAAACGACTTTTACAACGACGCGGACTTGCGCGTCAAGGGTTTGCCATGCTTGATGCAGTGGGAGGGACGCAACGGCAGGACGAGCGGAATGCTTGTGCAGAGATCGTTGTATGACGAGCCGTTTCTGCGATATCTGTTCAGGAACACAGACCAGCCCGACGTGCTTTTCCCTGCTGACGATCTGAAGAACAAGCAGATCATCACTGTCAATGGCTATGATGCCTACGTGGACGCTATGGTTCGGTACGAGCACGAGGAAAACCCGGTCCCCACGTTTTTGATGATGGTCTCAGGTCGATTCCGGAATAACAACCGGCCGTGGTGTCCGTACTGCCGATACTCCGAGTTGCCGCTCGAGTACGCTTTCTACCACTACGCTCCGAAGAACGCTCGAATGATTCGTGTAGAAGTCGCCGACTCGTATTCGGAGTGGAAAAAGCGAAACGACTTCACCCGCGACGAGAACCTGCAACTCAAGATCGTGCCACTGATGTTCGCGATCGAGCAAGCCCCCGCTGGAAGTCCAAACGGCACCAAATCGATCAACTTCACGCCACACAAGATTCGCTACGATGAGCTAGCTCCATTACGCCAGTTCTTCACAAGCTTCGCATAGATTCGTGATAGCACCAGGGTGTATATTGAGTTCTATAGAGCGCAACATTTTGCTTGTATTCTATCGTCATCCACGTCTAAGGGCTTCATCGCCTACCGCCTATGTAGTTGGCGTCCGACACTGCCCGATCATCTTGCTGTCGTCGTAACGAGAGTCTTTGCCTTGAAGACTCGGACATTTGGTCGACGATTCCACGCTCTCCGAGGAAACCGAGATACCTCGTGAAGGTGAGACCCAGAAACTCCTCGATCATTCGCAACGCAACACTGATCTCGCAAGCAGTGTCGTCTGGTAGTACTCGGACGTGTTGCCGAAGACTTCTAATAGTAACCAGACACATGCGTACGAACTCTTGAAATCTAACTTTGCGTTCATCAATCATTTCATCTTCGAGCGTGTCGAACGAAGAGCTGGAGAAGAGGTGCGAGCCCCACAAGTGCCGCGACGGAACGATGGTGTCCACGATCGAGGCCAACACATTTTCACAGATCGGGCAACGCGGCGCGCGACGGCGCTTGCCACGACTGAAATGTTTGATGAGCTGTTGGCGGAGAGCTCGGAACTCGGAGAAGCGGTGCACCACACGCCACTGCTGCTTGCTCAAGTGCACTTCAAGTTCGTAAAACACAACTCCGTCCTCGGGTCGCTCAATGTGCTGCCCGGTGACATGTGCCGATAAATAGTCCGAGTACTCGGCCTCTTCCCGAAAAAGTTGGATGTCCTCGCTGCTCTCTCGCAGCAGAACCGTGCTTGACCGGGCGGTTGCAGTCTGCTCTCCGGATGTAGTCCGTTGTCGTCTGGAGCTAGTTTCTGTGGTCGTGGAGCATCGTGTTGCCGTTGAAAACAATGAACCATAGGTATGTCTCCTTGCGCTGCTTCTGCTCGGGCCTTCGCCGCTTCGATCGCGGGATAGTAAGCTACGCGCTGACAAGTTGCAGCGCCATAGAAGTCTTGGGATCTTGCCAGTCCTCCCAGGCGCGGCCGATGCTCGGGTCTCGCGAGTTCGAGAAGGCGTCGGTAGTCCAAATGGGTCTGCAGGGAAAATGGACTGCCGCATCGCTTCTTCGACCGAGCTGCACGTGGACGCAGTCGATCGCATGGGTGAGCTGGCGAAGCAGGCCGCGTCGCTCAACCTCATGCCCGAAAAGAAAATGAAAAACTACCGGACAGTGCGGTTCGAACGCAGAATGAGAAGTGCCAGTGATGGAGGCTAGGCGAGCTTTTCAGCGAGGACAGGTCTTGGTTTCCGACGCCACGCTGGACTGTTGGGTACGCATCGCACTTTTTTTCGAGGATGCAAACATGGCTAACATCGGACGAGCGAACATCAAAGTGGGGATATGAATAGCGCCACTGGATCTCATATGCGCCACCAGCAGGGACGGATCGTGAAGTCTCTTTGTAACGAGGACAGAAAATAGCGTCGGCGTGGTCAGGCAAAGAACGCCTCTGCACTATGCGTGCCGACGTCGTGCACCGAGTCGCAGGGGCTTGTCCTCGTTCGCCTCGACTGCGAACTATCCCGCGCTTTCGACTGCGGTGATTCGAAACGGGCGCTCTGGAGTCATTTGGCTGCTCGTCCGGATTTTCGGCTGGTTTATCCTGGGAACGCGCAACTTTACACGTTGACGAACGTGGGCGTTGCTGTAGGCGTTGCTGTAGGCGTTGCCGACGCCATCGCAAGCGCGTGGTCAGCTCGACCTGCACGAATCAGCGCTTCTGGCCGATATCCACGTTCTTTCCCGCGTCCTGCGACCAATTGAGGCCAGCCAGGGAAACGGATCCCTTGGTGCTTGAGCAAGCATCTCGACGCGAAGTTGCTGGACGTGAGCGTGGATGGAAGAGCATATCCGCGCGTCCTCCACTGGCCATCTGTGGTGCGGATGGTGAGCTTGCCCACCCTCGATCTGAAGACCTACTGGCGAGTACTCGATGCATCCACTGATCGATCTGCAAAATGGAGAGCATTCACTGTTTCAAGGCAAGCGCAGTAGTAGCTACTGGCCAGCGACGCAATTGCCTTGCCGCATTGCAGCTCTAGAATCAAGCGCATCACGTCACATGGCTACACTCAGAACCCCGTCAAACACGATTCCCAACCGTTATATCGAATTGCAGAGCCACAGTCTCCGCTACCATCAGATCTGCCTTCAGGATGCGACGTCGATTTCTGCTGCCCCCAGTGCGGCACCCGCAGCTTTTGGGGCGATGGCAATCTAGTATTTCTGCGTCTTCGTCATCTTCCTCATGGCAGGATTGGCGTCAAGTCGTGGCGGACTTCCAGCGAAAGGCGACTGACACAAATGTGTCCTTGCTGCCCCGCGACGTCGAAAGCGTCGTGTGCGTGTGCACGCAGAATGACCGCACGCGAGAGGCGCTGGACGCGATCCACAGAGGCGAAAAGCGCGGCGTCACGGCTCCGTTGCAGTCGCACGTGCAAATTTGCTGCGCGTTGGCTCGAAAGGGCCAAGCAGATCGAGCGCTGGCTCGGATGCCACAACTGCGCAAACGCTTTGGCGAGCAGTTCCAATTAGCCTCAAAAAGCCACTCGAGTGTCTACGATCCGTTGCTGTCGGTGTTTAAATTGCAGGGCGATTGGCGGAGCACCCACGCTGCCATTGCACAGATGCACGAGCTAGGGGTGGCGCCTACGCTGCGTGCTTTTCGAGTGCTTATGCTGACGTCTGCTAAGGCGCGTCGAAAAGATACCTTGTTGACGACGGTGGCGTTCGTGGAGAAGAAGTTCCCTGGCGTTTGGACGGACGTGGCGACGCTTACTGCGATGTGCCAGGCGCTTTTGGGCGTCGACGAGCCGAATCGCGTGATGGAGCTCTACCGCAAGCTTGATGACGACTGGATCGACGAGCAAGCCAACACTCTGCTGTTTAACCAGTTCTTGCTCGCTGCAGTTCGAACGGGAGATACCAAGACTAACAAAGGAAAGAAGCGTGCGAGCCAGGACAGATCGTCGGATATGCAGATTGCCATGAACATTTTCGATCGGATGCAAGCAGCGCAAACTGCTGCTCCTGATGATTTCACATTTGCAACCTGCATGATGGAAGTGGGCAAGCGTGGCCAATGGGGATTAGTGCTCGACTTGTTTAACACCATGCTGGACACCCAGACTCGCGCACTAGCCGAGAAGGCGGCAAAACCAGTAATTAACGCGCTCTCTTGTTCGACCGTCATCCGGGCACTCCACAAGATACACGAAGCCAACCAACCCGAGAAACTGAAGTCTGTAGACCAAGAAAACGACACACAGTCTTCTCTTGACTCACCAAGGACATCGAAAAGCCAGCAATTCAAGCTGAAACAAGACTTGGCGGTCGTGCTCAAGCAGCTTGACTCGGTTGATCTTCGAAACATTGGCCATGCGTCGACGCTGATTGACACATTGGATGAGTTTAAGCTCTACACGGCAGCACGGCAGACCTTCAAGCGGGTCTTGGACGAAGGTATCATCCAGAAGACACCGTGGCGACTCAAGGACGGCTTTGAGATCGACTTGCACACATTCTCTCGTGGTGTTGCAAAATGCGCCGTTGTGTCTGCGTTCGAAGAAATCACGCGTTCCCAGCAGGGAGTGAGCGATGTGTCCCTCCCGGGCAACGCACCGTTGCAGGATCTCCGTATTATTACGGGTGTTGGAAAGCGCAGCGAAACATTCATGAAGCCGGTGCTAAAACATGAAATCACGGAGCTTCTCACCAAGTCGTGTCGGTCTCCACTGTGGCCGTCTTCGCACCCGACAAACCCCGGCGTCTTGCTCGTCCGCCATAATGCTCTTCGGAAGTGGCTCAAGAAAGGTGGCACTGTTCGATACTTTTGAGCGCGTCCGTAGATACAATTCTAAGCAAACAAACGTCTGCATGACAAGTACCTCTAGCTAGATAACCGGCCTATTCTGTCTTTTCAATGCTACTACTACCGCTGTACGTACAGGTATCCTGTGGGTCCGACACTTTTCGGATGGCGTTCGTAATAGCGACGAAGTACGTGTGGCTCTCGATTTCTAAGTTGCCCATGAAAGATGTATCGTCGTCGGCAGCGATGGGGAGCTTGTCGGCAGCCTCAATGAAAGTCATGGCGTCCAGCTCCTCGTAACTGAGTCCAGTTATCTCCACAAACTTGCGAATGCGGAAGTCACGCGGGATTTTGCCTACCGTCACCCCATCGGGGGACTCGACAGTGTCAGTGTCCACAACATCTGCGTTGAGCTCGGAGTCCGACGTCATACTACGGCGATTCCAGTTGGCAGAGCCGATGGTCAAGAACACGTCGTCGATGATCATGAGTTTGCTGTGGATGTAGATCTTTCGGTCTGGTTTGGTTGTGTAGAGCTTGAGTTTGTTTGGGTACTTCTCGCGAATGGGGTGAACCATTTGATACAGATATTTGATGTAGCCTGCGTTTGTGAACGGCCCTGTTTCCTCGTTTGCAATGACGATCAGTCGCTGGATCGTAGGCATCACTTCCATGATCGCGTCAAGCAGCTCTGGAACCAGAACGAAATATTGATCTTCGATGTAGATGAAGTTCTTTGCGTTCTTGATCGCCTTGATGTGAGCCTGGAACAAAGACGTCTCGCCGCGCGGAGCAAATTCCTTGTAGTGCTCGTACAAACAGCTGAAGGTCCGCACGATCTGGACACTCTGCTTACCAATACTCGCCGTAGTGTTGCTGCTGGCGTAGTCCAGTGGAGGCAGATGGTCGTACTTTGGGTTTTTGAAGTGGAGTAAATCGTCCTCAAGGCTTTGACACGGCAGGTAATCTGAGTTCCATCGGTCCAAGAAATTCGTGGCGACGTCTTTTGCTGCTGGTCCGTGGATGCGAATGTGGCCGTCCATCCAGCCTTTCTCTCGGAAAGTAATATGTCCCTCGTCACGGATCGCAGTAGCGTTGTGGTAGATGGTATCCCATCGGTCGTTAGCGAGATCAACTCCGCCCACGTATGCCACTGGCTGATCAACAGCATCCGACGAGCTTCCTGCAGCGATAACCATATTTTTCTGGTGGTGGGAAGACAAAGCTTTAGGAAGACGGTCGTCGAAGATGAACACCCCTTTCGCGCCGTTAAGTGAGGACGGTGGAATGCTGTTGATGGCATCGCGAGCCTTGACGATGTATGGTGTGTACCCAACTCCAATGTTCGTCCAGGCTAGAACGCTGACATTGCCTCCTCGATCCACGATACCAGTGAATACTTCCTTGAAGCCTGTGGTGGCACCTGTCGGGTCCACGTCAGGCTTAAGCGGGACGAGAGCTGCCAGCCACGCAGCAAGCATCACCCGGTCGTTTTCTTTGGTTGTGCTGAGGTCATCGTAAACCGCATTGAAGAATTCATCGGACACGGTGTAGGACGTCACCTTGTTACCTGTCGAGTAGACTGCCATGCCATCTCGTGGTATTCCACCTCGCGAGTCGGTGATCTCCTCTTCGGTGAGGAACCATTTCTCGGCATCCAGGATAGGCTGCCGGGGTTTGATGTCGGATCCGTCCGAGAGGTCTGCACTGCTGTTGCCACCATCCGTACTCGCGCTCGATGACTCTATGGTGCTACCTTGATCACTTGAGGTGTCGTCGAACAGAGACTTGAAGGAGAACGCCGTTGAAGGGTCCGACGTGAGCGCCAACGCAAAAACTAAGACCTCGAGAAGCATTACGCCTATCTCTCAGAGGTTTCAAAAAGTAGTAGGTCGATGTCGAGACTCTCGAGTCGAGGCGAGAGCTTTCAAGCGAGAGGATAACTTGGGATCCGCATGATAGCAATTTGGGATGTGAAAGTTGGGCTGATGATCTGAATGGGTTTTGCTGTAGCAGTTGCTTTGGTGCGAACATACCGTGCACCTCGCCCTCGGAGCGATACGATTGACATGTATTTCAGACCCGAACTCGTTAGCAGCGAGTTGAAAGTACACTTGCTAGTCTAATTTGAACAGTGTTGACAACAGTATTCAAGACTGCAAGAGCGGTAGGCTCCCAATGTCAATCTGAGCAGGTGCCTTCCTGTTGAGACGGTACCCTGACAAATGTTTTGCAGACTTCCCGAACATCTACGGCGGACTCTTATTTATCTTACACATAAAGCAGCCTCGCGCTGCATGTATTTCTTGAGAATGGCGACTCTCCGATCACACGTACTGTTTGTGATCTTGTTGTACCTCCAAAGTGCAAGCATTAAATGAAGGTCGATATCCCAAATGTCATCGAATGAGCCTCAGTCTTGCTGAGGTACCTCTACATGTAGTACATGTCATGTACTAATCAGGTAAACTGTTATGGCGAACCGCAGCAGTGCAAAAGACAAATCAAAAGACGTTGTTGCATTTCTGCTTCATTTAATTCCTACATCTGCGAGAAAAAGTCGATACATGTACGAACTGAATTCCAAGTCTGCAATTCTGTCATGCGTAGGCTTATCTAACGCTCTCTCACGCGGACTAAACAATGATTAAAACCAGCTTCGGGTACGCACTAGTCAATAAAAAACAGTGGTGAAGATACATGTAAATGCCCTCACGCAAGAACTGACACTCGGCAGATCACATTCGAATTTACATCGTCTTCCCAGTGCTGCTGCTCCCACTGTATGTGCATGTGTCCTGCGGGTCCGATACCTTTCGCATGGCATTCGTAATAGCGAAGAAGTATGCGTGATGCTGAATGTCGTTGTTGGCCAGGATCGTCGATTCATCAGCAACGGCAATAGGGAGCTGGTCCGCAGCCTCGACAAACGTCATAGCGTCCAGCTTTTTGTAGCTCAAGCCTGTCATCTCCACGAATTTGCGAATGCGAAAGTCGCGAGGCAGTTTGCCAACAGTGACGCCTTCTGGAGACTTGACTGTGTCCGTATCCACAACATCCGCCTGAAGTTCCGAGTCCGACGTCATGCTGCGGCGGTTCCAGTTGGCCGAGCCGATAGATAGGTACACGTCGTCCACGATCACGAGTTTGGTGTGAATCAAAATGTCGCGCTCTTTCTTGGTTGTGTAGATCTTGAACTTATTCGGATATTTTGATCGGATAGGCTGGACGCTCTCGTAGAAATACTTGATATAACCTGCGTTCGTAAACGGACTTGTTTGTGGGTTCGCCACGACAATCAGGCGCTGGATAGTCGGCATCACCTCCATGATCGCGTCCAGCAGCTCCGGTACGAGGACGAAATACTGGTCTTCGATGTAGATGAAGTTCTTTGCGTTCTTGATCGCCCTGATACGCGCCTGAAACAGCGAAGTTTCACCTCGGGGGGCGAACTCCTTGTAATGCTCGTACAAGCAGCTGAAGGTTCTCGTGATCTGCACGCTTTGCTTCCCCAAATTGGCCTTAGTGTTGCTGCTGGCGTAGTCCAGAGGCTCAATCTTGTCGTAGGTTGGGTTCTCAAAATCGAGCAGTGCATCGTCGAGCCCCTGACACGGCACATAGTCCGAGTTCCAGCGAGCTACGAAGTTGCTCGCGACATCCTTCGCGGCCGGGCCATGGATTCGGATGTGGCCGTCCATCCAGCCCTTCTCTCGGAAAGTAATGCCGGCAGCATCGCGGATAGCTGTGTTGTTGTGGTAGATGGTGTCCCATCGGTCGTTGGCAAGATCATATCCGCCCACGTATGCCACTGGCTGGTCGTTGGGGTCTGTGGAGCTGTTGGCGGCGATAACCATATTTTTCTGGTGGTGAGAAGCCAAGGCTTTGGGTAGGCGATCGTCGAAGATCAGTATTGCTTTTGCGCCGTTAAGTGAGGACGGTGGAATGCTGTTGATGGCATCGCGCGCCTTGGTGTTGTAAGGAGTGTAGCCAACCCCGATGTTGGCCCAGTTGAGGATGTTGACATGTCCTCCTCGCTCCACGACTCCAGCAAACACTTCCTTGACGCCGGTCTCGGCTCCTGTGGGGTCAACATCCGGTTTGAGCGGAACGAGGGCTGTCAGCCAAGCCGCAAGCAGTACCCGGTCGCCCTCCTCGGTGGCGCTGAGGTCCTCATACACTGCGTCGTAGAACTCGTTGGCCGCGGTGTAGGATGTCACCTTGTTGCCCGTCGTGTACACCGACATGTCGTCGCGAGGGATGCCACCTCGCGACTCCGTGATTTCCTCTTCGGTAAGGAACCACTTCTCGGCATCGAGGATAGGCTGCCGGGGCTTAATATCCGTTCCATCAGAGAGGTCAGCGTCACTGCCAGTCTGCGCTTCCGTACTCGATGAACTGTCTTTCGCCGAAGAACCGTTGTCGCCGTCAAACAACGTCGAGAATGAGAAGGCTGACCCAGGGGTCGGCGCCACCGCCAACGCGATCACGAAGGCAGCATGGACAATTAAAGTCGTGCGTTGGCTGGTCATCTCGAACTCGAAACGTGGAGTGCCGCGGGGAGGCGACAATTAAGTCGACGAGATACTGCCACTTCTACTCCCCCATTCAACCATCATCTGTCTGTCTACGACCCGCCAGGATAGCAAACCGAGATGTGATGTCCGTAGTTTCCGCTCGCATGGGCCCGTCCATGGGAGAGTAAGGTTCACCGTAAACCGGAATTCAGTTGAGCTGCAGGTATACAGTGCTACCCCCTCGTTATGCGCACCTCAATACTCCAATACCCCTTTATATCCGATAGTATGTGAAAGGAAAATGCTGCCAAAAGAGTGTTTTATTATTAATACCTCTTAAATCGCTTTGGTGAACGCACTGTGCATAACGAGGGATAGCACTGTACTGATTTGCGATTGTTTTTTACTATATTATAAATGCAATAGACGATGATTTATCATGAGTTGCTGACGGTTGTAACATGTGACGCTACGGTACGACCTCACTACCGTTACGGTAGTGAGGTCCACTTAAAAAAGCACTGACGTTCATCAAATGTGAGTCCTGAAAATTGGTGAGCCCGTTGCATTCGCGTTCAAGCACCAACGCACAAAGGAAGACAGGCAGAAAGAAAAGATGAGAAAATCGAGTTGAACTGTTCATCACTCAAATGAATTTATTGCGGTGAAAGACCCACTTCTCCATACTGAACTACCAAAGGCGGTAATGCCACTGTCGTAGTAAGCGGATGCGAGGAGCGTAGCTGTAGCAAACCCGAGCGGATTGTCCGCGAAGCAAGGTGGGTCCAGCAGTGAGCTCACTAGTGAGCGTTGCCGCGACTCGAAACAAGTTTTTGTAGAACAATATTTACACATTTAAAATAAGTATTTACAATATTGTTTACTTCCTTTGCCGGGGGATTCTGTACATGTAGTTGCAAGCAACACTGCTTCCGGCTGCAAAGCAAACATATGCACATCAAGACTGCATATGTTTGGGTATTTTCCAGATACTTTTAATTTTTTTATTTCTATTTTTAGGGAGGTCATAACCCAAATTAACAAATCACAGGCCGTGGTTTTTGGAGCGAATCCGTTCGTATACATGCATGACCTTATATTTTGGTATGAACACGTACATTTTCGTATGCCTGATGTATTCGCAGTCTTAGGAAGGTTTTTGTATTATCGAGGGCGTGATCCTGTTCTTCTATCATGAACCAACCTTGGTAGCTGTGCGTGGAATATCTTTTTTCTGCATTTCTAATGCTCCTTCCTAGGTTCCTACGAAGAAGCATACCGCACACCCACGATTTTGGCGCGAAAATGCTGCGAGAGCTTGGCTTCTGGTGCTCGGAGGAAGAGCTGTCGACGCAGGAATTGCTGGACGTTGGCCGGCCGAACCCAGTCTTGTTAGTGGACGATGCCTGGTTTGCCGAGTGCGATCCGAGCTTCATGGATAAAGTCGAGTGGTACCTCACCCAAGGGGCTTTCGTGGAGAGCCACGAGCTCGCCTACAGCTTATGCAGATTTTCAGACTGCTCGTTGGCCATGGAACAACCTCGAGTAATGGGAGCGTGCACTATGACCGACGGAATTTATTGCTGGCCAGAGGGATATTGGCACTACGTCAAGCACCACCACGTCAAGCCACCGCAGGAATTTCTAGACCACCTGCTGGAAAGATACGACACGATGGTTGAGATGACGGCTGAGAAGAGGTTGTGGCTATGGGACGAGTTGGAGCAAAAAGCAGTGGGTATGCCCAGAGCTATGCAGGAGTGGATCACCAACTACACAACCATCCAAGTCGATCCGTGATGGTTTCTCCACGAGAAAGACAGACGGTAAGCTACTGTAGCTAGAAGCGTCACACTATTGTTGCGTGAAAGCTGATGTGCGATAAATTAACCAGATTTCCCAGAATGGTTGCAAAGGCGACTTTGATAAATTGACCGAGTCGAAGAGAGTGCAGTCGAACGGACCGTCCTCAGCCGCGACTCGGAACGTGTGTTTTCTTTGTGGGGGCCTGGGAGGAGGACAATCTTCAGTACACACTCCTTGCTACCATTGCGGACCAAAAGAAATAAATGCTGATGCATTTGTGGCCAATTGTAACCCCGACGGACACCGCTTGGTCTGTTTTACCAGTCGATGACGTCACCCTTTCCGAAATGCCGAAGCAGCAGGGGCTCCCCGATCTTCGCTCGCGCAATAATACGCGCCATTCCCTGGACGCTTTCCTCAGGTTCGACAGCACCCCGAAAACTACTGTATGCAGTGTTCACATTTCCTGGATGCAGCAGCACACAACCAATTTTCTGAGGCTCCAAGTCAATCGCCAAACTCTTCGTGAACACGTTCAGTGCGCCCTTCGACGCACGCTGAGCATACGCCCCGCCAGAACTGTTGTCTGAAATACTGCCAATACGCGACGTGACTTGGGCTACAAACGCAGTACCTCTCGCGCCCACCGCCAGCTGTAGATTCGGCAACAAAGCTCTGGTCACGAGCAGCGGGCCCAAGGCGTTCACCTGGAACTGACGCATACAGTCTTCTGCCGTCGTATCAGCCAGGTTGTGTAATCCCGACGAACCAGCATTGTTAATCAACAAGTCAATTGGCACTCCAGTCAGCATCCTCGCCGCCTCTTGGATCGATTGTTGCTCCGCAACATCCAGCGGCATCAACCTCCACGGCATCGACACTCTCAACTACAGCACACAAATCAAATAGACACTAAATGACCCACACTATCAACCCCGTAAAAAATACACCACAAGATACCTCTTCTGCTTTTGCCACATCTCTCACCGTCGCGATGACATTCCATCCCTCATTCATATAGTGCCTCACAAAAGCCAGACCTATGCCTTGCCCCGCACCCGTCACCAAGACCACCTTCTTCATCGGTTCTACTACAATATCCGTCCCCCGTGCAGGGGTGACCGTCGGGGTTTCTGTGTGGACAATCTGTCTCCCTGGGGTATCTCTCGCCAGCGCCAAATGATCTGTCACATCTGTCACCGTCCTCTGCGGTTGTCCCTCATTATCCCCCAATGAATTGTCTTCCGTCCTCCTGCGCCGAAACTGTCTGAATCGGATCCCGTGCCTCGCCATGAAATTGGTCATCCAGCCCACCGACAACCCCAGCTTGGGACGTCTGTCCGCCGGCAGCTCCATGAGAATCTGCTGCGCCTTTTGTACCAATAGCTTGCGAGATAGCCGCACTTCTTCAGCCCCGCATTGGTCTACGAATCCCTTGAGCATCGTCTCCAGCTCGGGGCTCACGACGTCTCGGCCGCGTTTCGTGATTCCCTGCCGGTGCTTCTGCTCGATCTCCTCCGCCGCCTGAAGGACCTTCTTGACAGTGTTAGCGGACGGCGCGCGCTCCAGGTTGAACGCGGCTTTGGCCCATTGCGCCAGCTTCACCTGCGACAGCGCGGGGCTGCGGCGGTGCTTGGCGATCACCTCGTACTTCTCCTCGATGGTGAGCCACTTGCCCATACTCGAAAACTTTCAGGAATGGCGTCATTTATTTTTGTTTTTTTGGACCAATCGCGTGGAGTTTAAATGATAGAAAGTTGGATGTTGTGATGTTGACAGTTCGACATGTATAACAAATGTTGAAGATCCATGCACTCAACTATTACTACTACCAGCGATGCAGTCGTACTGCGGATCCGAGACCTCCCGCATTATGCCCGTGATAGCGATGAAGTATGAGTGATACTCGATATTGAGCTTGGCCAAAATCGTTGACTTCTTGCCAGCGGCAACCACAAACTGATCCGCGGCTTCAACAATAGTCATGCCATCCAGCTCGTCGTAGTTGAGCCCCGTCCACTCCATGAACTTACGAATACGGAAGTCTCGAGGTAATTTACCTACCGTTAGCCCCTCAGGAGACTTGATCGTGTCACCATCCACCACGTCTGCGTTGAGTTCCGAGTCGGCCGTCATGCTTCGACGGTTCCAGTTGGCCGAGCCGATGGACAAATACACATCGTCAATGATCACAAGTTTCGTGTGAATGAGAAGTTTGCGGTCTGCCTTAGACGTGTAGATCTGGAACTTGTTCGGGTACTTTGACCGAATAGGCTCGACGCTCTCGTACAGATACTTGATGTAGCCTGCGTTGGTGAAGGCGTTGGTCTGCTCTTTTGTGACGACAACAAGGCGTTGGATTCGTGGCATCACCTCCAGCAGTGCGTCACGTAGTTCTGGCACGAGAACGAAGTACTGATCTTCGACGTAGATGAAGTTCTTCGCGTTCTTGATGGCCTTGATGCGTGCATGGAACAGCGAGTTTTCGCCGCGTGGAGCAAATTCCTTGTAGTGGTCGTACTCGCAGCTGAGCGTCCGCGTGATTTGGATGCTTTGTTTGCCAAGTTTGGCGGTGGTGTTGCTGCTGCGATAGTTGGGCGGCGGGATATCGTGAAACACAGGGTTCTTGAAGTCAAGGACGTCATCTTCGAGGCCTTGGCACGGTAAATAATCCGAATTCCAGCGAGCTACGAAGTTATTTGCAACGTCTTTCGCTGCTGGGCCATGGATTCGGATGTGACCGTCAATCCATCCTTTATTCGTCTTGTAGGTGATCTTGCCTGCATCCCGAATCGCAGTGTTATTGTGGTAAATGGTATCCCATCGGTCGACAGCAAGATCCAGTCCCCCCACGTACGCCACTGGCTGATCAGCTTTACCGGAGGAAATGTCTGATGCGATGACCAGTGTTTTCTGATGGTGCGAGGCGATAAGATTCACGCGGTCGTCAAAAATGTATGTTGCTCGGGCTCCGTTGATCGGGGACGGCGAGATACTGTTGATGGCGTCTCGAGCCTTGATGTTGTAGGGCATGTATGAGCCAGCAATGCTCGCCCAGCCAAGGATGTTGACGTTTCCTCCTCTCTCCACGACTCCAGCGAACACTTCCTTGAAGCCCGTCTTGGCTCCTGTCGGGTCGACATCGGGCTTCAACGGAACGAGCGCAGCCAGCCACGCAGCAAGCATGACCCGGTCACCCTTCTCGGTCGTGCTGAGATCGTCGTAGACAGCATTGAAAAATTCATTCGCTACGGTGTAAGCTGTCACTGCGTTTCCTGTCGTGTAAACAGACAGATCTTCACGGGGAATGCCAGCTCGTGAGTCCGTGATTTCTTGCTCTGTAAGAAACCAATCCTGAGCATCCAGGAGCGGCTGTCGGGGTTTGATGCTGGAACCATCAGAAGCGCCTACGTCTCCACCCCCGTCTTCTGTGATACTGGACTTTGAACCATCTTCGTCGTCATCGCCGTCAAATAACGAGGAAAACGAGAAGGCCGATGAAGGAGCTGGTGCTATCGTTAATGTCAGCAAGAAAGCGATAAAGAACACTCTGCTGGAAGTTCTCATCTCGGAGTGGAGTGTGGTTGTCTACGGTTGGCCGTCTCGATCAACTGCAAAGACTGCCCCCGCGAAAGTAGATTGTATGGAGCTCATGATCATGATCATGAGCTGCATAATCCTCGTATTACACTTTTTCCCGTACCCTTTTGAGCCCGTAAACGTATGTAGGCAGGATTCCCTTCACGATGTGTACATGTAGTGGGTATGCAAAATTCTACCTTTTCAACTCGTGTCAACGGTGCACGTGTCTTGGGGGTCCGATACCTTTCGCATCGAGTCGGTGACGGCGACAAAATACGCGTGGTGCTCAATGACATTGTTGGCCAAGATTGTTGAGTCGTCCGTAGCAGCCGCTTCAAACTGGTCCGCAGCCTCGACAATAGTCATGCCATCCAGCTCGTCGTAGCTGAGCCCCGTCCACTCCATGAACTTACGAATGCGGAAGTCTCGAGGCAATTTACCTACCGTTAGCCCCTCAGGAGACTTGATCGTGTCGCCATCCACCACGTCTGCGTTGAGTTCTGTGTCGGCCGTCATGCTTCGACGGTTCCAGTTGGCCGAGCCGATGGACAAATACACATCGTCGATGATGACAAATTTGCTGTGGATACAGAGGTCTAGCTTTGCCTTGGTCGTGTAGAGCTTGAACTTGTTCGGGTACTTTGACCGAATAGGATCGACGTTTTGGTACAGATACTTGATGTAGCCTGCGTTTGTGAAGCCGTTTGTTTCTTCTTTCGTGACAACAATGAGGCGCTGGATCCGCGGCATCACTTCCATGAGTGCTTCCAGCAGTTCCGGCATGTACACGAAGTACTGATCCTCGATATAGATGAAGTTCTTCGCATTCCTGATAGCTTTAAGACGTGCTTGGAACAGCGAGGTTTCTCCTTTGGGCGCGAACTCCTTGTAGTGTTCGTACTTGCAGCTGAATACCCGTGTGATCTGAATGCTCTGGTTGCCTAGATTAGCCGTGGTGTTGCTACTAGCATAGTCCAGTGGTGGGAGAGCATCGTACGGAGGGTTGTTGAAGTCGAGCAGGTGCTCTTTTAAATTCTGGCACGGCAAGAACTTGGAGTTCCAACGGGCCAAAAAGTTGCTCGCAACGTCCTTCGCTGCCGGACCGTGAATCCGAATATGGCCGTCCACCCAGCCTTTTTGCTGGTACGTGATGTGACCTGCGTCTCGAATTGCAGTGTTGTTGTGGTAAATAGTGTCCCATCGATCGTTGGCGAGGTCGATTCCTCCTACGTATGCCACAGGCTGCTCATCAGCATTCGACGAGCTGCTCGCAGCAATAACCATGTTTTTCTGGTGCTGGGAAGAGATGAGCTTGACGCGGTCGTCGAAAATATAGGTTGCTCGAGCTCCGTTAATCGCAGATGGTGGAAGGTTGTTGATGGCATCGCGAGCCTTGATGTTGTAGGGCATGTATCCGCCTGCGATGTTGGCCCAACCCAGAATACTCACGTTCCCTCCCCGCTCTACGATGCCAGCAAACACTTCCTTGAAACCGGTTTTGGCTCCTGTGGGGTCAATGTCGGGCTTGAGCGGAATCAGGGCTGTTGTCCAGGCGTTCAACAAGACGCGGTCGCCTTCTTTAGTTGTGCTGAGATCGTCGTACACCGCGTCAAAGTATTCGTTGGACACTGTGTAGGACGTCACTTTGTTGCCTGTCGTGTAAACCGACATATCGCTGCGCGGGATGCCGCCTCGTGAGTCCGTGATCTCTTGTTCTGTGAGGAACCAGTCTTTCGGGTCCAGAAGTGGCTGCCGTGGAGTGATGTCTGAACCATTGGAAAGATCAGCACTGCCGCTGGAACTGGGAGTTGATGAGTGCTCAAACAGCGACTTGAACGATAACGCAGAGGAAGGAGCTGTCGATACTGCCAACGTGAAAACTAGGGCGACGAGCAGCATCTTGAGCACGTCCGTCGGCTGCGAGGATGAAAACGAACTGATGGGGGCAGTCTGCAGGCAAGTGCGATTAGTTTTCGAGAGCTTGAACCACGAGCGAGTAGCGCAAGAAGGATACCTTTGATCATGATCGCGTTTTGTGATGGGGTGTGCATTTTTTTCACGTGTGTTTTTGCAGGTGTCACGTGGATTGATAGATCTACCCTTCAGTGATTGAGGGTTTATTTATCACGTGGATTGAGGTTTTCACGTGCGGTCTGCAGCAAATACTAACTTGCTACAGCTAGATTTTCTATCAACTGTCCATATGCGCGAAGGTGTTCACGTCACTTCGTACTATAAAGCACTAAGCGATACAAATGTTTGGACGCCATCTCACTCATCAGTAAATCTGAAGAATTTGAGTGTACAGCTTAACGACTATAGCTGGTGTTTCATTTGATATTGCTTGTCATAACTTTAAAGGACTCGTGCAGCTGTGATTCTTAAAAGGCGTGGCGTATTATCAATGGCCGATCGATTTCTACGAAGACGAGAACATCACGGTTGAGCTATAAGACATTCAAGAGCTTATAGAGATGCTTAACTACACGCATTACCCAGGTTACGCCATTGTCTCAATTACCCAGCTACTGCAAGCACGCAGGCAACAGTATTTATTAATAATACATTTCCTTTTAAGTGGAGCTGAGCACACGTGAAAAACTGGCGCCCATACGTGAAGATCACCGCATGCGTGATTTCCTACAAGGTTTTCACGTGTACATTGAAATCTCTTACCACACGTGAAAACCCTTCAAAACACGCGTGAAAAATTGCCCCCCTTTTGTGATGAGTTTTCATGACGGCCTGGCATGGAAGTAGCCAGGACTGTGTGTTTTTTTCGTTCTAAAGTTTGTTTGAGTAGCCAGGAGATGATGTTCAGATTTGGTTCTCTCCGAGCAGTTGGTATCACGCTCCTGTATCCACAATATGAATTTACAGTAATATTACCGGTACGGGAAAATCGAGGCTATCGCGGTTCGCTTCCCTCGCGATATGGAGATAAAACCTCCTGGCGAATACAATGCGTGGCTCGCTGTGGAACTCGCCGTCGCACCTTGGCTGTATGCTGTACCACATATCTGTGGTACAACTCGGTATGGACAACAAGCATTAATACATGCATTTATGTTGAGCTGCACGGATGCAATTAAGATTAATGGGATTTCACAAAATGTCACGAATACCGGCGCTTGAACGGAGCAAACCGTTCGTATTATTAATAATACTGCTGACAATCATGCAGTTGGTCACCTTCATTGCGCTCGACTAAAGCACAGACTGTTACTGGTACTGAAGTACTTCGAAGTACTTCACATTTCAAACGAAGACAAACCTGTTTATCAAAATAGACTCCAAACCTCCAGAGTTCTGCAATCTTCTTGGAAATATTCAAACTCGCCCAGCCATCAGTTGTTGTTGGCGCAAACGTCTTGGGGGTCCACTTGCTGGCGGATGAGGTCGGTAAATGCGACATAGTATACTTTATAGTCGATCTCCAAATGCTGCAGTATGGTCGATGCATTCGTGGCGGCAGCTTCGAACGCAGCAAATGCTTCAGTCAAAGTCATGGCATCCAACTCTTCGTAACGCAATCCCGTCATTTCCTGGAACTTGCGAATGCGAAAGTCTCGAGGCAGTTTGCCTACCGTAACGCCGTCAGGGGACTCAACTGTGTCCTGATCCACGATATCAACGTTGAACTCCGAGTCGGAAGTCATACCTCGTCGATTCCAGTTGGCTGACCCGACGGACAAATACGCGTCGTCGACGATCACGAACTTGCTGTGAACGTACAAGTTCAGGACTTCTTTTGTCACGTAGATTTTGAACTTGGTCGGGTATTTCTTTCGGATCGGCTCAACCATGTCGTACAAATACTTCGGGTACCCCGTCAACTTGTACACACCGTTTTGAGGGTTTACCACAACGATTAAGCGTTGGATCTTCGGCATCACTTCCATGATCGCGTCAAGGAGCTCTGGGACGTAGATGAAATACTGGTCCTCGATGTAGATGTAATTCCTTGCGTTCTTGATGGCTTTGATGCGCGCCTGGAACAGCGAGTTCTCACCTTTTGGGGCAAATTCCTTGTAGTGCTCGTACTCACAGCTGAAAGTTCGCGTGATCTGGATACTCTGCTTACCCAAGCTCGAGGTCGTGTTGCTGCTGGCGTAGTCTAGCGGGGGGAGGCCTTTGTACGGCGGATTTTTGTAGGCGAGCAGATCGTCGTCAAGTCCGCGACACGGAAGGTATTTCGAGTTCCATCGTGCTAGGAAGTTGGCTGCCACATCTTTCGCTGCGGGGCCGTGGATCCGCACATGTGCATCGACCCAGCCTTTACGTTCATACGTGATGCCAGCTGCATCCCGGATAGCGCTGTTGTTGTGGTAAATAGTGTCCCAACGGTCATTGGTGAAGTCAAGTCCACCCACATACGCTATGGGCTGGTCATTCTTCGAGGTTGAACGGTTTGCTGCGATGATCAGCCCCTTTTGGTGGTGCGAAGATGTCATTGTACGCACCCGATCGTCGAAAATGTATATCGCTTTCGCACCATTAACTGGGGACGCAGGGAGATCGTTGATGGCGTCGCGAGCCTTGATGTTGATTTTGCGGTGCAAAATGTTGGCCCAGCCGAGGATGTTGAAGCTCCCTCCTCGCTGCACAACACCAGCGACAACTTCACTGAAACCCGTCTTGGCACCCGTAGGATCAACATCAGGCTTTAGCGGTACAAGACTCACTTCCCAAGCAGAAAGCAAAATGCGATCGCCCTCTTTCGTAGCAATGAAATCGTCGTAGGTCGCGTCGTAGAATTCGTTCGTCACCGTAAGAGGCGTCACCGCATTACCAGTTGTGTAAACCGACAGGTCACTGCGAGGTACACCGCCTCGAGAGTCCGTGATGTCCTGCTCCGTTAGAAACCAATCCGTTGCTTTGAGAAGAGGTTGCTGTACTTTGGCGTCCTGGACTGTGTCAGCGTCAGTTGCTACCGAGGCTGAAGCTGAAGAACCACCGTCGTCGCCATCAAACAAAGAAGCGAAGGAGAAGGCTGAAGCTGGGGTCAGCGCCACTGCGAGTACGCAGGTCAATACCAACGCTGGTGCCGTCAGACCGCGACCACTTACCTTTCGATGCAGCATCTGACCCAGCGCGAAAATGACCAGTAGGGCATCGCAGCAATTTACAGGAGGACTGTGATGGCCGAATAACAGCAGGGGAACGACAGAGATGCCAGTTGGGATGGGAAAACACACCAAGATCCTGGTAGGCGCTGGATGGTAATCGAGGGTAGTCAATGTATCCAGAAAGCAACGTGCGTACCGTAATGAGCGTCAACCTGCAATGTCCTATGTATACCAATTTAAGCAGGTCAACAAAGTTTAGCTGAGGAGACCTAAGACAAATTTCTACACTGCCCAAATCAATTCTATTCTGTATTAAAAGGCTATCGGTTTATTGTACTGACACATATTACTGTACTGCGATTACTCAGTACCGCGGATTGCCCGTTCGAGCGTTCCACTAGAACGGGTAATCCGCTGTGTTGCAGTGCACGATTTTGCTGCTCGCCGATCCGCTGGAACCGTGGTGTGCAGTACGCTCCCAAAAGGAGGGTACATGTACTGCTCGACGGGGAATTTGCATCGTCGATGAACTTCACATGCCACAACGGCTGTAGGACTAACTACAGATAAGTTTTCATTTCATGGTTCAATCAGATGGGCAAGTGTCCTGGGGATCCGAAACCTGTCGAATGATGTCGGTGATCGCGATGTAGTACGCATGATACTCGACTTTCAAATGTTGCAGTATGCTCACCTTGTCGGAAGCTTGTGCAGCGGCCTCGAACTTGTCGGCACTTTCACTAAATGTCATGGCGTCCAGCTCGTCGTAGCTCAACCCCGTCATCTCCTGGAACTTGCGGATACGAAAGTCCCGAGCCATTTTCTTTACAGTGACACCGTCAGGCGACTCCACCGTGCCACCATCAATGACATTTGCAGCAATCTCCGAGTCGGACGTCATACTGCGGCGATTCCAGTTGGCCGACCCCACTGACAAGAATACGTCGTCAACGATGAGTAGCTTGCTGTGAACACAAATCTCTCGCTCCGTCTTCGTCGTGTAGAGATTGAATTTGTTCGGGAAGGCCTCGAGGAGGGGCGTAACCATCTCGTAGCTGTACTTGACGTACCCTCCGGTGCCGAAAACCTTGGTCTGAGGGTTTGTAACCACGATCAGTCTCTGGATTGTCGGCAAAACCTCCAACAGTGCGTCCAGCAACTCCGGCACGAGGATGAAATACTGGTCCTCGATGTAAATGAAGTTCTTCGCGTTCTTGATGGCTTTGAGGTGGGCTTTGAAGATCGAGTTCTCACCGTGCGGGGCAAACTCATTGTGGCTGTACTCACAGCTGAAAGTCCGCACGATCTGTACGCTCTGATTACCGAGGTTGGAGCTAGAGTTGCTGCTCGCGTAGTCCAGCAACGGCAAATTTTCGTACGGCGGGTTTGCGTAGTCAAGCAGATCATCGTCAAGGTCTTGACAGGGCAAGTGTTTCGAATTCCATCGAGCCAAAAAGTTGTTGGCCACGTCTTTCGCGGCAGGTCCATGGATACGAAGGTGGCTGTCATCCCAGCCTTTGTAGCCGTTCGAGACGTTGGCTGCGTCGCGAATTGCCGATGCATTGTGGTGCATGGTATCCCATCGACCTGTGGTGAAGTCCATTCCGCCCACATATGCCACCGGTTGCTCTTCGCTGTCTGAGGAGCTGTTGGCTGCGATGACCAACGTTTTCTGGTGGTGGGATGATAATGGGTAGGGGAGGCGGTCGTCCAAAATCATCACCGCTTTCGCCCCGTTAACTGATGATTCTGCAATCTCGTTGATGGTCTTGCGAATGTCGATCACTTTGCTGCGATGCTGAATACTGGCCCAACCGAGGATGTTGACACTCCCCCCTCGCTTTACGACATCAGCCATGACTTTGTCGAAGCGAGTCTTCGAACCTGTCGGGTCCACGTCAGGCTTCAGCGGAACCAGGGCGACAACCCAAGCTGCAAGCAGAACACGTTCGCCTTCCTTCGTCGACGCAAGGTCGTCGTAGGCTGCATTGAAAAAATCATTCGGCGCCGTGAAGGAGGTCACCGCGTTGCCTGTCGAGTACGTGGCCATATCACTCCTAGGCACACCACCCCGCGAATCAGTCATTTCCTGCTCCGTTAGGAACCAGTCTGCGGCATCCAAAAGAGGTTGTCGTGCCGGCACGTTCAGGTTGTCTTGGTTTGCTTTGTTAGAGCTCGTGTCATCAGCAGAGTCGTCGTCATTGCCAAACAACGACGAGAACGAGAAGGCCGACGTAGGAACCGGGGCCAATGCTTGTATCCAGCAGGTCAAGGCGAGGGCCAGAATCGCGCTTCTGCGAGTGCGTACCATATTGGCTGGAAAAACTTGGACTGAGAGGAGACGGAAGCATGGGCAAGATTACGACAACCAGGGGGGTCGCCCGGACACCACGATTCTAGTGGACTAGTGGACACATGATGATAACACGGAGATGTGAGGTGTTGTGCATTGAACAGTGTGTAAGTGCACTTGCCCTCTTGGGAAGTTGAACTCGCTCGAGAAGTTGTAGCGGATGTGAAGGCTGGAATCCTGCCAGGTGAAAAAGCGAGAGTGCTGCCGTTAACCAGCAAAGAAAGCTTCCTGAGCTGGTTGCTTTGACAGGATAGAGTATCTACCGCTTGCAGGCTGGAAAGTGATATCTACCCCACTCTGTGATATCGTAAGTTACGTTATGAATCGTAACGTACACTGCTCGAGAATTGAGATCCACGTGGCCTGCACGATCACCCGATCCGATAAGAAGTGGTGCAAAAAAATCCACAATGTTTCTGACAGCCTTTCATTGCCAATTTTTCTCTTTCTGCATTGCCAGCTTCTTTGTAGATCGTGATCTGTTCTTGGATTACTGTCTACGTGTCCAAAACTCCACGTCTTTCTGAGCCTTGGCAAGGACCTGAGCCGTACATGCCAATGGCGAGCGCACAGTCATCTCATAAACACAGGTGGAGGGCTCATCCACACTCAAAATCTCGTTTTCCTCGCCACAGTTAAGATATACAAACACGGACCTGTACACGCATACAAAATGTGTCAGTCCTAAACTTAATAGCAATTACCAGTCAAACCACCATCATACCTTTCCGGGCCCTTGTAGCACCTTTGACCCTTTGAGTATCGCATCTTCGTGTGATCTATTTCGCCCTCATTCGAAGAATCATTGGTCTCATCGACTGCCCAGCCATCCCACTTGCCAAGCCTCGTTCGGTCTTGCTTGACTTCACCAAAGGCGCAGAATTTGTACTCATACTTCTGCTTAACATAATCAGTAACACTCAACTGAGCAAAACATTTTTCAGCACAGTCTGTAAAGCACAACGAACCTCAATGCGCTTCTCGATACACTTATCTTTCAAAGAAAAGTAAGCGCGGTCTGGGCCATAGTCCATTTTGGCAGCTTCACGCTTTTCGTTTCTCTCTTTCTCCAACTTGGTGATGTCCGTATCGATTTCATGCAATACCTTGCGCAACGATTCCGCTACAGGGAGTTTTACCTCCTCATCCAGCTTTGGGCTTCACAAATGCAGAATATATCATCAGCAAGGGCTTACAGTCCAGTAGCGAACAATAAGCAACTTACAATAAATACTGATACGCATAGATAGGTGCGTCCCAGACAACTCGAGCACCCCACATCACCGAGCTGTACGAATCATACACACTGCCTCCGCCGAGTTGACGGAACCAAATCGAACGTGATGGAGATGGAAAGTCCGGCAGCTTGGCGATGGCAGAGCCCGCAACCTCAGGAGTTGACAGGACTCCCCACAGTGTTCTTGGAGAAAACAAAACCAACTCCACTAAACCGCGGACAGGGGAAATGACGATACCTTTTTCGCAGAAAGTTGCTGCAGTTAGAATTTATAGTAAACACATAGCCCATTACATTTGATGCACTCGTACCAATGACTCGCAGACCGTACAGCCCAATCTTCTTCCTTCCTTCAGCCCCACCATTAAAAAGAGGCCCAAGGAAATCTTCGCGCCGCATTTGCTCCGCCGTACGCGGCACTCTTCTGCAACAAACATATTTTAGTCAGCTTCAAGAACCTAACCGATGGGTATACAGAGAAAAGCGCGCACAACTTCTTGGTGGGGGATTGCTTGCTGTGATCCAAGCGCAGGTAGTCTGCGAGTGAAATCCGGGTGCCGTCCGGCAACTCAATCAAGCTCTTGACAGTCGCTCTCCTCGAATCCAGAACCTCTGATGCACGTTCGTCTTCTTGCGAATCCACCGGAACCTCGTCGTCCGCCACTCGAATGGCATCAAGACCTTCGAACTCCAACGCCTCAACGGCCTCTCTCTCCGCTGCATCTGAAAACTGCTGCTTGCCGGACTCCCCACTCTCCACAGCACTGTGTCCCTCCACGTGCTTCTGCCTCGCCACCTCCATACGATACTTCTTCTCCCTCAGCTCCTCACGGTCCTTGTGCACCGTCACTCTCTCCTTCAGCAATACCAACTTCTTCAGCTCCTTCTCCGTCGTCGTCTCCGCCTGCTCTTCACCGTGGAAAAAGTTCGCAACTTCCCCGTCGATCGCCGCTTGTCGTTTTCCAAACCCAATTGTCACAACTTCCAGTCTCTGCTCCGCCTCCTGTTGGAAGCTCTCGGCCGCTGTCGCACACGTGCTCGGACACGGCGATCCACCTCCAAATTCTTCGTCCGACCCGTCACAGCAGTCGCAAATCCCGTCATGGACCCGTGACGTATGAATCTACAAAACAACCAACATTTTAGTATGTCTACCTTAAAAACTCATGACACCTTCACTGCTTCTCACTTTTCCTGGGAAAAACCCGTCATTTTCACAGTAGAATTCACTGCTGATGAGGTGCGAGCAGGCGGCGGTGCCCGGTTCGTCCTGGCCATCGTCGCAGTCGCAAAAGTCATCGTTCACGCGCCGGATTGGCAGATCTGTGGCTTTCCCGCCCACAACGCACGAGAACTCGCTGGCAAGGAACTTTCCCTGGTCGGCCGGAGCGACGCCACGGATCTTCACAAAGGAGGATCCTCTGGAGGCCGCAGGGAGAAGGCTCAAGAGCAGCAAAGTATGCACCACGCGCGTCATACTGATCTCTGATTGAAAAGTGAAGTGAGGGAGGAGGGGATTGGCTGATAATATTTATTTTCAACCAATGCGAAGGCGTTTTCAAGTTGAAGACGATGGAGATGGGCGAGGAGGACGCTAGTCGTCCTCTTCGTGGTACATGTATTCGTCGTAGTCTTGTTCGTCTTCGCGTTTGCGGGCGTTGGGCTGCGTGCACATTGTGGCGCCCACGGCTTTGAACTTGGACATTTTGAAAGGCTCCGAGTGCTGGACCCTCGGATAGTTGCGGATGTCTTTGGCCACAGAGCTGTTGGTCTCTCGAGGCAACGGGAGTTTCTGAGAGGCGATCAAGCAGATTATGTTAGAACGATGCCATGCGTTGTAGTACAGTCACAGTTGGTGACGTACTCCTTTGGTCGTCATGGTACTCAAGTCCGGGTAGTCGGCGTTGTCGTTGCTGAATGACGTGTAGCGCGCTTGCACCAGGCCCCAAATGTCTTCGGACGCCCTGCAGTGCACCAATCACCCGTAAGATAAAGCCAACTGAAACCAACTTGCAGGGTCCATAAACTCACTTTGACTTGATGCCGTAGATCGTGTCGTTCGTGGGGACGAAGCCGCCTTTGCATTTCGCCGCGGGCTTCACCACGATGTCTGGATGCTCGTTTGCGAACTTGCGTGCTTCGCCTGCGCTGATGTAGCTGCAGAAAGAAAGGTCATGTGAGTTCATTGCATTGGGCTTGGAGAGCGCATTGCCCGCGTCACACGCACCCGTTCACGATCGCCTGGCGGTTGGTCTCAATGAAGCTGCGTCCGGTCTTGGCCGGAGGAGACGGCACCGCCTGCACCCACTTGCCAATCACTTGCCCCGCGTTCTCCGGATCACGCTGAATCTCGTAGCCGTAGACGTGCTTCGGGTCCTTCGCGTCCGGCAAGTCGTACGTCGTGCGGCGCACAGTGCCCACGGTGCTCTTGATCATCGTCCGGCGCAGGTTCTGCGGGTGGTGCTCTTTCGCCATCGTTTTCTTCTCAATCAACAGCACGCCGTACAACTTTTATCCAAATGTACGATCAGATCAGGAAACAGCGTAGCCTGTCACCACCCCGCTAAAACCAGCGCAAGACAAGGACTGCAAGAATAGCTCGCCGCCCAAAAAAAGCAGCTTCAAATGTAAATGTAGCCATGCCTACCAAAAATAGCCATCTGTCTGTTAACCTGTGTACGCCACACAACCATATATAAACTGTGCTCCAGTCGTTCCTCAACGGCTCAATTGCCGACTGGCTGGTCAAGAAGTGATACACTCGAGCGCTAGCAAAGCAGCTCCCCACCTCCCACCACCTACCGTCCACGAGCAACAGCATGAACAAGAAGATTGCGGCGCAGCTAGAGAAGCTGCAGGGCGACGAATGGGACTCGGACAGCGACAGCGAAGCAGCGCCGGCGTCGGCATCCTTCGCGCCCAGCAATGACCTCGTGACGCTTCCGACGGCCGCTGAGGCCGCTGCCAGCGCCTCCGTGGCCGGTAGCAAGAAACGCAAGAGCAAGATGCAGCGCAAGAAGGAGGCGGCCGTGCTGGCCCAACAGCACAAGGCCGAGAAGGCCAAGAACCAGCCGTCCAACGTTATTTATCTCGGCCGCATCCCGCACGGCTTCTACGAGAAGCAGATGATGGGGTTCTTCAAGCAGTTCGGCGTCGTGCGGCGTGTGCGGCTCTCGCGCAACAAGCGCACGGGTAACTCGAAGCACTACGCCTTCATCCAGTTCGACGAGCCCGAAGTGGCACAGGTCGTGGCCACCACCATGAACAAGTACCGACTGTTCGACCACACGCTCTCGTGCCACGTCGTACCCGCGCACGCCGTGCACGAGCGCATGTTCGTGGGCGCCAACAAGGACTTCAAGCCGCTCCCCCGACAGGCTATCAATCGTAACCGCCACAACGCCGAGAAGACGTACGAGCAGACGGTCGTGAACAACAAGCGTCTCGTGACTAAGGAGCGTCAGAAACGCAAAGTACTCCAGGCGCTGGGCATCGACTACGAATTCCCCGGCTACGAGGCGCAGGTGCCTGCCAAGAAGCAGCATATCGCCTTCACATAAGCGCAGAGATGACACGCAGACGGAATGCACAAAAGGCGACGTTCGCCTCCTTTTGGTGTGTATGCCGATCTACCAACTTTCATTGCTTGCATTTTCTTCTAAAACCGCGGTTAATAGATTGTACTTCCTGTCCACAGGACTGGTGTAGAAGTGCATTATCCACGTAGTGATCGTCGAACCTTCCCAGAGTTTGTCCAACCGGCTATCCCGCTCTTGTGAAAATTGTATCCTGTACGCTGTACATGTACCCAGTCTGGCAACGGAGCCTATCCGTCTCAATGAGGCTCTCACGTGTTTCCCAGCAGTATTACATGTGCATATTCACAGCCAGGATTTGCGTGTCATACGGTACAGACTGTGGTGGCGAGCTCTGCTCAATACCACACGAATTGTGTGTGGGATTGAGCTGCACAGTCTGTATTGTGTGCCGTGCAGCTGTCGTACAACCTGTTCGTCAGCTTGACCGTCAGCCTGACCGTCAGGGGCTGTCCTCGGACATTTCCTGGACAGTGTTCAGCGCTTCCGCCTACCCCTTGCTTTATCATCTGATGCGGGCAGGCTTTGCTGTTCGAGAAGCGGACTTCCTTTACGCAACTAATCCCGACGATTTACTACTGCCTGGCCGCGCAAGCGCTTTGCAAGGTGGCTTCATTGTTCAATTGTCCGCCAACCAGCAAAGTGGAACCACAATGCTGCGGGATACGACAAGTGGTTTACCAAGCCAGCACTTTGTTGCTTCCCCTGCAGAAGCGACCGAGCGGAGCGCGACCAGGAGCTCGGACGAAGAAACCTTGCTATCGACTTCTGGAGCGGACGACCAGACCATCGAGGTCGGAATCCAAGACGCCAAGGCCAAATCGTTGACCAATGCATCCCTGGACACTAAAAAAGCGTCTTCGAGCCCGCCACCTCAGACCAAGGTGCTGTTCCTCGACGGGTTACGCGGTATTGCAGCCATGCTTGTAGTCGTCCAGCACTCGGAAGGGTTCTATAAGGATCTCCACTTCGGGTCGTTCGCTGTGGATATCTTTTTCGTGTTGTCGTCGTTCCTGCTGACGTGGATCTTCATGAAAAAGAGCATGAAGCTACTGGCCCAAGGTGCAAGTCTCCGGACATGGGGGTTCATGTTGGCCGACTACTTCCAGAAACGGTTCTTTCGCGTGTACCCGCTGTTTGCAGTGACAGTTGTTGTACTAACTCTTCTGTCTACCGAAGACAAGCGCCACTATTTCATCGTCTCAAACCCAGAGGATTATGATATCTTCAAGACGCTCACGTTCGAGTACGATCACCGCTACCATGTGCTGTGGACACTGCCGTTGGAGATCGCGTACTACTTCGTGATTCCAGCCTTCGTCTTGCTGGTGCTGGGCGTGCGACGCTTTTGGTGGTTAGGCGCGGTACCATTATTCCTCTGGACGGTGAGCCAGGGCATCTACGTCTATCGAGCGAGCCACATGCCACTGCAGCCTCACTTGTCGACTTTCGTGACCGGTTCTCTTGCCGCTGTTGTTTTTGTGAAGCTGGACATGTGGATGAAGAAGACCGACCTGCAATTCCGCTGGTGGCATACGCTACTTCTCCGAGTTGCTGAAGGTCTGGCGATAGCCATGACTTTGAGCGTGTGCTTCAGGGGGATTCTTTTCGACTGGGTGGCCGCAAACCCAGCTCCTCCTCCGAAAGGGTTCCCGTACACCAGCGCGTTCCTGGGGGTGATTATCATTGTTGAGATGATTCGTCCGTCGTGGGTGTCCACGACGTTTGAGTGGAATGTGTTCCGCTACTGGGGCAAGATCAGCTTCTCAGTCTACCTGCTGCACACGTTCATCATTCTCAACCCGACGCTGAACCAACAGCCTAATCTTTTCGACCGGTTGGTCTCTCGATTTGTTCTCATCCAGCTCCTGGCCATGACGACCTACTATCTGGTCGAGTACCCGTCGCAGCTGATGGCGCAACGGATTTCGCGGACTCTTGCAGCCTTAGAAAAAGAGGGTGAATTGCCACGCTTCACGTGCATGGAACGCATCAACGCGAAAAAGTAGATAAGCAACAATACCATCAGTTTGTGTTGAAGTCGTGTCATAAAAAACTTATACAACACTCTAGGTTTCCTATCCAAACGCATATTCCGCTGTCGCAAGGGCTCACTTCGCTTCCATTCCAAGTCATTTCCTATCCCACGCGCTCTTTCTAACGTCATATATTATTCTAGTTGAACCTGGTTAATCAGACCGAAGTGTTTGGCCTCCACGTATCCAGCAGCTCCATGAAGGGCGAACGCCTGCCGCTGCTGCCGCGCGCGTCGACGGTGGAAGATGCGCGGCTGAGGAACCTGGGCAAGCGCGTGAAGCTGCACTCCAAGCGTCTGCGGCAGTTCTGGCCTCGTATCGCCGCCTACCTGACGCCTCGGGACGTCGCGTCGTTGGGTTCATCCTCTCGTCGTCTGCAGCGATTGATGGACAACGATCGCGTCTGGTGCGGAATCTACAATAGTATTGCAACTATACTGGCAAGTATTGTGGAACTTACGAGGTCTGTGGGCTGCAGGCAGAGCCAATACGATCGGGTGCTGAATCAACATGTGACGAGGCTGCTGCTTCCACATCTAGAGACGCGGTTCGACGCTGAGTTGCCGACTAAAGAGAAACTACGACGAGTGGTGGGCTCCACAGATATCGTTTGTGTTACTACGAGTGCTGAGGATTGACTTTTCGTTGTCTGTAGCTTCATGCGCGGTATGTGCATGACCCTACGAATGCATTGCAGCTGCGGCTTCGCGAGTCCGAGCGCGAGGTATTTCGGCTTGAGCTGCGGCAGGTTAGAAGATGGCTGGAGGCTTTTGGCTGAAAATACTCGGTACTGATGGATATGTGTTGTTTCTCGATGTCATTGCAGCACAAAATGCGGAGTGTGGTGTGGATGAATGTGCCATTGGTGTTGGCACTGTGCTGTCTGAGTGTGTGGAGCTACAATATTGTGAGCGCAGAAGCTGATTATTCGACTGACACTCCTTCGCAGCTGCGGGGAGCTGGAAGTGGCTCCTCCCAGCCTGTACCTGTCAACCCTGTGAAATCGGTGAGCACTTACGCATGCGACTTGTTGGAAACACTGTCTTCTGACACTGTTCGTTGTCGTATTGCAGTTTGTACTCGTTACAGATCTATTGCTGTTGGTCGCTGTAATGGTCTTGGGCGTTGGAGACTTGGCCGGCAAAGCGCTGTACACAGTTGGCGTCCTTGCTGCGATTGAGGCGGCGGTGATGCTGGCCGAGTTTGTGGCATGGACTTCACCGCTACAAGTCGCCCATTCGTTCCTGGTGCTCGCGATTCTATTGTTTAACATCGTGCTTGTGGCTTGGAAGAAGAGGGACTACGCTCGCGAGCTCGCGGCCTTCTTACCGTCATACTAAACATTCAAAAGTCACTCCAAGATATAGTGCTCGTGCAATGAAACAAATAGCATCTATGTTAGCATGACTCAACACTCGTACTTCTCAAAGCAGCATCCAGCCAGTCCTACAATTCCGCTCGTAATCACCGGCAACTGGGATCTTCTCATAGATCCAAACGTAGCATTCCGCGCTGCATCTGCCTCGTCGTACAGTACACCTGATCGCAGCAGATCGCTAGCGGTCGTACGAAACAACGTCTCTCTCAACCCCCTCTCCTCAGGTCGTTCAAGTGGTCCTTTCGGGCGATTCGAAGGGTCCTGTCGAGACTGCACCCACTTGGCATTAAGCTGCTTCCTCACCTTCCTCTCGCTCGCTCGCGCCAATGCACTGCTGTCTCCATTCATCACCGCTCCGTCATTCTCTCCATCTTCCTCTGCCCACCTGCACTCTCTCGCCGCTTGCCGAGCAGCTTGCACCAATTCACGACGTCTCGCGCTGGCCTCCGTGGCAGCAACTGTCCTCTCCTCTTCGTCCAACGGCACCAACACCGGGGCCTTGTTCAACTCCTCTGCCTGTCGTTGCATTTGCAATGCAATTGCTCGACTGGAATGCTCTGTCTCCACCGCAAACGGGTTGTCGCTCTCCTGCGGTTCCTCGGCTCCCCGTTCCGTGAACGCCTCGACCCGAGCGCGATTCAGGAACGTCGGGTCCAGCCTCTTGCCCGACGCAATTGACCGTCGATGTCTGAAGAGCTTCTGACTGCTGTGGATGGCCATGCCGCCTGCCTCCTGCTGCAACTTGACGTTGCGCGCGCTTTCGTCGCTCAGAGCCACGAGCGGATGAGTGTGCGGAATAGGAGGAGACTGCGGCGTCAGGAGCTCGTCTCCGTCGCCTGCATCGTTGTAGCGGGTTCTACGGTGTGTGCGTAGTATGGGGTGAGCGTGTGAAGGCGCCTGCGGAGCTGGCGGCGGCGGCATCGGCTCCAGCTTCTCCTCACTCATCTCTTCGTCAAGCCATCGAGACATGTTGGCGTTTGCTTCGCGACGGACTAAATTGCACACAAAATAGGTAGAAATAGTCATCACAAATAGCAAGTTCATGGTGAAGTACAACATGAAATGCTGAATGCAAAAATGAATAATAGTATGTCGTCGGGTGCTTGCTGCGCTGTTACTTTTCTTGCTAGCGTCCGTCACGGACTCTACACTATCAGGTTGTAGACGGGGGAAACCGGTCGAGTGAGACTGACCCCGTCACAGCCGTGCCCGATCGCCTTAGCGATCGTAGCGGGTGGTATCGCGGCCGGGCGGGCCGTTCGGGTTGCCCTGGCGCTGCTGGTGCATGCTGCGAAGACCTGCCTTCAGAGCTTCGAGGCCTCGCGGGGCAGGGGCAGCAGGGGCCGCCGAGCCAATGTGGTTCGACGGGTACGCCTGCGCTGGCTGCAGGCTGCCTCCAAATGCCGACTGAATGGGGGCCCCACGACCTCCTCGGCCTCCGAAGCCGCCTTGGTATCCCCGACCACCATTGCCGCCCTGGTAACCACGACCGCTGTTGCCACCTCCGTTGTAGCCACCGCGGTAGTCCGAGCTCGGTCGGCCGTACG
Organism: Phytophthora ramorum; assembly: GCF_020800215.1. Lineage (NCBI taxonomy): Eukaryota > Oomycota > Peronosporomycetes > Peronosporales > Peronosporaceae > Phytophthora > Phytophthora ramorum. Next base: position 5,161,539 of record NW_027150647.1, read on the forward strand.
ATGATTGGCCTCCGTTGTACTGGTTGTACGAGTCATTGTACTGACCACGCTTATTCCGCGGCTCTTGTGAGCCCCAGTTGCCGTGTCCGTTGGCCATGTACTGGTTGTATTGCTGCTGTTGAGGAGGGCCACCGTACCGATCCACATTCAGGTTGTTGTTGTAGCGCTGGTTACCTTGCTGATAACCCTGCTGACCGCCGCGGCCTCCACGGCCTCCACGACCGCCGAATCCACCGCGGCCACCGCCTCCGCCGTTGTGGCGCGACATATAGTTTTGACGCACATTTGTGTGGTGTGTCGGATCGCCGGCCAAGTCAACAATGTTGATATTTGCCTTCCCGAAGAACGGGATAGTAATACGCTTGTCGTTTTCAGTGATGAGCACGGGGCTGGGAGGCTGGGCATTGTCCAGGATTTTCGAGAGGTGCGGCAGCGTAGGCGGCAAGCGATACTGGAAGCTGTAGCACTGATTGTTCGGGATGTCCACCAAATACCTTTGAGCCTTTTCGGGGCTTGGTACAATCCCGCCGATGGGGAAGTACAGCGCTTCAATGTAGACGAGCGTGCCATTGAAGGACTGGGAGATTCTGGGGTCAGCTTGCGCTTCTGCAAGCTCTGTGGTCGGCGGATTCGCTGTCACGGGGCACTTGGAGTGGAAGAAGACCACCTCCTTGCCGAAACGTGCATTGCGCTTCTGTTCAGCTTCAGTCAGCTTCTGGTTAGGCTCCTTCATGGCTTCCAACAAACGACCCTCGTCAATGAACGGTAGCAACACCACCCATAGCCACGGCATAGCCTTGCCATTAGGGTCGACTGGGATATCCTTCGGGTAAAAGTCAATGATGGGCGACTCCGTATCAGACATCAGCCACCGGTACGGCTTCGGGATAGCGTGACCACTTCCTGCAGGGAACACACCCATCAGTTGCTCGAATGGGTGGAACGGAAGACCCTCTTCAAACTTGATCTCGAAGCGGTCGATGTTGCGCAGGTCGGATGCGAACGGGGCGTAGTGGAAGGGGTAGAACCACTGCCACGAAGCGCACCCTGTGTAGTAATATCGCATCACCCAGCACAGTCCCTCGATGTAGGCATGAAAAACGCGTTCACGACCGCCGCCAACCTCGATATCATCTGCTTTCAGTTTGTCACTGTAGTATCGGGTCTTCCAACCTGGCTCGCCGAGACGAACGATGTCCTGCACCTCCTCACGATACTGTTCCAGTTTCTTCTCCACACTTTCCTTTACGCGCGCTTTCACGGCCTCCTCCGCGGTCAACCCCCCGTATTTCTTGTCTGCAGCAATAGTATCCTTGTCGATACGGCGCTTCTTCAGAATCTCGGTAGCTGAGTCCTTGGCTGCCGCAGCACCAATCTGGTCCCTCTTCTCGTTCGACAGACGGGATTTCCGTCTCCTCTCGTTTTCCGCCTGCTTGATAGCACGACGCTGGAAGATCACATCTTCCACCTGACCAACCTCGGCGAGAATCACATCGACGCGCGAGAGGTTAACGTGGCCTCCATCTGCAATATATCCGCCCATAGCTGGCAGCAATTTTGCGTAGATCAAGATGAGGAAATCGAGAGCGCCATCACGAATGTCGAGCGACGGCAAATGCGGCAGGAAATCGTTGCCGACGAAGAAACAGAGGAACACAAAGTCATCAATCACACGCTCGAAGTCGTATTCGAACGGCAGCACGCGTGACAGCGGCTCAAACTCCACCTGCAAGTATTCACGCAGCGTCGCAATGTGAAGGTACTGGAGCGGCTTGAGATCCGACGCAACCAAGTCGGCATCGTGTTCGCCGAACTCTCCGCGTTTCCTCTTGCCAGGCACTCCATTGGCGTCCAGCACCATCTGCTGCTCCTTCTGGCGTTCGCGCTCGTACTTCTGCTTGCCAAACAGCACTTCTTCACGCAGGATGGAGAACTTGACTTCGTGGGTGGCAAGACCCAGCATGATCAAGTCGGCGTCCAGACCGTGCAGCACGTGGTGCTGGTTCGGGTCGTAGTCGGGCTGTGAGCGCTGCACGCGGACGTACTCCATGAGTTTGTGCTCCCCCTCTCCGGGCACGCCGGCGTCCGAGAGCACAACCTTGATGCTCTTCCACGTTGCGTTGTTGTTGACCCTGTCACGGATGTAGAAGCGCAGGTGCTTGGCCAGCTTGGCCATGAACTTGGTGCCGGGTGTGATGACGTTCGAGTCCCAGGGCTTCTCCTGCTTGGACGGCACTTTGTGGCCCATCGCGCTCATGTACTCGAGCGCCTCCTTCTCCACCTCCACGCGCTGCTCGGCTTCCTGCGCCGCGCGGAAACGACGAGCGCGCTGCTGGTTCATCTTGGCTCGGGGCGCGACGCCGTCGATGGCCAGGTATAGCACCCGGCGCGGCCGCACGGCGGCAACCAGGCGGTCCACGTAGGCCATGACGCGGCGGTACATTTCCTCCTCGGTCTTAGGCGCCTCGCCGCTCTCCGGGTGCGCGCACGGGTGGATGAGGCCGTTCATATCCACGTACAGGTTGTCCACCTCGAAGCCGTTCGGGTTGGGGCCCGTGGTGTCCGTGAGCTCAAAGTGGCGCTCGCCTTCCAGCACCACGGCGCGGCTCTCCACGCAGTCCACGACGCATTTCGGGTACTTCTCCAGCACCCAGCGGTAGAAGGCCGGCACGCCCATAGCTCCGCTCTTCCTGTGTAGCTCTGTGCGGCTCTGGGAGAAGAATGGAACAAATCGATTGGTCAGCGCAATAGGGTACGCCACATAATTCTAATGTCTACCACACATAAATATTTGTTATGCGGTTGGATGAGTTTGTGATGTATCGCTACGTAGTGTTCGAATCAATATTTGGACCGGATGGTGGCGTCAGAGAGTCGAGGCGAGCGGCAGATCCACGTGCTGCTGACGCTGCTGGACGGCGAGCGGTCGTTCGGCATGTCGCTCGCACAGAAGAGCCCCGCGCTTGGGCCCAAGTACACGGTCGTGTCCAGCGTCTTCGCCAACTCCCCAGCAGCCCGCGCAGGCGTCCGCCAAGGTTCAATCGGCCCTTGATCGTGCGCGTTGTGCGTGTGCAATGACGGCAAGCGTAGAACCCATTGGACTGAGCATTTTGCATTGCTGGTGTGGCGGGTTATGGACAGGTTATGTCGTGCGGTACATCAACGACAAGCCCATGGGCGGTCTCACAGTCGCGCAGGTCGCCAATAACTTCCGCAACGTGGCGCAGGTGGGCCGAAGTTATAGTGATTACTGCAGTAGAAGTGGACGTGTGAGTGACTGATGCTTTTTGATGTGTTGTAATGCAGGCGAGCATCACGTTGGAGATTGTCGACACAGTGTCGCCGCGGACTTCGGCGTTTACAGCGGCGGTGACCTTCGGAGGAGTTTCAACGAACCAAGCGGGCGGTGGGCAGCGATCGGTGGCTCCAGTGACGGGGTTCTCTGTTGTTTCGTCGGGTAGAGCAATTGCGGCTCCTGGGACAGCATTGGCAGGTCCAAAGATTGCAGCGCCCAAGCAGTCGGTGGTACGATTTGGAGCAAAACTCGCTGCGAAAACGACTACAGGAATGGCAGGTTCTTCTAATGTAAGTGGTAAGGGTGGCGTAATGTCGGATGCAGACGCGAAATTACCGAATAGTGCGAGGCACACTAGTTTGAAAAGCAAAGCGGTGGCCCCAGTACTTCGGCTGGGACCCACACTGAAGTCAGTGCGGTCTGACATTGCCGCCCAGAAAGTAGCTGGTAGTTCTGCCAAACAGGATGCCCCCAAGTCTGCAGCAAAAACTGTTCCAGGATCCTCTGTTGCGGAAAAGGGGGATACCAGCAGTAGAGTACCGCGAAGTCCTATTCAAGCGATCGAGACTCCCAAACGTTCTCCTGGTGCTCAAGCCGAGAAAGGTTTGTTGAGCAGGTGGGCTACTTGGGAAACCGCATCTTTTGACTGACTTCAGCGTTTGTGTTACTTTTATTCTATCGCCAACGAACACCACAGCGGAACAGCTGAAGAGGGTAGCAGCCCCTGCTAAAGCATTCGTTCCTGTGCCTACGCTGGCAAAGTTTCTAGCAACTAAATCGGCAACATCACCGACAACATCGAACAAGCCTGCCTCGGCACCAGCTACACTCCCAGTGAAGGCAGCTCCTGCTGATGTAGTGACGCCTACAGGTAACGCTGTGTTGTCCCCTGCAGTACTCCCATCTACATCGGTGGCTAGTTCTGCTTCTCAAAGGAGTGCGTCAGATACACAGGGGTCAACCACGGCTTCTCGTGCAAATACACAGTCATCAACAGGTCCAGCAAGTGCTGTGAAGGCCTCAGCAGTGACGAGAAACACAAATTCAGCACCAGCAGTACTCGCTCCACAGCCCGTGATGGCTCCATCGAGAAGCATCCCAGCACAGATGACAAGTGTACCAGTGCCTACAGCAACACTAAGTAGTAGTGCGGTTCCAGTACCAGCAAGGAGTCCACCGAAACCCACTGCTGTATCAGCTAGAAGTGTACCTCCACCACCGGTTGTAATTCCACCAGCGCTTCAATCGCAGCCAGCAAGGAGTACGATTGCGACCCCGGTCCGAAGCCCTGCCCACGCAGCTATAGTTGCACGATCAGCGCCTGCTCCTTCTACCTCCCCAGCAGCACCAGCTCCAACAAGTACTTCCGCCAGAACAAATACGGGTAGAAAGCGCGGCAGGCCACGGAAGAACCCAGTAGTGACTACCTCAGGCAGCAAAGGAAAGGCAAAGGCAAAGAAGCCACAGAAGCAGCAGGAAGATGAAGCGATGGATTCCGTAATGGATGACGGTACGTGGAAAATCGTTAAACGAGGTATCCTCTGCAAGCGGTGATCACTAACCACTGTGTCGCTGGTCTTGAAGACGGCACGTTTGGATTGTTTGCATTCTCTTCAGACTCGGATTTGGAAGAATCCCCTTCGAAGAAAACTGCACAGCGTACTGGAAAGGGTCGACGTCGAGGTGTTACTGACCGCACTCGACATAGCCTTACTATCGACCGCCTGCTTGGGATGGGCTTCACGCAGGAAGATGCGGAAGCTAGCGTGAAAGAAATCGGTGATGACCCGGACGCCTGCATGATTTGGATTATATCAAAGATTGAGGAGAGAAGTTTCAACGAGGACCTGAACAGAGCATCCATTCAATCCGAGCAGTCGAAGCGTGACGAGGAAAAGCGTCTGAAGAAGCTGGAGAAGGAGACCATTGCGCATGCCGAGAAGTTCATGTCAAATTTCTCAACGGTACCGTTTCTTCTTCTAGCTCATCGTGTTGTGTTAGATGTACTCACATTGATGATGTATGTTCCTCTGCTGTAGTCCTACATCGTTAGCGCCGATTCAAGTGCTGCACACTTGAAGATCGTTTTGGAGTCGACAATTGACCAAGTAGATGCAGATAACTACCTCCGCGAGATCCTTACCAAACTGCTGACACTTGAGGGTAAGTCTATCCGGTGGTACAAGCAAGCCACGAGGTCATACATGTTGGGGCTTGCCGGGCGACTAGAGACTGCTTTGGGGTCCCATGATGTGATGACGTGCTGTTCACGCGCTTCCGCAAGTGATGCCAGCTCTTCGAATGGATCGTGCGCATTTGTGCGGAAGATTCTGGAGGAGGAGAAGGAGCTGACAAAGGCTCTCTTCGAGATGCCAACCAACCAGGGGGGCGTTCCCCCGGTATTTCTTGAGTGTGATGAGGCGACAAAGTTTGATCTTGAAGACGACGGGTTTGAAGTGGTCGATGAATGAACTGACCCGACGACATACAGTTACCACCACTGCAAGTAGTGCGCCAAGGATTGAGGCGTCGCGTTTAATGTTAAGGACCGTGTTGTCGGATTCTCGACAGTCCATCTACTCTCACCCACTCACCTTCTCGTTTATTCCGTCACGTAGATCCCCTCACCAGCGAACCAGAGCGTGTTTTCGTCGCGCATGGAGGTGGCGCTCACTTCCTGTTGGCCGTTGATGGGGCAGTGCGGACAGTTGTTGTCGTTGAAGCGCGCCTTCGAGCTGGTGTACAGCAAGTGGTTCGTCGAGCGGTGGCGTAGACGCACCAGCTCTCCCCGTTTCCAGAGTCCATCGTCTTCGCACTGGCCCTCCGCCGTGCACTGCTGGTTTTCCTGACACTCGACGATCCACGAGTCCATCCTGTCTCCTTCTCCGGCCACTCCAAAGCCGCTGACCTCCAGATGCTGCGACGACAGCGGAGCCTTGAACATGTGCGAGTGCAGGTTGCGTCGCGTCTGCATGTGCTCCAGGCGGATCGTGGCGCCGCACTCAATGGGTTTACCCACTTCACACACAGGCTGCCCGTCGCCCTCCTTCACGAGCCAGTAGCCGTTGACGTCATTGCGTGCCATGTGCGTCGTGACCGACTGCTGGCCACTGCCGCTGCCGTACGCGATCTCGTGCGAGTGCAAACGGTAGCGACTGGGCTCGTGCACCAGTTTAATGGAGCTGCCGCACGTCACGTGCTCGAAGCCTTGCGGGTCTGCAGCCAAACAGCACAAAAACAATTGTGAGCAGCTACTTTCTACAGTCACTCACTGTACTTGTCCTCACAGCTGAGGTCAGCGGACGAGTCCTCGGCGCAGGCCTCTTCGCACGTGAACTCGTGGTGCTCGCACTCCACTTCGCGCACGCGGCGGCGGCCGTCGCACTCGCAGAAGCCCGAGATCCCCGACGAGATGCGCGCAGAGCACGCGGCGTCGTTGTGCGGCTCCCGCTGGCCGTGCGGGTCGCAGTTGGAGGTCGCGCGCCACTTGACGCAGTACGTGGCCGACTCGGCTGTACACGAGGGCAGCGCGGCCAGCAGCAGCAGCAAACCGGCGGCTCGCATGATGGCAATGACGCAGTGGAAGTGCTTGCGTGGAAGCGTATCCGGGACGTGGTGTGGCATACATAAATATTCAATACCGTGATGTATATCTCTTAGGATCCTTTCTGCGTGGATCGTTTCGGTGAACGCTTGTCACTTCAGAATTCGTCGCAGAGAGCTCAAGTGTAGGTTCGACCACCGAAAGTTTGTACCAATGGCGACCAAGACGGTGTTGATTACTGGCAGCAACCGCGGCATCGGCTTGACCTTCGCGCAGCACTACGTCAAGGAAGGCTGGAACGTGGTCGCCACTGCGCGCAACGTGGACGCCGCCGAGGACCTCAAGCAGCTCAACCCCTGGAAGGTCCTCACGCTGGACACGGGCGACGAGCAATCGATCTTGTCGGCGGCCAAGACTCTCGAGGACGTGGCCGTGGACCTGCTCATCAACAACAGCGGCATCTCCATCGGCGGCGGCCTGGACGTCACCACCAAGGAGGACATGCTGCGCCAGTTCGAGGTCAACACCGTGGGTCCGTTCCTCATGACGCGCGCCTTCCTGCCCAACCTGCGCCTCGCGGTGGCTGCGCGCGGCCAGGCCTTCGTGGCGCAGGTCACGTCGCGCATGGGCAGCATTGCCGACAATGGCTCGGGCGGCAGGTACGGCTACCGCGCGTCCAAGGCGGCGCTGAACATTGTCACGCAGAGTCTGTCGCTGGACCTCAAGTCGGAGAAGATCGGCTGTCTGCTGCTGCACCCTGGCTTCGTGAACACGGCCATTGTCAACTTCACGGGTGTCGTGTCGCCTGAGGACAGCGTGGCCGGCATGGCACGCATCATCGAACGCGCCAAGCTCGAGGACCCGCTGCAGATGTTCCACTTCGAGAAGGGTGACGCGCTTCCTTGGTAAGCCGCTTGTAGCGTAAGTGGGCTGAGGATGGTAGCAGCATGAATGAATTGAGCTTGTCTAACCAACAAGCTAATCTAGCTTCGAAAACAGCAAGGCCGTTGTATTCGTTCTTTGGCCTCAAATCCTCGCTCTCTTGGATTGCTAGGGTAGCTGTCAGCCAAGTTACCAATCAACAGTGTCGAGTGTTGTTGGGTGACTGTCAGCGCGTGTAGTACACGGTGTATGGCACGCGTCACGAAAAAGTTTTCCCTCAGAGAAGAATCACCTCTCGGCAGATTGCTGACGAGGTGAGCTATGATGTCTGTATCGCTCAGATGCTTGGAAGTGTACGATGGTATATGTGTGGGATACAGTGGGGAGTGTTACGTTGGCTCCTGAGCTCTTCTGTTGTGTCAATAGCACTTTCCTGCGGCAGAAATCCTGCCTGCAAGCGCTAGATACTCATTCCATTGTGATGACATTGCAACCCAGGAAAATTTCTGTGCTCTGGCTCACGCTTTTTTACCAGCCTTCAGATGCGAAACAACACCTCGACCGAGTCCTCCGTAATACAAGGGCAAGTGACCTACAGTACAGACTACAGACAATCCTCTCCTTTGTGATAGCGTCGGGAACCACCACATTATCACTCGCTGGAGTTATTACAAGGCAGAAATGTGCCGTAAAATTGGTACATTTGAACTTAACAGCTCTACAGCGTCGACGTACAGCAGGCAGTACTGTGGAGCATCGAGAGCTGGAACGCCCTGCTTCCCAGCGTCTTCAGTAACTGCTGGAAGAAGACTGGCTTGCTTGACTACTACACGTGCGAGTACGCCGAGCCGGGCGTGGAGGATGACATCGTGAACGAGCTGGCAGAGATGCTGACGCGTCTCCACCCCTCACCGGACGAGAACATCCTCGCGGATGAACCAACGGACGAAGATTTCTGCCGGGTCGAGTCTTCAGAGCGCGAGAATGGGTGCGGTCAAGATGTCGGTGATGGCGGTATCGAGGACGAAGAAGAAGAAAGCACTTCTTCAACCTATCCAACGCCCGAAAACCTGTCCACAGAGGAGCTGAAGGAGCGTCTTCAATGGATAGCACAACTTTTCGTTACCGCCGGTGCGATGGGGGTCCGTTCAAGGGACGTTATCGGGCTTCGAACGATGCAGCGAGTATTTAGAGAGGAGCTTGCGTGTAGACAAGGCCACAAGCAGCAAAAGTCGATGCTCGACTTCTTCGGACGTCCTGCACCAAATGGACCTTAGCAATAGTTAAGCACCTTTGAATAGTGATAATGACGTGTTTTGTATCACAAACCAGTAACTAGAGGGTAGAGGTATATTTGACTCGTGCTTGTATGGTGACGGTCATCGGGAGCCCTCCCCATATCTCTCCGTGGAGGGTATCACTACTCAGGATATCACGACCGAGAGGATTGTCTGTACAAGTGACCTACTCAAGTCGCAGGGATTTGCCTTGTCAACTTGGCAGTCACATCCCAGGTGCTATCATGATGTTACGGTAGAATCACGACCCCTAATCTTGCCCATGCTTCCGTCTCCTCTCAGTCCAAGTTTTTCCAGCCAATATGGTACGCACTCGCAGAAGCGCGATTCTGGCCCTCGCCTTGACCTGCTGGATACAAGCATTGGCCCCGGTTCCTACGTCGGCCTTCTCGTTCTCGTCGTTGTTTGGCAATGACGACGACTCTGCTGATGACACGAGCTCCAACAAAGCAAACCAAGACAACCTGAACGTGCCGGCACGACAACCTCTTTTGGATGCCGCAGACTGGTTCCTAACGGAGCAGGAAATGACTGATTCGCGAGGTGGTGTGCCTAGGAGTGATATGGCCACGTACTCGACAGGCAACGCGGTGACCTCCTTCGCGGCGCCGAATGATTTTTTCAATGCAGCCTACGACGACCTTGCGTCGACGAAGGAGGGCGAACGTGTTCTGCTTGCAGCTTGGGTTGTCGCCCTGGTTCCGCTGAAGCCTGACGTGGACCCGACAGGTTCGAAGACTCGCTTCGACAAAGTCATGGCTGATGTCGTAAAGCGAGGGGGGAGTGTCAACATCCTCGGTTGGGCCAGTATTCAGCATCGCAGCAAAGTGATCGACATTCGCAAGACCATCAACGAGATTGCAGAATCACCAGTTAACGGGGCGAAAGCGGTGATGATTTTGGACGACCGCCTCCCCTACCCATTATCATCCCACCACCAGAAAACGTTGGTCATCGCAGCCAACAGCTCCTCAGACAGTGAAGAGCAACCGGTGGCATATGTGGGCGGAATGGACTTCACCACAGGTCGATGGGATACCATGTACCACAATGCATCGGCAATTCGCGACGCAGCCAACGTCTCGAACGGCTACAAAGGCTGGGATGACAGCCACCTTCGTATCCATGGACCTGCCGCGAAAGACGTGGCCAACAACTTTTTGGCTCGATGGAATTCGAAACACTTGCCCTGTCAAGACCTTGACGATGATCTGCTTGACTACGCAAACCCGCCGTACGAAAATTTGCCGTTGCTGGACTACGCGAGCAGCAACTCTAGCTCCAGCCTCGGTAATCAGAGCGTACAGATCGTGCGGACTTTCAGCTGTGAGTACAGCCACAATGAGTTTGCCCCACACGGTGAGAACTCGATCTTCAAAGCCCACCTCAAAGCCATCAAGAACGCGAAGAACTTCATTTACATCGAGGACCAGTATTTCATCCTCGTGCCGGAGTTGCTGGACGCACTGTTGGAGGTTTTGCCGACAATCCAGAGACTGATCGTGGTTACAAACCCTCAGACCAAGGTTTTCGGCACCGGAGGGTACGTCAAGTACAGCTACGAGATGGTTACGCCCCTCCTCGAGGCCTTCCCGAACAAATTCAATCTCTACACGACGAAGACGGAGCGAGAGATTTGTGTTCACAGCAAGCTACTCATCGTTGACGACGTATTCTTGTCAGTGGGGTCGGCCAACTGGAATCGCCGCAGTATGACGTCCGACTCGGAGATTGCTGCAAATGTCATTGATGGTGGCACGGTGGAGTCGCCTGACGGTGTCACCGTAAAGAAAATGGCTCGGGACTTTCGTATCCGCAAGTTCCAGGAGATGACGGGGTTGAGCTACGACGAGCTGGACGCCATGACATTTAGTGAAAGTGCCGACAAGTTCGAGGCCGCTGCACAAGCTTCCGACAAGGTGAGCATATTGCAACATTTGAAAGTCGAGTATCATGCGTACTACATCGCGATCACCGACATCATTCGAAAGGTTTCGGATCCCCAGGACACTTGCCCATCTGATTGAACCATGAAATGAAAACCAAGCTGTACGTAGTACTGATAAATATATATGTATGTATGTTATACAACCGGTATGCTCTTTTTTGTTGTTGGAGACATACGAGTAACGTTAGCGCCAACGATCAGGGCTCATTGAAAACTGCAACTGTGAGTGCGCTGCTCGTTTAAAATACCCACTTTAATATATGCTTAGGGCAATTTTTTAGATTTTTGACAACTCGACAAAGTACGTTTATTTCGATCCGTCTACCTTTCGCGCCAGTCCGCAAGTACCGTTCCCTCTGCCATTATGGTGCAATGGATGACGGTGGCGCAGAAGTTCGAGCTCATCCAGAAGCACCGGCAGAACCCGTCGCTGAGCACGCGCAAGCTGGCACTATGGGCACATGAGGCCTTCAACTTGCCTAGCGGCCCCACGGCCGCCACCGTGTCGCGCGTGCTGAAATCGGCCGAGGACATCGAAGACAAGCAGCGTCTGGGCGTGACGCGCAAGGGCCACGGGGTGTCCTGTCCCGAGCTGGACGCGGCGCTCAAGGTCTACGTGAACGCGTGCGTGGCCAATCAGGTGCAGCTCACGCGCCGCCTGCTAGTGGACCGGGCGCGCGAGATCCTTCGCGAGATCCCCAACGCGCCGTCCTTGAACCTGTCGGACGGGTGGCTCACGAGCTTTATGCGACGCCACGGGATGGGTCTGCGGCCGCGCTCCATGCAGACGGACGGGGAGGGCGGTGACGCCGAGCTGCACTTCGAGCCGCAACTCACGCGGCCCGAGATGACGCGCGGACGCAAGCCCAGTACGCAACGGCGGGCACGACCGACGCAGTTGGGGCTCGTGACGACCCCCACGGAGGCCAGCCAATCCCCCGAGCCAATGTACACGGGGCCCAAGAGGACGGTGCTCATCACTGGAGCGGACAACAGTACGGGGGTGGCCTTCGTGGAGCACTACGTGAAAGACGGGTGGAACGTCATCGCTGCCTGTCCCGAGGGGGAACTCTGTGCTCAGGTTAACCAGTTGATGTCGTGGAAAGTGGTGGCTCTGGATCCAGGCAGCAAAGAGTCGGTGGCCTTGATGGCGGAGACGCTGAAGGACGTGCCTATTGACCTGGTGATCAACAATGCACGCGTCTTCAAGAAGGGCTACATGCACTCGACGTCGCCGGAAGACTGCGTGCAGCAGTATCAGGTAAACGCCTTGGGCCCGTTCGTCGTCTCGCGCGCGTTGCTGCAGAATCTGAGACTGGCGGTGCGCGATCGCGGCATGGCGTTCGTGACCAACGTCTCGTCGCGCGTGGGCAGCATCTCGGAGAACGTGACCGGAGGCTCGTACGGCTTTCGCGCGTCCATGAGCGCGCTGCACATGTTCACCAAGACGCTCGTAGCGGACCTCCTGCCACACAAGATTGGATGCTTGCTGGTGCATTCGGGCATTGACGACAAGCCAGATGGAAGCCACTGTGTTCGACCCGAGGAGAGCGTGGCCGGCATGGCGCAGGTCATTGCTCGCGCACGCTTGGGAGAACCGCTTCAACTTCGCCACTTCGGAAACGGAGACGCTATCGACTGGTAAGGTGTTGGTTGGTCTAAGTGAAAGCAAGTCGTCTATATTATTATTTGGCGTCACCACGCACGGGTCCAGTGAATGGAGTTGGCGCTGGACATCCAAAGCCTCATCCGCTCCAAGCTTATCGCTTCTTGATGATAGCTTTGCTGCGGGTAGGAGCGCCGTGGCTCTTGCCCTTGATGTTGCCCTTGCCGCGTTTCGATCTCACGCCCGAAGTCACCTTCACTCCACGCGAACGAGCCTTGCGCTTCTCCTCCTTGCGAATCTTGCCCTCGCTCATCAGCTCGTCCTTGGCGTTTTTGTTCACGCTGCTGCGCTTGCCCATGACGGCAGCACCACCACGCGGTTTCCTGCCGTGGCGGTAGTCCAGCTTACGACTGCTAGTGTCGTCGTCGTCCTCGATCTCGACGCCTCCGCCGGCCACGCGCTTGTGCTGCTTCTGCTGCCACTTGCGGTAAACCTCACCCACCTGCTGTTTCTTGCGCACGTTGACGCCGCTCTCGTTGCGGCGCTTGAGCGTACCCTGGCTAGTGAGCTCACCTGCGGTGGTCTTGACGAATTTCTTCTTGCGGACATCCCAGTGGAGGATACGTCGCTTCTTGTTCATCTCGATGGCCTCGTCCGGGTTCACATCCAGGATGGCCTCCTCCAGCCGCGCCTCAGCGAAGGCGTTCACCTTACCGCCGTCAGCGTTCTTGGAGAGGAAGCCCTCCGTCGTGTAGTCTCCGTCCTTCATGTAGCCGATGTAGTTATCGTCATCCTTGAACGACTGGGCGGCATCGCCCTCCTCCTGGTCCTCATCACGAGCAGCATTGCTCGCTCCCTGCTCCTTGGTGGCAGCCATCGCCTTCATGACTTCCTCCTCCTTCTCACCAGCAGCCACGCGCTTCTTGAGCTGCTTGCGCTCAAACTTGGATAGGAAAAACGCCTTCTTCTTCTGGGCCGGAGCGGCTTCCTCGGCATCTTCCTCGTCGTCCACCTTCTGCTTCTTCACAGCCGTCAATCCTTCGTCAGCAGCGTCGGCAGCTTCCTTCTCATCCGCCTCAGCGTTAATAGTTGCTGCCTCTTCCTTGGCCTTAGCCTTATCCGCTGCCTTTGTTATCTCCGTAGCAATGATCTTTTCGTGCAACTTGCGCTTCTTGACCATCATTTGGACACCAGGCGACGAGCGCTTCACCGACGAGTGTGCTCCCGAAGCAATTTCAAAGATCGTCTGCGGAGGACGGAACGTCTGGAGCGAGTCGATGTACGCAACCTTGTCGGCCTTGGTCTTGTCGAACACGTATTCCTGCTGGAAAAGAGGGTGCACCTTCTTCACAACCAGCTCCTTACCACGGCGAATCGACAGCTTCGCCGGATCAGCGCGTGTACGCGCATACGCCTTGTAGGCGTTATCGCACACCTTCACTAGGGGCGAAACCTGTGGATGACTACGCACCAGCTCCTGAATGGACTCATTCTCCTGGTCAATCAGCTCGTTCGGGAACGCGCCGTAATGAATATCCTCCACGCGCATGGTGCTCAACGAGTATGGCTTCGTGCCAGCGCTCTCCTCCGGAGACGAGTCTTCGAGACGACGTCCGATGTACAGGTGCAGGTCCACCATGAACGGTGTTTCGTCCGGGTCCACGAAGCTGAAAGCCGTACCGCTGCGACCAGCACGGGCTGCACGACCGACACGATGCACGAACAGCTTGGCCGTCGGCGGGAACGAGTAGTTGAGCACGTTGTTCAGCAGCGGGATATCGATACCACGCGCAGCAACATCCGTCACAATAAGCAGGTTGGTCTTCTTGGCGCGGAACTTGCCCAGGTTAATCTTACGCGAGGCTTGGTCCATGTCACCGTAGGCGCAGGAGGCCTCAATGTGGTTGGCCGCCAGCAGTGCGTGCAAAAACTCCACGTGGTGACGCGTAGCCGCGAACACAATGGTCTGGTCGTCCTTGGGCAGGAATTCACGCACCATGTACAGGAACAGCGCCGGTTTGTCCAGCGACCTGACCGTGAAGAAGGCCATTTTCAAGTTCTCTGAAATCTTGTTCTCCACATCCAGTCGGATCAGCTCCGGGTCGCTCAAACCAGCGCGTGCAAACTGCACCAGCGCCTTGGGCAGCGTCGCAGAGAACAGCAGCGTCTGTCGACTCGTGGGCATGTTCTTGAGGATCTCTTGCAGTTGTTCCGCGAAGCCCATCTCGAAAATGCGGTCGGCTTCATCGAACACCACGTACTCCACGGCCTTGAGATTGAAGTCCGGGATCTCCTGCAAGAGGTGCATCAGTCGGCCGGGCGTGGCCACCAGCACGTCCGGGTTGGCCGCAATGGCCTCGAACTGCTGGTCCATGCCCTCACCACCGACAATCAGCGCCATCTTGAGCGTTGTGAACTTGGACAGTTGCTTCGTGAAGCGCAGCGTCTGCACCGCCAGTTCGCGCGTGGGTGAGAGCACCACCGCACGGACGCCGATCTTGGTCGAGTGCTCCTTGAGTTTCTCCACCATGGGGATGAGGAAGGCCGCCGTCTTGCCGGAGCCTGTTCGGGCCATGGCCACGCAGTCTTTTCCCGACAGCACAATGGGCAGCGACTTGCGTTGGATGGGCGTGGGCACCTTGTAGCCCATGGCCATGACGCCACGGAACACCAACGGACTCAGTCCCAGGTGCTGGAAGCCACCCACGCCCGCGCCTTTGCCGTTACTCTTGCCATGCGTGGTGCCTGCATCTGCGCCACCAGCCGCGCCCTTCTTCTTGCCTTTCTTGAGCAGATCGTCGCTCGCCATCGCTGCGGAGGAGGAACGTCAAGTGGTCGAGCAGCTCTTCGACCGAAAAGCACTGGAAGGCAGCCTCCA
The DNA here is from genome assembly GCF_020800215.1 of Phytophthora ramorum. Lineage (NCBI taxonomy): Eukaryota > Oomycota > Peronosporomycetes > Peronosporales > Peronosporaceae > Phytophthora > Phytophthora ramorum. The sequence goes on from NW_027150647.1 coordinate 5,176,990, forward strand.
GGCAAATTGGGACCAGTGATTGGATGGAACGATTGTTCAAAATCGACGATTGGCTGAAAATATCGTGACATATAATATAGTCATTTGGTCTTCTTTTTGAGCATGTCGATCGGGAATCGCGGCGATCCTGAGGAGGCGGCGCAGGACGAAGGCGACTGGGCTGTCCGGGGCGACGACATAGCGGTATTGACTTCATCAGATGTGCAAGATGCTGTAGCACCTCCTGCATCTTCCAGTGGCCAAGTGGGAACTTCCACAGACGCGCAGGACGACGATACAAGGGCCGCCGATCTCGCGGTGCTGGGCGATGCGTGTCCCATTTGTCTGCAGACTCTACAGGACCCCGTGATGCTCACGGTCTGCTACCACGTCTACTGCTTCGAGTGTCTGAGCACATGGGCGCACAGCCTGGCGCTGCATGGCGTGGAGCTGCCCACTTGTCCGCTGTGCAAAGCTGCGTTCCAGGACGCATACGCCAATGTGCGCAGCGAGACGGACTTTGAGGTGTTTCGCTTCCAGGGGCGGCACATTCAGGACCAGGAGAGCAGAAACAGACAGAGATTGAGCTGTGACGGCAACCGGCAACGGTTGAGACGTCGCTCGCTGGTGTATCGACGGCGAATGAGGCTCGTTCGAGTCGCTGGGGTGGACGTTAATGGCGAGTCATTCCCGACAATGCACAAGGTCAAGAGCGAGTACGAAGGGTGGCTCGAGAGAGAGTTGAGGGCGTGTATTGGACGGGATATTGACCTCACAGTGCTGCTGGCGATCATCCAGTGCTGCCTCAACAAGATTGACCAGTGTGGAGCCAAGAAATGCTACGACGAGCTGAAGCAAGCACTCACGCCGTTCCTGTACGAAGACGCCAAGCATTTTGTGAGAGAGCTGGCGTTCTTTTTGGGCTCGCGACTGAACGCGCAGGCGTATGACGCTGCGGTTGAGTATCGCTGCGAGAACGCTGCTGAATGTACAAATGCGCTGTGCTGCGGCGGCTCACTGAGATGAGTCATCATGATGTAGATAAGTGTAAAAAAGCATTGCCGAGTCGTGTCTACAACCAGTTGGCTACCAGCGCAGCGAGCATAACCTTTGTGCCAGCTACTGCCGGTATTCACTGTGCAGGAGCTTACTATGCCTTGCCCAGCACGAGAGCAAGCAGTGCCATGCGCACGTACATGCCGTTCTCCATCTGGCGGAAGTAAGCGGCACGTGGATCGCTGTCCACCTCCTCAGCAATCTCTCCGACGCGCGGAAGCGGGTGCATGATGATCAATGTAGACTTGGCGTTCTTGATGGTGTCCAGTGTGATGTGGAAGCTGTCCTTCACAGCGTTGTAGTCAGCCTCGGAGTCGAAGCGCTCCTGGGAATAGCAAATCAGCATGAGCGCTATGCACACATCACAATAACTCAACGCAGGACTCACCTTCTGCACGCGTGTGACGTAAAGCACGTCAGTTTGGTTGATCACCGACTCCAAGTCGCCCATCTCGTTCTGCTGGATGCCCTGCGCAGCCAGCTCGTCGTACACATAGCGTGGCATTTTCAAGCTCTCAGGAGACACATAGTTGAAGGTCGCGCCGTACATCGCCAGCAGCTTGGAGAGCGAGTGCACGGTGCGGCCGTACTTGAGGTCGCCTACCATGGTGATGACCTTGCCCTTGAGGTTCTCAAGGTCACCGAACTCGGTGTAGATCGTGTACAGATCGAGCATGGCCTGGGATGGGTGTTCACCCACGCCGTCACCGGCGTTCAGCACGGGCTTGGCAGTGGCCTCGGCCGCCACGAGAGCGCTACCTTTGACCGGATGGCGTAGCACCACGACGTCGGCGTAGCACTCGAGGCAGCGGATGGTGTCGTGCAGCGTCTCACCCTTTTTACTGCTGGATGAGCTCTCATTAACGCACACGACGCGGCCGCCGAGTCGCATCATTGCGGCCTGGAACGAGCTGCTCGTGCGCGTGGACGGCTCCATGAATACGTTGGCCAGCAGCTATCAAAGCAGCAACAAGTCACTATTGGACACTGTGGACCCATTGCCTTGTGGTTCTGTACCTTGCCGTGGAGCAGGTCGCTCATGCCCTGAGTCTTGACCATGGCCTTCATGTCGTCGGCCACCGTGAGCACGCGTCTGTCAATGGACAAGAGTGAGTGAGTGAAAGCCGATGGCGTTGCAAATGTCAAGCGTCCACTTACTGCGCGCTCTCCTTGCCGAACTGCGCGATGGACAGAATGTCCTCCCCCTGCCAGGCGCCCACCGCCGTCTTACCGTCCAACGTGTTCGCCATCGTCCACAAGTCTCCGCTATCGTCCAGTCAACGACTAATTACGCTGGACGAGTCGTCGCTTTTTGGCTCGAATCTTGAAGCCACTTTACTCCGCTCCTTCATTGGTTGAAAACAAAATCTATATCAACCAACCACATGTCTGTATCTTCATTTCTATCCATCACCAGTAAACCGCCGCCATGAGCGACCAGGAGCAGGAGCGCGAGGATGACACCAAGGAGGAGGAGGAGCACGACGCCAGCCTGGATCTGCTGAAGCGCTGCCGCAAAGGCGCGGGCAAGCGCCTGAACGACAAGCAGCGCGTGGAGATCATTCAGATCGCCGAGAACTCCAAGATCTCCAAGCGCCAATTGGCCGAGCGCTTCGGCGTGTCGGAGGCGGCCATCCGCAAGCTGCTGCTGCAGAAGGATGACGTGCTCAAGCGCTACTACGAGACACCCGAGGAGATCCGCGACCAGCGGCTGCGGGGCAGCAGCTACCACAAAGAGGTCAACTTGGGCTCCGTCAGCCTCACGGCGCTGCTGGCGGGTCCGACCACACCCACACCTGCGGCCCGGCCCGCTGCCGCGACGGGCGGACCCGCCCCGGTGCCGCAGTTCCAGACCATGAAGAGCGTGTATCCGCCCGACGACCCGTGGAAGCTCGGGCTACTGACGCTGGTAAACAAGATCACGCCGTTCCTGCGCAACTTTACGCTGGGCAAGAGGGCGGTGCAAATAACGACCGCGGAAGAGTTCGCGCCAATACTGGCGTCGTCTGTTGCTGTTCCTAGGGTTCTGTCGGTGGGGGAGATGAACGATGAATCGAGTGATGAGGACGATGAGGAGGAGGCGCCTCCTGGTGAAACGACGAGTGGGAAGGCTAGACGGCAGAAGGACCCGCCGACGGACTGGTTTGGGTTCGCGCGCTTGTTGCGCGACGTCCGACGTGCGTTCCACAGATACCCGGAGACGGGGTACCAGGAAGTGAACGCGCAGGCGTTTATCAAAAAGTTCTGCGAGCAGGGGCTGAATATCCCGGGGAAGAATATCCGAGAAATGGCGTTGACAGGTCTCGTGGTGGATGTCTACCATAGGAATGGAACGGTTCCGCCTGCAGACAAGCGCAAACTGCCTGTGATTGCATTCCGTGCAGACATGGATGCGCTTCCGATTGAAGAGCTGAACGAGAACCTGCCGTACTGCTCCACGCAGAAAAAGGGGACCAAGGAGCTGCGTAAGCGCAAAAAGCGACGGTGCTCCACTCCGTCCTCGTCGTCGAAAGCAGCGAACAAAGCGACTACATTCGGCAGCAACGCTGCTGCATCCGATATGGCCATAGATGAACCACCTGTCACTAACTTGCTTCCAGCGTCGGCAACCATTACGACCCAGACCATTGGTGCACCGCCCGCTGGCGATGGAGATGATGATGACAATGAGTTCCAAGAAACTACCGCTGCAGCGCACATGTGCGGTCATGATGGTCACATGGTGATGGTGCTGGGACTCTGCGCTATGGTGGTGCGTAACGCCCACATGCTGCCCGAAGATACGTTCGTACGCTTCGTTTTCCAGCCTGCTGAGGAGGGTCCTGGTGGGGCCATGAAGATGATTGAGGACGGTGCACTTACGGATGTAGACGAAATCTACGGGCTGCACAACGCGCCATTCCCACTATACAGTATCCACGTACGCCCTGGAGCCGTCATGGCTCACGAGGTGGAATTCTCGATCGATATTCACGGCATCGGTGGCCACGGGTCTGCGCCTCAGCAATGCGTGGATCCGATTCTCGCTGGGTCGGCAGTTGTGCAGGCACTGCAGTCTGTTGTGAGCCGGTCTCTGTCGCCTACGGACACGGCCGTTGTGTCTGTGACGCAGTTCCGCGGCGGCGATGCCAACAACGTGATTCCGTCCCGCGTGCATCTTGGCGGAACAATCCGCGACTTCGACCTCCAAGTAGCTGAAAAAATCAAGGATCGCGTGGCTAAGCTGGTGCACTCAACATGCGCGGCTTACGGTGCCACAGCGACTGTGCACTTTCTGGACGGCTACGCTCCGGTGATCAACCCGCACGTGGAAACTCGCCAAGTACAGCAGATCGCCCTGGACATGGGCATGTACACGAGCGAGGACGGTCTGCCGCTCATGGCCGCCGAGGACTTTTCGTACTTCCTGCAGGAGCGCAAGGGCTGCTACTTCTTCCTAGGCACGAAAGAGGAAGGCGACCACGAGGAGACGCGCGCGCTGCACTCGAACCACTTCGACTTCAACGACAAGGCCATCCCGCTGGGCATCCGCATGTTCGTGGGCATCTTGCAGTCCCGCTTCAACTGCCCTCTCTACACGCCTGAAGACCTCCAGGCCTTCCAAATCGCTATGGAGCGCCTCATGCTCAACGTAACCGTAGTGTAAGACCTCTGATACGCTGGTGAACACTTACCAATAAAAAAACTTTACCCTTATCCCATTAAAACCCAAATAATATGTTAAAACCCAAAAAGTCGTCCAAAAAATCCCAAACAAGGCACGATCATGGCGGACCGGAAGCTCAAACTCAGCGGACGGCAGGTGCTGGAGCTGTTCTACACGGAGGTGGACCGTGCGCCGCCGGTGGATGGAACCGAGGAGGAGACGGACGCGGCCAGCCTGTTCCGCTGCAAGTGCGGCAAGACACGGTCCCAGAAGCTCCGCTACGGGTACACGAACCTGGTTCAGCATGTGCTCATGAAACACTCGGACTGGGTGGAGGCCGCGACGCGGGAGGCGCATCCGAGTTCGTCCCCAGCGATGGCCAACAGTGACCAGCCGTCAAAGGACAAGAAAAATGCCAAGATTCGAGTCCAGGCGGTGAGTGGCGACGTAGTGACTGTTGGTGGAGCGGTAAAAATCTCGATCGAGGAGGAGGCACAAGACGCGCCCAAAGCGGCGCCAGTGCAGAAACGTTCCGACTATTTGTCGTGGGATGACTATTTCATGAGCGTCGCGTTCCTTAGTGCCATGCGCTCGAAAGGTTGGTACTTTTGAGCGAGTTGAAAAAAGGTGTCCTGATGAAGTTTTGTTTTTTGTGGGTGGGTAGACCCTTCGACGCAAGTGGGTGCATGGTGAGGTTGCGCACTGTTTGGGTGTAGAGAATGTGAGACTGACGAGGTGCTGTGGGCCTTAGTATTGTGAGCCCTGAGCGCAAGATTGTGGGCATCGGCTACAACGGATTTCCAAATGGTTGTGGCGACGACGAGTTGCCATGGGCGCGTGAGAGCGCGACCGATTCGCCGCTGGATACCAAGTACCCGGTACGTAGGAGTGGTGGGGGCACCGTCTTCCTGCCAGATCCATGGCTAATTTCATTTTGCACAGTATGTTTGTCACGCAGAAATGAACGCCATCCTGAACAAGAACTCCACTGACGTGAAAGGATGCACTGTACGAATATTTGGGTTTTGATGTGGGTTGTAGGTTGCTGCCCAATCTCACTGTTGCGTGCTCGTGCAGATTTACGTGGCGCTATTCCCTTGCAATGAATGTGCCAAGCTCATTATCCAGGTACTGAAGTGTCATGTGTGCAGTTACTTCAGATATTCGTCTAACTCGGTTGTGTTTATGCAGAGTGGCATCTCGCGGGTCGTGTACTGCTCCGACAAATACAATCACGAGTATGTGTGCTCACTGGAAGATGCAAAGATGATGGCTTGATCTCTAAACGGTTTGTTGACTCACTTGCAGTTGGAAGTTCGTGGCATCTCGCCGGCTCTTGGACATGGCCGGTGTGAAGTACTCGCAGCACAAGTTGCAGAGTGCCAAGGTCGTGATCGACTTCACGTCGGTCCAATAAAAGGAGCGTTTGTTTGTCCACGTTTCATGGCCGCCATCACGCGACAGCAAATAGACAATCATAATACAAGAGAGAGATGTTCCGACGTCAAACAACTCTATTGCAATCCGCCCTGCGATCGGGGAACGTGACAGCTTAAAGCTTGTTGAGGCTATACACAAAAAGAGGAACTCAACAACGAGTTTACTCGGCGGCCTCCCACTGCGACACAACGTCGTCCGTAATGGAGCCGCAGCTGAAGTCGAAGTCGTCCGCGCCGATCGCGAGCACCTTGACACCGTAGTCCTGGTCGACGATGGTCACGTAGGTGGCCGGGCCAGACGTCGGGCGCTGGGCGAACTGGTCGTTACCCGGGTTGTACGTTCCGTCGTAGAAGTAGAAGTGCGTGGCCACGAAGCTCGTGTCCTTCTCCAGCACCTCGGCGATGTCAAGCTCACCGCAGCCACCGGCAGGGCCGACGCCACGGCAGTTGCAGCCGTACTGGCCCGAGTGGGTCACCTGGTCAGGCAGCATCCAAATAGCAGGGACATCGGGCGATCCGCCGTTCTCCATCGACACCTTCGTGACGAAGATCTTCTTGCCTCCGGTCCAGCCCTGGAAGGCCGTGCCGTCCGTGTCGTAGGCGCCCTCGCACTCGACGTCCACACCGCACTGGTTCTCCGTCATGATGTGCACCTCAGCACCCGTGGCCTCCGAAGCGAGGATAGCACCACTCTTCGGGTTGGTGGCCGCCGCCAGCGTGCCGGTGAACGGCGTGGACTGCTGGGCGACACCAGCGCCGTTGGCCTCGCAGAAGCCCTCAGGCGAGCCGGCACCCGTGTAGTCGACGTTCTCGTTGTTGAGGAAGACCATGTTGGTGGCGGCACCGCCGTTCTCGTACGACGACACCTTGCTCCACGTGCCGTTGTTGCCGTCGAACACCGCAATGTTCGAGATGGTCATGGGGCCACGGAAGGCGAGCGTGACTCCAGAGTCCAGAGGCGACACGGGGCTCGTCGTCGTCACCGACGACTTGGTGCACGAGCCGATGTCCGTCACCTGGTCGTACGAGCCGGGGCCACCGCAGTTCACGCCTGTGTACGAGTACGCGCTCGAGACAGTGCCAGCCGACGACTGGGCAGCACCCGAGATGGTCGACTGCTGAGTGGTCTGCTGCGTGGCGTCCGAGCCCTGGGTGGCATCACCCGAGCCCGCGACCGACGTGTCGGCCTCACCGGCGACGTCGGTCTGCTGGGTGGTGTCATCCTGGGTCACGGGGGCTTCGGTCTCCGTCACCGGGGCCTCAGTCTCAACCACCGGGGCCTCCGTAGCAGGGGTACCAGTCGTGGCCGCCGGGGTCGCGACCGGAGCGGGGTCCATATCGCAGATCTTGCCGGCGCCGGCCGACACGGCGCTGGCCATGGCCGCGGCCATCAGGAACATGCCGTAGACCTTCATGTTGCTAGGTTAGTTGAGAGGAGGAGAGGGTGCTGAAGACCGAGAGCTGGTATCTGCTTGCAAGGAAGCAAATTGATGAATGAGACAGCGGAAAAGGCTGGCCACCGCGCTTGGATAAGAACCACAGGACTGAAGGCATAGGGCATCCCGAAATGGTGCAGAGGTGTGGCAGCGCGCACGAACAGACAAGCAAGACGTGCACTTGGTGCCGTCCGCCCTTACAGCGACCAAGTGGTTTCGCCACGAGGGGGGGACTTGACCGTCAGCTGGTTTGCACGTACCCACGAACCCGAACAGCGAATGTCCACCTCCGGCAGAAACCGTCCACCTCGTCTGTAGTGACGGCGCAGTTTAATCTGGCTTTTCGGACACCGACAAAGCTTTCGCTGAACAACGGGACGGCGCTGCGGGCATCAAGCAAGCGGAGCTTTGGGCGGACTTTTTGTGGCCATTTCAGACTCGACATGGAGGGCATCGCCACGACGATATCTCAGACAACGCTACGCCGCTGAAGCGAGCCTATCCAAGCTGTGGGGCAACGTTTGACATGCGGGAGGCGCCTCTGATCCTTGTGTGCTGGCTGCCGCGTCAAGATCGTCTGTCTGGAGAAGCGCAGATCGTCGCAGTCTCCGTGCAGGCTTGCGAGAGCTCTGGCGTGTGCGGTGACGCAGGTTGGGACAAGCTATCGCCGTCGGCTGAAGTCGAACACACGGCAATGCAGATAGGCTACAAAGTTCCTCATACAGGCCAGGCCTGGGGTAACTTCAAGGCCTTGCCAAGCTGAAAAATATCGTACATACCCATCTATGTACTATTACATGTGCATGCACGAGTTTTCACTAAGGTTAGTGCTCTCTGAAGTGAGCGAACCGTGCTGTTATCAACGACTCGCAACGGTGCAGCCCACAAACTCTCGGTGCGAGTGCCACTAACAATTGTGAACTCACCGAAAGAATCGAGACGGCAGTAGCAGCGCTCTCTGCTGAGTCTCCCGTGGTGCTTGCAAATGAATCATTTGAAATCATACCAGTGCAAATTGAAGTGGACCATAACATAATTGCAACAGCGTCAAAAGACCTGCCACAGATATGAGCTGATGCTTTCCTTTATGACCGATGAGCTACATGCACGTTCGTGATTTGCTCAAACCCAGCGAAAGCAACTATACTCGCTACAGTGTTTGATCGCCGACTAAAGGTGACGAGCACGAATGCTAGCTAGTGCCTCTTTCTCGGGGATCTGCACCTTGTAGTCCACCGCCGAATCGATGCGAGCCTTGATCTCCGGGGTGATCTTCTCCACGAAACGAATAGCATCCAGGTTCTCGTCCAGCTGGTTCCTCGAGCGAGCCCCCAGCATCACGGTGGAGACGTTCGGGTTAGAAGCGCACCAGGCGACGGCCATCTGCGCGAGCGAGCAGCCCAGCTCGTCGGCGATCTTCGTCAGTTCCACGGTCTTCGCAATATTCTCACGATAGTTCGGCATCAGCTTGTCGTAGGTCTGGGCAGACGAAAAACGCGACCCCTCTGGGGTGCCCGTGATGTACTTGCCGGACAGCACACCATAGGCCAAGGGTGAGTACGTCGTCAGACCCAGCTTGTACTTCTTGAACAGATCCAAGAAGCCGTGCTCCACGCGAGGGCGATCGAAGATGTTATACTTCGGTTGCTCCACAACTGGGCGGATCAACCCAAGCCGGTCGGCGATCTCACAAGCCTCGACAATATCTGCGGGCATCCACTCACTGGTCCCCCAGTAGAAGGCCCAGCCTTGTTCGATGACGTAGTTCATCGCGCGGACAGTTTCCTCGATCGGGGTGAAATCGTCGGGACGGTGGCAGAAGGCAACGTCGACGTAGTCGAGCTGAAGACGCTTGAGCGAGGCCTTGAGGCCTTCGATGATGTGCTTGCGGCTCAGTCCCTGGTCGTTCGGGCCTTCTTTCGTCCCCAGGCAGATCTTGGTGGAAACGACGAGATCTTCGCGCGACCAAACTCCCTCTTTCATTCCCTTTTGGATGGCACGGCCCACGATCTCTTCAGATTCACCGCGAATGTACATCTCGGCATTGTCGTAGTAGTTGACGCCGCACTTGAACGCGTGGGTCATGATGTCATACCAGGCGTCGTCAGTGCACCGTTCATCTTTTCGCATCCAGGCACCGAGAGAGATCTTGGAAACTAGCAACCCAGAGTCGCCAAGGAAGCGGTAAGTCATTTTGGTAGGAGAAGATTCCATTGTGAACAGAAGGGGGGAGAAAGGAAGCAGGTCTTGGGCCCACTGCAAATTGCGAATTGAGAAGGAGCTTGAGTCTTCCTGATGCCGCCTGTTGATCCAGGCGCTGTTGAATCAACAGTGTTGATGCAGACCCACTGCATCATCACTCATGCTGCTGAAATCTGAAGTAATCCATCCATCATCCACGGATTACTTTAGTTTTCTGCTTATGCCGGGTATTGTGAAGATTGGGAGTGCGATCAGATCCATGAGGCCCACGCGAGACAGAAGAGTAAATACACCTGGACAGTTATGCCTTCATTGGGAAACCCAGCAGTATCCGAAAAGCGCCACATCCAGTCCTCCACGCAAGTACGATCAGCATTTGCAGTTCCAATTACTCGGTATGGTTGCTCTGGGGCAACGACACGGGAGTTGCTACACAGCGGATTCCCAATCTAGTATACGCCAATTCTTGGCGTTCATCGAGCTCAGAACTTCAGCCGATTCACAGCGGTTCGCTCAAATACCCAACCTCCTAATACTCGACCCTCCTTAGAAGGACATATCCTTGTGTGCCTTGACGTCCTCCTCGCTGTACACCAATCTCTCTCGCAGACCTGCGATGGCTGAAATGACCTTAAACTTGGCTCGGATCCGCAGCAGCTCCTGTACCATGTCCTCATCCACCACGTTCTGCCCACCCAAAAGTCAGCAACCAAAAGGTGCAATTCCTCTCTGATGCTGGCGCGCACCTTGAGTTCAAACGCCCCCAGCAACGCGCCGAACGAAGTCACCGACTTGGTAGCTCGAGCCCTGAGCGCCACCGAATTCACTAATCAGTTATGCACAGCAGGCGATCGATTGACGAGACCGCCACGTACGGGAGTTTGCTCTTGAGCTCTTCACTCTGCAGCATGTGGTTCCAGACCACGTAGCAGCCCTGGTAGAAGCCCAGCTCGCTGCCGATCTCCGCGCCCTTCATGACGCTATGGCAGATGATCAGTTTAGTGCATGTCTACCGACTTCGTGCATGGCTACTGTAGGGGCGTACCCGAGCTCGCGGCCTTCCTCGATGCCTAGTTCGCGCCCGCGCTCCAATCCCAGGGCCTCGCCCTGCGCTACAAGCGTCTCCTCGAAGCCGGAAATGGCGTCAAAGGCGTCCGCGATGTCCATGGTCGCTCTGATGTTACGAACGCCCAGTGAACTGGTGCATACAAATCCCAAGTCAAGGGCCGTGGCTGGAGCAGAGAGCACCTCGATCTTGCACAGTCGCGATCGGATTCAGGCAGTGGAGCCTTGGTAGATGAAAACCCTCCAAGCACCAGATGCTTGCTCCTATTAATACATGTAGGCTGCATTGTAGCGGCAGTGAGGACAGTGCAGCCATCTGCTGGCGCTCTTTGTCAGGACCAGGCAACGCCCTTGGGCCATGTTGAACCTGGCACCGAAGAACTGTCACCTTGCCGCTGCAAACGGCAACCCGCCACCTCAATTTTCCAGCACCAGTATGGACAGGCAAGAGTTTCGCCACGAAGGCAACACCAAGAACTTTTGAAAAGGCACGTTTCTCGGTAAAAAGCAACCCAGGATTCCTGGGCCAGGAATAGATCAACCCAGGATTCCTGGGCCAGGAATAGATCAACCCACGAATCGTGGGTGCGCTGATGCTGGCGACAGCAAGGGACGCGAATATGGCGGTCACCACTCAGGTGGAGAAAGGAAAAGCGCTGTCGCATTATTATAACCGTAGTAATTAAGTCTGCTAGAGTACAGGCGTCGAGCGCGCGAGCAGCGAAGCTATAAGGGGGAGAGAAGGCGACACCCGCCTCTACTGCGGTTGCTGCTGCGCCTGCTGGGCTTCCACCACTGCAGCGGTGAGCGGCTGCACGGTCTTGACGAAGCGGCCTTTGACGCGCGGCCGCGCGTTGGCCAGCGTCTTGCGCACGCCGTAGCGCACCTTGTGCTGGGACAACCTGCGCGCGCGCTTGGTCATGTACTTGTGCAGCAGCGCGCGGCGCGCCGCGGGCGAGTAGGCGCCGATCATCTTGACGGGCTCCGTGATGTCGTCGAGCCGCAGCGGCGTGAGATCGCGCGGCAGGTTGTGCACGCTCGTAGGGCTCACCTCGTCCACGCGCTTGCTCTTCGTGGGCGACTGCGGCTCCACGTCCGAGAAGTCCTCGGAGCTGGGCGTCGTGTAGCCGTCCGAGTCGGCGGCGCGCTGCCACTCCATGACGACGCTCAGAAAGAGCTCCTGCGAGCTCAGGCGCGCGCGCGACAGCGGCCGCGGCACCTCGATGCGGGGCAGCTGGCGCAGGTTCTCCAGCAGCCAGCGGCCGTCGCCGCTCGGGCGGCGCAGCACAGGCAGGGACGGCTGCTCCATCTCGCGGCTGCGCTTCCTCGACTGTCGCAGTATGAGCACGTTCATGATTCTCTTCTGGGCTTGGGCGTTTCTCCGGAAAAGCGAATGTGTGGCGATGGACAGCTTCCGGCGACGACGTTTCCGGCCGGAGCTATAAAACACCCTGATCCAATCGCCAGAGATACGCGGCACCGCCAGGACGGTATTTTTATATTCTCCCTTCATTTGTTATATCGTAATATAGAACTCCCTTGCTTTTATTGTGTCTGGACAGGTTTCGAGAGCACGTCTATGAACTTTAGTATTACATTGAATTCTGTAGTCACAACAACCTGTGATACTGGATTGTTCATAAATACTTGTTTTATGACAGGTAAACCTTCCGAGGCCGGCGCGCCGATTCAGGATCCTGCCTCGGCTCTGGCTCGATTTGCGGCTGCTGACGAGATTTTGGTGCTTGGTGCGCGCGTCAAGGTCGAGGAAACGCGCGCCAAAATGCACGCAGCCCAACCCCGCGAGCTAGCCGCGTTGCATGCTAAAGCACCCCATCATGGGGCCCATGTGGAGGATGCCCGTATTGGTTGGCCAGCAGCGGTGCATGGCAAACAAGCAGGGTGGCGGACTTTGCCTCGCTACGAACGCCCCCGCAGAGTCGGCGCGGGGATTGCAAGGTGCAATATCTCGGTCAACGAGGACCGCACACCTCCGGTGCATGTATCGACACTCGCCGCCGCTGATTGGGAACACGTTGCAGGCGCATCGACACGACCGACGCAAGCGCTCTGGACCGAGGTTGAGCTGCGACCATGCTGCATGCTGGCAGGAGCAGATCTTACAAACAGACTCATTAATCTGCAGGCAAGCACAGCCGCACGCTGGGCAGGAGAGCAAAGATGCCTGTCACAAATTGGCTGCCCGATGCTTGCTTGTCGGACAAGTGGCGCAAGGAGAGGAATCGACAGCGGCATGCACAGCGCCGCCATATAGACGCGCGGGGCCGAGGCTCCTCCGCATAGAACCGAGGCGGCAGATGTCGCTCGCCACCTTGTGTGATTGCCGCCAAGACAGCCTCCATTCATTGGTCGGGGCCAGTGACGTACTTGAGCGCCACGGCGAGTGTCGGCAGCATGGGTGGACTCAGCACGATAAACGTGGGCCAGAGCGGCGCGTGTCAAGAACGAAGTGACGCGAAGCAGACAGGCTAAGCTGCTTCGTGCTTGGCCGCTTGACTTGCATAGCGTGGGCAGCGAGCCGATTTGCAGTCCCACGCGCGCTGCAGTGTCGACTCGAGCCTCAATGATGCAGTCGCCGAAGTCGAAGCGGTCGAGAATCCAAGCGCAACGGGGAGGCTCGGTCTCGTTCGAGCGCGGGGGTCCTGTGTGTGGCGGACAATGAGCGACAGCTTCATGGGCGTCACAAGCAACACACGTTTCAGGTCAAGAAATGTTTCACATAGAAGCAATTCTTCAATACGGCGTATTTTATTTGGGGGAAATTAAAAAAACTGCGATAATTTTCATGCTATCAAGAATATATTTTAAAGTTATAGCAACCAATCAAATACCTCCAACTTTCTCAAAGATTCAAGCTTGGACATATTTGGTTTAGGCGTAACAACACAATGGCATATTCAATGGACAGCAACGACAGCAGTAGCTCTGACGACGAGGAGCTCGCGCTTCTAGTCCTTCTTAGGCGCAGGGGTAGCCAATGCCAATCTGACCGGTTTAATTTCGAGCAGCCCGCATCTGCTGGCTTTTGGAAGTCGGAGTTTCGTTTCGAGAAGAACGACATTATTGCTTTGGTCACACATTTGCAGCTACCGGGCCCTTTTCCTACACTGCAGCGCTGTCAAGTCTCCGCCTTGGAAGTTCTGTGCATTTTTCTCCGTAGGATGGCATATCCAGCCCGTCTCGAAGACCTAGAAGATCTATCTCCCCATGCTCCTACCGCTATCTTCTCGATCTCAAACGCCATGCTCAACTTTCTCTACCAGTCGTTCTCGCATCTCTTGCCGTTCGACACTCACCGCCGCAAGAACGCTGTGCCGCTGGTCTATGATAGCGCTATCTACGACAAGGGAGTTCAGCTAAGTAATTGCGTTGGCGTTATTGATGGTACGGTACGTGGAATATGCCGCCCAAAGGAAGAAAAAACAGCAGTACGTGTACAATGGCCAGTGTGAGGCATTTGATATGCTGCCAACACTCTACCTTTGCTGTAGTTGCCTTAGAGGGAACACGCAGTTAAGTATCAATCGATCTTTGCCCCCGATGGCATTATCATTCATCTCAGCGGACCCTTTTTGAGTACTCGTCACAAAGCACTTATCCTGCAGAATAACCGCCTACTCGAAAATTTTCTCCACTCTTACCATTGACAGCAAGAACTACGTCTTTTAAGGATGCCCAACTTACGGGCAACAAGACCACGTTGTTGCACCCTTTAAAGGTGCATCGCTGAGCAACGCCGAGCAAGAACTCAACACGCGAATGAACAAGGTTCATGTTAGTGTGGAGTGCGGCTTCGTCAAAGTGACACTCTACTGGACGTTCGTAGATTTCTCCCAGAACCAAAAGCTTCTTATGCCGAGGTTGGGGAAAATATATGTTATGGACGCACTACTAATGAACGTGGACACGTGCCTATATGGCAGTCAAACCTCGAAGGTTTTGTGGCTTGCACTTTCTAGTGTACAGATTATTGACATAGCTCGCCACCTGATGCGTGAATGAAGCTTTCGATTCTTTTACTCCTTGTGTGAGTGATTGTCTTCATGAGCTTTGCCATCATGGTGATGAATCTTTCGTTACGCTCGCGATCGAACTCCAGCTGTTGCTCACCAAGAGCAAGTCGGCGTGCTTGTAGGTCTAGCTGTTGCTTCTTTTCTTCAGATCGGCTGCTCCGCACAACTGCCTTCGTTTCGAGATAGTGATCAATCGGCTCCGTGCTTGTTCGTTTTGAGCGTATTGGTGCTGGTGTTGAAGGTGTCTCACTGGCCGAGTCAATCGAACGGGAGCGACGCAGCCTCGTTTTCGCATCTCAAACTACTTCTGCTGACGCGGCTTCGAGCCACTCCGCTTCTCGCTTTCCTTTCCAGTTTTGTCTGATTTCCCCTGCATATGTGCATTATACTTTACAATGGCAAGTTAGTACTATGAGCATATCCGCACAAAGCATTACAGTATGGAAAAGGTTGGTAGGCGAACCGCCAGACGAGCGACGCTGGTATAGCGGTTGAAGAGTTGTACGATGATCAAGCCAACGGGCGGGCGGCTGTCCCGAACGAAGTGAGGTCTTAGTGGAAAGATCGCCCACGTAGGACACGCAGGGGGTGGAGACCGACGAGATACAGAGAATGGCAGAATCTAATGTATCAGAGGAAGCAAGTCCCCAACAACCAGGTGACCGAAGTAGTTGAAGGGGCGACGCCGGGAGCCGGCCAAGTCAACAGAGTGAAAAGCATTGACTGGGGACGGCAGAAGACCGATGGGTCAGCTGCCGAGTCGATACGAGTTGGCGAAGCGAGTGCTGCACACTCGGAAACGGAAGGAAAGGCGACTGGTATGTCGACAAGTTTGCTGTACGCTGCGGTGTTATGATAGGCGTTAGTGGGCATACACACAAGTGGTTAAGGGAGCGTTGCCGGAAGTGCCTGTGTAGGTAGCGATAGTTTTGCTTGCGACCAGTAGTTGTTGCACGACAACGACGAATACAAATAAGTGAGGAGCTTAGACAAGTGATCTACCGGCGCGGGGGACAACGGTTGGTTTTCTGAAGCCATTGCAGATTCAGCTGACCACGTGGACAAAGCGCTGAGTATACGGACCAGCCCAGCGTGTAGGGTAATTGATAACACGTTACAGGCACACACTTACCAGTGATGCAATGTCTGTCAGTAGCTGCTCTCATTCGGTGAAGTCTTCTGTCGTAGCTTAGGCACGAATTGGCTCCATCACATTGCGGGGGAAGGCATCTAGCAAGGCAACCAACCAGCGGTAGTATACCTTTCCGTCATCTGAGCACGTCGATAAGACAATTATTCCTGTAACACGAATGATTGCAAAACTTTACTGAACTAATAGCATCTGTGTGGGACTCGAAATTTTCATTTCCCATGAGGTTGTGATGTACGCATTGACCCTAGAAACAAACATCGACAAAAACAATTAGCACAGTCACAAACGCAGTGCTTTGAGTACCATTGGGTAACTCTAACTACATCATTGTAGCAAGATGCACCCCACAACCACCAACACTACTTACATGTCCACACACATCGTTGGTCATGAACGAGTTTTTGTACCGCGGTTCGTTTGTGTTGTGCGTTGCGTCAACAAGTAAAACCAAGGGAAAGGCTTGAACCAATAGTGTATTTGACGCGTCTGTAGCGTAACGGTCTGCGTCGTCTTAGCGTCATCAACGAGCACTGTCACGCGATTATCTCGGCACATACAAGCTGTCGCAGAACCACTTCCTGACGCCTTTCCGTAGTGGCCCCTCCTCCTCGTTTCTCTCTCATCTTAGCAGCCATGTTGTGCACATCGCGCAGCAAAACATTCTTGCCTGTATATTATACAAAACGTTCCGCTTTCACTATCGGTTGGGAGTCACAACCCGCTCGTTTTTTTTCTTCGTTGAACGGAGTCAGTGACCCGCACCTCTGTATGAGATCATTTTTGCTGACAGTCCAGATCCAGTTTTCCATCGATATGAGTGTACCGCTCGAATGCGCTGATCTCCAATGTCTGAAGCGCTTTATCGCGAGGCGATCGACTCCGGTAATGTAGAGAGCTGTTGCTCTACCGCTGCCCATCGATTGGGTGCAGGATCCTCGCCGGCCGCTTTCGCAGCTGGTTTGATCGCCTTTGTCGTGTCTGAAGGCGTGATATGTTCATGTTGATCTACACTGCAGGTTGGTGTGTTGCCAACCATTCCATTGTGCTTTTGGTGTTCAGTCAGAAGCCAGGCGACCCGTGCAGGGCACATCCATCAGATGCCTGACCGCCCTAGAATTATCGGTTCTCAATTGCCGCTCTGGTCCATCTTACAGCCTTTAAACTTGATTTGAACAGAAGCCACATCATATTTCTGACTTACTGGTCTTCCATTTTGAGTTCGGCATGTCATGTCGGAACGTCATAAAATGTATAATTTCACCCGTCCTCTGTCTTCAAGGTACTCGTTTCACCGCAACATCAAAACGTAGTCCAAGAGAGCCCCCCCCCCCCCCCCCCCACACACACACACACAAGACGCAATCGTGGGTGTTGTTGGTATTACAGTTTCGGCGTTGGAGTTGAAGAATGCGTGATATGGTAGGTTCTTTTTTGCGTGGGAGGCCGTTGCATTGCATGTTGGTGCATAGCGTGCAGCCCGACTGAGACCCCTCGACATTGGTGATGATACCATGACATTTGGCTGAGCTTGGCCATAATGGTTGTGGCAGCATTTCCGCTTTGGTCATTGCGATGTAACCATCGCCATACGGCGAAAAGAACCAATCGCAGGGAGTCGTTGTTGCTGTCGCCGAGTAGCCATGGCGAGAGCCCTTGCTTGTTGCACCAGCTGGCCCATTCATTGCATGCTTCCTGGTATTTCCTGTGACTATCGACTACGAGTGAATTTGATTGCAGGTCAGCTAAAACGTTGTGTAGATATGCCGTATTTGGTCTGGAATTTCGTTTTGTGTCCATGAGCAAGTGATGTTAGTTCATCTGTTGTTGTAGGGTGCTGTCCACGCGCGTGATCCGACATTAACAAGGAGCTTGCAGGCTCCAGGATGGTGACCGACGGATATACAAAAACCGAGTGTGACTTCAGCAAAATCGATCGAACGAATGAGTTCTTGCGCGAACGAATTACTGTTGTATATATTGTTGATTCATACTGCGGTACTTGTGTGGTCCGTCCACGCCCTAACGTGAATGAACGATCCACCATTCCCCTTCGAGTAAGATCCCCAAATCCATGTTGCTAGGTTACCCAGAATTGCTCCCAATCATTGATGTTGAACCCGTTTAGCCGAGCGTTGTGTTCAATCTATTTTTCTCCCCCTCGTCGTATTTCAGCATAACACAGCAAGCAGGATACAGTACTGCGAGGCGCATATTTCTCGAGTTCGTATACAAACGGATATCGATACTGAGTTTGCGCGAAATATCGACATTGGCAGCGACCACCAGCGGCCCTGCGTACAAATCGCGTCGCACCTCTCGAGATGTTGTTGCAACAGCTTGTCAATTGGGATGCTTCCCCATCGCGAATCTGTGTTCGATGCAAACTGAAGCCGCTGGAAAAAGGCTTTACTCTTCAAAGACACATTGCTACCTGTCGAAGGTTACCAATCAGGCACTGCAGGTTATGGTTTGAGATTTTTGGCTTTCTGGCTGAACGCTTCACTCGGCCTTGAGCTTTTGCGAGTTTTGCAGTCGGTATTGATACAGTCCGCAAGTTTTCTACCATTGTGGCAGGGCTCTAGCGCCCCAGGAGACATGATATCGCGCCTCCAAATGCTCCATAAAAGCAGATGAAATCGTCCAACCGAATGGGGCTGCCATATCGATTATTAAAACCCCGAGCTGCTTGACCTTGGCTCCCATCCACTAAATATTCGGGGAAATCATCATCAAGTATCGAAAGGCGCGTTTTACGTCACCTTTGAGAATGAAGATAATGACGGTCGAGTTCTGTTCATGACATTCTTCGATCCGTCTGGCAATGACCGCTACATGGTGATAGCGCATCTCTAGAAATCAGCATTTGTCCGAAGCATCGTGTATTGAATTTCTACTCAGAAAGGATAGGACGTGGATCAGTCTGGTCTCGAGTTGGGGGGGGGGGGTAGCTTTTCGTACTGCTCCCATCGGACTGATCTGGCTGTTATTCAATTTCTTCACCGCGCGGCCGTCCAGCACCAAATATTGACCTCCATCTTGGCCTTCGAGAATGCTTTTGACGATCGTATTGAGGTGACGGCCGGCTGGTTTGTGATTCGAGGGGACACGTTGCTGATTTGGAAGCTCAGGGATACATTCTTGTGAGGCGAGGCGGGTGAACGCCTTTGTCGTCCAGGGTGTATAGCGCACGCGCGCCAGAAGACTCGGCCGATCAGGAAGCTTAAACTTCGCCTTTCGGAAAGCCCAACGGGGTCAGACTACCTCCAAAAGTACGGGACCTCCGGAAGTAGCTTGGCGTGTGACCTTGTGTAATCCCTATAGGTGTCGTTTGTCTTCGGAAGACCGGACTCCACCTGATGAGTTGTTCCTACACAATCAAAATGAATACAAGAATACAGAGTGCGTACGTTCACTTCTCGACGCAATTAGTACAGCTGGGGTTAGACCACTAGCAAAGCCTTCCCAGATGACCAAATAATACAGAGAGTTATACACATTATACAGCTGCTACTTATTCTTTTGGACCCTTGAGCAGTGGGTCCGTACACCAGTCTATTCGTGTTTCACCTGGAAGACTGGTCACTTCCAGATGCACCCTTGTTGCGCACCACTTCCAGTAAGGAGGATTTATAACTCCTTCCGGAAGATAACTTTCAGATATATCCAAAAGGAAAACTACTTCCAGATCACTCAATTTGCAGTCCTATCACACAGCAGTCTATTCGATCAAATTCCGGGGGGTGACTCCTGAAACGGCAATTACTATGAAATGGGGGGTCTAGAGGACACACTCCCAACTGAAATATGAAATAGGACGGATCACGTACAAATGCGCGTCACTCGGTCACCGCCTAATTTTGTCTTGAGCCTTTCGGAGAGTTCCACGGCGGTCTTCGCGATCACGACGCGTCCAAACGCAGGCTGGGTAAACCCGGGTCCCCGGAAAACACGGCGGCTTGTCCGGCGTTATTCCAGCGTGCTTCCAGGCCAACTGATAAGGGTCCTGGAAAACACTTGCGCCCTTGGTGGCAAAACGAACTCCTGTTATTTTTAGTCTCTGCTAGAAGTCTTCTGTCAAGGTCTCTGCTGGAAGTCTTCCACGTGCACATTTGTCTTGGTTTCACTATAGGGTTCTTTGGCGTAATCAGCATCCGGGAGGCTGACACATCCTGGTCGCAAGCCGGATCTTCGTGCATAACATATCCGGCTGGTCGTCTTGGTCGGTCGCTAATATCTTGGGCTTTGTATACTGGAAAATTGGAAAGGTCTTGGTGGGTACAAATCAGGAGCGTCTGGTCGGCCTCCGCACCCGGAACATCTGGGTCATCTGCGAGTCGCATCAGAAAGGAACTTTCGGAAGGCACACATGACTTCCGGAAGTAACTCGACATTGGGAGGACTTCTGGAAGTCACTTGGTCTCAGTATGCTGTGGGAACTTGTACTAGTTCTCCGTTCGTCCTTGTTCTTCCCTGTCGCGTGCACTTCTGGACCAATCATCACTGCGAGTATTTCCATGGGAAATGGGAAACGACGCTCGGACATTTTACGTCCAGTCGCCACGTGTCACTTGATTGAATCCAATCTACGTAGCATCACAAATTATTTTGCAGTACTTGTATCCTGCAAACAATTGCCAAAGTCGTTGTGGCAACAGCGCTATATTGGGACGTGGGGGGGGGGCTCTATTACTTGCTGTAGCGTGAAGACATGCATGATAATCAGATTAGACATGGCATGGCATGCTGTATATTTGCATTGAGCTGAAACGTGATAGCATTGCCATCGTAGCTCGATGGTTTGGCCGTCGGACTTGACAGTGGTATGTCATAAAGCGATAGGATCGCTGCCGTACGATGGTCAAGTATTCTCTCGGCTGTCTGCAATTGCTTCTCCAGTGCGCGATGGACGTAATTAGCAGTGCCTACAGGTCTGTATTGATGATCGTGAAACATCATATGGCTATGGATGGCATGTGACATGGCTCAGGACAGGGCATCTTGTGCCGCTGAGTTTTGATAGCGCTCCAAAGTAGTATTGATTCACAGAACTAAAGTCGGAAATCGTCAGACCGTCAGTGATTCCATCCTTCCAGTTGCAGGACAAAACTACGGCAATCTGGATAGCGATCGGATCACACATATGATTGGAGTACTGCAAGTAACGCTCGTAGCTGAGTGCAGCTGGGCCCAGGAAGTCATAGTGGGGGCTGGTGATATTAGTAAAATCACTCATACCCACTTTGCCTGTTGCTGCCTTCCGAAGTCTGTCAAGATAGCCGGTACTACCAATATGACCGAGTGATAACCCCTTTGATCCAAAGCAGCATATCTGGGTGAAGGTCAAGAGGCAGTGACGAAGTTGTGAGAAACTCAATGAACCCCTCTCCACGTGAACCTCAGAGTTACCACTTGGTGAGCTCGTTCTTGATCTACCGTAGCAATAAGGGTATGTTTGCTGCGCTTGTGAGGTGCAGGCCGCTGATCCACGGCGAGCACGATCAGTTGTCGCTTGCTGGACCAGAGTCTGTGTAGCCGTGAGTTTAGAAATGGTCGAAACAACTGTGGCTTGTGTTCTCGAATGAGCTCGACGAGTTCTAGTTCAGTTGCCGATTCGCTATTGATGGCACCTTCATCGTGCAGCTGAGATGCATTTGGGCGTGTTTGGTGCCTGTTGCTACCGTCGTCGTCGTGGCGGAGCTGCAATTTATGGCTGGCCGACGCCGCGGATGCCTTTTGTTCACAGCTGTGTGACCTCCTTCGGACTCTTCAGCATCTGACATCGATGCTAGGAAGTCGCGTGTAGAAATATATTCTACTTGGGTCGTATTACCGGTGCTCGTAGTGATTCCTCGATCAATCCATGATTGAAAGAAATGGGGTTTGTCTGTCGGCGATCTACCTACATGACTGAGTAAACTGATGACGGGGTGCCAGGCTGCTCATAGTAGATCACAAACGATAGCGCGTGTTGTAGTGAAAAGAGCTGAATGATCCGGACGATGTCTCCCTCCATTCGACCTGATCAGTTCCGGAGTGACTGGCGGGAACTTGTGTAGTCATCTCGCTCAGCCATTCCCTCACTGTTGGCGACACTGTTACCCTCCTCCCAAAACCTTCCAGTTTGCTTGTAACACTCTCGTGCAGTGTCAATACCCGTCTCTTCAGCCAAGTCAGTTTGTTCCAGGCTTGTAATCCCAGTGTCAATGCGAGCATGGGATGAGATTCGACAGCAAATTGACGGCGGGTAACTAAACAATCTCCTTGTGCTGTCCAGATGTTTAGCCGATGACCGGAATAGCGTCGGGCTTCGCCATACCGGTAGCAGTCGTCACCCCCCTTCCACACAGCGACGCGGAGCCATACGTCGAGTTGATGTCCAGTTGCTTCCGACCTGGGAACTACGCGTAGTTTTGCGGCTTGTAATGGCACTTTGATGGGCTCCTTGGGGTGCAACACCTTGGTCGAAACATTGGTTCTATTCACACCGGTTATGATCGCGTAGATTGCACAAATTCTGGGACCGTTTGAGTTTTCCGGGCGTAAAAGCAGGTAGGCGCCAGGATGAAGTGTTGTGAAGGGCATCGTGCGAGGTCGGCGAGTTGAAGGCAAGCTTGTCGCCTAGTAGGAAAAACTACGACTGAGCTGCAGTTGTTACTCTGTCTGCTTCTCTAAGACCTGCACCTTGAGTTCTTCACATTCGATGCACCATCACTCTGCGATAGTGGATTGTCGTTTAGGAGGTCTGGTCACCGCCGTTGACACTTCGCAACCTAGTCGTTGAACGGAAAACCGATTTCTGCCTCCTAAAGCCGACAGAAACCTCCAGTTACATACCACCTGATAACATTTGCACCTTTGGAAAACGCACCCATCTTCTTGCGGAGATATTGCAAGATTATATTTCGTTTTTGACCCGGTAGCCCGGTGCTCGACCACGATGGCGAGCATGTTCGGGTATTCCACACGGCGGTTCAACGCATGATTTTCAATCATGGCTTTGGCCACGTTGTGGTTGTGGCTGACGTCGAAATTGGTCACTCTCACCATAAACTCCTTGGCGCTGTCAGCGTCGTTCCACGCGACTGCCGCCTTGGCGTTTGTCCTGAACCATGTAGAGTTCTCGAAATAGGACTTGCGTATCACCTTCCTATGACTTCTTCGCTTCCGGTCATGCGTGCAGACCAACTTGACCCAGAAGTTGGTGGGCTCTTCTGGAACGAAACGATCCGCATTAACCACAACTACATCGTCCGCCACATCTACATCAATAGTATCCCTACGTTCACGTGTAGGTGTATTGGTCCGAGAAGGTCTTGCGCAGCCTTCTATCTCCACATTTTGTTTCTGTCCGAACGTAGATGTGCGCTGGCGAAAGATCTGGTGGGTGGGCGGACATCTGATACTCTTCGATATAGGCACAAAAACCATTCCTGTCTTCATGCCACTCGACCTCTTCCGGCGGACACGTCCAAGATGAGTCTTCGGACAGCAGTTGCCGCGTAGGCTCGCTGTTGCTCATGAGTGTGCTACAGCCTGATAGATACAATCCAGTATGCGTCAATAAACCTCGGCTTCGCTTAGAGATACAGAGATATGTACGTACAGATCTACCGACACCTGCACGGATGTCCATTGCGAGTCTGACGAAGTGAGCTTCCCAAATGAAAGGCTCAGAGCGGTAGAGCATGCGGGGGTCTCTTTTCAGAATTCCTGAGATTCACCATTTTAAACGGCTGGTATTATATTGGCGTAATGTTCGATATGACTACCGTGAATTACCGCTTAGATACGATCCTACTTGATGACACTAACCAGATCCTTAACAGAGGTTCTCATCACGAGATGTGACAGGGAGGCCAATTTCTCTAGTTGGACTCGCTTAAGGAAATGGTATCTCTTCCAATACTATGGAACTTCA
This sequence comes from Phytophthora ramorum, assembly GCF_020800215.1. Lineage (NCBI taxonomy): Eukaryota > Oomycota > Peronosporomycetes > Peronosporales > Peronosporaceae > Phytophthora > Phytophthora ramorum. The sequence goes on from NW_027150647.1 coordinate 5,200,918, forward strand.
CACACATAAAGATTAAGCCACAACAAAACAGATACCGACGTTTGGTTAGATAAGCTGCAGTAGTTTGCACACACTTCGCTCTGGTGTCGATGAGCCACTGCTCATATGTCAAGTTAAAAGGTACGAATTACCATAACAAGGGCTAAATCGCTTTTCGTCTTCCTTGTCACACCTGACGTCTTTGAGCTCTTTGTCGAGTCAGCGGAACTGGTATTGGTAGCTATACAACACCTTGCTGAGGTGCAACCGCTCGTCGGTTAGTGATGTCCTGTAGCAATCTTACGTAGCGCAGAGAAAGATCACCTATAATACCAACAAACCGCTAGACTTGGATGAAGAGCGGTGATTGCAGCATTCAACTCGCGGTTAAAGCGCTCTAGTGGATTGTTAGTTCGACTGACGACGTGCAAGTCCATTACATGTACAGTCCACACATCAACGGGGAAGAGACCCAGCCATGTTCGCCAAAAATAGGACCAAAATAGGTCCCACCGCTCTGTCGAGTATTGAATACCTTCCTCGCAGCAACGGCGATGAATTGCTCTTTCCACAAACAGTATCCCTGCAGGTTTTACTTCGTTAGGTGGTACCACAGTCAGTATATATAGCACGCCAATCTCCATCGCAATCCTAATCTCAGCCTGAGGCAGGCTGAGGGCAATCATTCGCCCCGTATTGCCTGTTTCCAGTGGAAAAAGCACCCAATTACGCGTGCAGACGGGAATTGTTCACCCACAGAATCAATCAGGGCTTGATCAAAGTCCGCAACAACTGGGTCAGGTCGAAGCTGTTGACCGACCGCATCATTTATGAACCTGAGCACCCTGTTGAATGTTGAAAAAGTCCTGTTGGTAGTCAGCATGTAGACCACCAGAACGAATACGCGACTAGCGGCATCGCGCACCATTAACACCACACACTGGTGAAATGACCGAGGAACTGACCGAAACGTTCCATCGACAAACAGCTGAGATCCGGGATAACTTAGCAGCTTCACCAAGCGAGGATGTGCCCATCCCATAATACGTTTCGTCTGACTGTTGTTGTAGCAAATATGACGATACTGAAATAAATTCAGGTCCGCTCCTGCGACTAGTGCAAGAGGTGGGACTTCAACGTTGTTCCTACCAGGACTGCCTTGAAAACCCTCATTTTGAGGATTGGCGTATCCAGGACGAGGTTCTTCGCCTTCAATTTGAGGATCTGGACGATGATCATTTTTAAGTTGATGGCCTCTAGCCTCAATGAAGTGACAGACATCCTCATTTTGATCGTCGGAATCGAAGTTGTCGGAGTTGTCGCCAAATTCCCAGTGGTGAGGTTCGGACTGGAGCTGTAGCTTCCATCGGTAGCTGCGTCACTCATCACCAAAGGTTGGGAGGAAGATACGGTGCATGGGGTGGCGTCGTTGTGGGCCTCAATTGAAATTAAAGAATGGTGCATAAAGATGAACGTGTCTTGAGCGCACTCCACAATCGCGTGTTTAATGTATTCTTGTATTGCGTGTTTAATCTCATAGATCGCATCAAACGCAGCATCATACGCATTATCATTGAGTGCTGCAGTCCAATCACGGTGCTGATTGCAGCATTAATAGAACACTTCAATATCATCTAATATATTGTGGCAGTACCTGACACCATCCCATTGTTTCCCTGAGACCATGTATTTCTTCCTTTTTATCACTCTTTTTATTGAATTTGTCACAGTTGTAGTAATTCTCCGTGAACCAAGGTGAGTAATGTTTAGTTATCATGGTAAGTAAAGCTCACAGACAACTACTACAGATAACCAGCCTTATAGCGCACACAGCCGAAGCTTGACGAATCACTCACACTGCAATGGAGTATGCCATTAAGACACAGACGGCGACGCTTGTGGTATGAGGTCCACAATGCTTAGACCCCCCCAATCACCAATCCAAAGCAAATTAATACCTCAGCTATGTTATTTACGCCGTAGAAACTTTTCACGAAATCGAAGTGAGTCTAGAACTTGATCCTGTATGACTCGATCGATAACGTACATATGCGAGCTAAACACTCTCTATAAGGTAGGTAACTCCATACGCTCAAATATTGTTTGCCATTTCATAGGCGACCAGGAATCACGTGTGCCAAAAGACAAATATACACAAACCCATTTGATTTTGGCAGGTCTCATTCCAGGTTCCCAAATTGGTGACCCAATAGGGGAACCCATGCGAAAGTTGTGCCAACGTTTACGAGGGTCCTGGACCACGCGGACCCAAATAGGACCAGGCCCACCGGTGACCCCAAAACAGGTTTACCCTTCCGTGGAGGCTGCGTAGACTGGGCTCGACTAAAACTCGACTTGCGGGAGGTTTGATTCATCGTGTACACTTTCTCTAAATTGACTAGTGGAAGCGGGAGTGCCTCCATGAATTGGGTAAACATCCTTTCAACCTTGATTCCCTCCGTCAACAACCCGTCATTTTTTATGCGGTGATGCGGCTCCCCCGCACTATCGTCAGGGCTAGTTCGGCACTGCACCACTCCCGGCTTAGAGCTTTCCATAGTGAAGTCAGAAACTACTGAACAGCAACTAATGCCTTGTAGCTCATGAAGATATCCTCGTCCCGGGAAATGCGAACAGTAGTGTAGTTGGACAGCAAATCACCGGTTCAGGAACGGCCTGGACGAGCAGCGGCTGGCGGAGACAGTTACGATTGACTTGACGAGTGACTAGTGGGCGAAGGAACGGTGACGGAAAATGGCGACGAGGGCGAGTCGGTGGCAGCTGCAAGACAGTAGGCTCCGGGTACCGATTGCCCGAGGTTCCGGGTACCTTGAAATTGCTGAATGGCGACGATAGAAGATCGCAAGGAGGGCGACAAGGGACGAATATCGACGGATTAGCATGGACGGCGGCGAGACGACGGCGAGATGAGTGGCGTGCGGCCAGGAGGCCGGGGACAGCACCCGAAATGAGCAACGATAAGAGGAGGGGACAGATCTATAATTAGATCTAGTCTAGAGACTTCGAGGATATGAGGGGCAAGGTCTGCGGCTCGACCCGCAGTCAAGATTTGGTAGTGAAGTGCTAAGTTGAGACTAACACGAGTAGTAAGCGACAGACGAGGTTGTTGGTCTGAAGACGAAGCCAGACCGACGCAAAACACGTAAGGTAAGCTGAGTAGCCAGGGAGAGTACGGGGACGGCTGAGTTAGTAGGCTGAAGAGGACCGCGGAGAAAGACCGTGGGGGCTGCGGCGCCTATTGATGGCGCGAAGGCACCGCGCAGTCTAGTGGTTCGCGCGAGGCGTCGTCCATGTGTCCGTTGCACATTCCATACGGGATTGGTGGAGAGCAAACCGTGGTTTTCCCGAACCGCGGTCACCAAACCGCTTTCTCCTCGACGGTCCTACCCCAAGATACCTCAAGGGTTGTGGGCCAGATTAGGCTGGTGACAACGCTCAGCCTCGCTCCTGGACAGTTACCCAATGTTTCCTAGCGTCTGTAGGCTGAACCTCGTGAATTGACAGTGAAAGTTTGTCGACCAAACTGGGGAGATAACTACAGTAGCATTTGATGCGGCTGCGGTCTTCACAATATTAACGATGTGATCCATAGTCAAAAACCCTGTTGTGAAACCTTCTCGAATTAGACCAGCAACCTTCTGCTGCAAATCGATCTCAATCATAGATTGATACTTATGTCCTCGTCTTCATCGCTGGTGCCCTCCATAATCTCAACTGTGAACTCTGATTCTTCCTCTTCCATAGTAGCCTCTTCTTCGCCACTTCAATTGTCGTCAGCGCTGTCATCAGGTTCGACACTCCCGCCCTCACTACGCTCGTCCTCAGGTTCGCTGCTGTGGCTCTGGAACGGGTTCTCAGCGTCTTGAGCAAGCTGAATATCGTCTTCGCGTGCAGCGGTGGTAGACGTTTCACTTGGGGACAGAGGGACCAATGTTAGACAGTTCGGCATGGGTTGATTAGCTCTAGGATAATCTCGTGGGGGACTTGTTGATGTGCGGCTTGTCGACATGGTGGTGACAGGCAAAGGTGTTTGTTCTGTGAGCGTGCATGCTCGGTTTAGTGTCACCTTGGATATTCAAAATACAAAGGCCGTCGTTTTGTAAACTTAATTTAAGTGCGAAAAACAGCCACTCAACTTTAAAGGCGATTATCTCGGTAACTCTAAAAGGAGAATTAGTACCATTAGTGGATTTCAACAGCCAATCAAATCAATTTGTGTGTCGTTAGTTCCTGCAAAAAAAGAGGAAAGTATGGAGGGGCCTAAATAATTAGTTGTGATTGAAAAAATGGTTGTTTTCTAACGAAGGTTTATTTTATCGGCTAAAACTTACGTTGAGACCCAGCCAGGGGTGACTGGCAGATAGCTGCAGAAAGGTGGGGTACTCACGGTTGGGAAATGAAGGATTGCTTTGATTGGTTCTTGCTGTTTACTTACTTCCAAACGGCGATAACTATTGTGCCACACAAATAACCCTTCAAGTTTCGTACCTAACTGAATATCAAACATATGTGAGTACCTTTTACTCGCTGCAAGTCGAATAACTCCTATTTGAGTTTTTACAAGATCATTCAGATAATATACGAATGAAAAAAAGAGGGAATATTGCCTCCAAGGGATCGCCGAGGTGAAATGTACCCCATTTTGAGGGCTTGAAAATAGAGGGAGATTTTCAGGTGGCCATCGTGCATCGAGTATTTCGAAGCAACCAATAGTTTACAAGACACACGTCTTTCCAATGGTATGCTTAAATCGCGATTCGTACTGGTTCGTGCTTCTTATTTGAGCACCATATTAAATTAAATGTACGGTGGTCGCCCTACTGAAAATCGCTGTTAGTCACTGAAAATCGCTGTTAGTCAGTAACACGTGAACTCTGGATCCGAAACTTTGCGAATGGTGTCGATGATCGCCACGAAGTAGGCATGATACTCGATCTCTAGGTTTGCCAATATTGTCGATTCATCCATAGCAGCCAATTTGAACTGGTCCGCGGCCTCGACGAATGTCATGTCGTCCAGCTTCTCGTAGCTGAGTCCCGTCATCTCCTGAAACTTGCGAATGCGGAAATCCCGGGGTAACTTGCCCACGGTCAAACCTTCAGGGGACATCACTGTGTCGCCGTCGACGACATCCGCGTTCAGCTCTGGATCGGCTGTCATGCTGCGACGGTTCCAGTTGGCCGAGCCGATGGACAAGTACACGTCGTCAATGATCACGAGCTTCGTGTGAATAAGCAGCTTCCGGTCTGCCTTGGTCGTGTAGATCTTGAACTTGTTCGGGTACTTCGATCGCAGCGGGTGGACATTTTGATACAGATACTTGATGTAGCCTCCATTTGTGAACGCGTTTGTCTGCTCTTTCGTGACGACAATAAGGCGTTGGATCCTCGGCATCACCTCCATCAAAGCATCAAGCAGCTCGGGCACGTACACAAAGTACTGGTCTTCAATGTAAATGAAGTTCTTCGCGTTCTTGATGGCCTTAATACGTGCGTGGAACAGCGAGTTCTCGCCTTTGGGCGCGAACTCTTTGTAATGCTTGTACGTACAGCTGAAGGTTCGTGTGATCTGGATACTCTGGTTGCCGAGGCTCGCAGTGGTGTTGCTGCTGCCATAGTCCAGCGAGGGTATGTCCTCGTACGACGGATTTTCAAAGTTAAGCAGCTCGTCATCGAGACCTCGACATGGCAAATAGTCCGAGTTCCAGCGAGCTACGAAGTTGTTCGCGACATCCTTCGCTGCTGGTCCATGTATTCGGAGGTGGCCGTCCACCCAACCTTTATTGATGTATGTGATGTTTCCTGCGTCGCGAATGGCGGTGTTGTTATGGTACATGGTATCCCATCGATCAATGGCGAGGTCGATGCCGCCCACGTATGCCACAGGCTGGTAGTGTCTACCCGCGGAGGTGTTCGCCGCGATGACCAGCGTCTTCTGGTGGTGGGACGCTATAAGGTTGATGCGGTCGTCAAAAATGTACAGCGCTCGGGCTCCGTTGATGGGGGACGGCGGGATACTGTTGATAGCGTTCCGAGCCTTGTAATTGTAGGGCATGTAGCCCCCGGCAATGCTCGCCCAGCCCAGGATGTCTACGTTTCCACCTCGCTCCACAACGCCAGCGAACACTTCCTTGAATCCTGTTTTGGCTCCTGTGGGGTCAACGTCAGGCTTGAGAGGGACGAGGGCGGACAGCCACGTAGCAAGCATGACGCGGTCGCCTTCCTTGGTTGTGCTGAGGTCATCGTAGACTGCGTTGTAGAACTCGTTCGTCGCCGTGTAGGATGTCACCGCGTTGCCAGTCGTGTAAACCGACAAATCTGTCCGCGGTACGCCACCTCTAGATCTGGTGATTTCCTGCTCGGTGAGGAACCATTTCTCGGCATCCAGGATAGGCTGCTGTGGTGTGATGTCTGATCCGTCGGAGAGGTCATCGTCGTCACTTCCGCTCTCACTCTGGCTTACTGGTACTGTGCTGCTTTCTTGAGAACCGGGGTCGTCATTGTCGTCGTTAAACAAATTCGAGAACGATAAAGCCGCCGACGGAGTCGGCGCTACTGCCAAGACGCCGGCGGAGGCGAAGAGAAGCATCGCCCTTCTGCGGTAGCTAAACATCTTGCGTTTACCAAACTGGGAGAGTTAAGAGTCTCTCAATGGTAGAACACGTTGTGGCCGCCGAGATCCAGTACTGTACATTGATTCGGTCCATCACTCGCCCGCAGGATAGACATCGGGATGTGTTTTTCAAATGAAGCAAACCTTAACTGCTATTATACATGTACTTAGCAAATCGCTGCTGGCTCACTATTATTACATTATTATTATACATATGTATTATAATGCATCAGGAGCGATTTGCAAGTACGGCTTATTGGATATTTTGCGTTGTGGTCAGCCAAGCGTACCTCGGTTTCGCAACGGTGGGGCGCGTTATTGTGCTCACAGGTACATGGCCTCGCTCGACTCGAGCTCCGTCGAGCTCCGCAGGGTGACAAACCACTTGTGCGTGTGCATGATCGACTGCACCCGGTTGATGCCGTGGTTCGTGGACTGGTAGGCGAAGATGGTGCCCACGAGAGGGACCCCCACGGTGGCCAAGCTGCGGTACGGATGATCGTACACGAAGTTGGCTGCTCATTTGTGCAAGGGCATCTACGGTCGAGCCGCCGTGGTGGGCCTACTGCTGGGCTCCACGACTACATGGCCAAGCGTGGCCACTTTGAGGAGAACGATGAAGACGCGCCCGAGATCCAGGAGCTCAAAGTCTAAAGCCTTGTCGAACTCCCACTCGAACGGTATCTCGAGAGACCTGCTACAGTCTGGTGAGCGCGGTCTAGCAGAACGGAAGTATTGATGCTAGACCACGTTCACCAGGCTGTAGCAAGTACACGGAAGTAAAGTTGTGTACTATGTAGTACATATCCCCATAGTGTCGGTTTGGGGCGATTTCCATAGACTTCCCATTTAGATTCAAAAGGGTACGGTTTTCAGAATGCCCCCATTGGCAGCACCCTGGCGATTTGAACCTTCCACTGCTGCGAAGGCAATCTCAAAGCACTGGAATCACGTGCCCATGTTTATCTCGATTTTCTCTAATGAAAGGTGGCTTATCGAACATGTTAAATAACACGGCGGGAGGAGCACAAGCGCGTGCCTCGTGTACTAGGGCGAGACTGGGAAGTGCTGATAAAGACGTTTGTACAAAAACTAGGTTTTCTTATCGCTTTGTGATTTATTATATTTGATGTTACTAAAATTTGAAATAGTATATTTGGTGAAGTTGTGTTTATAACTCCCCAAAAAGGTCTGTATTATTACTAAATATGGGTCACGCAATACTAATTTATTATAGCATATCCCAAAAAAGAACGCCTCGTCCATTTTATGCCGAAATAGTTGGTCCTATTTACTAAAAATTTATGGATGGCAGTCACGACAACAAATTGTTGAGGAAACGCCTCACTCATCAAGATTCTCGCAGCATCTGGCTTTGCATCTGAAGTCGAACAGGATTTGGTGGATCCTCAGTTCCATATGTACTCTGGATTCAACGCAACCGGGTGTTTTTAAAACATTCGGTGTAACCGAATTTCAGAAACGCTTGAGCCCTGCCGCGCGTTGGCAACACGCGAACGAAGGAGACCACACACCATAATTCAGGGCACACGATTACTCAAATGCCTACGACTTCTGTCGAGGCAGTCAAAAGAGGCACCACCGTCGGTCATGAGTCACGTACAGCCACCGGATCGCGTACCGGCGTTGCTGTCCTGACTTCGAAATTCTAGACATCTTGTACTATAAAGTACGCCGTAAAGTTAAATAGATAAGTCTGACCTCTCTCTCTCTCACTCTCTGCATCGCCAATTTCAGGATAAGTTAAGCTATCAAGAATCTGATCGGACGCTAGCGTAAGGCTTATGGTAAGGTGGGTGGTCTGACCAAAACGTTGAATACATGTATTCATTGACTGCAGTTGCAGTATCTGTACATGTAATTGAGCAAGCGGCTGTCCTGACCAATGTTTCGCGAGCATTGATGACCAACATAAAAACCACGGATTTCCATTCCATAAGGTGTCGTCCAACCGAGAGTATTACTAGTATAATTCAACTCTCTACATGTATCAATAACAGAAGCTGGGTTATTACAGTTAGGGGATCAGACTGTCTATTGAGCTACTTTTCACTACTTCAGATGTCTGTGCGGAAACGCCTTGGTCTTCTACCATGACTGGATCATTCTCCTCCTCGCTGTCTCATTCTGCTGTCTCGATACTTTGGGCTTCACGGAGGCCACTCCTCGAAGGGCACGTGGGTCCGTTGACCAAGTCCGGGACTAAATTAGTGCACACACTTGACCGGATGACTAGGCTGTTCACGCATTCGGAGCAGTCCGCTTGCAGGGGACGCTGCGTTGGTACGAGTGTTCGTATTTTTGGCCTGGAGTGTATCGTACGGTACCGGTAAATGGTTGCTGCATTTGAACTCATAGGTGAAAATACGAAATACCAATAGGCCTCATAGAAGACGAGGTGATCTAATAGCGGCGAGGCTGAAAAGCCAGAGCAACCCAAGTAGCGAAGTAAATGAAGTCGAGACCTTGGCTCGATTCGGCTAGCAAAACTCCACCCATTCCCTGCAATAATTATACAATAGACATTGCCCCTAATATTTTCCCCGAAAATATAATCGAAACCACCAAACGTTCGTTGATTCATAGCACTCGAGGCGCCCCAGGCTAGGGTGCACCAATTTGCAACTTGAAACAATCTGTTGCATGTAGTGTGCTGCAATCGCATCGACGTTTTCTCATTTCGATGGTCACAACGCAGTGTTTGACGGGGAAGTCGCAGCAAAGGTGCACGACAGCTGAGCTCTGTTCACCAACTACGTCTTATTTCTTGGTAGCTGTGGACACTTGCTTCGAATGTGCCCCGCTTCCCCACACAAGAAACAAGTGAGGACTTTCTTCTTCGCCTTCGTTTTATGGGGGGGTTCTTTACCAGCAGAACTCGTTTTGCCCACGCCAGTTCCACGGAGGTTGACAGCGGCGTTCAGTGCCAGTGATAGAGAGTGATTCCTGAAGCCTGCGGCAGCAAGAGAAAATCATGGTGCATTAGCGCGTGTTAGTCAGACTTTTCAGCGCGTGGAGCAATTGTCAAGTATCAGCGGCCCAATTTACCTGACAGCACGCCCACAACATTCGCCGGCAGCGGCCCGTGCTCCACGTTGCTCGGACTCACGATGATGACACGAGACCGGATAAGCTCGAGTGCGTGAACAATGAACGGTGACTGGCTGAGGCTGACTGAGAAGCACAAACGAAATAGCGCGAGTATCCACCATCAGAAGACATACTATTGCGAACGCGGACAACTATGCTGAAACTTACTGTTCCAGCACAAGACGACAACTTGATCCTCACGCGCTTCGAGTAGCATCTTCAAAATGATCGTTTCCGAGTCATAGTTGCGGTTCTTGACCACAATTTCCAGCTTGTCGGCTAGATCCTGAATTTGTTGCTGCAGTTCCTCCCTCTTCACGTCCCCGCTGTGCCGCCACACAACTCAAATTCAGTATTGCGTATGGACTCTTCACCCTCAACCCTGTGAACTCACCCGGTCCAAATATTCCTCACAAAGCTGCACGGACCCTGCAGCAATAGCACGTCCACCATATGATCGCTTTGTCCACTCACCTTCGTCTCTCCACTCGAAACCTTCGTCTCCTTTCTTTTCTTCGGCTTGATCTCTTTCTCCTCCTTCATCAACACCGGAGGCTGTTCCACCCTGACACTAGCAGGTTCCGGCACCACAACCTCCTCTGTGCTCTGTTCAAAGGCAGCCACAGCGTCCTCCATACGGGGCGACGAGTTGTCTGCCCCATACTCGGCCACCTCCTCCCCAAACAGACTTGACATCTCTGCACCGCACGCCAAAATGTCCATTAAACCCCAACAACCCCAATTCATTTATCCCACGACGCAGTACCGTCATGCAGCAGGTCGATTTCCCGTTGCGCGACTATTTGTTGTGCCACTGCCGCTCGCTTCGCGTCGTCCGCAGTGAAATTCTCGGTGGTCGATGTCGGGGTTTGCAACGCGTTCAGGTCGATCTCGAACGGGTTGGACGGCGGTTTGCTCGCTGTAGAGGACAGTGCACGCCAGGGCAGCGGCTTACGTAGGATAACCTGCGAGGAGAGGGCCACGCGGCGTGCTCCAGCGTTCGTTAGCGCCAACAGGAGCCGAGCCGATCTCATGCTTGATGCGCTTCCAGCACACTGTTGTAGGTATTTGTATATAATACATAGAAATTTGTATTTTAATACAGTTTCTGACAAAGGTCTACCGGCATGATGAGTTGCGCACTGAGCGACAAGGTGGCCGTGGTCACGGGAGCCTCGGGAGGCATCGGCGCCGGTATGTATCGGGTAGATATCTGATTATTGTATAGGCATCTGTTATAGCTGAAGTTGGTTGTAGCAATCGCGTTAGAACTGGCGAAGGCAGGCGCAAATGTGGCGATTGGCGCGCGGCGGCTGGAGGCGCTGCAGAGTGTCAAACAGGAGATCGAGGAGAAGATCAGCACGAGTGGGAGCATCCTCGTCGTCCAGGCGGACGTGACGAACCGACTGGAAATGCAGAACCTTGTGGACACTGCGGAGGACGCCTTCGGACCTGTGGACATCCTCGTCAATAATGGTGACGACGGACTTTGAAGACTCTTTTGGAGCAGGTGCTGATACTGGGTGTGTGGTGTACCGGTATCCTGATAGCTGGGGTGATGCACGTTCAACTCATGAAGAACGTGAACCAGGAGAGTTGGGACCGGGTGAGGCTTCGGGACGGTAAACAAGGATATCTTTCTCATGTGAAGATTTTTTGTGGTATTGCAGATGATCGACATCAACTGCAAGGGCACGCTGAACGGAGTGGCGGCGGTGCTGCCCAAGATGCTGGCTCGCAAGAGCGGCCACATTGTCAACATCTCGTCGGACGCTGGACGCAAGGTTTTCCCTGGCTTGGGCGTGTATTCGGCGTCCAAGATGTTCGTGGAAGGCATTTCACAGACGCTGCGCCTCGAGAACGTTGGCAGCGGCTTACACGTGACCTCCATCCAGGTAGGTAGAAGCTTTCAAGACATCTACAGGTGGCTATCGACTTACTCGTTGCTGTACAAATGCCCTTGATTGCAGCCCGGCGACGTCACTACCTTTCTGGTGGACCATGCGAATGCTGTCAGCGGTGAGGACGAAGAGGCCACCGAAATGTTCGAGGCGGAACCAGGTACACCGCGGTCTCCAACAGTTGCTGCACCTTGAATAACATACGTCTACTACCTGCAGAATGCGAAGAGCTGCAACCTGAAGACGTTGGTCGTGCCGTGCTGTACGCCGTCACGCAACCCGCAGATGTGGCAGTGAACGAGGTGTTCGAAGTTGCACTCGATCCGTATAACCAGGAGTCTGCACTAGGATGGAAAAGAAAAGAAAGTAAGATTGAATCGCTATCGCTACAGCTCCTAAGCGCTAACGATTCTTAAGCGGGCTTGAGCCCCTTCCCAAGTAAAAGACCCGCATATCTTGGTCTCACTATGCTCATCACAGATCTGCTAAACTGCCGGGTCCACACATAGTCACACGGCAACATAGTCACGGTCGCCGTGATTGCAATCGGAATTCCAACACGCCTCCCTCGAAGTGTCAGCTTCGACTAATCTACACCTCCGATGCCAGCAAGTGCCAGCATCCGCTTGAGACGTAACTTGTCGAGGGGCTTCGTAAACGTGTCTGCCGGATTCACATCACCGCACACCTTGTGCAGTTCAATAACACCCTTTTCAACTTGCTCGCGCACGTAGTGCCATCGTAGTTCAATATGACGAGTTCGCCGACTGTAAGTAGGATTGGTTGCCATCACATGTGCTGCCTGATTGTCTATTCCAATGCGTAGTTTCACATCATGCTGCGGAAGAATTTCCTGCAAAATGTTACTCTCCGAAACTGCCTCCATTGCAGCTTCACATGCAGCCACATACTCGGCCTCAGCTGTAGACAACGCTACAATGGTCTGGCGTCTTGACATCCAAGACACTGCCCCACCAGCCAGAGTGAACACTAATCCAGTAGTACTCTTGCGTGTTTCGGGATCATTTCCCCAATCACTATCGCAATAGCCCTCGAGCACCATACTCTTCGACTCTGCTGTCTGTCGTGTATACGTAATTCCATAGTTCTCCGTTCCTGCGAGATACCGCAGTACTCGTTTCAATGCACCCACATGCTTGTGAGAAGGCTTCGCCACGAAGCGGCAGAGTTGGCTCAGTGCAAATGCAAGATCTGGCCGTGTACTCGTCGCCAGGTACATCAGCATTCCTATGGCTTCACGGTAGGGAAAGCTAGTATCGCTATCCTCGTTCTCACCGAGGGGTTCAAAGCGAGCATTCACCTCCATCGGGTTCCCAACCGGATGAGCCCCTCCGTACCCAAACTTCTCCACAATCTCGTGTGCGTACTTATGTTGCCGAATGACAACGCATTCATCGGTTTGCTCCACCTCTACACCAAGGTAATGCTTCAACAAGCCCTGGTCCTTGATGCCGTATTCCTTGTCCAAGTCCTCGAACAATTTGTTCTTCTCCCCTTCAGCGTTGGTCGCCACCAAGATGTCATCTACGTAGACTAACACCAGCATAGTCATGTCACCCTCGAGACGGAAGTACAAGCAAGGTTCAGTCATTGATCGCTGGTAACCATGATCCATCATCCACTGGTTCAGCTCTGTGTTCCATTCTCGTCCTGACTGTCTCAATCCATACAATGCTTTCTTCACCACATAGAGGTGTCCATCGACTTCGCAAGGGAATCCTTCAATCGAACTCACGTACTGCTTGATTCCTAGACCCGCGTTTAGATACGCCGTGTTGATATCTCCCCCAAATAGTTTTAGATCCAGCTCTGCAGCTAGCCCAACCATCAATCGGAACGAAGACATACGCGCCACGGGTGAAAACGTGTCATGAAAGTCGATTCCTGGGCGCTGATAGTTCCCAAGCGCTACGAGTCTCGCCTTAAAGCGTACCACATAGCCTAGACTATCCGTCTTGGTATCATATACCCACTTAGTCTTAATCGGCTTTGCGCCCTCAGGAACGTCCTCGTATATAATTTCCTCCAGGACATGGCGAGCCTTCAATGCTGCCATCTCTTCCAGTTCGGCTTCACAAAAGAAGTTGCAATACTTGCTACGCAAAGCTGCTCGACGATTCTTCGGGATTCTCACATCGCTACCCCGAATCGGCCGGCCATTCTTATCGAGTATGCGTGTTGTGCGCTGCGCTACATTCATCACATAGTCATCGAAGTAGGCAGGCCTCTTGCGCTTGTGATATTCGCGAAGCCCTGTCCGATTGCGCTTCGGTTCCTGCTTAGCCGCACTCAGCTCCACGCGAATCTCCTCAGAAGGAGTCTCATCACGTCGACGCTTTCCCATTATTTCTCCACACACGCTCGCCACGACAGACTCATCGTCGTCTTCATCTGCAGGTTCTTCATTTTCCACGATGAGCTCAGCATCATCAGCTGCCGTGCCACATACACTCACAACCGATTCACTCCCATCACATCGTTCCGACGCCGAACACCCAGTCTCATTATCGTCTCCATATTGTAACACTTGCGGCTGATCTGTCTTCATCTCCATCGAAGTTTCTCTTCCTGTCGGTAGACTCTGATTCTCATCTTGAACATCAGTTACGGCTAGTTCCTCACTCTGGTGACACACAGACACCTGTTGCGCTTCCGTTTGCGCACTCGAGACATCGACTGTAGTGCGTACCATCGTCTCCACACTTGGCAATGCGGCAGTGATACCACCTAGATCTGCTGTGCTCGCCTGGCACGTGGTCGCGCGCATTTCACTAAGCTCGACATGTCGTTGTGCAGAGCGAGTCGGAGCTGCGTTTGGAGCTGCGCACGCCTCACTTCCCTCGAGATCCATAGTCATACTGGCCATGGTCTCGTTCGCCATAGTAGCAGCGACAGTGTCATCATCATTACACGATGTCATGGTAGGTGCATCAAGCGTTGAGTCAGAATCACTCGGGGCGGGCGTCTCCGCGGCACGCGTGAAGTGCAGAGACTCCAAGTCTTCGTCTTCCAACGATACGCCATGCCGGTCTCGGTACACCACGTCTTCCGTGACACGAAGATCCGATACAAACTTTGCAGTTCGATTCTCAGGGAAATAGACCTTGCAGCCTACCACATCCTCTGCATAACCCAAAACGAAACCCAATCTTGCGTTATCATGATGTTTCTTCCGCCCAGGATTGACTGGCACGTGGACGTACGCGAGAGCGCCGAACTTGCGGATATGATGCAAATCAGGTTTCACAGCAAAAATCATCTCGTAGGGAATACCTTGTGTACCCTTGTTATATGTGCGGTTCTTAATGTACACTGCATTCCGTAGCGCATCTGGCCAGAGGCTCCGTGGAAAGCCAGCATCATGCATGGTTGCTTTCGTCATCTCAACCAGAGACTGATGGGTGCGCTCGCATAGGTTTAGCTGCGAACTCTTTGGACCCACGAGTATGTGCTCGATTCCATGCGCTTTATACCAGGATTCGATGTTTGTATTCACGAACTCACCACCTTTATCTGTCTGAACTTGATGGACTCTGTACTGCAGATTCACCTTCCGCGTCAGCACTCGCTCAATCTTGTGTCTCCCAGCTTGACGCTCTGCCCACAAGACATACTCCTTCATGTGCTGGTTAACAACGGTACTGGATTTGCTCTTCAGCAAGTGAATCGTGACAAACCGCGAGTATCCGTCCATAATTACAAGGACTGCCTCGTACTTGGTTCCGTTGTCCTTGCTCGGAATCAGCAAGTCAGCATAGACGACTTGATTCGGCTTCGTGATGTTTCGGTTCAGCTTCTTCCGGTGTGCTCTTTGCTTCTGCTTGCCAATGTGACAGGCATCGCAGGCTCCCAGCTCCCGCCGGCGCAACATCATGCCACGAACAAGATCTTTGTCAACCATCACTTTCAAATACTGCGGGCATATATGGCCCAAACGGTCATGCCATACTTTCATCGATGCCACTCCCTCTGCAGCAGTGAAGTTACACAATGCACTATCTGGCGGCGCAACCAAATCATCACTCATCGGATGTGTCACTTGAAATCCCCATGTTGCATCATGGGGTGTTGCAACAATGACGGTTCGCCCATCTTCGCGCACTCTGAACGATCGCACTTGAGGGTAATAGTCAAAGTCGAAACCCTGCTCTGCGGCCAAACCAATCGACAATAACCCGTGGGTAGCCCCAGGCACGAAGAACACATCATTCAGATAAACAACAGCGCGTTCGCCATCGACATTTGTAACTAGCTCCACAGTTCCTACTCCAGCAATTCGAGAAGCTAAAGCCGGGGTTACTCCTTGCACATGCTGAGATTCATGGGAATCCGGAGTGAAAGTCACATAGTCCAATGGGTTGCCCGTAACGTGAACATTAGCTGCGGTATCAAAGTACCACCAACTACTCCGCGAATTACTCCCTGCCTCTTCGTGATCACTTTCACCATCGCTGATCCCATCATATTGACCGTCAACGAGGTTCCCTACATCGCTCGCGCTGCCATGTTCGTCATTCTGGACGTCGTCTGGCGTTCCTGCGTCAAGCAGCAGCATGTCAAGAAGACTGGTAGCTTCGTTCGTTTCTTCATCCTCACTAGATGAGCCTCCCAACTCGCTATCCTCCCGCCGGGTTGTCATGTTCGCACGCGGCTTCCGCTTCTGCTCAGCAGCATTAGCTCCACCACCTTCCGAACCTTTCGCTTTCTGGGGGCAATTATTCCTCAGGTGCTCAGTGCTATCACAGATGTAGCACTTCTTCACTCGCTTCTTCTTCGAGTCCTTGCTCTTGTTTCCATACTGTTGTCCTTCTTCAGTCTTCGGCTTGCTGCTCTCTCCCCCGTTGCCACCAATCTTTGGTCCGCCCCGCTGTCCACCTCTGGCTACCTGGTAGGCCTTTTGGCGCGAATCAGCGACGCGAATCAGTTCTCGGGTGCGCTCCGGTGTGATGAAGTTGTCCGCACTATTGTACCGAACTCCACTCTTCAGACTCTCAAACTCGTACTGATGAGGCAAACTATTCAGCATCAACTCCACCATCGTAATGTCATCAAATTGATAATTCAACGATAACAATTCAGTTCTCAAGTTGAACATTTTACTCAAGTGCTTGTTAACATCTCCACCTGGGGCCAACTTCAACATCTCAAGCTCGTGCCGAATGCTTTCTGCTCTATGAGCCATGGTCGTCTTATTTGCCCTGCTCTCATAGATTACGCACAACGCCTTCCACATGTCGGTTCCCGTGGTCTTGTCTCGGACTTGATGAAAAATATCCGCTGGCAACGACATCCCAATAAGTTGCATGATCGTTAACTGCTTGTCATCAAAATCTGCTTCAGTCTCTGCAGACGTCAGCATGTCTCTCGTCACGGCGCCGTCCACGACGTCGACGAGCTTCTTCTTCCTGAAGACAATCATCATCGCCCACTTATACTGCTGCCAGTCTTTTCCGTTCCAGTTCTTTGGAACCCCATCGCTCGTGTACTTCAATGGCTCCGTCATCTTGGATCGCCTTCACGCAGTCGAAAGTCCGCAGGCTACCTCTTGGCTTGGGCTCAGAACCCTGTTCGAAGTTGCACTCGATCCGTATAACCAGGAGTCTGCACTAGGATGGAAAAGAAAAGAAAGTAAGATTGAATCGCTATCGCTACAGCTCCTAAGCGCTAACGATTCTTAAGCGGGCTTGAGCCCCTTCCCAAGTAAAAGACCCGCATATCTTGGTCTCACTATGCTCATCACAGATCTGCTAAACTGCCGGGTCCACACATAGTCACACGGCAACATAGTCACGGTCGCCGTGATTGCAATCGGAATTCCAACACGAGGTTCTCGTACAGCCTCGAGACAGATCCGTCTAGGTGGCTTGCAGTCCTCGTACATTTTCAAGTGACTTTCAACTTATCGGATACAAACATGCAGCAGCAGTTAAATCGAACTTAGTACATGTTTGCTGCAGGACACGAGATCATTATTGACGATGAGTAGCAACGCGCCGTTGAGTGGCAAAGTGGCGGTGGTCACGGGCGCCTCGGGAGGCATCGGCGCCGGTGCGTCCTGTATCATCACGTGCGTATCAAACTGTTGTGTCCCTAATCCCTTCGTGATGTTGCGCAGCGATCGCTCTGGAGCTGGCGACAGCGGGGGCGAAGGTGGCGCTGGGAGCTCGACGCCTCGAGGCGCTGGAGACGGTCAAGAGCCGCATCGAGCAGCAGATCGGAACGACTGGGGACGTTCTCATCGTGCAGACGGATGTCACCAACCGCCAGGAGGTGCAGAGCCTCGTGGACAAGGCGGAAGCGGCTTTCGGAGCTGTGGATATCCTCGTGAACAATGGTGGGGAGACTACAGTACCTTCTTTTGAGAGTGGTGTCTCAATGCTGAAGCTTTTGTGTATTGAGTGCAGCTGGAGTGATGCCCTTTGAGCTGCTGAAGAACGTGAACCAGGACAGTTGGGAACGGGTGAGTGGGTCGTGATCCTGTTGAAAAGAAGATTTTTAACGCGGTGTTGGTGCTGCTTAGACTATTGACATCAACTGCAAGGGCACGCTGAACGGAGTGGCGGCGGTGCTGCCCAAGATGCTGGCTCGCAAGAGCGGCCACATTGTCAACATCTCATCGGACGCTGGACGCAAGGTTTTCCCTGGCTTGGGCGTGTATTCGGCGTCCAAGATGTTCGTGGAAGGCATTTCGCAGGCGCTGCGGCTTGAAAATGTTGGCAGCGGCTTGCGTGTGACGTCGATCCAGGTGAGCTGCAGGTAGATGAGAATCGGTGGAAGACGGGAACTCACTCGTCAGATCGGATCGTTGTTTTGTGTTTGTGTTTGCAGCCGGGGAATGTCGCTACGGATCTGGTGAAGCACGCAAACGCCGCGAGTGGAGTGGATGAAGAGGCTATGAAGTTGTACGGAGGACCGTCGGGTAAGCCAGCTTTCGTGTTGCAAACTGCGTTCTTTATTTACTGTTGCGCGGTCTCTAATGACGTTTATCACCGCTGAATACTCTACAACAGAGTGCGAGGTTCTGAAGCCTCAAGATATCGGCCGCGCTGTGCTGTACGCTGTGACGCAGCCGCCATACGTGGCTGTCAACGAGATTCTGGTGGAGCCGCGTGATGAGCCCATTTAGGAGATTCCCTGTCGTTTGTCTCCACCAGGACTAGCACAACTCCAGTCCGTGGACAAGACTCTCCAGCTCGTCCTCCATGTAACGTGCTGCGTTTTCTAGGATACGCAAATCGTAGTGAGACGCCGCCATTTTCCCGTCTTCGTCTTCACTTAAACTCTCGTCGTCTTGCCCAAATGCGCACAGGCATGCCACTGGGAGGCCACGCACACAAACGCTGATACCGATGAAGAACCTCATTCTCAGGTGCTGCACCATCGGGATCTCTCGTGTCCGTGGGTCGGCGAGACAATCGAGCACCACCAAGGGCTGGTATGGAGGCTGGACGAGTACGAAGTCGCATAGCGACTCACGCCGCAAGATTTCATCCTGCGCTGCTAAATCGCGAGTGCCGACAGAGTGCTCTATCAGTACGTACTCCTCGTCGACCCGCGCAATGAAGGCGGCAGTCACTCCAAAAGCTGCGGCAGCAACCTCACAGCTTCGATGCATAATGGTGCGATCGACGAGCGTGCATGCAGGCGATACGATCACTTCGAGAAGCTTGAGCCGCTCTTCTTCACGCTTTCCTTCCAGCTTGGGCAGGAAGTAGCCTTCGTCTGCGATTGAGTCCTGGTCCAGCAGGCCCACAGTCGAGCTCATCAGCGACGTTCGGCGATGATCAAACCTCCTCAGCTCTTCTTCCTCTCGCTCCTTTGAGTCAACTCCAGTGTAGGAAGACAAGAACGATCGGTCCGCCGAGCTGTAGCTACTTGACTCAGCCGCAATGCGAATCGGCTGGGCTTTCCTCCGCGACCTAGAGGCCACCGCTGCCGGGTGTAGGAACGACCTGGAAGCGTTAAACCCAGACTGGGAGGTATTGACCCCACCACTACCTCCTGCTTCACCCCAGCCAGAGGAATTCACGCTGGACTCGACGCTGTTCGACTCGAGCGCTTGAAGTGACCACATGCTCTTCTTGCTTGACGTTGTTGAGGACGCCGGCTGCCAGAAGTGCTTGGTGCTGCGCGCGATAGACTTGATGGAAATGATCTTGCTCGTGACAGTGGCCACCAATCGATCAGGTAAATCTCCGATGTAGCCCTCGTCAGCATCTTCGAACTCGTTGGTACTGTTGCTGGTTTCGACGTCTTCCAACATCGCCGGTTGTGTCAGCACGAAATCTGCTGAAGGTGGCGGAGGCAAAGCGAAGTCTCGCCAGCCGTGACCAGCCGCCACTTTCATCCCCGATAGTAATTGATAGGAGAGAGGAAGCTCCGAGTCGTACTCAAGCTGCGCGGGATGAGCCTCCCGGTCCTGACGGGACCGCGGGGCTCTGCTGCTGTGCTTTTTGCTGGAGAACGCGTGCGTGTTGGACTGGAGTCGAGCTTTGTGGTTGCACAGGTGGCAGATGCGTGTCTTCTGAACCTCCTTCGTCTTCACGCTGACAATGTTAATACTGCGCAACGAGCTGCACGAGCCGCAAATGACCTCACCACAGAGGCGGCAGTGGTGGCGCCGACGGAAAATGGCGTTGAACCGTTTCCAACAAATGACACAACTCGCACGCTCCTCGTTCTTGACCCACTGGTGCGGCGCCACCAGTTGACAGTCGCCGATGCGAGACGCCGCCACAGCCGACTCCAGTTTGCCAACCGACCGCAAAGCCATTCGCCGGGCGATGGCTCGTGCAGCCCGATGCGAGCCAGCCACAGGGCCGTCGTTGTCGTCGTGAAATGAGCTGGTGACGCACGAGAGCCGCAATCGGTCAGGAGAAATCTCCTCGACGATCAACGTGTACTGCAGATCAACTTGTTGCGCCGTCTCGATCATTGCCTCGTGCGGGCGCGGAAACGGCAGCCAGCTCAGCGCTAAAGTGCGCTTGTGCACGCCTTCGTACGGCCGAGCACTTAACCCAGCCATTGAGGACGCCGCCGACATGGACGTCGCTGCACTGTGATAGTCGTTTTCATGCTGGTGCTGGTTGTCGGGCAGGAAAATCTTGAGCGTCTGGAAAAACGTCAGGTGCTGCTCGCGCAGCAGCACCGCCTTGCGGTGGTCCTGGTAGATGAACCACACGGCTGCGTGTTGAGTGTCCATGGTCCAGTCGCTCACCGAATGCTCTTTCGTACGCGTGGACAGCAACGCTCCGTCCTTAAAGTCGCGGCCGTGCAGCAGCTTCATCATGAGGCGGAACTGCGCTGTCGAGTCGAAATGCAGCAGGTCGAAGGCCTCTTGAAAGCCGCAAGAAGCCTCGTTCACGGCTAAATAATACACGGACGAGCCGTTGGTCATGCCCGGGTCGGTGCGCTTGGCGTACAGCTCCTGGTGCTTGTCGCGACGCAAGCACGTCCAGTGCTCCTTGGCGCGCGTGGAGTTGAGACAGACGCCCAGCACGTCCGTGATTTGCCTCATGGCGCGCTGGTGCATCCTGCGCGTCTGCGCGCGGTCGCGCGATAAATGCGCCGACGACATGCCAGGAATTACGTCTCCGCTATTGCTTTCACGGAAATATGTCGTCTCTGCTGGTTGTGGTGGCGAATTGGTCTTTTAGACAAGCTGGTAGACAAAGTAACGCGACGAACCGGGAGAGACTCGCTGGTTGTGCTAACTTGCCCGAGAATGTCTGCCAGATGGCTGCGCTAGCCCTACAGCGCGAGTGGAGCAGCACGTGATGGTGTTCTCTGGCCTGTTCCTTCAGACGGCAGAGGCGACTTTGGTATCTGTCGCTGGTCGCAACGGGATCAGCCAGCGGACCAGCTCAGCCGCGTCCACAAATTCGGGGGCCGCGTTTGTTGCCTGCGCAAACGACTAGGATAGTCGAACTCTACCTGAGCCCGAGGCCGGTTTTAGGCGTCGGGCTTCGAGCGGCAAAAAGCCCAGCTGAACAACGTTAAAACCCAAGGCGGCTGCAGTTTCGACCGCTCCGCTCCACCATGGCGACTACAACCAACCTCGCGGCACTACCGGTACCGGCAGTCCACGAGCTCCTGCAGCACCTCCGGATTCCGGATTCCGGGCCGAAAGCCCTCCTTCGTCCCATCTGATGCGAGGGAGCATGGCAACTTTTGGTGCTGTTTGCTGACTTCCTGCAGTCTGCACTGGGTGCAGGGGTCCTCGAAAGGCTGTGCAAGCACCGCTGGCTGAAGTTCACTGGCGTTTGACTGTGGCACCGTGAAACGCAAACCGTGACTCGGAAGGTTTGAAGTGCCTGCCCCGTTCCGGTGGTCGCTTTCATGCTTTTGCCGTTTTCGTTTACTGGTAATTGGATTTGAGCATGACTCATTGCCATTGCTTCAGCACGTTTCGGAATGCGCATCGCAGCGCAATGAAGAACTTTGCTTCTCGCGCGTGCACACCGTGTTGCAGTCGGACTCCGACTCGGAGATACCTTTGTGTGCGCGAAATCCGTGCGCGAAATCCTCTTGGACATCGCGGCAGCTTCAGTATGAGTGGGATGAATAGTCCGGCTTTGATAGGTGCGATTACGGCCGCTATAAAGTGCTTTTTTCCTCAAGTCAGGACAACTTGTCCGACAAGGCTGACTTCGCCACGTGCGACTAGCAGTGGATCGACGGCGAAGGTGGCGGGGCAGGTTTGAAGTGCCTCGGCAAAGCGGGAACAGCGCTTACATGTATCAGGCTGGTAGATGTAGTGCCAGCCTGCCAGCCCCGCCACTGGATCTCAGATAAAGCTGGTAAGCGAGTGCGATGCAAGATGATGGCCGGGCAGCCCATCACCGGGCTTTCCGTCGGTGCTTTTTCGGAAACAATCTGCTTTTTTTGCAGTGCTTGACTGGCGGTGAGCCCTTCTCCGTCTCGTTTCACCCCAGCAGCGCAAACGACTCGATTGCGCCTGCTCCTTGCGGGTTGCACCCGAGCCCGCCCGACGAGTGCAAGTTGACGAGGCCGACGCTCGCTCGTCCAATCTTCAGTTTCTCCGGCGTACGGTGTACATACAAAAGTGCTTTTCACGAGTGCTCAAGATATCAGACCACGGTCTCCGCAATGGGGCCCTTGCATAGTGTTGTGTGTCGGCACCGCCGGCTGTCAAACATTTCTCTGCCGACGCGGATACAAATGCAATGAGGTCGGCCGGCACAACCACCGCGACAAGCTCTCAGCAGCACCGGCAGCCCGGTCCGGCAGTGGTCACGCGCGAGCGGGTTCGTGGGCTGCGAAAGCCGGGGCGCGGGGCCCATAAGGGCGGCGATGGCCGCTCTCGCGTCGCCAGTTGCCTTCCCGCCCTGACGCCGAGCGTCGGAAATTCAGACCAGCATGGAGCACTGCCATCATACATGCAGAGCAGCAGGCCTGCCACTGGCGCTCTCTTTTAGCTCATTTGCGCGTGAGTTAAACGACCAGCGGCATCGCCCACCGGGATGAAGGAAGGCCAAGCTGGACGTGGTCGGCAGTCGGACCACCAGAGCGGGCCCCGTTGTTTGCTTGCTTGCGAAGGGTTTCACTTTTTCGAATTAGGACCACACGCCCGCTCTACGCGCAAATTTGCCTCCCGTTAAAGTAAATCTTACCACCCGTCCGACCTTGTCCAAATACAAAGACAAAGTTCAGAGTCGCTTTTTATGGGTAAGGCGAGTAACGAACGGAACTTAGTCGGGAGGGCGTCTGTTGAACTTCAGCCGGCATCATCCGGTGAAACCGTTTTCGTACGGTTGCGAGATTTAGTTTTGTCCAATCATCGATTGGGATCCTCTTTTCAGCCAATCGGGTAGCGGATCCGCCGGCTTGCTTTTTATATCTGTTCTTTTGCCAAAGATGTGCTTTTTTCCGCGAGCCTCCCGGCCAGCAGTCCATTTTGAAATCCTCTGCGGCAAGAGAACTCGGCTCCGAGCGCGACAAGCTACTTGCAGTGGGCGAGCGGCTACGTGATCAAGCAGCCGACGATCTTCCATCTCTCTCGTTCTCCACCGTGCTCTTCTCCCACCTTCGCGCGCTGCGTTTGCATTTGCATTGCAACTCTTCCTCGCTCGAGCACCACTGAACGGCGTCAACTGGAGACAGCGACGCTTCACGACTAGCTAGAAGACGCTGTCGGCTTGGTGTTGGACCACTGCCACCCACTGTTGCTCCTGTTTGGGTCGACCCGTCGTCCCAGTTTAGGATCCACTCTAAAAAGATCGCAATGATGCTGAGCCCCATCGAGGAGAGCAAGCCGGCCATGTGCGTGTCCCCCCAGGAGAAGCTCGCGCAACGCAACAAGCGCTCGCATGCAGCGGGTGTACTGACCGCCGCCAGTGACGCCAAGAAGGCGCGGCTGGACGACATGTTCAAGAACGAGTTCGAGCTCGATCTGGACGGCTGGATCAGCGACGACTACCTGCGCGCCATGGACTTCGACGACCGCCTGAACCAGGACATCGATTGGGTCGTACACGACGAGGTAGACCTGTCGCTCAGCATGGACGACCACTCGACGAGCGACGACGTCAACGACTTTGGCTTCGGGCCGTCGTTCCTGCGCGGCGGCTTGACCTTCGAGGACCCGGCGGAGATGGCTTCGACCTTCGGTTAGTTCCTTGCTCTTTCTGTTTGTTGTTGCACCTTGCAATGCGAACCGAAACCGACACAGCTGAGACGAACGCGTGCTCATCCTTTGCCGTTTGATGCGTTGATTGCGCCCACAGTTGATCCGGCCTACATCCGCTTGGAGTCAAGCAACACCAAGGACGCCGAGAAGCTCCTCATGAGCTTCGACACCATGAACTTCAAGATCCCGTCGCCGACCTGCACGTCCAGCAAGAAGCGCAGCAGCATCTTCTCGGACAAGGACGCGAAGCAAGCGGACGCCAAGACCGCGGCTGCTACAGATGCGTCCGCGACCTCTTCGTCGGCTCAGGTGGCTGCGAACTCGGCTGCTGCTGAAGAGCTGCGCAAGGAGCAGGCGCGCGTGTCTGCAGCAAGCAGCGCGACGGCTTCGCTGTCGATCAGTGCACCAACGGACTCGCTCCTCAGCGTCCTCAACGTAGGCTCGCCGACCTCGAACTCGACGGAGAAAAAGATCGGATCGTACAGCCCCGCGGCGCGCAAGCTGCGCCTTCAGAAGTTCCACGAGAAGCGCAAAAACCGCACCTGGAAGAAGAGCATCAAGTATGACTGCAGGAAGAAGCTGGCCGACGACCGTCCTCGGATCAAGGGTCGCTTTGTGCGCGTGCTGGAGAACGCCGGCGACTCGAAACCTGCCACGGCGTCTCGCAGTCCCTCGTCACCGCCGAGCTGTGCGTCCGCTGGGTATGCGTCTCCGACGTCTCCCACCGGCGCAATGGCTCCGCCAATGATGGCTCCGAAGGCTGTCGTGCCCCGAGTGGCATCGTGTGCATCGACTCTGGCCTCGGGTGTGAAGCAAACCTCCGCTTCTTCGGTGACCAAGCCCTCGCCCGTAGCAGCGCCGGCAACAAGTGCAGCAGCACTACCGTTTGCGCGCATGATCGCGAGTGTGTGACGTGCCCCGCGGCAGTTGTATAGGGGTTGCCGAGCGCGAGGGAGGAGCCTGATGTATTACAAGCTTCGCAATGGAGGCGAGACTAAGTATGATATGATAGTGTAGACAAAGCTGGTTTTGGCGCAATGTGGCCGAAGCTGAAGACATCGCGGACGAAAGAAATATACCAATCGCAGAGGTGAAAACACACCACGCCTGCTGACCGCATCGAGCGGTCAGCAGCTAACGCGTGTGCAATGGTCCCGGGCGGCATCAACTGCAGCAGCAACAGATCGGCCGCCAGGAACGCAAGACCACCAGAACGCACAGCGACGTGAGCCATGTCGAGTCGGTGGCGGTGCAAATCGACACGCTCGACGCTGCACGACACGCACAGACCACCGGAAATATTGTTGATCGAGTCGAGCATTGCGCTTAGGCAAAGCGGCTTTGCAGAGACTTTGCCGAGTTCGGTAGAGGCTCGACACTTGCTTGAAGCCAAAAAAGCACTTTCGACAGAGGCGACGTGGCAGCCAAAAAACACCTTTTTTCAGGTGGCCATCATCATAGACACGCGGCTCCGGGAAAAGCACTTTATTCGGTCCGACTATCCAACGGTTGGTCACCGATCTTCCCGCACATGATTTCTGAAGAAAGCGCTTTTTGGCGAAGTGTGCACCACACAATCTGTGACGTGGCGACAAACTCGAAGCTGATCTTGCTCTGTTCACTGCAGCGCCGTCGTTCGCGACTCACAGCTCAGCGTGATCTCCGCCAGACTTCGCACTTGTGATAGAGCATGACAGAAGTTCTCGCTCGCTCGCAGCGGGAGCAAGCGCTTGCAACGATATCCCTACGCTGTAGTTAACGGTAACAAAGTGCAGGATCGGAGTAACGACACCTTCATCCAGTCCTTACAACTGCAGTACCCGCTCTCCAAGTCCTGCGCTTCAACATCACCTGCTCAACCGCTCAGCCGTCTCAAAACCCAGAACCAAATGCCCCCACCACCTGCCAGCACCAAGACCCCCCTCATGGCGCTCCCTCTGCATGTCAAACTGCCCCAAAACTCCAACTTTTCGCTATCGCCTCCTTAACCAATCACACTCCGTCTTTCGGAGACTTGACCACGCACTTGCCATCCGTCGCCATGGCCTGCCGCTTCTTCCAGTCGCCCCAGGGCTGCTTCCGGGGCGCGTCCTGCACCTTCCGCCACGACGCCTCCAGCGCCGACCTGCCGCTGAGCGCCGCCAACCCGTACGCGAACGGGGCCATCCCCAGCTCCCACCCGCCGCGTCCCTGCCGCTTCTTCTCGTCCGAAAGCGGTTGTCGCAATGGCAGCAACTGCCCGTTCGTGCACGCGGCCATTGACCCAATCGACGACGCGCCTGAGTTCGCAGGCTACGAGGAAACGAGCGCGCCCCCGCTGCCCCACGAGTTCCCAGTGGCGGTCAATGGCGCCGTGTTCTACAACCACGTGGGACTTGCCCCGCCAACGGACACGGACAATTCAGGGGACGAAAGCGCAGCTGGCCCCAAGAGGAAGCTGCAGATCCAGGCCAACCCGCAGAAGAAGGAGACGATCAGCGAGATTCTACCGGTGTTGACTCGGGACATTGAAGGACCGGTACGGGGACGAGGTTCCAAGAGGGGGGTGGGTGGGGTACTAATGCTTTTTATTTTAGTTTTATGCTATAGACGTCGAGTGCGTCGCTACGGGGAGCGGTACCAAGTAAGTGACGAACTTTTTGGATTGGGGAATGATGATTGACTTTTTTTGGTGCTGGTAGTGACCGTGATGTGGCGCGGATTGCCGTGGTGGACGAGGACGAGGAGGTGGTGTTCGACCAGTACGTCAAGCCCACGAAGCCCATTGTGAGCTACCTCACACAGCTCACGGGCATCACAGAAGAGTGAGTAGATGGTTGTACAGTAGTTTTTAGGTTGTTGCAGGTGGGGTGAACACTCACTCGCTGTTGTTTTGCCTTGAAAGCAACCTAAAAGAGGCACCTGGCCTAGATGAGGCGCTGGTTCGGCTGAAGGCTATCCTGCCGGTTGAAAGTGTCATCGTGGGGCAGTCTATTAAGAAGGACCTGGAGTGGCTGACGCTGCAAAAGCCGACGGACTACAAAGGGGAGTTCGATGTCGCTGACCTCTTCCGACTGCCCATGCAACTGACGAACGGAGTGGTGCGCTATCGCTACTTTTCCCTGCGGCACGTGGCCAAGTATCTACTTGGACACGACATCCAGGAGGCGGACCACGACCCAGTCATTGACGCTCGGTATGCGATGAAAGTGTTCAAGAAGTTTCGCTACCTGCACGAAAACCCGGGCCGGCGTGACGCGGTGTTGCAGACGTTACTTAAGACACCGCGTACACCTTCATTCGCAGAGCGGTACCCGGTGATCGATGGCGTCTCTATGCGTGCACCACGGAAGCGAAGTACATCACCGTCAATCCGAAACGCCAATCGAGTTGCTGCTGAACAAGCTCAGCACGCTACCAATGGGGGAGGCTACTATCAGCAGGGACAGCAGCCGTTGTATTTGTGAGAATACCATCAAGTGGATCAATTCAAGCATGTCAATCGAACCTCAATTTGAAGCAGTGCAGCTTCAAGCCCCGTGTCTAGGTGGATGGTGTTGGAGAAGGAGTGGAGCAGAAATTGGCAACCGGTCTTCATGCTGGGTGTCGGCGTTTGTCTGCTGGCTTCGTGTTCGTAAGGCTGTGTATCGAGTTGAATTCCTGACCCACGCTTGTATTCGAAATAGATGTTTCGAGCCTCGTTTTGTCTTGTCAAGCTCAGGTCCTCACTTGTCCTCAGTGTGTTGTGTGTCTGTGCGTTATAGGTCGCTGTCCTCCGATTCGTGTGGCTTACCGTCTTCGTCGTCATCGGAGCTGATGTCGTCGAGATCATCCGCCGCTTCCTCGGCTTCCAAGGCCGCCATGGCGGCAGCTCGTGCTGCATCAGCGATCGCAGCGCTCTCCTCGTCTTCATCTTCGTCATCCTCTTCATCCTGTCCAGTGTCTTGGAGATCACGTGCCATATTCGAGACCAAGTCAGCATATCCGTCGAAGGACACGTCGCTCACCTCGCTGTTGTCGTCGCTTGCCACCGCGTCGTCATCGTCTTCATTCTCGTCGTTCTCTTCGCCGCTGGGGTTTGCTGTCTCGGTGGCAGCTTTGCCTTTGGAGTCAGGTTTGAGCACACTTTTCGGTCCGCTATCTGGTGCTGCCCCAGCCCCCTCCTCATCGACCCCGCCTTGCTTGTGCCGCAGAATTTCCCGCTGGTAGCGTGTGAAGGCGCGTCCGTCGATGCCATCCCATGGACGGCGCCAGCCCATGGCAAGGGCTTTATCGCGTTGCTGTCGTACAAGATGCTGTCGCACTGTGGCGCCAACTTTTTCAAGCAAGACGCGCTCCACTTCTTCTCGAAATGCCGCGTGGCCTTGACCAAGCCTCGCCTTCCCTCGCTCAAGTTCCTCCGTGTCTTCTCGAACGCGAGTCTCGGCGAATTCCAGTTTCTCGCGCTTGGCAACCCGCGCTTTCAACTCTCCGAGCGTCTCGGCTCTCTTCAAAGGGACCTCCTCGCCGGGCTTTTTGGACTTCGCCGCTTTCTGAGTGGCACGCTCCATCGTTCTCGCCAACTTCTCTTCGCGGTCATGAGCTTTCGCAAGGGGTTGCAACTTGGCACGATGACGCTTGAGCTGCTTCTTCATTGCTCGAAGGTGCGCGCGCAGAGCTTCCTTCGCGATTCGAACCTCCTTCTGGAATCGCTTCTCGCCGTCAGGTGTCTCGAGGAATGCGCGGATCTGGGGGAGAAGTGCATCTTGCGCTTCGCGTAGCCTTCGTTCATCAAGTTCCCGTCGCGCGACCTCCTCGTCGGTGTACAGTACGCGGACCATTGTCCAGCCTGGTTGCTCGCAGGGATCGTGCATTTTCCCAAAGCGCAGCAGCTCATCGCAAGCACAGCGCATGGGGACGTTGGAGTGAACTACTCCGACCGGACCATAGTGACCAACATACTGGTCCAGCGCACGTTCGACGTCACGCAACGTGCGTTTGTTTTCGATGAATGGTTCTGGCGGAAACCCACGCTGTGTCCTGGTTTCGATGACTCGCAAGATGCTCGGAAGCTCTTTGCCCGGACTTGGTGGGGGTCGAACGGTTTCATCGGCAGCTTTGTACTCGTCAGGGAAGAGCACGGCACCGCGTATCATGTAGACGCTGACCTGTTCCCCTCGTCGTCCCCAAGGCCGCAGCATATCGTACCGAAAATCTGTCTTGTCGGCCCAGCGCTTCTCTCGAATGTGTGTGAGCAACTCGAGGAGCTCTTCCAGGATAGTACGGTGATGGCGTTGGGCCAGCTCGAAATGCGTATTCAGCAGCAACTCATGGAAAATGTCGGCGCCGCGGCGAAATTGCGGCCCTGCACCGAGAGGTGGAGGTGGAAGATAAAAGGCGCCGTTCACGTAGCGGTCGACAGCTCGGTCAAAGGCTACGAGATGCTTCGAAGTCAGGAAGGGAAGACTTGTCAACGGCACCCCTGGAGGAAGTAGACGACGCATGATCGGCTTGTCGAAAGCTTCGCGGTCGAAGACAAGTCCCAGAGCACTCAGTAGAGCTGCAAGTTCTTCCACACGCTCTTCGCGTTTGTGCAGGTACAAGCGGATGGCTGTCGCCCCAAGACGCATCACTTCGGCAGGAGGAGAGCGGAACGGGTTGCCGTCGCTCTCTACAATCTCCAGTTCCGGTAGTGCAGCTCCAAAGCTCATGGGCAACCGCTCGAGGCGATTGCTTTGCATTTCGAGCCGCTGCAGTGTTGCACCTAGCAGAAGCACTGCCGGTGGGAATTCTTGTAGCATGTTGCCAGCAAACGTTAGTTCGCGGATGGGCGGAGGTTTTCCTCCGTCGGAGACCCCCACGCCACCTAATGACATCGGCAGCTCCGTGAGTCGATTCCCACTCAGACGCAACACCTGAAGCTGAGGTAGCTGCGAGAAGTCCACGTCATCGAGTGCTTCAAGACGATTGAAAGACAGGTCCAGTCGTTCCAGTGAGCGCAGTGCAGCTAGTGCTGGTGGTCCGTTTACTAGCTGGTTGTGCGCGAGCTGCAGGTCTACCAAACTGTTCGCTAGTCCGACCAGTGAGTCTGGTAATGATGCGATGACGTTGTGGCTGGCACGAAGAATTTGGAGCTTCCCGCAGTTTGCAAACGTGTCTGGCAGAGCCTCCAGTCGATTGTAGCGCAGATCCAGCGACTCCAAGCTAGCAGCGATGCCCAGCGTTGGCTTGGTACTATCCGCAATCGAGCCGAAAACTTCAGGCGCGATAGAACGGATCTCGTTCTGGCGCAGTTGCAACAAGCGAAGCTTGGTAAATGCTCCGAAACCTGCGGGCAGAACATTGAAGTTCTGTCCTGAGAGTCGTAGCTCACACAAGTCGGATAGTGCCGTGAAGAAGACGCGAGGGATCTCAGGGACCTCGATCCCGCGCCAGTGCATTGACAACGTGTGGGTTTCTTGCGCAATTTCCACGGCGCGAGCGAATTCACGGTTCACATGCAAGTCGGTGCTCCAGCATGCAGCACCAATGCCTATCAGTCGAACTCGTGGCTCTGGAGGACGTGATCCGCCATGCTTTTCGCACTCAATCTGGTGTTCCAGCTGCCATCGAACTTCGGCCAGGTTTCCGGTGCGCAGAGTCTCAGCGGCGAAGCCAGCACTTACCAGTGATGCATTGCCCGAGAGCCTCAACGTAACAATTCTCCGCAAGGCTAGGAATGAGCGTGGGAGCTTTTCCAGAGCATTTGCACTTGCGTCAAGCACACGAAGCTGCTGCAGGTCGCCCAAAGCCTCCGGTAGTTCTCGCAATCGATTGAGCTTCACGTCTACTCTACAAAAGCACAAACACACAAGTTTGATGAGTACTTTCATGGTCACACGTTGACAATGGATGGCCTACTCTGTGAGACTCGCTAACTTCGCAAAGGATGGAGGAAGTGCTGCCAGTCCATTCATGCCCAGCTTGACAGTCTCAAGTGCAGTAAGGCCGTACAACACGTCTGGAAGAGCCAGGATCTTGTTGTTCTCGGCTTCCAGTCGCTTGAGGCGTTTGAGCTTTCCCTGAACACGCACAGTCAAGTCAGCTTCCCTGTTGCGAAACTACGGCCACTTCAACAAGGTCTTACAATGGATGGTGGCAAGTCTAGCAGCTCGTTGCCTGACAGAACGAGGTAGCGCAGGTGGTCCACTCCATCCCAGCGATCGAGTGCAGGCGGAAGCGTTGAAAAGCTTTCGCCGGTGCAGTGGTTCACGAATTGCAAGGCTGTTGAAGTGTCTGCGGGACCAGGCAAGACAATCTCCCAACCATCCGGATAGCGCTCTAACAGCGCGCGAGTGTCTTGCTTTGGTTGAGTCTGATTGCCAGACAATTGAAGCTTGGGAACGCGCACTTGAAAGCATTTGGGCTTAGTACGGCTCACGCGCTTGGACTGCAAGTGGTAGTACACGACTTCGTGCGTCGCTGGGTCCTCCTCGACGCGCCACTGCTTGCGAGCAACGTTATTTTCTTCCTCTGTGGGCTCAGTGTTCGCGCCTTCTTCATCTTCTGGATGAGCTGCAGCGCTCCGTCGAATCAATTGTGGCCTTGTTGCAAGCGACACGAGTCGATTGCCAGCGAGCGTCAGCGTCTGCAATTTGTTCAGCGCTGCAAGTCCACAGGGCAGCAATTGAAAGTGGTTGTAGCTCAGGTCCAGCGTGACGAGGCGGTTTAGTGCATGCAAGTTTTGGATATCTTGCAATCGGTTGCGGCTCGCGTCTAGCGTCTCCAGCGTGGTTGGTAGTTCAACGGGGAGTGCATCGAGCTGGTTACCCGACACGTTCAACACACGAAGGTGTCGCAGCTCACCTAGTGCACGAAATGGTAGTCGCGCCAATGCGTTCTCCTTGTAAACCAACGTCTCGACTTCTGGAAACGCACGGACGAAGCTCTCGGGGAGCTCACGCAGCGCATTACGGGATACATTGACCGTTCGGATGGAGCGAGCAAGCTGCATGAGAAGCGTCGTGAACACGGCAGCTCGAGGAATATGCACAAGCTCTAGGGATTTCAGGTCAAGCTCTTGTGAGCCGTACGACCGGCGAACCGCAGCTCGGACCTGCGTGCTAAGCTGCTCACGGTGTGCAGCCTCTCGCAATTTCTTGTTGGTGGGTGGCTTGGTCGGCGATGCGTCGTTCGCTATGGCTTTTACCTGCGCGCGCTGTCGCTCGATGCGTACGCTCATTGTGTTGAGGGTTGGTACGCCACAGGTGGCGAGTCTCGTTTCGGCGAAGTTCGCCGTAAACTTGCGGCCTTGTTGCTCCCGCACAAACGCTTCTTCTTGTGCAATCTGCAGCTGGCGATGTCTCTCGTTGAGTGTCGTGATGGTGGTTCTAGCTGCGCGATAGCTTTTTCCAGCAGCTTCGTACTCTCGGTTCATATCCAGATGCGGTGGTTTGCGCTGGAACCCTTGGCTGCCTCCACCGCGCTTCACGATGGGGGTCGTACCGCCCTTAAAGAGGAATCCATCACCATTGTCCTCGGCACTCAACGCGTGTGGATAACAACCAGCCATCGACATCGGTGAATCCGTGACTAGTGCAGGAACATTGTACTTTTTGGCTACTGAGCTCGAAGAGGAATCCATGGTTTACTCGCCGTCACCTCGTGTCATTCAGAAGCCGAGGTGCAGCGTGGTCGCGCAGCTTCATCGGGATGGGAATGGAAGTACGCATGGGATACTGCAGACCCAAGTTTTCCTCTATTTTTGCAGTTCTGCTCAATCTCTTGTTGGACTTTCAGCACTTTCAAGCTAACCTGGTGCCTTCCATTCATGGACAAGTACGTGAAGGTGCGCAAAATCGGCCAAGGCAGCTTCGGCTGTGCGTACTTGGCAACTCGCAAGGCTGCGGATTCGAATGAGCACCTCAAGAAGCAGGAGTTCGTGATCAAGGAGGTCATTTTGGACCCTCGTGACCAAGCCAATGCCCAACGGGAAGCTCGACTGCTAGCAGCGCTGGACCACCCGAACATTATTGCTTGCAAAGAGAGCTTCGTGGTGCAGCCGTCAACTCCAAACGCCGCCTTTCTGGGCCACTACCAGCAGCGCCCGACGGTGTTGTGCATCGTGACCGAGTTTGCAGACGGTGGCGACTTGAGCCACGAGTTAGCGCGGCGCTCTAGTCGTCGCGCGTTTTTCGATCCGGATGAATTACTGGGGCTGTTTGTACAGGTCTGCTTGGCTCTGAAGCACCTCCACGACCGCAAGATTCTCCATCGTGACGTGAAGCCGGCCAACATCTTCCTTACCAAATCGGGAGTCGTGAAGCTCGGAGATTTGGGTGTTGCTACGGTGCTGAGTCATACATTGGCCTGCGCGCAGACTTCCATTGGCACACCGTACTACACGGCACCTGAAATTTGCCTTGGTAAGCGCTACAACGCCAAGGCTGACGTGTGGAGTCTCGGGTGTGTTCTGTTCGAGATGGTCTCCTTCATACACGCCTTTGAGGGTCGAAGCCAACGTCAGCTCTTTGATAATATCGTACGTGGGGTGACTCCGCAGCTTCCGGCATGTGGAAGTTTAAGCAGCATCAAGCGCGAGTTGCAGACTTTAGTGGACGATATGCTACACAAGGAGCCACGTGCACGTCCTAGTGTGAACCAACTCATCCGACGGCCTCTGGTGCTGGCGCGTATTCAAAGCTTCTTGTCGGCCCGAGCGTTGGCCTCCGAGTTGAATCACACCGTACTCCATGGAGAAAATGTGTTTCGCAAGAAAACGATGGGAGAGGACAAGGCTCCACCGATCGCTCTTCCAGCTCAACACATTCGCCGCGCGGAGTTTGTAACCAGGACTCCCGCTTTGAAGGCGGCCATCAGACCACCACCTCGTCAACCCCAGCAAAAGTTACGAAGAACTCCACCTCACGTCCGGAACGGGAAAGCAAGAGTTGGGTCTCTACTAGCTGCTAGTCGAAAACCTCGAGGGCTTCCTCATGGTGCTCTCAAACGCAGTCGACCCCTTCCGAAGCGAGTTCAACCAGCTCGAGTGCCTGCTAGAGTTCCTGCTAATAACGTGAACATCGCCAAGCAGCGTGCAGCACCTACGCGAGCTAAACGACCCGAAGCATTTGTGTCGGCACAGGCAAAAGCCAAGTTGAAAGCCCAGCTCAAAATGAATCAGGACGCTGCTGCCGCTGTTGCAGCGCTCCCAGACCCACCAAGCCCACCGACAATGGTAGAACAGGCAAGAGCGAGACCTCCCGGCAAAATCTCGGAACGCGTTGCGGCGTTCAATACGAAGGTACGCGACTGCAATGTATTGAGTTTCGCCTGGGCTATCTGTATGTACTAACCCCCATCAATGTGTCGTGTGCCAAGCAGTGGGCAGCCCAACGAGAGCAGCTTGTACCACCCCCGCCTCCTGCTAAAGTAATTGCCAAGAAGATTGATGTCTCCAAGAAGCCGAAGCAATCTGCGCGAGCGTACCCGAAGCCGGTAGTCATTGGTGTTGAGGGGAAGACTCTCAGCACACCGCCACCTCCAGCTCCAGTAGGCATCCGTCGTCAACAAGCAAAGCAAAAAACTCCATCACCAGCGCCGAAACCGCGCGGCCCCGCAGTCCGTGACAGTCAGCCATCACTTCGCGAACACAGACTTGAGTTCCAGCGAAAGAAACAGGTAGAGTTAGCATCTGCTGGTGCAAAACAATCGCCAAAGGCGTCTCCGCTAGACGACCCGATTATCCTCGTCCAGCAGCTATCAGATTTCAAGCATCCGTCCACCCAAAAGCAGGTTGCAGTACTGCCTCCTCCAGCTCCAACGACTTTGACGTCTTCGTTACCGGAATTTGCTGACAAGGATGCTGGTGTCGTAGAGCTAGCAAGCGATTCGATGAACGACGACGAAGAAGAAGACCACGAGCTGACATCCTTGCCACTGATGGCAAATCTTGAGTTCGAGCGTATGGTGCTTCAGCTGAAAAGCGTCGTTGAGTCGGACATGACACCCAGCGATGACGAGAACGACGATGAGGACGAGCAGCCAGAGCCGCTGTTCGATCCAAACACACCTCCGCCGCCGTACTCGCCACCCACCACGACCCCATTTTCGTTGGAGACACTTAGCATCTCGGTGTTGGAAGACCCAGCGTTCCGTCTTGCACTTCAAAAACGTCTTCTGCAGCACAAGTCAAACGGAATAGCGTCACTTGATACCGAACAAGGTAACGAAGCCGAGCAGTTAGTTGTGGACCCAGCTCAGCAAGCAACACTCACCTGGATGCACACCTACATCTCCTCACTCACGTAGCCTGGCAGAGCGCTATGGAAAGAGACTCATAACTCGAACGACAATTCCAAACATTTGGCTTTTTTCTGGTACTTACAGTAGCATCCAGCTTTCGTCACTCAACACATTCAATTCTTTCTCTGCATCTTGAGGTCGCTTGCTTCGTCTCACGAATCCTCCTCCAAGAAGTTCTTCCAACAGCTACAAGGCACTGCACGAATCACTACACTCACCATCAAATAAAAAGACACACCATCGCCACTTCTCTCCTTGCCGCACTCTTGATTCCGCTTTCTTCATTGGCACGTTGGCGGCATGGACAGTTCATCCCACGTCGTTCACTGCTTCAGCATGCTGTTCGTCGACAAGCGGTGCATTGACGACCCAAGCGAGCTGCCCCCTGCAACGCGCATCTGCATGTGCACAAGCTGCTCCAGGCTTGCGGCAGGCGAAGCCTTCGTTGATTTGGACCGAGCTCCGTGGACCGCCGAACGACCTGCGTTGGCACCAGCCTGCATACTCTCAGTAGCCGACGTGGACGTAATCGTCACGCTGCGGCGGCGCGGCACCGGCATCAACTTCGAACGCTCCTGGTATTCCTCCGATAGCACCTGCATCTTGCGCGCGCCGTCCAGGTTCAGCGGCGCACTCTCGTCGAAGGCTTCCAACAAACCCATTGTGGCGCACATGGAGCGCAGGTGGAAGTAGTACTTGGCGTACGACACGGCCGACACACGGACATTGTACTCCACGGCACTAAGGTACACGAGCTCCAGCTCGTTGATCTGCTTGAGCGAGAGCTCGGGCCAAATCTTGGAAAAGTCGGCGTTGGTCATGCTCAGGTCGTCCCACACCTTCGAGGCCATCACCATGGAGCAGAACACCAAGCGACGCCAGTTCTCTCCGCGCAGTTGCAAGAAGCCGCTCGTGGCTTTCAGGAGACGCTCCACGTACACGAGGCTCATGATAATGCACTCCGACTCCATTTGAGCTCGGGAAAACACGTGCTTGATGAACGAGCCGATTTCAGACAGAGTGGGGACAACATCCAGGATAACATCTTCGTCCTCCACATCAACAAAGGTAGACGCTTCAGCATCCAATTCATCCGCAATGGACGCCAACGTTTTGCGATCACGAGCTGTCACAAACACGTCAAAGCGCGGGTCCG
The DNA here is from genome assembly GCF_020800215.1 of Phytophthora ramorum. Lineage (NCBI taxonomy): Eukaryota > Oomycota > Peronosporomycetes > Peronosporales > Peronosporaceae > Phytophthora > Phytophthora ramorum. Next base: position 5,237,609 of record NW_027150647.1, read on the forward strand.
AGCGAATCGGCTCCTCCATAGCCTCCATCATGTGCGCGCGCAACACAGTGGCCACACACTGGATCGTGGCAGCTTGATCGGGCGCGTTCATCGTACCCATACGCAGATAAATGGAGTTGGTACTGTTGGACCGGCGTCGCTGCGCACGTGGCTTGTCAACGCGGGCCGCACCCTTGTGTCCAGGACTCTTAGCGTTCATCAGAGCTGACGCCGAACTGCCTCTTCCTGCTGCTGCCACTCCCGGGGCTTGTAGCGAAGGTCGCCCTTTGCCATTAGCCGCTCTCACAGCACGAGCGTAAGCCTCCAAATCTGAGGCTCGCGGCACCAAAGCAGCCAGTCGAACACGCTCCTGGATAGGCGACGGCACTCCGAGACCGGTAGGAGCATTGGCGCCGACCTCGTCCACATCCAAACCATCGCTTCCTTTGCGGAACGAAGTCATCACTGGTGTCTCGTACGACGACAGCGTCCTGAACAGCGAAGGACGCTTCTTGCCAGGGTCCTCCGAGTCGCGGTCCATGGCTTCAGGCTCCTGCTGAGGCTGGTTCTCCCCTGGGCTCAGATAGGGCACACCCATTCCCTCGGGCGTTGTAGGCAGCGAGCGCGTAGCATTCAGGATCAGCTGGCGCGCAGATCCGGGCAACGACCGACCCGACCCACTCGTGTACGAGTTGAGGCTGCTGCGTGCACTGCCACAGCTCGCAGTACTGGCCGACGATCGGCACGTCGGCGACATCTCGTGGGGCTTGTGGACCGCGTCAGGCGTGCTGTGGCTCGAGTTGGACGTCTCGCTGTCGCGCGTATAGTAGCCGTCCCGCAGCTTGAGCCGAATGTTGTTCTCCATGACGGAGAAGAACTGGCGCTTCTCGCGCGTCTCGGCCGCGACCAGCTCGGCCGGTTTCTTCCACGTCGTCTCGCGCGTGATCGGGTGGTAGTAGTACGGCTTCTTGGACTTGGGGTCCACGGCCACGCGCCACGCCACCGGGTCCGCCGGTACCGACGTGCGAACCGGAGCCTGGTTACGAGAAACCGGCACCGACGTACAAACCGGAGCTGGAGTGCGGGCAGACGAGCGCACACCAACCGAATTGTTACTGCGACTCAGAGGCTCCACACTGCTGGTCATCGAGCGATTGCGACTGCCATTCCGGCTCTGGTTGTTTGCAGCATTGGCGGGCCTGCCGCTCCTGCAGTTCCCTGTGAAGTTCCCTGTCTTGCTGTTGCTGCGGCTTTCCTCGGTCGGCTTCTGGTGGCTGCGGTGTCGATTGCGCCGCACGTCGAAGGGCAGGTCGTCCTGACTCATGGCGATCATGGCCGGGCGTCCTGCGAGGTCCTCCTCCCTGTCCATCTCGGTCCTATGCGGTCTCTGGTTCTGATTCAGAGTCGGGTTACTCCGCTGTCTCGAAGACGACGCCACTCGCGGCTTCATGGACTGCTGGGGGTACCCTGTGGCGTAACCTGCGTAACCCTGCATCTGCATCCTGCTCAGTCCTGCGTCATCCTGGCTGGCGGGCAGCGCGGCTTGGCTTCTGCCGCGGGTGTGGCGACGCTGCGCGGGACCGGAAGTCGTCGTCATGTTCATCCGCAGAGGCGACGCCACGCTGTTCATTTAGGGCTCCAAAACTGGGCGGTTTTGTCCGAAATAAACCGAGAAACGAAAGCACCGCGCGCTCTTATCTTGCGGTCGGTTCTGCCGGGGGCTGGTTACTGCCTTGGTTACTGCTGGTGTCGTGCTTCCTCCCACTCGCTCGCGTCTCGGGAGAAGAAGCCGCTGTGAGTGATTGGCCGGGTGTCCTAAATGTCGCGTTTAGGGTCCAAAATCGCCCTAGGCCTGACCTTTCCCCGGTCAAATCGAAACCGCACCGAATTTGTGCCGACATTCTACTGGGCATACTGGTGTTACTGACTGTATAGTTTTAGAGATACACCTAATCACCTGCCATATCAAATGTTTATCAATTTTTAAAAATTAGGGCCAAACTCGGCAGAGCTACCCTGTCAGAACGCAAGCCCTGCCAAACTCGGCTGATTAGTGGATCCCTAAGAAGCCACTCACTGTACTGGTAAGTGAATTCTTGAATCCGGCAGAGTGGCAAAGGCAACGGCGCGGACCAAGTTTTGCGGGTCGGCGCGAGCCAATTCTCGCGCAGGCCACGTAAAAGCGAGAGGCTTGGTTGGGCGCACAACCTTGAGCCTGCTCTGGTCACCCATCCCGAACTCGGTCTTGACGAAGCCAATTGTCGACTTTCTCGCCAGGATTCTCGTCACAGCGGAAAACAGCGGGCCGCAGGGAAGCCTTGGGCACCGAGGCGATTGGCGCGAGCGAGCCCCGACAGATCGAGTCAGTGTGTGTAACCCCACCTCAGCCACGGGCTCCGCTCGTCACGCACGAGCGGTGGCTGCCAGGCAAGCCACCCGAGAGATAGGAACAGCTTTGCGCCTCGGTGGCTAGTACGTGGACTTCGAAGTATCAATGGTAGCCTATGCCGCCACCAGGTCCGAACTGGGCGGCCACTGCGAGATCAAAAAGATCTGGTGGCATCCTCCCAGCAAAGCCTCACCCAGCTTGGGGATCTCGCGCCATTTTGCAGCCGTGGCACCTTGCGCTACACACGTGAAGGTGCTCCAGCTGGTCCAAATGACCGTACCGATTATCGCGGTTACTGCGGCAAGCAAGCAGGTGTGCGTGTGCCTTGGTTCGCCGCCTTGGCATCATTAGTTCCATGTCTGATCTGTCGTCACATAGCTGACACTACGACGTGATCTACTTGTCGACCACCGAGACAAAGTGATCAAAGCGAGGTTCTTGTCTGGCGTTGCGCGAGGCTTGCTTCAGCCGAGGTTTCCTCCGCGATCGGCACAATTAATAGGGAGACCTGTTGAGTTTTTACAGGAAGGAAGCGTGCTCTCTTGGCTGCTGGGTGAGCTTGCACTGCATCTACTCAAGCTTAGCACCGGTCAGGTCGGAAGGAGTGTCCGCAAAATGCATCAGAACTTGACATTCAACATTAGAGAACGCTCACACAAACACTACTGCATGCACTCTAAGCTTGGCGTCGCTGCAGCTTATTGGCATGGAGATCACAATTACTCGCGACGGACGCGGCGAGTAGTGCACTTCAGGCCGGAGGCGGGGGTGCTCGGTGCAGTGGTGGACTCTGCCTGGCCGGTGAACGAACCCGTGCTGGATGTGGAAGGAGTCTCCTCGCTCGAGGACGAAGTGCTAGACGTGGAAGGCGCAGTAGTCATAGACGGCGTGCTCACGTCGCTCGAAGCAGAGGTGGTGGTCTCATCGCCCGAAGAAGAGGTGGTGGTCTCACCCGAAGACGAGGCGGGGGCCTCTTCACTCGAGCCCGTGCTGGACGTAGCAGGGGTCTGCTCGCTGGACGAGCCCGTAGAAGGGGTCTCTGCGCTTGATCCCGTGCCGGACGTAGCAGGGGTCTGCTCGCTGGACGAGCCCGTGGAACTTCCACTGGAAGGGGTCTCTGCGCTTGAGCCCGTGCTAGAGGTAGAAGGAGTTTGCTCACTGGATGAACCCGTGGAAGGTGTCTCTGCGCTTGAACCCGTGCTTGAGGTGGAGGGGGCAGTCGTGGTCTGGGTCGACGAGCTGCTGTCGCTCGATTGCGCAGTCGTAGACGAACCCGTAGACGAACCCGTAGTGCCACTGGCGCCACCAGTGTTGACGACCGCCGAGTACTTGGACACGGTCAAGGTGACGTCGTCGCCGAGGAACGGCTCCGTACCACACTCAACCTTGATCAAGAACTGGCTGGTCTTGAAGCTTTGGCTCTTAGCCAGGTAGTTGAAGAACTCCATGAGGTCACCTTCAAAGTTCTCGACCTGCTTGGGGGCGACAAACGAGTACACCATCATCTGTCCGTTGGGGCCGCTGTAGACGCTCCACTCGTTGCCCGCGATGGTGGTCGTGTCGATGGGCTTGCCGGTGCTCGAGATCGGGCCGGCGCCGCCGATGGCAGCCAGCCAAATCATGATCTCGAACTCCTTCTCGCCGTCGGCGGTGGAGCTAGTGAACAGATCGTAGGCGACATCAGCCACGACGGTGCCGCTGTACTTGACCGTGTACTGCATAGTCGACGGGATGGACTTGACGCTGGTGAGCGGCACGGGGTCGAACTCGAGCGCGGCGTTGGGGTAAGACTTGACCTTCGCTTCGCCGCCCTGGTACGACCAGTTCGTGTGCCAGGAGATGGTGTCGCCCGAGCCACTGGTCAGGCCCGTGCACTGCTTGGCCGTCGTGGCATCTGCTTTTCCCCACATATTGTTGTAGATAATGTAGTCTCCCGAGGTCGTCTGTCCCCACTGGTCGCAGAAGTCCGCGGCGTTGGCCGCCGACATGGCCGCAGCAGCCAGAGCAGCAGCGAACGACGTCTTCATGCTTATCGAGTTGTGGCGATTGGAATTGAGGGCTCGCGGCAAATCGGTGAATGGTGAATGGCGAGTGGCGCGCTCTGTCCGATTGCAGCGCTGGTCAACAACACCAGCGTGGCTCCTTTGAACCGAAACGTTGCTGTCCGTGAGTTTGTGCCAGCAATTGTCCGCTCGTACGCATCCGATGCTGTTTCCTGCACGGCAGATGGGATCTCTTGATTTGGTTGTGCTGGCGTTATTATGAATACCTGCGGCGGGGAATAATCATGCTTCTGCTCAGCGAAGAGCATGTAAAGGAGCAACCGCATTCAAAAGGCAAGGCACGCGAACTGAAGCTTATCAAACGTGGACTAAACTCACTTTCTTTGCCTTAGCAGAAATGTTCCTCTTCGGCAGCGCTGTTGTAGCTTCAGCGTTGACTCAGCACAACGCCCCGCGTTGTGCGATCTCGGAAGTTGCCGTGTCAGTACTGTACGCGAAGCTACTACGGAATTATTTTCTAAGTACATGGACGCCACTACAGAGCCAGCCCTGGGCGTAGCGGGGCTGAGCGTCCATTCTGGTCTTTCGCGCTACAGGTCGCCTTAGGCCGTTGATGCTTGCGCTTCAAGTTTCTGTTTGATCCTCTTTTGAAATCGTTATCGCGGGAAGTGACTTATTACAGGTACATGTATACAACATGTAAAGGTAAGTTACATGTGGGTCATGGTCGAGATTTGGTGGCGCTGATGTTGGCATTTGCTGACATGTGAAGACAGCATTGCGGCATTCAATCCTGTCCGGACGAATGCGTCGCACGACGGTTTACTGCCTCAAGCTTTCCTGCTTCACTTGATAGACTGTCTCCATCGCTCGATCTGCTGACAGACCAAGTTGATGTATTATTAATAGTAGTTCTACTTGCATTCGGTTCACTGTGGTGAATGCGGCACGGGCACTTTTGCGGCTGGTGGGTGCCGGCTATCCGTCTCGCGGATATTCACAGGAGTCATGGCCTTCCTGTGGCATCATCTCGTCCCGTTCCCCGAAAAGCAGGGTCACTGCAGTCACTGTGACGCACTAATTCTCAAGTCACCTCATGCAATTGTACGCGTCAGCGAAGATTGGACCAAAGCTTATAACATGCCACACAAATGGCAATAGCTCTTCGAGTTTTTATCCGATCAGATTAAGACGGCCACAACACTGTTCCTTAGTGCGTTGTACGTGCATTACAACAACTTTTACTTCGCTAGCAACATGTCCGGGTCAAACACCACGGTGCTAGAGCTGACCTCACGTCAGAAGGACTATGTCGTACGGTGTTACGAGCTCATGACCATATCGAAGGAAGAAGGGCTCTTTAGGGGGCAGTGGACCCGAGACCTTGTAGCTGCGTGTCTGAAGATTGCTCATGGCACCGTTACGATCGTCATGGACGAATACAGAGCCGACAACACCACCAAGTTCGACCATATTCCCGACGTCAGCTCCTTATCAGGTGTTTACTGTTAACCTGTTAAACATTATATTAGCACCCAAGCCAAGCGAGCGTGGCAAGGAGCGAGGACAAACTACCTCTGTAAAGTTATGTTCAATTGAACGATTTCAGCACCTGGTTACAATATCTGTGGATATGTTTTTACTATATTTGCACTTTCGCCTGGAAACCCGTGTGTATGGCCCCCTCCTCCAATCAGAAGTGCCCATCAAGAGCAACCCGTTCTCCCGAAGCCTCTGGAAAACTGACTCGTAGTGCAATAAGTTAATGAATAACGGCTGCGATTTAGCCGATTTTGACTTCGTTTTTGAAACCTACATCTTTGCAGGTCCAAACTGGTGCTACTCCAAAGAAATGAGATTTTTAAAAACAAATTATGATTAATTAGAAAAATCGAAAATTGGAATTTCATTTCTAATCACAGAGCAATGTGGTGAAATCCCAGAGCAAACTGGAGAGGAGAGACTTAAGTCCCGTACTGCATGTCCTCCATGCGCTCAGCAGTCGTAACAGCATGCTGACAGTGCAAGGCCGTGTTGATCACGAGCCGGAGGTCCATGCAACCGATGTTGGGCTTGGCTTTGCGCTTCAGAATCTTCGTGCAGCCCCTTCGCAATCTGCCCGCTCGGACGACTCATCACCAGCTCCTCACGCGCTAAAGCAAGGCTCGCTTTGATGCATGCCTTGAACACGGTGAAGCAACCATCTATGGGGTTGCACATGAGCGAATAGAGCGCCAGACGGAGCAGTTCAAGATCATCGTGCTCGACAACACGATCCTCTGTGTGGCTGTGAGCCGGGGTGTTGTCGAGCACGACAACCACCTTCTTGCCCCGGAAGTGTTTTTTGTGCGTATGTGTGGCCTTCACCTTGTCGTAAATAGCGTCAACGACACGGCATTGACATCCATCAGTATGCTGCCGCATTCGAGTCGATGGTGGACCAACCCGATCTCGGTCAAGGCTGCACACTGTATTTGGAGGTTGGCTTCTTAGACGTAGCAGCACAACGGTCACTCGCTTGTCAATCTTTGCGCGTCCTTGGATGCGCTTGCAGTACGCATTGAAGTTAATTTCGTCACGAGCACTCATGTGACAGCGTAGTTTCGTAGCGAGCTCCATGCGCTTTTTTGTATTCTGTTCGTTGTTACACGTCATTGGTTCAACTCAGACCTACATCTCAAACAATGTGAGCGATCAGTTCCTTTCCATGTTTGTGTAGGTGGATATGTACGTGTTCATGTACCTGTTTCACCGTGTATAGCATACCGATGAGCTTGTTCGAGATGGTTGACGTGTTGATATCCACGCTGACGTCCAACGGCACCATTTCCTTCAGCGCCTGCAGCGTGTAGGTGGAGTTGTCGTCCAAATACCCCTCGAGGGCAGCAACAATCTCCGGCTTGCACTTCACGCACGCACCCTGTAAACCGACAGAGGGAAGCGGTTCCTCGCGACCACTGGCCACGATCTGACGGGCCGAAGTCGATGAGATGCCGTTGTGGTCCGCAACGAGCATCCAGTCCCTTCCCGCTTGGTAGCAGTTGAGGGCACGTGCTCGAGCTATTGGCGAGTGGGGTGGCGTAGGCATGGGGAGCAGGAGGCAGGAGGCTTGGGAAGGTTGACAGGCTGGTTTCATATGAGCGACAAAGTCAGAAAGTGATAGCAGTGAGGGCAATGCGCAGGCAGCGCACTTCGTGGCCACCAGTTTGGTTTTGTAAAAAGCCGGTTTGGTCTTTGTTTGAAGTTTCGTACACAAATCGGTTAAGTAGCATGAAATTATATTGTGATTTTTGTTTTTCTTCATCGCATTGCCACTTTGGACCGGCAAAGGTGTAGATCCAACTTTGCACCCTATACCTAAATGTCGCTATAGGTTTTAGGGCTGTGAATCATCAAAACCGATGGCTAGTACAATACCTTTTGGTTCCAACGACTTGTGACGACGAGTACAATAATGACCCCCCCCCCCCAAGTGAATGAAACAAGTGCTGCCGCCCATACATTTATAAAAAAAAAGAAACCCGTCATATGCTTCGCTCAAAAACTGACACATTCAACATTTTTGCAAAAAATGACTACACGTCTACGATAACTTTATCCGCGTTTGAAGAAGACGTGTAGTTCATCTACAGGGAGACAGCACATTAAGCACGGCGGACGCGACGGCTAGCACACTTTTGAATCGTGGCCGTTGAAGTGCTCGGGGCCGACGTGGTGTTAGGAGACGTAGTTTCCTCGGTGGTCGGAGCCGTGGTTTCCTCCGAAGTGCTGGTAGTCGTGGTATCGCTGCCCTCACTGGCGGCGGACGTCGTGGTTTCAGCCCAAGACGAGGACGTGCTGGACGTGGTCGTGGTTGTGCTTGCCGCAGACGACGCAGTGGACTCCTGCTGGTTCCACGAGCTCGCACTGGAGGTTGCCGTTTCTCCACTTGCAGAAGACGTAGCGCTGGAAGTGGTGGCCTCTCCGCTCACGGACGATGTCGTGCTGGTCGCTGACGTCGATGGGGCAATCGTTTCCTGCTCGGCGTAAGACGAGCTCGTCGTTGAGGCGGAGGGCGACGCAGTTTCAGTGTCCGTCGACGAGCTGGTCGCAACCAGCTCCTTGGTCGAGGTCGAAGTTGCGGCCGAACTGGCGGTTGAAGTCGTGGCCGAGCTCGTGGTGGTGGTAGTTGCACTCGAAGCACCGCTGTTAACCACAGCCGAGAAGGACGAGACCGTCAGCGTCACATCTGTACCGGTGAACGGCTCTGTGCCGGCCTGGACAGTGTTCAAATACTGGCTGGTCGAGAAGCTCTCGTTGTCAATGAGGTAAGTGAAGAAGTCCATGAGGTCACCCGAGAAACTCTTGACTGTGTCGGAAGCGACGAACGAGTACACGGTCGTGTCACCGTTGGCTCCGCTGTACAGGCTCCACTCCGTGTCTGCGATGGTGGTCGTCGCGACAGCGGAGCCCGTGCTGGAAATGGGTCCGGCACCGCCAATTGCGGCCAGCCAGATCATGATCTCGAACTCGTTGTCACCGTCGGATGTCGAGCTTGTGAACAGGTCGTACGAGACATCGGCCACGATGGTTCCGCTGTAGTCGAGCGAGTACTCCATGGTGGTCGGGACGGACGAGACGCTGGAGAGCTGCACGGCGTCAAACTGGAGGGCAGCATTGGCGTACGACTTGACACTCGAGGAGGCCCCAGCCCACGTCCAGTTGGTGTGCCAGGCGACGGCCGAACCGCTGCTGCTGTCCAGACCGGTACACTGACTACCCGACGTGGCGTAGCTCTCACCCCACAGGTTGTTGTAGATGATGTAATCGTCCGTGGTGGCCGTGCCCCACTGGTCGCAGAAATCGTCGGCAGACGCTGCTGTAATCGCCGCAGCGATGGTAAACGCAGCAGCGAAGAACACCTGCATGGTTTTTCGAGTCTTGCTTGGTTGGAACGCAGCAAATTGGTGAATGGCACTTTGCTGGTTATGCTCGACGCGCATGGTATCTTTCACTAGGCGAGCGTTTGCCTCATCCTGCTTTCTTGGACATCAGCTGGGATACTTGTTGCAGTCGAGTGGTCTACTACGTAAAGGATGGAGCTCCATACAAAGGCAAGTACCAGGTGAGATTTTCAAAGCTAAAACAGCGGACTGATCTTGAAATGCGCGCCGTCTCAGCACGCGAGCTCGCTGGCCTGCAGACCAGGGCACGGATGTGCGGGGTTCAAACTGCATTGTCAACGGTGGTTCTGCTCTGATGCTATTACAGCAGCTCACTGCAGCAAACGCTGTTTGTTGCATTCCTTGGTCGGACAAGTGCACAGCAAAGACGGTCTTGGCTGATTGCTACACCCCGGTGCAGTAGCGAGTATTTATTATCCCTCACTATCATGGCGATAGAGCTGCAAGGTGGCAGGCGCTAGTGACAGCGTTTGGCGCAAGGAGGCCCAGTCAGGATGTTATATGTAGCGTCTGGTATCCAACAGCAGCGGAATAACGCGAGATCCCGCAAAACAGCTTTCGCGCCAGTTCACCGCGACAGCGTTGGAGACTATTGTACGGGGGAATATGTAGCCTTGCGGGTCTGTTTCCGGCGTCTCATTTTTCTCCCGCGTGACTTCAATTGCTCGATGCAGACGCATAATGCAGACGAATTGAGAATCGAAAGGTCGACACAAGCCTGCCTGTGATCCACCTTTACATGACAGCCAAGCGCGTTCTCACGCGCTTCAACGTTTCTTCGAACACCTCGTTAGAAGTGAATAATTTGTAAAACCTTTAAAAAAGGGCTGGGGTGAGTTTCGAGATACTCTGGAGGCAACGCTGCGGAATCGAAGACCCTGGTATCCCCCGGTAACTCTGGCATAGCTTGCCTTCTCAGGTACACACATCAGAATTTGCTAGAACAGCAGCTTGCCTTACTCAAAAAGTAAGGTAAGCTTGTTATACATCGATAGGAGCTTTTATTTTTGAGAAGAGCTCAGGTGACTCTGACGGCTATCCTTCTCGCTTAATAAAGCACGCAAATACAAACCGCACTAGATACACACTTACTGCGTGCACAGGGAGCTCGTAGTCAGTTTAACTGCTGTACCCCACCTTGTTGAGGACTGTCTCCCTGTGCAGGTTGGGCCACATTCATCGAAGCCATGGTGAAAATCGCGCTTACGCACGGAGACGGCGACGGCAGCTGCTGGAGGGCGCCGTAGTCGTCGAAGGCGTGCTCCAACTGTTGGAACCCGTGGAAGATCCCGTGGAGGAAGTCGAAGGCGTGCTCCAACTGTTGGAACCCGTGGAAGATCCCGTGGAGGAAGTCGAAGGAGTGCTCCAACTGTTGGATCCCGTCGAGGATGTCGTCTCCGAGGACCCAGCCGTAGATCCACCCGTCGAAGTCTCGCTCGAACCAGAAGCCGGAGTCTCGCTTGAACCAGAAGCCGGAGACTCGCTAGATCCGCCCGTGGGTGTCTCGCTTGAACCAGAAGCCGGAGACTCGCTTGAACCAGAAGCCGGAGACTCGCTTGAACCAGAAGCCGGAGACTCGCTTGAACCAGAAGCCGGAGACTCGCTTGAACCAGAAGCGGGAGTCTCGCTTGAACCAGAAGCCGGAGACTCGCTAGATCCGCCCGTGGAAGTCTCGCTCGAACCAGCAATCGACGTCTCGCTCGTCAGGCTTGAACCCGACGAGGCCGTAGTACCCGTGCTGCTGCTTTCAGTCGATGCCGACGCACCGGTGGTTCCGGTCGACGAGCCCATAACGTCAGTACCTGCGGCGTACGTGGCTGTGGGAGGCTGCGTCAGGTCGGTCGAGATGTTGCCCATGGAGTCAGCCGAAGCGGTGGCCGCAACAGCGGCGATCATGGCAGCGATAAAGAGAACCTTCATGGTTGTTGTTGTGTGGTAGTTGATCTGGGTCTGTACGAGGAGGCAAATTTCAGAATGGCAAACAGAAGCTCAAGTGCACTAGAAGATGCTGTGCGCGCGCTTTAGGGGCTGCTCATCTTTCGTAAGATCTCGCTCGTCACTTAGTGCCCCAAGTCGAGGTTCTGGGGCATCAGCTGGGATTTCGATTGCATAATAATGCCTCAAATTGCTTACGCGGGAGTATCAAACGGACAACCCGATTGTCCACCTTGGCGAAAGCCAACCAAAGCGAAAGTTACCTGACGATTGGTCAAACTCTCCGCGAATATTAAACTTGTACATGCACGAAGTATTACTATAATATATGTATGTATTGCCGATGCAAGAATTGCTTCGGAACTAAGAATACCTCAGCGAGGTAACGAAACCTCACTACGAATACCGCAGGAATACTTTTTCTGAGGGCGATAGGGTTCGTCAATAGCTAACATTTTCTACTTTGTCAGATAAACCGTTTCCTGTGTGCCTCTCGGCCTCTGTTTATGGCTGCCCGATTGAGAGGGGACGTGATTTGCGCGGCTATCGTTCGCGTTAACAATCGTATGAAAACCGGCCTGAATGAGGGGGCACCAACGTGTGGGCCCTATTGGGCGAGGAAGCGTGTCTCCACCCAGAAATTCATTTCAATTGAACGCCCCAATCCGTCGGAAGATGGCAGGTTGAGCTTTGCGATGTTGTAGTGGATGCCAGGGATTTCACCTTGGTGTCACCACGCCTGCGGACGAGCTACGCCAGTATGTGATCACAGACATCACAGCTAACCCAGATGTGTCTGACGGCCGCCAGCCTCAGACAATGGGTCGCCATGTTTTAGATATTTCAAACCGGTCTGGCTTTCAGTGCCTGACCCGGTCTACATGAGGAACTTAGTATGTCGAAGTGCATGTTGCATCTAGGACCCTGTCCACTACATTCCGGCTCTTACTTCGTCAGCTCCATGGGGACGCCCTTGGATCAAGCTGACCGAAGTAGACCAGAGCGAAGGGCTGGTTACCATCAGACCTGGACCTCACTTCTCAATCTTCCATCTAGCTACTAGCTCAATACACTCGGCTTAGTTCCGTGCGGGGTGGCTCCCGCATCGTCGTGTGTTACAAGTTGGTGCTACAACCCGGGAAACACTACAAAGAATTCTTTAGTAGAAGAATTGCCACTCTTCGGTGCAAGTCCAACTCTCTGCGCCAAGAGGACAACTACGACTAGAAGACAACTCTCCAACTCCGAGCTCAACGAATCACGATGGCGATTTCATCTGGTTCGACCCCACTGTTTACGCCTATCGTACCGCCAGAGATCAAGAGCATCTCCCACGAGGCGCTCACACTGTGGAAAAAGGAGCGACGCGAGTACGAGGCCAAGCTGCGCGCACGTTGCCGCGTGAGTGGCGAAGTGTACGAGGCTGTGGTTCTGCCTATCATCGAGTCATTTGACCCCGACCTGCTAGACACGTTTTGCGAACTTCGGCTCAACCTGGCATCGGTGGATGTGACTGAAGGCATGCTGATCGCCGAGATCAGCAACATCATTTCAAACGTGAAGAACGACACGTTGCCCGACATCAAGGCTCTCTTTAGAAGCCAACTCCGGATGAACATGACGGAGAGCGACGTCGATGCACGCGTTCTCGACTACTTCAATCATTTCGGCATCATCATGCGCGAGAACGGATTGATGAACTGTTTCGAGGGCAATGACGGGACCAGGGAGAAGTGTAAGCGCCTAGCTGCCTCTCTCCATCCGGCGACTTTGAAATCTGAGGTGAAGCAATGTCTACGCTACACCCACAAGCCGGCAGCATCCAATCCAAGGCTGTTGTTCGAGCTGATCGTCGACAAGGCGAAAGAACATGAGCGCCAGTTCCAACGAACCAGGAAGCGCGACACTACTTCTGGACGTGACAACGACACCCAGAAGACATCGAAGCCCAAGGACAAGAAGCGGGCTTGGACCAACAAACGTGCGATGGCTACGGTGGCGGAGAACAAGTCCAAGACCGGTGCTCCGACTGCACAGGCTGATCATAGGCCGCAGTCGATCTCGAGTAGGCCACCACCCAGTCCGTGCCCCAAGTGCAAGGAAATGCATTGGCTTCGCGAATGCACCAAGGCGACGGAGAAAGAGAAAGCTGAGCTACGTGAACGCATGCGAGAGGCTTTCGCCGCGAAAAAGGCCCGTATTAAGCGACTCGGCGAATTGCTACCCGACACCGAACGCCTGGTGACGCTGAATGGAGCTTTGGAGCTCCCATACTGTGCTGACAGTGGCTCAGATCACACAGTGATTGGCCGCTCTCACTGGGAACAGCTCCAAGCTTTGGACCCAAGCGTCCAACCCGAAGAACTTGACATCCCTGTACGGAACCAGACTTTCGGTTCTGTGCAAGTGACTGCCGACAAGAAGGCAAGACTCCACCTGTTGATTCACACCGCAGCGGGACCCGTTGAGCCGATGAACGCTGTGGATGTTTTGATTGTTGACGTGGATGATGATGAGTTTATTATAGGGAATGACTTACTAATGACACTTGGAATTGACGTGGACCGACAACTCGAGCAACTCGCTGATCGAGGTGACGACGAAACGTGTGGCGACCCGATCGAACTCGAAGCTGATGACCCACCGGTGTCGACGGCCACGCAACCAAGTGATGATGACATTTTTACTGCGGTGGAATGCCTGATTGCCCGTGCTGTGGAGAATGGTTTCCCTGCCGATAAGGTCGAACAACTCCGCACCATTGCTCACGCCTATGATGTGTGGCGACTGGAATTACGAGCGGACCCGCCAGCTAAAGTTCCACCACTCGAAGTGCGTCTGCAGGATGGGGCTCGCCCAACCAAGTGTAAGCCCCGCAAATATCCGCCGCACATTCGCCAATTCCTCCGAGAATTTAACACTCGTCTTGTGGAATTAGGATTGGTCTATGAGAACCCTGACAGTCGTTGGTCGAGCCCCGTCCTTCCGGTAAAGAAGTCGACGGACCTGATGGACCTTCGTCAAACAACGGATTATCGTGCTCTCAACGAGCGGACTGAAGTTATGGCCGCGGTAATGCCGATATTATCGTTGGTCATGGAACATGCACGTGGAATGAATCATTTTGGACTTTTCGATTTTCTCAAGGGTTTCTGGCAGTTGCCACTCGCTGAACTTTGTCAGGAATACCTTTCGTACATGACGGACGAGAAGATTTTCACTCCTCGCCGTGTACCTCAAGGTTGCAGCGATGCTGCAATCTACTTCCAGAAAACAATGGAGACATGTTTCGCTAGCCTTCTCTACGAACACCTCCTGATCTGGATAGACGACCTGCTTCTATATGCGAAAGACATCAACACTTACCTCTCCAAGCTGGCTGACCTTTTCTCGCTACTCAACGAATTTGGGCTCAAATTGAGTGTCAAGAAATCCAGTTTGTACCAGACCCAAGTCACATGGTGCGGTCGGGTGATCGATGGTCAAGGAGTTCGACATGACCCAAAACGTATCAATACGTTACGGTCAATGCCATACCCCCATACAGCAGGTGAATTACAACAGTTCGTATGTGCCGTTAACTGGATGCGCGAATCCGTCGTCGACTATGCCCGCCATGTCGCTCCTCTGCAGAAAAAACTCGACGCTGCTCTGGCCAGCACCAAGCGAACTCGCCGGGCTGCAGCAGGGATCGACATCGAGCTCGATCAGGAAGAACGTGCGGCTTTCGATCAAGTCAAAGATATGATTGCCTCGTCGGCCACTCTCGATTTTCCTGACGACCAGGCCACTACGTGTCTATTTACAGATGCGTCCGATGTGGGCTGGGCTCTAATTGTGACCCAGGTGAAGGACTTCGATCCGAAGAAGCCCGCCACCGAGCAGCAACACCGACTTCTCAACTGCATGAGCGGGACTTTCTCAGGCAGTCAACTCAACTGGACTGTCATTGAGAAAGAAGCTTTCCCAATTGTCATCGCATGTGATAAGCTCGACTACCTACTCCTACGGCCTCAGCCATTTCGAATGTACTGTGACCACCGCAACCTGATCCATGTCTTCGCACCTCATGAGAGTGTGAAGAAGCATGTGCGGGGAAAGCTGCTCCGTTGGGCCATGAAGCTGATGAACTATCGTTACGTGATCGAACACGTTCCTGGACCAGACAACGTATGGGCCGACATGATTTCTCGTTGGGCAGGAAATCATACACCTACCATACTTTCTCACCGATTGAAAACTTTCCGCAGCCAAACTGCGGTAGTTTTGCCGACCGTGTCTGCGTTGCGGCCTTTGGATGACGACCATTTCGTCTGGCCGACGCTCGACGAACTATCGG
The DNA here is from genome assembly GCF_020800215.1 of Phytophthora ramorum. Lineage (NCBI taxonomy): Eukaryota > Oomycota > Peronosporomycetes > Peronosporales > Peronosporaceae > Phytophthora > Phytophthora ramorum. Next base: position 5,253,197 of record NW_027150647.1, read on the forward strand.
ACGAACAATCTCGCCATCAGCCTCCGGCCCCTGTTGATCGGACTGCTGACGGACTACTTTTACTTAACCAACGGATTTGAGTACCCGCCGCGGCTACGGACCTGATCCAACGCTTGTGCGTCGTGGCGCATTGTGGTGCTCAAGGCCACCGCGGTCAGCATGCAATGATTGCCCACCTCAAGCGACTTTTCTCCATCGAACACATCTCCACCATCGTGTCGAACTTCGTCAAAGGATGCCTGCTGTGTCTGCATTCTCGAGGGGGGAAAATTATCCCCAGACCGTGGAGTGAAGTAATTGAGTGCAGCACGCGCAATGGTGTTTTGCATTACGACTACTTATACATGGGCGACAGCTACGGAAACAGCAAGTACCTTCTCGTTTTGAAAGACCACGTGAGCCATTACTGCGAGCTGGTTGTGGCCGACACAGCCGACAGCACAGTGGTGGTCGAAGCTTTACTGGCCTGGCATTCCCGGTTCGGAATCCCACCAGTATGGGTCTCCGACAACGGCACCCATTTCAAGAATGAAGTGGTCGCCGAGCTGAGTCGCCGCCTACGCACCCAGCAAACGTTCACGCCTGCGTACAGCCCGTGGGTGAACGGGTCGATTGAACGAGTGAACCGCGATATCCTACAAGTGGTGAGAGCAATGATTTTGTCCTACAAGATCAGCTATAAGGATTGGGTATATCTGGTGCCGATCATCCAGTCTAACCTGAATCATACGGCCGTGCCTTCCCTAGGAAATCGAGCACCTGTGGAACTGTTTACTGGTCTGCAGTGCCCCACGCCTCTCTCCGAATTTTACTTGCCTAACAGCAATGAGCTACAGCAAATTCCACCCAGTCAGCAGATCGACAGCTACCTGACCGACCTCCGAAACAGTCTGCATGAGATGCACTGTAAGGTCGAGGACCAGCGCCTCAAACAGCGACTGCTAAACAAGAAACGAGAACGAGGCGAGAACCTCGTAAATTTTGCAGTGGGTGACTTTGTCTTACGCTCCCGAGTCGACGAGAAGAACGGAAACAAACTCCAAGTGACCTGGATTGGTCCCTATCGAGTGATCCGCGCTGACTCCCATTCTTTCCGAGTGCAGCATCTCGTGACTGAAGATGAACTCGATGTGCACGCATCCAGGCTCAAGTTCTACGCAGATAGCAGCCTGAACGTAACGGACGAGCTCTTGGAGCATGTGGCGTCGCAGGGTATCATACTCGCCGTCAACGAGCTCAAGGAGCACCGGTGGAATCCGGACATCAGCGACTACGAGATCCTGGTAGAGTGGAAGGGCCTACAGTCGATTGAAGACTCGTACGAACCCCTACAAGCCCTAGCCAAGGAGATCCGAGTGTTGGTGAACAACTACGTGGAACTCGCTGACGACCAGCAGCTCCGTGGACATTGGCAGAAGATTAGCGGGATGGAGAACAGCACTCCACAGCCGCAACTGCCTGCAAATTCCACACCTACGCCTCCTGTTTCGGCGCAACATGAGCCTCGGGGCCATCAGCGCAGCAGGAAGAGACGACATCGCGCTACAGGAGAACACCCCAGTGATGTATCTCAGCGCGATGCCTCAGTTGGTCGTGCCACGGAAGTCCTACTTCCGCACGAGCAGCTCTCAGTGCGACGAACCCCGGATGAGGACAGCCAGGAGCACAAAAGTGCCGAAGGTCACGACTTTCAGCTGCCTCTAGGTCGACGTACTCGATCGATGACTAAAGCCGCCACGATTCAAAGAGCAACGGACCAAGCGCCTACTCTTTCGTCTCCGTGTGCCCGCCGTCAGCTTCGATCTCAACGGTCCAGCAAACGCCGCAAGAACCGCGTCCAGCGTGATTAAGTCTGACTGCCCAATGGCCAGATTACTCCAATGAGCACCTGGTATTCGTCGGTGACCGAGCGCTGTTGCGACCTTCACACCAACTGTAGCGGCACAAGTTCACCTCCAGCACCATCCGATAATTAAACCGAGATGGTGACTCTGCGAGACGTGGAAGTGATGCAGTGGTGGTGAAACCAAGCTTCGAGGGCGCTGTAGTGGATGCCAGGGATTTCACCTTGGTGTCACCACGCCTGCGGACGAGCTACGCCAGTATGTGATCACAGACATCACAGCTAACCCAGATGTGTCTGACGGCCGCCAGCCTCAGACAATGGGTCGCCATGTTTTAGATATTTCAAACCGGTCTGGCTTTCAGTGCCTGACCCGGTCTACATGAGGAACTTAGTATGTCGAAGTGCATGTTGCATCTAGGACCCTGTCCACTACATTCCGGCTCTTACTTCGTCAGCTCCATGGGGACGCCCTTGGATCAAGCTGACCGAAGTAGACCAGAGCGAAGGGCTGGTTACCATCAGACCTGGACCTCACTTCTCAATCTTCCATCTAGCTACTAGCTCAATACACTCGGCTTAGTTCCGTGCGGGGTGGCTCCCGCATCGTCGTGTGTTACAAGTTGGTGCTACAACCCGGGAAACACTACAGATGTGTAGAACGTAATTATGTACGAACTGCGTGCCATCCAGACACGCCGCGTGCGACATCAATCCGGTTGCCTACATGACGTTTTCGAACTTTCGGCTTCACTCGCTCTCTGATAGAACCTCCCTGCTGAATCGAAGAGCCTTGATTTTGCCTGTAAACCCTTCAAGGGGGTGGACACTAATAAACGAGATACAACCATATGTCTTCTTCGTGCTCGAAGAGCGTATTTTAAGGTTTAATATATATACTTCGAAGTACTAAAATAAAATACTTATACTTGCATCGAAGCCACCAAATGTGCCATGGTCATCAGTGCCACCTCCGAGAGTCTTGCAAAGCCTGCTATAGTCTTAAAAACATAGTTTCCTGCATTGAAAACGGGGTGAACGATTGCAGCTTTATCGCGGGTTTGTGCCGCACGGTACGGTAGTGGCTTTTTGACACGATTTCTACGATCGGACACTGCTTGTGCTGTACATGTACATGTACATGTATTAATTCACCGGCACGTGTACTTTAGTTGCAAAAAGTATCCAATGGATATGGACGTACAGTGTACATATCGTCTTAGTGTTTGAACCAGCGTGAGTCAGGTGCGGTGAAAATTTTGATTTGGATAGGCAAGTACTGCCAAGTCATTGGCACGAGCATTCCTACTAGATCATCGATAGCCTCGCTCAACCCGACAACATTTTTCTCGAGCAAGAACGAAAGCAAGATGTAGCTGTCGACCACTCGTTTCCCTACATGTACCGGTACCGGTACAGTGGTGCACCTTGCCGAAAACGAGGACCACCACTTACCTCCATTGGCTCACAAAACGTGGTGCCATTGATAATGCATGTAAGCCACGGTAGTGAGGCAAGGATAGCGAGCTATGGTACACGTATGGTTCTATTGTGATACTGTACTGTATGCCTAGGTGTGCGGCTATAGACCTATGGAATATCGGTTTAATCTCGGCGTCACAAGCAGTACACCTCGAGCACTCAGGCTGTCAAAAGCTCAACCACTTGGCCAACTTGTCTCACAATAGTTTTCACTCCTCAACAACAGTACCGTACTTCAATCTCCCATTTACAAAACCCTGTGGACACTTGGTTTTGTATACCGAAGTTCAACAGTTTTGTCTAGAATCCCCAACTTATATGAACCTCAGTCGGTCGCACCTAACAGGAGTCGGTGTATTTTCCTCGAAACTGGCCAAAACAATTGTGTATTTGGTGTTCAAAACACTAACTTCAATACCAATTTGCATTCGGTGGCTGACGTACTTCTTGTCCGCTATGGCCCGCGCCGTCTCCGTCTTCTACGGTTCGCAGACCGGGTGCGCCGAGTCTATCGCGCAGGTTCAAACCTCCTCCTCCATCCCCCCTCTGCTCTAAATCGCACTCTAATTCTTTCATTTTGATGCACCTACAGCGAATTTATGACGAGGCGCTGGAGAAGCAACTGGACGCGGAGCTGCATCCCCTGAACGAGTTCCAAAGAGTGGGTTGCAGTGCAAAATTGTACCCCATTTTGCAGTATTTTATCATTGTGGAGCTAACGGTTGAACTGGGTGTTGTCTGTGCAGAGCAAAGTGGAGACCCGCGACGGACATTTCGTGGTGATCGTGTGCTCCACGACCGGCAATGGAGACCCGCCCGACAACTGCGGCAAGTTCTGGCGCTACGTGAAGAGACGCACTCAGCCTGATGACATGCTGGCCAAGCTCCGGTACACGGTGCTGGGGCTCGGAGATACCAACTACGACAAGTTCTGGTGCGTTTGGGATCAGTTATTTTGTTGCTGTCGACTAGCGGTGAGTTGACAATTTGATGTGAACTGTTGACGTAGTTTCATGGGCAAGGGTATTGAAAGGCGCATGCGGGAGCTTGGTGCCCAGAGCTTCTATGAATTCTGTACGCTCGACATTTGTGGTTGTTTGATAGCGGACTCTGACGATGGCTTTGTTGTGTGGGTGAACAGGCGCTGCTGATGAAGCGATGGGTCTCGAGGACAGTGTCGAGCCGTGGCTGAATGCCCTATGGGCGGCATTTGATGAGGCTTCAGGAGCTGTTGATGGTAGCGCTGATGCCCCGAAGACACCGAGTATGGAGGACAGCAGCGCAGAGACTAGCGATGCTGCGGAACCGTTGCCAACGGCTTCGACGCCAGCAACCCCTGTCACAGTCGACACGACGTACATGTTGGAAAAGCTCATTTCGTACGAGAAGATGTTTGGACCACTGGAAACCCCGACCGGGGTTCCTGAAGACCTCCCACGTCTCCAGTCTTCTCTTCTTAGTGTGTGTTTTCTGAGTGATGAAGAGCGGAACGAGTCCGGCCCCGTATCGACCAGTGAAGAAACAGAAGAGGAGTTTAGTGCGACGAACCCCTTCATCGCGTCTGTCGTTGGCGCTGAGTACCTTACCGCACCACACTCGGAGAGGAAGGTTCTCCTCCTCGATGTCGATATCCATGGCTCCGGTATTCAGTACGTGCCCGGCGACTCGATTGGCATCAAGTGCCCAAACAGAACGGAAGATGTGGATGCGCTTCTAGGATGTCTGGGTATCAGTGGTGACAAGGTTTTCTCTGCGGAGCCAGTTGCTGCGGTCAATGGGCGTGCGGCGAAGCGGAAAAACACATCGATCCACTTCCCTACGCCGTGCAGTGTTCGTGATGCCTTGTTGCATCACGTAGACATCCTGAGCTCGCCGAAGAAGGCAGCAGTACGTGCTCTCGCAACGTACTGTTCCGACGAGGAGCAGCGTGCTCGAATGCTCCTGCTGAGTAGCAAGTCTGGGGCGAACAAGTACAAGGTAAGATAAACCTTGCATCGGGACTATTATCTGGTTTCTGACGTTGATGCGTGATACGATGTACAGGCGTTCATCACGGAGCAGCACCTGAACTTCGTTGAGCTGCTTCATCTGTTCCCGTCTTGCAAGCCCCCGCTTGACCACTTGCTGACGCTACTGCCGCACTTGATGCCTCGTTATTACTCGGTTGCGACGTCACCGTTGGTGGATGCTACTCGACTGTCCGTAGCCTTCACTGTCGTAGATCACGCTGTCGGCGAGCATGGTTTACGTCGCCGTGGACTCTGCACGAATTGGCTGGACAATATCTGCCAGCCGCTCATTGGTGCTGGTCAAGCTGCTGCTGGCGTAAAGATCCCCATCTTCCTGCGCGGCACACAAGACTTCCATCTGCCGGAAAGCAGTCAGTCGCCGATGGTCCTTATCGGCCCGGGTACCGGTGTAGCTCCGTTCATGGGCTTCCTACAGCACCGTCACCATGAATCACAGCTTGTTGCTGCCTCATCAACGCCTATGGGTGATGCATACCTTTTCTTTGGGTGCCGCCGCAAGAATGAAGACTGGCTGTTCGAAGAGCAAATGCGGGAATACGCGACTAACGGCACGCTTTCGCAGTTGTTCACTGCCTTTTCGCGCGATCAAGACGAGAAGCACTACGTTCAGCACGACTTGCGCGACAACGCGAAGCTTGTGTGCGACCTCCTGCAGGGATCGGACGGCTATGTCTTTGTCTGCGGTGATGGTATGGCCATGGCTAAAGACGTCCATGCCGCCCTCGTTGAAATTCTGGTGGAGCACACTGGATTGTCAGTGGAGGACGCGGAGCTGAAGCTGCGCGAGCTGGGAACCCAGCACCGCTACGTCCGTGATATTTGGTGATCGCGCACGTATTTCAACTGATAGAAACCCAGGAGTCTCAATTCCGTGGTCTCCTCCGTCAGCTCACACATTTGCTGTGGGTACCTCAGTAGTTCAGTCTAGCACATTTATGTTATGCAGACTCGACCAGGTCGAATTGTCGAAGACGCAAGAGATAATGCAATCTTGTTTTTTGAAAATGCTATTGCTGTTTGTGCTGATCTTCGCAAGAATACTCACGTCGGTGTCGTTTCATAGCAAGGAAGCAGCATGATGCATGCATCGCGATCTCGTGGCACATCAACGGGAGGGGCTATTCTCATTGAGTGGAAGAGCGAGCAACGAGCGTTTGAAGTGCTCTCGGATGAGTCGATGGCGGACCAGTTCCCAGCACTGGAGCATGTAGTTCACCAACGAAACTCCATTCAGCTCGGGGGTGACGATCAGCAGACCACCGACCAAGACTTGGCAGAACTAATTGACGACTTTGAAAGCTGTTGGGATAGTCGTGACTTCTCCAACTCAGTGACAGAAATGCAGAGACTACGTTCACGAGCGTTGGCCAGAATCCTAGCAACTCGAACACCTTTGAGATGGATGCCAGATTTTCTTCGCAAGTGGCAAAATCTCCTTAGCTTCGTTGGAAATGACGACGTGCGTCTACCTCACATCGATCTCGTTGACTACTTTCAGGAGCGCATGGCACTCGCCAGAGGCTGGAAGCTCATCGGTGACATCGTCCAGGCACGTTCTACACTGGTAAAGTGCTTCGAGATGACCAGACGGGTGACTGAGGGTAGTGAAAATCAAGCCCTACGACGTGCTGCCGTGGTTGCGAAGAAGCTCCTGCTCGAGTTTGTGGCATTCCAAACGTCCCTGGCTCGGAATAAAGAATTGTTTGAGCGCCATGACGCACCACCTCACGTGCTGGTCTCTCTCAGCAAGGAGTTCTGGTCCTTGTTGCGTCAGGCACCCCTATCAGTCGAAGTTGGAGCGCTCTTGGTTCATTCTCTGATGAAACAGCGTCAATTTGCTATTGTGACGCGGTTTCTCGAGCGCTCGCCCTTCATTGGGGAGAGTTCCGAGTTGGCCTTGATGCATGCAAGAGCATTGGCGTACATGGGATTTTACAGGCAGTCGATCCAAGTTGCTGAAAACAAGGACGAATTGACCTTTTCCATGGCTTTGAGAGCTCACTGCGATCGCACGAAGGAACTCCTTACGTGTCGTGAAAGATCCGACGAGCTGCTACGTATAGAGAAATTTGAAGAAGCTGCAAGCAGCTACATGGAGTGCTTGGCCCTGATTGATCCGCTGGACCACAAGCAGACTGCTGCACTCTTGTTCGGGCATGCAAATGCGTTGTTAGGACTGGAAAAACTCCCTGCAGCGATCATCGATCTCCGAAAGAGCCTTGGATTGGACCCAACCAACAAAATTGCCTCACTGCGTTTGGAAACCACGTATATGCAGCTGGAAACAAAGCGAATTAAAAAGGAGCTTTCAGGGACACGATGAAGCATCGTTCAGCAGTAGACTCCATATGGTGTAAATGCTATCTCAATTCGTACTGTGATGCTACTCCTCCTTCGCCAGTTTGACCTTTCCGTCCTCGCCGATATCTGCGCGCATTTTGGCCTTCTCGAGCGCGGCATTTGAAGCTGCATCCATGCCCTGTGGACGTAATCCGTTGATATACGATTGATTGGCTTCATTCCCCTCGCACAGATTGCGCAGAGCCACCAAAGACCATTCACGGATCAATGGGTTGGCTTCGTCAATGTTACAGTGGTTGAGGAACAGATGCAGGTAGCCTTCCTCGCGGACGAGATCTTGGTGGTCAGTGTGGCGGAAGCTGATGTTGCCGATGGCACGGATCAATCCAGACCTATACCCGAAAGGCTCCCCGTTAGTTTGTATTGGGCCAGCACCTCGCATATTTTTTGTCGTTGGGTTCTGACGACCGAGTTCCCAAACGCGTTGAAGCTCTTGAAGCAGGGAGAGCAACAGCTCCTTGGTAACTTCGGGGTTCACCCTTGTGTGGGCAACTGTTAATTCTCCCAGCACATCAAGCAGCATCAATTTGGCTTCATTTTCCAGCTCGATCCACACCTTTTTCCTGATCTCATCTGCTTCATCAGGCCTGTCTTCGTCGCCGGCAGTGATGACGTACGTCCACGTGCCTTTTACAAACTCGAACGTTCCCTCAGGAAGCGGTAGTTTTCCGCCACCTTCTTCAGGAGTGGTTATAGTGGAGGGTGACTTCAGCGCGGACACTGCCCACATCGTAAACATTCGTAGCAAGATTAACTGCTCGGGAGTAACTCGAGACCAAAGCTTGCTCAGCATGTGAGCGCCAACGGCATTGTAGAGGTCCTTTGAATGGCCGTCCTGGAAAAGCACCCCAAACAGTGTGCAAATCCACTCAAAAGCTGGGTCCTGATCGTCAATGTGCGGGCCATATTGCAGCGACACATCAGACTCAATGGACGTGGGTGGCTTTACCATGCAGCGGTGGAGAATTGTAATCACCAAATTGCGGGCGCAGACCTATGAGCACGATAGGAATGAACAATACTTATGAGAATGCGAACAACTGTCGGGCTATGCTGAGCAAAACCTACCAAATCAGCGCGACGACCAGCAGTGGCCTCGACTTCCAAGGTTACCGAGCTGTTGGAATTGACGCAATTGAGGATCAGCGCCACCGCAAACGCGACAATCTTGCGGTACTGGTGGCACTCTACCAACATTTTCTGTGTCGAAGTACAATCGTCACTACAGGCAGTGGAAAGCCATGTCATGTTCGATTTGTCACTCACCTGGAAATCATCAGGGAAGAACAACTCCCACGCTGCCGCCTGGTTCTTCGTGTTACTAGTGACGCAGTTCACACAAAACTGCAGAGCGACTTGGGCCAGAAGAACAACTTGTCTGCCGTAGAACAAATCTAGAGTTAGTCTTTGTCTACCGCTCTACCCAAGCCAACAGCGACAACGCACCCTTGAAGCGCCTCTTCCTCCACGTCAACCCAGACACAGCAGTACACCGCCACATCATGCGCCTACAACACAATACAATCGATCAAAACCCACCATATCCACACAAAACGCCCAATATCTCAGCGTCGCACCAGCTTGATTAGCCCAGCATCCAGACAGGCATCTTGGTTGTCACTGCACGCTGCACACGCGTTGCGCAGGAACCGAAACACTGACGTGACCGCTCCAACTTGGCTGGACGCTCGACCCACATGACCAACAACAGGCTTCGGTGGCGAGAAATCCTGTTGCAGCGACTCGGCGGTGGGGTTCTTGCGATCCACATGGAACGTGTAGCCCAGTCCGTCGTCGCCTGCGTCCTGCATGTCACTAGCTGCAGCATTTTGCGCGAATCCTGGGGATCGAATCTCGTCCTGCAGCTGCTGAATGCAGTCGATGATCGCGTTGGATGCCTGTGTCCACACAGGCGACGCACCGAATGACTCCCTGGAGAAGGAAAACGGCGCGTTTGAAGGCGGAAATGACAGTTAGTCGGCTGAACTTTTGTACAGATGGGGAGTGGGATGCGGCAGCATTGAGGAGCGCCGTTGCGGGGAGTGGCGACATACTGCAAGCACGTACCGGAAGGCGGCGCTGTGGCATTCTGCTGCCAGTGCTTCGAAGTCCATTGCGGCGATGGTTGTACACAAGTCATACACTAATAATTGGAGTGGTGTACATGTATGACACACGCAATCGAAGCGATGTTGAAGATGAGTGATGGTCATCCTTCATGTGCAAGACCGGGCCGCATTCGTCAACGAGCTGCAACTTGCCTGCAACGAGCGACTCACACGGCGCGCGGTGGACGAACATGGCCGACAGCGTGCAAATGTCACGCCCAGTGTTGACCGTCTTTGTTGCGTTGATTGCTGTTGCTGGGCGAATGTTCAGCCTTTTGGCGTGTGGTCTTCCGGTTTGGTGCTTTTTGAGTGGTCTTCACTCGCCTGCATGTTTCGACTGACACGCGGCGGTCGAATAGCAGAAGCCACCTCATTGACAGGATTTAGCCACTGGTCGCAAGTTCTCTGTCAAGGACGAACTCGTGATCTGTTGCGTACCAAGCGCTGATGCAGTCGCTACGGTAAATACTGCTGGGGAACAGCAGTAGCGATAGGCGCTGGCCTCCACTGGCTCCCGCACGATTCAACACCAAGAGCTGCTGCTGCTGCTGCCTGCACTGCCGTGCCGTGCCGAGCTCTAATGTATCAGCACAGCACCGGCGAGCCTCGTTGCTGGCAGCCTACTTTTTTTTTTTGCTGTGGCTTTTCTCGTGTGTATTGAAGGGGTTGGGTTAGTTTGCTGTCGTGAGCCATGATTGGCGACCCGTCGTTTCTTGGTGCGGGCATAGTGAATCCAAGAGGGTTGCCAAACCCCCCCTTTGGATTTTTGAATGGGGCCATGGTTGCAGCCGGCGGGGTCTGGCCCGACACATATAAAGCGCCATATACTCGGCACCAGGCTCGGATGGGGGAGCCAGCGCGAGTGAGTGGTCCAGAGACACGAAGAGCGACACGGAAGGAACGATGTCGCCCCGCCCAGCCCGAACCGCTCTCCCCGGCCGTTTGCCTACGATTCGCCCAACAAAGCCGAGGGGGGGGCGCCTCGCCGTAGGACGTCATCTCTCCTGCTTGCACCCCCCTTTAGCAAAGCACTTGCGCTTTGTATACCGCGCGCCAGGCCCCACTTTTTCCTTGCTTCTCCGCGCGCCTCGCCTCCAATTCATTTCCCCTTTTGCGCCAAGCTCCAAGACCAGTACCCAGCACCGACCACCAGCACCAGCACCAACCGACCGAGATGGCTCGTACCAAGCAGACGGCTCGCAAGTCCACGGGCGGCAAGGCCCCGCGCAAGCAGCTGGCCACCAAGGCCGCGCGCAAGTCCGCGCCCACCGCCGGCGGCGTCAAGAAGCCGCACCGCTACCGCCCCGGTACGGTGGCTCTGCGCGAGATCCGCAAGTACCAGAAGTCCACGGAGCTGCTGATCCGCAAGCTGCCGTTCCAGCGCCTCGTGCGCGAGATCGCGCAGGACTACAAGACGGACCTGCGCTTCCAGAGCACGGCCATCCTGGCCCTGCAGGAGGCGTCCGAGGCCTACCTCGTGGGCCTCTTCGAGGACACGAACCTGTGCGCCATCCACGCCAAGCGCGTCACCATCATGCCCAAGGACATTCAGCTCGCGCGTCGCATCCGCGGCGAGCGCACATAAGCGTCCGAGACGGGTTTTCGGTGTTCTCCTGGTAGCCGCATTTCCAACCTTTTCCTGCTTTTTTTTTTCTTATCGCCAGTTAGCTTGCATTTGGCTTGCTGTGTGTGGTGGGGCGTAGTACTCAAGCACGCAACCCGTAGTATTTTAGCCTTATTATTTGCAGTAAGAAAACTCGTTTTCTCGAAAGCATGAAACCTCCCTGGCTCGCGTTGGTTGCATGGGTCGGCAGGACCCGCACGACTTCTCTTTCATGCTTTGCAATGTTCAGAGTGCAGAAACTGGTTTGTGGATTGAAATGGCAAGAGAAGCAACTGCTGTAGGAAATGCTACGAACCTACAACTGGCTCCGACGTTGTTGCCCCGAATTACGCCTCGTTGTTGCTGAGCTTGTCCATGAGCACTTGCTGCTCGTCGGCGATTTTAGTGAGCGACTGGAACTGCAAGTTGTATCTGTGCAAATATGCGCAGGAATCCAGCGTTAGCAAACACAAACGACAGCGTCGCGTTTTCCGAGCGCACCGTTCTAGCTCGGTCTTCTTCTCCTTGATCTGCAGCTCCAGCATCTGCTTCTGCCGAATCCGATTCTCCACTTCGCTGTCAACTCGATTGCGCTGGCCGATGGCCTGGAAGTTGTCCCAACAGTACACAGCATTACGACTCTGGAACTTGTGCATGAATCTCGCCATCCACGAACCTTGAGCTTCTCGCGCTCGATGCGCTTGGCCTGGCCCTCCATCACCTCCAGAACGCCCTTGACGATCTCATGGAACTCCTCGAGCTCTGCAAAGCAATGTCAGACAAAGAAAACGTGCACGACAACGGCACGTACTTGTGGCGAACTGGTTGCTCTCCTGGTCGAGTTCCTGCGTGTGCGTGATGTTGTCCTTGTCCAGCACGCGCACCTGGCAGTCGTCATCGAAGCAGATGCTCGGAAGTTGGTTGTCTCCGCGGCTCATGCTTGCCTTGGTCGCGATCAAGCAAAATGGCTACACTCCATGATCGCGACGTTTGGCGGAAAACGATGCTGTTTCCTACCGGTATACCGGCTCGATTTGCAATTTTCCCATTTTCCTCAAAAAGTGACGAAGATGAACACGAACGTGAAGCGCCTCCGCAAGGAGCTGCAGGAGCTCAAGAAGAACCCGGAAGAGGACATGGTGCTGTACCCGGAGGAGGACACCATCATGCGCTGGAAGGCCTTCATCCGCGGGCCCAAGGACACCCCGTTCGAGGACCGCTGCTTCGAGTTGGCCATCCAGACCACGCCGCTTTACCCCATGGAGCCGCCCAAGATGAAATTCATCACGAAAATCTTCCACCCCAACGTGCATTTCAAGGTGAAAGTAACTCCAATTGCTGCTATCGAAGCTAGGTTGACATTCCGAGGGGTGTACAATGTAGTGACTAATTGTGTTACGTGTCAATCATCTTCAGGACGGTAGCATCTGCCTGGACATCCTCAAGCGCGAGTGGTCGCCTGCTTGGACCCTGAGGGTGAGGTGGTTGCTGACTTTGAGGTGTAAATGCCGTGATGCCTCACTGTTGCTATTATGCTGTTTAGGCTGCGTGCTTGGCTGTGATCTCGCTCTTGTCGGACCCTGCGGCCGACTCGCCTCTCAACTGCGATGCCGGTGAGTGATCGATGAATTTTGTAGAGGAATGTGTAGGGGTTACTAAGATCTCTCGTGCAGGAAACATGATTCGTGCGGGTGACATGCTGGCGTATAACACGATGGCCGAGATGTACAAGAAAGAATATGGACTGCTTGAGCTGCCGAAGGACCCGTTCTAAAGGCACAGTAATCTTTACAGTTTGTGCCGTTGGTGGGAATTTTCGTCAGTGCTTTGTCCTAGCATTCATCGATCAGCTGCCTCCTCATTTGGTGAAGCAGCTTCTTCGACTTGGTTCTTTGATGTAACCAAGTCGCCGTAGTAGGCCGTCACCACCTTCAACTGCTTGTTCAGAAAAATCTTCTCGCACTCCACAGGTTCATCTGGTGTCAACGCCTCGAGATCACTGGTGGGTGTTCCTCTGGGGAGGTAGTACGCGATGTTCTTCGACACCTGCTGAGCTTTCGCGAACAGGTCCAACCCGGACACTCCTTTCACGACCATATCTTCCAGACTAAAATGCTTTCGGCTGTAATTGACGCCTCCCCATGGCGGCGACAGAAACACCGCGTCAGCCTTGACGTTGGGCAAAATGTCGATGGAGTTGCCGACGATCCACTCAATTTTGTCTGCTACGCCGTAGATTGCCGCATTGTGCTTCGCCATGCGGATCTTTTCCGGGTCAATGTCGATCGCAATGACCTGCTTGCACGTCATGGCTAACTGAATCACGTTTCCACCACATCCTGCAAACGGATCCACCACGATGTCGCAGCTGAGGCGTTTTGCGATATGCTCTGCGATCAGTTGAGGGGTGACCTGCATCCAGCACGCATACGCAGGTCAACTACCGATCCACAAGGTAAAACCTCCCAGCAACGTGTACGCACCGAATACCAACTTTCGTGGTCAAGCTCGATGCCATCTTCGAACTTCTCAAAAAGAACGTGCCTCTGCACGTAAAACTTCACGATGTCCTTAGGAACTGCAGCAGAGGATAATAGCGTTTGACCATTTAGAACCAACCCAACTCGCAGCCAACCGTTTCAAACGAAGGGAACGTACCAGGGTACTCCTTCTTCTTTTTCTTCTTCTTCTTGCCGGCTGCCGTGTCCGAATTCTTGTGCTGAAGCTCATGAATACTCTGTTGTTCCGGCTTCACCTCTGACGTCACCTCCACTTTCTCGACAACGCGCTCCGCCACTTCTCCGTCCGAATCGTACACCACGCGCACTTTGTCGACAATCGTCGTCTCCGTCTTGGGACGGTCTTCCTCAGCAACCTGGCCTCCCTCTGTATCCCCAGTAGCATCTTCATCTTCTTCAGCCTCCACCTCTTCATGCTCCTCCTGTGGTACGTCAGCCTCTTTTACCGCTGGACCCTGCGCTTCTTCATCCTCCAACTGCCTCTTGCGCTTCCTCGACACCTTTTCCCTCGACCCACCGCCAAAACTCATCGGCAAACTTCCTTCCATGCCTGCAGCCTTCATCTCCTTCTCCATCTGAGCCTGTGCAGCCTCGTACAGGTCCGCACACGCGTCTGCAGTCTCACATTCGCCTTCTGCCAGTCGTCGACGCTTGTTTTTCTTGCCTTTCACAGGCTGCAAACGCGAGAAAAAGCAGCGGCATACGCACAAAATATTATCAAACCACCTCCAATCATCAGAATCCCCATAGCAATGCTCTACCTCGCGTGTCTTGCGGTTCTGCAGCCGCACCTCCGTGACCAGCGCCATGGCTGTCAAAATCTCGGATGTTGACTCCTTTATTGGACCATAATACGTCTTTTTCCACCAATCAAACATTGGTTTTTTAGTTGAAGTGACATTTTAGATTCTGCGGCACAATGCGCAAGTGCCGTCTCCTAATCGACCTTCTGGGTTTCCTAGTGGCGTCTCTGACGCTCACAGAGTCTCGTCCGTTGACTCAAGACGTACAGTGGTTCACGCTCTCACCTGCAAGCGAGCGGGAGGCCTGGAAGTCCGTGGAATCCACCACTCTGTGCGCTCTCGACGCCTTCCGCTTCGGAGTAAACTTTCCAGCTTTTATTAAGAGGGTTCCATACAAAAATCAGGATGGTTTCGAGTGGCAATTAATTGCCAATAGGGTGGAAGGATGGGAAAATGGGGCTGTCGTGGCCGCTGGGGCTCTTCAAGTGAAGATATTGGACTATGAAGAAGAACAAGGAGAAATTGCAGCCGACGAGGAAGGAATCGAATGTGAATTTGATCCGGAATTTTGCATTCCGAAGCTGGTGGGCATCCAACTGCCCGATGTCGTCGGGAGAGATGAAGATGGAGAGTCGTTGCATAAAGGGCACACGGTGGAGTTGGCGTTCGAAAAGCCGACGAATCGGCCTCGAGCGAGTTCCAAGGCGGAAATCGATGAGTTTGTCGTTTTTACGGAGTATATTGGAGATGAATTGGTGGGATCTTGGTCGGATGATGGACTCGTGCTGGTTATTCAGATTATAGAGATTGATGAAGACACAGTCAAGCCGGTGAGGGAGCTAATGCAAGGGTTGTTGCAAACAAGCATTTACATAGCAAATGCCGGCAAGGGGGAGTTTGGGGGCGTGGATAGGAAATTAGGTCTGCACGAAGGAATGCAGAGCTTACGGATTGAGCCGCCTGGAACATACACGATAGGTGTATCTGCTCCTGGCGAGGAGGTCATCTGGTCTCCTGAGCTTTCGGTTCAATCTTGTGATTCATCTTATCTTGTTGTGGATCCGAGACGTGCTTCAGCTGATGCATCGAATGGAATGGGTTCGGTGGATGAGACCATAAGAGATACGGCTACCAGTTTCGCGATCGACGGAATACTGACTCATGGCGGTGAAGAAGGATTTGTGCTGTCGCACGATGCTATTCAGATGGAAACTGCTGGATCATGGAGTCTGAGTTTCTGGGTGTTCTTAACCGAGGATTCAACAGGCAGTTTTCGAACCCTGTTTTTCAACGGAGACGGCGAGCATCAGCAACGGACTCCGTCAGCGTGGTGGAAACCAGATGAGCGTCGGCTTGTGCTACGATTAAGCACTAATACAAATGCCGACGTTGGGCTTGACAGCAACGAAGAGCTTCCTCTCAACCACTGGACTCATCTGGGCTTTACATTTGCCAACTGTTCTGAAAGTGCCATCACTGTAGATGTGGACATACCCAGCGCTTGTCCACAAAATGATATTACTGAAGAAGAAAGCTGGTTCTATTCGTTTGCTTTTTATGTGAACGGCTTGCTTGATACTGAAGTTCGGGTGTATGAACCAGTAGTCGCGAACAGTGGACCCTTGCACATTGGTAAGGGACCATGGACGGATGGTATGCATGGATTTACAAGCAACCTGAGGGTGTTTTCAGTTCCTATTTCTCCTGAGGAGCATCGCAAGATCTACTTCCTGGAAAAACACACGCACGAAAACTATCATGATTGCACCCGCGATGGCAATACAGCTTCTCTTAAGTCAAAGAAGGATGCATCTATGCAGATTTCTTACTTATCGCAGTGCTTTTACTTCGAAGGACAGGATGCGAAACAGTATGATGATACCGTGGGCGAAGATGTAGGGACTGAAAATTCTAGGAATTTTGCTGAGCTTCAAGCGTCAGCGTATGAGAAAGCTGCCACGGCTCGAGACTCCTGTGAGCCGGATGCTTGGGAATATCTCATGGAAGCTGCAGACTTAGGACATTCAACGGCATGCCGAAATGTGGGCGAAGCATTTTTATATGGGACGTATGGAGCCCAGGACCACTGCTCAGAAGCAAAACCAGTCAAACAGAATTTAACGCTTGCTCAACAGTTTCTCGAGAACGCTGTTGGTCATGGAGTTTATAGCGCCGGGAAATCTCTAGCGCTGCTTCTTGAAGTATGTGATGAATGCGGGGTGACGGGCGACGAACATCTCGCCTCGCTCACAACTGGGCTCGTTCATCTTGCTGCTGCTAGCGGTGAAAAGGATGCGTTCGCAATACTTGGGCGTAGATATCGTCAAGGCATTGTGGCAAGTAATTCTGCGGTTGACATTGCAGCGTATCACTACTACCAGGCCGCTGTGGAAGCTGCCGACGAGTTTCATCAACTTGGAAAGCAACCTCTGCATGAGATGACACGTTTGTATGACTCTCTCGAGCGAGATATCACACTTGGTGAGCGCGGGGACGACGACGAGCTGATCCAGTTCCAGAAAATGAACGCAGACAAAGACGGAGACGTGGAGGCGATGGCGGCCATGGGGGACCTCTACTATTGGGGGGCTCATGGTGTGCCGCGTGATCATGCACAAGCATATCAGTACTTTGATCGAGCAGCTCGTGCTGGTAACGTGAATTCTCAATCTGCTGTGGCAGGTATGCTGTTGAAGGGCGAAGGAACTGCTCAAGATAACGTGACCGCCATCAAATGGTACGAACAAGCAGCAGAAAAGAACCATACGCGAGCACTGAACGGCCTGGGTTTCATCCATTTCCACGGCAGCGCTGGTATTCCAGAGAACAAGTCACTTGCTCTCGAATACTTCGAGCGTGCTGCAGCAAATCAAGAAGACGGTGACAGCATCTTCAACGCTGGATATTGTCATGCCTTGGGACTAGGCACAAAAGTAAACTTCAGTCGCGCAATGGACTTCTATGATGCAGCGGCTCGGAAGTTTGGACATTTCGATGCCATCTTTGAAATGGGAAAGATTTTAATGGTTGGCGTGCCAGGTGTAGTGTCACGCGATACTGTGAAGGCGTTGGCATATGTGAAGGCTGCATCAGATGGTGGTCAGTGGGGACGCACAATGAGGCAGGGCTTCAACCTGTACAGCAGTGGCGACTTCGAGCGTGCTGTCGTATATTACCACGAAGCACGTGAGCTTGGATACCCAGTAGCGACTAGCAATTTAGCCTTCCTCTATGATCAACGTCTGCTGCAACCAGGCGACGTGGCCAGCGAGCGCCGAGCGTTGAAGTATTTGTCGCTGGCAAAGGATGAAAACGGAGACAGAGAAACTTTCGTGCGAATCGGTGACTTTCACTATTACGGACTTGCTGAGCTGCGCAAGGACCCAAAGACCGCAATCCGATGGTACAGTCGAGCAAGCGCTGAGGGTGTGGCTGTCGGGGCCTACAATGTAGGCCACATGTACGAATTCAGCGATGGCGTAGAAGGGAACCTGGAACGAGCGCGCAGATACTACAAGCGCGTACTGGAGCTGTCGATGGGTGCACTTGAGATTGAGTTGGCGATACGCTTTGCACTGGCCAGACTGACTCTTCGAATGTGGTTGCAAAACACTCCGCTTGAAATATTTCTTGGCTGGAGCAGTCCATTGGCTACGGCTACGGACACCAACACATCCACTGCAGACTCAGCAGTGATATTTGACGCAGCAACAAATTTCTTTGACGGAAAACTTTATGTGCTCATCTCCACAACGGCAATCATTTTGCTTTCGATCGGCGCGTGGTATTTTCACAGCACCTGATATCAACGACCACACAAGCATCAATGGATTCGTGTATACTACTTCCCGTCAACAAGGTTCAATGAGCAGCGATGCGAGCAGCCAGTTGGGCACACTGTTTCGTTAGCAAACCATTCCGTCAAGTGCTCTAAGTGACCACCATGCGCACACACGGGGCACCAAACGTAAAGACCTCGGACCGGCAGTTGGCTACAGAATCAAACAAGAGCTCATCAGAATACGTTCCGAGTAAGAAGCTAGCAGTGCAGAAGAATCGTACCAAATCGAGCAAAGCGTGGCAGCGTTACTGCAGCTTGCACACAGAGATACTGGTACACCATGTTCACTAGGGCCAGCTGACTCGAGAGGTTTCGAGCATCTCGCACAGTTAAAGTACACGCTGGTGGATTTCTGTCGACAACAATACACAATATCAGCATCAGCAAATGACCACTTGTAGCATACAATGTCACTCCGGTTTGCTATATACCCTCGACGTACCATGTTCATTTGCCTGATTGACTGGTCCGAGCAATTGGCAACCAACTCGTTTGCCGTCGTGTAGATTTGTAATTGGTGAAGGAGGTCGATGTAGTGCATGTAGATGTGTTGCAGCCATGCCTTCCCCATTACCTTTTCAACGCTTGTCACTTTATCGACGGCAACAGTGATGGCAACGCACGACTGCAGGTCGCCAATTTCCGTGTAGTACTCCAGCAATTCCTTGAGCACATCATCCCGTAAATGCCCGAGATCGCCCATAACAGCGCTTCCATTCATGATCATCGATGAATTACGGACATTTGTCATTCCAGATGCGCCGTTGCGATCGCCACCCTCACGGCCGTTTTCGTTGGCAAGTCTTCCATGAGGGTCGTACGGATACGGGTCAAAGCCTTCCATTGCTTGTGGGTTGACATGGTCGAGTTGCTCGAGTAGCATGGTTGTTTCACTCGCATTGCTATTGTGGTTGTGATTCGCGTGACCATACTCCTCGTTCCCAAATTCGTCAGTGTTCTGTCTTCCCTCATTCTGCGTTAACTCGCCGTGATCGCTATCACTCCGTGACATCTCGTGGTTTTGTTCGTCGACATCTGCGCCCATCGGCATACCTACTTGACTGCCCTGAGGGCTGAACTCATCAGAATAGTGTTTGCTGGTGTCCACCTTACCAGCTCTCCCCTCGGCGGTCTTATCCTTTCCTGCATCTGCTTCTTCGTTTGCGTAAAGCACCTCTAAAATTCGCCACATTTGACTCAGATGCGCATTTCCTGTGACAAATGCAGCCAAGGCGTTGTGGGCGCACGTTTGAGCAAAGGTTACCCCAGTCTTCGTCGTCACAGCGTCCCCATTGTTTCCAACAGCGCTTGAACCGCTCGAGTCGTTTTTGCCAGTGTTAGGTCCTTCGGGGAATAGCATGTAGTGCTTGGCCAGGAATCGAAAGGTGTGTTCGTCAAAACCGAACGATTCTTTCAAGTATTGACCCTGTTCAAATTGAGCGCGCATAGACTCCACTTGTTTTCCTGCTTGCACGTATTCAGTTTCATCACCCAGAAATATTTTCTCGAGCTGGCTCGCCTTGTTAACATTTTGCATTGTCACAAGAGCAACCAGTGCGCGGGGTACAGCCGACCCAGACATCATCGGGGTTACTGGTGATGCAGATACCAACGAAGCTGAGGCACTTGATACGGAAACAAAGTTTCCATCTGGTAGTGCACTAGATGCACTTCCGTTGAGATTGGCCCCCTGCATCGCTAGAACATTCGGCTGAGATGCAGATGCAGGGCCAGCCCCTCGGGCGATCCCCCCTGCGCCGACTCCACTTGCTGCATTAAGACTGCTGCTGCCTCCAGCAGACTTAAAACTAGCTCCTGTGGCTGAGCCCCCGACCGACAAACTCGCTAGGCTTGCACTGCTTCCCCCTGATCTGTTTAAACCTTTGGGTGGTAATGGTGGCTGTGACCCGGCACTGAACGACCAGGAGGTAGTGCGTCCCGACGACGGCTCCAGTGCTGAAGCCGCGCCAACTTCCTTCGGGCTCTCGGAGCTGCCGTTAAAAGGGCTCAGTGACATGGTCAATGGCCCACTCCCTGGTTTTCGATCGTCACCATAGGGACCGAGCGATGGCGAAGAAGTCGACACCCCTGCCACAGTGAAGAGCGAGCTGCCAAGGCTAAAATGGCGATGAATCTTCAAGGATGCACACGACCGATCTGAAAGGCAAAAGCAATAATACACCATGAGTTATGAAAACCAATGCATAAAAATCCTCGTACCGATGTAGTCGTGAGAGAAAGCAGCCTGTCCCTTGGAGTTGAGCGCAAGTGCTGTAGTTGGGAGTGACTGATGCGGCTTGAATGAGTCGGCAAGAGAATGCAGTTTGAGCGTGCCATCTTTGGAGCAAGCAAGCATATGCTGCCAGTAGTCATGGCCTTCCCAATCGCCCGGAATTTCTGGCTGACCAAAATTCGGTGACACCGGTGTGTCCATCCACGAAATACCCGATGCAATGTCAGAGTGGCCTTTCATCGACGCAACAGGAATGAATGGCCGCTTGGTGTCCCACACGTGAATGCTGTTGTCCATGAGTGAGGCACTAGTGGCGATATGTGTTACGCAAGTCGGCCGCCAAGCCATACGACCGACGCTCGCAATCGTTTGGATAGTTTGTTTCGGCTGCCGAACGTCACTCAATTCCCAAATCTTCACGTAGCGATCGCGTCCACCAGAGGCAATCACATTGGCATCTGTGGGGTGCCAGTCAATACTTAGCACCAGGCCCTTGTGCGCTGTAAACTTGATTTCAGGCTGTGAATTCTTGCGCATATCCCACACTTGCACGATGCCATTTTCAAAAGCAGCAGCAAACTTGTTAGGGTGGAACGGACTCGCACGCACATCGCGGACACTTTCGGACTTTGGCTGGTACGTCGACACAACTTTTCCACCTCGCTTATCCTGCACAGCATTATCAAAACAAATACGATAGTCAAAAACCTGCGTTAGCTTTACCATATCAACAGTAGACATCATCAACAAGTACCCAAAGCTTGACAGTGCCGTCCTGCGATCCACTAATGAGCACATTCCAGTCGCTCGTGTGCCAGCAAATGCGGTTCACCGCTCGTCGATGCCCATTCAGTACACGCTCTAAACAAAATAGTCAATTCAATCACAAACCCCTTGTAAGACACTTCAACCACAAGAAAACTAGAACTGCTACATCACCCATACCTTGCACGTGCTTGTATCCTTCTCGCTCCAAATTCCAGATCACAACAGCGCCGTTCGTCGCCGCTGTCGCTAATAAATAATCGGACTCTGTTTCACACAACAAGACATTTGTATGCACACAAAAGTGAGCATCCACCCTGCAGGATGCAACAGAAAGCAGGAACGTACGTGGGTGCCACCGGATGTCGTTTGTGCTAAAATTGAGACTTGGCTTGCCTACAACACGCAAATTTCTCTTCTCCATGAACCCGGAGGTCTCGAGCGCCACCACCTTCAGGACTGGAGCCATGAAAATGACAGGATGGCAAAAATGACGTTAGAATCCTGCAGCGGCAATCGACGAAATCGACGCACAGCAGACCATCTCTGCCGCCCACAGCGATCAGGCGGTTGTTGGGGGACGTGGACAGCGCATTGAGCGGTCCGTTGAAGTCCATGGAGGCGCGGACGCTCGCCGCCGCGCGCTGCTCCATCACGGCCGAGGTGGGAGCTCTAGTGACGGATTTTGGGCCAATCCGGTAGATACGTGTCTCGGATTGGTGGAAAGTAATTTAGATAATCATGTAGCCATTTCGAGCTTCAATCACTTGCTTCAAACTTCAACTTCTCTTGCTTTTCGCAGGAACTACGAGGCTCAGCTGCTTGCTGCAACGACGTCGAGAGGACAGGATGGAGTGTGTACAAGATAGCCCTCTGCTGATGGCAATAGAGACTGAATCCGAACCTCGGTTCAAAAGCCGTTACCCGAGAGAAGGGCGACATGCGAAAGATCGTCTTGGAGGCTGCTGCAGACGAAGAAATTTAGAAGTAGACTGCGGCCGAAGCAAAGCGCTGGGGATCGATTCATTTTCCCACTTGCCATCTCGTACGCACATCAACCAGTCAAGTCCAGTAGTCGCCATGGGGATCTGCCGCAGCTCGTGTGCCAATTCCAGCAGCCTCGAGTACTACGACGCGTGGGGTCACCAGGTTCGTAAGAAATCGCTACGTTGAAGCTGTCGTCTGTTGCTGACGTTTGCCGCCAGCCTTTTCGGAGGCCGTACAGACCCAACGGCGGCTACCGTCCTAAAGACGACACCAAGCTCTGGATGTGCGAACGCGGCTGCTGCTCCATCCGCTGGAAACTCGACTACGCTGGTAACGCTACGTTGGTGAGCTGTGTGCCAATGCAACAAGCTGATCTTATGCCGTCCTATCCACCATAGAGTTCCAGAACTACTTCAAGTACGTCGAGGTGTCTCCGTACGTGGTAATGCAGGACAAGACTCAGCAGTGCGATTGCGTCATGTGTCGTGGGATGGCAGGCGCGTCCGCTCCGCAGAGGCGGTGGAAGGACCCGTTCGCGCTCAAGAAGGAGAGCAACTCGCCCACCGACGGCTCGCTCACAGACGACGAGCCTGAGAGACCGGAGAGTCCGTAACGACAAGCTCCATGACACCTGTACCCACTAGTTATTGCAGTTTCTTTCAATTTATCTCGGTTGCACGTATCGATGCTGTTTGTCCAGATCGGAAAGCGGCACAAAGTTCATGCGTGAAGGAGATTCGTGCGGAATCTGTTCGCAGCGATGGCTGGCGGCTGGCGTCGCTGGTGATGATCATTGCGTCCTCACGAAACGTCCTGCATCGAAAGATGGCGGCGATCTTGGTTGAAGGGGCACCTCTGAAGTCCGCCGTCGACGTGGCTTCGACACGTTCGAGGTTTACTGGTCGACGCGATCAATTCATTGCTCAGTCGTTGGTTTGACGCCGACGGCGTCGCTGTAGGCGCGACGGGATCTTCATAGTCACCAGGATCTGCGGCCTCATCCGTAACAATGTATCCAACAGGTGCCTCGCTCTGACCTCTTGCATTCCTGTCACTTCCAAGCACGCCCTCCAACTCTCAGCGACCCAACGCAACGAAGAACGCGGCGAATAAATATATTGACCTCCGCGCCACCCGCCAACAGAGACGGGTTCGTGATTTCGACGCCAACCTCCATGCTCCCTCGCTCTCCCTTCGCTTTCTGCCATCGAAAGTCGACCTCCTGTCCTCACACTTCTCTCTCACTTCTCCACCTGCCCACCGCGATCCGATATGTATATCAAAAGCCAAAAAGCACACGCACAATCATCTCTCCACAGATAGGCTACAGACGTATTCAGACCGACACGGAACGTGCGAGCACAGCCACCTGCTCCTGCAGCCGTGTCTCCATGAGCGCGTGGGCGCTTTCAGCAGCCTCCTGGTCCTTCGTGAGCTTCGCCTGCCACTTCTCGATGCCCTCGAGCTTCTGAATCACCAGCCGCTGCAACAAAATGAGGACATTCTCCGCCGCGTGCAGGTTGCGCATCCCTTCGATCGAGAGCGCGCTGTGCGGGTCGTAATGTGTCCGAGAGCGTCGAGCAAAGTCCGACACGGGCTGCGGGAACTTGGGCGGCCGAACGTGCGTCAGCTCCGAGGCGAATGCGTCATACTTGCGCCGCGCCTCCGGCTGGATCACGTGACAAGCTTGCTCGATGAGATGGCCCGCCTCCACAGCCAGCGGATGCGAGCTGACAGCGAACTCACGGATGCTGCCCGAGTAGTTCGGCGACACGACCGAAGCCAGCGCAACACGCAGCAGATGCAGTGCCTTGCGGTACATCTCCTCGACTCGATCCGCCTGTTTCTTCACACTCGCCACCGCCTTGATCTCGCTGGAAAAGCTCGCGATACGCGCGTGCAGATCCAGCACCGCAGGCATATCCACCGTCTGGAACAGGTTGTTAAGGATATCCTCCTTCTCTCGCTCCAGCATCAGCAGCTCTTCCTGTGCATCTTCAAAGCCCGAGCTCATCCTCATGGTCGGGATCGGCCCGCTGCTCTCACTGCCACTGACGTCTCGGTTCTCGTCCAAGCTGCCGAGTCCCGTGACGCTCATGCTGAAGACGCTGTTGCCTGTGTTGCCAAAGCTGCTGCGGAAGTTGTTGCTGCTGATGCTCGTGCCTCCGTGCACGTTGCTCACGTTCACCACGGCTGTGCCGTCGCGCGTGATGGTGCCGAGCGTCGTGGCCGACATGGCCGTGCTCTGCCTCTCGAGCCGCTGCAGCTCTTCGTCCACGCGCACCGACTCGCTGAGCTTCTCGCACAGCTTGGTGCGCAGCTTGGCCATCTTGGCGGCCTTGTTGAGTGTGAAGACGCGCCGCAAGCCGCCGCGCTCCTGCTTCTCCATCTTGTCCAGCAGCTCCTTCTGCGCGTGGATCATCTGCGCCGAGCTCTTCTTGGCCTGGCGCAGCTCGGTCTTGACCTGGTGCCCGCCCGACAGGTCCATCTGCGACGCGCGCACGATGCGCTCGATTTCCTGGTTCACCTGCTCGAACTTGTGCAGCAGGCGGCGGTCCAGCACCAC
Organism: Phytophthora ramorum; assembly: GCF_020800215.1. Lineage (NCBI taxonomy): Eukaryota > Oomycota > Peronosporomycetes > Peronosporales > Peronosporaceae > Phytophthora > Phytophthora ramorum. The sequence goes on from NW_027150647.1 coordinate 5,278,278, forward strand.
GTCCGAAGACAGCGTGGGCGGCAGCGACGACCGCATGTGGTTGTCCGTCTCGGCGCGGCGGCGTGCGCCGTGGTGCGCGCTGGCACTGGCACTAACCGCGCGTTCGGCGTGGAAGTCCACAGACTTGCTACTGCTGGGCGCGGCGCGGGCCGGCGCGGAGATCTGGTTGCTGCTGCTGGAGAGGTGGGAGGTGGAGGAGGGAGGCGGCGCCTTGGCCACGAGGTCTCCGCCGCCGCCGGCGTCTTCGCTCGCTTCGGGCCGCGTGCCCATTGACGCAGGAGGAGGAAGGCGGCTACTGACTCGAGGAGGAGGCTGCAGGATAGAGCGCACGCTCGCAGGACGACGTGGCGTGCTCGCTCCTTCGTTTGGAAAATGGCGACCTGGACGGGCTCGAGCGTGCAAAAACCTCCCGGTGACTCGCTCTTTTCGGCTCGCGGCCTTTTTACTTGTGTTCAGTATGCGTGATAGGGCTAGGTCCGGATACGACAAGCTGTAAGTCAACTCGTACGGTGTGCACGCTCACCAAGCGGGCGACGGACGGCAGTCTCCGCTGATGGCGAACAGGGCAAGCGAACGACAAGGTTCGCCACGACCGAAGCTGAAGCACACGGAGGAGGCCGAGGGCCAAGTCTTGCCGTTTGTTAGACTGGGTATTGATAGTATGCAGATTACGGCAGTTGTTTTTCAACTGCCGAACGCCGAGACGAGTGCTTTGCTTGCAGTGCTAACCTAGCGTGTCTGCCTGCGCACAGCCTGGAAACGTACATCTCATTATGCCTGTTGCACGGCCACCTCCCGCCACACACGCGGTTTCGCCTCAGACGGAGCGAAGTGGTCAGTCCTCTCGGTGGGACACCAATACTTCGCTCGGTTTCAGCTTGGGACAACGATTGCTGCCTGCCTGCAAGCGAGGCGCCACAACGACCTTATTCCGGGCCCTCATGCTCACTCACTTTCGCCAGGCTGTCCGTGGACAAAACATTTCTTGCCTACCGAGACACTCCGGTGGAATCCACAAAATCCACACGCATACATTTTCATCTTTTCCCGATCTAAGAACTACTTCGAGATAAGTATTTTAATACTCCGTCTTATTAAAATAAGACACAAACGTAATGCCTATGAGAGCAAAGCAACTTTATGGCGGCCACCCTGAGGCTGCAAGCCCCCGATACAAACGGAAATGTACCAAAGAAAAACAGCACTTTGTGGGTATATTTTGGGCAAAATGAAAATACCAACAGTAAAACAGATGAGATTTGGGGTCTCGGCTTCATTTGACTTCGCTACATCGGTACTTGAGTTGACCAAGGCTTTCCAGGTCCGCTAGATCACCTCGCAAGTCGCAGCTCACTGCGGTATACTACAACGTAGCATTGCTTACTCAATGCACAAAACTGGCATGTATCGGTACCAATAATGTCTCTAATTTCATCCAATCCCCTTGCACCTTATCTTCCGACAAGCGAAAGGGAGCATCAATGACGCCGCCGCCGCCTCGCCAGCAGCGCGCGGACGCCGACTACGTGCCCGCGCACCTGCGGCACTATGTGTTTCACTCGCAGGACGACTTTTACGTGTCGCGCCACTTCGACCCGCTGTTGCTGAGCCACCTCATGTACGAGGGTTTCCTGCCCATCGCCTCGGACTTCCAGGATCGCTGCTTCCTGCTGCCCAAGCTGCACCGCCAGCGCTGCGTGCTGCTGCTCAAGCCAAACGCCCCCGAGCACGCCCCCAAAATCGTGCGAAAGAAGGCCAAGAAGTTTAAATTCGTACTTAATCGAGACTTCGACGGCGTTATGGCGGGCTGCCACGAGAAGCACGGCATCCCGTGGTTGTATCCGCCCATTGTCCAGAGCTTCAAGACGCTGTTTGAGGCTGGGAGTGATGGCATGGAGCTCTATCCTGGTAAGAAAGTCCGGTTCTTCACGGTGGAGATGTATGACATGGCTACAGACACGTTGGTGGCCGGGGAGCTCGGCTACACGGTGGGCAGCGTCTACACGAGCTTGACGGGCTTCAGCAAAGCGAATGGAGCGGGCACCGTGCAGCTCCATGCTCTGAGCAAGTTTTTGTACCTGGCTGGGTTCAAAATGTGGGACCTGGGCATGTCCATGGACTACAAGATGAGTCTCGGGGCGAGGGATTTGGAGCGGGATGACTTTCTCGAGCAGCTGTACAAGTGGCGTCCTCGTGAAGTACTGATGCAGCTGGATGAAAAGGAGGGCGACGTTCGTGTGGGTGTGTCTGTCAAGGCATTGTTCGATAACACGAGACTGCCGACAGGGACTGTGAGCGAGGAGATACAGGGAGAAAGGAGTGAAAAGGCTGATGGAGAGCAGAGCGAGAAGGATGTTAATGAAAATGACAGCAAAGAAGACACGACGGAGGAAAAGCGTGAAGCTGGCGCGAAACGGAAACTCTCGTCGAATGAGGACCTACAGGGCGAGGAGAAGAAGGGCAGGTCCGAAGCGGGTGCATCACCAACATCAGAAGAAGATACACAGGCCAAAGAGAAAGGGGTAGCAGACGCCCACAGCTCCAGCACGGATTAAGCGGGCGCTGTGGGTCTTGCTAAGAAGCTTATCTGTGTACGATACTGCATGCAGTCTTTCATTAGCTCGGCGGAGACCAAAGGACCGTGATATGAACGGGGGATTTCACAACGGTTTATTTGCTTTTCTTCATTCCATTTGGCTGACTCCAATCGTTGCAGCTCTGAATAACGTTTTGTACATTGCGGGAACAGGGTCGATGTGGCCTGATGCCGTAACAGCGCCGATTTGTAAGTATCCACGAACCCGTCACTCCCCGCTGTTCTCGCCTGAATGCATCGATGATAGTGATGCGCATCGAGGCGGACATGAGTTGCATCATGACGACCCAGTTAAAGGAAGCCTGCTTCCGACAAACTGTTCACGAACAGAATGCTCTCTTGCGTATTTGCGTTGCGGGCCAGCTGATACAACACGGAGCTGTCCTTCCGGATACTGCACAAAGGGTTTCACAACAGCATTAGTCCAATCTGAGAGCCGAGTGGCAAGACAAGATGGAGGAGAACGTACGTGTCAATCCGGTGTCGGATGTGAACCTGCGTCTTCCGGTCATGCCGCAAAATCCCACGGCCTTTCCTCGAAACGCTACCGGCATTACTCGATGCACCCCCGGAGCCAGTGCCATTCGCACTAGCCCCAGTGGAGCTAGCAGGCACGTACGCAAAATTCTGCCGGTCCAACGCCTCGCTAATGACGCGGTAGATCCTTCGAAACTTCTGCCAGTTCACGAGCCCGTCCTCCATGGACTTCATCGCCTCCTCATACGTGAACAAGTCCTTGACTAAAATGAACCAGCAAGCAAGCCGTGGCTGACCTTCAGCTAGTGCAAACGCTTGGCGATAACTGCGATAATTGTCATCAGGCGAGCACACCTGCTGAAGGCACTGGTATTTTTCATGTGCTGCGGCACTGACCAGGCTCCATGTAGTGTTGAGTTGTCGGATACAGGGTGCTGAAAGTCCAGTTGTGATTTCAAACAGCGTGTTGAAGTTGTTCATCTGGTAGCAGTTGTCAGCTGCATCGATGAAAAGTGAAATCATCTTGGCACGCTCCACGGCCTGCAACTGCGGGTGCAGAATTTCACTCGAAACCCACTCAGCTGTCGCATCGAACAGTTCAATCAAAGCCATCACATGGGGAGCTTCGCGATGCTTGTTCTCGCGTGTCCAAGCCTTGTTCGTTAGCTCACGTGGATTCAGCTTCGAGAAATATTGGTCTGCCTCCATAAGTGAGAGCTGATCAGCCAGCTCTTGCGCTGGCAACCCAGACAAAGGCTCCACGTTGTCATAGCTGATGCGCGCACTCTTGCGGGATGCTGCTGTTAGTCGTGCACGTTGTAAAGTGTCTTGGATAATCTCGTCGAAGCCGCCGGCACCGTTGCCACCGTTGGCGTTCGCTTTAATCGCAGCCTCTGCACTACCTGTGGTAATTCCTCGCGCGATCTTGGGCGCCACCGCAGCGGCGCTGGGTACAACAATTCCCTGCTGCTGGGCTCCATTGCGCAGCATCCGATCTCTCGTAGCTGCTGCTGCTACCGCTTGGTCCTCAGCCCCTGCTGGAACTGAGCGACTACGAAGCTGGAAAATGTCACCACTGGAGTTTTTAGTGCGGAGCTTCACCATAGATCGCTCGCGCTTTGGGTCCGACGACGATCGTGCCAATGCAAGTTTGGTTGCAGCTTGTGAACGTATTCGCGAGTGTGATGCTCCACGGTCACTCAGTTGGTGCGCCATTGCGAGAGCTGCCGCGCTCTGGGGAGGCTGAATTACGTCAGCATTCCCCCTCACGAATGGCCGGTCTGGTAGCGCTGACGCCGAAGACGACGTCACCAAAGCGGGAGGTGGAGGTACTTTCACAGGCCCTCTCTGAGATTGAGCTTTTGCTTGGGCATGTGCTTGCTGCTTCTGCACCGACAATACCTGGACGACCGTCAGCAAGAGGTTCTCAGCGTGCCGCCGAATGGACGGGATCGGTGATGTGTTCTGGATTTCATTCAGAAATGCCACCAGTTTTTTCTGAGCCTTGCGGTCGTTGGCTAGATCCTGATCGATGAAGCCACTTTCTTTGATCCAGAACTTGAGCACGCTTAGCAGTCGCATGATGGAGACATTGGCCTCCATCCCCGTGTTGATATCGGATCGTGCTGTCGAGATGGACGTTAAATTTGAAGAGCGTTGCTCGTTCTCCTCCTCAAGTGTGATTTGGTCAAGCAACAGCTGGGTTTCTTCAATCGCCTCCGCATCCACACCACCACAAAGCGACAGCACAGCCGTGTAGCGCTTCAGCAGCTTCTTGATAAAATCGTACGGCGAGCAGAAAGAACGAAACGTCAGCAGGAACACATCACGGAACTCAGTGTCATACTGGTGAGCATCAGTAAGGCGTGCTATCAGTTTACCCAGTGACGCATGAGAAATCTCCCGTTTGCCGCCCATGCCACGCTCCGGGGTCTCATAGCGAATACGAACAGGTCGAGGCTTCGGTGTGGCACCATCGCCACCTTCTCCATCGTCATCGTCGGGCTGCGGCACTTTTCGTGCCAGTGACCGGGGCGTCGTAGAACCCTGGGCGTCCGAAGACAACGACAACGGAGGTGGGGGTGGAGGCAATCCACCACTAGCTCCTGGTGACGCTGCCTTCCTTGATCCGCGTGAAGTACTCCGTGCTCGAGTCCTTGCCGGATCCAGCGACGGCGAGTCGCTCCCGCGTCTTCGATTCGTTGCAGCTACCTGGTCCGGTGGGGGCGGGCTCTCCATGAGTTGGCGACTGCGGTGGTTGCTGTACAACCGGCGTGACGAGGTCGGCTCCCTTCCATGGCGTTCATCATCCGTCCCGCTTGAATTTCCAGAAATCGATCTTTTCAATCGCAGTTGCCACTTCTCCAAGCTGCGCGTGACGTTGCCAGGACTGCCAGTGTTCGGACTGCTCCCTCCAATCCTGGGGCTACTCGTTACTCCAGGCTTCCCAACACTGCGCGACGGCTGCCGCACCGGTGACGACGGCACAGGCATTGGCCCCGACGACGTTCGACGAGCACTGTTACTGTTCGCCGGAGCTGTAGCTCGTCGTTTCACGACCATCCTCGATGGTTTCATAGCCACTTGTTGCTGTCGCTGGTGCTCCGTCTCCTCCTTGTCGCTTCCCTGTCCGCCCGACGACGACGACGAATACTGCTCGGGCGAGGCCGGCGGCGATTCCACCGCCGCCACGTCCTTCTTGGTGCTGTGCGTCTTGGCAAACACTTTGGACGCGAACTTCTCCGGCCCAATATCTCCAGTACCTGCATCAGCGACTACCGGCGCGTCTCTTGTCCGTTGGCGTCTGTGCGTATGGTGTCCATGTGGGGAGGACTCTCCGCGTCGTCGCGCGCTCTTGGCGTCCTGGTCCAATTGGCTGTGATGCGTGTGTCTCCTCGCGCGTCTCGCGGCGTCGGACGAAACGTCCACCGATGAGGCGGTGGACAGCGTCGAGGAGGACGTGGCCGTCGCAGTGGCCACGCGGTCGTCCCCCACGTACTTGCGCTCCCGTCGGCGCGCGGCGACGGACGAGGCCGAGGCCAAGGACGAGCTCAAGACGCTCGTGGAACTGGCACTGGCGCTACTGCTGCTGCTGCTGGCCGACGGCAGCAAGTTGCGCGCCACGAGCAGCGGGCGCGTCGTAGCGGCCGCGCGGTCGTGCGCCATGACTGCGGGTGAAGAGGCTCGGGGGCTGCGGAGTGAGACGCCGATAGGATGGTCCACTGCATGCACTGAAGAGAGACGGAGGAAGCTGAGCAGAGACCAGCGAGCTGCGATTGGATGAAACAGTGACGAGCGTTTTGACCAATTGACGAGCGGATACGTCACAGTGAAAGGCAACTTTGGTGAAAGGCAACTGGGCATTTGAGAGCGCAGAAGAAAGTTTGCATGGCGTAGAATGTGGCGAGGATTGGACGGTATCGCTTCGTGTCCACTTCAACGTTCAACGTTTGGTCGAAAGAGCACAGGCGGGGAGGTTTATCTCTGCTGATGGGGTCTCACGAGGCGAGATGATTGCCACCCGACCGCTGCTGCAGCAGGTTGATGGCGAGCGTTGCAGCTGGCTCCGGTAGGAGACGAGGAAGCAGCGGCTCCATTTTGGTGATTTTCAGGTCTCGCTGGACATCATAATGTACATGTAGCAGCACGTTAGACAACTCACTCATTGTTGCCGCTACGCAGCGTGAGTAACAGCACCTCACCGTGAGCTTGTCTTGCTTGGCGTTGCGCTTCGGTGCCGAACGTTGAAAAGAAAAGGACACGCGCAGTCCGACCAAGAGCTCTTCCAGCAGCCGAGGCAGGTTCGGGTGCGTGGGCCTCGCCCAGGTCCTCCACCGCTTCGTCGAACAGCATGACATCTGCTATGGCCGATCCGTGCATGACTTTGAGCTGCCAACAACGACGTGACCAAGCACTTCAAAAGCGATGAGAGGTGTTCAAACTAGGCACCTTTAAGCGATGCTTGAATTGCAACAGGTCGAGGCGACAGGTTGTACCGTAAGACGAGCATTGGACCGCTCAGGGCCGCGTAGCTGCGCCCCCACCGCAACAACCTTTTAGTGCCAATTTGCCCTCGACACTCACACGTAGCGCCCTACATCATATCGTGGAACGACGCCTTCTCGATCACTGCGCTGGGAACGAACTCAATCGCTTCAACCTTGGTATACCGTAACCGCACCACGACCCTGTACTATCGCATAATATGCTGAGTTGTAGTCGCGAAAAATGCAGCGCTGGACAAGGTCTCTGCTTGGCCGATCATCGTTCTCCTCGCTGCAGTCGCCCCCTCCACCACAAGTGAGGATCGGGGCCAATTGGAATACATCCGTGACTTCAGAATTGGTGGACGGACTGCTCACCGATGGCTACTGCGTGGTGCGCAACGCCTTCCCGGAGGGGTATCTCCACCAACTTCGCGACGAAATGAAGCTGCTTCGAACCAGCGGTCAATTGTACCCGAACTCAACGCACATTTTGCTAAACGACGGACCAAAGACCAAGACTCTGCTGTTGGAGAAGCACGATATACTGGAGACGGAGTTAGCGCTGGATGCGGTTCGAGATCAAACGTCTGTGCCGTTCCTGAGAGACTTTTTCGAGCAGCAAGTGGTGTTTGGTCCACTGCTTCAAGCGATGCCGGCATGGGTGGGGCTTGCAGGACACATGGTCAAGGTGCAGCACAATGCTGGACGAGGAGCCTGCTTCCCGATGCACTTTGATACCTATGGAGACGACGGCAAGTGCGTTACAGCGGTGCTTTACTTGAATGAGGAGTGGGGTCACGAAGATGGAGGTGAAATCGTGCTTTACCCGTTCCCGAAATCGCGTATCGTGGTGCAACCGCGATTCGGCGAGATGGTGCTCTTTTCGTCGCAGCAAATGCTGCACCGCGTGATGCCGTCGATCAAGCCGAGGTATGCTCTCACGACATGGATGTACCATTCACCGTCGCCTACCGCCAAAACTGAGAGTTCCTCCTTTTATCGGAACCTCGAGCATGTTGCGGAGCAAGCTTTAGATGTGGAGAACGTGTCGTTCAGAGCTATGCTCGCCAAGATCCTGCGATCTCCGTTCCGTAGGCATCTCGTGAAGCTGGCGTACGAGGATGAGTGGGCGCAGTCGCTGCGTGAATCGCATCTGCAGACTGAAGCGTTCGAACACTACATGGCTACACAAGAGCAAGAGCTGCAAGCGATTGAGGTGGCCACGAACAAGATGCTTGATAATTTCCGAGCCAAGGACGGTGGCGCCACCAGCACCCTGCCAAAAACAAGAGAGGAGTTGATGCGACGGATCCAAGACAAAGCCAGCCGCGAGTTTATCGAAAGCATTCAGCTGCAGTGGTTTTAAAATGAAGCTAAAGTCATGTCTGAGCCATTGGTGGGCGATAGCAAAATGAGCACTTCACTGAGTGCAGCCACGCGACAGCAGCTTCCAGGTCTTCGCCTGTTCGCCTTGAACGAAGAACTTGTCAGTAAGATTCGACACCACGCAGGCGTGGTTGGGCACAATAACAAGGCGTTGGCCGATGGCTGGTGAAGGAATTCCCTCGATCTTCTTCACCCAACCGTGTTCTTCCGACAGGCTGGTCACTTCGAAGCAGATCAGCTCCTTGCCATCCTCGAGCTGCGTTTTGTTCTGAGTGGGCTCGTTCACAACGCGGTTGAAATCTTTTTCGTAGAAGGCAAGGCCGTAGCATGTCGAGCCGAAATCTCCAGCCGATCGAGCTCCATCCGAGCTCAGCACCTTGGATCCTGCATCGACGATGAAGTTGTACTTGTTTGAGCTCACAACCGTGGCGAGAACAGTCAGTGCGACGTCTTGCATGGTGAAGAGTCCCATGCGCACAGGAGTGCGATCAAGAAACACATAGTTTCCCGGACGAACTTCCGTGATGCCCGTGAAGTCCTTTCGAGCAAATTCCGTCAAGGTGCTTCCGACCGACACGACGGGGACTGCGATTCCATTCTAATATAACATCGAGTAGAGCTCGGTTAGACCTCTAATAACACCCAATACCGCCGAGTTCGTACCTGCTCCAGCATGCTCTTGATGCGAACCATAATCGACCTCTCTGTCTCCGCAACCTCCGAGCATTCCGTTACCGACTTGCAGCGATAAGCATGGCCTAAGCACAATAAACCAGTCAGCGCACTCCTCCTCCAACACTCCGTAGCAAGATCGTCGTACCTGCGTGTGACAGCAGTCCGCAGAACTCGAGGGTGCTCGTCTTGTCGATGCGCTGCGCAAGCTGTAGCAGTCGCGGGTCCTCCTCCTCAATGCCCACGCGGTGATATCCAACGTCAACGTGAATCAGCAGCTTCAAGTTGCAGCCACTAGCCTCCGACGCCTTTTGCGCAGCATCAACACCCTCAGCGCTGTCCACCGTCAGCAAAAACTCCACGCCGACTTCCTGCGCTGCCTTCAGCACTTCCTGAACCTTGTTGCTCTGCACGACCGGGTATGCCAACAACAAACTCTTGAGGCCCAGAACTTCCCCGCGCAAAAACCGCAGCGCTTCAGACGGTTTGGAGACAGTGAGACCACTTGCACCTGCCGCCAATTGCTTCACCGCGATCTCCCGTGTCTTGTGCGTCTTGGCGTGGGGACGGAGATTCACGCTGTGCGACGTCGCCAACGCCTGCATGCGCTCGATGTTGTGCTGCAGTCGCGCCTCGTCCAGCACCACGCTAGGCGTCTCCATCCACTCGCGGGTGCTCATACTCTTCGCTTGTCACGCTTTGCAGATACCTTGGAAGTGATGCACACACACATCAGTGATTCCATGAGCAAGCAGTGCACTTGAAGTTTTTGACGGTACCGGTTGGCACCGGTTGTTTGACATAAACGAGCGGCTAGGAATGGCCGAGACGGTGGAGGCGGCGTATGTGAACTCGTCGGCGTATGGGTTTTGCGTGCTCTCCGCTGAGCGATTGCCGAAGCTGAAGCAGCAGCTGCTGACAGCTACCGCTCGTTTCGGAGATGACAAGCTTCGCGGGACGATTCTGTTGTCCGTGGAAGGGGTGAACATTCGACTGTCAGGGACGTCGGAGGCGGTGGCAGCCATGAAAGAAGCGATCTCTGCTCTGCACTCGGAGATGCGTGGACTCGAGTTCAAGGACTCGTATTCGGAGCGCATGACACTGCCGAGGATGCTGGTGAAGATCAAGAAGGAGGTGATTTCGATGGGAATGGAGGAGGTGAACCCAGCAGCGGACGGACTGGCAGCACACATTTCGGCCCAAGAGTTCAAGGCGTGGATGGACGATGGCAAAGATATGGTCATTTTGGACACCAGGTGAGAGACGGCATTGCACTGAAGCTGAGACGACGAACTGAAGCACTAACATTGTCTGGCTTGGGTGAAATTCTGTGGCTCAGAAACGACTACGAAGTTCGCTTGGGCACGTTTGAGAACGCGGTGGACCTGAATATTAAAAGCTTTCGCGCGTTCCCAAGCGAGGCTCGGCAACAGTTGCAGCAGGTTCCGAAGGAGAAGGCTATCGTGATGTTTTGCACGGGCGGCGTGCGGTGTGAGAAGGCCTCGTACGCGTTGCTGAACGACGGGCGCAAAGAGGTCTATCAGCTGGATGGAGGCATCCTCAAGTACTTTGAAAAGGTGGGTGGTGCGCACTACAAGGGCGACTGCTACATCTTCGACGACCGCGTGGCGCTCAAGCCGGACTTGACGGAGGCTGCCGTCACTTCCTGCTTTTCGTGCCGCAGCCCGCTGACTGAGGAAGACCGACTCTCACCAGACTACGAGCTCAACAAACACTGTCCGTACTGCAAGAACGGCAAGCAGGACTTTCGGCACGGATAGTCTGTGCTCCCAGTTGAACCGCAAATCACCGAGATGGCTACACTTCAGTGAAATAATATATGGTTTCTGAAGTTGCGACATCTTCTTTTCAACCAATCCGATCTCTTTATTTTCAAGTTTCAACCAATAAAAAGAGCGACCGTTACCTCCAGCAATTGGACGACCGACGTCATGGGACCGAAACGCAAAACCTCATGGCCACAACGGAATTCCTCGCCGCTGAGACCGCAGGCACCACCTCGGCGAGGCCGCTTGCACTCGACCACTTGGTCTCGGCGTGTGGATTCTCAACCTCCCAAGGTTCTGCGGTTGGTCGGGCAAATCGGCGCCAGAGTCAAGCAGCATATTGAAACGCTGTCAAGTGGACCGCCGAATCGCCGTATAGCAACGCACACACAGCGAGAAACGCGCGCATATCAAAATGCCACCCGCACCACCGCAAGTGCCCGGCGGGGCTGAGCCCATTTGGAAATTGGCGACCCGGACGGCGATCAAGCTCATGTCGACGGCTCTGTACTCGAAGCGATTCATCGGCGCGTCGGCGCTGCTCATCTACGGATACTCGGCATACCCCATCGCGGAACCCACGAGCACGCACTCGCTCCGACTGGCCCAAGGGCTCGACGCCCATGAACTCGACCACAAAGATCCTTTCGCCATCAACGTTCGAAGCATTGCGGCTCGTGTGGGCGTGAAAAACCCGGAACGGATTTCCATCCGTGTGGGCGAGGAGTCCACGGGCGCGTCAATGGGGGCTAACCTCACGGTTGGCCGCCGTGGAGCCTGCATCGTGCTGCCCATGGAGCTGTACGACGCCTTCTACGCGCCGTCGCACCTGCACGACAAGTACGACATCCCCAAGCGCGACGAGATCGACTTTGTGCTGGCCCACGAAAGCGCCCACATCGCCAAGAACCACTCCATGTACACTGGGGCCTTCCTGCCGGCGTCACTCGTTGGGAGCTGCGTCGCAATCCACAAGATCCCGAACAAGTTCATCGCGGGAATCGTCGGCGTGCTGGGCATCGTCGGTGGGAACTTGTATCTCTCCTGGAGCTTGGAGCACGAGGCCGACCAAGTCGCTGCCGAAAGCGGCTTTGCTCATGGCGGCATCAATTGCTTCCAGCGGAAACTCTCGCGCAACTGTGAGATGCGGTCGGTGCTCAACACGAGGATGATCACCGAAAAAGGCAACTACTTGGGGGACACTTCACATCCGCTCCTGACTTCGCGCATCGATCGACTCAAACTTGTGGCCACCGCTGCAGAGACTGCAAGCAGCAAAGCTGCTACGTGCTGAATGGGTCCGTTGTGATCCGAGAGGAGACCATCAGCATCTTCTTCACCCTGTAACTTATGAAAATTATTTCACACATGCCTCTTCATTTGCTTCGTGTTCTTCCAGCACAAATCGGACACGAATGTACCGCGTATCCGGTACACTTATCTTTTGGACGAATCGCAGCGCTGGTATCTGCTCCCTCCCACATAGCTCGCTCCGATTCGTCAAATATCCAAACATGCAGCGTTTTAATTCGCCAAAATCATTTCGCGCCATCCATCACAATCGAATTCGCTTTCGAAAGCGCAACGTTGTCTTGTGTCTTTGCGTCTTGTCTCCTTGTATCTCCCTCACCATGGTCACGCGGGCCCAGAAGCTTGCGAACAGAGAAGAAATCGCGCAGAATCTGCAGCGTCGACTGCGCGAGATCGCGTCGAAATCCGCGGCGCCGCCGAGTCCTCCGGCCTCCAAGAAGCGCAAGACCGATGGCGTCCCTTTGCTGCTCACACCACACCTCCCAAAGCCCCGCACACCGGTGATCAGTGCCCCTAAGATTCCAGCGAAGGTCGGAGAAGCCAAGTCGAGCGTCGTTAAGCGCGTGGTATTGTGGAGGACGCTGCAGTACGCGGCTCCAGCACTTCTAGAGGCGGCAGAAGACCCACAGACGGTACTACAGCGTATTTGCTCTGGACAATTGCTGCGCGCTGATTCGCCCATTGTCGGCCGTGCACAAGAGCATGAGGTTTTTCGTCAAGTGCTCAAGGGAGACGCACAGGGCAGTTTGTTCATCATCGGACCCCCCGGTACCGGCAAGAGTTCTTCGGTGAATGAGCTGCTGAGAGAACAGGGATACGAGACAGTGGCAATTGCATCGCCAACGAACCGGAAACGAACCAGGAAAGGCGCCAAGACAGCGGTCAGGTTCAACTGCAGCACGTTCACGGATCCGGCGGCGCTGTACGCTGCCGTGGCGCAGCAGGTGCGTCAAACTACGAGCTGGAGTGTACCTGAAGTGATGGACCCGTACGCGCTCGACAGCTTTGTTGCAATGCAGCGCGGTGTGAAGACGAAACAGCGCTCGGTGGTGCTGGTGCTGGACGAGGTGGACCAGTTGCTGCGGCTTCCTGCGCGGATGCAGCCGAGGGTGAAGGAGCTGCTCCATTTCTTGGTGCGGTGGGCCCATGTGGCACCCGCGGAGGTCAAGTTCTTGGGTATCATGAACGGCGTCGACATGTACGAGCAGGTGTCCCGCGTTCATGTTACCGGTGAAGGCTCTGACGACTCGAGGGTCCCTCGTGTGGTTTTTGGCTCCTACTCGCACCAGGAGTTGCTGCTGATTCTGCAGAGTTATGTGCAGAGAGCGTCAAGTTCCGACAGCTCAGAGGTGGCCAGGTTCATTGAGCCTCGCGCTGTTGAGCTCATTGCCAGGAAGGTGGCAGCCCGAGATGGCGACGCCCGCTTGGCCATCAGTTTGCTGCAGCAATCTGCTCGCCACGCGCTTCAACGCTCGGGCGCAGTCAGCAGTTCAGCTTTGGAGGGTTCGGCCGCACCTGTGAAGGTTACGGTGCGCGACGTGTTTCAGTGCGCTACATCAATGCTCTCGTCCCCTGTTGTCCAGCAAATCAAGCAGCTACCAAGACAAGCGAAACTGCTGCTGTACGTGATCACTTCACTTGCCCCCGGCAGCAACGAAAACGACGGCACCAAGCGATCGCACCAGTGCGATATGAACCAAGTCAGCGAGGAGCTGGCGCGCTTTCGTGGTCTCCCTCAGACCGCCTGGGTGCCTCGATTATCCCGTGAAGAGCTGCAGACGCACCTCATGTCGCTCGACTGCTACGCGCTGGTGAAGCAGGGGAAGCGGAGCGACAAATCTTCTCGGCCTGCTGCTGCCATGTCCGGTCGCGCCTTCTGGGCGACGAAGCTCTCGTCCTGCGTGGCGATGGCCGAAGTGTCACGGGCGTTGCAAGACGACACCTCGCTGTCTCAACTACTCAACTAACGACAAGTACCAAACATTAATCAAATAATTTTCCAACTTCCTACTTCCTTTATCGTCGTCCTGTATTTACAGCTGCTGTTTCCGAGTGCATTTGGCGTTCCAGTGCCTTCTGTGCCTTTTGCACCAGTAGCGCCAGCAGCGACCGGTCTTTCGCTGGGCGCTGTTTCAGTTTCTCCGGTGCCGGCAGCCGCTTATCGACGGCGTCCTGAACGGCACGCGGCAGCTCGCGGGAGATGAATTTGAGGATCTCCACACGATACATGCAAGTTGTCTCCGCATCTAGGAGCATTGGGTCCGACGACGCCGTCGACGACTGCAGCAAAGCCAGTTGTTGACGGATGTCAGAGCCCACCGCTTCAGCCACGGCGTCGGCGTCGGCCTCTCGAGTCGGTCCGGTCTGATCGCGGTGCACGCGCAGGAAGCCCGTAACCCGCGCAGTGATGCAAGCGAGCAGGTCGGACCGAATCTCCGCGGCAACGCGACTGAGTTCACGGACGGCTGCATCCTCTGGAGACCGGACGCCGTATCCTGCCTGTGGCTCCGACACAGAAGTCGCTGAATCCACTCGCAGGCGCTTGAGCGGCGAGCGGTTTGCTGTCGGAGATGGTTGGGCGATTGGAGTGGTTTGGTACCAATGCTGCTGGTTCCCGTTGAGCTGCTCTTGGGTGTAGGAGGGGGTGCCCACGTAGCTATGGTTGGGTCGCGGACTCGGTGTCGGGCGGCTGCTAGGGCTCAGATTCACCATCAACGACTGTACCGGTCTCAGATGGAACGAGCTCGACGCAGGAGTGCGCGGCGTTCTGCTGTCCCGCTGTGCTGCCGACGGCGTCCCAAGTCCCTGGCGCAGCTGTAGTAGCGCTAGCTGCGGTCCGCTGGCACTGGTTGGACTGGGTAAAGCTATTGGTGGCAGAGTCCTAACCGAAGGTGAGTTGCTAAAGCCTGCGAACTCCTGTCGGTTCCCTGCGTCATTCTCGACCCCGTTGCAGCGTTGCAGCAGAGTCTGCAGTAGCCCCGCCAGCTGCTGATTGGTCTTCTTCATCTTGTGCATCTCGTCTCGCAGTGCTCCGACCTCCGCTCTGAGTTCCTCCAACTCCACACGGTCCACTGGTGTTCCGGCCCCCACGGGGGTGGACCCGGAGCGTCTTCGGATCTCGCACAGCAGGTCCCTCCTGCCCCGCACGAACCGGTCGTGGCGGAACTCCCACCAGTCCTTGGGGCTGGCGTCTTCGTCTCCAGTTGCGTCCTCCACACTGGCCCGCACCTTGCGGAACCCGTAGAGATTGAGCTGCCGCACGAAGGAACTGAACTTGCGGTGCTTGAAGTACGTGGGGATGACGTGCTCGGCGAAGGCCGCGGGCTGCTTCACCACGAAGCTCTCACCCCTGGGCGTCCAGCAGGCGACTTCGGGCGGGCAGCGCTCCAGCAGCTCGTACGTCTTCTCCAGGAACACGGCGGGCTCTTCTCGTCGCGGCCGCTTGGTGCTGCGCGTGGGCTCGCTGCCGTCCTCGAAGCTGTCGGACACGGCGCGGATCCGCAAGGGCAACGCGACCGCAGCCTCTCCTTTCACTTGGACGCCCGACGCCATGCTCCAGTCTCGAGATTCGGTTGTGAACTGCCAGGGGGGACCTCCGCTCGACGGACGTTGCGTGGGGAGACATGATAATTCCATTTTCCCGGTTCTTGTTTTTGTTGATTGGCGACCGCGGCTATGCACGATGGCTACACTATTTTCGATTTGAAGTGGAATGCACGTGAAGTTGGTACGGATCAAGATTTGACAGACGGTAACGGGTACAGTATTGCTCTGTTTAACAATGCGCCTCGCGTCGCAAGGCAGTCAAGTGGCAGTCTTTGTTCACGAGTATTTTGAGGGACATTTTCTCAACTGGCCTCAAATACAAAAACGCATTTTTTCACCGGCCCGCAAGCTGCAGTGTTGCGGGCACAGTACCCGTAGGAGCAAAACTTTGATTAAACAATATCAGTGGGATAGCGCCTTCTTGCTGTTCAGTGAGTTCATTCCGAGCGGGCCAGTCGTTTGATACATGTATCTATTTCATGTACAATACCACTTGCGATAGATACCCTCTTGCCCATGGATCTCAGCACTTCCTAGCGTAGCGGCCAATGATTTCCTATCGACATGTTCCGTTGCTGCTGGAAATCCTAGATACATTTGAATTTGCCCTTAGCTTGTGTGGAGAGTTAGAGACAACGAGTGGCCCAGCGAGCAAAGATGGTAGACCGTGAGATCTGTCGATAGGTCTAGTTATCCTGTGCGTTCAGTTCCGTGGCCAGAATGCGCTTCGTTTGCTGTTGTAGTGCAGGCTGCAACTCACGGGCGGGCAAAAGTTGACTCGTGATCGTACCATCCTGTAGGCGGTTTCTCAGCGGGATCAGCGGGCAGTTTTTGGCCGCAGCTGGTGGCTCGGCGTTCTCAGCGGGGCCGATTTCGAGTGCCGACAAAGGCTCTGCAACCACGGCTTGCCTTCCAGCAGAAAGCGAGTCCAGTCGGCACGTCGCACCGGTCGCGCAGTGAGAGAAGGCTATTTGCTCCCGTGCTGGAAGCACAAGAGCTCCAGCCGAAATGAGCCGGAGTTTGGCTTGTCTGCAGGATCAACCGTCACATCTTCGAATTTTTCTTCCTTCAAAAAATAGAGCGTCTCTGCAATGAGACTCATTATCGCTCCGGTCCGCCCACAATGCATCAAGCCTGGGGCGGAAGAGAGGGCAACAAGTCCGGTGCCATGGGTCTGCTGTTCACTGGCGGTGAATGACCAGACGCAGCTACATGTACCATTCCAATTCATGTGGCTGCGTCGTGTCCTCGAACGTGCCGCCGCTCACTCAGCGGTCCATTGCGTTCATGCAGGATCCACGCGCCGGCTCGTCCACCATGGCGCGCGTGTGGTTGAGCATCGAAATCACTGGTCCAGACTCGGTCGCGACTCGGCGACAGCAGCACTTCGGACCTTTGGACGGGGTTGCAATGGATCGATAGCCTCGCTCCTGCGACTTCTGCGTCCGGGGACGAACCCGATACCGGTGCGGGCTTGTCAGTTGGAACGGAGGACACACCAAGTCGCTGGCTAGATATTACTGGCGGTAATTTACCGCAACGGAGACGCCGCAAAGATTTTTCGGAGACATGTTGAAGCCTGTATACCGCGCGAGCTTGGCCAACCAACGGGCAGCGGCCAAATCATTTTTTTGTCATTTATTTTTGAAATGGCTACCCAGTCGAGCTCCGAGACGTCCGCGCCTCGCCGCATGCCGCGCGACCTGGCGCGCGCCCTGCTGGACCCTCAATCGGGAGGCGTCGCCGGTACGTTCAAGCAACTGCTTACTAATGGAAACGTGCAATCCCCACTCACTTTAATGCCTTGTACGCCGTGTTTCACAATTTTGCAGCTTACGTGCAGGAGTGCGTGCACTCCACGAGCGTTGGGGTGGACGCCACCTTCGTCTTCCTGTTGCAAGTGGTCGAGGAGCTAGACGATGCTATTGGCGAGTTCCTCCCGTCCCCACCCACCCACCAACCCTTGAGTCACGACCACGAGGTGGAACTGGGCACGTTGCTGTCTGCGGCGTCGCTGGTACGAGATAATGAGATAATGGGGGATTGCAGAGCAGTGGGGACTCACGAGATGCTGTTTTGCAGACTGTTCGCTATGTGACGGAGCGTCAAGCGATGATTCCGTTGTTGCAGCGGTACCGTGACGCTTTCGCGACGGTGCTGCAGTATCCGTCCTGGAAGCACAAATGCTACTACGGACTGAAGGCGGTGGCGATGATGGGGTCTACGCGCGTGTTGGAGTCTTTTGGTGACCAAGTGCAGGCGGCGGATGTGCTCCAGAGACTGCGTTGGCTCTTCCCGCTTTTCAAGGACGCGAGTGTGGAGATGGAGGAAGCGGCGCTGCGGTTGAATACGCTACTGCGTCCAGCGTGCGAGTATGCGGCCGTGGCTCTGCAGACGCACCCGGCTGCTCGCGAAGCAATCTTCACGGAGGTAGGATCTTGCTTGGGAATTGTGTGATTGATCGGCAGTGGACTTAATGCTTTTTGTTTACTCCTTGGCTAGGTGCTGCCACAGTTGATGGGGTTGCTGACGAAGGAAGAGGCAGACACACAGGAGACTACGGTGGCCGAGGCAGTCAAAGTGGAGCTGGCCACGACTGTTGCCGTGCTTCTGGAAGCCAAGTCCCCGTACACAGCCCCCAACACGTTTGCGTTGCTGTCGCTGCCTGCGTTCGTGGAGGAGATGGAGGCTGATGAGTCGAAGGTCTCTGCTAGCAGTGCCATGTTTACTTCGGCAGCTGAGGCCAAGTCGGACAGGATGGAAACGGTTGATGAAGATGAGGAAAAGCCCTCGTCGACAGCGATGGCGAGACAGCGGGAAGAGGAGTGCTGTAAAGTGCTTTGCAGTTGGCTGCAGGTTGACAGTCGACGAATGGTAGCAGCACAGGCTCTGGGCGTGGTGTACCGGGTTATCGCTAGCGGCACCACACCGGACACCTTGGCAAACGGTGCGTCGTCACTCACGACCCCACTTGACGAGATGGCCAAAGCGTACGCACGCTTCAACGTTGGCATTTTACGCTTTCTCTCCTCTCACCCGACCTCTTTCTTGTTGTTAACAGGCTGAATGACACGGAGCCAACTACGCTTCCTGACTTTGAGTTCGTCAACGCATTACTCGAGTCTGTCCGCGACATCTGCCTTTTCCAGCAAAGGCTTGCTACTCCCACGCTCGAGGCTGCTTTTGATGCGATGAGTGGTGTGATGCCTCAACTAGGGGTAAGACGGTCGATTGCTTCTTGGTTAGGACTTTAGCTAACGTGGTTTGGTTGAAACTACTGCAGGTCGCGCTCGCGTCATTTTCCAAGAAGCACTCAGTTGAGCGGCGCAGCGCTAAGGGAGCATGCTCGACTATCCGGCACACGCTTGTTGAAGCCTTTCTAGCTTGGCTTCATCACCCGGACTCGGCCAGTTTGCTCACATCGCAGGTAGAGTTCTTGCACAATGTGGCCGGCACTCTCGCTGACCCGCGCGTGTACGGCGACGTGCTGGCTGTGTTACGAGCATCTACGGTTCCGGAAGCTAGTGAGGAGTACGCTTCGTGCCGCAAGCTTGCCGTCGTGACGCTCTGCCAAGCCATTAGTCAGCTAGACCGGTATTCCAAGTCTACCGCCAATCGAATCGTGTCCGGCCTCACTCGAATTGCAGCAGCTTGTCGCGAGGACATTCACCCGCTGGCAAATGAGCTAGTGCTGCCTTTGCTGCCTTCAATGCTTGATGGATCTCAGTGGGGCAAGTTCCTTCGCCTTCGTACGGAAGCTGTTGCGACGGTGCTCGTTGGATGCGCTGAAAGTGACGATTTCCGGGTGCGTACTTTGTTGACTCTGTCAGGTACAAGGCTGTAGTGATCATGAGCTCATCGACGTTTCCTTGTGTATTCTGCATGTGTAGGTGGAAAACCATCCGTGGATCAGTGACTTCATCAGGTTCCTGCTCGACCCGGTCGTGTCTTCGGAGAACGTGCACTCGTTCATGATTCTGTGTGGACTGATCCGAGCAGAGCGGAAACTTCTCCTTCACGTGGTGTCCTTCTGCATGGAGAACCCACACACAGTGACACAGACGTTGCACGAGCCGCTTGCTCGGTGGCCGCTGTACGAAGAGGACGTCGAACTTGTCGTTGTCACGCTGGAATTGCTGGAATCGCTGCTGAGCGTGAACACTCTTCGAGCTACGGTGGACGTGGATGTGATCTATGCCACCATGCTGCAGCTATCTGAAAACGCGGCAAGTGAGGGCCTGGATGCGATTTCGACTGTTTGCAAACAAGTTCTGGTGTCATTGGGGTCACAGCAGTAGACCAGCCAAGCTATCTCTGTGCGTACGACGAGTTTGTTACAAACTCGCGGCGTCAGATGAAGGAGGTAGCTCTGAATTAGTGGGGACAAGCGCTCCATTGGTGTCCCACCAACATACGTGCCAGTACAACTCGCCGATCGAAGGCGGTTCCGAGCACTGGTAAATAAGCCCCGCAGACGAGTAGATTTGCACTTGAGGGCGTAAGCAATGTGTCATAGAGAGATTCGACGCCACGATGCACTTGTATCTGAATCCATCCTGGCGGTGTAGTTGGAAAGACTGGTACTCGCAGCCTTCGATACTGTTAATGGTCTCCAGCTCCACGTGCCCGACGCAACCCTCCGAGTTTTGTCGCCACGCGTGTCCGACCATCGTGTTGTCCTTCCATACCTCGAGAATCACATCAAGACTCTCGACACCGTCGATGTAAGAAAGAACTACGCGGAAGGTCCGCGGGGCTGTGATTGTTGGACTCAGCACAGCCAAGTACTGATTGCCATCTTTCGCCTGTGTCCTGCTGCTCGCCCACGAAACTTTCACTGGTACGGAGACAGATGAGCACTCGGGCAGCGAGACTTCCAGACGATAGGCGCCAAGCCGCAACTTGAATGCTCTGGAGCTTCCCACGGCGACGTCACCCTCGCTTCGCTCCTCTTTCGTTGACAAGTCTCGGGTGTGAGGAGTTTTCGCGTTGCGTCGTTTACCAGCAGCAGTACTTTCAATGCTTCCGATGGAGTGGAAGCGAATGTTGGCCAGCTCTGAATGCTTTTGGTTTGCGTTTGTGCTGTCGATAGGAGCAGCGGTGACCACAAACACCGTCACCCTCACGCCACCAAACAGCACCGGCATCGCAATTGTCCTAGAGCTGCGATAGCGACCTCCATCCACAACCACCTGCTTCAATGCAGAGTAGAGGACACAGCTGCATTCTCGAAGCACATCGACGGCATATAGGCCTTTGCAGACATCCCAGGTTGCGCACCCATTGGCATCGGTCATGACAACTTGTCGTTCCGAGCTGCAGTCGTTGGTGACTTGAAGTGGAATGCCAGCAAGCTTAATGCTCATGTGTGGGTGGAAGTAATCCACAAGTTGCAGAGCGTACGTCCACTGATAAACATCGAGCGGGATCACCATTTCCTGTACAGCTGAAGACGCTGCTGCTGGTCCGCTAAACAGTCCTGCTGCGGTGATTGTAGGGTAGACAGCCGCAAACGACGTCCACTCGAAGAAGTCGAGGTGAAATACGTAGAGCGAATAGCTACCCGGAATCAAACGGCAGCTCGTTCGTCCTTCGCTGTCTGTTACGAATAGCTGCCTTCGGTCCTTAGGGATTCCACCTGGAGATTCCTCCGCTGGCTTAGAATCCTGGTTTTCCGGAGTCGATTGATTGTCTGGAGGACTCTCAATCTTCTTGGAATTGGTGTCGGAATGCTCTTCCAATGCAAACTGGGCGTTCTTACTTCTCCATTCTTCCAGGAGAGCACGTTCATCCATGGCTGTTTTCTCTTTGCACGGTACTGAAACGCCCTGCAGCATGAGCTCAAGTTCTGCCAGCTCTCCTCGCGTTGAGTGTTGCAGTAACTCACGCTCCGATTCCGACAGCACTAGCGTGCTGGTAAAAAGCCGTTGTAGTCGAAGCGGGAAGCTTTGTGAATACTCTCGAGCGTGCTCACTCTTGCGAGCACGCTCAACGATACAATCTTTGATTTTCTCGTATCGTAACCGCATGGCGCGCCTTACGAGTGCCCGCGCTCC
This sequence comes from Phytophthora ramorum, assembly GCF_020800215.1. Classification (NCBI taxonomy): domain Eukaryota; phylum Oomycota; class Peronosporomycetes; order Peronosporales; family Peronosporaceae; genus Phytophthora; species Phytophthora ramorum. The sequence continues at coordinate 5,300,095 of NW_027150647.1, forward strand.
AATTACGGATATCAATTTCACGTTCAGCTTGGCTGCTATTGCTGCCTGTTTTGAGGCTTTAGCGATGCAGTCCTCGACAACAGCTACTGCCACCTCGCGTGTGATTTCAATTGCCCGCTTCTTCTGCAGGCGGCGTCGAATTGACATCAGGCGAGACCCCATCAGTAGCGTAGGAAGCACGGTCTTTGCCAAATTCGAGTCGAACGTGATGTTCTTCTCGATAAACACGTGCACTTTATCCACGGGAGCATTCGTCTGTGCACTCACAACACGAAACTCGACATGTCGTTTCACTCGCTTGTTTTGTGGAGCGAATGGGTTTTGCTGAAGGCATTCTTTGATCCCATACTGAGCTAGAATGCGAAGAAGCGTGCGATAGATGGACTGAATCGTTGGTAGCGTCCGATTCGCAGCGTTGCGGTGTGTGTAGACGTCGATTTCATTCTCCAGCTCTTGCAGCTTTAGCGCAATTCGAAACTTACTACTAGCACCACCGCTTACACCTTCTGTCAGCGGCACCAGCACAATCCTGCCATTCCGACCGAAGCGAATGTTCTTTGCTAGACGACGAGCAAAGTCTTCGCACTCGCGGTTCTCGGCTGTTGCGTCATCGTTTTGGCTCGCAGTTTCTATGAAGTGGACTCGAATTTCGTACGTTTGAATGATTCGCAGCTCAGCGAGCAAAACGTTTACCTCGTCGATGCTAGCGGAAATCGACGTTGCGTTCCCACACCCTCCGATAGCCTGAACTCGCCATACATTATTTTTCTTTGAGCGATAGGCAGCAGCCAGAGTGAACCAACGACACCCAGCAATGGGCTTTGCATCAAACATGCCCAAAACGTGATGCTCCTCGACATTTTCAAGCTGAACGCGTACACCTGACAGCTGGTTCGGCATTTGTCTTGCCTCCGTGGAGTAAGGATCATTGCCTTCGTCCTCTGCGATTTTCTGTAGTGAGAACAGCACGCAGAAAACCTTGTTCGGTAAAGCTGTAAGGCGAAGATACACACGATCGACGATGCCATTGTAGATTGATTGCCCTTGGCGGTAAGAAATACCTCCGCGCTTGGTCACCGGGCAGCCTTCATGAACAAAATCAACCAACTGGAAATCGTAGTCGACCAGAATGCAGACAAAACGCCACGAAGGCTTCGGTGCGCCGCTGTCACACATCATGGTTGACGAAACCAGGAGAGTATTCATAAACGGCAGTGTGTACAGCCCTGTAGGTGTTGGTGTTAGCATCGACAAGCTGGGAAGATCATCCATTCGGTGACTCTGTGCGCGAGAGTAGTTGTCCTAGTCAAATAAAAGGCAACGAATATCAGAATGCAGTCATGAGCAGTTGGAGGATTGATAAAAGGTGTCACACAGTACCTGTATTCGCTTGAGATAGGCGACGACCCCGGGCAACTCTGATGAAGCGAAAAAGAACCCGATTTTCTCGAACTCTGCCGAGACTTTCCGCTCAGTCAGCACTAGTTTCCGATTGATGACAGACTCCATAAATGCCCGCTCTCTATTGTGCCGCGACTGACCTGCTAGAGCGAGCAAATGGCGAAATGCCTGTATGTGAATCTCCTCGCCTGGAGATCGCTTGGCCTCGAACAACACAATAGCCTCAATCTTTTTCTTGGTTTCGTCCAAGTTCGGAAAGCACCCAGTTGTGGCCATCGAATGTAGCACCACGGTTACTGCACCTCTGCCTGCAGCTCGCGATAACTCCACACTGATCTCAAATGAACCGATAGCGGGTCGAATTTCTTCGGAATTTACCACAACATTCAATAGAGGACTCATCTGGTCTATCCCAGAAACAAAAGCACTTGACTTCTGCTCGTATTCCACCTGTGAACGACAAACGTGATCGTGAGTGCGCTGCACACTAAACTCAGCAGCGTATTCAATCAAAACGCGTATATCTCCAGACTGCAAAGCGGACAGCAACAAGTTCTCAAAGGATTTTGGGCTTGTAACCCCCACATCCTCGTGAGCACCATCGAAAAAGCTACCGAGCAACACAATTGAACCTTTGGTCGTGGACGAGACCCCACAAAGCGCAGACGATGTCAGTGATTGTGGCGTCCAAATAGGAGGAGCTGTCTGCCGCCAGAAGACATTTCGGTGGGCATTCACAATGTTCTCAAAGCTCGAACTGTCACGCACAGATCCAACTTCGGGGATAACCAAGGAGATTAAAGCCTCATCCTGGCTGCTCTTAGATGTTCTTGCCCCTGGTTGATGTTCACTTGATACTTTCCACAGCTGGAAAGACGCAATCAACCCCACAAAGCCGATTCTAGCTCTCCAGTCGCGAACGCTTTTCGCATAGGACGGATGCCCTCCGACATACACTGAATTAGTGCTCGACGGAGCCTGAGCCCACGCAGAGCTGCCACCTGCACGCCTCCAAGGCTGGCTTCCACATCTTGGTGAGCCAGAGACTTCGACGGTCTGAATTCGCGCACAATCTACTAGTTCGTTGTCGAAAAATATCTGGAGATATCTGCAATCAAACAGCACTTTGAGACGGACCCAACGGTTGCTTGGGACCTCGTAGTTGTTTGCCCAGCACTCCCAATTCCTCCATCGAACACGACAGCCACCATCCTCGCCTTTATCTTGATAATTAGCAAGAACTCCGCGATCGTAGATTGAGAAGGTCGCCTCATCATCCTCAGAGTTATCGACTCGAAGCTTAGCAGCTAGCAATTTAGGTGTTGATTCGCTTGAACCTGTTTCAAAATGTGAGAGCATATTCGATCAGCATCAATAAAGAAGGCAGCGTACTACCAGCACCAACCTCGGAAGACGTTTGAGAATCCACCCCGTTTGCGTGCTACTACGCTACCTTCATCGAGGCTGGCAGAGCAACCAAAGATACTACGGTTTGTACTACCACAGCACAGCCACCGCACAAACTCCCCCGAGTCATCTAGCTCTGGGCTTTTGTGCCGCGCTCCATCTGCCTCACTACGACCAACATCGCGCATTAGTCGCAGCATCAACATTGATCAGGATGTTGAAGTCGCCAACCTTACACTTTAGCTTTGTGTTTCTCCGTGTCGGCAGCCTTGAACAGCAGCATACAGATGGAAAATCCGCTACTACCAGCCAAGCCAGGAGACTCTGCGCTCACTGGTTCTTTAGCTTGCAAAGGAATCTCCAGAAACCCGTCACCGTACAGTGAAATGACTGCACTAGCCGTTGCTGCACTACTGGAAGTTTTACTGCCAGTCGCGACATCTTCACCCCGCTCGCCTTTTGTTGAAAGTATCCTTCGTCTCACTGTTCTGTAGCACAAAGCACCATTTCGTCAGCGTGTTGATCCCAACCAGCACATTATGTACAGTGTACCTGGACGTTGAAGGTCGGTCCCGTTCACCTGTTACTTTTTCGTCCTCCACGGGGTTGCTACGAGCTTTCGGTGGCTGCACAGTCGACTGAGGTAGAACTGGCTGCTCGTGAATAGCATTTTGTACTTGATCTGGCTCAACATCTCGTCGTTCTCCACTGTCACGTCGGACAAAAGGTGCTGGACGTCGTGGACCACAACCAGAGCTGCTCTTTCGAGGTACGAGCGCCAAATTGAAGGAGCTGGAAAGCGGGCGATGCGGTTTCTTGGGGGCCTTCTTCTTCCCGTCGTTTGCAGCCCCGTAGATACTCAACAGAGTCTGCTGTCGGCCCGAGAGGCTCATTCCTCAAGCCCGTTACACTTCAACTAACCCCGTAATTTACTGGAGTACAAATAATTTGGATGTAATTTACCAGGACTATTATTTGCGTGTATTATATCACAAAATAAGTATGATAAACTCACTACGTATGTTTAATATTACCGGTACTGATACCATTTTCTGTGACGGTTTCCGGTAAATGTCGCGACGAGCAGGAACTGCGTCACCTTCAAAGCGACAGCCTCCGACACTCGACTCCTACATCCAGGCTGCGATCGTTGCAAACTCACCAGAAAGCCAATCGGCGCCACAAAAATCTCGCACAAGACGCAAAAAGCAGCAGCAGGAGGCGTCAATCCCTCTGCCAAGCGCTCTCAAAGTCGATTCTGCAGCACCAGCAGTTCCTGCAAAACCAAAGCGGCGTAAACGCAAATCCAAGTTCAAAAATGGGAGTTTGCAACAGAGAGAATCGTCAAACTGCTCTAAAATTCGAGTCCGCGGTCTCGTGACAGCTGAAGAGCTGGAAGACGACGACGAAGCCGAGGAGGTTCGAGAGGAAGTTCGAGCCGATTTTTCACGCTTCGGAGAGCTGCTAAACGTTGCAATTGTTCAAGACGAGGAAGATAAAGATGTTGATGTGGTCGTCACTTTTCAGCATGCTAAAGACGCAGTTTCAGCTTTTACTGCGTTCAATGGAAACGTGTTCGGGGGGAGGACGGTGACTTGTGTTTGGGAGCTGCAAAGTGCTGAAGACAAGGTGGAGGGTTGTGTGGTGGAGGTGGATGGGATGCTGACACCGGAAGAGCTGGAGGACCCGGATGAAGTTACTGATGTCCAGGAAGAAATGGGGCAGATTTTCAGCAAACACGGAAAGGTGAACGAGCTGCACTTTAATGGGACTTCGGGGCAGATCTCGGTGATATTCAATGATAATTGCGACGCTCAGAAAGCTGTGCAGGTGATGAACGGCTCGCAGTATGGTGGTCGCCTGGTGACAGCCCGGGTGGTCTGTGGAGGGGCTGGCGGTGGTGACGGGGTTGGAAATGCGAAAAGAGAAGTTGATGCAGAGACACAGCGCGTTTCAACTTACATTGTGCAGGTAGGAGCTCTGCTTTGACGAAACTACGAGATGAGAGTCTGACACAGGCTGCTGTTTATTTTTTTGCTGGCATGTGCTGATAGCCAACAGAGTCACTAGAACTGCAGACAATGGTTGGCACATTTCTGAAGAGGCTCGCTGCTCTACAGGTAACTAGCGTGACGCGGCAAATTGAGACAAGCAGATACTTACACTACCTTCGTATCCCAGGAGCGCGCGCATACCCGGAATCCCCGGAATGACAAGCGGTTGCGCCGTGTAGTATTGGGGATGCACGAGGTGAGGCGGGGCCTTCTGGCCAACAAAATCCGTTTGCTAGTCATCGCGACTGACCTTGACGGATGCGAAGCTCTAGCAGAGACACACGTTGAGCTAGTGGCGATTGCAAGGGAGAAAGAAGTGCCTGTACTTGCCCCAATGAATAGGTTCGTGGATCTCACTTTGTAGTGTTTTGCTAAGCTAACGGAAGATGCGGTTGAATCAACGGATTGTGCAGACGGAAGCTGGGGAGAGTTTTACAGAAGAGCGTACGCGTGAGCTGCGTTGGAGTTTATTCTGCTGAAGGTGCCAACGAGCTCTTTCAGCAGATATTGCAAGCTATGAACAGCAAATTGTCGGTGAAATAGAGCTATCATCTCTACATTGTGCGCTGCCTTATTTCGTGGACTCAAGCCGCCAGCAATGGTAGAACTGTCGGGGGTCAATTGCAGAATCGGCTTCACGCGTTTTCCTGCAGATCAAAAAGACACTCGTAACGTTATGAGATCATCACAACTTGTCGCCAAGAAAGACCTTACCTCTTGTTCTTGTTGGCAGCAAACTCGTTGATGCGCCTGCACGCTTGGACTTGGCTCCTGGCAATGGCTTCGTTAGCAGTCGTCATATACTGGAGAAAGTCTACATCCTTGCGCATGGCCGTGGTGTTCGTCAAGAAACGCAACTCGAAATCGTCAGTTGAGTCGATGCTGCCGCTTTCCACGAGGCGTTCTTCTAGAATCCCCACAAGTTTTGCCGTCGGATTGCCCATGCGTAGGTCTCGTGCTACGATATATCGCTCCGAGCTCGCGGGTCGACTGGTCTGCAAACGCAAAATCACCAGGACGGAAGTGAGTCTTCGTCTTCAAGTGAATTACCTACAAAAGGATAAAGCATACATGTAGTGCAACATATGATTGGTTTCACGACTACGAACCGCTCAAAGCACTGGTGAAGTACCCAGCAAAGCTCCTGCATTGCAGGTGTCGCCAGTTCAAACGTCTTGCAGACGAAATCTCCGCCAGCACGGAGCACAGCGAACATGGTCAGCACCTCAGCCAATATCAACCTCGTCATCATCGATTCCTGTGGATCGCATTGCCATATTACACGATTAATATCCCTCCTTACGCACGCGCACAAATCAACGACTCGGAACCTGATTAGCCTGCGATCGAGCATCGAGAAAGCCTCCATCAGCCACAACTAAGTCCACGCCGCTCGGATGCCGGCCCCGAACCACGTCACGGAAGTTGTGAATGTTCGCTCTCGAGTAGAGATTGCCTGTTCCATCCTCGCCGTAGCAGATGTCAAACAATTCGCGAAACTTGGACGGTAGTCGCCATCCGCAGTTGTTTGCGGCGCCCTTCAACGTGATGCCGTAGCCGTGAACACGTCGAGCATTCTCGCCTTCATCCTTCAACCCACAACTGCCTTGCCCAACTCGCCACAGCAGGTACTCGGAAAACCCGCCCGGCCCTCCGCAAATGTCAGCAAACGTGAAGGGTTCTTGACGTTGCTCCAATTCCTGAGTCCACTGGAAAATATAGTCGAGCGTCACCAGCTTCATGGCTGAGCGATTCAAGAAGCGATGCCTCCCCAGCGTCTCGAACTTGTTCGTCGCAGCACGAGCACTCAAAAACTGCGAGCTCTCCAGCGTATCAAACTTTTGTTTCTCCCGTTCAAGTTCCTCCAGCAATGCTGCGTACGGCACTTGATCCTCCTGTTTGTCTTCCTTGGCGTCTTCGTGCAGCGCAGCATCAAGGAAACTATGCGCATCGGTGCCTTTCTCCTTGCACAAAAGATACAGCACGCCATGCGGACCAACGTCCACGCTCCCAGCTGAACACTGAACTTGCTGCGTCGCTAGCTCCGTCCCGGGCATCAATTGGGGTAACGCTTCCGTCCTCGCACTCGTCTCCTGCTTCACGCGTCGACGCTCTCGACGGGGCTGTCCAAACGATGCGAAGCCCATGGCTGCCATCACTTCCTCGTCACCACTCATTTTGTACTGGTATCGGATACCTTGCAAAGTCTCACTTGTCCAGTGGACTCGAGTCGAGCATGACAAGCGCCGTGGAGCTTATCAACAACGAAGATCAACGCCAAGATGGAGAGTGCCATCGACTATATTATACTGAACGAATCTATTGCTGTGGCGTGTCCTGCATGCCCTTCTCGCCAGCTTCTCTGCTCCAGCCACGTCCACTAAACGCTGCGAAACACGCAAACTCACAAAGCAGAAGCGAAACACAAATTTGCCAGCAGCAGTGCCGAGTGAGGAAGGCACAAGAACAGCTTCGACAGCAGCCAAAGCATCTCTCTCGCTCTCGAACTGCTTGCGATCAAGAATGAGTAGAACCATTCTCGCTTCTGACAACTCCTGCTGATACGCAGTACTGGACGGCGGCGCCGTTGTTGCTGGAGGCAGTACTCCTCGTAGCGCGGTGCAACACTGAGCCCAGCTCCGCCTCAAGCTGCAGCTCGCGCGCGACGCTCTCGCTCAGCAGCTGCTCCAGGTACTTAATGCGGCTCTGTTCGGGCGCCAACAGCAACGCCTCGCGGATGTTACGACCCTGCGCACGCTGCCGCGTGCGCTCGTCCACTCCACGATGATACCGGTTAATGATCGCCTCCTCCAGTGGCGAGCGATTCTCGGCAGACGCAGAGCTCTCCGAGTCGGCTTCACTACTTACAGGCGTCGTCATATTCAGCTCGTCTGCTGTCAATGTAGACGAGCCGTCATACCGCGCTGTGACGCTGGGTGAGATCTCGAAATCATCGTCGTCGCTCATATCTGAGCAGTCTGACAGCGTCTTGGCCCGGAACTCATCGTAGTCGTGTATCACGTCAATGTCTAATTCCGCCTTGTCTTCGTCGAGATCCCCGCCTATAGGCATTACTGATGGCGAGTCCAGAACGCTAGCACCACGAGGACTGTCGTCGTCGTCAAAGTCATTTGTCGAGCCATCGTCGTGCTTCTCCACCGGGTCCATGAACTCCATGTAATCTGGGTGGCTTTCCGGATCCCACCGGAAAAACATACCGTCCCACAGCACAACACGCTTCAAGTTTGCTCGTGGATAGAGCACACGGTTCGTTGGTCGGTACAAGGGGTTCTTGTAGGGCCCTGGGTTCTCCAGCACAGGCGTCCAGACAGACTCTGTGCGCTCCCACACCTTGTCCAGCACACGCTCACGCTCCGAGTTGTACAAGAACGTACCATACAGACCAGAGATGAGCGAGTCCGAAATGTGCAGCAAGAACTTCTCGTTGAACTCGAAGCAAGTCGGGAACTGCCGCGTCATCTGCCACACGCAGTCCAGAAACTGCATCATGACAGGCGATCGCTCATTCGGCTGGTCAGTGATATCCTTGCCCACGCCAATGCGATCCGCGAATTTGTGTCCGAATGAGCACCACTCCTTCTCCACCAGGCTCGCGAAACCGCGGATGCTGCGGTAGTACGGGTCCAGGATAAGCTGCGCCAAGGCCACTAGCTGCGGAGTGCGATCCCAGCCGTCACTGCAGTGCACCAGCACCGAAGCGCCGTCTTCATGGAGCACCTCTGCTACTCTACGGGCTCCTGACAGCACACGCATTACGTGCTTCAGCCATCGAGTGTCTGCAAAACAAAATAGCGCAACACAATGTAAGTATTTGCGCCTTTGCAACGATCCACCATAGCGAAAACTCACTCTCAAGGCGGTTGTGGTAGTGCTTGTCACCGTCTTCGACGCTGCTAGGACTGACCAAGGCTGTACGAATACAAATACAACCAATAAACGTGTGAGCCACCATAAGCGTCAGCATAGAGTCGTGGTTCGAACTTACACTTCAGCGCATCCAAAGACTCGCGCATCTTGTGAATGTTGGCGATGCCCATAAATTCGATCGTGGCGTTGTCGTAATGCTGCGAGTTCTCCACACCTGACAGTAAATCACAACGTTAGCAACCAAGCCCACACCATTGCAAAGTTCTGCTCCCTCGTCATACCTTTTCCCTTTAACCGGTTTCCTTTGGTTGCGATAGGCTTACGCGCGTCGATAATGTGAAGAGGGGGCGACATGTTGGAGCTGTTCTTGTTCGCAGAGTCACGGTATGCGCGCAGAAGTATCCGGTCGGGCTCGGATCGGTTGCCCGCCATACCGTAGTTAGGTTGGCTGGAGCGGGACAAGACGCTTTTGTTGACAGGGTGGCGCCACACGACAACAGGCAGGCGCGCGCGTGATCGGAAGCGAGCTGACTGCACTAGCTGCTCCTCTGACATAAGCGACGGCACCACCATGAGCTGAGGGTACGTGGGGCTGAAGCGGAACTTGGAGTTCTTGAGGAGTCGCCACGTGATCACGCCCTCCTCTTCCGGCTGCTTCTTTGCTGAGAGAAAGCCGAGGCGCTGGTACTCAGCAAAGGGCGAGTAGACGAACCAGCCATTGTGCTTCTCAGAAAGTGGGCCACCGCGCTGCTTTGCCTTCTCTGTGTGGTAGTCGAACGCAAAAAGCGCGCCGATCATGTTCGGCGGCTTCATGCGCAACGTGAGCAAGTTGAGCCACCTGTAGTCGGGCGTTGAAGGCAGCTGGTCGTACCCCTTCTTGCGCGAGTACGCGTCGTGCATGGCAAGCCGCAGCGTGCGCAGATCCTTGCACGTAATGAGAAGCATGAGGCCATCTCGCGTGATCAAGTCAATTGCAGCAAGCGGCAGTTCAAACGAGCCAAACTTCCACGACGAGTCGTACGGGACGAACGTGATGCGGTACGACGTGATCTTCAGCACGCCTTGCACCGCGCGGTCGCTCTGGGACATGACCACCAAGTTGGTCACGCGCTGGACGTGCTCCAGCACCGACTCGCCCGGTAGCAGCTGGAAGTGGTCGCTCACCATCGAGTCCCGCAGCTTGGACCGCTCAAAAGTGCTCGACACCGTCGACGCCGTCTCGTCAATCACCTCCGTGGGTACGCGGGAGGGCGTCGCGGCCGTCGGTGGCTTCTTGTTGTACATGACCTTGCCCTGCTCCAGCGCCTGCACGAAGTTGGCGCGGTCTTCCGTGCTGTAGAACGTGATCTTCTTGTTGACGCTGGCGTTGCCCGTCTGGATCTTGAGCTGCATGCCCAGACGCGACTGCGGCTTGGCCGTCACGGCCGCGCAGCTGTACTCCTCGCGCTGGTCGTGGGCCGACAGAAAGTAGAGCATGCGCTCGTCCACGTCCACCTGCAGCTGGATGCTCGCGCGCTTGCTGCCGAGCTTCTCCAGCACGCTGTCGCTCTTCTTGACCGTGAACGTGAACAGCGTCACGTCCGACAGCGGCGGGGCATTGCGCCCAAAGCCGAACACGTTGCTAGTGTGCGTGGAGCGACTGCGGCCGTTCTCCACCAACAAGTTGCTGGCGTCACTGAGCGAGTCCGTAGCGCGCGCGGTGCTGGCAAAGGCCCCCGAGCGGTCGTAGAAACTGTTACTCTGGCTGGTGCTAGCGTAACTGCCCAGGGAGCTCCTGCCCACGGCCACATCAGGGCGCGGGATCTCTATGTTGTACCGTGGGCTGGGCGCTCTCGCATCCATGCTCACAGCGTCCGATGTGTCCACCACTAGCTCCCTAGAACCGTGCGGAGCTGTACTCGCCCACTTGTTGGGGCTGGGAGGGCCTGTAGACAGGAATTTGCCGCTAGAAACGTCCTCCGACGGCGGCGTGGACGTCTTCCGCCGCGCGCGCCGCGGACTGACGCCGTGCGACGCCGAGAAGCTTGAGGCGGAGCGCGAGTTCTGCCGCAGCGGCATCGAGACGCTCGCGGACAGCGCTGACGGCGCCGCGGGCGGCGGAGACTCGTCCTCGTCCCCCGGCAGCTTGCCGATGAGCTTCCAGACGTTGGTGGTGGCCTGGCCGGCCTGCGCCAGGTTCTTCTCGGCCTTGAGCAGCTTGTCCAGCGTGGTGGAGTCCATCGTGGACTGGCGCTGGGCCAGGTACGCCTCGTCCTGGTCCTCGGCGGCGCTCTCGGTCGTCGTGCCCCGCATGCGGCGCTTGTGCTTGTGGGGGAAGTGCGACCGAGGGTTTCAGTCTAACGTTGCGATACAGTTGCGCTAAAGTGCTTAAGTTACTTCAGCCGTCCGATTGACGGCGGGGTAGAGCGTATACTGGAAACAAGCTTATTGTAAGAGACGGCTCATTTGCAATTGCCCTTCGCCGAAAGCGCGAGAAAATACTCGGCAGGAGGTTGAGGCGGGCATGCTGCTGTTTTGCAGCGTGCAGGAGGTCGAGGCGGGCATGTTGCTGTTTTGCAGCGTGCAGGAGGTCCGATTGTTTGGATCAATGGTGCAAGACCGAGCGCTCAGATTCGTCGCCCTAGGCTACGGTGGTTTAGTACATGTACTGGTAGCAGCAACGCGAGCTTGGTTTGCCCCAAAAGAGTGTTTATGTACTGGAAGCCTGTCGATGCTAGCGTGCACTCATCACGTGGAAACTGCTCGAGTAAGAACCGCATACAGCCCGAGCTGTTGTTGCTTGTGCGCGCCATCGCTAAAGTTTTAGAAGCGTGTGTTGTCCACAGTAGATTCTGTTCAACGATGTCGCGCGGCCAACGTTCGGCACTCGTGTTTTCGTGCAGCCCGTGGGCTCCAAGATCGCAGCTCACTTCGGTGCAGACAAGCAAGTGCTAGCACTATGTTGCTGCAGATCGACTCAAGGCACCGTGACCAGTGCAGCGACAATTGGTGCGGTGGCTGAGGTCTGGGCGGCCGACTGCAACTTGCATCCCGCCATTGCTCGAGGTATCATCGACACGGAAACGCGTTGCAGTGAGACCAAGTCTGCGACGGAGCCAAGCGATTGAACGCTGCGTCAAGGTTGACCCTTTGGGATCCATGTACATGTAGTTGCCACATTACGGTCCTACCGTGGGCCAGTACGGCGGAAGTAAACTGAAACACTCGTCAATCGTGTCTTCGTTTCGGTTTTCGCAGCAACCAAAAGCACACCGAAACGAAAAGTGAAGAGGCAAACAGGAGACGGGACTCTCACTGCATTGCTTGGTTCAAAAAGCCACGTGGACAGATTTCTGGCACTTACTGCAGTAGGTCTTTGGCTCATTACACGAAAGCCAGGGTGCCACTTATGCGCTTACAGCGCCGAGGCGCCGACGACAGGGTTGACGAGCTTGCCGATGTGTTCGATCTCGATCTCCACCATGTCGCCGGGGGCGAGGTAAAGAGGCGGGTTGCGCGCGACGCCAACACCCTGGACAAGTAACACACCACAACACAGTTAAGACCTACCGCACATAACAAAACCGCACCATAACAGTCCCTCACCTCGGGGGTTCCCGTGAGGATGAGCGTTCCCTTGGGCAGCGTGCAATCCTGCGAGAGCTGGCTGATCAGCTTCGCGACGGAGAAGATCATGTCGCTCGTGTTGGACTTCTGCACCTGTTCGCCGTTCAGGTACGTGGCGATCTCGAGCGTCTGCGGGTCGGGGATGACCTCGGGGGTCATGAGCACGGGGCCCAGCGGACAGAAGGTGTCGAAGGTCTTGGCGCGGCACCACTGGCCTCCTCCCTTCTTGCCCTGCCAGCGACGCGCCGAGATGTCGTTGGCACACGTGTAGCCCCCAACGAAGCTCAGCGCCTCCTGCTCCGTCACGTTGCAGCAGGCCTCCTTGAGCACCACCGCGAGCTCGCACTCGTAGTCAACCTCGGGAGGCTCCGACGCCACGCGGGGGATCACCACGGGGTCGTGCGGGTTCTGCAAGGCGTTGACGCCCTTGGTGAAGAGCACGGGGAATTTTGGCTCGGGCATGTTGGTCTCCTTGGCGTGTTTGCGGTAGTTGAGGCCGATACCCAGGATCTGCGACGGCACTACGGGCGCCAGCACCTTCTCGATGGTGGCGGTCTCGCCTGTGAAGCTCAGACTGCCCAGGGGGTCGTCGTCCTCCACCAGCAGCGCCGTGGACCCGTCATCCGTGCGCTGACCGCAGCGGATGGCGCCGTTCTCGTCCACGAACCGCGTGAGCGCGGTGGCCCTGGCGTCGGCGTGCGACGAGGCGAAGCGGCGGGGGGTCAAGCTCATGGTGCGCAGCGCGAGGCGGCTTCGGGGACTGGATACGAGGCGCAGCAGCGCGGGCATCAGGTGAGGATACACTCGGCTATGTTTTTCTTAGACTGGTCTATGCTAGCTATGTTATGTGTAGGGTTACGTAGGGCTACATAAGGGTACCCAGAATGCAAGTTGAAGTTGCCTTTTTTGACTGACTCACTTAGGGACATATATTTTGTGTTGCTGGACGGTTAGAGTTTGGGGTACGACATGTCGGTGAGCACGGAGCACGTGCCCTTGTTCTGCGTGCTGCGGCTGATGCGGACGTAGCCATCCTCGCCCCAGTCCGTGCCCCACGAGTTCTTGATCTTGATGGTGGTGGCGTCGTAGCCGACGGCCAGCACGGCGTGGTCCACCGTCGTGGTATCACAAGCCGTAATGACGCCGCTCACGTACTGCTTCCAGGCGCTGTTGTCCGACGCCACGGACACGATCACGGGCTGCTGTTTCACGGCGCTCAGGAGCGCGCTCTCGTCGCCTGTGGGGAGCTGCACGATCTCAGAGATGCCGGACTTGGTGGGGGTACACGACGTCGAGCACGCGGCCGCAGTACCGCCGTCCACGGAAGAGTAAGGGTAGCTACTCTTCGTGCAGACGCCGTTGTCGCGAACGTACTCCATTGCGTACACAGGGGCACCGCCGTTGCAGCCGAAGTCTTTGGTATCGCAACTCACAAGCTGCTGCTCCGAGTACGACGGCGCCTTCTTGTCGCCGTTGGCAATGCACTGTGCGGCTTCCAACGCGGCGACAGTTGCAAAGGCCCAGCAACTGCCACACTGACCCTGCAGGCCGGGCGGGTTGACACAAGCCGAGGTGCTCCAGTCCACCGAATCCGAGTCCGACTCGCCTGCAGTCTTCGTGTCTTTGACCGTGGTCGTAGATTTCTTCTTCGTCGCAGGGGCTGCTGGAGCTGGAGCTGCAGTAGCCGGGGCCGGGGCCGCAGTAGCCGGGGCCGCAGTAGGTGGCGCCTTGGTAGCAGGCACAGGTGCAGGGGTAGAAGGAGGTGCCGTGACTGGCGCCTCCGTTACGACTGGGGCAGGAGCCTCTGTCGTTGGGGCCTCTGTTGGAGGCTGCGTCGCAGGAGTAGTCGGCTCTTCATTTGCGTTGTCTGAGCTGGGTGGCTGGGTCCACTGCTGGGAGTTCCATTGCGTGTTTGACGAGCCTGAGCTGGGCGGCTGGGTCCACTGCTGGGAGTTCCATTGCGTGTTTGATGAGCCTGAGCTGGGCGGCTGGGTCCACTGCTGGGAGTTCCATTGCGTGTTTGACGAGCCTGAGCTGGGCGGCTGGGTCCACTGCTGCGAATTTGATGACCCAGCGGCCGAACCTCCTGTATTCCACGACCAGTTATTGCCACTCCACCAGGTGTTGCTCTTGGTGCTCCAACCATTGCTTCCCCACCAGTTCCAGGACTGCGTGGTGGTTCCGCCATTACTGCCACCGGATACCGTACCAACCTGCGAGCCGTCACCTGGAGAGACATTGTTAAAGTTGTACTCCCCGTTCGTGTTGCCTTCGTTGTCGCCATTATTGGTACTTTCGCTTTGGTACGTTTGCTGGGAAGTCTGCGTGTACGTGTCCGAGGTGCTTTGGAAGCTCTCGTCGGAATCTGTGCTGTAGTCGCCGCCGTTGAACGCATACTGACTTTTGCCGGAAGCTCGCAGTCGGCGCACTGCAGCGATAACTTGTGGTCCCTCTGTCGCCGGGGCCCATGTCTTCTTCTCCTTATCGTCATTTTTATTCTTGCTGTTGCTGTCGCTGTTGGAAACGACGTTGGACTCTTTTGTTGCTGGGGTGCCGTTTTCATTTTCAGATAGCGTCTGCGTTGTCGGCGATGGCGTGTCCGTCTGCGGTGACGGCGTGTCCTTCTCCTTCTCATCGTCCCCGCCAACGTGCGAGTTGGACAGAAAGCTCTTGAACTCGTCCATCGTCATGAGCGTGAACGGACCGTCCGTGCCGAACTCGGCCATTGGGTTCGCCTCCCGCGCCTCGTAAATCTGTTCCTTGGTCAGGTAGAATCGCTGGCGCTGGTCCTCGAGATCGTCGTCGATACTGCGAGATTCGGTGACTGGTATCCACCCGTTCTTCGGGCCCTTGGGCCCGTACGTCTTGAGCCACGCGTCCAGCTCAGTCGAGACTGCTTCCTTCTCCGCCAGGTACCGGTGGTATTTGGACACGATGGCCGCGTGCATCGGTCGTGCGTCGGTGACGTCCGACATGCCGACCGCCATGACGGCCACCGCCAACGCGACCGTGGTGGACGACACTCGAGGCTGCATCTGCTTGGCTGGTTACCTGTGTGCCCTTCCTTGCCAAGCAAGTCGTTCCCTGTTTCCAGTCCCGCTGTGTCCGCGACGCAGCAAGTTTGCGAATGCGTAGAAGCGACCAGAGAGATCGATCTGCGATTGTGATTTAGCCCAGGATCGGCCCTGGAGCTGATGCTGGAGATGCAATTGGCTGGCAATTGGGACAGCGACTTGCACTTGTTGCGTTCGGATGGAAGACGCGACCTGGACCATTGTCGACACAAATTGCATTGTGCACATGTACATGCAGCCACTTGGACTCGACACTTGGCACCTGCTGCCTGGTGATTAAAGCCATCGGTGGCTAACGTTCGAACAGCCAACGGACACCTGCAGACCAGAGCCACCCTCGACCCCCATCGTGGACCAGCAGCAACATCTGGGACAGCAGAAAAGAGTTAAAATGGCTTATATTATCACCTTCTACGAGTGCTCTATACGTTGCTACTATGCAGATATGTTTAATTCTTACAAAGGTAATCATTCATATACAAAGACCCTGTTTAGCACAATAATGCGTCAAGCCTTTGCCTTTCGCGACGATGGTCCTCCGTCAGCTGTGGAGCATCGATTCCAGTCCCGATACCCGATACATGGAGAAAGTCATGGACGTTGCAGCGACAACTCGGTAATGCCCTCGTAATCGGCTCGTTTCGGTGAAGTCCTTCCTCCGATCGACTCGAAACTTGAAGACCGAAAAAAAAAAAAATTGGCGCCTCATGGGCTTGTCACTTGGAGCCACAAAAATCTCCGGTCTGCTTTTTACGTGACCGGCAGCTTAGGCGACGAGCCCGCAGAATGCCATGTTGGCGAGACTGCAACGCTGACGCTGCACTGTCCAATTCGCTTGCGAACGAACGAACCGGGGAAGCAAGTATTGGCCCACCACTGGCTTCAACACTGTACCGGCATCGACTCGAAAACTACATCGAAGAAGTTTGAGAACGGAGAGTTGTCTCCACTAAGTTTATCTCGGTCGCCAGGCGCGTGGAAGTCAAGCCTAGATTGCTTATTGTGTGGGCTCCAACGCAGCAACCACGACTGCTGTCGTACAGTCGCCTTTCGTGCGGCTTGGGAGCGTGAGCGAAGGGATGTTGTTCCTTGCCGTTATAGATCACTTCAGCACGACGATCGCCGCGGCCACAAGGATGTTTTTCCTTTCCATCTCCAGCCGGGAATCGTTTCGGTGTCTTCGTTGCGGCGGCGTGTGACAACGACGTCCGTGTCGATCAGAGCAGGCAAGCTATGGCCGGTGCCCACCTGCCGCGGGTGGATACAGCTGATCCATGGCTTCTGATCCAGCGTTTTGGCTGTCCGGTCCGAACTCCAGATGACCGTTTTCAGTGGCCCAGGCGCCGGCGATGTTGTGGACCACAACTTGTGGTCTTTGCCTGCGCATCAGCAAGCTCAGGAGCGTGCCAAACATGACGCGACTTGCACTTGCTCAAGGTTATTGCCAGCTGGCGGTGCCGAATCGCCTGCATCTGGCCGCGCGGAAGCATGAGGCGGGTGCAAAGTGACCAGATGAGCACCAAAGTCTCCGCTTCTACCTCATCGCTGTCATAGCAATTGGCTCGCCACCAAGACATCCTTGGCGCCTTGAAATGGTCTGGGTGCCGCCACTATCAGCGCAGGTGCTCAGCGCTCCTTTGCATCCCTGCAACGACTCGGGGTCGGCGACTTCAATGCTCACTCTTTGATTTCTTAGCTAGCAGCGAGTCAAACGTAGCGCTATAGACGGGAAAATGCAGTCTTCGGACCGATCCATTTCAGGCCACAGTGCCCTCCGGTTCCTCGGCGTCGCGGCCATTGCGGCGGTGGCTGTGTCCGGCGTGCACGGGCGTCAAATGCACGCCGGAATCGACTACCACCGCTACCTGAGCGAGCGGAACGAGACCAGACAGGAGCTCGACGACTGGAAGGCCAACTTCGGCGACAAGGCCAAGAAGAACGGCTGGATGCCGCCCTCGAGCAGCAACTCGGAGGAACGCAGCTCCGATGACGAGGAGGAGGACCACCTGCAGCGGTTCTTCATGACCAAGCAGAACATCTCCGCCATCCAGGCGCTCAACCCGAACGCCAACTTCTCCACCAACACGCCGTTCACTCTGCTCACGAACGACGAGTTCGCCGCCTACGTGGGCAAGGCCTACCGCGCCTTCAACGGATCGTCGGTCGGCAGTAGCTCCACAAACCGCCGACTGCGTAGCTGGCACAGGAGCAGCAGCACCAAGACGTCATATAGCAGTGGATCTCCGAGCAGCGGTGCCACCTCCAAGACGACCACCACAAGTACCACCAGCGGCGCCCCGAGCAGTGCACAGACCTCAGTCTTGGGCGGCACTTCGAGCGGAGACGCAACTTATTCGACGACTAGCGTCAAGACTGTCACCACCACAGGTGCGGACGGCAAAAGCAGCACAACCACGAGCACTACCACGTCTTCGGGCCCAGGAACCGAGAGCACAACAGTGACCACTTCGTCGGGGACCGGTGCAAACACGGCATCGTCAGGCGCTAACACGGCGTCGAACTTCGGCTTCGGCTCGGGCTTCACATCTCCCTGGCAGTGGGGCAACGGCTTCAACTTCGGCGGCATGGGGAAGAACGACTTCAAGCCTGAGACCGTCAAGCCTGCCGGCTCCGACTCGAGCTCAACCACGACCAGCGCGCCAATTACGCAGACGCCCACTACTTCGGCGCCAACCACATCGGCTCCAACCACTGCGGCACCTACGACCACCCCAACACCTACCACTGCTACGCCGGCTACGACTTCGCCTACCAAGTCTTCTGCTTCCACCTCGACGGTGACTGCTACAGACACGTCAAGCTCGGACGAGGTGGACTGGACGGACTCGAAGTGCATGTCCCCCATCCAGAGTCAGGGCTCGTGCGGTGACTGCTGGGCGTTCTCGACGGCGGCTGCCATCGAGTCGGGGCAGTGCATCAAGGGCGGGCAATCGTCTCTCAACAAGTACTCGGAGCAGCAGCTCACGAGCTGCGATACCCAGAACTACGGATGCTCTGGCGGAGCTCCGGTCTACGCCATGGAGTACGTCCAGCAAAACGGCCTCTGCACGGAGGACGACTACCCGTACACGTCCTCGGACGGCACGGCCGCCTCGTGCACGACCAGTTGCTCGGCTGTCGACACGGGTATCACCGGATACGAGTCGGTGGATGGCGCGTCGGACCTTGCCACTGTCGTCGCCCAGCAGCCCGTGATCGTGGCTGTGGCGTCGGGCAACAACGCGTGGAAGCAGTACACGGGCGGCGTGATTTCGTCGTGCGACACTAGCGACCTCGATCACGCCGTCGTGGTCGTGGGCTACACGGACAGCGAGTGGAAGATCCGCAACTCGTGGGGCGAGGACTGGGGCGAGTCGGGCTACATTCGACTAGAGCGATCGAGTGACAGCACGGGCACTTGTGGCATGTACGGCGACATGTCGTACCCGACGTTTTAGGCACTCAGGATGTTGTATGTTGTGGTGGTATGCGTAGTATATGTGGCGTGGAGAGAGATAACTCAATAGCAAGTGCAAGTTTTAGTAGCACGTACTCGAACTGCAAAGCTTGGATACTTCTCGATGACGAATAGAGCGTGAGGACAGCCTCAGGTACATGTACATGTCGACGAGCCCAGCAGGTGGTGATTAATACGGTCGTCTCCACAAGGTTTGCCACTTGGCGCGCACGTGAGCAAGGCCTCGCCTCTGCATACTCTACTAAATGCATCAGGCCGGCACGATCGAGCACAGCTGAGAGCGTCTTTCCAGGGCTTCTCAGCCATCATGCCAGCTCGGACAGACTGCGCAGTCCTGCGGGTGTTTTCTAGGGAACCGACTGCCGAGTGACGCACTGGAAAGAAGTTGTCTTATCCGCGAACTATCGCCACCAGTGCAGCACGAAAGAGGCGATTGCCTTGGCGAGATCTGCCCTCTCGACTACAGGTAAGTAGCTTTACCACTTGAAACAAGCCCGTTATATAGAGAAAGTCACACGTAACGAATGAGCGCGAGTTTGTCAAGATGCAGTGGCTGAGACTCGTCACCTGGTTCGGCGGAACGCTCGACTTCCTCAAAGTCTCCGAACACATCTCCCGTTTTTTGCTGCTCGAACACGACTATCGCCACGTTGGACCAGATGACCAGCGCAAGGATCAGATGGGTCTCGGTGACCCGCGCAGTATGTGGCTTCGGTGTCGGTGGCCATGCGGATTCGCCTCCACTTGGCAGCGGCAGCTCATTCTTGAATTCGCCTGCAACTTTGGTCGCGGTCTTGATTCAATCATGAAGACGTCCACTTTGGCCACGACGTGTGTGTTGGCCGCTTCGGCGCTTGCGGTGGTGTCTGTCACCGCGCGTCCGATGCACCCCAATATCAACTACGAGCGGTACCTCGCTCAAAGAGACGAGGGTGACGCCGAGGCGAAGCTATGGAAGGGCAACTACTACGCTATATGCGCAGAGAACAATTGGCTGCCCGATCACTCCGAAGAGCGAGGTATCTACGACGAGGATGAAGATATCCGCCAACGGCTCTTCATGAGCAAGCAGGATGTACTGGAGGCGCAGGCTGCCAACCCGAACGCCAACTTCTCCATCATGACCCCGTTCTCGGTGCTTACCAAAGAGGAGTTCGCTTCAAAGGTGCTCAACTCGTACATCCAGGTGAACACAACCAAGACCCCCACTCCAGCGACAGCTGCGCCGGCAACCACAACACAAAAGCGCTCACTTCGCCAGCAAGACGCCTACACGTTCACGAGCATGCAGGATATGATCAATTCTCTGATGAAAAGCCTTCAGGCGCAAACGGGAGGCTCGTGGTCGATCGGCACTGTGAAGCCTTCCACGGACACGACCGACAACAATGCCAACCACGGGGGAACCAACGAGCAGTGGCATTGGACCCAACCCAACACGGCAGCTCCGATCCCAGTAACTCAAGCTCCAATTCCAGTGACCGCTGCTCCTACTCCGGCCCCAACTCCAGCCCCCACTCCAGCTCCTACACCAGCTCCTACTCCAGCCCCGAAGCCGACGACTCGCGCCCCCGTCGTTGAGCCTGTGACGAGAAAGCCTTCAACTCCGCTCCAAACCAAGAAGGGAACTCTGAGCACTGCCAACTCGGTTGACTGGTCCGCATCGGCATGCATGTCCCCTGTCCAGAGCCAAGGCCAGTGTGGTTCCTGCTGGGCTTTCGCTTCCGTGGCCGCAGTGGAGGCACTCCAGTGCATCAAGGGCGGTCAATCGGGTATCAACAAGTACTCGGAGCAGCAGTTGGTCGGATGCGACTCGCAGAATATGGGCTGCGGCGGCGGTGCACCGGTGTACGCTTTTGAGTACATTCAGCAGAACGGACTGTGTTCGGAGAGCGCTGTCCCGTACACCTCGGGCAATACTGGCGAGGCTTCTTGCAGTACGAGCTGCTCCAAGAGCCAAACCGGCATCACTGGTTACGAAAACATTGACGCTGGCGACGAAGCCGGACTCGTGGAAGCGCTCAAGTCGCAGCCCGTTGTCGTGGCGGTCGCTTCGGGTAACGCAGCGTGGAAGCAGTACACGGGTGGCGTCATGTCGAGCTGCGAAACCACGCAGCTGGATCACGCTGTGCTGGTCGTGGGCTACGACGCCACCACTTTCAAAGTGCGAAACTCGTGGGGTGAGAACTGGGGCGAGGCCGGCTACGTTCGTATGGAGCGCAGCTCGTCCGGCATGGGAACGTGTAGCATGCTCACGGATATGTCCCGCCCGAAGATGTAAGCGTATCTACACGAGGCTATTGCGCTTCGTGGGTTTTGTCGTGTGTCTACGCGAGGCTATTGAGCTTCGTGTGTGTCGTGGAATCCCTTGTAAATAATACCAGTAGTACACATTGTTCTCCTCACTCCTGCGTTTGAAAACTTTTGAAACAATACTGGAAAAAGTACCACTGGACTAAGGCGACGGATGTTGCCGGTGCTTCGCTGCGGTTTCCCTTGCTAGTCGAACCGAGTTCGCGATGATATTGTTCAAGAAAGTGGTGCCTGAAACCAAAAAAGAAATCGTTCAAGCAGCACTTGATTTCTGTTGCTAACCCCTGGCGACTTAGATCTTGAGTTTGCAGTGATCTCCATTTCGTTGGAGCGAGGGCGCGTCGCAACCAGTAAAGGGAAGGAGACATTGGATACAGAAGTCTCCGGCACATTAACAACTGCCCTGGGAGCACTCACTGTTGTGGTGGTTGAAGCGCAGACGAGTGGGTAACTGCGAGTCGTTTCCAGGCAGGGAACTGTCTGCTCTTCCAGCTGGGACGTCCAGAACATGTCATCGACATCAGGCACCGCGTGAACTTGGCTGCGTGGCAGGGTGAATACGGTCCGAAGCTCGATTTTCTCCGTTCGCATGGGGCTGCAGCGGTTGAGATGTGGCTTCAGTGGGCAGAACACCGCGTTGCGCTAGACGTGCACTGCAGACTCCTTTGAGAGTGGATCGAAAGCTCATTTCCAAATTCACTATCGAAGCAACAACCACTTTGCCAGTTCAAGTTCTCCAGGACACGCCGACACCAGTAACGATGCGCACTTCAAGTTTTGGCTACGCGAACGCAGCCGTTGTGGCGGTGCTCGTGACTGCCACACCTGCGGTCGCTCGACCAATGCACGCCGGTATCGACTACCACCGCTACCTCGAAGAGAAGGACACCGTCCAAGCCGATCTCGACGAGTGGAAGAGCAAATTCGGTGATGTTGCCCAGAAGAACGGCTGGATGCCAGTCTCGGAGGACCGTAGCACCGATGACCAAGAGGAGGATCTTCGCCAGCGTATCTTCTTGACCAAGCAGAACATTGCTACCGTGCAGAAAGCCAACCCAGACGCCAACTTCTCCATCATGTCGCCATTCTCTGCTCTGACCGACGACGAATTCAACAAGTTCGTGCTCAATTCGTACGTCCGTGGCAACTCAACCTCGGGGAGTAGCAGCGGAACTGCGTCTCGCCGCCTTCGCAGCGACGCGAGCTTGGATTCATTCGCCGACGTACTCGACGGGAGCTTCGACACCGCTTCAATCATGAAAACACTCGGGTCAGTTTTTCAAGACCTGATCGGTGAATTAACAGCAGGCACTGTTCAGCCCACGACCGACAGCTCCGCCAATGTGCTCTCGGAAGGTGGCGCGTACGACTTTTGGCATCCTGAGAAGTGGACGCGAGCTCCAGCGACCAACGCGCCAGCCACGGCACAGCCCGCTGCAACGTCCTCACCTGCAGCGACAGAGGAAGCGACCGTCAACTCCGGTTCAGTGGACTGGTCGACATCCGAGTGCGTGGCTCCGATCCAAAGCCAAGGAGCTTGCGGTTCCTGCTGGGCCTTCGCTACGGTGTCAACCGTCGAGTCGGCGCAGTGCATCGCAAATGGGAAAACGTCACTTACCAAGTACTCGGAACAGCAGTTGGTGAGCTGTGACTCTCAGAACTGGGGCTGCAGTGGCGGTGCTCCAGTCTACGCGTTTGAGTACGTGCAACAGAACGGGCTGTGCACCGAAGACAGCTATCCGTACACGTCAGACAGCGGCTACGCGGACTCTTGCAGCTCCAGCTGCAACTCGCAGGACACTGGCATCACAGGGTACTCACAGCTATCGGGTGAAGATGAGTTGCTGAGTGCTGTGAATGAGCACCCGGTGGTCGTGGCAGTGTCCTCCGGAAACAATGTCTGGAAGCAGTACACGGGTGGCGTTGTGTCCTCGTGCGATACCTCGGACCTGGACCATGCTGTAGTTGCGGTGGGCTACGATTCATCATCGATCAAGATCCGCAACTCGTGGGGCTCGTACTGGGGCGAGGACGGCTACATCCGTCTTGCCCGGGGCTCTTCCAGCGAGGGCACGTGCGGTGTCCTGTCAGACATGTCGACTCCACAAATGTAGGAAGGTTGTCCAGTCTCGCGTGTATTTTGTGGCGTTCTAGTCGATGTGTAGCTGGTGAGTTGTAGACATGGTGATCAATTGAAGTACATCCTCTTTTCGTGGTAAACGTAACGGCGTCTTAGTTGTCGGACCCTTGAACAGTGCAACTTGCCTGCTACGACGTCGCCGAGTCCAGCTTGATTGAGGAGATTGCCGCAGCGGCTTCATCGACAGCCGCACACTGTTTCTCCACACCAGCAGCAGCTTCCGTGCTTAAAGGGAGGTACCATTCCTCCAACATACCAGCCTTGTCGCGCGCCTCCTTGTTGAAAGGTGGCTTCAGCAGGCCCCTGTAATACTGCGGCACAATCTCTTGGAACTTGGCAATCGGGTCATCGCCATCCCGCTCACAGACATAGCGGAACCAACGCACTCCAGCACCCACGTGAGTGGTCTCCTCGCGGTAATTCTTGTGAATAATTGTCAGACTCACTTCATCGCTCGCCTTCTCGAAGCGATGGACAGCGTTCGGGAACACATCCAGCCCGCGTGCTTCGTGGACAAGATGAACCACTGCCAAACGTGCCAGAATGCTCTCGCGGGTCTCGTATGCTGCGTCCCAGAGCCCTTCATGGCCCGCGAGATCTCCGTAGTAGCTGCCCAGCTCTGTCAGGCGGTGTGCCCAACTGTTAAAGTGCTCTGCCTCCTCGCCAGCAACGCGGACCCAGTCGTCGTAGAAAGCACGCGGGAGGTTATGCGGTACGAATCGGCACACTATATCCCACATGAGGTCAATCGCGTAGCTTTCTGCGTGTGCCAAGCTTTTAAATGCACAACGCACACAACAACGTAGTCAGTATGAGGTTTGCATCACAAATTCCAGTGGTCCTGAGGCCTTGCAGAGCCTCGCCATCAGCAGCGCCAAAACTCGCCGACAGTTCACTAGGAAGGTTGTTGTTATTTACCTGTGCACGAAAGCCTTGCGAGATCCCTGCTTGGTCTTGTAAGCTGGGACGACCTCCACGTTCTCGGGGCGCGCTGGATGGTCGGGTACGTTGTTCACATCGTCGTCGTCGTTGCAAACGACCTCGATAGCGCCACTTTTCCATTGCGCCACGTACTTGGACGTCTTCTCGGCCTTGGCAAACGCATCGCCCGTGGTTAGCACGTCCAGCGCACACGCGAACAGGGTCGGAGTCAGCGAGTCTGTCATCGTGGTCGATCGAACGGGTGGCCGTAGTTTTAGTGAGGTTTGTATTATTGTGTTGTTTTGCCGCCTTCTTTAGGCTCCAGTTAATGCCTTAGACCAGCAAATAAATCGACTACTATAATACTCCGATCCACAACTTTTGCTGTCAGGAAACCGCATCCATTGGTCTCTATTGGTCAATATATGCGTTAGAAGGCTCTGATTGGGCTAAAACGAGACTCGTGAGCAAGGCGATTCAAATGGTGTACGCGTTGCCGTCGATGAATGGTCGACAGGGAACACACTTCAGATGTCGCCCACCCTTTTGAATGTCTGTGACTTGGGGGTGTTCAATGCAATTTAAGCACGGCAGATAAAGAAGACAACCAGAACGCTGGACGAACTGGTGATGGCGGTGACAGAAGCGTTTTGGGAGCTGCCGAGCTCAACGCTAAACAACACCTTTCTCTCACTCCAAGCGACGATGGAGGCATGCATGAAAGATGGCGGCGGCAACAACTTCCGCCCTGCGCATATGTCAAAATGCAAGCGGCTGGCTTGCCCATGGAATTCAATAATAAAAGCAAGTCACTTTACCTGACAATAGTTGTGAATTTGGCTTAAGAGTTGGTACGTGACAGTTGTTGTGGATCGGAGAGAAGTATATACTTCCTCCGGGCGTGAAAGATTGCCTCGATGACCTTTCCACAGCAACTGCAAAACGAAAAGCATCTGAAGCGCATGGAAATGATTAGGTCGTTTCTCGAGTTGGTTTGTTCTGGCATAAAGATCAGATGGTTAGCCCAAAGCGTATATGTAACTCGCCGAGAAACGCTGTTAAAAGCCACAAATCCAAAACAGTGGGAAGAACCTGCTGGACCGAAAAACATTTGCTTCTTCACGGGAGAGCTCTCGCCACGCGAACGCTCAAATCTATCCCGAACGCTTTGAATTCTCGGGAAAAACAATGCTCATTTGTCGATTATCCTCGTCTTTTGCGTCCGCACATACAAGACCAAGTGACTTATGCCTCGCCAACCAACTATCGAAGCTCAGCAATACCGCAATTCTCAGAGTGCTCCCGTTGGTCGTGTCAGCCACAGTTCTCGCGGAGCGCTTGCCCGGCAGGTCTCACACAGCACCCCCGCCGTACGTACCGCGCAGGCCGAACGCGATCATGTTCAGGCTGTCCTAAACGCAATAGAGGAGCGTCGTATCGCCAGAGAGCAAGACATGGGGCAGTATCTAGCCACCCGACTTCATGACATCGATGACGAAGAGACAGACACGCCCCACTTCGATCGGTATCGTGACATCGGTGGTTCGTCTGGGGTGGAAGACATGACCAACTTCACCACGCGCGAGTTCAACGAGTTATGGCTCTCCATTCGCGACTTTATAGTTGTGAACTACAACGTTGGCAGAGGACGCCGTTCGCCAATTAGCGGGAAGGATGCGTTTTTCATGACGCTGGTTACGCTGAAGCAGGGAGGGAATTGGCAGCACCTCTTTGAGATTTTTAGGCTCCCATCGACGTCTTTCATGGAGACAGTGACCAAGTTCATACAGCTCATTCCCCCTAAGCTGTACGTAGATCAAGTTGAGAGCCGCTGTGATGACACGAAGATGCGAGCCGTTGCCACGTCCGGCAATGCTTTCAGCTACTTCCCTTGCGCGCTGTACGCCGTCGACGTGACTTTCCAACAGAGTTGGCGACCCGGTGGATCCATTCAAGAGAATGGCAAGTACTACAGTGGCAAACACCACTTGTACGGTTTGAATGTAGAGGTCTCTGTGGACACGAGGGGCTTTGCAATAAACTGCTCGGAGCACGCGAAGGGTGCGACACATGACATCACAGCTTTCCCTCACGTCGAAGCTTGCTTTTACCGACATGGGGAAGCTTGTTCTCGTTGGATCCACTAGCATGCATCACACATTCCATCACCTTCTGGAACGTGAGAAAATGTTAAGTGCGTAAGCTTCTAAAGCTCCGCACGATTTCCGTACAGCATCGAATGAAACCTTCCCAATGTTATCCAATCTACAGTTCACGGTTTCATAAACTGTTAGAGGTTATCACAGTAATTATCTCTGGTCCGGTGGATTCCTCCCAGATGCCCCTTGATCCGACTACCGTCTTACCCCGTACGAGACGCCTAGGCGTTAACTTCGAAGGAGTGCAAAAACACATCGTTCAGCAGACCCTCGAATTGAAAGCATGGCGAAAAAGAACGCCTACCTTACCATGTGCTATTGCTGCCATCGGCAGTGTAAGTGACGCGCCTCCAGCTACCCTCAAACCTATCGTCACAGCCAACCATCTCTGCTTGGTAGGCGGCTGCTGGTGGCACATTTCGCAACACTCCGTGGACACACAAGTCTCATCACTCAGAAATGTCAGTCGAAACGAAACGAGTCAGTTACAGCCTTGACTTTAAACGAGCCGTTGTCAGCGAGTACGAAAGGAATGTACGTGGGCGCGGATTTCACGCGTTGGCGAAGAAGCACAAAATTTCGTCAGCATCCATCGTACGGGACTGGTACAACAAGAGAGAGGAGATGGACGCTGTCTCGAAGGATTGACAGGCTTGCGCTCGTGTGATGCGTCGATTTCCCGGAGCTGGACAGTAGCCGCAGCACCAGCGGTTGGAAGAACGACTGGATGCTTGGGTGAAAAGCAGGAACAAGAAGGGTCTTCGTGTCAAAGATAAATATATTCAGCTCCAAGCCCTCAATATCAGCCGGAGCCTGGCTGAAAATGACTCATCGGGCTCCTCGCCTCCGACTTTCAGGGCTTCTTCCGGCTGGTTTGTCGAAATTCAAGAACCGCTACAATCTTGTATCGCGCCGCCACACAACCACGCGGACGCTTTCTGCAGATGCCAAGGAGGTGTGCCTAAAGTTCATCCACGACGGACAAAGTCTGATCGATGAGCACCGGATCGAATCGTGCAACATAATAAACATGGACCAAGTACCGAGATACTTTGAGACCGAGCCCAACGCAACTATTGCACCCCGGGGCGCCAGGGAGGTGTTATTGCGGAAGGAGGTAGCAGCCACAAGCGGTTTACTGCCACGTTTGCAATCACCCGGGCTGGCGAGTTCCTGAAGCGTCATCTGCTCTTCTCCAAGCTCAAGAATGTTGCGGGGGCAGCTTTAGCGCTTGAAGGACAGAACTTGTACGGAGAATGGTAAAAGAAATAGTGAGCATCAATGAGCAGTTAGAAGAACAACGAAGCTAGAAAACTCTATACTGCTGCCAAAAACATAGTACAGGTTGGCCATTGCCAACCGTTTCAGAGTGGAAGTTGCCTTTCAGATAGCCACTCCGGTAATGCATAATATATGTCTTATTTGAGTCACGAGGTGGCCGAGCCTAACCTCAACAGCCTCCCTGGCTCGCCATCAGGGATGAAGATTATTGGTCAAAATTGGGTTGCACATCCCTGGCAAACTCGTTCAGTCAGATCGTGCAATTTCACAAAACGGCGTGGCCGAAAACAACTTTTTGCGTTTTCTGGCGCTTGTAGAACGCCTAGAGCTCATCGGAGGCCGGATTTGGGCTCTCCTCGTTGAGAGACATGAACTGCCATTTGGCCCTTCGGGCCAAGTGCGCCTTACACGGCAAGTTTGCAAATGAGGCCTGGTAGCCAAAGTTTATTAGTTTTCATAGTCATTAGTTTGTAGAGTCCGTTTCGGACGTCATCAGATTGATTGTGACCATATCGGTCACAGCACACAAGTTGCCTTTTCGTGTCGCACACTAAATTCAGTACGGTGTTTGAAAAGCATTCTGTAGACCTCGCGCCGGCGCCTGCATGCAGGTGCTCATTTCCACTTTTGGCATCCAGGGCAGAGGCAGTATATTTTAAATACACTGTTCTTTTGCCTTTACTTGCTTTGTGTGTGTTTTGGTTGTATCGGGGTTGTTTTAGCCCAGAACAGCCATGGCGCGTACCCTGCAGGTGGACAGGATGTCATGTGGTGGCAAGCGCTCAGGTCAGCAGCAGATGAAGGTCAGCGCACGGACGCTATCTAAGGAGCAGGTGCAGGTCAGCTCCACGCTGCCGCCGAAGGAGCAGACTCAAGCCACGACGTGGCCTGTGGCGTATCTCTCGGACCGCAAGGAAACGACTACTGGTACTAAGTACAAGGTCGTCTGGAAGAAGCCGCTGAACTATGCGGGACCGGAAAGCTGGGACCCGACCTGGGAGCCTAAGAAGTCGCTCAAGGCGGACGGCATTGGCTATGCCATGCTCATGGTGGATGCGTGGGTGCTAGCGAGACGTCCGGACACCTTCCTGTGCTGGGAGCGAAAGGCTGTGCCGACGCTGATCGGTGCCAACGCCAGCGGCACGTGCTTGTTCAAGACGCTGCAGCTGGCTGTGCGTTTGCTGGGTAATCCATCAGCAGTGCCAGACGTTGAGGTTGAGAGCTTTCTCGCAGAGTCGCACCGCCGTGGAGTGAAGTTTTCTCGTGGCATCCGCTGGAATGTGTTCAAGGCCTTTCTCGCCCTGCTGAAGCGTGCTGGTTTACCCATCTCGATGCAAGACCTGGATTTTAATCGTCAGCGCTCTGGACATCGTGGCGTCCCAGGCATCAAGCGTTTGAAGCTCGAGGACGGCTTCTACATTGTGGCTGCCAGCAATACCATGGGCGTCGGGCATGCGTTCGTTTTGGAGGTGCAGGGTCGCAAGTACACCGCTCATGATGGGTCGGTCAAGCGTAGCTTGGGACGCTATGGTGAGTGGATTAATAGCCTTATGTTTGTGCGTAAGGTAGCTCTTGACGCTTAAGCAGATAATGCATGTGCTTCTTTTGACTTTGTCATTCATTTTCACATTATTATTGTTAGCATATTCGGTGGCTGTGTACCAAGGAAACCTCGTTGAGGGTAAAACCTATAGGATGCAGTGGGTAAACCTATTGTAGGGGAAACCCCACGCTGTCCTGTGACTCACTAATATTGTGAAAATATATGTATTTGACAGTGATTATTGATCTATCTATTTGCTAATTCCTTGAATGATTGCATTCCTAGTTGTCTTCTTAAATTCCGGAACTGATGCTTGTCAAGTGACTTGGTGAAAATATCTGCGACCATTGACTTGGTGTTGCAGTAAACAACGCTGAATTCGTGTCGTTCTACCTTTTCCTGAACAAAATGGTAACGGATGTCAATATGCTTTGATCGTCCGTGTAGTTCTGGGTTGCTAGCAATTTTGATGCAGCTTTGGTTGTCCTCCATAATGACAGTAGCTTTACTTGTCGTGAACCCAAGCTCTTTCAGTAACAGTTTGAGGAAGATTACCTCATGCATGCAATGACACAGTGCGATATACTCAGCCTCTGTCGTCGAGAGCACTACCGTATGGTGATTCCTCGAAAGCCATGAAATCGGACTTGTTCCGATCATTGTGACATACCCACCAACTGACCTTCTAGTGTCAGGGCAATTAGCATAGTCGGAGTCTGTGTAGGCTGTGAGATGATCAGCTAGGTTGCTAGCATCAACCGACGTCGATCCACCAAGTAGCAAACCTTGGTCAGTTGTACCAGATAGATATTTTAGACCTCTTACTACAGCTTTCCAGTGCTCCTTTCCAGGGTTAACTAAGAATTGGCTGACTTCGCGCATGTAGCATGCTAGATCTGGGCGAGTTCCAACCATGAGATACAACAGACTGCCTACGACTTCTCTGTATGGGATGTCTTTCATAGCCTCCCTCTCTTCTTGGGTCTGAGGCTCCATGGCTTTTGTAAGCTTGATGCTGCGGTCTGAGGGCGTCGCAGTAGGGTACGAAATAAGATGTTTGAACTTATCGAGGACATTTGTAGCGTACTTTTGCTGGTGAATAAAGATTGTTCGGGCTTTACGGTTCCGTTCAATGGACCAGCCGAGAATGTACATCACCTCCCCTAAATCTGTCATTGAAAATCTCTGTTTCAGGGCCGATTTAATACGGCAGACGAGGCTGACAGTGGGTGCTATGATAAGCAGATCGTCCATGTAGACAGCAATGTAGCATACTTGGCCATCAAAGGTTGCCATAAAGACGCAGCTATCTTTAATCAATTTGTGAAAGCCGAGGCTCTCAAGGAAGGCGCACAGTGTCTGATACCAAATACGAGGTGCTTGTTTAAGGCCGTAAAGGCTCTTGAGGAGTTTGCAGACAAGGTGCTCTTGGCCAGCAGCAGCGAAACCTTCGGGCTGGGCCATGTAGATTTCTTCCGAGAGGAAGCCATTTAAGAAGGCTGTCTTCACATCCATCTGATGAACCTCGTAGTCTAGTAATGCTGCTATGACCAGGAGGAGGCGTAGGACCTCCATCCTGATAACAGGAGAAAAGATCTCGTTGTAGTCAATGCCATATTGCTGTAGAAAGCCTTTAATAACTAGGCGTGCCTTAAACCGGTCGATTTCACCCGAGCCTGTGTACTTCACAACGAAGACCCACCGGTTTTGGAGAACACGGCGGCCTTTGGGTGGTGGAAGCAGAGCCCACGTTTCATTGTTCATGAGTGACGCAAATTCAGATTCCGCAGCAATTCGCCATTGTCTAGCATAAGGGGATTTCATGGCTGCTTTGTAGGACTTAGGCTCAGGCACATACCGGGTAGCAAGCAGACTAAGAGTTTGAGTTGTACGTTCATTGTTTTCTTGAGTATCCTCCTCTGACTTCAGCTCTGTAAGGTTGACTGCTTCCTCGTGTCGAGGACGTTTAGCAGGGGACTGTGGAGGTGTTGAAGGCGTTTCCGTTACAAAAGAATAGATGATTTCGCCTCGGTCATTAGCATCAGTGGCATCGTTCAGCGGAGTCGGCGTCGCTGCAGGTGTTATAAGGGGTGGGACATCAGGTCCGACCTTCGGGGGACTGCTTGGTCCGACCCTTGGGGATTGGCTGGTTTGGATATTGGACGTGGGACTATCACCAGACGGGGCAGTAACAACCAGATGAGCCGGTAGAGGCAATGGATCGGGTGCGTCGTCGACATCCTCAAGGGTTGGAAAGCTGTCTTCCTGAAAGACGACGTCACGGCTGTAAACGATGGCCATCGTCGAAACGTCCATGAGGCGATACCCCTTTTTGTGACTAGGAATGCCTAGATATAGACAGAGCTTTGCTCGTGCATCTAGCTTATCCCTGTATATATCATTGATGTGTGCGTATGCAGCACACCCAAACACCTTCAGATACGGCACACTCGGTTTGCGATTGTACCATAGCTCATAGGGACTGCAAGTGTAGGTGTTCTCACTCGGTGTCATGTTAAGTAGTGTAGTCACGTGACTGACACATTCTGCCCAGAGCGCTTTGGGCAGTTTGGCATCAAGTAGGAGGGCACGTACACGTTCCAGAATCGTGCGCATGCGTCGCTCAGCGACACCGTTTTGCTGTGGTGTGTAAGCGTTGGTAAATTGCGCATGAGTTCCGTATCGTTTAAGGAGTATGCGGCCTAGCTTCTCGTACTCCTTTGCATTATCAGCTTGAAGGACCTGAACATCCAAGTCCGAGGTAGGACCTGGATATTCTAGGGTGTGCACATCAGAGCGGAAGATGTTTAAGGCTTTCATCCTGAAGTCTTCGTAGCAAGAGTAAAGTTGGCTACGAGTTTTAATAGGGTACGCAAACATGTATCGCGTAAAGTCGTCAATGAAGACGACAAAGTAGCGACAACCGCTGAGACTAGAAACGGGTAGTGGCCCACAGATACCAGAGTGAACTTTTTGCAACGGCATTGAAGCACGTTCAACACGTCTATTGGAAGGAAATGCAGCGCGGTGTGACTTCGCGTAAGTACATGCAGAGCAAAAGAAATTGTCTTTAGGAACTCCGGTGTTGGCATCGAGTCCGTGGAGGGCTTGGTCCTTAGTGAGTGCCTGTAAGACACGAATATTAGGATGACCAAGTCTTTTGTGCAAGAGCATAATAGCAGTGGACTTACCAGAGGTAGCCACGTGGGCTTCTTGCTTCGGGATCGGCGTGGCCGTAAACTGGTACAGCTTCGCAGTGGTTGACTTCTTCGCCTTGAGGTTGAAGCGGTGGTCGGTCTGAACCGTGCACACGGCTCGCTGGAACGTGAAGCGGAAATCGTGTTCCACAGCGGCAGCGACCGACAGCAGGTTGTAGTGAAGCTGCGGTGCGTAAAGTACGTCACGCAACGTCAGCTGTCGCTGACCTCCCTTAGAATCGGTCACCTGAAGGACGACATCACCTGTGCCTTCAATGGGTATCTCAGACTTCCCACCGACCGTAATCGTGCCAGTAGCAGGAGTCTTCGAAACGAACCACTCGGCATGCTGGGTGACATGGCTGGTGCAGCCCGAGTCGACCGTCCAGCTGGGGTCGAAGGTGGTGGATGCTTGAGCCGTTAGGCTGATGGCGGGTGGAACAGGCTTGACCACTGTCGCGACAGCGATGCGTGCTTCTTCACGGCGGAACTGATCATATCCACCTTCATCACGACGAGATTGCTGATGTCCCTTGCTGTTGTTGTCGCGGTTGTTGCCACCCCGACCGCCGTTGGTCCGACCTCGACCGCCAGTCTTCCAGGATCCACGTCCACGACCGGAGTTGTTGCCACGTCATTCGTAGGGGTGGGACCGGTTAGAGTTTCCACCGCGGAACTCAAAGTTCGCAGGCAGGACGGTTCCCGCCTTCACAGTACCACCCCGAAGGTCCTTTTGCAGCCCTCGACATTGCCGAATATCATGGCGAGGCTTCTGGCAGTAGCTGCAGACCTGGCTGTCGGTCACCGGACGTGCCGGCGCTTGGGCTGGAGCAATGAGAGCCCGCTCTCCCTTGGTAGTGCGACTTTCAGGGGTATCCTTCGCCAGAGTGTAACGCGTCTCAGCCTCCATTTTGCGGATCTTGTCCTCGATGATCGTCTTGAGCTCGTCATACGGGATGTACTTCCGGTTACCTTTCCAAATGCGCAGGTCGTCCTTCCAGGACGCTGGCATAGAGTGGAACAGGTAGACAAACTTTTGTCCGTCGGTGAGGACTGATTCGGTCGCCTTGGACGCGGCTCCCATTGCGTCTTCGAGGATGAGAAAGAACTCATTCACGTCACTCCCTTCCTCGTACTTGGTTTCCATGAGGAAGTGCAGAATATAGTACGGGTCGCCATGGAACGCGGCACCCTCGTACTTCTTGCAGATAGCTTGGAAGATGTCGTAAGCCGTGGTGAGGTTCTTGACCAGACGTATGTGCGTGTCGTCCATCGTCTTCATCTGGAATGACTTGGTATGCGCCTCTATGCGACGGAGGCGGCGGGAAGACAGTGGCACGCGCTTCTCCTTAGCAGCCGACGCTGCGACTTGCGCTGCGAAAACGAGCGTACCGGGGAGGATGGCTTGGGCTTCGCGCTGGTCTTGGCATCTTCTTCACCGTCGGACGCGTCTTCGTCAGAGCTTGGCTCGTAGTCGACGGTTTGCGAGTCATAATCGGCTGGCGAGGAGACCGTAGCGCCACCGTCGGCAGAGTCGGACATCTCGCTGTCGGACGAGTCTTCGTCATCGTCGTCGCTGCTTAACCCGTCGTAGTCCTTCTTCGTGACGAAACCGAGCAGGTGCTTGCCATCAAGCGATGCCGTGACTCGGGTCTACCACACGTCGTAGTTCCTTGAGCCGGAAAGTCGAGGGAAGTCGTCACTTGAGGCTCGGTTGGGCTCATAACCTGTTGCGGGGGCAGCTTTAGCGCTTGAATGACAGAACTTGTACGGAGAATGGTAAAAGAAATAGTGAGCATCAATGAGCAGTTAGAAGAACAACGAAGCTAGAAAACTCTATACTGCTGCCAAAAACATAGTACAGGTTGGCCATTGCCAACCGTTTCAGAGTGGAAGTTGCCTTTCAGATAGCCACTCCGGTAATGCATAATATATGTCTTATTTGAGTCACGAGGTGGCCGAGCCTAACCTCAACAAAGAATAAGCCAAAGCTTAGTGAGCTAGAAAGTTCCGTTCTCTTGGACGTAAATATTACTGGGATGTGGAACGACAAGATACTGATAGACCATGCTGAAGCTGTTATTTGCAGTCGAAAGCAGACTCGGATCTATCGGCAACCTGTTCTGTACATCGTCGATTCCTATGGATGCCACGTCGCGATTTTCAACGAGAAACGACTGCAGTGTTACAATATTTTTGTGTTGTTGGTTCCTCCGAATTTGATGAACTTGCTGCAACCGCTGGACGTAGCGGTGAACCGAAGCTTTCAAGCTTTCTATAGCGACAAGTTCAAAGACTACATTGGCAAGGCACTGAATGATTCCGGACTACAAACCAAGCGTGGTAATCCCAAGGTGCCCGGCAACAAAATGGTGGCCCAGTGGGTTTTCGATTGGGTGGAGCTGCAGACGGCCGATGCCATCGAGAAAGCTTTTCGTGTTTGTGGTCTGGTTGCGCGCCAGATATTCGATGACGGAGACCTGCATCCTCCGCTACGAGAGGACACCAGCTTCGAGGAAGAAGAATGGTGGCGAAAATACCAGCATCTCATCAATGAAATCGACGATCGCGAGGTGTGCGTTTACCCTCCTCTGTGGTATATTCTACACGAAATCAGCTTCAGCCTTCTTCGTTGTCTTCAGCACAGTCTTGCGGGGACTACCGCTGACTATACCACGGTTTTGACGGAGTACATGTCCGGCTTAGAAGAGCTGGATGGACGGTATGACGAAGAATACTTGTCTTCGATCGTGGAGGGCTCGACAAGTGCAGGTGAATTGGAGATGTTCGCAGCTGCAAGCCTGCACAACGCTAACGTCGAGGTGAAAACGCTGGACGACGATTGCAAGGTGATTGGTACGTATACCTACCGAGTTCCAGAAGCCTCTCGAACGGTTTGTCTTGCTCGGCTTGGCCCGCTCTTCGCTTTAAAAGTTGAGGGGACTCTAGTATAAACAACTTTGGATCTTGGTCCTCCCGTTCTTCAGACTTTTGTTCATTCACTTCAATACAACGCCAAGTGTTTGTACTCGAACATGTGATTTCTATTATTTTTCAACGCCTAGGCGTCTGGTACGGGATAAGACGGTAGTCACTCCGTCGATGCCGTCGCTTAACTCGCAATGACCGTAAGAACCCGCAGGGTCCTTACGAGGGGCAAAAATAAGGACTGATCGCATCGTTTTGAAATTTGGCATGCGTGTTCACGTATGTATGGAAAGAAGGCTTGCAAAGTTTGAGCGTATAACTACTTGAAATGCGCTAGCTGTCGCGATGGCAACCTGTCAGCCCGAAAACCTTCTTAAATATAGATGTTTTACGCATTTGTGTACAGACAAACCCCTTAGTAGTGCCTATTAGAAGTCGCACTTGATCTGTATGGCCAGCAGCCAACACTCTGGGGATAAAGATGACAGAGAAAGTAACTTAACTATTAGTGCTGCAGCTCGCATCAACTACTTAAGCGGGCTTCAGCAGCTTCACATGCACAGACCCTACATACTTGGTTTCACTATACTTAACAGCGTCGCAGCGCTTATCATTGTTCACAGGGTCCCAAGGCCTTTGATCTTCAACGTCACAGCGGTTGAAGTCGGCCTGCAGTACGCATTCCAACAGTGCCACCCAAGCGTCCCACGAAGAATTGAGGAGACAGTCTCTCTCAAAACCTCGCGAAGCGAAAAACCCCACGAAGACTCTTCGTGGGGGTTTTCGATTCGACCTCACTGATCGGTTTGAGGGGGGGAGATAGCGATTTTTGCCACACCAAGACGGACGTCTTCGCTTTTCTTCGTGTTTGAGCAGGATCATTGGCTAAAACAACTATTTGTTTTATTGGCTAATTTGGCGTGAAAGATTTCACGATAAATTTCATGAAGGGCCAAAGAACGAATAGCCGCCGTCCAGCAAGACCAAGATGGTGGTGACCCGGTCGCAGGCGGCTACTGCGCAAGCCGCTGCAGAAGCCGCTCTACAAGCCACAATACAAGACCCCGAGCCACATGACAACATGACTGCGATCGTTGAGGTTCCGAGTTCGGCCACCTCTCCAACTTTGATCCAGGTTGTCCCAGATGCAGAAGACCAGCTAGCAAACCTTGCTGAGCGCTGTTTGGCTCACACACAGGCTCTGGCCGGTGAGCACGTTATGCTAAAGTTCCAGCAGGAAGGTCTCAATCAAGCGCAGCAAGCAGCGCTAGTGGCTGTTCAAGGTTATGCGGAGTCGGGGTTGAATGAGCTGGCCAACAGGCAGTTGGTCATCGTCCAGGAGTTTCAAGGTGCATTGGCCTCTACTCGATCCACATTTCAAGAGCAGATGACTCGTCTACAAGATCTATACGCAGATTTGGGAGCAAAACTGGAGGGACAAGTCAACAAGAGTCTTGCCCTGGTAGTTCAAGACCTTCAGCGCGATTCGCAGTCCGCTCTTCAGGCCCATACTGACGGAGCCAACCACTGTCAACGCTAAGGTTGAAGCCGGTTTCAAGGAGATGAATGACCGTGTGCAGCAGCAAATTGTGGAGCAGCTGACATCTCGCCTAGGTTCCAACCCTGCCAAGGATGTGGAGCAGCTCGTACTAAAGTCGACCGCCGATGTGGAATCTCAAATTCGGGGCACCTTGGAACTCCATCTTGAGGAGATGCTTACAAGCAAGTTGGATTCATACAACGAAGTGAACATTAACGAGAACGTTAATGAGCTTATGCAGAAACTCGTAGAGACGTCTGTATCGAATATGGCGCATCGCCTGGAGCAGTCGTTAGACTTTCGGCTTGATCATATTCGGCCGGAAACAAAGCGTCGAGTTGATTCCAAGTTTTCTTCAAACGATACTACTGCCGAAGATATCCAGCAACTTGTTACGCAAGAGACCACTCGACTGGTACGCCAAGCTGAGTCGCGGATGCAGAAAGTTGTCACCGCCGCTCGGGCAGACATGAACCTTCAAGTTCAACGTCAAGCTGATGCTATATCTATCTTGCGCGAGCAACTTCAGCAACGCCAACCACGCGTGGAAGGAGTCTCTAATATGGATACACTTGAAAGAAAACTGAAGGAATTTATAGTGGATGAAGTTGCCAGGCAAGTGGATCTTATTCAACTACCCCCAACAGATGATGAGATGGGTCAACACTTTGCTAATTTGGTTGGATCTGAATTAGCAAGAGTTCTTGACGAACGCCAAATCCGACCATCCGTTGAAAATGCATCAGATTCAGCTGAAATCAAACGGTCGGTTGAGAGCAGTATCCACTCTATAATTTCAACCGTTCGTGACGCTGTCAATCAAGCTACGCTCCTTGAGGCTGGTACCGACGGAGGCAGAGCCAGAGATACGATTCAAGAAGGAGATACAGATGCTGACGACGATTATGGCCTGTCAGAAGAAGATCGTCAGATGCAACAGAAAATGAGGGAAGCATTAGTCCAGGCTCAAGAAGTTGAGTGCAAGGAACATATTAAAGGAGAGCAAACCAGTGGATCGTCTGTGCGTCTCACAAGCGCTGTGGCAGATGATATACAAGAAAGAAGTAGCGCACCAAGAGAAGACAGGTTGAGCGCACGACAAAATCCCAGTAATGGACATCGTGGCAATTTACGCCGCGACGGCCATAGGCTTGGACTACGTGCAACTTCGGCCCGTATTCAAAATCAAGTCGCGAAGAGGGCCGAAGCCTCAGCACAGCGATACGATTCTCGATCTTAAGTCATTGTCAGGTGCTGGTGCTTACGTAGTACGCAGACAGAATTCGTAGCTCGCAATGTGATAAATATTATACACGTAAGAAATGAACGTAAGACTCTAATTCTTCGGGAAGACGTGGAGGCATCCGTCTCCAGGACTGTATTAATGAAGCAGTTGTAGGAGCATCAATCAAGGGTGTGCTGGTGGGAGCTTCTGTCGTTAGAGCCGATGTTGGTCATGACCGAGTGAGTCATCATCGGGCGACCAGCGTTAATGCGCTCCGTAAATGCCTTGCTCGCGTACGCGCTCCTACGGAGCACGTAGTTCTCGGCAAACCAAGAGGGAACTGCCCACAACCAGCCAAACAGCGTGTAGCCGCCACTACAACCGATCACAACAATACGGTCGAGTAGCCATCGAAATCAATCCAGCCGATCACCGAAGTCACAATCTGGGCAAGCACGAAAGCAACCAGCAGCAGGTTGCGCAGCTTCTCAGCAAAGAACCAGTTGTTGCTGCTAGCGGTACGCGTCACGAAAATCAGGGCCTGACTGGAGATCGACACCTGCAGGTGCACCAGCGACCGATGAACACTCCCCTTCCGCTGAATACCAGGGCCAATCATCTCGTTGTCGCGAGTCCACGTCGAGTTCCAGTTGCTGAAGCCCCAGACTTAGTCGCAGAAGCTCACCTCGTTCGTGGTAGACACTTCACCGTTGCCGATGAGGGCCACACCCTTGCCCAGCTGAGCAGTCGTGAACACGTCATAGTCGCCCTCGTACGCGGCGCCGCCCTGGCCCAGCGTGTAACCGTGCACGTACTGGTTGTACCCAACCTCGGCCAACGTCGTTCGGCAGCCAGTTGAGGTGCCGCGAGGTCCTCGAACAGCTTCGTGCTCGAGTCGTACTTCTCCTGGTACTGCGTCCAGTACGCGTCGATGACGCTCTCGCGGAAAGTGCCCACGTCCGACACGCTAGCGGCCTGCGGCACACTGCCCGTCATCTCACCGCAGCCTGTCGCGTTGTTCGCCATCACGCACGTCTGGTACTGATCCTGGAAGAAGTCGTGGTAGTTCTTCATGCAGCTCACGCATAGGGTCTCCACGCCAGTGCTCTCGAAACAGCTCGAGTTGGTGATGATCGCGAGCAGAACGATCGTCAACAGCGACAGCCACAGGCCGAACGAGATCGACGAGATGAACACCTCGCGCAGCTTCCACGAGTCCAGGTGCGGCGACGCCACCACGTTATCCTTCGAGATCGTCAAGATGATACCGTCATTCAGGATGGCAAGAATCACCACAAGAATCGGGGGGGGGGGGATAGTACCAGTTCCACGCCAGCGTCAGGATGCCGAACGTGAACACGATGCGCACCGTCATGGCGATCGAGTATATGGCGTAGTTCTTCATGCGCAGGAAGATCTCACGGCTCATGCGTATGGTCGTGATGATCACACCCAGATCAGGCGGAACAAGCACAATATCAGTGGCAGCGCGAGCAGCGTCCGTCGCATCGTCCACAGCAATACCTATGTCGACCTGGGCCAGCGCCGGCGCGTCGTTCACACCGTCGCCCGTCATGCCCACCACCTTGTCCAGCGACTGCAGGTGCTTCACGATCTCGAACTTGTGCTCCGGGAACACCAGAGCGAAGCCGTCCGTGTCGTAGATCATCTGCGCCAGTCCATGGCGCCTGGTTGAAGAACGAAGTGTCCAGGATGCTCGTCGGCATTCCCAGCTGACGGCACGTCTCCACAGCAATGGCCTTCTGGTCACCCGTGACCATCGTCACCGCGATGCCCAGCGCAATGGCCTTCTTCACCGTGTCGTGGCGAGGCAGGTCGAACAGCGGCAGCAGACCGATCATCTGCCACTCGCACTCCTTCACGGGCACGTCGCCGTTGCGAGCGATACCCACACCCAGACCACGGTAGCCGCGTGACACGAACTTGTTGATGCGGTCCTCCACCTCCACGCGCATGGCGTCGCGTTCACGTCCATGGCCAGCACCACCTGCAGGTCGCCCTTCACGGCACGGAAGATCTCGCCCGTCTTGTTGTCCTTGAGCTTGGCGATCGTGCGCTTCGTTGTCGGTGTAGTGCAGCAGCGTGTACTCATCCCACATCGTGTCCAACAAGTTGTGGCACACAATGTCGATGGCCTCGTTGTTCTCCGTACGGGCCGACAGCGCACCGCACCGTCCGCGGTGAAATTGTTGTACGGGATTAGGTTGTCCATGTCGGTGGTCCGAGCACAGCATCTGCATGTTGTCCATCACCTCACTGCACGCGTCATGATGGCGTTCTTCTTTGCAATCGCCGACGAATCGATGACCAGCGTCACGAACAGCACTGTCGGTATGGCCACGGGTATATCGTCCTCGATTATCACCAAGGTTTTGGCCATGCCCAGGAAGCCGTCCGCCTCAACCACGCACAGTTTTTGCGAGGTGCGGCTGGTCATCTGCACCACCAGCTCCACCACGCACCAGAACAGGATCGTCACTATGCAGAAGTTGCCCAACGTGGTCAGTATCGGCCTGCAAGCTTGGTATCGCTATGGACATTTGCAGGTACGAGTTTAATACGACGTCAGCCGTTGTTTTGAAGAGTACTCTTACACCTCTTCCTTTTGTTCTTCATACAGCGTAGCACTCGAAACAAAGTTTGCCATCATGTCATCCATGATACTGTCCATATCCGTATAAATGTCGGGGTCTGCATCAAGTGGGAAGGTGAAACACGATGGAGTATGTTGCTTGTGTTGCCCACGAGGGATTTCTTCACATTGCAGTAGGTCGATAAAATCGCGGTTACGATTTAAAAACGAGCACATGTCAATGTTTTGCTGGGATAAGCTGGTGCGTTGAGTGGTTACCATGTTTCCACTTACACTGAAATCTCGCTCAATCTGACAAGATGACATCGGGACAGCAAAAAGCACCTTTACCACTTTGGGTAGCAGTCGGTAGTTACCTTCACGTTCCATTCTCCCCCAAAACGAAAGCACTGGTTCTGGTTTGTTGTTATCCGAAGCACGTAGAGGCTCAATTGGATCGTTCATCCACCTGTCAAGTTCTTCATCGAGAAACCGGTGCAAGTGATTATTGTTCTGTGGCAGTGGCCTGCTGCTCCGTGGTGCGAACATCTCCTCTAACTCGTTGTAATAAACTGGAGGGGAACTGGGCGTTGGATCACGCATGTCACGCGGCTCTGCTACTCGCTCGATCAAGTTCCGCAACTGGTCACGAATGAGCACACGAATTGATGCACCTTGTCACGTATTTCACAAGCTGCGCGTCCACTATCTCCATGGTTCTGGCAAACTTTCAGTATGACAGCATTAAGGTTATGCCTTGGACTTTTGAACACGGGGTGCAGTTTTTGCTGCATTTCAAACACGTAAGATGTTGTCGCCATCTTGGTTTCGTCATAATACCTGATAAAGAAACGCTTGTCGAGCGCTTCCTGAAGAAGACGACGTGTTGTTGCTGCTAACGGTGTTAGATCGCTTGGTTGTATCCAGATTGGCTTCTTCGTTGTTGAAAGGTAGTGGCGTATTGGTTTTTCGAGATCGAGGTCATTTAGGCGAATTCTGTATAACATCATCAGATTTTCGACCTGCGTTGGCATTTCGGCTTGACAGGAGCGCTTGAGATCAGCTAGTGACTTCAATATTGACATCACTTGAGTTAACGTCGTATATTCACCAGCAAGAGGAAAGACGGGTGGTGTGTTATTCTCTCGGGTTGCTTTGGCTGCCCTTTCATCGTACCAAGCTTGGATTACTTGCCACTTGTCTAACACACGTCGCATTGCCTTCGTAACACTAAGGAAACGCGCGTCTGAATAGCTCAGAAGGGTGGTAGCTTTTCCAGTCGTCATGTTTTCACAAAGTTTTTTGAAAAGATCACCGGTCACCTCAACGTGCTTCACCTCGTAAATAACCTTGCTCATTTTCCTAATTAGCGAGCTCATGCCGGTTTTTTTACTGTCGTTACTATTCATGCCACACGAAGCCCATGTAGCAGCGTGAGACATATGTGCCATACACCATTCCCACTGGTAATGCAATCGGTTCTTCATTAAATTTTGCACATCGGGGCCTTTGTCACTTGTAGCACCGTAAAAATTGTCTACCGTCAGTTCAAAGTCCTCCAAGGTACGCTTTATCCAACACAAAAATGGAGCTTGAACCCCGCCATCTCGGTCTCCATAAGCAGGCGTAAATTTACGTGTTCCAAGAAGAACAGACTTAAAATTCCAGTCCTTGTCAATTAGATACACGCGTAGACCGAGAAATTTGTTTGATGTCGTTTTACACGTCCACATGTCAGCAACCATAGTCAGGTTAGGATACGGCAGAAGGTTGGACTTGAGAAATGCAACTACCTCTTTTCTCGTCGACGAATATATCTCAATGATGCACTCGTTGACACGCTCTGTTGTGAGCGTACTCTGCACCTCCTGCCTCAACACGAGTGTCTCTTTCAATCTTGATTCGTCATACTCGATCATTTCCAGCGGTAAATTGTTGTATATAATGCGTAGCGTTTCAAGGAGTAGGTTTAGACGTACTGGATTGCGAGTGTATAGAGTTGACGTGCGCAAACGCTCAATGTCTGCGTTGCGCTTGCGCTTGGTAGCCACCTCTTTCACTGTCTTCGGCGACTCAAGGTGATGCCGAGTTGTGAGATGCTTCACAGCGGACGATGTCTTTCCACCAGACAACAGAATAAGATTCCTGCCATCCGTTGCTTCTCGGCATCCCGAGTCAGCCATGCATATGAACGCCTTCTTAGTTTGATTTCCATCCGGAAACGTGACTCGCACGCCCCAGTCGTCGATGTATGAATACTCTCCACCAGGCGGTATACGCTCCAACCCACCCCTATTTGTCCAATTCTTCACGGCATCTTTCACCCTCGCAGGAGGCTCTGGTGCTGCCATTTTGACAGGCAATCTTGACAAGTACTCGTGTGGTTTAGACGGAACTTAAGGTCTCTTCGGGGCTTGGATTCTTCTTGAATGGGGGTGAGTTGCGAGCTTCTGGCGACCGTCTAGGATCGTCGTAATTTACGGCGAAACTTCGCTCTGGCTCCATATTATTGACCAATTAGCGAACTGGCACACGAGCAAATTTCACTCGCTTATTTCCGCCTGCTTCGAACACGAAATTTTGCCCTGGGAAACCCTCGAGTGCTCGTGATTCTCGTACTTTAGTGAGGGAAGCAAAAAACCTCAAAATTCGAGTTCGCGAGGTTATGCGAGAGCACAGGCATCGCCCTTTCATGTGCTCATGTAACCGATCTTCGTGGGAGGCTTGGTGCCACCTTAATCTTCGAATGCACCGGTCAATTCGATTACTGTTCTGTATCGTGATTGCGTTCGCCCGGGTCCTTCCTCCACCTCGAGCTTGCCTTGGCGAGACAGCATTTTCAATGAGCGATAGCTATCTTTCACTTATCGGTACGAAGATGGCACC
Organism: Phytophthora ramorum; assembly: GCF_020800215.1. NCBI lineage: Eukaryota > Oomycota > Peronosporomycetes > Peronosporales > Peronosporaceae > Phytophthora > Phytophthora ramorum. The sequence goes on from NW_027150647.1 coordinate 5,343,729, forward strand.
TGCATGGGTCGTTTTGGCTCAGACAGATCTTTATAACGATGTATAATAAAGCTTGCTATTATCAAGACCGGATTTAGCTGTTTTGAAATGCCGTAAGAAAAAGCCAAAAACGGTGGGTTCATACAGGCATTGCGAGTTAAAGCGACGCCACACCCATCAAACGGTGCTCACATTGACATTCAAGCGTATAGCAGCACTGTCGACAGCTCCAGCTTCGGGCAGGCTTCGAACGCCGTGCATTAACAGGAACAACACAACGTCCTGCCTCTCCCTGGTAGTGAGGTTTGCTTTCTTTATGGTTCTTTAGTCCGTGGGGGTGGGGGCGCTGGCGTTGGCGTTGGCGCTAGGGTCGGCGCAGGGGTCGGCGCCTGATGGCACAGGTGCAAATAAGGTGGCGAGGTAGCCTCAACACGATAGTCATTCTTCACTAAAGCTGCATCGTTTCAAAAGCCCTCCAGAAAGCTGAGCTCAAACCGCGTCGATTCCACCAATCAGCGCGGTCTAAGCGAGGACACAGGCGAAAAATCAGACCGTTCCAAAATCAATCCAGATGTTTCTACAGACGCCCAGAGGAAGTAAGAAAAATTCGGACCCCCTTTTCTCCCTCATTCACGCGAAAGAAACATGGGGCGAAGGGCGGGGGTAAGAAACACGACGCATGAAACGCGCCAGGCGATGGTGAGAGCGGTGCAGCAGCGGTTACTCCAGACCGGTAAGAAGGACATCAAAGCCGTCAGCGAGGAGCACGGCTGGAATCGACGAACGGTCGCGCACTACTATGCCATGTACGAGCGGGGGGAGAGCCTGCAGCCAAGGTGTGGCATTGTGGTGCCGCTCGAGCAGGCTGGTCAGCCGGCTCGTTTACCGGCACCCGTTGGGCAGGACACGCGCCCAGCCGCCAGGGCACGAGGCGTCGCGTCAGTGGAGCAGGAGACCTGGTTTACTCGAGACGCCGACGCCGAGGACAAGTTCATGCACTACCTTGGATTGGCCGCCAGACCACATGGTTCGCTGGACATCTGCAACAGGTCCATAGCGAACGATCACATTGGGGAGACCATTCTGAAGGCGCTTGCAGAAGGCTGTGTCGTTCGCATGATCGTCGACGAACAAAGCGCGCTCCAACAGAAAAACATGGCTTGGGTACGCAAATTCAAGGACGCGGGGATCCCGATCAAGACTGGACGCGAGGCCAGCTTCAGGGTCAACAACAACTGGATGATCGTCAACGGCGAGTTTATTTTACAAGGCATGAGCAACTACAGCACGGATGCGTTCGATAGAGCCCGCCATGCAGCGATGTTTAAGACGATCACGGCTCAGGTGCACCTTGATTCGACCAAGCGCGAGTTCGAGCTGCTCTGGGAAGAAGGACGGGTGCTTCAATGGGTCTCGAGGCGTACTGCTTGCGTCATGCAGTTGGGGGAGGACGAGAACGAATCAAAGTACCCCCCGGGAGAGGACGAGTAGGTTGGTTGTATTTTCTCGCCTTCGCTTGCTCAAATCAAAAACGACAAAGCGCTCTTTGTTCCCCCGCCGACCAATTTGGCAGGTATCCCGTCACCACGTGCACCACCATCGCCCCAGTCGCCGTAGCAGTATAACGCACCGCTTTTCCCGCACCCCGTACGCTGCCCGGAATCCACAGGAGCTCTCCTGGCTCTACTTGCGACGATGTACGGCGTCCAAGTGTACTCCAGTCCAGTAACGGGCTCTTTTGAGAGCGCAGACTTTGTTGCAAGACACTTTGAGACCTTATGGAGCCAGGTGGAATGCGGTCGCGCCTACACGGTACCGGTAGTTGCCTCGACGCTGTACACTCCAGTGGCGGGTACTGCGCTACTGAACGTCGTGTGGCTCGCGATCGCGGGGCTTCACGTGTGCCGAGCGGTGGGCAACGCTCGGTTCCTGTCGCTGTTTTTCGGCAGTGGAACGCTCGCCAATGTGGTCTCCGTGACGTCCGAGGGTGAGCCGAGGGACGACCCAGTGTTCCCCAAGTTACAACAGCCTGCATCAACGACTCTCTCTCTCTCCTTTACAGAAGCATTGATCATTTTGGAACTTACCTAGATCCATCCGCACGATGTCAACCGCTCCGAGAACCGTGAATGCCTACGCTGCCTTTGAGCCGCCCGGCAAATTGTACCATTCGAGTACGAGTCTCGCCCTCTTAGTGCCGACGTAGTCGAGGTCAAGATTTCTCACTGCGGTATCTGCGGATCGGACATCCATCACCTTGACAGTGGCTGGAAGCCCACGATGTATCCGTGCGAGTTCGGCCATGAAATCATTGGCGAAGTGGCTTTTGCTGGGGCCAACGTAAAGCGTCTTGCTATGGGCGACCGTGTTGGTGTTGGCGCGTAAGTGTGGACGTGCCTCAACACGGACCCTAAGAGGCCTTGTGAGGAGTGTACTGACGGTGAAAATGCCTTCTGCAACCGCTCAGTGATCACGTACGACGCCAAGTACGAGGACGGTTTGATGGCATACGGCGGGTATGCCGACTACGTACGAGTCAACAGCAAGTTTGTTTTCAAGATCCCGGACAACATGCCATCCGCTTCAGCGGCGCCGTTGCTGTGCGCTGGTGTGACCGTCTACACGCCGTTGAAGCACAGTGTCAAGCCTGGTGACCGTGGTGGAGTCATCGGTATCGGTGGACTGGGCCATCTTGCCATCCAGTTTACCCGCGCTCTGGGCGCTACTCCGGTGGCTTTCTCGCGCTCGGCGAACAAAGAGAAAGAGATTCGAGCTCTCGGTGCCGAGGAGTTCTACAACGTGAGTGACCCGGAAGACGAGAAGACGGCTGGGAATTCGGTCAACGTGCTCTTGCTCACTGCTGACGCCAACAGCTTGCCGTTCAGCACGTACCTGTCGCTTGTGAAGAAGTGCGGCACGTTCATCATGGAGAGCATGCCCAACGACGAGGTGAAGTTTAAACCCATGTTCGTGGTGGCCAAGGGAATCAAGTGGGTGAGCAGTCTCATCGGAAGTATCCAAGACGTCAAGGATATTCTTGAGCTCGCATCGAAGAAGAACGTGCGCGCCATTGTTCAGCAGATGCCCATGAGCAAAGTCAACGAAGGCATTGCTATGATGCGTGAGGGCCGTGGTGCGCTACCACATCGTGCTGCGCGACATCAAGCCCGTGTACAAGAAGAAGTCCGGCAAGGAACTGCGCGAGCACATCGCCGCTGAGATGAGCGGCGACTACGGCGAGCTGCTGTCCGTGTTCGACGCGCGCGACTAGGCCGTTGCTGTTGCTGCGGTGCGGTGGTAGTGGTGCGTCGCTGTACTCGCCGACGCGCGCTTACGAGGGTGGAGTGCATCGTAAGCATATGTGAAATGTACCAACGTGTACGTATTTGAACAAAAGCAACGTCCTTGTTGTTCATCTTGGGGCATCTTGCAGCCTTATTAAATAACTGGCTGCCAGGACTGATTCTTGTGCAACGCGAGTAACTAGTTCTGCAAGCGCTGCCCCGTTATTCAGGACGACGAGATCCTGTGCTGTACCAGCAAATTGATTTCTTGAGTTTTTAAGCACTTTGAGCATCACAACGACACCCACGCAATACATCGCGGTGTGCACTTCGCGTATCGTCACAGCTGTTGGAAGTTGAAGGCCTTCGGGTACAAGTCTCGATACCACTGGCTCATCGAGAAGTTGTCGTTCACACTGAAGCCAAAGTTGCTGTAATCTGCTGGTGGGGATTCTGGCAGAAGGCTGCGTTCGCGTTCATATCCCCACGAACGACCAAACTGACGACTTGGCGGCCACGGAGATGGTTTGGGGTCCGAAGGCCCCGCCACCGTGCGCTGCGTGGGATACCGAGAGTTAGCTTTTTCAAATGCGCGGCAACTACTTTCGCTCGAAAGTGAGGAGGAAGCCCCACTAAATGCTTTTGCTGAACACGGAGAATAACAAGAGAAACCTTAAAAATGATCGAATAGTTTATAGGCGAATGAACCGGGTCTACCTGTAGATGGTGTCCACCCGTAGCTGGGATTTTGAATGCGCGAGATGGCTGCTTGCACTTCCGGCGAGTTAAGTAATTCAGCTTTAATTGCATCAAATTCCGCGCCTGCAACAACGACCAAACAAGAACGGGCACCATTGGTTGGTCAAGCAAGCGATACAACCGAAGCACTACAGTAGATGGAGTGCGTACGAGTGGTAGCAGAGCTGAGACCCGGGTACTTCGAGATTTTGTCATCCAAGGCCTGTGAGGATCTTCTTTCAGGTGTTGGCACCCGTGAGGCATCGGGTGTGTTGTTGTTATCCTCACGCTGCGAGTTTTCTTGGTTGTTTCTTTGAGTTAGGGTGGAATGGGCAGGCTTCGGGGAGCTTGCTGTAGTGTCTGAAAAAGAGCAACCATAAAAGTTAGAAATGAAGACTGCAGAATCCAAAACGGTCGGAATCAGTCCAACGACTTACGCAATGTAGCGCACTTGGTGAGCATTTTTTCGGCCTTGGCAGCCTTCTCCGCGAGTTCAGCTAGCTTATCTTCTAGCGCGTCTTCCATGGTGTCGAAAAAATTTCCGGTTTTCACAGTGACTTTGGTCATTTGAGCAAGATTTTTCATTGGGCTTACAGGGCCGTCATCGGATTTCGCACCGCTGGAGGCACTTCTCGCATCGATGCACGGCTGCTGCACTTGCTGACTATCAGGCAACTTGTTGTTTGCCGTTCCTGTTAAAAAAAAAAGGTAGCATTAAACATGTTAGTATAGTCGCGAACCTTTCCACGTGGAAATCAAGCACTACAATACCTGTCGTTGCAAGCGGTAGAATTTTAGTGGTATGGCGTACGTCGCTGGTGTACGAGGTGTGAGTGGTGTGTTGCTCATTGCAGGACTTCATACGAAGAAGAATCCGAGCGTAGGGCGGAGTATACGGCGGCAAGTCAGCAGTCGCTCTTCTTGGTGTTGTTTTGATAACCTTGGGGGTCTTCCCGTATTTCCGCGGCACAATGCAAGCCTCTTTGGTAAGATCGGCATTATTCGGTGCAATTCCTGTCGTATCTTCTTCGAGATGTTCGTCGGTAACAGCTTGCTGTACAACCTCGTCACCGATTTTGGTTTGTTCACGAGGTGATTTAGACGCACTCGCTCGACTGGTATCAGTCCCTTCGGAGGTGTCATTGTCGTCAGTAAGTCTTGGCCTCTTCCGGCGATTTTTAGGGCTCCGTGCTGTGCTCTTTCGCTTCTCAGGCTCGGCAACACTGTTCTCGGCATGTTTTGCCTGGTCGGAGGCGCTAGTTTTGTCAGCATCGGAGATAGCAGTGTCCTGCGCTGGAGTCTGCGTCCGGTCACATGGTACTGTTTTACTCGTACTTTTCTCCTCTGCTGGTGTTGGTATACCGGTGTCCTGCGCTGGAGTTTGCGTTTCGTCACCAGTTGCTGTTTTACGCGTATCTTTCTCCTCTGTCCGTGTTGGTATTTGTCTGCTATCTCCTTCATTAGCCTTTCCCTCACCAGCAATCACCGATGCGTACGCATGTGTCGCTGCATGGTTGACCCTGTTCTCAGCGAACCCACGCAGCCAGATCTGCTCCCCCATCTCTTTCCTCACTTGTTCAGTAGGTGGCGTGAAGTTGTGTTCATACTTGACAGGCAGCGTGCCTTCCACGAACTCTGGGAAATCCTCTCGTGCGTCGCACCTGGCCAGCAAAGTGGTCGAAAACTGCAAATTCCTCCCTTTCATTTTTCTTTTCCTTCGTTTCCTCTCTTTTTTGTCCGACTGGAACGGTACAACCTTACTCTTCGTCACCCAACACCTATAAAAATATAATACACGACATAAAGTCAGTAAAAATACATGATACACAAAGGGAACCTCCGGGGTACCCCAAACACAAATAAAAAAATGCAACACAACCGGCAGCGTTCCGTGAACTCGGTACTGTCCAGGAAGTCCACGAGCAGCCTCTCCTCGAGCCTCAGGTTCTGGGAGCCTCTGTCGGAGCCTGGGGCCCGCACTGTGAGCAGGGCCGGCCACCAGGGCCACGTGTCCAGTTTGGCCCAGCATTTCACGGCCCACGTGTGCGTGTGGAAGGGGGCGATACGCGCGCTGTCTCGAGGCAGCTCCTCGTTGTACACGTCCCCCCAGCAGTCGTACATGACCTCCACCGAGTCAGCAGTGGGCAGACGGAGCACCTGTGCCACGTTCCAGATGCCGTCGCCGTCCACGACGTCTGCACAAAGAATATATATGAGTATTGCTATGCGTTAGTAGGCAACGAATAAGGACAAATGGGCGGGACTGGAGGTGCGGTATGCTCCGGTGCAAGGTGCCTCGGCGTTGTGTACCTAGCCAGTCGCCCTCGTGCAGCTCTGGCGCGCATTCCGCACTCATTGCGCGCTTCACCCTGTTGCAAGTTGCCTCTGATTGACGTTGGAACGGCGCAGAGGGTACCGTAGTGCGTCCCACTAAGTACGTGTATTTGGATGAAGCCATGTTCCCAATATGGCTACATCCGGCGCGTCGGTTCGCTCGTTGCAGAGATCTTTTTCGGCACAGACAATGGAGACCATGCACGACGACGTTGTGGAGGAGAGTGAGGCTGGGTCGCGAGCTGGACGCCAGGGCAGTGCAGGCCTGTTCCTGTTCAAGAAGGACAGCGAAGCGGTCGAGGAGACACCAGAGGACGTTGCGGCACTGGAGATCGAGCGTGCTGCGAACAAGAAGCTGGCGGACGATCTGGCGGACGAGGAGCAGCGACGCCGCATGGAAGAGGAGAAGGACCGAGAGGACGAGGTTGCGATCGTTCGCCAGATCAACGTCGAGTACTCCATCACGGCCGAGGAGGAGGAGAGGGAGCGCCGTGTCCACGAGTACGAGGTCGCCAAGGTGCAGGACCAACTCACGCGCAGACGCAGCCAGCTTGCAGCGATCGAAGCTGCAGAGGAAGAGCGCAAGCGACGCATCTCCGAGGCGGAGGATATACAGGTGCAGGATCTGAAAGAGCGGGCGTTCTCGCAGGAGCTAGCTGTTCAAGCCATGGAGAAGGAACGTGTTCGTCGGTTGAGTCTTCCGGAGCACCGTGACCGAGCTCCGTCTACAAGTGGTGCGGTGACTGCTGAAGGTCCGGGAGGACTGGAAAGGTTTTACTCCTGTAAGACCGTTGATGCCGATGAAGAAGATGGTGATGCTGACGTGGTAGACGGCTTGAGTGAGATTCCTGTCGTGCACGCGTCGGCGTCCAAGGTGCTAATGGACGAAAACTCGGAGTGGCAATGCTTCATTGCGTCCGAGAACGCACAGGAAGAGAAGAACCAGCTTCACGGTACGAGATCACTGCCTTCTTGTCCAACAGTTTCTGTCAACTGACCAAAAACGTTTGTATCTAGCGCTACGTATGAGCTTGGAAGAAGAACTCAAGGTTGAACGACACGCGAAATTTGCAGAGCTGGTAGGCGACGTTCGTCTGCTCCGCTTCTTGCGCGGACACAAGATGAACGTTTCGGTGGCTGCCACCAAGTATCGTGAGATGTTGGCACTGCGTCAGAAACTCAACCTTGATGACATTCGCGACGACATTGTCAGCAACAGCATGTCGCCCGACGAATTCCCACACTTTCAAAAGATCATCCCACATCTACCGTTCCTCGACACGTACGATCTGTTCTCCAGTGAGGGCCATGTTTTCTACTTCGAAATGACGGGCTACGCTGATGTCCACAACCTTCTCATCGATCTCACCGAGGAAGAATGGCAGACCTTCTTCCTCTACTCGATGGAGTACCGTGCACTCAAGCTCGACCAGCTAAGTCGACAAACTGAGAAGCTGGTGCAGACCATCCTAGTTCGCGACCTCTCCGGCTTCTCTATCACGCGTTTCAACTCAAAGTTGCTCAAACGCATCCGATCACCTGTGTCGATCGCTACCAAGTGCTACCCAGAGTCGATGCACAAGGTGCTTGTTTTGCACGCACCTTGGGTTTTCGATAAGATCTGGATTGCTGTCAAGGCCATGCTTCAGGAAACCCAGCTGCGCAAAGTGCACATGGAAGGCAATTCGCTCGAGCGGTTGCTGGAACTTGCAGGTAGCCGCGACAAGCTGCCCAAGTTGCTGGGCGGACGAAGCACCACGCACGCCATTCCTCAGACGGGGTTTCTAGGCCGCAACACGTTCCTGCTGCTCTGTGAAGACGGTGCAACTCAGGCGGATATTAAGGCTGGGGGGACGATGCAACTGCCATTCCGCATGAGCGCGAACGACACGCTTTGCTGGGAGTACGTGGTGAAAGACAGAGATATCGTGTTCGCAGTGAAGTTCCGTACACAGGGCATCGGTGGTGCCGAGGAAGTTGACAAGATTGCTCCAGAGCGTGTCTCCAATGGTGCTTCCGTTGCAAGTTCCTTCACGGCCTCAGAAGACGGCACAGTGGTGCTGTCCTGGGACAACGCGTTCTCGTGGGCGCGCGGAAAGACCATTGCGTACAAGGCCAAGGTGGTGAAGTCCACGCACGATTTCTCCTCACTCGACATCAGCGGCAACGACTGCGTGTGATGCAGTAAGGGACCATTGCATTACGGGATCTACATTTTTATTCTGAGCAGCAGGTCCTCACGACCTAGTGATGAGCCCAGCCGTATGCAGGCTAACATCTCGAATAGTCTGCATCCTTCAGCTTGGTTGTGAAGGGGTTGTTCTAGGTTGCTTGCTCTCCCAAATGCCATCCATGTAGTGTACGGATCAAAGCCTCTCTTGACAGCACAGGCATAGCGACGAAACACGACCATACAGCAGAATCTGCTAGCGTACGCCAAGGGACAGCAGCCACCACGGTCAATCTGGTATGGCTGCACAGAGTTGCTGAACCCGGAAGCGTTCCTGAACCAACTCGGATCTATCGGCGCATAAGCTTTAAACTAGACTGTCCTTCCTGCATGGACAATAAGCTCGGATGCAGCCTGAAGAGTGTGGAGCGCCATTGGAGGCATTCCATGTGACAACTTGTTTCTCAATTTTCTAGTTCGGTATGGTTGAGCGCCTTGGTGGCGCTCTTAAATAAGCTCGACGACAATGACGGCAGGCACAGACAGAGGATAACGGCAGCCAGGACGGGTCTAAAACTGGATCGGCTCCTGCTGGCGTTGCATCTGCTCGCGCTTGAAGTGCTCGGCCTGCTCCTGCATCTGCCGCTGGTGCGCGCCGAGCTGCATGTCCATCTCCTGCTGCTCGGACAGTTGCAGCAGCTGCTGCTGCTCTTGTTCTCGCTGGTGGGCAAGCTGACCCACGAGCTGCGCGATCTGCTGGATCTCGGCGGCCGCGCCGTCCACCTGCACCTGCATGGCGTTGACCATGAGCTGCAGCTCGTGCACCTGCTTGCGCGAGGCCTTCTTGGAGTGGTGGTGGGGATGGGGGTGGGGCTGCTTGTGCGAGATCTTGGGCGACGTCCTGCCGCGCGACCGCCTGCTACTGCTGCTGCTGCTGCTGCTGGCGCTGGCGCTGGCGCTGCTACTGCTGCTACTGGTACTACTCCCCGTGGGTGTGCAGACGGTTGGCCGCGGCGGCGACTCGGCGAAGAGCATGGCGGCCTCGAGGTCGGCGGCGTTGAGTGCCAGCACGGGCGCGCTGAGCTCGAGCACGTCCAGCGCGTCGAAGCTGTCGTCGAGGCGGCGGGTCTCGAGGTCAGCCAAGTCCACGACGCGCGGCGGGCGGTCCAGGCCGGCGGGCAGCGCGAAGGCCGGCAGCTCGGACTCGAAGATGGTGGCGTTGCAGCCCTGGTTCATGGCGACGATCGGCTTGCGTTGAAGCTGGCAGATTGCAGATTGGGTTGTGCCGTGCGGCCGCCCTGCGTTCCGTTGCGATTTTCGTCAGACAGACAAAGTTGTTCCAGGAATGGGATGCCACTGTCCGAAAGGGCGTCACAGAAGAAATGCAAACGGCGAGCGCGGCAGTTTGGGATCTGCTGGGACGGCTTCGCAGCGGCGAGAGCAGTAAACGTGTGCGTGTCTGCTGCGCGGCGGGCGGTGGGCGGCTTCAGCGGGGGCTGGTTGGCTCTCGCCTGCTCCTCATTTGGCGCACTCCGGCAGTTGAATTGACATAAAATCATGGGAGAGTTGAATCTTCTCTATGCACCCAATAATCAAGCCAGTGCGAAACACGTCTGATTTATGCATAGTCCGCTTAACGGAAGTGTACGTTACGGAAGGGGGCTGTCACGTCTATTTCGCGCTGGACACGGCCAATATTTTTGCAGACGGCGACGGCGCTGCTCGCTCGTGACGAAGACGGCTTTCTGCGCTGCTAGAGCTCCCCGACTGAAGACCCCGTGTATGTTTCAATGCTGGCGAGGCGTTCGTCCAACGTAAGCAGACATCCAAGAGAGTTGCCGCCGCAACGACGCTCTGTCGGGGAGGGGAGCTTCAGGTCCTAAGCTCAACGGTGTCACTTGCTCACTTTCTTGATCGGATTCCCACGAGTATGCCGGAAAGATCCCCACGAGCAAACCCCCTGGATTGGGATCTGAATAGTGCTCGTCCAACCCTGCACGGGTCAATCGGGTCCGGTTACATGTACTACGGAGAACAAGCTTTAGATGATAACGGGCAGTGACGTGGGCACTCGCTCTACAAACTACAACGTGAACTGGTATTATGGAGAGCAGCTATATTTTTCGAGCAGGCGGTCGCAGCCTTCGTTGCGAGAAGCAATGAGCGAGCGTAATGAACGGTCAGCTGCACAAGACCCGTGAATACGATATGGTTCTTGAACAGGGTCTTGTACAGACGAACGACGCTGGAGAGTTGTTCAGCTTCGAGCAGCAGCGATTGAACGTGCGGTCAAAAGCCCTTCGCGTCCTGCGTTCCCCCCGCTGCCGCTGCTGGGTCTGAATGACGTTACAGGTAAGCCAACTGTAGGGGCACATCCCTTGGTTTTCTGATTTAGTTGGACGAGCCCCTTGAAGCACATGCACGGGGAGCTCTGCCACTACAGAACGGCGTCGCCAGCGAGCCAATGCCGTACTTCATGAACTAGCAGCCTGGCCGGCCGGAGTCGAGCGCTGCCGTTGGAGGGCACTGTTGCTGCAGTCGTGGCAGACAGTGTGCAAAAGTATAAGCTCGAGAAGAAATGACTCGGCACACAAAAGACCATATGTTTTCGGGCCGACGCAACAGCCCCCTTCTGTTTCGCGCTGGCTCGATTTGGCACGCACCGACCGCTGGCGCCGATCGGGAGAGCATACTGCGCGCAAGTGGCCAGCATACTCCAGCGCGACCGACCCCATACGAGCTCCCATCGCCGGGGAAATGAGGAGCAGGCGAGAGCCAACCAGCCCCCGCTGAAGCCGCCCACCGCCCGCCGCGCAGCAGACACGCACACGTTTACTGCTCTCGCCGCTGCGAAGCCGTCCCAGCAGATCCCAAACTGCCGCGCTCGCCGTTTGCATTTCTTCTGTGACGCCCTTTCGGACAGTGGCATCCCATTCCTGGAACAACTTTGTCTGTCTGACGAAAATCGCAACGGAACGCAGGGCGGCCGCACGGCACAACCCAATCTGCAATCTGCCAGCTTCAACGCAAGCCGATCGTCGCCATGAACCAGGGCTGCAACGCCACCATCTTCGAGTCCGAGCTGCCGGCCTTCGCGCTGCCCGCCGGCCTGGACCGCCCGCCGCGCGTCGTGGACTTGGCTGACCTCGAGACCCGCCGCCTCGACGACAGCTTCGACGCGCTGGACGTGCTCGAGCTCAGCGCGCCCGTGCTGGCACTCAACGCCGCCGACCTCGAGGCCGCCATGCTCTTCGCCGAGTCGCCGCCGCGGCCAACCGTCTGCACACCCACGGGGAGTAGTAGCAGTAGCAGCAGCAGCAGCGCCAGCGCCAGCAGCAGCAGCAGTAGCAGGCGGTCGCGCGGCAGGACGTCGCCCAAGATCTCGCACAAGCAGCCCCACCCCCATCCCCACCACCACTCCAAGAAGGCCTCGCGCAAGCAGGTGCACGAGCTGCAGCTCATGGTCAACGCCATGCAGGTGCAGGTGGACGGCGCGGCCGCCGAGATCCAGCAGATCGCGCAGCTCGTGGGTCAGCTTGCCCACCAGCGAGAACAAGAGCAGCAGCAGCTGCTGCAACTGTCCGAGCAGCAGGAGATGGACATGCAGCTCGGCGCGCACCAGCGGCAGATGCAGGAGCAGGCCGAGCACTTCAAGCGCGAGCAGATGCAACGCCAGCAGGAGCCGATCCAGTTTTAGACCCGTCCTGGCTGCCGTTATCCTCTGTCTGTGCCTGCCGTCATTGTCGTCGAGCTTATTTAAGAGCGCCACCAAGGCGCTCAACCATACCGAACTAGAAAATTGAGAAACAAGTTGTCACATGGAATGCCTCCAATGGCGCTCCACACTCTTCAGGCTGCATCCGAGCTTATTGTCCATGCAGGAAGGACAGTCTAGTTTAAAGCTTATGCGCCGATAGATCCGAGTTGGTTCAGGAACGCTTCCGGGTTCAGCAACTCTGTGCAGCCATACCAGATTGACCGTGGTGGCTGCTGTCCCTTGGCGTACGCTAGCAGATTCTGATACTCGTTGTAGTTGCCACCGCCGATCATAAATACCATTACCTCACGGAAAGGCGATCGCTGTCGGGGCACGTCGCCATTGGCTTTGATCTAAGAATTAAATAAACGCACGGTGTTAGCACAGCATCAGATACCAAACCTCGCGACCACATCGTACCTTCGGGTCCAAGTACAGAAAGCTCTCGTCCTCTGTGTTGGGCTTCATCTCACAAATGGCGTCCGTGACGCGCGTAACGTGCAGCTTTTTGTTCTCGGGCAAGAAGTTCTTGAAGCTTGCAGCAGCTTGAGCAAGGAAGCCTTGGGCGAGGCCCTTGAATTTGCTCATATTGACACCACCATCAGGCCCTGCACCACTTTCGGACTGCAGAGCAGCTCCAACACTAGCGCGTCGCTGGAAAGCCGAGTGTTTTCGGAGAAACTTCCATGCCTGGAGGTACGCTTCCGGTTGCTCGGACGCAGCAGCGCACTGCTGATAGGCATTTTCAAATTCTGCCATCTCCGGTCCGCTTGCGCCACTCGACAGGAAGTAAATCATCAGCAGACGCGTTTTATCCGCCAGTGTGCCCATTTCCGTGCTTGACAGTAGCTGCAGTACCTCAGTCTTGTCAACGTGCGAGCCGTCGATGAGCTTCTGCTCCAGCATAGAATACGACGGAATGTGGCGCTTCGTGACGCCCTCAAATGCCGCGTGAAAAATATTCGTGTGAACTTCCAGCATTTTTTTCTTCTCCACAAGAGCCGGCAAGGTGTCTACAGCAGCCACGAGGTCCTTCGTGCCATTCATTAGTGCGTCATTGCCGCCCGTCTGTGCTCGAATCTGCTCTTCTTTTCGTGTGACTTGCTTCATCTCCTCTTCATTTGCGTCGATAGCGTCCGGGAACAGGCTTCCAGCGTGCGTTTCAAAGAATTTGTCATTTGTCACGTCCAAGTCATACGTGCGCTCCATCGATCGACCGTCATCTCCACCGTCCTCTCCACCAGAGGTCTTCACCGTCACCTTGACACGGTTCATCTGGATGGAGAGAACATCATCGACAAGTGCCTGGTATGTTGACGGGTGATATAAACTCGAGGCGATGTCCTCATTGCGATCCATGATGATCAGCACTGGACGCTGAGAGTAGGTAGCACATCATCAAAATTAGAGGCAAGGTCGCACATTGTTATACCTTCTCCAACTGAGTACCTGGAAATTGGAGGAATTCTCGGTGAAGACGCCATTTCTCGCGTTCTACGAGCAAACAATAACACCAAAGCAACAATAAGAAGGGCCCCCGCAAAGCACACAATAACTTGGTCCCTATCGTTCCATACCAGGTGCTCTCGAATCGTAGAGCTAAGCTGCTCAGCGACCATCCTTGACGGTCCGTCATTATTCGGGCAGCGAATCACGGGCACACTTCCGGCAGTAGCAAGCACGGAGAAGAGTCCCTTGACGATCGCGCCCATGGACTGCTCGATTTGCACATCAGCAACATTCGGGTCGTTATACGCCCGGTAGCTCTCCGGCAGATTCAGCGAGAACAGACTAGGCTCCAACGACACGAAGTTCGTGTACTGGTCGTACACCTTGGCGATCTGAACAAAAAAACACCAAACAAAGTCACCACCACCACTTCCTCTCTTCGCCCTCACGCCACTCGTACCATACTCGTACATCCTGCTTCCACCGAAGCACGGGCCAAATATTCGAGCGACTCGCGACTCAACGGGTAGGCGAAGTTGAGGTGCACTGAGCTGTACAGCTCCTTGGCGCAGTCTGAGACGATCCGCTCCAAGTTGTCGCGCGTGGGCTCCACGAAGTAAATGGCCGGCACATCTGGGATTGCGTCGCGTTCCGTGTGCAGCAGCATGTGCAGCGTCACGCCCTTCTTGCGGAGCTCGTGCAGCTTGAGAATGGGCGAGATGATGTCGCGGCAGAACTTATCGTAGACCAGGACCTTCCACTGATCGCCCCAGCGATCGCTACCCACGCAAATCCATCAGTGAGCAGATATGCTAACTTGATATTTGAATGAGAAGAGCGGTATCAGACGTACGCCGAGTCCTGAGCAGCGTCCGCGAAGCTACCGGCGCTCTCCGAGTTAAAGTCCAGCATGCGCAGCAGGTTTTCTGTGGGAAAGAGGACGTGAGGAGGGTAAAGGGGAGGAGGAAGGCGTGGCTTGAAGGGGAGGGTACGCACCTCGTTGCTTCTCTTGAAGCGACTGCGTCGCCACCGAGGTCATCATCTTGGGCGCTGGACACGTATGTTAGTGAAGATTGCACTCTGTGTAGATATGGTGTGTAAAATAGATTCTGGTAAGTACGATGTTGCTTGTCATTGTTGTGCGAATGGCAAGTGGACTTGAGAAATACAGATAACATTAACGTGTAAAATGGCGCATTGTTCCCTAGGCGGCGCGATTATATTCTGGCGCCCTTGGAGCCTCGAGGTCGAGGTCAAAACCCAATCCCACCGCAGCGGGCATCGTCATCGCTGTGGCGATGGATGTCGTCAGCCGTGAAGGTTTACGTGCGGAGCGACATGGCGGCACTCAGACGCACGGTTTCCTCGACTGCGGAGACCTTCTTGAGCGTCGTGTCCAGCATGTCCGCCACCTTCGAGTACATGGCGTTGTCCTGCTCCGCGGCAGGGTTGCTGCCCGTGCTGCACTTGCTCGCAGTGGTCGTGTCGGCAATGCTCTTGAACCGAAGCTTGCATGTGCCCTTGGAGTGTTTCAAGAAACGCATGATGGATGCAAACGCCGTGTTCACGACCGACGTGCCGTTGATGTTCATCAGCACGTCGCCGACGGCGAGTGCCTCGACGCCCAGGACGTCACTGCGAGAGGAAAACCCCTTTATTCGGGCCCCCATCTCCTTGACCGCCGGCTCCAGCACGATGCCGAACCGGTCGCTCGGGTTCCAGAGCACAGACGTGAGTCCTTCGCCACTGGAGGAGAACGCACTCGAGAACGAGCTGCGGTACGTCGCGCTCGAAGACGACATGCTGTTCACGCGGATGTCTGCACTCAGCTGGTGTAGTTGTGAAAGTAGATCCTTGAGTTGCAAGGAAATGGCGTCTGAGTCCACGGGGTCCAGAACGGAGGACGACACCGTGGAGAGTTTCCTGTCCCCGTATCCGGACGACGTCTGACGTGATGACCGGATAGAGCGCGCCTGCAGGAGAGGAATTGTGCTGTCTTCGTCCTCCACCTCGCTCTGACTGCTCACACTGGTGAGATCGTCCATAGACGTCGACCGCTCGTGCAGCTTGGAGACGGCGCGCGCGCCGGCCTTGCGGATGAGGTCGATGGTGAAGCTCGGCAAGTTGTTGGCGATGGCCAAGTCCACGGGGTAACGTCCGTTGCCATCCTTCGTGAGCGCCGCTTGTGGGCACGCGTCCAGCAGCGTACTGATGAGCAGCCCGGGGGCCTTCGCCTTGATGGCCACGTGCAGCGGCAGCATACCTGAGAGGTTCTCGAGCTGGCAAGCTTCAGGGAAGGCCTGCACAAGCGCCGAGATGACGCCCAGGCCCACCGTCGGCTCCGTGCAGGCCCAGTGCAGCGGCAACATGCCGAAGTCGTCCTGGGCCTGCGCGAGGCTGCGGTTCATGTCCACGAGCTGCAGCGCCTCGCCCCAATCGCCCTGCTCCGCGAGCTGCAGCACGCGCTTCCTGCTCTCCATCATCCAGCTGCGCGGGTCTCTCTCCAGCGTGCGACTCTGGCCTTATCCTCCGCCAACGAGGATCGAATTCTGAGCCGACATTTGCTGAAGAATCGTGTGGCAATCCCACTCCCGGCTTCAATAAGCCACAAAACTAGGTTCGCCGCAATCAATTTTCAGGACTTCCTGGTCGCTCCCAACTGTGGACGCATTTTCGCAAGGGAAGATGCATGAATCATCGAGGCCAGTGCGCCGCGCTTGGAAACGCTCGGGCACTGAGCGCTTACGAGCAAGCAGCACGGTCTACATGGAAGGTCTGCATGTACCTGATGCGGCATCGGGCGCTGACAAGCGTGGCTGCCCGATCTGCGACAGCTGCGGGCGTGACCGTGTTCGACGAGCATCGAAAGCGGCGACCACGATGCAGACTGGCCGGCAAGTACTATTGCTGCATGGATCCTCGCAGTGCTACCGGCAGGTGGTGGTGGCACAGCCATCGCTGCAGCAAATTGCTGCCTCGATGGCATCCAGCACGGGCAGGCATCAACTCAATGCTGAGCTCATGCTCGAGGTGAGCACAGCTTTTTACGCCCTGGAGGAGTAAATACGAGGTCAACCAACCAATCACCGACGAGACACTGGTGGCCAGTCGTTGGTACTTTTGAACACACCGCCGCTCCAGCTTTTCATTTTCAATTCCGAGTTGGTTCGTGTACGCTCCGAGCGTGCTTGTATTTTGCATGTTGTCCCCGCCCCCCCTTGAGCAAATGATATTTTTTTCAATCAGCTACTCCGAGAGAGGTTTAGTCGCCTCAACAAAAGATATGTTGGACAATGGTTTATGATGCTCACCACCTCATTGTAGTTAGTTTCCTTGCCTTCCACCTCGCCCGCGAACGTCAACCTCACGGGACCTAGAGAGGTTGAGAATCCCCCCCAGGAACACCACGCTGTAGACTTCACCGCTTGAGAAACCAGCCCGGGAAAGCTAGTTCCTGCTGACCATGTGCTAGTCCATCAGGTAGATGGTACGAGCACCACTCGTATCTCGGTCGCACACGTAGCCGCAGTGCGGGCACCTGAAGACCTTCTGCCTCGTTAGCCCGCGGTTGGTTCTCCCACAGAGCGAGCAGGTCTTGCTAGTGAGCGGTTCCCAAAGATGCTAACCACTACTTCATACTACATGTGTAGCACAGTTGTTTCCTTGCTCCTTGCCTTTTACAGAGCCCGTGGCAAATGCATCAAAAGTCAAATCTACCGGTACCAATGTTGGTATCGCCAGCACGGCAGCGAGACAAGCACCACCTGGAATGTGCCAAGCACCTGCGCTCAGCTGCTGGATGAGTGGACACACGGGTGCGTGCACGACCCGTGTGTCCAGTCCACGGGCAGTCGGTAAACATCGCTGCTAATAGACCAAAGCGCTGGCATCTGGAAGGTGAGCACACCAATCGACTACGCATTGTTTGAGCTTGGTGGAGAGAGATTTGCTGGCTGCAGACGTCTCGATCGCCGCCACGGCGATCCATGTTAGTCTCGGAGACTACAGTCTCAGACTGTCTCCAGTGGAGACTTGCATGGACACATCGTTTTTTTGCTACTTGCGTACTTTTGCGGCCAATCGCAGGCAAATTTTCAATTTTTGGCACTAATTTAGCAGCCCTAAACGCGGCGATTTTCGGTGGTCGAAAGGCAGTCTGTCCAATCGCAGCGCGAGGAACGTTCTGTCGCCGGACTTGGCTACTTTACAAGGGCCACGCAGTTGAAGACCCGCCACACAGGAACAGGAACGATCGACATCGAGTGCAGCGGCGCAAGAAAGGAAGGCAGGCAGCGGGCCAGGCAAGTACGATTCGTGTCCGACCACTGGCGCCATAGCATGAAACGCGGGCGATCTCCGAGCTTCCCCTCTCTCCCCTGCCTCAACAGCGGCCGCGCTGTGAACGTCTGCAGGCCCCACCAAGACTATGTAATGGTGCACAAGCGCCTGCGCGGCCGCAACGCCGCCTCCTCCTTCAGCAAGGCACGCAGCAGCAATGGATCCATCTCTATCAGCAGCAGCCACAGCGTCGTTTGCCAGCCCAAGTCGATCACGCCAACGTCCACGAGCGCGTCTCCTCCCGCGACGCTCATGCAGTTCGCTGACTTTTTTGTCGACCCGGCGGCCGTCTCGCCGTCTGAGGCCGTGAGCCTCGTCGAGGAGATGGCAGCAGACTTCTTCAGCGAGGTGTCCATCATGCACGACATGCTGTCGGACGTCAAGACGCCCACCGCCGAGGGCCGCGCCGTGGACGAGCTCATGCGCCGGATGCACAGCATGTTGAGCGGCGGCAACGGACTCTCTGCGGGCGGCAACGTGCAGACGCAGATCGCCAACGTGCGCGGGCTCTACAACGGCCTCATCCGTGTGTTCATCTTCCTGTACCAGCGATACTTCCGCGCCTTCGTGGTACTCGAGGTGCACGAGCTGCTGGCCGCGTCCTGGCAGCGCCTGCTGGCCTTCGTGGTGGAGTACCGCATCCTGGACGAAGTGTTCGTCCGCAAGGTGTTCGACCACGTCGCGCAGATAGTTGCGTCCTCCTAACGACATCGGATCCCAGACCGACAGCTGTAGTCCGCATCTGGTGTGTCTGCGAGACTTGGCCTTGCCCGGCCCCAACGTATAAAATAAAGTCCTGTTATCATTATCTGTGCTTGCTGGCTATTTGAGCACGTTACCGGAAGACAATCGAGTCCCATGCATGCAGATTGACTGCCGGACGAGTGCCATGAGCTGCTCATTCCGCAATTTGACACAAGAAACTCAAGCGATGGCTGGTGGGACGAAGACGCCGAGGAGGTGTGGCTACCCTTTGCCGAGGACTTCTTGGAGCGGAGCGGCGAGCCCGGGAGCGTTCTTGCCCTTCCACTGGTGGGCACGTCCTTCTTCGGACTGAGGAACCTCCGCAACCAGTCCGTCCTGAGAAGGACAAGGATGCGCGACATCGATTTTGACGACCCAATGCTCCACGACGACGCCATCAACAGCTACGTCAA
Organism: Phytophthora ramorum; assembly: GCF_020800215.1. Classification (NCBI taxonomy): domain Eukaryota; phylum Oomycota; class Peronosporomycetes; order Peronosporales; family Peronosporaceae; genus Phytophthora; species Phytophthora ramorum. The sequence goes on from NW_027150647.1 coordinate 5,362,935, forward strand.
GATTGAGCTCGACCCCACTCCTCAACAGCACGAGCTCCTGAAGTAGATGTTCGGCACGTACCGAGCGGTCTGGAATGAGGTCGTGAAGCAATCGAGAGAGGATTGTTTCTGGCTGAGCGATCAAGAGCTCTCACGTCGATACCGGCCAACCTGTACCAAACGGACCCTCACGGACTACCTACTAGCGTATCACTTGGAGGTAAACTCGAAAGTGCTGGATTCGGTCTTCCAAGACTTCAGAAGAGCGATCCATTCGGCGTAGGCCTCCTATCGTGCACTTCACCGGGTGCAAGTACCGGTCCACGCATCTAGAAGCCGCGAGGACGGCCATCGGGGCGATTTCGGCGTCGTACCATCCCACCACTCGGTATACTGGCAGCAGCACCTCGCAGTAGGTGAGGGATAACCACTGGGTAACCTTCTCATGCAAGTCCTTCACTCTACGCTTGATCTTTTGGTGCGTAGCGTAAATGGTCTTGTTCATCCGCTGCCGCTTGCGCTTATTTCTCTCGCGAGTCTTGCGGGACTGAAGGCGGTCGATGGAGGCGAGGCACCTTTCGGTCTGGTTTTCCGCGTCGTACACGGCCACAGCGAATCCGTCCGGGTCGTAGATGGAGATAAAGTCTCGTACGCCAGGATCGATGGCACAGACGCGAGAGCTACCCGAAAGCTCGAAATTTCCGTGTCCCGGGATGCACAGATAGAACTTGCCGGTGCGTGATACTGTAGACGTACGGCTGCATTCGGCTGCGTGAAAATCACTTTGGTGTCGATGCCCTCTTCGGTGTTATTGTGGAAGCCGAAGTATCGAGGGTAGAAGCGAGCTCGCTTCCCGACACCCGTCCAGAGAAAATCGGTTGCTCGGTTCTTGATGAATGTAGAGTTATCCTTCCTTGTCTTCCGACGGAGACACCAGGAAGACGGCTCGGATGATGTTGACGTGGTCGCCGTACAAGTTCAGGAAAATGCTGGAGAAGAAGATGGCCAGGACCGGAGGCCGACTGATTGTGTGCACGGAGCTGTTCACTAGCAAGACCTGCTCGCTCTGCGGGAGAACCAACCGCGGGCTAACGAGGCAGAAGGTCTTCTGGTGCCCGCACTGCGGCTACGTGTGCGACCGAGATACGAATGGTGCTCGTAACATTTACCTGATGAACGAGCACATGGTCAGCAGGAACTAGCTCTCCGGAGATGGTTTCTCAAGCGGTGAAGTCTACAGCGTGGTGTTCCTGGGGGGGATTCTCAATCTCTCTAGCTAGCGTTAGGGGCAATGGAGGAGGTCTAACGGAATCTGAGGCGATATCGTCAATGTGGGCTGCCATGGCCCTTTTTGTCTGCCACGTCTGTTGAGATATTAATAATAGTGGGCGATTTTCCATCCGCATACAAAAAAGAAATAGAGCGTGGCAGAGTGATGGTCAGTTGCCCTGACGAGAAACTGCATTCGGCATTCCGCATCCTCGAGGCGCCATGGCGACGATCTGCGGCGCCTTCCGCGGGCTGGCGAGCGCCTGCACGTCGACGGCCGAGTCTCCGCCGGCGTCGCTCAAGGCCGCATCCTCCCTGTCGTCATCGCGTGAGCTGGCGCTCTTCGCCAACGCGCTCTCGGGCCCAGCCACGCGCACCACGCGCAACAGCCTCACGGGCTACACGTCGCTGGACCAGTTCACACGCTCCGTGGAGAAGATCTCGACGCTGCGCGTGGCCCGCCTGCGCGCGGGCGAGAGCGTGGGCCGCATGTTCAGCTCCATGGACGCGCTACTGGGCGTGCAACTCGTGGCCTCGGCGCGCCGCGACTTCCGCGTGTGCGTCAACTTCGTGCTGCCCGGCAGCGACGCCGAGGCGCTGGGCATCCACCCGGCGGCGCTGGTCGTCGCACTTAACGGGAAGTCCATGCGCGGTGTGAGTCTGCAGCGCGTGCAGGCAGCGATTCGCCACGCGCTGAATCAGAAAAACGACGACAAGAGCGACGCTGCGATCATCGACGTGCCGGAGCTTGGAGACTTTATTGAGATTGACCTGGCTCAGAGAGAGCACGAGATGAACGTGGACCGTAACCCGTTCGCGCTCACGCAGTTCCCGTCGCCGCTGGGCCAGCATTTGCCTGGCGTGAAGCAGTTCCGAGATGACAGGGACGTGGACACGAAGGAAGCTTTGCCGATACAGGAACAGAGCTCCCCGAAGCTCGACAGAGAGAGGTCCAGGTCGTTTAAACACTTTTGGATGTCGGACAGGTCCAGCAAGGCGTGCTATGAGTGCGAGCAGTTGTTCACATTTTTCAGGCGACGACACCACTGCCGCTCGTGCGGACAGCTTTTCTGCGCGAACTGCTGTGCGAGGCTGCCGCAGTCGTTCGGAGGTAACAAGGTGGACGAGTCTATTGAAAGGCTGAGGAAGCAACTGGTGTGCCACACTTGCCACCGGCAACTACGAGAAGGACTGCAAATGGAATTAACGGGCGCCAAGTTTGAGTCGGAGGACCCGCAGAAACCAGCTAGCTCTCCTCCTGCGCAGACACTTCTCCTTATGCCGCAGCATATCGCCGAAGCCATGGGACGCTCGACGTCCGATGCGTCCAACTACAAGCCATTAGATAAATCGGAATTTTTCGACAAGGACGAAATCAGTGATGACATGCGAGTGAGCGAGCAGCCAGAGAAATCCCGGCCTCCGGTGCTGTTTAGCATGTTCCCCAAGGTCCAGATTGTTGCAAGCGCGCAGCATCTGGCGCACCAACCACACCTGCACGAGTTGAGCAAGGATGTGAAGCACAATGGCCAAGGAACTGGGCGACGACTGAGAACGTTTAGTGAGCCACAGATTTTGTTCGGGAGAAAAGATGCTCAGCATGTATCACGAAAACTCAAGCGTTCGAACAGCCAGGCAGATTTGGGAAACCCGAGCAACCATCGCTGGAGCGAGGTAGAGTTTAAGCGCCTTGTCGCTGAGTCAAATGCACAGGCTCGACTTGCTGGTGCATTCCCTCCGGCCTCTAACGCTATGATGACCCGTCCCAAGGCGCTATCAGGGACATTCGATACAGCACGCTTCGGCACCGCTGTCCAGTGGGATCCGTTTGGCCCCGACAAGTTAGCAACAAAAGATATCGGCACGCTTGCCATGGTCGGGCTCTCGAAGGATGTTCACGACGAATCGGACGATCCCGAACGTGTTGTCAGAAGGGAAGCAGCCATGGAACAGATGTCGAAAGACGCTCGTGATCGCATGGAAGAACGCATATTCCATTTGCTTGATACCTCACCGGCAATATCGCAGCTCTTCATGATCGAGCAGCACCGGTGGATGCAGATCATCAATCTGTTCGCCCATCGAGCAGCTGATACAGTCTCGTGCGAGCCTGATCAAGGCGATCTACTGGATATCATGCAGTATGTCCGTATCCAGTGCTTGGATGGCGGCCGCGTGCAAGACAGCTTCTTCATCGATGGTGTGCTTGTTCACAAAAGTCTGGCCCGCAAGGGCATGAGAAGTGACATTTTAAACCCGCGCATTATGTTGATCGCCTCGTCCTTGGACTATCAGCGAAAGAAAGAGACCATTTCGTCGTTGGAAAGTGTTGCAGGCCAAGAAGTGGAGTACATGCATATCGTGACGGAAAAGATCATGACGCTCAACCCAGATATCGTAATGTTTGAAGGGCACGTGCACCGAGTTGCTGAGGAACTGCTTTTCAAAGGAAACATCGCAGTTGTCAAGAATGTGCGATTGCTCGATTTACAGCGAGTTGCTCGCTGCACTGGAGCATCAGTGTTAACATCATATGATCACATCGACAAAATGTCTGATGTTGGGGTCATCGGCACTTGCAAGCGATTCTACGTATTGCTGAGTGACCAGGAGCCGAAGAGTGCGAAGAAAATTGCTTTTAAGGCCAATGCTGACGGATTCTACGTTGCGGAAGAAGGTACCGGTATTGTCAGACAGCGAAAAAAGCGGACCCAGCGTCAGAACATTGTGTTTGAAGGAGGCATCACGTCGAAAGGATGCACTTTGTGCTTGCGCGGAGGCTCCCCTGACGTTTTCAAGGAGATCACGAGCGTGCTGACGTTGATTATTCGTGCAGCATACAACATGCGCCTTCAACGGTCGGTATTGGCAGCTTACGGGTACATTGCCCCCAGCCAAAATCACGAGCGTTCTGTGGCGGAGGAATGGTTTGCAAAGTCGTCCACGTCCTTGTATATTTCGCTCAAGTCAAATTCGCTGTCAATGCGTGCTGCTCTAAAAGAAACGCAGGCGATGTGCAAGTGGTGCAAGGCTCACACACGGTTTAATAACATTAGCTCCCTGCGAGTGGTCCGTGGAGCAGACGATGACGACAGCACCGTCGCAAGCTCAATTGTTGTGCAGTCAGGTCATCCGAATTGGTGCACATGTGGAGCGAAATCGTCGAACTCACTCAGGGACCGCATTCTGTTTTCTACCTGCTGGAGCACACTGGAAGGTAGAACGGCATCCAAAGCAGATATTATGTGCGTCGACTTCTACAGCTCAAACGACATGTCGGTAGGTCAATTTTTGGACAGGTTCTGCTTTGCGAACAGCAAGACCGAGTTCAAGCGCGCGTTCACGACGTCAAAACTGTCATTTTCCCACGATACTGGCCGCGTAATTGTGCGAGTCCGGGATTTGAATGAGTACAAGGACACGAGTGATCAGCTACCTCCAGCGGAGTTTTTGCGTGAATTCAGTTATCGTGCTGTCCTGCAGAAAATTCGATCCGACGAGGTGCTGATGTGGTCACGCAATGTGAGCGGTGGAAATGTATCCGGTCTCTTGTCTTCGGAATACTCGGTGGTCCCGAACGATGTGTGGAATTACTCGTTTGGTAAATTCCTGGAGGACATGTTCTACGGAAAAGCCATGGACATCGATTGCGTCCGTTTCCCTCACCTTGCTGGTGTGAGTGGCTCTCGAGACGCATCTTTAGTGCATTATTTCTCCCGTCGAGGACGAATTGTAAGCGTGCACATCGAACCCGTCGAGCCTGTTCTTCACGTTGCATTGCAGCCGGCCTTGTGGCAGGATCACATTGACCACCAGGTTCAACTCGATGCCATCCACGATCTCTGCGACCTCGTTCGCGAAGTTTACCGTGTCACAACCTCGAAGGTGGCGGAATCCATGGCAGACCTCGTTACCCCACTCCACGCAAAGCAGAATTTGAAGATTTTGCGGAACGAAGTGCAGCAATGGTACTCCTGCTTTGGCGCTAAAATCGAGTCAAACCCACCGCAAGATGTATTTGCGTACAACGCACATTTTAGAGAAATTTACGAGTATGCAGTCGGTTGGAGTTTGCGCATCACACGTGCCGTGCAGGCTACGGTGAAGCCAACCATGGTGAATCTCATCAATAGCCCAAAGAGCGCTCTCCCGAAAGCGTGGTTCGATCAACTGGCGCAACAAGCCGAGTCCAGTGACCACCGCTACAGCGAGCCGTCTACCCCGAGTGTGTTAGCGTCGCCGCTCCCAGTGAATATCAACTTTAATGAGCCTGGAAACTTGGCTCACCTGGCGAGCTTTGCACGTAGCCTCGCAGCCAACAAGAAAAGCGCCTCTCCAACTATGGCCGAGATTGCGAATGAGGTGACCAACACGCTGCGATCGCAGGGAGGTTCTCTACATTCAGAGCCATGGGATAACGATGAAAGCCACGATCGTTTCGATGAGTCAAGCCATTCCTTCCCGGCAGATTTCATGGCTGAAACCGAGCCGTTTCCAGCAGCCACTCCTGTGTTTGGGCACGCCGCATCAACCATGGGCGTCCCTGGCCATATTTCGTCCACCATGGGAGCACTTACGTCGAAGAGAGCCCTTGAGAATTTCCGGTTAACGCAAGAAGCGAACAAGCCTGACGGTTTAGGCTATCTGGCGCTGCCCAAACGACTTCTCGAGTGGCACCCGAGCTTGTTATTGGGGGCAAACAACACCACGGTTCTAGTCAACGCGAAACAACCCACTTCTGTGGTGGCGTATTCGTTATTCTCGAAGGAGTACAGTCAGTGCATTAACGAAAATATGCGGAAGGAAGCCACTCGATTCGCTCTCGAGGGGAGATCTTCAGCAGGCAGCGGTGCTCAAATGCCGATGAACAACTGCGCGATGTCCGATGACACCAGCAGTATGCTGCGCATTCTCCGTTCATCTACAAGAAACAACGTGGATCACAGCTTCGTCGATGAAAACCAGTTCCAGTCAGCCATGCGTTTCAGTTGCAAATCATATTATGCCATGCAATTTCACGCTCTCAGGAAGCTGTACTATGGTGGGGATCGCAACTACGTGGAGTCGCTTTGCAACTGTCAGCAGTGGAATGCTGCCGGTGGTAAGTCCGGCGCTGGCTTCCTGAAAACGCGCGATGAACGCTTCATTGCCAAGGCTATTCCGGAGATTGAGCTTCAGATGTTCCTGAGTATGGCCAACGAGTACTTTTGCTACATGGCGAAGACTTTTGAAAACGACCTGTCTTCGATGTTGTCGAAAGTACTGGGCATCTATAAGGTGTCTATCTCGAATACGACTCAGAGTGGCGACAGCGATCAAAACGTCCGCATGTGCGTGATCGTGATGGAGAATTTGATGTACGGGCGCGAGGTGGACTTCTCTTTCGATCTGAAAGGCAAAATGGAAGGACGCTACAAAGAGGACTACAACGGTGATAGCCGTGCTGTGTTGTGGGACCGCAACTTTGTGGAGCTGGCGGGTGGCATCCCATTGCCCCTTCAAGAGTCCGCACTGTCGCTTCTTCTATCCGCGATTATGAATGACACGACCTTCCTGGCATCTGTGCAAGCTACAGACTACTCTATGTTGGTGGGCTACGACGTCAACAAGCAGGAGCTGGTGGCGTGCATTATCGACTACATCCACAAGTACGACTTCATGAAGATGATGGAACATGCAGGCAAGCGACTAATCCAGGAGGAAGGAGAAATCACCGTGCTCAACCCGAAGCACTACCGCAAGCGCTTTTGCCTCGCCATGAACAAGTATTTCGTCACAATTCCGTCTCGCTATACGAAAGTGACTACGGTTGTGCGGAACACAGCGTCTACCAATACCACAGTTGGTAGCACCGGCACAAATGGTCAAGAAGATGAGAAGGACTACGCGCAACCCCCATACAGCACCACCACAACTGCCAGCAGCGTTAGCACAATTACAAGCTCTGTTACTGGCACTCGCCGCCGAAGTAGGGGCTGAGCAATGAGCCAAGGAACAACCACGACAAGATGGCGATAGTAATATACTGTATAATAGCACCGATTGCTGCGAGAGTGAACACTTGATGCGTGCTGGAGTTCAATCCAGGAAGCGAGGAACGTGCCATACCAATAGACAAGGCCTTCGGTAAAAATGAGATGCGGTTTCGAACTGCTATTGCGTTGTGTCTCTTCACATCTAGATGGGGTAGCTGGGAGAGATGGAGACTATCGTGCTGCTGGAAGCAATTCTTCATGACTATAGCCCAAGTCCGATTGTGATGAATCCGTTCAAGCCCAAGGAGAGCAGGTGGCTGACTTCACTGTTTCCTGCAAAAGCTGCCCCACCACGTGCGATAGTTGGAAAAGTTCAGGTGAGATGCAGGAAGAAGGCTGTGAATTATCGCTACTGACTTGCTTTGTGGTTCTTTATTGCACGCCCAGCTCATTCGACGGAAAACCCCACCACCGACTGGAACGACCAACCCTCCACATGTAACATATTGGCTCCACTTTGAAGGTGTGAGCGTCCGCAATGACCGTGATCTACCGCTATACGTGCTTCTTTCCCGATCCAATAACTCAACATTAGACGATGATCGCATCATCCGCCAGCTGGAGGCTAGTGCTCAACCTGTGCTTCTGGACTGCGGGCCGGAGGGACAGTGGAAAGGCTCGCATCTGCCTTACGTATTCGAGCAGGAACTGTTGATGTTCGACCCCATGGTCTTTGCCAGCGTTGCAATTGGCAAACCTGCAGCTGCAAAACCTCCTACCGCACAGGTGCTTATCTTCGCGTATGGAGCATTCGAGACTTATGTGCCTCCAACCAAATCTCCAGAGCAAATTGCACACGAGATGGAAGCGCTTTCAAACCGCTTCTTGCAGACTGTCATGGAGGTGCAACAAGATCAACTTCAAGGTGACGATGAATTGTCGCTGGACGCGCTGCAACGCAATGCTCGACAGCTCTTTCGCATGTTTGATCAGGACAAGTCCGATTCAATTGACTTTGAAGGTAGGCTGTAGTGTTTCCCGGGTTGTAGTACCAACTTGTAACACACGACGATGCGGGAGCCACCCCGCACGGAACTAAGCCGAGTGTATTGAGCTAGTAGCTAGATGGAAGATTGAGAAGTGAGGTCCAGGTCTGATGGTAACCAGCCCTTCGCTCTGGTCTACTTCGGTCAGCTTGATCCAAGGGCGTCCCCATGGAGCTGACGAAGTAAGAGCCGGAATGTAGTGGACAGGGTCCTAGATGCAACATGCACTTCGACATACTAAGTTCCTCATGTAGACCGGGTCAGGCACTGAAAGCCAGACCGGTTTGAAATATCTAAAACATGGCGACCCATTGTCTGAGGCTGGCGGCCGTCAGACACATCTGGGTTAGCTGTGATGTCTGTGATCACATACTGGCGTAGCTCGTCCGCAGGCGTGGTGACACCAAGGTGAAATCCCTGGCATCCACTACAGCGCCCTCGAAGCTTGGTTTCACCACCACTGCATCACTTCCACGTCTCGCAGAGTCACCATCTCGATTTAATTATCGGATGGTGCTGGAGGTGAACTTGTGCCGCTACAGTTGGTGTGAAGGTCGCAACAGCGCTCGGTCACCGACGAATACCAGGTGCTCATTGGAGTAATCTGGCCATTGGGCAGTCAGACTTAATCACGCTGGACGCGGTTCTTGCGGCGTTTGCTGGACCGTTGAGATCGAAGCTGACGGCGGGCACACGGAGACGAAAGAGTAGGCGCTTGGTCCGTTGCTCTTTGAATCGTGGCGGCTTTAGTCATCGATCGAGTACGTCGACCTAGAGGCAGCTGAAAGTCGTGACCTTCGGCACTTTTGTGCTCCTGGCTGTCCTCATCCGGGGTTCGTCGCACTGAGAGCTGCTCGTGCGGAAGTAGGACTTCCGTGGCACGACCAACTGAGGCATCGCGCTGAGATACATCACTGGGGTGTTCTCCTGTAGCGCGATGTCGTCTCTTCCTGCTGCGCTGATGGCCCCGAGGCTCATGTTGCGCCGAAACAGGAGGCGTAGGTGTGGAATTTGCAGGCAGTTGCGGCTGTGGAGTGCTGTTCTCCATCCCGCTAATCTTCTGCCAATGTCCACGGAGCTGCTGGTCGTCAGCGAGTTCCACGTAGTTGTTCACCAACACTCGGATTTCCTTGGCTAGGGCTTGTAGGGGTTCGTACGAGTCTTCAATCGCCTGTAGGCCCTTCCACTCTACCAGGATCTCGTAGTCGTTGATGTCCGGATTCCACCGGTGCTCCTTGAGCTCGTTGACGGCGAGTATGATACCCTGCGACGCCACATGCTCCAAGAGTTCGTCCGTTACGTTCAGGCTGCTGTCTGCGTAGAACTTGAGCCTGGATGCGTGCACATCGAGTTCATCTTCAGTCACGAGATGCTGCACTCGGAAAGAATGGGAGTCGGCACGGATCACTCGATAGGGACCAATCCAGGTCACTTGGAGTTTGTTTCCGTTCTTCTCGTCGACTCGGGAACGTAAGACAAAGTCACCCACTGCAAAATTTACGAGGTTCTCGCCTCGTTCTCGTTTCTTGTTTAGCAGTCGCTGTTTGAGGCGCTGGTCCTCGACCTTACAGTGCATCTCATGCAGACTGTTTCGGAGGTCGGTCAGGTAGCTGTCGATCTGCTGACTGGGTGGAACTTGCTGTAGCTCATTGCTGTTAGGCAAGTAAAATTCGGAGAGAGGCGTGGGGCACTGCAGACCAGTAAACAGTTCCACAGGTGCTCGATTGCCTAAGGAGGGCACGGCCGTATGATTCAGGTTAGACTGGATGATCGGCACCAGATATACCCAATCCTTGTAGCTGATCTTGTAGGACAAAATCATTGCTCTCACCACTTGTAGGATATCGCGATTCACTCGTTCAATCGACCCGTTCACCCACGGGCTGTACGCAGGCGTGAACGTTTGCTGGGTGCGTAGGCGGCGACTCAGCTCGGCGACCACTTCATTCTTGAAATGGGTGCCGTTGTCGGAGACCCATACTGGTGGGATTCCGAACCGGGAATGCCAGGCCAGTAAAGCTTCGACCACCACTGTGCTGTCGGCTGTGTCGGCCACAACCAGCTCGCAGTAATGGCTCACGTGGTCTTTCAAAACGAGAAGGTACTTGCTGTTTCCGTAGCTGTCGCCCATGTATAAGTAGTCGTAATGCAAAACACCATTGCGCGTGCTGCACTCAATTACTTCACTCCACGGTCTGGGGATAATTTTCCCCCCTCGAGAATGCAGACACAGCAGGCATCCTTTGACGAAGTTCGACACGATGGTGGAGATGTGTTCGATGGAGAAAAGTCGCTTGAGGTGGGCAATCATTGCATGCTGACCGCGGTGGCCTTGAGCACCACAATGCGCCACGACGCACAAGCGTTGGATCAGGTCCGTAGCCGCGGCGGGTACCCAAATCCGTTGGTTAAGTAAAAGTAGTCCGTCAGCAGTCCGATCAACAGGGGCCGGAGGCTGATGGCGAGATTGTTCGTCCGATAGTTCGTCGAGCGTCGGCCAAACGAAATGGTCGTCATCCAAAGGCCGCAACGCAGACACGGTTGGCAAAACTACCGCAGTTTGGCTGCGGAAAGTTTTCAATCGGTGAGAAAGTATGGTAGGTGTATGATTTCCTGCCCAACGAGAAATCATGTCGGCCCATACGTTGTCTGGTCCAGGAACGTGTTCGATCACGTAACGATAGTTCATCAGCTTCATGGCCCAACGGAGCAGCTTTCCCCGCACATGCTTCTTCACACTCTCATGAGGTGCGAAGACATGGATCAGGTTGCGGTGGTCACAGTACATTCGAAATGGCTGAGGCCGTAGGAGTAGGTAGTCGAGCTTATCACATGCGATGACAATTGGGAAAGCTTCTTTCTCAATGACAGTCCAGTTGAGTTGACTGCCTGAGAAAGTCCCGCTCATGCAGTTGAGAAGTCGGTGTTGCTGCTCGGTGGCGGGCTTCTTCGGATCGAAGTCCTTCACCTGGGTCACAATTAGAGCCCAGCCCACATCGGACGCATCTGTAAATAGACACGTAGTGGCCTGGTCGTCAGGAAAATCGAGAGTGGCCGACGAGGCAATCATATCTTTGACTTGATCGAAAGACGCACGTTCTTCCTGATCGAGCTCGATGTCGATCCCTGCTGCAGCCCGGCGAGTTCGCTTGGTGCTGGCCAGAGCGGCGTCGAGTTTTTTCTGCAGAGGAGCGACGTGGCGGGCATAGTCGACGACGGATTCGCGCATCCAGTTAACGGCACATACGAATTGTTGTAATTCACCTGCTGTATGGGGGTATGGCATTGACCGTAACGTGTTGATACGTTTTGGGTCATGTCGAACTCCTTGACCATCGATCACCCGACCGCACCATGTGACTTGGGTCTGGTACAAACTGGATTTCTTCACACTCAATTTGAGCCCAAATTCGTTGAGTAGCGAGAAAAGGTCAGCCAGCTTGGCGAGGTAAGTGTTGATGTCTTTCGCATATAGAAGCAGGTCGTCTATCCAGATCAGGAGGTGTTCGTAGAGAAGGCTAGCGAAACATGTCTCCATTGTTTTCTGGAAGTAGATTGCAGCATCGCTGCAACCTTGAGGTACACGGCGAGGAGTGAAAATCTTCTCGTCCGTCATGTACGAAAGGTATTCCTGACAAAGTTCAGCGAGTGGCAACTGCCAGAAACCCTTGAGAAAATCGAAAAGTCCAAAATGATTCATTCCACGTGCATGTTCCATGACCAACGATAATATCGGCATTACCGCAGCCATAACTTCAGTCCGCTCGTTGAGAGCACGATAATCCGTTGTTTGACGAAGGTCCATCAGGTCCGTCGACTTCTTTACCGGAAGGACGGGGCTCGACCAACGACTGTCAGGGTTCTCATAGACCAATCCTAATTCCACAAGACGAGTGTTAAATTCTCGGAGGAATTGGCGAATGTGCGGCGGATATTTGCGGGGCTTACACTTGGTTGGGCGAGCCCCATCCTGCAGACGCACTTCGAGTGGTGGAACTTTAGCTGGCGGGTCCGCTCGTAATTCCAGTCGCCACACATCATAGGCGTGAGCAATGGTGCGGAGTTGTTCGACCTTATCGGCAGGGAAACCATTCTCCACAGCACGGGCAATCAGGCATTCCACCGCAGTAAAAATGTCATCATCACTTGGTTGCGTGGCCGTCGACACCGGTGGGTCATCAGCTTCGAGTTCGATCGGGTCGCCACACGTTTCGTCGTCACCTCGATCAGCGAGTTGCTCGAGTTGTCGGTCCACGTCAATTCCAAGTGTCATTAGTAAGTCATTCCCTATAATAAACTCATCATCATCCACGTCAGCAATCAAAACATCCACAGCGTTCATCGGTTCAACGGGTCCCGCTGCGGTGTGAATCAATAGGTGGAGTCTTGCCTTCTTGTCGGCAGTCACTTGCACAGAACCGAAAGTCTGGTTCCGTACAGGGATGTCAAGTTCTTCGGGTTGGACGCTTGGGTCCAAAGCTTGGAGCTGTTCCCAGTGAGAGCGGCCAATCACTGTGTGATCTGAGCCACTGTCAGCACAGTATGGGAGCTCCAAAGCTCCATTCAGCGTCACCAGGCGTTCGGTGTCGGGTAGCAATTCGCCGAGTCGCTTAATACGGGCCTTTTTCGCGGCGAAAGCCTCTCGCATGCGTTCACGTAGCTCAGCTTTCTCCTTTTCCGTCGCCTTGGTGCATTCACGAAGCCAATGCATTTCCTTGCACTTGGGGCACGGACTGGGTGGTGGCCTACTCGAGATCGACTGCGGCCTATGATCAGCCTGTGCAGTCGGAGCACCGGTCTTGGACTTGTTCTCCGCCACCGTAGCCATCCCACGTTTGTTGGTCCAAGTCCGCTTCTTGTCCTTGGGCTTCGATGTCTTCTGGGTGTCGTTGTCACGTCCAGAAGTAGTGTCGCGCTTCCTGGTTCGTTGGAACTGGCGCTCATGTTCTTTCGCCTTGTCGACGATCAGCTCGAACAACAGCCTTGGATTGGATGCTGCCGGCTTGTGGGTGTAGCGTAGACATTGCTTCACCTCAGATTTCAAAGTCGCCGGATGGAGAGAGGCAGCTAGGCGCTTGCACTTCTCCCTGGCCCCGTCACTGCCCTCAAAACAATTCATCAAGCCGTTCTCGCGCATGATGATGCCGAAATGGTTGAAGTAGTCGAGAACGCGTGCATCGACGTCGCTCTCCGTCATGTTCATCCGGAGTTGGCTTCTAAAGAGAGCCTTGATGTCGGGCAACGTGTCGTTCTTCACGTTTGAAATGATGTTGCTGATCTCGGCGATCAGCATGCCTTCAGTCACATCCACCGATGCCAGGTTGAGCCGAAGTTCGCAAAACGTGTCTAGCAGGTCGGGGTCAAATGACTCGATGATAGGCAGAACCACAGCCTCGTACACTTCGCCACTCACGCGGCAACGTGCGCGCAGCTTGGCCTCGTACTCGCGTCGCTCCTTTTTCCACAGTGTGAGCGCCTCGTGGGAGATGCTCTTGATCTCTGGCGGTACGATAGGCGTAAACAGTGGGGTCGAACCAGATGAAATCGCCATCGTGATTCGTTGAGCTCGGAGTTGGAGAGTTGTCTTCTAGTCGTAGTTGTCCTCTTGGCGCAGAGAGTTGGACTTGCACCGAAGAGTGGCAATTCTTCTACTAAAGAATTCTTTGTAGTGTTTCCCGGGTTGTAGTACCAACTTGTAACACACGACGATGCGGGAGCCACCCCGCACGGAACTAAGCCGAGTGTATTGAGCTAGTAGCTAGATGGAAGATTGAGAAGTGAGGTCCAGGTCTGATGGTAACCAGCCCTTCGCTCTGGTCTACTTCGGTCAGCTTGATCCAAGGGCGTCCCCATGGAGCTGACGAAGTAAGAGCCGGAATGTAGTGGACAGGGTCCTAGATGCAACATGCACTTCGACATACTAAGTTCCTCATGTAGACCGGGTCAGGCACTGAAAGCCAGACCGGTTTGAAATATCTAAAACATGGCGACCCATTGTCTGAGGCTGGCGGCCGTCAGACACATCTGGGTTAGCTGTGATGTCTGTGATCACATACTGGCGTAGCTCGTCCGCAGGCGTGGTGACACCAAGGTGAAATCCCTGGCATCCACTACATAGGCTTATGAACGTAAAGGCTCCAGTGGTGTGCGGTCATCTCACTTGGGTCTTTGTGTAGAGTACAAGCAAATGCTGGCATACATGAAGGTGAATTTACTGGAGTCGAAAGCTAAGCGCTTCTTCGAGCTGGTTGACGACCAAAACAAGTACGTGGGTCTACTTTATCTGTGCTGCGCCTTCAACACTTCTGGTCGTACAGACTAATTCACTGCCATGTGACGTTATTACAGAGGCTGCATTGATGAGCGCGAGTTTGTCATCGCGATGTATATCACGAACTACTTGCGCGCACATCAAAAGAAGTCGAAACGAGAGGGTGTCAAGGCTGTTGATACCCCGCAAGCTTTGTCACCGATCGACGTATTTCATCAATTAGACGGTGACCGAGACGAGTTGCTGAACGCATTTGAGTACGAAAAAGCATTAGAGTTACTTGGAATTTCTTTCAGCACTAAGCGTGCTCGAAAGAATGCACGCGCCAAGATGCCAAAGTCTGCAGTGATGTCGCTAGAACAGTTCAAACATGCGTGGGTTGAACTGGTCGATGTACGTGCCGAGCTGCAGAAACGACATGTTGAGGGGTTTAATGGAATGCTCAACCAGAAGAAGAGCAAACGAGTCTTGGAGCAAATGCAGAATGCACTTCTGGATGACGTACATCGAGAAGAGCAGGAAGAGTTACGTGCCGCACTTCAAGCAAAGGAAGATGTGGTCTGCCTTGAAAAAGAGCGACGCGCAGCTGAGCAAGAAGAGTCACGACGATTGTTTCAGCAACAACGACATGCTGCTACGTCAAATCGAACCAAGGAGGCACTCCGCGAACGTCAAGAAAAAATAGACCGCAAGAAGGAGCGCGTGATTAAGGACCGACAAGCTCGAGAAGAGCGACGATTACTGGATCGAGCTGAAGTCGAGGCCGAAAAACGCGTGATCCATGAGCGTGAAGTTGTTCAGGATCTTATGATGTCAAAAATGGAGCGCATTATCCGTCGTAAAGCACAATATGGTGATGATATTGTGGATTTACGAGGTCGAGGACTGAAAGAGCTTCCATACGATTTGTACCATGGCCGAGACGCTCTTGCCTCACTCTCGAGCTTGCTTATCCTCGACTTGGCGCGCAACCAGCTCCAAAGCCTCCCGGAAGCCATTTTCACGCATTTATTTTCTCTGCAATCGTTGGATATCAGTGACAACGAATTGAGCTCCTTACCGGAAGAAATTGGTGAAGCACGTGATCTACAGTTGCTTGATGCCCGCAGCAATCGGTTAACTGGAACCCCAGTAAGTCTGACAAATCTCCATGAGTTGCGGGTACTACATCTAGCGTACAATCGTTTAGTGAGATTTGGAGACAATTGTGATGGCCTTCGTTCACTCGAGGAGCTCAATTTGACGAGCAACGCACTGGAAGTACTAGCTGACGGAATTGGCGATGCACTTGCGAAGCTGGTGCGTCTCAGCCTACGAGGAAATCCATTTCTCAAACGACTTCCCAACAGTTTACAGCAACTACGGCACTTAAGCATATGGGACCTCAGCGCTTGCGATCAAAAGCGGTTGGGCAAAGACGTCTTCGGCTCACGACTACAGAACTTACGCAGCCTTGACGTGTCGTTTAATGCTCTCTCTACACTGCCGGACGGAATAGGTAGAATAACCAAGCTTCAGGAGCTGAATTTCAAGTCAAATGCCCTCGGATCACTACCTGCAGCAGTAGGCAATCTCGCCGAGTTGGTTGTTCTGAATGGAGAGAATAATGCGCTTCAGTGGCTTCCGTCAGGATGTGGAGAACAATTGGGTCTACTGGAGGTGCTGAAGTTGTCGCACAATTGTATTGCTGAGCTACCTGCTACGTTAGGATTGCTGCGTTCCTTACGCACACTACACCTCTCAAATAATCGTCTCAGTGCCCTCCCTCTTGAGCTGGGCGCGTTGACTAACCTTCGCGAAATGGATGTATCATGGAATCAACTCTCAAGTATCCCCGAAGAACTCGGGTGTCTAGAGTCACTAACGACACTTGATCTCTCTCACAATCGGCTAGTGAAATTTCCTGAAACAATCGCGATGCTGAAGCGCCTAGCACGCCTACTTTGCTCGCACAATTTACTGACAACTCCACTTGAATTTGGTATTCGACATTTGACAACCTTGCATTACGTGGACCTGGCACAAAACAAACTTGTAGAACTGGAGCCGTGCCTTTATGAGCTACCGGAACTAGAAGTACTGAACCTGAATGGAAACAAGATAACAATGCTACCTCGTGAAATGACGCAGCACTGTGTGGCACTTCGAAAACTGGACCTGTACAACAATCGTCTTCGTGCACTTCCCTTGGAACTGGCCGACAGACTTCTCGCACAGCTCGAGGTATTCTCAATCGGTCGCAATGCACTGACGCTTCTTCCAGAGAAGACGAGCAGCACTTGGAAGCTGAAAGACCAGTACCAAACTAGCTTTACAAACGGCTATACACCCGTTGAAACCAAGGCGTGGGTTGCTGATCTAAGAGTTTGCTACCCGGTGTTTGTACAAGTCTGGGAGGAAGTCGTGGCCGATAGACACGCTTGTGAATCTCTGCCAATGATGGATGAAAAAGCGCCAACTAGTTCCTGGGAAGTAGGAGGTGTTTTGGTAACGAGTGATGAGTTTTGTAAGCGTGTAGAAGCCGCTATGAAAGCCACCACGGGTGACGATAGTGAAATACCTGGATCGTGGCAGCCTCGCTACGAGCGACTTGCTCGTCACTACTTCTACGAGTTCAAGCATGTCGGCCACACTATCGTGTTCGATGCATCCACTCAGCGTCAGGTTGCTACGCAAAATACAGAAGTTGCTACGGAGCTGCAGCGTCAACGTTTCGAGCGCGCAGACTTGGCCATTAATGAGTGCAATCAGACCCGAGCTCGATTGGAAGCCGTCTACTATGCAGGTAAAAATGTCTTGGTCTCGGCTACCGAGAAAGCTCACGAAAGACGAGCTGACCACGAAAAAAAACTACTGGAACATGCTCGACGTGATGCACAGACGATAAATGCATCCGTCAAGGCGCAGATAGAGTTTGCGATACAACGGCACGAAGAAGCCAAGCGTACTCAACGTGCAAAGTTTGCGGATGAAATGAAGCGGCTTGCCCGGGAGCGTTTACAGACAAAGCAGCAGTACCGGAACCCTCAAGGTAAAAGCAGCAGTCGGAGAATCGTGGCAGCATTAGAAGGCGAGGACAGGGAAGCGAGAAATGATGTAACATAAGTGATTAACGAAATGGTGAGCGTACTAGCCGAGCGACTGTCCTAGTCTTAGGCATCGTCACTCGCCGCGGCTGCTTCCGCTGCCGCCGCTGCAGCTTCGTCTTCTGCCTGCTGCGCCTGCTCTGCCATTGCAGTAACGTTCTCAGCGCGTGCAACTACAGCGAGACCCCACACATAGAAGCACGAGGCCACGGGGCTTGCGGAATCAATATCGACCTTGGAGATTTCGGTAAGTGCTTGCTTGGCCTGAGAGACAACAGCAGCGTTTGCTGACAGAGCATTCCGAATAGCACGAAGGCCAGTAGCGCTCGCGCTGTCTGCTTCTGCCAAGCTCCCCATTGTCGATAGCGACGTCTCAAAGGCGTTCAGGCACGCTTTCAGCATAGCCTCTCCAAGAAGCGGAGAAATTTTGTCCCAACTTGGCTGATTCGTAGCAGGGTTGTACAGCTCTCGTTTCGAATACCCAAGAAGCTCGAGTGCGATTGCGAAGGTGGTCAATACCAGCGGCTTAAAAGGCACAACTCGAATGGACACGAGCGCCAAGGTTGGAATGTGTGACACCAGCAGCGTTGTCAAAAACGCTAGGCGCAGCTCAGCCTCCTTTGCAGCACGTTGCTGCTGAGCCGCTTCACTCAGCTCTTCACCTTCTGCAGGAGCTGGTAGCTGGGTAGCTAGGGTTTCTTCCTGGACAGCTACTTGTGCCGCGAACGCCACCAAGAACTCGCGCAATAGTGGCTCATCACTGGAAACACGTCGCTCATAATCCTTCATGTACAACGAGCGTTCTTTCTCTTCAAGCGTGGTGAGAAACATCTCCGTAGCGTGACGGAATCGGTCAATCTCCTTCTTGGTGAACGCCCGTGCCTGACCCATGGTGTCGATCGAGAAGACGAGCCACTGCTCCAGGACATTCGGTTCCTCTGGGTTACTCTCGTTGAGCACGTCGGCGTGCAAGTAGCTTTTGTACTGACCTGCGCGCGTGAGAAGGGCTCCCAGCTTGGGCACTCCGAAGAACTTGACTCTCGGCTCACGAAGCACATTTTCCACGTGCACAAACTTGGGTGGGGCGGCTGGGAGTGGATTCCCCTCGGCGTCAACTGCAGGATTCCCATCTTCCCCGACAGGCGTGACCTCCTTAAAGACGTCAAATACGACGCCAACACCACGACGGACTTCTTCTTCATCTCCGTCCGTTTGTTGCGTCACGAACTTGTCGACGACACTCGACTTTGAATTCTTGGAGCTCGCCACGAAATGGACGGCGTTGTTCCCCTGCGGGTCCACACACTTGCGACCAACGTACGCTTCTTCGGCATCCAGCGTCGAGCAGATCCATTCGAGGAACCTCTGAAACACCATCGCCACGCTCGGTTCACTGTGTAGCCCCATTGTGACTTGTTTCTCCTCCTCCAGTAGCTGCTCCCACGCCAATTGCTGCTGCTGATGGTCCGACGCCCCTTCCGCCACCCCCACCAAATGCTGCCGTGCATTTTCTAAAGGAGACGCAAACCCAGACCTCTGCTGCTGTTCCTTCCGCTTCTGGAGCTCTTGCTGCGTCTCCACGTTGGCTACGTGCTTGAGCAGGTAGTTGCCCAGAAAGTCGACGGGGTCCTCAGGTTGCAGAATCGCCAGCTGCGCCATCGCCTCCGTCAGCGGCGCGCCCACCGCCGCGCGCAGATACGCATGGTCCAGCTCGAAGTTGCTCGCCATCCCGCACCTGATGCAGAAGATCGATGCAACACGAAAAGACGCGTCGCTTCGTGTCTTTTCGGAAAAGTACCAGTTTTCTGCGGGTCGTAACGTACCCCACCAATTGCGGGAAACTACCGTGCCTATTCCCGCCACTTTTCAAATTCGCCATGGCGGACCCTCTCATCGCGCCGTTCGCCGAGCTATGCGGGGCACTGCGCGGCCTCCAGACGCAGGTGGAGCAGCTGGCGCGCGTGCACGAGGCGGTGGACGACTTTAACTCGGCGTTCGGCGCCTTCCAGGGGGCCATGGCGCTGCACGCGTCGTGTCTGACGTACCCCAGGACGGCGCCTCCCACACGCCGCAACTCGCTGCCGAGGGGCAAGCAGACGCCGGCAGGGACCGTCATCGCGCCACCCAGTGGCTCCCAGACGTCGCCTATTGAGATCGGCGTCCAGATGATGCGCGACGCGTCGTCGGCGCCCAAGAACAAGGCTCCAAGCAAGGCTAAGGGCAATGGGAAGGCGAATGGAGAAAAGAAGGCGGTGGCTGTCGGGACCAAGAGA
Organism: Phytophthora ramorum; assembly: GCF_020800215.1. Classification (NCBI taxonomy): domain Eukaryota; phylum Oomycota; class Peronosporomycetes; order Peronosporales; family Peronosporaceae; genus Phytophthora; species Phytophthora ramorum. The sequence goes on from NW_027150647.1 coordinate 5,382,834, forward strand.
CGTGGGAAGGAGCCACAAAACAATAGCAGGAAGAGACGCAAACCGCTCAAGGCCACGCAACCGGCGTGGACGTGGGAGCGCCGTACGTGGTGGAGGTTGAGAGGTGGGAGGACGGGGACTGACTGGTAATTGCTGCAGATATTCGAGAGAAGATCCCGCGCAAGTATCAAAGCCCCGCGGAGCTCAAGAAGCTCGAGAACATTGTGCTCTACCTCAAGAACCGACACTGCGCCATGTATGACAAGTGTTGCGCTTTGTACGGGGGTGGCTGTTATTGCTAACATGTTGGGTTTGGACAGTTCTATCACCGATCTGGTCAAGCACAGCGGGCTGCCTGTGATCCGGTGCAAGGAGATCCTGCAGACGCTGATGAAGCTCGACATCGTCCAACGCGAACGCGAAAAATCGGTACGCTTTGTGCACTTGGCGATTGCTGTGGGTGCTCTTTCTGTGGAGCAGCCAGCAGATGCTATACTATGGAACTCACAGGTTGCTTTGTTGCCACGTCCAGGGTTTCGTCTACAGTTTCGGCTCTTCCAACTAGCCCCCGCGAGCTTATCACAATGCGCGGCTTGCTCTATTTCGTTGCCAGTGGATGCGGTGCTGGGCAAGGGGCTTCAACTTGCGTCTTCATATCGCGCTGATGCCGTATTTATCCAATTTTCGACTTGAAATGCGTCAAGTTCTCGCTTGATCATCCGGTTGCTGCTTTCTTCACTTCAGCTCGGAGTCGTCTTTTGTCTCCCATCGTTCGTTGATGCTCTCTTCCAGTGCCATATCGTCTCGTGAAAACCGTGGCGGCCGAGTCAACGCTAGAGGTGACGTCTCGGGAGTTTTGTGCACACCCACGCCATTTGTGCCTCCACCATCCCGCACAACATCCGCAAAGCTCAATGACAAGCTCATGGACCGTTCGCTGTTCTTCCGGCTCAGGACTTTTGCAGTATGCTGGCCGTGGATCTGCTTCAGAGAAGATTGTCGCTGCGGCTGCCGACCGTGCTCCGTGAAGCCCTGACGAAGGAGCCGCGCTTGCACTTGGGAGTGACTGTCGCCATTATGGTTCTGCGGAACAAGCCGCGGACTACCTACGTGTCTTTTCCTTGAGCGATCGTGATGACTTGCTGTTGACGTTGCAGAGCGTGTTGTTAGCTTCTCACTCTCGCTCTCGCTGTGTCGCCTCGAGCCTGGCTCATTTCGGTAGGCGCTCACACTACGCGGCTGCACGTTTCCCACGTGATGGTATGCTGGTTGCGGTGGCTGGTGGTGGTGATGATGGTGATACGCGTACTGCTGCTGCTGGTTGTAGGGGTGGAACACATACGGGTGTTCCACAGCACCGATGTACGGCGTGACTCCAACCGTTGCAGAGGTAGCAGCGTCAGGCTTTGCATTCACAGGTGCGCATGGACCCAACACGGCCCGTAAGATGTTGTCGGGATGGAGCCCAACACCAGCCACTAACCCCATGCGGTTCTCTGCTATCACCATAGGATCTCGTGATGCAGCAAGTAGAGCAAGATGAGCAGCCGAGAATGCGCGCCGAATCTGCATGATACGGAAGCAGTTCCTCCCCACGTTGTTGCTTGGGCACAGTGGGTCCTCGATAAACACCGGGTCAAACTTGTGTGGGTCATACGTCTGCTGCTGTAGCTGCTGGTAGTCCAAGAGACCTGTTGCGGCGCCCATCCCATCCAGCACCCGGGAAGCTGGTAGATCCAACGATGAGCGATAGCCGTACCGCCGCAATCCTTGAGCACTGGCTGCCTCAGCATTCGGTGACAGAGACTGCATGTGAGGCTGCGGGGGCATTTGCCAGTGCTGGGCATAGCCATATTGACTGGTTCGATCATCGACTGCGGCGTCATCTGCTGCATATTGCTGGTACGGCTGAGGTTGATGGTGCGGGTCGCCCATGCCTGACGCAAGCCCTCCCGCCATAAAGGTGCTTTCACGATTCAGAAAGCAACGAGACGCAACACTGATGCCTGTGGTGCGCGGGTCGAAGCGGTTGCCGTAAAATTCCAAAAAACCCATGAGCATAAGGCCGAAGTCCGCCACACCAGCCTGCACAGTCGAAAGGCTGTGCTGAACAGCGAGAGATGCATTGGCAAAACCATTCGGCATTGTGTCGCTGTGTTCCTGGAGGTAGCGCGCCACCAGCAGCAACAGCGCGTATGAGGAAAGCCCACCTGAATAAGCAACTGCCAAGCCGCGTTCAATGGCGAAGCTTTTCAAAACAAGCATCATTGGTGCTAGCGGTGGGAACTCGTGCAGCAGCGCAAGTACCACATCGTTCGTAGCCAGACCATTATGACCAGGACCTTCGAACGAGATATCGAGCCTCACGTTATACGGCGGGGCTGTGAGCAACGTGATAATTGGGACGGCAGCATGGGGGAGTGTCTTGACGGAGTCGCGCACAACCCAGGGCTCTTGCTTCAACTTGCGCGCAAGATTCTGCTGCCACGTCTCCTTAATGGCATTTCGGCCTTCCAGCACTCCGGCAGCATCAGCGGGTGCATCACGACGCACTTTCGGCAGGCAGATCACGAGGTCCACATCACTTGACGGGAGAACAAGCCGCGTTACATGCGACCCGTACGGTCGCACCTGAGCACGAGGCCATAGCGATTGCACTGTGGCCGTGCACAATCGTTGGGTGGCAAGCTGGGCAGGAAGGCGAGCATCACTGTCTGCTTGCAGCTGCGCAGCGAACTCGCACAGGTCCCAGTGCAGCTTGCTTCGTGGTGGAAGCACTGACAGTGGAACCGATACGAACGGACCCATCACGGAGTTCGTTGTCGCGTAAGGCTCTGGAAATGGAGGTGCTGCTGTAGGTGAGCTATCAACCTGCTGATCCAGAGATGATGGAGCTGGCGAAAACGGAGCTGGAGGGGAGCTACAGGAGCTGGCATTGCCTAAAGACGAGTCGTCCAACCCACCCGTATTCGCAGCAATGGAGGCTTGCTGGAGTTGTAGCCCTTGGATATCGTTTTCGATGTTGTGCAGTTGCGCCGTCAATGTATTCACAGTTTGCTTCAGTGTGGTGATTTCCGACGTTGCAGTGGCAGCTTGCTCATCCATGACCTACAGTTAAAAACATCAAGTAAATAAACCGTGCAGGGTATGTGCTGTCCTAAGCGCCCACCCACCTTGGTCTTCTCAGCAAGCTTTTCCTCCAGCTGAGTAATCCGCTCCAAAGCAACAGTGATTTTGGCGAGTGCATCGCTATCAGCGGGTTGGACTGGTGACTTTACCTCTGGAGGTGCGCAATGGTGCTCGCATTGACGAGCATCGCTGAGGTTATTGCTATCTGCTTCTTCGCGTTCCTCGGGTGCCTCGCTGCCTTTACTTTGAAGGCTAGCAGCGCGGTGACACGCGCACTTACAGCAGTGAGCGCATTCTGTCCATGCATCTCCCTTTGCCGATGTCCCACATAAACCCGCGCGCCCTTCTCTGCGAGTATCATGCTCTTCAGCGGTTTCCTCTTCGTCTTCCTCACGGGCATAGTTGAATGGCCATGGGCGTCGACGACGTTTAAGAGCGCGTTGGCGGTCGAAGAAACCTCCTTCACGATACAAAAAATCAGACTCGGTATCGCTATCTGCAGCGCTCAAACTACCGTCACCATGCTCTCGTATGGACGCGACAGTCAAATTCTGCCTCTCATGATCAGGCACTTGACCAGAACCGCGCCGGCTCGTATCCATCCCAGCTATCTTGGAGAACGAGGCCAGCGAATATTTTTTCGTCGACCCCGATAACCTCGCATTCGCAAAACGAGACGAAGCCGAGGAAGTTGAAGAGGAAGATGACGGTGGGGGAGGTGGGTCTAAGCCTGTGGCATCGGGAGTAGTTGACGGACCACTCTTATCCGAAATGCTTGCATCTGGGGCCTTGAACTGCCAATGGTTGAAATGCCAGTCGAGCGCAGGAGTGGGAGAAATGGTACGATGCGCAGAAGTCTGCAACGAGAAGACGGACGGCAGGTACCATTCGAAGTTCGACGCTGAAGACACGGACGTCTCGTGAGCCGCAGTTCCGGAGGTTTCTGGAGATACTTGGTTTCCTTCATGGCCATCATCATCGCAATCAATGCTTCGGCGGCGTGGACGAGGTGGCTGCGAATGGTGGTCTCGAGGTGCCAATGACAGGAAAAAAGGATTCGTTGACGAGGAATAGAGCGAATGTGAGCCAAACGTCGGTAGTGGCAGCGCAGACGCTGATGAAATCGAGGAGGCCGCTGTTCCAGTCGAGCCAACGTTTGAGAAGAAACTTAACCGGGGCCCGTCATCATGCGTACTTCCGCTGTCGCTTCCACTATCGAGTGGATGGGGTCTCTCATGCTGAGAGGGAGAGGAGTCTGAACCAGCGGTTGCTGCGCTGTGCTCACCACCATCACCTTCATCACTCACTTGGTGGCGGGGACGTTTTACTGACGCAGTAGAGCCTACCTTGGTAGGTGTTTGGGGCGAGGTAACAGACAAGCGGCTACCGTCAACACAATTTCCGGGTCCCGCTTTCTTTTTCTTCGACTTCTTCTTTTTCCTCTTTTGTCTTGAATGCGCACTATCTGTTGTGCCGTGTTCAGATCTGATGCTCCATCCACCTGGTACCAACTGGTCGTCGTCGATTGCCGAGTCAATTACGTCTCGAAGCACCTCGTCCACACATGCAATTGCCTCTTCTTGTTTCCTGCGGAAGTGGTCTCCTAGCTCACGCAAAACACTAGTAAACCGTGCTTGCTGAGCTGCGCGGTCTTCGCTTTCACGACGTCGCTGTTTCAGCATCTTCTTACGACTTGCACGCCGTCGCTGGGAGTGATTGGTGTTTTTAGCGTTTGGATCGTCAGCAATACTAACGCCTTCGGCCAACGACGAAGTCGAAGTTGCAGCTGCTGATGTAGACACCTCGTCTTCTATTGAGAGTTTTTCACAGAGTAACAACGAGCATTGTTCTTGGAGATGCTCTGCAAGCAACAACTTTATCACTGATGCTTGAGGGAACGCGACCGCATCTTCGAAAGCGCACGTAAAGTATGAATCCACCGATAGGCCTCGACCAGAGCCATGGTTAGCTTGCTGATAAACGTGCAATACACTCATAAGAGCTTCCATGGACGACCGTGCTGCTTGAAATGTTACGGCCTCGGTGGCTCGAGTCGGCACCAATTGTTTCAGATCACGCAGGTGGGCCATTGTTTTAGCACCAAGCAGCTTCAGTGCTGCATGCTGTTGATCAGCATTAGCATTTTCCCATTCGTGTACCAAATACAGCTTGGATGCAAGGCCTCGTAAGGGGATTTTTGCGTTCACATCCTTTGTATGTTGTTTCCAGTACGCCCAAATATTGAGTTCCTAACGAGTTGCATAGTGTACGAGGTCAGATTCTAAGCTACGAAAAATGCAATGCACCTGCACAACCAAAATGGCAATTTCTCCCGCTAGTACTTCGAAGTACGCACAATTTGGTTGGCGAACAGCGCTTGCAGTGAATAGTACCCTTGCTCCTGCAGCCACTGCACACAGACGCACCAGAACACAAGTAAGTCGGTATCTTTTTCCCACTATACATCCACAGCTAATCGCCAAAACTGGCACCTTCGTTTCGCCCCACACGCGATGCTTCAACGCCGTCTCGGACGGACACTCCGCCAGGAACCCTCCACGCGTTATCACCTCCATCACCTCCAAAAGTTCCGCAGCCACTTTTCCCTCTTTCTTCTCCTCCGACTGGAAAAACTCCATGGAGAGCGCCACTGTATCGCACGACTGCAGCGTATTAAGCACGCGCAGGCCTCTCAGCAGGTTCCGACTGTATTTCTCGTATTCTCTCGTATGAAAACTCCCTATGACGTCTCCGTCCGCCGTCCGCACCACTGGCCGCTTCACAAATTTCCTAAGAACTCACAACAATCAGCAAACAACCACTACAAACAACAACAAAAAACAATCCCACCTCGGATTGCTTCTCGGCGGCGTCTTGATCACCACACGCTTGGTCTGAGCTACATTAGTGCCCCCGACTGCCAGTGGGAGCAGCTGGAACTCCTCCACGCGAGAATTACCGCCCCGCGAGCGCGCTGCCATGTGCAGCAGCGTCTTGACGAAGCCCACGTCCTCCACGCAGCACAGAGACGCCAGCTCTTCGCCGTTCAAGCTGCGTAGCCACTTGAGCACCGCATGCTTCTCCCTGCTGCTGCCCCGACGCCTGCGCAGCGTTACCGCCATCTCCCCGAGCGCGCGCACGAGCGCCTCGGCGTCGCTGCTCGTGCCCGCCATGGTTGAATTGGTCAACTGGACGTTTATTTGTTTGGGATTGTTTTAACCAATGGGAGATAGGTACACGTTTAGTTTTAGCCAATGGAAGATGGGTACATAGAAACCCACTTCAACTTGTACTGCTTGTTCATGGGGCTTATACTTTGCAGCTCTTTTGAGCCTTTAGGCGATGAAATGCATTTGGTGCAGCAGACTGAGAGCGCTCACGACGGTCATGACGACGGCCATGAGCGTGGCGATGGCCTGGCTGGATCGGTGGTGCTGCCCGCCGAGACGGAGGATGAAGAACGCCGGGAGCATGAAGCAGATCGTCGGGTTGGTCGTAGCGCCAAGCACGCCGAGCACGGACGCGATGTCGCCCGACCCTAGCGCTACCAGAAGCGCTGCGAGCACGAGAAGCAGCGACAGTCCTGCGTGGCGCACCAGATCCAGTCGACGGTTGGCCAGCAGCGCCTCCCGGATGTTGTCTCGAAGCGTGTGAACGAACAGCGGCACGGTAAGGATGAGGGCGACGCTGAAGCCCAAGCACCCTGCAATCACTGCGCCGTCGCCGTGGTAGTTGTTCTTGAGGAAGTTGGACCGCGTAGCTTCGCCGAAAGTGAGCACCACGAACAAGCCGCACAATGCGTACACGGTCGTCGCGATGCCGATGCTGCGGTTCATGACCTTGTACATCCGTCTGTTGGACCGACGCTTGAGCACCAAGTAGATGGGAAGAACGTTCGGGTGGCAAGTGTACGAGAACACCACGAGCGGCACCGCACGCAGCAAGTGACTAAGGTGCCAGTCGAACAGCGGCAGGTGTCTGAACTGGTATGCGATCGTCGGGGCCAGTCCTTCATGCACAAACTGGAAGTACTTGATCACGATCACCAGCGCCATGAACACGATACATACAATAGAGAAGAGTGACGAGAACCTCAGCGACTCGAGACTGCGCAGCAGCGACAGTGGGAGCACCAGCAGCCCCGTGAGCATCAAGATGAGCGCCTGTCGATCCAGGAAGATGCTCTGACTCGTACTGCCCAAGAACGTCCGCAACGCCAACTGAATCAGCTCTGCACTGCCCACCAGGTAGCCGACGCTCGTGCCGAAGAGGTTCATGCACACTACGAGCTGCGTAAAGCCCGCGAGTTTGCGGCCTCCCGTGGCCGACGCCAAGTCCATGTACGACCGTGCTTGGCCCAGATCCGAGCACTCGAGCAGCAACCGCAGCGTGAAGTTCGTGGCAATTGCTCCTAGTGCAATGAGTGCGATGCCCAGCACCAGTCCTGCTTGTTGCACGGCGTAGGGCAGCGCCAAGACGCCGGCGCCCACTATAGCGACGGTCATCGTGAACATGGAGCCTTTCACTGCATCAAACCATCAACATCATAGTAAGTAAGTGACTGCTATCCGGTATGCAATACGTTCAGGGGGCTGTAGGCATGTAGGCACCTGATCCTGGCTGGACCTTCTCCATTAGGTACGTCTGGAAGAAACCTCCTCGTTTGCCGAGTCGCTGCTGCTGGCGGAAGAAATCGTCCTCGAACACGAGCGTCTCACGCTCCGAGATGAGCTCGAAGTCGTCGGTGAACGGGGCGGCGGGTGCAGCCGCATCGCCCTCCCCCAGCAGACGCGCCGACATGTCGTCCGGGTCGTCCCCGAACGCCATCATGGTGCTCCGACGATCTGAGAATGGGAAGCGTCACTAAGACGGGGAAACGTCACTCATTCGGGGGTAGGCACAAATGGATACATCCTGATCAGGTGAGGTGATCAAAGTCAACTTCACGCAATAGGCACGGCAAGATGTCTTACTCCCTTACTGGATCAAAATCTTGTAACTCCATCTCCTCGAAAGCAGTGATCTCTTCGATCAGCTCGTGAACAGTTGTCCGCAGCACTACACGCACACCTCTCTCTGCTGCTAGCTTCGCCTCGCGGTTGCGCAGCTTCACGTTGAAGCCGAAGATTGGGCACTTGCCATTGATCGCCACGTCAATGTCCTTCGCCGAGATGTTGCCAATACCAAGACGAACAGTCTGCATTGATAACACAGAGAGATCAAGTCAGTGGTCACGAGCCGCACAAAACCTCCTGCTGGTTTCTCTACTATCGTACCGAAATGCCTGACATCTCATCCACAGTGTCTTGGATGCTCGTGAGCGATCCAGCACCGTCGGCTTTCACGACGATGGACTTCGTTTCGATCAGATCATTTTCGTCGATGACACCGTCGTCCTCTTCATCCAACTCATTGTTAGACTCTTCAACATTGCGCGCATCTTGGCCACCTTCTAAGGAATCGGTCGTGGTGTACTCAGCCTCTGTGCCCGTGTGTGCTCCGCTTTCATCTGGCAGGAGACAATCATTGAACTCCAACGCAAGCTCTCTACAATACATGAAACGAGGCAAGTCAGCCATAGGTTACATGCAGCAAAATGCCTGCATGATAGCGCGTACCTTTGCTCGATCACCTGCTTCGCCCGGGCTTCAGGAAGCACGAAGAAGCCGTGCTCGTTTGGTGCGTCCACGTTCTTGGATTTGTTCGAGTACGTGACATCGACAACAGTCCCAGGCAGCGCACACTTCACCTCACGGCCTTCCGCATCGCTCATGCCACGCACAACGCCGTGAATCATGCCAGCGACAAAGTGCTGCTTGGGCGATAACTCGCCCTGCTTGATCAGCACCCGCAACACCGTTCCACGTCCCTTCAACGCTACACTTTCCAGCACAAGTCCCTCAGCGTGCGGCTCGGGTCCGACAAGGGCATCAAGCTTGTGGTCGTCTGCCAGGCCCGTCACCAGCTCCCGAACAGTGTGGCGCAAGTCATCCAGTCCAGCTCCCGTCTTGCCCGAAATCGTCAGCACAGGGCTGTCTTGCAGCGCCACAAACGAGCGCAGCTCATCCACAATGCTATCAACCTGTTCACTACCTGCCTCTCCCAGCAAGTCGACCTTGTTGATGCAAATGACCGCAGGCAGCCCAGCCTCCTCAATGGCACCAATAGACTCCTCCGTCTGCAACAACACGCCCTCATCCGCCGCGACAATCAACAGCACCGCGTCCGCCACCTGCGCTGCGCTCGAGCGCATACGGAAGAAGTGGAAGTGTCCGGGCGTATCCAAGAACGTGGCCTTTAAGTCGGGCGTCAGCGCCGCCTCGCACACGTTGATTTTCTGCGTGATGCCGTTCTTCTCGTACGGCGCGAGCTGCTTCAGTCCCGTGTTCATCTGCTCGCGCAGCGTGTCCATGAGCGTGGTCTTGCCGTGGTCCACGTGGCCCATGACGGCGACCACGGGTTGTCGGACGCCCAGAAAGCGCTCGTCGAAGCCCACCGACGCGTCCGAAAGCTCTGGCTCCACGTCGTCGTACGCCACCTGCATGCCGAACTGCTCAGCCACATCTTGCGCCACGCGGAAGGGCAGCACGATGTGCTTGACGCTGCGGAACTCAGCAGGCGGGTGATTCTTGGCCTTGAGCTGGAACTTGCGGTTGTTCTTGGTCACGACGAGCTTGAGCACCTTGTCCACGGGCTGACGCAGCGCCTTGGCCAGGTCGCGCACACGGATGAAGGCCGGGACAGCCGGTGGCTGGCTACGCGCCTCCAGCACGCGGCGGCGCTGCTCCTCTCGCGCCTGCTCGCGCTCCTGCGCCAGCGACTGCAGCTTGGAGATGCGCGCCATGTGGTCCTTGTGGCGCTTGGCGCCGCCGCGTGCAGTGCGCAGCGAGCGAGCGCCGGGAGGCAGCAGCACATCGCTCGAGGCGCCGGCACGCAGCGCCGAGGCCGCAAGGCGCGGACGCAGCAGACGTAGCATCCGACGTACGTCAGCACCAATTGTTTGGAAGAGACCTACTCTAGGATGAGCCCGTACGCTCCCAACATACAGTTGGTTACCGGTATCTCCTCACTCTTCGTTTTGCACCGGCCTCACCATGCTGGACCCTCGCGAGACCCTGTCGGGCGTCACGGGCGCGTTCTGCTGCGTGTACGCGGGGCTGCCGTTCGAGGTGGTGAAGGTGCGACTGCAGACGCAGGGCAAGACCAACGCGTACAAGGGCGTGACGGACGCCTTCCGCCGCATTGCCACGGAGGAGGGCGTTCTGGCGCTTTGGAAGGGCGCGGTGCCGGCGCTCAGCAGCTCCATCATCGAGAACTCGGTGCTCTTCAGCGCCAACGGCTTCGCCAAGCGCGCGGTGCTGGCGCTGCACGCCAAGCAGCGCGCCGAGCACGAGGGCGAGTACACGCTCACGACGCTAGATGAGGCCTGTATGGGGGCCTTCGCAGGCTGCTTCTCCGCCACGGTACAGCGTGCCTAGCTGCAGGTTAGCGGGGGATTATTGTGACGGCTGACGTGTCGTCTTTTCTGCAGGCCATTACCATGCCGGAGAACATCAAATGCAAGCTGCAGTTCCAGCGCGGCCATTTGGGCGAAGGACGTACGTGAAGTTGAAGTGTTGTTTGCTATGAGGAGGTGGCTGATTGACTGCTTTTGCAGGCTACCACGGCCCGTTGGACTGTTTGGTGAAGGTGGGCAAGGAGGAGGGCATCAGGGGCCTCTTCCGAGGGTACTCGGCGCTACTGCTGCGCGACGTACCGTTCAGCTTCTTCTTCTTCGGGTCGTACCAAGCCTTCACGTCAGGCGCGGCCAAGCTACTGGGCAAGGAGTCCAAGAACGACCTCAACCCGTTGGCCATCCTTGCCAGCGGCGGCCTCGCCGGTGCAACCAGTTGGGGAATCATGTTCCCGGTGGACGTGCTCAAGTCTCGGATGCAGACGGCCAGCTCCTCGGGCCCGCTGTCGCTGCGCGGCGCCTTCCGCGCGGTCTACTCGGAGTTCGGCATCCACGGGTTCTACCGCGGCTGGTCGGCCGCTGTGTTGCGTGCATTCCCAGCCAACGGCTCGCTCTTCCTCGGCGTGGAGATGACACACCGCGTCTTCCGCTATTTCGACGACCGGCGGGCAGACTAGAGCAAGCCCCCGAGTTACCCCAAGCCAAGTATAAATGCAGCTCCAGGATGAATAACTGCTGGTCATGCCGCCGCGCTAGAATAGACGTGGGCCCAGTCCTCGAGTCCATGCGATGCCTTGAGCAACCGTCCACGCATTCTTATCCGTCAGCAGCATCATAAATACTGCCGGCTGAGCTTTGTCTGAATCAGGGGGATGCACTTGAGATTGGTGGAGCGCACCGCGGGACGAGAAGACGCGCCGATTGAACGAGATCCTGCCCAGTCATGGCGACGGCGACAATGGATCTCCGGGACGCTCAAGCCGTCGCGGCCAAGACCATGACACCCGACGAGAACCGCCGGAGCAGCGCTGCGACAGTAGACGCGGACGATGACCTAGAAGCGTCGTTCGAGCTGGAAATGGGCGTCGAAGCCGTGGCCCAATTGCTGGCCATCAAGGCCGTGGAGCTCACGCAGTTGCAACGCACGCACGACGAGTACGTCAAGTCTAGCTGCGAGTACGAGCGAGAGCTGGAGATCGAGGTGGACCGGTACGAGAAGAAGATGCAGCAGCTCGAGTCCTCTGCGCTGCAGCTCGAACGGGACAAGAGCGACCTCCACAGCAGTGTGATGGGGGTCCGGGCCGACCTACAAATTGCTCATCGTCGTGAGCACATGCTGCAGACGCAGCTTGAGGAGATGAAGTGGAAGATCCAGAGACTGGAGCAAGCCAACGATGAACTCGAGACCTCGGCCCGCATCGCACAAGCGACGATCGAGGATCTTCAACACAAGTCCGAGTCGCTGCTGGAGCAGAACGTCTTCTTGCAGCATGAAAAGGAGGAGCTGTTGAAGCAGCTCTCGTCTATTATCATTGCTGAGGTACATCCAGCTCCTTGTGCACTGCCGACAAGAAGCACAAGCGCTCGCTTTTCGCGTAAATCTTCCTCGCAATTGACGGAGACTGCTCCTGCAGCGCCGGTGCAGCACGCGCAGGAAAACACTCGGAAAGGTAGGAAGAGGAAAGGCCGTCGCCCGGAAGTGCTGGAGACCTGTCTTCACCTCACTTGTCGAAAGTGTCGCGCGAACAAACCCCACTCCCACAACGGAGGAAGCGAAGAACGGGGATCGGTCTCCGCGTTCTTCGAAAGGCTCCGAGGGTTCCTATTCGGACTCGAGCGTTGATCGGCATAATGCTGTGGTGGGATGGATGGACCGAGACTCGAGGTGATCCTTGAGATGGCGGATCGACGCACTTTCCAATCGGTTGTGTTCAAGCGATTCAATTCAAGCGGCAGCAGCACTTTCCTGACCCTTAAACACCTCCACGGTTGTACACCAAGCATGGGGCGACTTACCATCATCTCCGCGACGCTGCTGCTGTTGGCAGTTATTGCTGGAAGCAGGTTCAATCTTATCAACGCTAAACCCTGTTCATCAAAGGAGCTGAGCGTCTTCAACGAGGTGTCTGAGCAAGTAAACAAGTGCCTTCAAGACAGCAAGCTGAACTTCCAAATCCCGCCGCAGTCGAGCCTTTCGAAGGCGCAGCAGTCTGCACTGTGCAAGTCGAAGTCTTGCCAGGAGATGATCGGCGCCGTGGATGATTTGGACATCCCTCGCTGCGAGTCCGCCTTCGACAAGAAGAATGTGACGCTGCAGGCGAGCCTCGACAAGTTCGTGTCCTCCTGCGATGCGACTACGTCAACTCCATCTCCGATCAAGCGCCGTAAATCGTTCGAGTCGTCATCGGCTGGCTCGGACGCAACCCCCAAGAACCGCCGTTACCAGAACGTGGCGTCTACAGTTCGGTTTGGAACGTCGCAGCAGCTTGCCGTCCTGCTGGTTGTTGGGATGCTGTCGCTTGTACTTCCGTGAAGCCAGAGCTTATTAGAGCCTGCAAGTTGAACGGATATGCTCTGGGTCTTCCAACCTAAGGTCTAATACTACGTGGTACATGCCGTTTCCACCTCTTCTCCAGTGTCAGTCTGCTGACTCCGGCCGCTTGTGCATCGCTTGATGCAGTGCATGCTGATGAGTATCTCCAGCGTCCGTGCGAACTCGTTTGCGCTAATATCGCCGACAAGGCCAAATATATTTTGTATCCGATCGCTGCCTGTACGTAGTAGCCTTCGCTTATACTTGCAGGAGGTATTCACCTACTTGTCTTCAGCGGCACGGGCCAACACTGCACTGTGCTGACCTCCAGCCTCGATCTGAAGAATGTCCGCTTCGCCAAACTCGGCCTTCGTCCAGTCCAATTGACGTGGCTTGTTTTCATCGTGCTCTGCTCCATGGCCTAGTGCCAGCATGTCGCCGTATCCCCAAGAGAACAGTGCGCCACTCTCTGTCAGCGACAAAACGTGGTTCGAGCCCGTAGCGATCATGCGTACGACGCTGGAGCCACCATCCTTAGGAGTCGGAGTCGTCACCTTTTGCGGGCGGTCCTTGAATTCACCAGTGTTGCAGGTCTCAAGCGTGCCGAGCTGGCCAGAGTCCGCACGGCCGAACGAGTATACGTCACCGTCGTTGGTAAGGACGACCGAGTGATGGGAGCCTCCGTCCACATACGCGACGTTCTTGGAGCTCAGATCCTCCACAAGCTGCAGCTCGGTGCAGTTCTCCGTGCTGCCGATACCCAGCTGACCGTAGTTGTTCAGACCACAAGAGTACAGGTATCCGTTGGAGCTCGTGGCAAATAGACTGTGGAAGGAGCCGCAGCCGATCGCTTTGACAACTGGGAGCGGGTCCTTTCCGAGCATCACGGGTTTGGGTGCCAGGTGCTCCCTGAACACCATCTCGACCTTGTAGTCCCCCTTGGAGTCCTTCATCTCCGCATCCACCTTGCGACCAAGCTGGCCCATCTCTCCCAGTCCCCACGAGTACACGCGGCCGTCGTTGGTCCGCGCCAGGTTGAACGCACTCCCACAGCGCACGTCGACCACATTGTCCAGCGCCTTGATCAGGAACGGTTCCACCTGTTTCTTCTTGAACGACTCCTTGGGCGACGCTGAGTCACACCACTGCTTGCCTTCCTTGTCACGGTAGCAGCCCCACGTGTACACCTTACCAGCCAGCGTCACGACCGCCGTGTGGCAGTCCCCGCCCACCACCTGCACGGCCGTAGCCTGATCCGGCCCGAAGCCGACCACCTTGGCCGGGAAGTTCTCGTCTCCGACGCGCCCCAGCGCGCCGTCGTCATCGCAGCCCCACGTGTACACCTCTCCGGCCGCCGAGATAGCGGCCGAGTGGAGACCGCCGCAGGCCACGCGCACAATCTTGAGATTGGCCAGCGAGCGCAGCACGCGTGGGTACCTGACCATGAGACCCTCCTCCTCAACGCCGTGGCCCAGCTGCCCGCAGTCGCCGCTGCCGAAAGTGAGCACTTGGCCCGCGCGGCTGCCGAACTTGGCGTCGATCTCGCGCGCGTAAGCCACGTACTCCTTCATGTTCTGCGCCCAGCTGTCCGCTTTATTGTGCGCCCATTGCGTCCTGAGGTTGCCCGCGAAGGCGCGGTTGAGCGCGGCGAGCTGACGCGCCGCCTCCTGCGCGCGCGTGGGTGCTGTGGCCGTCACGAACTTGCGCGCCTTGAGCACGTGCGGGGGTGCGCGAGGGAAACCTCCCACGTCGTCATTGCCGGCGGTGGAGGAGGCCTCTTCCGCCTCGTACTGCTCCTTAGACACGCCCACGTCCGACCGCCCGCGCTTCATCGCCTCTCCTTCAGGATGGCTGGATGGGGAAATGAGGGGAATTTGGGTAAGGTACCCATTCCTGCTCAAATTTGGGTAAGGATCCCATTTCTGTACTCGTTTTTTGGGCATATTAATATTATAGTAATATCGTCATCTGCGCTAGCCCTTCTCTTTTGCTACGCCACGTCGCCGCATCCTTTATACCTCACTCAGCCGTGACCACCGCACACAGCATCCAACACTTTAGTAGTCTCTCAACTCCCAAGCACAATAGCTTTGCAAAACAAAGCACGTAGTGTGGACCTTGACAATAGACTGCAAGGCAACCATTTATTAGTCATGGCATGACTAATTAGAGTGCACGATGTACTGGATTACTGTAGTACTAGTAGCAATACTATAGTACTGCTTGTTACTGGTACCATATATTACTACCAAGCAGCTGTGAGTAACTTTGTTGGTCATATATTACTACGTAGTACATATTGCCGCTTCTGGTTGTCGTTGCCGTTTCCCTTGGTCAACCCGGAGGACGCTCTTGATCGAGAAGACTCGGAGCGAGTGGTTACCACCAGACCCGACATCACTCTTCATCTTTCCAGCGCCTTCAACGTTTGGATCGTCCGACGCGGGATACACTACTTTGTCATGGTGAGCTGGCTCGCTACAGTGCGAGTGAGGCCTCGCCGTGATCTTCATCCTTGCCAGCAATTCATTGGGGTTTGTTCACGCAGCGAAATATTGGGGCCTGCATCACGCCCGCCAATGTTTCGCGCAGATCCGCCGCCGCATCCGATCTGGTCGAGCTGAAGCTGCGCACGGCCCTGGCCCGTTGCAAATGCCTCGCTCGCGGCAGCATGTCTGCAAACTATCGATCGTATCGCGTGACAACCAATTGGATCTCCCGGCGTGTCAGTAGTTGACAAGTGCATGTGCTCCTGCCGCGGCACCACGACGGGACCCGCCAGCTTTGGACAGCCGCTCGAGCAAAAAAGGCAACTCGAACCGGTCGCGGCATCGGGTGTACAGTCAGCGGAGTGTCCGCACAACCAGCGTTGCAGCCTCGTGGTGCACCACCCTCCGCGTATGGCAGTCAGTCAATGCCGGCTCAATTTTCGAGCGGCTTGCCGTCGTGGCGAAGCAGCGTTTTCCCGAGGCCAGGCGCAAACAGCGTGTTCGACCTCGCGCGCGGCGTTAGGCAACGTCGCGGCACGCCTCGACGCTCGGCGGTTGAATGGATTTGCTCGCCCTTGCATCCCACTGCAGTCTCCGCGGCGCGTGAGTCCAGCCTCGCCTCAAAGTTATTGCCATTATCAAGGCCACGATCTGCTGACGTTCGCAATTTTTGACTTGGATTTTCAGTCAGGCCGCGTCGCTGAACGAGACAGACGTTTTCCGCAGCCGGTTCAGGGCCCAAAACCGAAGCCGCCTCTCTCGCCCACACGCCAATACTCCCGCCCAAGTGAAGAAGAGCATGGAGCTCATGGAGCAGTTGGGGTCGTGCAGCATCCGCGTGATCGACCTGGACGACGGCTCGGTGCGCGCCATCTCGTGGGACCCGAACGTGCCCGACCAGGTCTTCGAGAGCCTCGTCGAGTCGCAGCTCCGCGCGCAGTTCGGCGTGTCGGACGAGGCGTGGGTGGACCTCATCGACACGGCCAACTCGAGCCTCGTGCACATCACCAAGGACGTGCTGTCCAACGTCAAGGACTCGCTGTGTCTGTGCCTGTCCCCCAAGACGGAGGCGCTCGCGCCCATGAAGACGAGCGAGGTCTTCGAGGTGGTCTTCCAGGACCGGTCCCTGGGTATGACCATCCGCGAACACAACGAGAGCGTCATCGTCAACCACTTCAAGCGCCGGCCCGACGGCGGCCTGAGCGAGGCCGAGGCCAGCGGCCGCATCCAGCCCGACGACGTCATCTACAAGGTCAACGGGGCGCGCACCGTCGGCCGCAGCTACGACAACGTCGTGCAGATGCTGCAGACGCCGACGCGCCCGCTCAGCATCCAGTTCTTCCGCCCATTCCGGCGCGAGGGGCTCTTTGCTGTCGAGTTCCGCGGCGCCGGCCTCAACATGACCATCACGACCGACGACGTGAACGTCATCGTGAAGGACCTGCCCATGGCGCACCCCAACATCGTGGGCTACGCGGAGGCGCACGGCGTCCGCATTTTCGACATCATCCATGCCGTGGACGGAGAGGTGATTAACGGACTCGAGTACAACCGCGCCATCAGCTTGCTGAGTCGCTCCACGCGTCCAATGGTCGTGGTGTTTGCGCGGTCCAAGGTCATGCCCCCGACGCCCGGCAGGTCCACGGGCGTCATGACGAACCGCTTCTCGTTCGCGTCCACGGTAGCTCCGTCGCCGCGCCCCAGCAACATGGACGGATTCGGCTCGCGCCGCGGCTCCGGCTGCTCGGCGATGAGCGGTATGGACGGAGAGAACATGCTCGTGGAGGAGATGCTCGAGTTCTGCGAAGGAATGGGCAACGACGGCGTCTTGAACCCGAAGGAGGTGGAGTTGCTCAAGGACATGGTGCTCGCCATGCGACCAGACGTTTGCAGCGCCGTCAAGCGCAAGAACAACAATGCGATTGTCGCTATTGTGCGGTCTCCGTTCATGCGGCTCTGGGACAATTTGCTGAAGACGCGGGAGAGCATTTTGCTGGCTGGGCCCGTGTCGCTCAAGCGCAAGAAACGCTTCCACTTGCTGCTCACCGACCACGAACGCCTTCTCTTTGTCAATAAGGACACTAACTTATTAGAGGACGAGATCATGTGCTCGCAGATCGTGACCGTGAGCTCGCGCTCCAAGTACCAGGAGCTCACGATCTCCACGAGCAAGATGGACTACGTGCTCATCGACAACTTCATCGGGCCTGTCATTTGGGTGCGCGCCATCCTGCCGTTCACATGCACGCAGGGCATTCTTAAAGTGGCTAGCAGCAGACGCTTCCTCGGCTCGAAAAAGCGGTACTTCGTGCTGCGCGGCAACCGTCTCACAGGCTACAAGAAGGAGAGCATGATCCACCAGGTCGGCGCCAAGAGCAGCACAATTTCGCTTGCGGATGCGAACATCGAGTTTTCCGACCCGCGCGGACTCACGTTCATTATCACGACGCCCGAATTCAATCAAGCCGGCAAGAAACTCATTCTGACTGCGACGTCGACGCGTGAGTTCAACAAATGGGTCACTTCTCTCAAGGCATTGCAGACAGCGTCTCCTACCACTGCGGCTTGAGCGCGTTGCCAGAGGAAGTGCTGATTTTTTCAGACCAGCACAACGCCCGACTCGACCATCGACCACGAGCAGCGGGTTGAAAGTCTGCCTCAACGGCAGCAAATTGACAGGAAATAGTACTATCGCAGTGACCGAGGGGGGACTGCGGTCAACGCAGGATGATGCTGCAAAATGAAACGTGAGGAAGAAGCCCCTGTGGCGTGTGCTTACAATGTATGGGCAAATGCGAATCAAAAGACATGAAGATGAAGCCAAATACAAAGTTTACAGTAATCTATCACCGAAGTTCCTTGTTTTTCATGTACACGTCGATCTCAGTAGCGAGCGCTTGGAAGTCGTCGGTTGATGTGAGGTATGCCCACGCCTTATAGAACTCCACTTTTCTCAGCACGGCCGCGAGTTCCTTCATCGCTACCTTCCTCTCCTTTTTAGCCTGTTTGCCTACCTCGCTGCTGCTCTCGAGGTCGTGCTGATACCGTTCCAACAAAGCACGCGTATCGCTCAGGGCATCAAGTAGAAACACATCGGTCCGTAGAAGCTGCTGCACATCCTGGATAGCTAGTGCATTTGCCGCTGGACCTTCCTCGGACTTCTTCTCCAAGCAGGCCAAGCAAACGTGCTCTAGGGACTCGTAGCGTGCGTCCGCACTGAGTACTCGAGCCAAGTCCAGCAGTATCAGCGCCGCTTCTGCCACATCTTGCGCATAGTCGCCGTTAAAAGCTCGTAGCACCAGCGCGTAGGCAAACATCACCTCCACCAAATGAAAGCGCAGGCATGGTGACGGGTTTCTTCCGCCAGGTAACAGAATCGCCATGCTCTTAGGCATTTTCTGTGCGTCACTGCTCGTGAAAAGTGCAACGGGATACAAAACCAAAGGTTCTAGCATCGCATCCGACGCCATCTCTTCGATTCCCGCGCTATCACCACTTCCAATCTCCTCCAATATCAACTGTCTGCGTCGCGCGGACGTCTCGCTGCGGTACTTGCGTTCATCCATCAACCACCACGGAGACCAGAGCTGCACCAGTTTTCCGAGTCGTCCATCGGCCACCTCACCCAGGAACTTCCTCCTTTCTTCGGTCGTAAGGGCATCAAGCGTCAACACCCCCTTTGCATCTAGCAATGCCAACTCCTGCATCCTCTCCATCAAAGCTTCTTCGTCCTCTTCCCCGTCCGCCAAGTGCTGCTGCTCGTCCTGGAACTCACGCACTCGCCCCAGCAGCTCCTGGATACTTTTCTGCTGCATCTTCTCGTCGTCTCCTCTTGCATTCGACGCTAACTGCATCTCGCTGCGTACGTGACCCTCGAAGAATTGTTCGGTGCAGCTTTCGCCGTGGGATCGATAGCAGTCGACACTGCAGTAAGGAGTGTTGCATCGCGGACACGTATATCTCGCCTCCTGGGTCGTGCATACGCGGCAAACTCGAGCCAGTGATGCGTTAGACATCGACGGGCCTTCCGAGACTAGCGAGGGGGCTGATACATTAGCGGAAGGCTTGAACGACGTCCGTAGCGAGCCCAAGCGGATCGACACGCGCTCCATGGCGAGTCAATTGTTGGCAACCGAATGGTGAACGCTTTTGACCAATGAGAGTCGAAGGGGTGTATTACTGTAGCCATTTCGCTGCGCGACGACTACATGTTACTTCGGTGGTCGACTACCACGAGGACCGGAACGGGCAGTACCAGAGTGTGAGCCAGCGCTTGCGAGCGTCCACGATGGCGAAACACGAGTGGAAACGAGAGGGTGGAGCTTTGAAGAGTGGGTCACCACTCACTCGATACACGCGTGAAGTGATTTCGATGTCTCTTTTGCCATGTGCATCAGCGACGCTTTTCTTGACCGACACAAGTGCACGGTACAGCGCTCGAGTGGCGTCCTCGTACGCTTGCACACGTGAATCTGCTTGGCGAAGCGCACCACCACCGATCACGAGCGCGGAGAAGAGCTGAAAAATGAACTCCTGTCGGTCTTTGTCGGAAAACGTGTCGCTGCTGTCCGAGTCCGGGTTGGCCAGCATCTCCGTGAGCAAGTCACCGGCAGTGCATCCGTCGAACTCTTCGTCCATGCAGCCACGCACGCTACCGTCCCGAGCAATGATACCTGCAGTTTGGAGTTTCTCGAATAGCGCCATGCTTGTCACGTTTACTCGCAGTCGCTCAAAATGTAACGAGGAAGCTCCGGTGCAGCCCTCGGGCTTTGTGGAAGAACTGCCACCGAGACGCGCAGGGAGCTGCAGTCAGAAGATTGAACACGCAAAGCGTAAGTATCAATCAGCACGACAACATTTGCTACCTGCATGTACCGGTAGAACGCAGTGCACACTGTCGTCTTGGAAGAACTCTGTCAATAGCGCTTCGTCAGCTTCGCTGGGCAACTTTCGATGCACACGAAAGCGCTGCAGCTGTAGAGTATCGCTCAGGTTCCACTGCAGCAATTTCTGCCGGATGTCAAAGTCGCGCAGGACCGGAAGTGCATCAGGAAGATGCTCGAAGGGGCCCGTCGGCGCCTTGGCGAGGCTGGCGTCGGTGTCATCGACTTGAAAATGCGTTGGCATGGCTGCTGTCTTCACGATTCTAAGTCTGAAGATTTGTTCTGCCGACGAGTCGGTGACTTTTCACAGTCGCGGTTCAACGGCAGGTCGGAAGCCCGAGGTCATGACAAGTTCAATTGATAAGAAATTATCTCCTCTCTGTCGCTTGGCTCGATCGGGGAAGAGGGTCTGTAGAAGGACGCACCCTGGACGTGCGTGCTCTCACTTGGCGAAGGTCTTGCTTCGAACTGAGAAAACTACGAGCAGGGGATGCCCGTCGAGGTGCACACGCATCGAGTCGTTGTAGAGCGGCACGCGAAACTTGACCTCCCCTCCTTCTTCCTGCCGAGCGATGCGTTTCAGAGAGAGCGTGCAGTGGCCGTTGATCGATTCGTTTTTCACCCACACCAGCATGTGCAGCTGCTCAAGCGGGCGGGTGTGCTGAATAACGGCGTTGAGAGACAGATTCAGACCGTTGGTGCCTTGGCATCGCTCTCCGATTACATCGCACTGCTTCGAGTCCTCGCCAACCAGTGGTGCAACAATACGCGTCTTCTTGGGCACCACCACGTTGTCATTCCAGCTGAGCTCCATGTTGAATACACGCAGAACCGTCGACACGAGGCGGTTCTGTGCCTTCATCTGCCGGACCACGCGGGCCTGGTCGAAGTAACTCCCACTCGCCGATTTCGAAAACCTATCGCCATCGCTCATACCGCTAGCTGTGGAAAAGGATCGTGAGTTGCGGCGCGTGAGCCTCCGCGGAGACCCCGACGTCAATACATCGCTGTTTTGCTGCGGAAAACTGAGCACAAAGGTTCCGTACACCGGACTGTGGTCGCTCACGTCCATTCCGTCGCCATGATTCACTGATCGGTAATTGTCAATGAGCCGCGGTGACAGTTCTTTGGACGTCGGGTCTTGCACTTTTTCGGGAATCAGCTTCGAGTCGCTTACTAGGAGGGAGTGGATCAAGATGCGATCGCACCAGCCAGGCACACGCTTTTTCACTTTGCCTCCCTTATAAAACGGTTCCTTGTAGAGCACGCGCCAAACGAGCGACGGCCACAAGGGCAACGACTCGTTAACGACTCCGCGTTTGGGGAACTTCTTGTATGTTGGGTAAAAGTCAGGAAATTTGTGCGGCTCTGTGAAGCCCTCGAAGACCCCACCGTTGCGCCGGTCATTCAGAAGGCCGTCAAACTTATCGTGCAGCTCGAGGTTACGACCCTCCTCAAGCATGTGGAGTACCATCTGCGGGTCCAGCAACACGATGCGGTAGTTCATGTCTCCCATCCACACCACGTGATGGAATTGCTCCGTCAAGTCGAAGCTATAATGGCCCATGACACGACCCAAGCTGGCGTTCAAGTTTCGAATCTGCTCGCGACGGTACGTGTCGTTCCGGGCGTCCAAGTGACAGTTCACAAACACAATCGTCGTGCGGTTGATCATGAGTGCTACAGCGACACCACCCTTCGATCCACTCGTGAGCTTGAACTTGTGCGCACCTGCTCGGATCAGCTTGATCTTGTTCTGGATGTCAGCGCAATAAAACACCGCCATGCCCGTAAACTTGGTGCCTACAAAAGCTCCATCGCCGCGGCCGTGCACGGCATCGATCACTGCATCAGGAGGCTGGTTTTTGTGGTTAACCATGAAGTTGCCGTTTTTGAGCTCCATGCGATAGTAGCGGGCGCCCTGCTCGTTGCGGTTTAGATACGCCTCCACGGCGTGATAAACGTTCTCCGACACGCCCTCCTGAACTCCTAGCACATAAAGCTGATAACCGTGTGGCAGGAAGTTCTGCAGCATTGTTGCCGAGCGCTGCTCATCAATGATCCCTTTCCCGTCGTCAAATGGATCTGCCGCGCCCATGTTCCACGTGCCTACCCACATGCGCACGTCTCGAACGCTAGCTCGCTTCCCTGTCTTCAACACCGGCGAGGCATTTGGCCCCAGCGAGAAACTCCCACGCCGCAGGCCTGCCTCAAAGTACGACCGTGGCGACGTAATGCGGCTTTCACCCTCGTCACAGCTCTCGTCCAGACTGAAACCTGCAGACGACGAGCTTTGCTGCGCTACGACCGACGAGGTCTTCCGTGCCTTCTTGAACGCAAAATGCTGCGACCGCATGTCGGCGACGTCTTCTTCGGTCTCGGAGCTCGTGCGTTGGAACGAGTCGCTCTTGCGAGAGGCGTCATTCGTCAGTGACGTGCCTGCAACGGTATCTGTAGTGGCTGCTGTTCCGCTCTTGTTCCCACCGTTAGCGGATGCTGCAACGGGTAACGTGCGCAGTTTCTCAAGCATGAACTCGGGCTGCTCGAGGTCGGCCAAATTGTTGCAGCTAAAACTGCTCTTGACGTTATTCACCCCGTTCCAGTAGCCCGAGCGGAGCTTCACGGCCGCTTCACTGGCGTCGGCCGCTGACGCCATTCGCTTCGTGCGTGTTCGGTGCGAAGCAGCGGCAGCTTCCGCGACCGTCAGCCCCGTGACGCCAAATCCGTTGGCACAGCTGCGCGACTTCAATAGACTCGACCGCCGCTGCTGCTGCGTTGTGCCAGCCACGTCCGGCTCCGCCAGCCTCATCGCGCGCATCTCTCCACCTGCAAAGGACTTGGGCGGCTCCTTGCCGGTCTTGAGCCTGAAATTCTCCAGCTCGAGCTCCTGCACGCGGCGACTGAGTCGCACCGCGGTCTCCGCCCACTCACTGGAGTCGCGTCGCGGTTCTCTCTGCACTGCTCCTTCCGCCAGACTCATACTGGCGTGGCGGCGCAGGCCCGCGGCTTCGTCTGCTCGTCCGACGCTCACTCTGCGCCGCCTCTCGACGGCTTCTTCTCGGCCGCCACTGACATTTCTCGGCGGGAGGCCCGGCCGCCCCCACTGCGGACTGTTGGTGACGCTGCCGCTGCTGTCACTTTCCGTTGCTTTCTGCTGCGATAAAGCGGCTGGAGACGTAGGCGGCGCGCGCGCAGGCGACACGAGGCGCCGCACGTCGAGCGTCTTCTTGGATGTGGGTATGAGCAGCTCTTGCAGCTGCTGCAGCGTGGACGGCTCTTCGATCTGCGAGAACGCGCGCGTGACGCGGATGCGCGGGGCGGCCGGCTCCGGGCTGCGGTTGGCCATGTTCCTGGGGCTGTACGCTGGGGCGCTGGTATGCGGAGGTTAATACGCTACGGGTAGGGCGGCGACTCTGCCGAGAAACGGTTCTTAGCTGCTGAACCCAAGTGTTGGGTAGTTTGTACCGGTATGCGAGTGTTCAACATACGATTGTGTGTCGCGATTCTCCTCTTGTTGCTGGCAGAGACAAGACCGAGAGCACGGCGAGCCGATCGCGATTAGCGAAGGCTGTGCTGGTCGTGTTGCAATTGACACTCCTCGACCATGAAATCCATGAAGATACTTCCTGTCTTCCTGTCGACGAACAGGGATGTTGAAGACGACGCTGACTCCACTGCTTTCGCCGAAGACTTCTGCTCGGCAATTTCACATGTGTCTTCGTCCAACTTGCTTATATGGTGAGCCTCGCCGTGTATCAGATGCAACGTCAAGTGGAGTCATGAGGGGAAGTAAGAATCAGTCCTGGCTGCAAGATGCCCCAAGATGAACGACAAGGATGTTGCTTTTGTCCAAATACGTACACGTTGGTACATTTCACATGTGCTTACGATGCACTCCACCCTCTTAAGCGCGCGGCGGCGAGTACAGCGACGCACCACTACCACCACAGATGCAGCAGCCTAGTCGCGCGCGTCGAACACGGACAGCAGCAGCTCGCCATAGTCGCCGCTCACCTCAGCGGCGATGCGCTCGCGCAGCTCCTTGCCGAACTTCTTCTTGTACACGGGCTTGATGTCGCGCAGCACGAAGTGGTAGCGCACCACGGTCCTCACGCATCATAGCAATGCCTTCGTTGACTTCGCTCATGGGCATCTGCTGAACAATGGCGCGCACATTCAACCACATCCTACACATAAACAACGTACACGTCCTCCTCCAAATACATGAAGCAAGCAGAATTCTTCGAGGCCCATGGAAGCACCCGTCCTGCTTCCCAGAGCAGCTCGAACTCGAGCTTGATACGGATCAAGGTGCGCCTGAGCCGAGCGCGTCTCAAATGACTCTGCGTGGTGGACTCCATCGAACGCGGCCGTGCTGTAGTTGTCCGTGCCTTGTAAAATAAACTCGCCGTTGACGATCGTCCAGTTGTTGTGGACCCTGAAGCTGGCCTCGCGTCCAGTCTTGATCGGGATCCCCGCGTCCTTGAATTTGCGTACCCAAGTCATGTTTTTCTGTTGGAGCGCGCTTTGCTCGTCGACGATCATGCGAGTGATGCAGCCTTCTGCAAGCGCCTTCAGAATGGCCTCCCCAATGTGATCGTTCGCTATGGACCTGTTGCAGATGTCCAGCGAACCCCGTGGTCTGGCGGCCAATCCTAACAGCTTCTGCGCTGCGAGTGAGTGTCGAGTAGGAAGGGGAGAGTCTTGCTTAAAGAGTAACTTGTAAAGTAATATTCAAACACACAACACACGTGCCGTGCACGAGGAGGAAAGCATCAGCCTAAAAACCCCTTTGACCACAAGGTCTACTCCTAGCACAGCTAAGACTCGACCAGGACATGAGTGACTATGAGAGAGGGTAATGAACTGAGTCTCATACTCTCATAAATCCAAGGTAGTGCACGACCTTGTCCTCGGCGTCGGCACCTGGGCTGCAAGCTCTCTCCTCGCTCGTACATGGTGTAATAATGGGCGACCGTCCGTCGCTTCCAGCCCGGATGCTCCTCGCACACGACCATGATGTCCTTCTTACCGAAAGCAAATGTCGGTAGACAGCGGCATAGTCCGACGAATAATCATGTCGACAGACCTCCGATCCGCCACGTTGCTGTTTAAATGGCTCGGAAAGTCAAATGTCGGGCAACTCGGCCCCCAGTGGAGGATAAGTTGCCCGACATTTGACTTTCGAGCCAAACAAACACCAGCCAAAATAATATTTGGGCAGTACAGACAATCCTCTCGGTCGTGATATCCTGAGTAGTGATACCCTCCACGGAGAGATATGGGGAGGGCTCCCGATGACCGTCACCATACAAGCACGAGTCAAATATACCTCTACCCTCTAGTTACTGGTTTGTGATACAAAACACGTCATTATCACTATTCAAAGGTGCTTAACTATTGCTAAGGTCCATTTGGTGCAGGACGTCCGAAGAAGTCGAGCATCGACTTTTGCTGCTTGTGGCCTTGTCTACACGCAAGCTCCTCTCTAAATACTCGCTGCATCGTTCGAAGCCCGATAACGTCCCTTGAACGGACCCCCATCGCACCGGCGGTAACGAAAAGTTGTGCTATCCATTGAAGACGCTCCTTCAGCTCCTCTGTGGACAGGTTTTCGGGCGTTGGATAGGTTGAAGAAGTGCTTTCTTCTTCTTCGTCCTCGATACCGCCATCACCGACATCTTGACCGCACCCATTCTCGCGCTCTGAAGACTCGACCCGGCAGAAATCTTCGTCCGTTGGTTCATCCGCGAGGATGTTCTCGTCCGGTGGGTTCAGCAGCTCTTCAACCGACATCGGATTCGAGGGGTGGAGACGCGTCAGCATCTCTGCCAGCTCGTTCACGATGTCATCCTCCACGCCCGGCTCGGCGTACTCGCACGTGTAGTAGTCAAGCAAGCCAGTCTTCTTCCAGCAGTTACTGAAGACGCTGGGAAGCAGGGCGTTCCAGCTCTCGATGCTCCACAGTACTGCCTGCTGTACGTCGACGCTGTAGAGCTGTTAAGTTCAAATGTACCAATTTTACGGCACATTTCTGCCTTGTAATAACTCCAGCGAGTGATAATGTGGTGGTTCCCGACGCTATCACAAAGGAGAGGATTGTCTGTACCACATTTGTGCCGCTAATGGAGGAGGACGCCGGGCGGCTGGACGCGCTGGTGCGTAAGCTGCGCCACCCGATGGCCAAGATCCGTGCGCGGGCGCTGCAGAGTCTGTTGTTCAAGCTACGCGAGCGACTGGTGCGCTGGCCAGATCTGGTGCCGCTGCAGAACGCGCTGGTGCCGAGTCTCTTAGCATGTCTGGAACCGCCGCTGGAGCTGCCGGCGCTGCACGTGCTGCAGCTGCTGGTTCAGAGCGGCTTGGAGGTGTTTGCAGCCAGTTTACAGCGCTTTGGGGCGGCGCAGAAGTTGCAACGAGCCGCCAACAGCAACGCGGAGCTGCGACCGACGTACGAGAAGGTTGATTGCAGGTAGTGGAGACTTTGAGAGGGTTACAGAGGGAACTGAGAGCTGTTCCGCTGTTGAATGTACAGTTGCTGAGCCAGATTTACGTCACTAAAGTGGCGCTGGAGGAGTACACGAGCAAGGAGCAGGTGGACGCTTCAGACGAAGAGGACGAGCAGGAACAGGTTGCTTCTGTGGAGCAGTTGAGCGTCAGTAGAGAGCTGCTGGACAGACGGCGAGCGCCCAAAGTGGCGGGGATTGAGGCTGCAGGATGGAGCTTCGCTCAGGTGACGCTGAGCTCGGTGGACGAGCAGTTTCTGTTCGAGTTTGAGGTGAAGCTGCAGCTGAGGACGGAGACGCAGGACCTGGTGACGAACTGTGCGACGTTTAGGAACGTGTTGTTGAGGAACTTCCCGGCGGAAGTGTTCTTGCAGCGGCCAGCAGTGTTGCAGTACTTGTTGCATCTGGTGCAGCAGCCGATTTTACCTGGAAGTCCCGCGACGGTGAGGGCACAGAGCGACAGTGTGATGGAACGCGCCATGGAGGTGTCTATGGGGGTGAATTACTTCGATGAGATGATGAACACGACGTTTTCACACAAGCGAGGGAATTTGTCGGGTGCTGTTGTCATGGCTAGTCTCAAAGCGATCGAGTCGTTCCTGTACGCGCTGCGGCTCACGCGGAGGGCATGTCTTGATCCGACGTATGTAGTGCACACTCCGGGCACCCACGTAGAGCTGTTCGACTCGTATGATTCGCGACGAGGTCGGTACCCGCGCGCTAGTGTGGACGTTGCAGATGCCATGAATAAAGCACCAGAGCAGCAGGGTGAAGAGAGTGCCAGTCAACTGGAACAGTACTCGCTGGGTGGTGCCGTTTACAAGATATTTATGAGCCTGTTGCCTTTGTTGCGATCGGCAAGACATCCGCGACAGCACTTGTTGAACTTCCTCCTCGTGGCTCTCCCCGATCTACCAGAGAAGGGTTGCGCTCCTTCGGCTGAAGCAACTGTGCAAGAGTTAGATAGATTGCGGCTGGAAAAGGTGTTCGAGGTTCTCAGCGGTATTTGCCGGCCTGTTCCATCAGAGCAAGTGGGAAGTAGTCTGATAAATGATGACCTCGAGCTCACGCACTCGATGACATGGAAACTGGTGGAGCTGGTTATTCGGTTGATACGATTGTATCCGTCTTCTTGCTATCGTGTGGAGAACATGTCAAAGACAACTGACAAAGCTACACAGGCAGGTGAAACTGATCACATTCTTGTTCCTCGGTCGCTGTGGGAGGCAGTGAAGTTATGGGTTGCCAGTCCAACATTTCCTGAAGTGGCTGCTAATGAGTGGAAAGATGAATCGCTCATCAAGTATCTGTCAACGATTGACGGAACAATTTCCGCCTTTGTCAACCTGAAGCACTCCTCGCAACAAGACGCAAGGTTGATTCTCGAATTTGTTGAATTTGCCAAGGCTCATCGCGAACAGTTGACGAAGTTTACTCCATGGGAGAAGCCAGCCACTATGAACCTACAAGTTGCGCAGAAAGCTATTCAAACCCGGTGCGCTTTTGACGATGTAGATGCCGAGCTCATTGCAGATGCCACCCTTCAGGCTATCTGGACAGCATTGACTACCAATGGCAAGGATGAAGTGGGGTCATTAGATGAAAATGCTATCGAAGCCATCCAGTTCATCCTCTGCGATCTGTTAAATGGCTTGGGAGAAAAGAAGACATCGACATCACACGACTCGATGGTTGTTCACTTTTTCCGGGGCCTCATGGGTCTTGTGGACGGACTCAACAGCGGACATTTTGTTGCCATGGTGATTTGTGAACCGACTTTCCTAACGCTTTTGCTGTTAACGCTCGCAAGATTGAATGATGATTCCGATGGTCTAGTAAGTAGCGCTGCCTTTTGGGGAACTCTACGCTTGGCTCTGAACGAATTTGCAGGGATGTCTAGTGACCAATTGGTCTTGCTGCAGCCTGTGGTGCCATTGCTCCAGCATTTTGCATACATTGAACCGTCGGAAGGGTCATCATCGGAGCAACGCTCGGTTCAGCCACAGCTTGCTGCCGTCTTGAATCGAATGGAACCTGTCCTGTCGGACACCACGAGACGGCTTTTAATCTGCCGCTGCCTGCTGCACCAGTCTTCATACATTCGGAAAGCTGCTGCCTCGGGGGTTATTCGGATGCTGTCGCGAGTGAATCCATCGTCAGTCGATTGGATCTCCACAAGTACAGAGATTCGCGAAGACCCATTCGGAGGCAATTTCGCCGCTGATGACAAGATATTGTCGTTCGAAATGAAACTCATGGAGACACCTTTACCTGTTACCCGTACCAGCGAGTACCAACCAAGCGACAATGAGCTATCGTCACAGCTGAGCCGGCTGTCTCATTTGTGCAAAGTGGTAACCAGTACATCCTCTGCTTTCGAGAGTATGAGAGAGACGGCGTTCAAGGAGTTGGTCATGTTCATCGGCAATGCGTCGATGGAGCTGTTCACACTGTTTGAGGAGCTGGGCAAACTGACAGATCTCTTGGATCTGCTTCGTACCATTCTCCAAGCTGAAAGTAGTCGAAACGACTCGTTGATGGCTCAACAAGCCCTCCTGTTCTTCAGGACTCTACTACTGCGCAGCCGGCTATTGCGTTTAGCTATCCAGCGCGATGGCGATGTCATGAAGCTTCTGATGCCCTTGATTTTCCATTCCGATGCCTCGATTCGGACGCAGATGTACTATATTCTTCTCTTGCTCACGTGCTCTGCTGAGAATTTTATCCCCAGTGGGACAGTTGTGAGCGAGGAAAATTCCGAAGTTGGCGGTGAAGCACGAATCCCTGAGATGATCAAGCCAACATTTGGATTGCACTCCGGCCGCTGGGATCGATGCTGTGTTGTCACCTGTTCGCTGAAACAGCAACTACAGGCAAGCTGTACTCTGCTCACCAAGGAAGCTAATGCGTCTTGGGTACAGGAAGTACAAGCAATAATCACTCGGATACCATTTATCTCCGACAGAGACAACGTGAAGCGCGAGAATGAGAGCAGCGATGAGTTCTCGACACGACTATCGACCGAGTACAGCATTATTGTTCAGAAGCTTCGAGATGCACCGTCGCACGGAAAATGCCTGAACGCAGTATACCACTTGATGACAATATGCGGAGCGTGGAGTCTTGCGCGTGAGCGCTTTGTTGGGGACTGGGAGGCAGATTTTGAACGTTACTTCGCGGTACCGCCCAAAAGCGAACGAGACGAGGTGATCATTAGCTCACTTGTAAGCACTCTCAGCGTGATGTTCTGCGCCATGACAAGAGGCGAGCAGTTGCGAGCTCTTGTTGTGCTGAAACGTAAGGTCCTCCCGCTGCTGAGAAGATCGCAGAGCAAGGTCCTTTCTCTTCAAGTTGCGCGGCTGTTGCTCAACGTGAGTGAATCGAAGGTTGGCGATTTGTTTTTGTCACTAGCTGCCGATACCGACATTATTGCTACGATCTGTACCAAGTACTCAGCAATCTACGCGACCGAATCAGTCCTTCATGCGATGATGCTCGAAATTCTGTTACGGTTTGCGCGAGGAATGAATGAAAGCATGGAGTATACTCGCTTGTCAACGTCCTCGCGCGAGAAAATCTGCAAGCGTCTCGTGGAGATGTTGTCACCGTTGCTCACTATTGTGTGCAGTCATCGTGTACCAGGCTCTTTCCTCGAGCGCGACGCGTTTGTCGTTGGCTCCCAATGCATGGTTGCTATTATGCGCATGCTTCCGCGTGAGTCTCTTTTGGTCAGTGATAGCCCTGTGCAGCACACTGATAGCAGCATTCTACTCGACGGCAGCTGGGCGTCTCGCTTTCTTTTCGACCACGTTTCACCGACCCGAGAGCTTGGATATCTCGTGATTGAGCATGCTGCGTCTGCTGCCCCTCCTTCATCTCGATTGCTGGAAATGGCCTTCGAAACGTCCACAGATGATACAGAATCCGATGCTGTGCGCGCGGCGGCATGCAAGGTTTTGACGACGGAGATCCTTCAGTATGACGAACGATCCCCGAACCATCAAGCTGCAGTGGTGGAGACCTTCCATGGTACTGCTTTTGCAGGGAGAGCTTTACGCGCGCTGTCAGGTGCTTTGAAAGACTCCAAACTATTTGCGCGCAGTGCTAGTGCACTCGCACGAATTGTCCGAGTGCTTTACATTCAGAGTGAAACTCTGGCGCTACGTTTTGGAGACATGAGGGCAGAGCTGGAGGCCGCTGAAGAAGAATACGATGTCTATCCTCTCGTGGTGCAGGTAAGCAAGTACCTCTCGCTTATAAAAAACAATGTTTGATAGTTTACTCCCTCGCGGATGGTAACTAACGTTTATTTGTCATTGCGTAGGCGCTGTCGCTTCGCGAATGGAGGAAGAAGTGTGATCGCTATTGCTCGTGCTGCATGCTTCTACCCCACTGTGATGACAATGCGTGGAGACAATCACTGCTTCCGGCCGTTTTAGACCTCATGGTCGAAGTGCTGAATCTCCTGCAGGCCATTTGTCGAAACGCTGGTTTTGATCAAGTTGCATTTTTCCTTATGGTATCTTTCCCTCCTTTCTGTATCTCACTGAGCCTCGGGCACTGGATTTAGTCTAAACTAACGCGAGCCCAATGTGTTTTGTGTTGTTATAGCATACAACTCTGCAATTTCAGCTGATGGAGCTTGTACAAGATGTGCATGATTCACTGACATCCCTCGGGGACACGGATTTGAAGGCTACCAGCCAGAGCCATTACGAGGTTCTCGACCTTTGTGCAGGCACACTCAGCACTCTTTTGGTACATCGGCAGTCCGATTCAGAGCCGTATCGGGCTCCCACAGCTTCGAGCTTTGGGGTGGATTTTGTGAACGTAGTGGCAAAGCTGCTAGCATTTCACCACCCAATTGCTTTTCGGGTGTCATTCTCGCGTGTTGTGCCTGCGGTACGTAGTACGAGGATCATGGGGCTGGTTCTCTTTTTGCGTACTCACTCGAAGCTTCTTGTTGCCTGGATGTTGCCAGGTATCCTTGTTAATTCCTGGGTCCCTGACGTCTTCTGATGCTTCAGTTACTAGCGCGCTTGGCTCTGCTGTGTTTAATCTTTATCAAGAGGTTACTGAGTCTCGGCCATCGGATGCGAGCGTTACCACTACTGGTCTGGAGATACAGGGCCGTGTCTTTCCGCTGACATCCATTCGGCGCGTCTCATGTGCCTTACAAGTTCTCCTCGAAACGAGCTCCACTCTCCGGCAGCTTATTCATATGAAGCGTGGTCTTCCTTTCGCAATGACCTCCATCAAGGAATCGTTCTCTGCGATTCGTTTAGCTGGAGGATTTGGCGGTAAGCGGGGAAGAAGTTCCAACTCAGCAAACACTCAAGACGCGTACGTGCTTGATCTGTGTGGACGCATCCAAACGCACATGGAGGTTGTCAGTACCATCGTCGGAGGTGACATGGAAAGTCAGAGACTGGCAAAGGTGCGGAAATCATTTGTTGTTCCTTACTTCGGGTCTGTCTACGGTTTACACTGATGCTTTCTTGAATAAGCAGGATGAGGGCCTTCTTGGTGTGATTTTGTCAAACTGGAGCGTGATGAAAATGGCCCACGTGCGTGGATCGCAGCTGCTGCTACAGGCACTGCATCTTTTGGCGAATTACATCTACGGAAACGATATTGCCCGAGGTTCTCTGCTGGTGTCGCTTCCTCCTGGATCCGGTAAAGCTTCGGGAGATGGTGTTCAGACGTTGCTATCGTTGCTATTCGTCTTGGCGAGTACTCGAGGTGACATGTCACCTTCTTACCGCCCAGTGGTCAATGGCGCTGCTACCTCCTCCTTCTCTGCAGCAGATTTTGCGTTGAGCAACGCTGCATGCCACGTGTTGAAGGCTGCGCTACTCAACACTGAATGCGTGCTGTCAGCTGTGAAGACCGGGGCGATATCGAAATTGATTGATTCACTACAAGACCGCCTGAAGCAAACCAGACAAACCAGTAAGACGAGTCACTTCGAGTACGAGAATCTTGCACACATGCTTAGCGTGCTCGGCAGCATTGCTTGCAGCGAGGAAGGCGGTCGGATACTTTACACCAGTTGGGCCACCGTGCTCTCTCTTGCGTTTGACGATGCGATGCATTCGTCTGACGATGCAGTTCGACGGAGTGGGTGCTTGACGCTAAGGAACCTCGCTCTGTCACAAGCGACCAAAAACAACTTCGCAATGTGGGAAGAACTGCTTGATGACGTTGTCGCAACGTGCGTCCGTGTGAGCGGTACCGATCGTGGTGACTTGGTAGCGCTGGGATACCTTTCGGCAGCGCTTTGGTCGCTTGTGTACGACAACCAAAAAGCCCGTGCACTGCTGCTCTCAAGACCAGCAGCTTTACGAAGTTTGCAGCAAGTCTTGGCTTCTCAGAAGACTGGTACGTGTGCTGTTTATCGGTGAACCCTATCACGGAAGTAATCCTTGACGTGTATCCTATGTAGGCGCCCCTGCTTCGCAGCAGACCCTTGACTCGCAAGCTCCATCACAAGACATTGCGGAAAACCTCCAGCGTGTACTGTTGCTTGTCCAGGAGTAGAGAGAGCATGAGCTCGACATCGACAAAGATCAGTGATCTTTATCGTAGATCACCCTTGACAGAGTTCAACACGAGCTCGTATTTATTTTATCACAGGCGACACCGATTGTACCGACGATACATTCGTGTGTGATACAAGATGAGGTTGACACTGCTGGCAGAGCAGCCTCTAATAAATAAACGCACGCGAGGAGCATGCATCTTGCGGCTTTCAATCCAAGTGACCCGTTACTGATGATCAGGGCAGATCAAAATCTTCCTCTTCGTCACTGCTGTGGTAATCGTCGTGGTCTTCTTCCTCTGAGGAACTGCCATCCTTCTCAACATGAATATGTGTCGTTCCACCAGGGCTCACAACGCCCTTCAGCGAGTGCGAGCCGCACTCTTCCTCGAGCATCACAGCCTTATTCTGTACAAAACACAACGAAGCACAACAGAATCAAGGATCAGTTCTCGGTCTTCAAACGTTGCTGCTTCTTGTTCTGGAAGTACCTTAGCAGACGTAGTAGATGTTGTCTTCGCTGGAGTAACCATTGTGGTCACGCGGCGCACCTTGCCGCCTGCCATCACTCCGCCACCCGCGACATGCTGACGATTGATGCCCAGTACGTACGAGTCGATGTCGTCGCGTCTCCGCGAACTCAGTTTCTTGAGCATTCCCGGGGCCTCATCGTCATTGTCCGAGTCGTCATCAGCGAAGCTACGTGAGGGAGTCCCGAGCTCAGGCGACTTAATTGAGTCAAAGTCTGGCAGCTCTGGTAAACCCTCCTTTGATGGCGTTGTTTCGAAGAGATCGTCGACGTGTTTCTTCTCGTACTATGATACATCCCACGTAGGTTAGATGAAAATCTCCACACCCTGTCACCACGATCGAATTCGCTGGTTACCTCGTCAACAAACTCGCGCACTTGCTTTTTAAACTTGTTGGAACCAGCGCGGGCAATCTTGGCGGGTACGGCTGAGTTCGTCTCGGTGTTCGCCTGCTTGATAGGCCTTTTCACTCCTTTTCGATTCGTTGGTGGCGACCTGAACTGCTCGAAAGTCTTGGCTTGACATTCTTTCGCTGATTTTCCGGGTACATACTGCGCCACCTGTAAGAGTCATTACCCCGGTGATAGAACGCGTTAGTCTTCAATCTTGCCACCAGATCCAAGAGCTCTTGTACCTGCGCCCAAAAGTTCGAAGCTACTGTCGGAATCTTCAGCTTGGCGTCGCCCAAAGCTTCCAGCTGCTCGGGCGTCCAGATATCCGCCTCCACTTCAGGCTCTGGTTGCTCCTTCTTGACACTCTTTTTCTTCCCCTTCGCGAGCTGGGGCGCGGGCCTGCCGTACGAAAATGATCAGAAAAGCATGGACGATTTGCTGTGCTAACCCCTAGTTAGCACGCACCTTCTTCCTGTCTTCTGCACCTTAATCTTGTTCACCTCACAGTTTTTCGTCAATATCTTCTGCTTCTTCTCTATCTTCCTCTTCTTCTTCTTCTTCGGTGACTGAAACAGCAGCTTCTTCTGCACCACCACCTCCTCTTGTCCCACGTCCTCCAGACTGCTGCGCTTCCACCTCTTCTTGCTCATGGACCTGGTCACGGGCGTGCGCTCCACCATCTCCAGCACGCCCGCGCTGTGCTTCATCTTGGTGGCGCTCCTCGTCAGCGCGGGCGACACCTTCTCTTTCTCCTCTCGTTTCTTCTTCTTCTTCAGCAACTTCAAGTGCGCGAACGGATCTTCTTCTTCCTCCTGTCTGGACCGCTGCACGGGGGCGCTTAGTGCGTGCTGCAGACCGAGAACGGGACTCTGCGCCTCGGCGTAGCGCCGCTTCTTGCGCGGCTTGCGCGTGGACCGCACCTCGGCGTCCTCGCGTCCTAACCCCACCAACGCACTCTCCAGAACGGAGCCACTATAGCGCGACCGACTGCGCAGCGGCGCCGACACGCTGCGCTTCATGCTGTTTATTGGCGCGAATGTTTTGAAAATGATCGTCACTAATTCGACTTAATGACGATAAACTGAAGACCCAAATAAAGACAGCCCAGAAAGCCGGAACAAAAAAGGTTGACTTGAACATTTTTCTTGTCGAGCATGGCGGCGCTGGAGTTGCGGCGTCTGCTGCTGCTTGGCTGTCTGCTGCTGCTTTTCAGAGGCGAGACTAAAGCGGCGAGTGCGCACTATTCGCTCAACCTGACGGGCATCGCGTCTGGCACCGGTACGCGCTGAAAATAATCGAAATGGGGGTTTCGACGTAAAGGAGACCGTGCTTTTCTGACCGAGACGTTGTGCACCTGCAGCATACACGCTGACAATTGATATCGGGACGCTGGGTGGGTCTTCGAGTGGCAGCGTATGTGGGGTGGATATTGTATTGGGGTTGAATAGTTCCACCGCTTACAGTTGATGATTGCTTGATGCAGAACGCCTTCCGACTCATTGCAGACACAGGGTCGTCGAATGACGCGGTGCTGGGCGCGGACTGCTGCGGCTCCGATGCGGACGTGACCTACTCGTGTGCTGCCTCGTCGACGTGCACCAATAGTGGCGGGGATAAGGTCACTCTGTCGTTTGCAGGAGCCAACATTCAGTACGTTGAGACGTTTAGTGTTTGTGCGAGTTTTTAGACGCTGATTGTTGTTTGGACTGTCGTTAGAGGTCAGTTTATGGCGGATACATGGTCGTCCAGCGAGATTGGCGACATATCCAAGACCTTCCTGGTTATTGAAGAGCAGGATACTTTCTACCGCTCGACGTACGATGGTATCACCGGTTTGGCGTACGAAGCGTTGGCGGCGTCTGCTGGTGAAACGGTGTCGTCTCTGTATAATGTGCTCGTGGACACTGGAGGAACGACGGATGCGTTTGGGATGCTGCTTTGTGGCACGATGCAACCCATGTTGCAGACAGGTGGAACCGATTTCACGCATCATTCCGGTCAGTTGATGATTGGCGGTACCGAAGGCACCAACGGCGAGACTTACTACACGGGGGATATGCTGTACACGCCGATTACAAGAGTGCGTGGACTGTCACTTTGAGCTACTTCACCTCATCTAACACTGTTGACGTTGACTTTTCCGACGTCTAGAAAGCATGGTATGTCATAACAGTGACGGACATCGGGTACGACGGCACCAGCCTCGGACTGTCGTGTGAAAACTACAACGACCCGCAGGCCATCGTCGATTCAGGCACAAGCAACTTGGCGTTTCCTTCGGATGTGTACAATGCACTGATGAACCAAATCA
The DNA here is from genome assembly GCF_020800215.1 of Phytophthora ramorum. Taxonomy (NCBI): domain Eukaryota; phylum Oomycota; class Peronosporomycetes; order Peronosporales; family Peronosporaceae; genus Phytophthora; species Phytophthora ramorum. The sequence continues at coordinate 5,419,577 of NW_027150647.1, forward strand.
AGACGGCTACCCTGGCGGCCATTCCAGACTTCGATACTAGCTATTTTGACGACTCGGCTTCGTGCTGTGATGAGGATTACTGTGACCCGACATCCTCCAACGCAGCATTGCTTGAACTGCCCTCCATTTACTTTACACTCGGGATGGAGACGAGTGATGGCTCAACCAGTAAGCACTTTACGGTCGAGATTCCACCCGAGTACTATTGGCGCCCCGAGATGAATGGCGACAATTCGAGCACACCATGCCGCGCGATTGGTATCTCCGAGGGATCTTCAACAGTCCTCGGCGACGTCTTCATGGATGGTTTGTACTCGTACCATGACCGCGCGGGTGGAAAAATTGGTTTGGCAGTAGCAGACAACTGTCCCAACAGCGTGAATTCGTCCAAGAAGGTGTACACGTCCGATGACTCTGACGACTGGTGCTCGTGTTTCTCCAGTACGCTGAAGAAGAAGAGCACTTGGACTACATACGTTCCGTGGGGCAGCGGGTGCTTTTTCTGGCTGTGGTGGATGTACGTGGTGCTTGCCAGCGTCGTGATCGTGATCGCGTGCATCTGCGTAGTGTTTTGGTGGCACCGAACCAACGAGCAAATGAAGAAAATGCGGGAAGAGGCCTTCGGATCAGGCACTTCAGGCGGCCGCACCACGCGCTTAGCGACGCTGCAGTCGTCTGGTTCCGGAAGAGGACCAGCGTTGGTACCTGCGTCTCCGCCGAATAGCTACTATGCAGCGCAAACCGGAACACCTAAAAGAGGGTCCAACCGATCTGGATCCAGGCGTGGGTCGATGCGCTCATCGCGATCTCAAGAGAAGAGGGTAAAGGAGAAGGAAAAAGAGCTGCCGATCATGCCGGAGCCCAAGTATTCCAACATGAGCTCCCCACGCTCCCCGCTCTCGTCGACTTCCAGCATCGCCATCCTGTCGGAAACGAATTCCTCGCTCGGATCGATAGAGGGCTGGCAGCAGAAGTCAAAGCCGTATCCGAAAGGCAACCGCTACAACTCAGGCAACAACAACCACAACGATAGATGGGGTGCGTCTCTGAAAGAAGACGAGTTCTAGGTTGCAACGCCAAAGCCGCGTAGATAGATGTCCTAAGTAAGTGAGGTATAGACGGTATGTGAACATAAGAGTCATCCTTGAACAATGCGCTACAATTTACACTTGTGTAAAAGGCTGCTGAGCTGGGGCACCCTATGCGCGACTCGTTTTTTCGGTGGACCTCGAACCATTTTGTGATTTGCAAGGCCGTGGACAGTGTCCGCTGGACACGCGAAAAGAATTGTTGTGCGTGGATGCTCAAGTGTGAAGGCTCGCGGCTCACCGAGATAGATTACTACGCTCGTTCGTATCGTCCACTTCAACTCGAACCGCGTTTATCAAAACGCCACCTACTCAACCCTTTCTTTTCCGAGCAATTTGCAATTTCCCCACGACAAAGTTTACACGTTAATTGTCAAAGCGTAGCGCTCTGCGGTAATGCACAGTACAGTGCAGAATGCGGGAACCATAGAGCTGCAAGTCACCTCAAGATTTGACTATCCTACATGTTAAAGTCCCAATATCGTCTTTCCCAACACCCTGTCTACCTTGATATGCGTTTCAAAAGCATGCATACATACACTTTCCATACTTCGTCCGAATACTCCTGTCACATCTAATGTATTTCCACATTTCTATTCTCTCAGGTTTATCACTTTTGGCACCATACTCAACTCCAGTCAGCGCTCCAAATATCATTTATCTCAGGTTGGCGTGTCTTCTCCTCGTTATTCCCCATCGCACGCTCAATCTCAGTCGGCGTGGCGAACGTCCGCCGTCCCCACTCTCCCTCCAGCCTCCGACGCGCATGGCGGACCCTCGCGGCGACTCGGCGTGCTCTGAGGACTCGGCGTTCGGCGACGACACACTCAGCCAGGACGAGTTCGTGCAGCACCAAATGAACAAGATGCGCAGCCTGGAAGAGGTCGAGAACACGTCGTTCCTCGAGTCGGCGCCCTCGCGCAGCAGCAACCACAGCGGCACGAGCGAGCTGTCGGCCAACCTGACGGTCTACGAGAAGCTGCAGGCGCTGGCGTTGGCGGAGAATATCAAGTTTGATGGGTCGACAACAGAAAATGACGATACAAAAGAAGAAGAGGAAGAGGAGGAGGAGGAAGAAGAGGAAGATGACGATACGTACGAAATTTCATGGGACGGAGGCCCCCTGGGACTCCTTTTTAAAGCCAACGCCAATGGCCAACCAGTGATCCGAAGAGTGAATAAGAAGGGCGCAGCAACAGGACTACAGTACGCTCGAGCGGGAGATGTGCTCTTGGCACTTAATGGCATCAGTGTGGAGGCCACGCCCTTCAGCGACGTGATTGAGCAGCTCAAGAACCCCGAGTTCCCCATTAAATTGGACTTTAGACCGCTGAAGCTCAGCGACTTGGCCTCTGCGGCCTCCGCGGCCACGACACAGTGGGGTTTGCCTAGGACGGGCTCGTCGATTCACAGCAGTGACGCCACGTCGGCGTTCTGTGGCTCGCCCGTGTCGTCGAATGCGACGGTGGATTTGAGAAGCAACAGAGGAGGGGGCTGGGGGGACGCAGGCCCGATGAACATGCCCCAGGTGGACGAAGCACTCGCAGAGGACCCGAGCGATGTGGAGTACGACGTTGTGTGGAGTGAAGGGCCGCTCGGGTGCGAAATGAAGCAACGCAATGGACTGCCTACTGTCAAGTCGGTGACCGGGACGGGTGTCACCCCGTCCGTGGCGCAGATTGCAGGGGGGGATATCTTGGTGAGTATTAACGGGTTGCGCACGGAGGAGATTGGATTTAAGAGCACGGTCACGCTCATGATGCGCGCGACCAAGCCCGTGTACTTGCGGTTCCACCGTGGGGGTGCACGCCAACCTCCGTCGACTGGAAACAGCTTCAGCGAGCCCCCACCGAGCTACAGAGGCGGGCAGAGTAACCGAGGAATTGTGCAGGATGTACTCCCACCAGCAGGACCAGAAGCAGCGGCGCTGGAGTCCAAGCAGTACACCGTGTTGTGGCGTGATGGCCCGCTGGGTATTCAAATCCGTACCTCTAGCAAGGGCCGCGTTGTTGTGGCCCGACTCACAGGTGCTGGCGCCCCTAACGTTAACGATACGGTCAAACCCGGCGACGTTTTTGTACGCGTAGCAGGAGTCGATGTTGATTCCTTGGGCATTGCTGGCGCCTTTGAACTGTTGAAGACGGTTCAGAAGCCTGTAGTGCTCGTCTTTCAGCGACGGGGGCGGAGTTCCAGCAGGCGATCGCACTCACGTGGCAGGGGTCCCGGACTGCCCGCACCGCCTCCGCCACCAGCACCTTTGCCGTCGTCGTCAATAGTGCCATCTTTCCGACAACTTCGTGAAGAGGAAGCGGCAGCCGCTGCAGCAGCTGCGGGGCGTCCACCTATTGCACGAACACACAGTGGTGGATACAGCCCAGCACGACCTAGAAACAAGAGCCGTGGGGGATCAATGAAGCAATTTACCGGCAATCATCTTGGAGGTTACTCTCAAGAACTGGAGAACTACGCAGCCTCTGACGATGGCGCTAGCCAGCAGAGTTACGACTATATGGGTGACTCACCGCGCTCGTGTGCGTCTCATCAGCAGCAACACGGCCATCTCCTTAACGTGGACGCTAGCGGTTATGACGATGGCTTACCCGGTTATTCGGACCTTCCCCCTCCACCGCCATTCCCAGGCACAGAGCCTCATGCCGCAGGAGACGAAGACTATCCAGAGGAAGATAGTTTTCCGCCTGACGCATCTCGTGATGAGAGTCCGTCGCTCACGGGATTGCCTCCGCCCCCTTCTTACATGGATGTATTCACGGCTTCTGGACGAGTGAAGGATTCCCCTATCGAGGTCCCCCCATCGACTCGCAGTATGGACCTTCACAACATTCCTGACGACGAGTCAGCACCGGGGCAGTCTGACAATGGATATTACGGTGGCCATCTAGAACGGCCACCTCCGTTCGAAGCTCACAGCAACGATCCCCTGCCGCCCCCGCCTGTATATTCCGAAGCTACTTTCCCTCCCACAGATGAAGAAAGCTCGATCCTCGGCAAACCGAGTCGGTTGCAGGAGCTTCGACGCCAGTACATTGAATCAGAGCGGGAGCGTAATCTGCTACAGAACGGAAACGCTACCATGGTCAGCACTTACTCGGACATCGATGACTCAGGTCTCGTAGTGCGTCACAAACGCCAAGCCTCCTACGATGGAGCGATCCCAGAGAGTGCACCGGCACCTCAGCTGCCGCTGCCAGAGCTGTGGGTGCGCTGGAGTGAGGGACCGCTTGGCATCACGTTCAAGCGCAAGAACGGCCAAATTGTTGTGTCGCGACTCACCGGTTCTGGTTATTCGCCGGGACTGACCCAGCTTCGTGCGGGCGACTGGCTGGTATCGTTCAACAACCAGTCCACGCGCAACCTACGGCTGGGCGAAACGATGGAGTTGCTCAAGCGTTCTCCAAAGCCTGTGGACATGTGCTTTATCGTGCAGTAAGGGATGTACCTGCTACAGATTCTCAGCATCGTGGGCGTCATGTGAACACTCGGGGAATAGCCTAGAGCGTAAATAGTGAATGGCAACCAAGCGTGAGCTGATGGGTGTTGGCGAAAACAAGTTAGAGCGTGAAGTTTTGGTCGCCGGTTGGCTGAAGAATCCAAGTGAAGTGACACTGAGTGAAAATACAACTTTGTGGCTTGGTTAGTGACGCTGCTTGCGCTCTAGCCTTCGGAACGCCTTCGCTTTTCACTAACCCACACGCACCTCGCACCAAATAATATAATAGCTAAGCAGATTTGGCAGCATCGACACCTGGACTCACTGTTGCTGCGGAGTCTTCCTCAGCCGCGTTGGACTGGGCTCGCTTTCGTGCTCGAATAGCTGCCATCAAGTCGAAAGGCTTGCTGGACTGCGCTGCCTTAGCCGGTGGCTCAGTCTTCTTCATGCTGCTGTCGTCTGCACTAGCACGTTTACCGTTCTGCTTTCGCCGAGCCTTGATAGCATCAAACAGAAGCGCGCTGGTGGGCAGAGCAGCAGACACCCCTCGAGGCGGAGTATTACCCGTACGGGGCGGATGCGGTGAACCGCCATCACTTGAAGTACGCTGCTGATCATTCCTTTCGGACATGGTTTCCGATCCTGCTCTATTCAACCAAGACACTCGTTTCCCGCCACTTGCAGCGGTTGTCGATGAAACCTCGTGCAGTTCAGCTGATGCCTTCAGGTTCTTTTCCCGTACATCATCGAGCAGCTCCTGAACAGCCTTGAACGTTGCTGCTGCTGTAACAGACTTGTTTTCACGGAGCAGGCCTGCATCGTTGAAAAGCAGGGCCCTAACGTCGGCAAATATTTCTTCAAGGAAGGCAATGACGCGAGCAGACTCCCGAGTTTCCACAGGGGAGCGTGTGTCCTTCTCATCCTTCGCTGAATCACGTTTTCCGGTGACGCAGATACCTGCACGCTTGGCGAGAAGTAGAATCAGCTCGCGAGCGCTGTTTAATAGCGAGTTGCACTGGCTGACTTGCTGGCGCTCGTCCTGAGGAGTAGAGGTCGAGGAGCAGGCAAACGCCCCATCCAGTGCCTGTACTTGCTCGAACATAGCGTCCATCTCTTCCAGGGCACCTACAGCCTGTGCCACGTCGCGCATGTTCGTCTTGTAGTGCGCCTTCAGGTCTCGCTGGCGTTGATTAGCCACCATTTCGCGAGCATGAGCTTGAGCCTCGAGCAACGCCTTCTCTCCTGCACCCTCTGGGTCACTTTTCAAGATGTCCTCCTTGAGGAACTCAGCGTCAGAAGTGAATCCGAGTCCACTGTAGAGCTTCCGTACTCGCTCTTCTGCACGGACTGGGCATGACAGCCCCAATAGCTCGCAGCTGTGGAGTTCGCTCACGGTATAGTGGCCACTTTCGTCTCCGAGATCACTCGACGCACAGTGGGTCTGAAAGTTTGTTGCAGCAACCACGAACGCCTCTTTGAGTTTGCAGTACCACGAGTACTTCTTCTGGGCCAGATCATCTTTCTGCTGCTTTTTCCACTCTCGGAAGGGCTCTTGCATGACGACGTGAAGTGCACGGCGCTCCAACAGCGTAAGACCCGTCGTCCGATACCCCTCAATGACACTGGGGTGCATCTTGACGATCGTTTTCGGGTCAATTCGCAGCAGCTGCAGTGCATTCGTGCGCTTAATGCGCCGCGCAAGCTCAGCAGGGAATCTAGCGCCTGTCGGCGTGGATAGCTCCATGAGATCCTTTTCCGACAGCCGTGAGATGTCCACGGGTATCGCGGACCGCAACAAGCGAATGGCGTCAAGATTGGCAACCCGGTTCGCATCTTCCCACTCCTGCTCTTTTCGCCTCTGCTCCTCGATGTACTCGTCCGTCATGACAAGAGCCATGTGATACTTCTCCATTTGCTGCTCGAGGATATAGTATTCTTTGCGCGCAGCAGCTTGAGCCTGCTTGTCTTCCAGCACCAGCTCAGAAGAACCAATTTCCTGGAGCCTTTTGGAGATCTCCGCCACCTTCTTCTTTGCCACTTCGTACGGAATCACTTCGGCCACCGATATACCTGCTTGCTTAAGTTGACGCTCCAGCACCTTGAGTTTTTTCTTGAGCGCCTCACTCTCGTCGTCCTCATTGGCGTACAGCTCGGTCTGCCGCAGCTTGCTCAGACAAATGGAGTCTCTGTTGTAAACAGCCTGTCTGGCATTCAGCTCCTGCATCCGAAGTTGCTCTTGTAGAAGCTTGATTGTGGCTCGAGCCTCGCGAAGCTGCAGCTGCTGCTCCGTCGAGAGAAGGTCTTGCTGGCTTTCCTGGGAAACAATTTGCGCCTCCAGAGCCTGAATTCGCTGCAGGCTTGCTTCAACCTCCTTTTCGAGCTGCTTCGCTTTGAGGACCGCTTCGAGCTCTTCCTCCATGTTTCGAGAGCCAGAAAAGCTGCCAGATACGAAATTTGACATGTCGTACAGCGTATCACTGCTGAATGAGAAGTCGGACATCGTGTTGATCGTGTTCCGGGACGAGGAGTGGTCGGAAACGGTATCGGATGGCGATAACGACGGTGAATCTTCAAACTGAGAAGACAATACGGAAGCAAGTGGAGCCTGTACGTTCGACTGCGAACTTGCTCGTGATCCATCTCGGGTTGACGCTGACTCCCGCTGGTCAACGCTGCCGTCACTGGCGGGGTCCGTAGTCTCCGCTTCATCTTCTTGGTTTTGGTGGGCGCTCTCCTCCAGTTTCTTCCGGTAAGCCACGAAGCAACAGGAACAAATGCGAAACTTGTTTTCCATCACCGGCAAATTCACCTCTCGGAACACTGAGCAGCGACTGCAAATTACTTCACCACACATACGACACGAGTGCCGCTTTCGGAGCATGTTGAACTCGCGCATACAAACGTAGCACGCCTTGCGAGCACTACAAAGCGAGGGCAACAATTGCCATAGCGTTAGAACAGCTCGCCCGCTGGTAAGGATGTAAAGTGGGCGTCAAACAGACTTACCTGCGCGGGATCCATTGCTCGCGAGAGACGAAGTGGTGATGGTCCAGCAAGAGTCTGGAAGCCAATCTCGCGTCGGTGGACACTGTCCTGGCCGTCTGAATACCGTCGTCGCTATCATACGCCATACTTGCACTGTCGTTCGTCAGCGACAAAGATTGTCGGTGGGTGTTATCAAACCGGATGCTTTCGTCCTCGCTGTTGTTGGTACTACCCCCGCTACTGCTCGACCCATTTTTCTTCTTGTCTCTTCGTCTCATTCTCTTGGCCTTCTTCTTTGCTGAGCCACCTCGGCCAAACCCTCGTTGACGCATGGCTGCTGTAGCGTTTCCATCCACCAGATCCAACATACCATCATCAAGCAAAACCACCGGAGCAGGTTTGTCTTGCTGCACCGATGCAGCACAAGTACGTCGAGTTGTACCATAGTCGCTCGTCGTAACGCCCCTAGCATCCTGCTTGCTACAAGCCGACGCTGCAACAGCCGTGGCATTACTAGAAGGTGAGAGCAGAACCGTGTTGGCTCGAGCTAGCGCCGCGCTCTTCACATTGGCGATCCCTCCCAATGTCGGCGTCTTCTTCTCGACAAAAGCTGCATCTTCCGGATACAGCTGAACGTTCTTCCTCTCAGTCATGTTGTTGTCGCCGCTTGGCTTCCTGTCCCAGCGTTTCGTGGGAGGGTCCGACAGCAGCGTGATGGAGGCTAGCAGGTCGTCGTCCAGGCCGCTCAGCAGCGACGGATCGGAGCTCATGAGCCGCACCAGCGCCTTCTGCTTGCTGGGGGAGCTCAGCACTCGGTCCATGGCTCTCGGATCGAGCTCTGCTGCCGTCTCCTGCGCGCGGTCGAAATTCGTAACTGCTAGAGCCGGCGAGCTGCGCCCAGCACTCACGTCGCCGTGCGCCTAAAGCTGTGGGGTGCCCTGTGCCCTGCAGCTCGTTGCCGATTCACCCACTGGCTCGCGCTCGGTTCTTTTTCGGGCTGCAGTCTCGCCGCTTCAACTGGCACATGCGCTCGTGCAAGATTTCAGCGCACGGGCTCCATTAAGTTGGTGACACATGACTGCGGTTGTCCCCCGGTCCGCACTCCTCGTTCGATGAAACTTCGCTGGAAACCGTCCACGAAGCGGCACAAACAAGTTCACTTCAGTTTGCTGCGAATCAGCTGAAAAGAGCGCGGTACGAGTCTGACCGCTATAATGATCACTCTACACTCGGAGCGCCAAGGGCCAATGCGTGGCATTCGAGACGAAGCCACGGAGATGGATGTGCGGGATCGGCCAGACGACGGTCCTCGGTAAAAGCTCTGCGTGTCCTTCACCGCTGATCGCTGCGCCTGGCTAGGCAGTGTTTTTACTGCTCGAGTGGACGGGGATACGACGCTCAAGTGAGCAGCGTCTTCTGGCGTTCCCATTGCGGGTGGCTAATGCATAACGAGAGGTAGCACTGTACTGCTCTCCTTGGCCATTGAAAAAGGATCTACTTAGGTAAAAAGTAATGTGCAGGATACACTACAGAGACCTTATTAATAGCCGAGCATACGCTTACGGTAAGCTCACCTCACCCCAAGGTTTCTGTTCTTCGGCTGGTTTGGCAGATCGGTCGTACTATTTGATTACTGTACGCATCGTAGAGTAATCGCCGTCAATAATCAACCACACATTGGTAGCCTCACCAACAACACATCTTTGGGGGTTTGCTGTTCGAGATGCAAAGCCTACTTTAGCATCAACTTGACCCTGGCCACCGAGACGCGTAGTTGGTTCTTGGTCATTCACTCATTTGCCTCGAACAAGCTACTCCGTGTCAAGCACAATGGTCTCCGTCGCCGCTGCCCTCTCCTTCACTGTTGCAATCGCTACGCTTGCTACTTCTGGTGTCGATGCCCACGGCACGCTGACTCAGCCCGCACTCAAGTTCACGGGCACTGGCTACGGTGGCAACTTCGCTGCGACGGTGCCCATGACTGCGCTCACGCCCCAGTCCGGTGACATATTCACCAACTACCCCGACGCTAGCCTGAACGCTGCTGCTTTCACCCGAGCCTTTAAGGCGTCCAAGTACTCGTCGCTCAAGGAGTTCCTGCTTACGAACCAAGACATGAGCAAGGGCCGATTCACCATGCCCAAGACCCCCGAGTGCGGCTTTACAGACCCTACCAGTGGCCCCGTGGTGCCGCTGCCGCAAGAGTTGGAATGGTACGGCGGCAAAATGAACCACGACGGGCCCTGTGAGGTCTGGTGCGATAACGAAATCGTGGTGCCGTTCACGGCCAATTGTGCCGTGACGTACCCGGAGGGCAAGTTCCCGTACGCAAAGGCCAAGTGCGAGGGCAAAAGTCGCCTCACACTGTACTGGATGTCAACACTGCTCGAGTGGCAGGTCTACATCGATTGCGCGAAGATCGGCGAGGGAGGCTCAGCGGCTTCCAGCAACACCACGTCGGCTGCTACGCCAACAGGGGTTTCCGCTGCGACTCAACCACCTTCGGTGCAAACGCCCTCAACGCAAACGACTTACAGCGACACCGTCGGAGGCGAGGCGGACTCAGTCACCACGTCGCAGTGCAAGCGCAAGTTGCAGCGAGTTGCGTCGAACTGAGGACTGTGCTTTTGCGTAGCGTAACGCAGCAGTCGTGTCGATGTGTCTTTGAGAAAAAAGTTGTGATTGTAAAGAATTGCTTTATTCTTGACAAAGTGAAGAAGCTTTGCAGGTAGTTTTCACTTCGCGAAGGGCACTTCTATTGACATCAGTGACAGAGCGTATGCAGTGATTGCTCACTTTAATTGGCAGCTTTGTGGTCATGCGGGTCTTGAAAGTGCTGGGCTAGCAGCAATGACACTGTTGCTGCTCTGCTGTACCGTACCACCATCCGAGTGCAACGATGGCTCCACCTGCTGTGACCACGGGGTGGAATCGGCCAACTCTGTCGGAGGCGAGGCGAGCTCGAGCACATGTGTAGGTCGGGAATGCAACGTCATGTTCTACAGTAGCTGGTCTACCCAAGACCAGCTACTGAGCTGTCATGGTGACAAGGTTGGCAGCTTCGTGATGTGTACAGCACACCATGTTGATGACCCCCCCCCCCCCCCCCCCCCACACACACACACAACAACAGCTGACGAGTTGGACGAGAGGAAGCGAGCAAGGTCGATGGTGCTGCCTATTCCTTGCCACGACCGCTGCAGGCATGGAGTTTGTTAAACGACAATCAGGCCATTTTTGCGCTTACGTCAACAGCTGCCCACGCGCTGCGGGTCAGCGTGCCTCAAAGCCGTGACGACGAAGCCGTCGAGCGACGACGATGAAGTGGCAATGGTACCTTAAAACAATGCAGGGCTTGGACTCCGATGGCTATCGCCGCCAGCTGCGAAGGATTCTGATGCTGCCAGCAGCATGCATATCAAGACGGCACACCAATAAAGAGGTCAATTTCGCATACCCACTACCATCAGTTCCAACTCTCTCTACTACTCAGCTGCATTTACTGCATACAATACATCTCTATACTCATACCTTGTCAACAATTATACCATCCATTACCGCAGGTTTCGACCAAACTGGCTCATCCCCATTCGCTTCGGCCATTATTCGCTCGGGTCGCTGGTGGCGAGTGGCTCACAATCCGCCCAGAGTTATGCCCACAGGCCTTTGCGCCGCTCAAGTCGCCCGCTTCCTTCACTAGCAGCCCCAGCTCCGCCTTCTCCATGGCGGCCGCAGACTCAGCGCGGCAGCGACCACCAGGCGACAAGAACCAGCAGCAGGAAGAGACGTACCAGGTCCACGAGATCACCGAGAGCTCCTCGGACGAAAGCGGCGACGAGGCGCCCGCCAGAACAACTGCAGAAGAAGAAGAGGATGAAGATGAAGAGAAGATGCCGGGCCCTGAGATCCTGGAGAAGATGCGCGCGGGCGTGTACATGCCCGAGCCTGAGGAGCTGTACAAGACCAAGAACGTGGCGGACATGCACTACCTCTTCACGAACGACAAGCTCAAGGACGAGTCGCCCGCGCTCGTGCTGCGCTCGGACCCGTTCTGCATCCCCCGCGTGACGGACAATGTGCCCAACTACAGGCCCATGCTCAACCCGCTGAGCATCTTTCTGGGAGAGGACAAACTCCTGCCGCGCAGTTTCAGGTTGGACCCGTCGGAGCAGGTCCCAAAGGCTGAGGAAAAAGCGGCAACCAAGCAGGATGGACGACTACCGCCGCTGCCTGGGAGCTCAGCCTCATCTACGAGCTCTGGGAAGCAACATCGCGGCAAAACCAGCGCCTTCATGGGCACCATGCCGCGCCAGACGGAGTTTGCGGAGATTCCTGTTTCGGAGAAACTGTTCCAGAACCACGAGGTGTTTCGCCCTTCGGCACCAGTTCCACACGTGCCGGCTTCTCCGTCTAGAGATCAGAGACTGACGAACAGTACGACGAGCAGTTGCACATCGTTGTCCACGACGAGCTCCGAGACTGACCAGACAGCGGCGTCGCCTGGTGCGAGCGCCGCAGCGTCGTATTCTGACGCGATGCTGTTATCTTCTATTCAACACACGCTTGATGTCACGACCGCAGCGCTTGCAGGGACCGACAGCAGCATCTCGTCGCTCGACAGCGCCGCTGACTCGACATCAACGTACCAGATTCAGCAGCTCCAACCGCTGGAATCTGTTGCAGACACACTTACAAATTATTTGCCAACCCGCAGCTCAGCGTTGCCGGACGACAGCAGGCTTGCGGACGGGCAATATTTCGGGTCTGGAGGGTACAATCCCGCTGCTTCTTCGATGGGCTACGCTGCCAATTCTGCCACCCACGGAACATTTGGTAGTCTGCTTTCACCGGCAAATAGCCAACCCGGTACCCCGTATACGGGCCTCTTCGTCGACAGTGGTGCGGTACAAAACGCCACCCAGAGTATCCAGACTTTTTCCTCTGCCCTCGGCTCGATTTCGATTACTACCCCCACCAACAATGCTGCCGGAATCCATTCAGGCTTGATCACTCCGCAGGGCGGGATCGCAAGCTCTAGCGCGGGGACCCCGCGTCGTTCTGGAGCCAAGAAACCACGTGCGAAGAATGTATTTCGGCCGTGTGCATCCCCGGGCTGCACGAAGGGAGCTCGCGGCAAATCTGGACTGTGCCAGAAACACGGTGGCGGCAAACGTTGTGCGACGCCTGGCTGTCCGAAGGGTGCACAAGGCAGCAGTACCATGTGCCTCTTTCACGGAGGCGGCTACCGCTGCACGGTAGAAGGTTGCAGCACAGGTGCTCGTGGCACTTCGGGCCTGTGTGCAAAGCATGGCGGTTACAAGAAGGGCAAGGCAGGCGCAACCAGTAAGCGTGGGCCTGCTGTGGATGGCACTGCTGTGAAGCGCGTACGGATCGACGACCTACAACCTCCTCCTGTAGCCGTTGTCAAGGCAGAATAACAAGGTCATTACGACCGTATTTAATGAGCAAAAGTAAGTGAACTGGCGAGTGTCCTCCTAGTGCAGTTTGAACTTGTTGGTTGCTTTCACGAGCTCTTTTACAGTCGGTGGCTCCATGCCCGAATGACCTGCAGTCTGGACGACGTGGAACTCCGCGTCAGGCAACACCTTGTGTAGCTCCCACGCTGTGTGCATTGGGCACACCACATCGTACCTGCAAGTCAATGTCAGAATACGCTCCTCCCGCTTGAAATGATGATCTTACCTTCCTTGCACGATGACAGTCGGGATATGACGGATTTTGAAAGCGTTCGTAAGCAAGAAATCGTCCGTCGAGAGAAAACCTTTGTTGAACAGGTAGTGGTTTTCAATACGCGCGAACGCTTCAGTGGCCTTTGTGTTAGCTGTGACCTTGTCCTCAGCGTCATCCTGCAAGCACAATCAACACCAGTTTGTTCTTGGCGGTCGCTGTATCTGCCGCTGTTAACTGTGAAGGTCCACGTACCGGTGGAGTGAGATTGCTAATCGTGCGCTCCCATGTTGCCCAGGCGATCGCGGCAGGGATGCGCACGGTTGGGTCATTGCTAGTTAGGCGTTTGTGGTATGCAGCAACAAGATCAGCTCGCTCGTGCTCAGGGATGGTATTCTGGAATGCCTCCCACCGATCGGGGTACAAGAAGTTTGCTCCATGCTACAGCCAGACCGGACAAGCATCAGGTAGTATTAGCGGCTTTCCAGCAAACCAGGTTACCCCAATGTGGATACCTGGTAAGTGAAGTCGATTTCCTCCTTGCGCAGAAGGAATATGCCGCGCACAACCAGCTCAAGAACTCGATCCGGGTGAGTGATGGCGTACGCGACTCCCTGTTCATGAGCGATTGCACCTTCAGCCAAGCACTACAAGCTGACTCTCACTTTTAGCAACCAACATACCAGTGTGCTCCCCCAAGACCCGCCGAAGACCTGCCAGCGATCGATTTGTAGATGCGTGCGCAGTTTTTCCAAGTCTTCAACTAAGTGCCAAGTGCTACCACGCAAATGTGTCAGTCCGATCGAGAACGGAAGGAGATCGACTAACACACAACGTACGTGTTGTCTTCGAGCGACGCGAACGGGGTGCTTCGACCAGCACCACGCTGATCCAGGAGGATGATCCGATAGAATTCAGGGTCATGATAGCGCCGCATATAGTCAGAGCAGCCGCTTCCTGGTCCGCCATGCAAGATGATCACCGGCTGCAGTACTGTCAACCATCACGCCCAGCTTCATGCACTTTCCAAGCAAACCTCGCTTACTTTGCCCGTCGGATGTCCACATTGCTCGAAGTACAGCGTGTGACCAGGAGATACCTTCAGCATCCCCGTGCTGAAAGGCTGATTCGCTGGGAAGAGGAAGGCATCTGCTTGGACACCTTCCTGCATCGTGAAGGAATCGAGACTCCCCTTGAAGGATTTCAGGATTTGAAGTACGGCTGAATGAATACACTCATCAAGCTTTCTACCAACGAAAACTTTGTGAAAGTATTGATACATGTAGCGACATTTACTCAAGCAAACACTAATTTCTTGCTAACAACCTGAACAAACGAACCTTGAGCAGGTCAGGCAACGCGATTTGTGTCATCGACTCGCCAGTGTTGATAGCCTGGTAGACGTCACCAGTTGTCCGAAAATCATAGCCAAAAGTGAGTCACCGATGTGACGAAATTCGGGGTCATGATAGCTCAGCAATCGGTTCTTGGCCCGCCAAGTACAGCGTGTGAATAGGAGCATCCCAGTATTGAAAGGCTAGATTGAGACGTCTGCTTGGATGTCTTGCAGCAGCGTGAACAGCAAAAAAAAATAGTACGAAACATTTCAGAAATTCGGATTGAATGAACACACTGGTGAAGACCGTATCCAAATTCACGCAGATCAAACGTGACTAAGTCGTGTTCCACCCTACAAGGTCTTGAATTTGTTGGTGGCATCAACCAGCTCCTTAGCAATGCCTGGCTCCATAGCCGAGTGGCCAGCAGTTTGCACTACGCGAAAGTCAGCCTCAGGAAAGGCCTTGTGGAAGTCCCAAGCCGTTTTCATGGGGCAGACAACGTCGTATCTGCGAAGAAAACACAACCCGCAGTTTGGGTTACCTTGAAGGCAGTCGGACACGCCTCATTCATTCTCGTACCTTCCCTGAACGATTACCGTCGGAATATGACGAATCTTGTTGGCATTCTCGTTCAGGAAGTCGTCGGTAGGAAAGAAGCCCTTGTTGACGAAATAGTGGTTTTCAATGCGAGCAAACGCTTCCGCAAACTTCACTTCGTCCATCGACTTGTCCGCCGCATCCGACTACACGTAGTAACGAAATATGTCACTAATTGAGTCCTTTCTCGGAAGAGCAAAGTCTGCACCGCATCCTCATCGCAAACTCACAGGAGGGATCAAATTGCTGGTCGTCTTCTCCCACGTCGTCCAGGCCAGAGCTGCCGGGATGCGGACCTTTGGGTCGTCACTCGTCAAGCGCTTGTGGTACGCCATCAGAAAATCTCCGCGCTCTTCCTCCGGAATGGCATCACGGTACGCCTCCCAGCGGTCAGGGTAGATGAAGTTTGATCCGTGCTACATCAACCGTAAGCAACCCACCCGAATCAATCCGCACAAGCTCCCTAATTACCTGGTAGTAGAAGTCAATCTCTTGCTTGCGCAGGTGGAAAATACCGCGCAGCACCAGCTCCGTCACGCGCGTCGGGTGCGTAATAGCGTACGCAATCGACTACACAGCACCACCATCGTCAACACCCAGCACCTCCTCTCTACCTCCCTATCTCTGGAAACCTACCAGTGTACTACCCCACGATCCCCCAAACACCTGCCACTTGCCAATGTCTAAGTGGCGTCTCAACTTGTCCATATCCTCCACCAAATGCCATGTCCTGCAACCCCAACAAATTATCAATAACTCTCTAAGCAACCTCTTCGCTCCTACTCACGTGTTCTCTTCCAGTGACGCGTGGGGTTTGCTGCGTCCTGACCCACGTTGGTCCAACAAAATGATGCGGTAAACCCTCGGGTCGTGGTAGCGTCTCATGCCGTCCGAGCAGCCCGCGCCTGGCCCGCCGTGCACCAAGATCACGGGCTTCCCATAGGGATTCCCGCACTCTTCGTAGTACAGTTCGTGCACGGGTGAGACCTGTAGCGTCCCCTTATTAAAAGGCTGAATGGCTGGGTACAGGAACTCCTCAGGACTCGACAAATAGCGTGGTGGGTCGCTCTTCTGGGCCTCAGAAGACGTCGAGTAGGTCACGGCCAAGGATGTGAGCGCCACGGCGGACAGCGCCAGCGCCGCACGGCGCGCCTGCTGGCGCTCGTCTTTGGTGGGGACGTTCACGGGACGCGGACGCGCGTTACGGCTGGTGGGCAGTGCCAGGAGCTGCAGCGTCTTGCCGCCAGAGCGACGCAGAGACGACAACTTGTTGCAGATCTTGAGCATCTTGAGCTTCAAATTGAGAAATGAGTAAAGACACGGAGTATTCGATACTAGAGACATGAGTATTCTAGTGCGGGGGGAGTTGTGCATACGGAGGACGAATTTGGAGGTTGGATATGTATTTTGGTCCAAGTGTGGGTTGTCCTCCGTGTCTACTTGTCTGTTTTTTCTGCGTTGCATGTTGAGCCAGACGGCTGCCGTTTACCATATCGTGCAGTTTTATTTTTCGTGGCGCCGTGGACTGATCGTGTTCATGAAACGCGAAGGACGTTCCTTCATACGCACTTGCTCAGGTTTTCTTCTTCTTCAGCAACTTCTTGTTGCGCATGTCCTCCCGGTAGTCTTCGTACTCGCCGTACAGAGCACTGCAACGTAGTAAACACAAAAGTTAGGAGCCGTAACACATCGACAACAACGCGCAGTTTAGCAGGGGCGTACCTGCGCTTTTCTTCCTTCTGGATCTCTTCGAACGTGGCCTCCATGTTGATCGAGTCGTCCGAGTCGATCGAGTATCGCCGCTTCCGGTTCTTGCGGAACATCGCTGCGATGTGGCCCGGGCGGTACTCACCGTCATCACTAACCACAAAGCTGTCGTCCGAGTCTTCGTCCTCGAACGGATCATTGCGACGAATGCGTGACTGCTTCGGAAAACGATCACGCCGCTCTGAAGACGCCGACGTAGAGTGCTTATGCCGCAAGTCGTCCAGCGCCTGCTGAATCAAGCGGTGGTGGCCCTTCTTGGGCACCAGCGACGGCAAATCGGACTTCTCGATGGTGCTGAGCAGCTTCACAGAGTCGAAGCCGTTCTCGAAGAAGGCCGGAGCGTACTCGCTCATATCCACACTCAAGCCCTTCAACCACGAGAGTACCTCACGCTGGCCCTCTGAGTAGTTCACCTCCTTCCGGCGCGACGCTGCACTGGTTTTCTTCTTGGCGCCACCAGACGACTTGCCACTGGGAGTTGAGGACGATCCTACGCCGCACACGCGGGGATACATCTTATCCAACATTGCCTTGCGTCCATTCACTGCAGGTGGCAGGTCTCTCGGCACGGATCCTCCTCTCGATGATGATGCACTAGACGGCCGCGATTCAGGTCGCGGTCTTCCGTTTGACTGTGTGGTATTGCTACTGCTGCGCGCGCGTTCGGGCTCGCGGCGACCACCATCACCGACTCCGTGTCCAGACAGCGCTTTGTATTTAAGCTGGCGCTGTCGGTGTCTCTCTTCTGCGGACCTGTCACGACGATTTCCCCATTAGAGACCTGCTTCTGCTTCCGCCACAACAGCCGACCACTTACATGCTATTAAGTGACGTCGGGGGTCGACGCGCCTGTGTCTGCACTCTGGACGTCGGTAAGACCCTACGCGCCACTGGAGGCGCCGACGCCGCTCTATAGGTCGCACTGGGCAGCGGACGACGCAGTGCCAGCTGCGCTCGTCCAATAGAGCTCCTGGACGGCGCTGTGGACACCGTTGTTCCTCTTCTGCCTTTAGCAATGGGTCCACTGAGCACCTGTACCGTCCTCGAGTCCTTCTTGGCTCTTTCACTCGCGTAACCTTCCTGCAGCCTCTTCCTGGCACTCTCGAACCTCTTTTGTTCGCCTACACCTGCAAAGGTAGAGCACGCACTCATCAGCCTACCGTTCTACCCCCCTTCTACCCGTTCTACGTCTCGCTCTACCTCGTTTCGGGGGTGACGGACTGGGCACTCGCTGGCTCGCCACCGGTCGAGCGGCTCCTCCTTTGCTGCTGGCGACGCCCACCTCGCTCTTCCACTTCTTCGTGAGGCTCGTGCTGTAGCCCCTAACTACGTCGTCATCGTGTTTCTTGAGCTTGTTGACGGCCGCTCCGATCTTGGTGCGCTGCAGCAGGTCCTTGTCTACTTTGAGCGTCGTGAGTCGGCCCAACAGCCGCTGCATGTCGGGCACCACGCTCTTGTCCGACGTCCAGTTGTCGCGCTCCGTCACCTGCGCGATCTGCCGCGCCATGGCGGCCACGTCGCGCTCCCCCGTCACGGCCATCGATGGCGACTTCTTCCGGCGCCTTACTGCCGCCCCCTTGTCTGACTGGTAGTCTAACTATACTGTTCACTTGGCGTTTGTATAGGATTCAGATCACTGGTCTTTGTATTGAACCACTTCGCGTCTGACACGTAATGTTATGTTTAGTACATACATATACGTATTCGGTACATCATTTGACAGGGCTGATGTTGCGGCGCTGCTCGCTGCGTTTGCTGCGGCCTGTGCAGACGCGACGCGCTTCGTATGTGCTGGGCATTGAGACAAGGTGCTGGGAGATGCAAATGCTATTGAGGTGGTTCGTTTGAGGAACTGAGTTTTGCTGTGTGGGTTGATGCAGTTGCGACGACACGGCGGCGGCGGTGCTGGACGCGGATGGGCGTGTGCTGAGCAGCGTCATCTCGTCGCAGTGGGAGCTCAACGCGCAGTGGAAAGGTTTGCGGACTAGTTGCAGACCATTTTGCAATATTTCTGCACTGGGCTGACGCCGTGGTGGTTGGTGCAGGCATTGTACCAGCGCTGGCGGCTCGAGCTCATGCGGACAACTTGCCGCACGTGATCAAGGCTGCTATGGAGCAGAGGTGCGTTGGGTGGTGTGAGTGACTACAGCGAGAAATTGGTGTATTGACTGTTGTTGTTATTGGTAGTGGACTGGAGAGTGTGAAGCAATTGTCGGCGGTAGCGGTGACATCGGGGCCCGGGCTGGCGCCTTGTCTGGATGTGGGGCTGCGGGCGGCTCGGCAGATTTGTCTGGACAACCCGGACGTTGCATTTTTGCAGATCAACCACCTTGAGGTGCGGCGAGTTGTTCAAATGTGTGAAGTGTTGGCACTAACCTTTTTGGTTGTTGCGGCAGGCTCATGTTCTCGTATCACGACTGCCACAAGTAAGCTGGGTCCTGATATCAGAATCATGCCGTGATTAATTATGGTGTTTGCTGAAATTGCTGCGGTAGCTGGAGACGCCACGACCGGAGTTTCCGTTTGTCGTGCTGCTCGTGTCTGGGGGTCACTGCTGTCTTGTTCTTGCGAAGGGCCTGGGGGATTATGAGCTGCTGGGCAACACACTCGACGACTCTATTGGTGAAGCATACGACAAGGTGGCTAGAATGCTGGATATCACTTCCTCAGGCGGCAAGGGTGTCCACGGCGGCAAGCTGATCGAGGACATGGCTGCGCGCGGCAATGACCGTGCTTTTCCGTTCACCGAGCCTATGAAGCATCGAAAGGTGCGTCACAACGCGAGGGAGTGCAAGCGAATGAGTCGTGGAGCTTACGAACATATTTGCTTGTACAGGATTGCGACTTCTCTTACTCGGGAATCAAAACAGCAATGCTGCGCGAGGTCAAAAAGGTTGAGGCCTGTTCATCGGACATTTCAAGGTGTCGTACCAGTGACTGACTGATCGATGCATTGGCTGTTAACAGCTTGGAGAATTAGACGACAAGACCAAGGAGGATCTCTGCGCTTCATTCCAGGTATGTTGTGTCGGTACATTGATGCTGTCATCTTGTTGTGTTCTTACGTTGTATTTACCAGCGAAAAGCAGTCGATCAGCTGATCACTCGAACGCGACGAGCTTGTCAATGGAGCAAAGACCGAATGGGGAACAAGATCTCCAGTCTTGTACGTCCGAATGAATCCCTGCGCTTTGTAGGTTATAAACTTATCCTCGGTCTTGTTGTGTTCCTAGGTTGTGTGCGGTGGTGTTGCGTCGAACCAGTACCTCCGTAGCCGCATGCAGTCAGCCGTAGAGGAAGAGGGACTGGTGGCAGTATTCCCGCCAGCTAGATACTGCACCGACAACGGCGTCATGATTGCTTATGCAGGACTCGAGCGATACGCAAAGGGTATGCGTTGTGACCCGGAACCCGCACGCTATCAGCCACGATGGCCGCTGGAAACCCTGCAACCGCTTTAGTCAGTCGAAAGCGAAAAGGTAGGGTCCAGCTTAGCATTAAATAGAGACAGCTTTCTGGACGTATGTGGTTTTGCTTGTAACGCTGATGCTTTGCTGGCAAACAATACGGATGCTGAACGCCACAGCATTACCAGGCCATCAACTTCTCAAACTCGCCGCAAGACTTCAGCGCCTTGATTCATCTCTGCAACAAATCAAACTTTGGGCAAACCCTGTTCCTGGTGTCTGACGTCGATTTCCAGTCCCTCTGCCAAGGACTTGATGAGCTGCTTGAAGTGAATCCAAGCCCCCCATCGCTTGTGACCTGTATCCGATCTTGCAAAGCCTGTGATCAACCATGCATGGCAGAGGTCTCCACCGTGGAGACTCTGCCTCGAGTCCACGAGCATCTCAAATCATTTTCGGAGGAGGCGATGTAGCTTCGCTTGTGTTGCCGAAAGTGACTCCAGCTCCTGCCAAATGCGTTCCATACCTGGAGGAGCAGTACCAGGACGCAAATTTGACTGTGTCGAAGATGGACTATCAGATTTACCAGCGCCAGGTGGCAGATTAGCGTCACCAGCCAGATTTAGAAACTCCAAGAACTTGTGGTAGTCGACACATCCATCCTTTCCAGCGTCAAATTTGACTGCCATCAATTTTGCATCAATGCCGCCGAGGGTAACACCGAGGAAGTCTATGACCAGTTGGAAGTCTTTGAGCGGCAGCACTCCCTGACTGGCGCAATCGAACCGTTGGAATACCTGCAGCACCTCGCGTGCAGTCGTGGTTGCGCTCTTTCGCTCGTGCCATCTTTTCAAGAACGCTTCACAATCGAAAAATCTCCAGAGCAACTCAGCATAAGCCACTTCGCCACTATCGTCAGCGTCGAAGCGCTTGAACAATGCTTCGCTCTGTTCTTGGGTCAAAACGGCTGCGTCTCCGGTGCCAACCTCTCGTAGCATGCGTTGGAACTCGGCGTAGCTCAGCGATCCACTTCGGTCGAGGTCATATCGACGGAATATGTCGACAGTGTTTTCAGACTGCAGAAGCACACGGCGAAGTTTGCCCATAGCGCTCTTGAAAGCACATTCGGTGGCGACTTGTTCGGATTCCTCTAAATTGTGTCGACGTCCGTGGAGATCGTACACAGCATTTTCAACTCGTGCGTCATCGTAGAGTATCTCCCGTTCCTTCTTTGAAAGTGGCCCAGGCCCAAGTTTTACTACTCCACGTGAACGCGTTTCAGTGTTGCCCACCACTACGTGAGTTAGACGTTTCACGCGCTCTTGGTCACGATGCGCAGCGATAGATGCTTGCTTCGCTCGAGATTCCATTGTGTGCAGTTCATCGCGATATTCTAGCGTGTCTGCGATCATCTGTCGAACAGCTTTTGCATCGCGCCGCTTTTGCTCGTTCGCGCGCAACTTCCTCGCAGACTCTTTCAGTAGTTGCGTGTGCCGTACTTGCGCTAATCGCTCCATCTTCTCGCGCTGCTGCTTGGTGACTTGAACATCACGTCGAGAGGCGCGAAGTTCCTGTTGAAAATGTCGTCGATCTTCAGACCATTCACTTGATGGTTCGTCGTCTACTTTGGCCGCGTCTAGGAAGTCCTGACGCAGATTCAACCGTACAATTGTCGGTTTGAGCTCTGATTTCGCCTTCTGGCTCATTGCACCACTGTCTACGCTGCGACTGCTATCAATTCGGATCGACGACCCTCGTTTTATCACCTTCCTTACTGATGGATCCGAACCACCGGCAGGGATAATAATCTTCGCTGGTCGAACGGCAGCTTCAGTCCGTCGTTTGTCACGATCCAACGCCTCAACGTCATATTCATATTCACTGAGCTGCGCCTCACGAGCTTCAATATGTCCATACGGCGGTGGCAAATCCTCGTTCTCAGTGTCTCCCCCACTGCCATCATCACACAGACTCTCGTCCTCCCCGTCATCTGCAGCACTGCCCCCGTCCGAAACTGGACCATTGCAGTCGCCTGACTCATCGCACATGTTCGCCCAGACGTCGTCCTCCATTTCTTCAGCGCCCGTTTCACCACACAAAAGTACAAGCCACTCGTCTGCGTATTTGTCACGCGCCACGAGCATCCAAGCCAGCAGCCACCTCGCCAGCTTCTCTTTGGGCGGCGGCTGCACGTGTCCTCCGCCAGCCAGCCACTTCTTCACGCTTGAGTCCAAATCAGCGTCTCCCCCGCCTGGAGCTCGCCGCTTCTCGACCTCCAACCCCACGAACGCGAACTCGAACGCACGCAGCATCTGCCGCTGGTTCACGAGGCGCATGAGATGCGTCGCCCCGCTCTCTGCAGGCAGCTCCAGGTCGAACCGCAGCGCGAAGCCAGGCGTCCGCTGCTCTGCCACCGCGACGCGCGCGGTCACCAGCTGCTGCTGCTTCGGGTCCCTGTGCCACGGCGCCACCGCCACTTGGAGCGCCTCGCACTCCCAGTAGAAGGCCATGGGAGCAACAGCACTGCAGGGACATGGCTACACCTGCGACCAGGCTATTCTCAGAACGCTGCGTCACGGCTGGAAAAGGGGCGACGTCACCAGTCTGAAACTGCTTATTACCTTCCTGGCTCTTTTCTGCACCCTACACCTGACTTTAATGAAATAGGTGCATACAGACAACGACGGTGAAACTCGACCCCCCACAAAAACTCGACCCCCCTACAGTCTAAGGTTAAACTCAAGTATAAAAGAAAAGTGACATTTTATTAATTTTAGCCAATAAGCGCGATCTTTAACTTTGCTGGACAGCACGCCATGCTGGTGCCAAACCAAACTTTCCTGCCATTGTTGCATTCACTAAACGATGGAAGCCCCTCGTCGGCAGAATCACTACACCGTCAAGCAGAGGCGGGAAGCGCTTGACCGGATTGCAGTGGAGGGGTGTAAGCCCACTGCCCGAGCGCTTTTCAATCTTCCAGTGATGTGTCAGTTGGTATTAGTTTTGTGCAATATTTACTTTTCCGGTTGCATTTTTAGTTTTGGCCAATGGCAGCTGAGATCGTAAAAGGGGTCGAGTTTTTTTGTCTTTATGACCTTTCTACAGATGTATGGAAAATAGATGTTGATGGGGGGTCGAGTTTCACCGTCGTTGTCTGTAATTACAGAGATCTCGGTCGTTGAGAGAATGGTCACATTGATACATAATCCAAGGCTATCATATTTGAACACGGATTTGTATATCATTAATGCAGAACTATGACACAGTATGTACATAATTTGCAAGGTAATAGACTGTTGCGGTTTCTCCTTTTGCCAGGAGCTCTGTACAGGGTATTGAAGGTCGGTATACCCGGGTGGGCCACCCAGTGGCCGAAGGCAAGACCTGAAACTGGTCCAAGGTGGCGGCTGCGGAGACGGACTCAGGCCGCGACGATTGGCGTGCAGAGTCACAATTGATCACGACCGGACTGGCATACGTCAGGGTGAAATGCAAGTGCTGCTGGGGTTGCTGTGGGCGCTACTAGCGGCTGTGGTGGCCGCCAAGGACGGCGTGATGCGCACAAGGCCAGTGCTGCTCATGCCGGGCTTCGCGTCGTCGCAGCTGCAGTCGTGGAGCCACCACCGCTGCGAGACGGGCTTCCGCAAGAATCTGTACCGGGACATCACCTTTGGCGACCGGCTGTGGGTCGACGTGGCGCGAGTGTTGGCGCAAGGCGATTGCTGGATCCGCTGCATGAAGCTCGACATCACCACGCAGGACGAGCTCGAGTGCAAACTGCGGTACGTCCTGTGGCCACAGAATAATGGTCGGCACATTGAAGGTTCGACTAATGAGTTGACGTTTATTTTTCCTGTTTGCGGCTGGGATAGTGCGACGCAAGGACTCGAGGCGGTGTCTGAGCTGGATCCAGGAATTGTGACGGGCCCGCTGTCCACAGTGTGGCGCAACATCATCCACGACTTGGTGGACCATTTTGAATTGGACCCAGAGCAGTTGATTGTTGCAACTTATGACTGGAGGTTGCCGCCCAGCAAGCTGCAGGAGCGCGACAAGTACTTTTACTCGCTCAAGAAAAAGAGTGAGCAATTTGTGATGTTTGTTTGGGTATGAGATTGTAGTTTTGTTGCTGACTGTTTTTTTTTGTAGTTGAGTACACGGTGGAGCTTGATGGCGATCGCGGTGGCCTTGTTGTGATCGCTCACTCGATGGGCAATGGCGTTTTCCGGTACTTCCTCGAATGGCTGAAGGAGGAAGTGGGGCGGAACAACTGGCAGAAGTGGATTGATCAGCACATTTCGGCTTACTTTGCTGTTGGTTCACCGCTGCTTGGAAGTGCTGAAACTCTTGAGCTCATCTCTTCGGGTATTACGGAAGGGCTTCCCATCACGCAGAGTGAAATGCGCAAGCTCGTCGTGTCATTTGGTGAGGCTTCTTGTGGCAGTGCTTGTCCAACTTGGTTTACCAGGTCGCTAATTTTTTGTATTGCGTCGACGTAGGTTCCATCCTGAGCTTCATGCCAATCCCCTCGGGGTTGAACTCGGCCAAGGACGACGAAGTGCTCATTACTGTGCGTTCCCAGCAGGGGATCATCCCACGAGAGGACCAGGTGCAGGTGCAGAACTATACCAGCGCCGACATTGCCTCTGGTAAACTCTTCCGCGATATGTCTGCGCACGATCCAATCTTCGCCAAATTGGAGGCAATGCGCCAGAAGTTTTACGTTGAAGACTCCGTCTTGGATTTCTTCAAGCCTTGGGAGCGACCTCCTATTGCTTCGGTCTACAGCGTCTACGGCGTGAACGTTCCGGTACGCAACGGTATGCGTAATAGTACGTGCCAGGATAATGTTGTAACTTTCCTTGCTCGATGTGCAGACGAAAAACTTTTACGAGTACGAAAACGCAGACCAGCCTGGGCATTGGTTCCAGCTGCAGTACGTTGAAGAAGAAGGCCAAGAATCAACCTGCAGCAAAACTGGAGACGGCACCGTGTCCTACCATTCACTCTCCTGGGCACACACATGGCTGGGCTCGAAGGGTTCGTCCGTGCGTGTTACCCAAACTCCGCAGTCTGTTTATTTTTCTGCTGAAAACATCACGCGGGTGCGTGCTGTACGACATGCAAGTGGCCATCACGCAGAGTACTCGCTGTTGAACGGCAACCTACCCATTTGTGAAGCGGACGCCGACCCGTCCTCTTTCAGCGGCGGTGGTACCGCGGGCTTCTTTGCAGGGCTCTTCGGACCTCTGAACCGTGACCGGATCACATTTTTTGAGAGCTCTAAAGAGGTCGATGGGGCCACACGCTCGGTACGTGCAGTTTTCAAGAAAATATCTTGGTGGTGGCCTAATCCTGTTTCTTTGTCAACTGTAGACTGGTGTATGGGAAATCGACGGAGTAGGTCATCGAGATATTCTTTCCAATCCAGCATTTCTTCGCGAGCTGCGAGCCGAGCTACGCCACATTTTCAACGGCAAAACCAACTCGGATAAGGTGAGACCGGCTCCGTCCTTGAGCGTTTTGAGAGAACTGTAAAACTGACTAGCCTCTTGTTTGTGTTGAACGCTGGTGTAGTCATCTCGTCCGCCAGTCATCGACGGTGACTGCTACTGGAACTACCGCTACGCTTACTGCGAGTTCCCGGAGTTCTGTGAATACCGATATGTCTTCGGAGATGTGACCTTCGACCAGTCCTGCCGCATCAGGCAAGCGAAAGGAACCCTTCTGGTGCCGACCGCACCGTTCCTGGGTGTGTCTGCATCAAGCCCCAAGCAAGAGCCGCTGGAGTTCACATTTACCGGGCCGTACTGCTCTGCGCCATGCATGCCAATCTCGTCGTCATCACCCGACATCACCATGTCTTCATCGTCCAATTTCAACGGCCTCGGCTCTCTTCAACAAGAGCCGTTGCAAACATAGAGAATGACGGATTCTTTATCATCGCAGTAGAAGTAGTCAGTAACATTTAAACGGTAGATAGCAAAGTATGAAGCTTCGTATTTCAAATTTCACCATCGCAGGCTTTTGGACATGATATCTGCAGATCAGCTCGACCCAACGTGCTTGGGTTCTTACATCAGAAGAGCGTCAGCGTGGTAGTTGACGTGGTCTTCCACGAAGGACGCGATGAAGTAATAGCTGTGGTCGTATCCGTCCTGCACGAAAGGGAAAAAAACGAAACACTGTCAGACACCTCGATCTTCTTCCTGCCACTCTTGCAACTGTACCTGCATACGCAGCGTCAATTTCTGGCCCACGGACTGGCACGCCGCTTCAAAAGCTTCCGGCAGGAGCTGCTTGTCGTGCAGGAAGTTGTCCTCACGACCCTGATCGATCAGGATCGGCTGGGTAATAGGACCCTGGCTAAGGATAAGCTGCGTCGCGTCGTATTGCTGCAACGAGAACAAGTATTGTCAACGAACCACTGCAGTATCTTCTCCATCAATGACAACCCCACCTTCCACGATTCTTGGTCGACGCCCAGGTATCCCGTGAAGGCCTTGATGCCCCATGGGCATTGGCTTGGGTGTGAAATGGGCGCAAACGCCGAAATGGACTTGTACTGGGTCTGCACTCCATCAAAACACACAGTAAGTGCTTGAAGTGCACCAACGCGATACGATAGAATTCCGTACCGGGTTGCGGATTCCGAGCACGAGGGCTCCGTGGCCACCCATGGAGTGCCCCATGATCGAGTGCTTGTCCTCCAGCACGGGGAAGTTGGCGGTGATGAGCGCCGGTAGCTCCTTGGTCACGTACGAGTACATGCGGTAGTGCTCGTCCCACTTGGGCTCCGTGGCGTCCACGTAGAAGCCCGCGCCCGTGCCAAAGTCCCAGTTGTCCTCGTCCCCCGGGATGCTCACGCCGCGCGGACTCGTGTCCATCGTGACGATAGCGATGCCGCGACTGGCCGCCACCTTCTGCGCTTCGGGCGCCTTGACGAACAGCAGCTCGTCGTTGCACGTGAGCCCCGCCAGGTAGAAGAGCACGGGCACCTTGTGGGCATCGCTAGCGTTGGGCGGAAGGAAGATGCTGAACTTCATGCTGCACTTGGTGCTCGCGCTCTCATGCGAGTACTGCTTGACGACGCCCCCAAACGACTTGACCTGCTTCACGAGCTGCATACTGGAGACTTGACACGGATACTCTTCGACAATGATTCCGCTCTCGTGTCAGATCGTACTTAAGATGACCAGTAAAAATTGTAGCCACATGAAGAGCGTGATGTTCAAGTCACCAGGAGCAGCACGAGAAGATGGAGCGACTAGTTCGTTGAGGGGCCTCCTATATCAAGATGCACATGTATTTCGTGATGATTTACCTAGATCAAAGCCACGACTTCGGAGAGAAGCGGCTGGATGGCTGGTGTCACGTTCAGGCGACGCAGCACTTCTGCGAGCCCGAGCTCGATCGACAGACTGCGGGCGGCTTCGAAGTTGTGCAGCAAGCGACCAAGGCCGACGATTATGCCTTCGACCGTTTGGTGCTGCACAGAGGAAGCGTTGGCGCGAGAAATTCGGTCGAGTGTCTCGACGGCGCCACAGACGATCGTGGTCACCACGACCTCCTCGCCGATCTTGAGCGCCAAGCAGCAGTTGCTCACGATATGTGCGCTCAGCACGCGAGCGTCTTGGCTAGTGGAAGGGTCCGCAATGGTGGCGAACACGAACGGCAGGAATCGGGTCGAACCTGAGAGCGCCACGTCACTGAACGCAG
The DNA here is from genome assembly GCF_020800215.1 of Phytophthora ramorum. Classification (NCBI taxonomy): domain Eukaryota; phylum Oomycota; class Peronosporomycetes; order Peronosporales; family Peronosporaceae; genus Phytophthora; species Phytophthora ramorum. The sequence goes on from NW_027150647.1 coordinate 5,447,616, forward strand.
GGTTGGCGAAGGCGTTCACGAGCACCGCCAGGAGCAGCGTCCTTTGCGCAGACGTCAGCGGCGAAGGCTCGACCTCCGTGGGTGCACCACTGCTTCAAAGCACGCCTTCTTCTCCGCTGAAGCTTCAGTCACATTTGCTGGCTGCAGCAACAGCACACGGGCCAAGCCCAGCGCTGGGAAAAAGAACGAGGACTGGTGTCCTTGAGCCAGCAACCTACCAACGATCTTCCACCATTCCACATTTTTGCTTGAGTGGGCTTCTTTATCACCAGCCGCAACATGTGCCGACAGTGCTTCCAGCGCTGAGATCTCATCTTCAGACAGCAAGCTCTCTGTATTCAGCACCTTGATGCGCTGCACCATCTTGTCCAAGTGAAGCGCTGGCGCTCCCGAGATCTTAAACCGACGGGACGCCAAGTCTGCCGTAGCAGGTGCTGCAATCGGAGCAGGCGGCACGGCCGGATTGGCGCGTGATGGGTCGTTGAATGGGATCGAGAAGAGTTGGTCGCCCGGCGCCGCGTGCATCTGGTTGTTCATGTTCTCGAGCATGGGCCTCAACATGGCTCTACAAGTCCAAAACATCACAAGTCAACACCCAATTTCTCCACAAAGCTCACCATAAAACAACAGTTACCGCACCCGAATGGCGAGTTAAGCGCCTCATTGGGCAGGTCGATGATGTACTGCGGGATGCCCGAGCCCACTAGGAACGTGGCCACTTCGTCCGAGAAGTTGTTGCAGTTGTGGCGCAGCAGGTCGTACGTGGCGTCCGTAAAGCGCGCGCTGTTGTCACGCAAAAACTGCTCCAGCTGCTGCTGCGTCCTACTCGTTTCTCCCAACGCAAGGGTGCGCACGGGCTGCATGCCGTAGCGCTGCACCACCAGCTCCGGGGCCATAGCCTGGATGCCGCCGCCCCCGAAAAAGTACTCGCGGCCGAAGACCAGCACCCCCGTGTGCCACACGCCGTCGATAGTCTTGCCCAGCAGTGCCGGGGACATCTGCCGCGCCATGCCGTGGCTCAGGTCGTACACGTGAAGCGTCACACTCGTCATCTTGCTGAGGTAAATTTGAGAGTGAGCTAAAAGCAGAAACGGCAACAAGTTCGAGAATGTTACCGAATTTTTACCATTTACCATCATTCCGAATGACTTCAAGTTAGGTACGTATTTTTCGAGACATGGCTACACAATCTGTCAAGTTGAAGTCGACCGTATTGCAGCACATCTACTGCAGCGGCCTGTAGCCCTGTTGCTTGCTGGTGAGCGGGCCGTGGAACTTGCGGCCGAGGAAGAGGCCGGCGAGGCCCGAGAGGATCACTAGCACCGTAGTGGTGAAGTACGACACGGACCCCTTGTGCGCGACCTCGACGATCTCCGCCTTGGCCGTCGCAACCACTCCACTGCTTGATGATGCAGGTGGGGTAGTCGCAGCCGATGAGGCAGTAGCCGCGTCGCCGCTTTCTTCAGCTCCATCGAAGAAGCCGACCTCCTGGAGCCACCACTTCGGGTAGAAGATAGACTGCACCGTGAGCATCTTGGCGTAGAAGTTGGAGACCTGGTAGCCGTCGTGGAAGGCCGTGACCAGGTAGTCGAACAGATCTGCCGAGGCACTGTGCGCGCGCTGGGCAAACGTTTCACTCTGCGCGGTCAGGAACTCCACCATAGCGGGGACACCGCCGTTCCGCTTGTGCTGCGCAGCCTCAGTCAGAACGCTGTTGAGCATGCCATCCGCATGGCTCTCCACCTCGTCCTGGACCCTCGCGACGAACGGGCTAGCGTACGAGTAGAAGCGCGCGGCCCAGTTTCCGACAAGCGCGTGCACCCAGAAGGACGACTCGCGGTCGAACGCATACAGGGATCCTCGCGAGAGTTGCTTAGGCACATCTGACGCCTGCACAAACACAGGCGTGTAAGTGGTGGCGTGCGGCGCGTACTGGCCGAACCAAAGGAAGGCGTTGTCCGAATTGTAGCGATCCAGGATGGACACGAATGAATAGCTGGCGCGGAAGATCGAGATTGCGCGCTCAAAGTGGCCACGACCAATGTCGTCAGGGGTGAGGTCGCCATTCGGAGACGCGTCGTACCTGTCAGGGTTTCCGTACGGACCGCTCTTCGGTCCCTTTGTCATGTCAAACGGCGTGCCTTCGTAGTGGTCACGCTGGAAGCGCATGATGTCGCGCGGGGACAGAGGGGACGTGGGCTTGACCGAGAACGGGTAGTCACTGGCTAGCACATCGGTCTCCGCAGACAGCTTCAGCTCCGGGTTGGCCAGGGTAAATAGCCGCCAAATCCGACGAGTGGAGTAGTACTGGTGGGTTTCTTTGCGAGGCTGTGCGTACGCGCGCGTGAAATCGAATGGCGTGCCCTGGTCAGGCTTCCAAATGTTGTTGCGGATGGCCACGTCGTGCACGTTAGGAGACGCAAGGAAATCCGCCGGGCGGTTTAAGTCCAACTCGCGAATGACGAACTGGTTGGCAACACCGCTGATCTGGTCGTCGGGCACACGTTGCGCAGCCCAGATAGCCGATTTGCCGGTGTCATCGGGCAAGATGTGGAAAATCCACGCCTCTTTCGTGTCCGTCACCGTCAGTGCCTCACCAGCTTCATCGTACACGTCCGCGCCTTCCCACACCGCTCCGTAGTATCCGTATTGGACAGCGAGGTCTCCCATCAGCTGCACGGCCTCACGGGCACTCGAGGCACGCTGCAACGCGATGCGAGAGAGCTCACCCACATCAAAGAGCGCTTCGCCTCCTTGCGTCAGCGGCTTGCTAATGAACCGCGCGGGGCAGGTGCTCTCACCAATAGCCACCTGGTGCTCGTTGAGAATGCCATACGCGCCCTCAATGTAGGCGAAGGTCTGTGGCACCTCCGGGATGCTGCCAATGGCAGGCGTTGCGGTCCAGTTGTAGAACCGCGTGTCGAGGTTCTCGGGCAGGTACTCCTTGCCGCGGGATCCCCCCACTAAAAGACACGAACACCACAACGTCGCATTAGTCAGCTGCTGTAGCAACAATGGACGGTGACGGCCAAATCATACCATAGCGAGGGTAGTCAAAAGCTGCCAGCACGACGTCGTGTTGCGCGCCATCCTCGTGGTTCTGGGCCGGCACCTTGGCGATGCGGAAGTCGCAGGACGAGCAGTCGTTTGTGTGCGTCGTCATGGGTGTGCCTGTCTTGGACGCCTGTGCAACAAACCCTATAGCGTCAACACAAGCTGCTCCTTCTCCTCTGTAGCGCAGACTGACGCACCTTGGCTCCGACAATGATGGCCGTGCAGCGGTCCGTGTCCGCCTGCGTGACCGCGGCCAGCGCGGCGAGCGCCAGCAGCGGGGTGGCGCGCAGTGCTCCAATCATGAATAAGGGGATCTCGGCCTCTTCTCGACGAATTGCGAACTGAAAATCAGCAGCCTGATCTTGGCGGATGATACCCGGTTCTGGGGAATGGAATGCAAAGGCCTCCTGTCTTGGTCGTTCGGTAGAGAGATCCGAGATCCCGTCGTCGGCGATGCCGATGCACTACGCTGCACTGCACTGCGATACGAGGCACCGCTAGCTCCTGCATTACAGGCCTCGTTTAAACTCTTTCTCTTCAGAAGCCGCCAGTTGTAGTCGACGGAGCTCGTAGCGCTTGTTGGCAACGCAAGATGCAGCAGCTCCATTCGATCGTCTCCACAAAATGAGATCTGCAGCCTCCAGCACTCCTTGTGCGGGTCTCGCGTGCTGGCAGCGGTGGTTGCGCGCCTCAGCCGAGCACGTGTATCTGGTCCCGTTCGGATGGCAACCGCTGTTACCGATGCGAGCCTGTCCTGTCAAGGAGGGCACGATGCAGCTCCAGGGGCGCGTTCTTTCGACGCTATGCGGGACTCGCCTGCATTGGTGCTTGGTGGTCGCATTGTTTGCGATCGTTTTCGCTTTCGCTGTTGACGAGGCTGTCGTCGCGGGTCAAGATTTTAGGATCGCTGGAGTTGCCTTTCGACGTTCGATTGACGGACCGTTTCTTGTTGGCCCAGCTGGTGAGTCAAAAGCGGTGGCGATTTGCCCCACGTGCCAAGCGGAAGTCGGCGGAGATCGCCAGTCCACGAGCGTCTGCTTTCCTCGGGCAACACCATCGGTTGGCTTGGTGGGCGCCTTAATGCATGTGGCAGTGGTAGGTTTGTCTGCACGGGTAGCCAGCCACCTTTTTACTGTTTGTCGGTGTCCTTGCAAAGGGCGTTTCTGAAGTTCTGAAGTTGGTGACGTGGACTGCAAGAGGGTGTCGAGGTTGGTTGGATCGCCTGGGTTGTGAGTCGGTCGGCTTCGTCCAGGGCAATGCCATCGCCGTTGCTCATGCTTTGGAGGCCAAGTCCCTATTTCCCCCGGCAGACAGCAGTTGCCGCAGAATCAGGCAAAACACAGGCAGAAAGGCGGTACAGTGATTTCTTTGTTTTACATCAATACTGAAAACAAATATCCTAGCAAATTTGATTCATCCAGCACATATTTCAAGTTACATGTCCGTGTAAAACATAGTTCACCTTGCTCTTTAAATATTAATATTCTCTATCGATCCTAAAGTCCGCGCAGTACCATTCCGACAGTGGTACCGCTGTCATTGGTGAAAAAAGCGGCACATTTCTCAGATTGGAGAGTCCCGCGAGGGTCCTCTATTCGAGGCTTGGGTGCGCTCATCTGGCGCTATGTATCGCATTCCAGCTTTAGCAGCAAGAAGCCCACTTGGCCATGGTGGATCTGCGCGACTCGCGCTTCCTGCGGGACGTGGCGCCGCCGCTCACAGCGCCCAAGCGGGCCGAGTCCCCCGAGGGCACCACCTCCAGCTCGGACGATGAGGACAGCAGCAACAACAACAACCACAGCGACTCCGGACGGCCGCCGCGCAGCAAGTTAAACGCGGACGAGGTGTTCCTGCGCAACATGCTGGGGTTGCTCAACAAGCGTGGCTACAACGTGCGCGACTCGGCGCTCGAGACGTCCATCGCGTCATCCGGCGCCAGTTTCTCTCGCTCCAGCAGCCTCACGAGCTCAGGCTCGACGCTCTCGTCCGTGCTGCTGGCGCTACGGGAGCCCCACCACGGCCAGACGCCGCTGCACATCGCCGTACGCAAAGGTGACGCGCAGGTGCTGGACGCATTGCTAGAGCACGAGAGCATTGACGAGCTGCTGGACGCGCCCGACTTCAACGGCAACACGGCGCTGCACTTCGCAGCGGGCAACTGGCGGCAACCTGAGTGTCTGGCCATCACGGAGCGGCTGCTAGAGGCCGGCGCCCGCGTCGATGTGCTCAACAAGCGCGGCCTCACGCCGCTGGCCGTGCACCTGCTCACGCTCAAGGTGGACAACCCGACGCTCGTGGTCAAGCTGCTGGAGGCCGGCGCGGACCCCAATACGGAGGCCGAGGAGGTCGCTGTGCTGCACCTCGCGGCTAAGAGACACCTGCCGGTCATCTCCGGGGTGCTCGTGGCCTTTGGCGCCTCCATGTGTGCGCTGAACAATGACGGGCTCATGTGCTACGAAGTGGCGCCCAACCGTGTGAAGCAGTTGATGGTACGCAGCGTCAGCAAGGCACCCGCCTACCTGCCCATGACGCAGCGCAGCACTTGCATGCGATGCAAGTCTCCGACGCTACTGAACCCTAAAAAGGCGTTCGGGAACTTGATGAGGAAGGTGCTGGGCATGCACTTGCGCGCCCACCAGTGCAACTGCTACCACTGCGGCATGCTCTTTTGCTCGGAGTGCTTGAAGGCGTCCGCAGCTGTGAGTGCGATTCCGTTTGTACGTGAGGACGAAGACCCCGACGAGACGGTCAAAACGTGCCGCTTGTGCGAGGCGGTGCTGCTGGAACGCAAGAGGAAGCAAGCGTCGCAACACGCCCTCGACATGCACCTCAGGGGCTTCAACACGTCTATATAGACCTCAACAGACTCAATGACTGCGCAATTGGCGCAGACCACACCATCACCGCAACGGCGGCAAGGCTCGACGAAGAATGCAATTGTAACGATGGCAAAGGAGAAGATCGCCCACCAACGGGAGTGGCGGCGAGCCTGACGATTGGTCAGGCCGTTTTGTCGAGGCCCCTTCTCCATCTCCCCCGATGGCTTTGCCCCGGACCGATAACTTAATATGAACAGCGTGCATTTTTGTTTTTCCGATCGATACGCTCTTCAGTCGAACATACTACCGAGTCCGTTTCCCTCTGCGAGTCCGTCGGCGGCATTCGCGCGCTTGGCCTCGCGCATCGCTGCCTTCTCCTCGCCGCGCTCGTTGTGCGACGGATCGAACGTCGGGTACGCGTCCAGCACAAACTTGCCCTGCGTGCTGGTAGTCTCGATGGCGCGCACAGGGAACTGGGCGAACGCAGTGAAGTGGTGCAGCGTGATGGCAGTAACCACGGTGGTGTCCAGCGACAGCTTGCTGGAGGCCTCCGTTTGCTCGCCGTGGAAAGGAACGTAGACGAAGTGGTCACAGACCGCACGCTGTTCCTCGGAAAGCCCAGGAAACTGCAAAGCAATAGGTAAGCACAACCTGGTGATATACTAGACATGACGTCGCTCGCTTCATCAACGCACCTCGTTGTCGACGACGAATGCGCTGGTGCCTTGGTACGGCGTGGTGTGGGCCGCTGATACATCAGTCGTAAGATATCAAGGTAAGCAATCGGTGAAGATTCCACCACAAGAACAACAGAGTATTGGACCATGAAACCGTCCACGACGCTGCGTCGACGCTAGATGAACGTACCAAATGAGCCTGCCGACTGCTTGCTCAGTCCGAAGATGGTGCAGCCTTTCTCTTTCAAGTACTCCCGAGCCTCGGCAAAGTCGTAGAAGTGCACGACGTCCACGTACTTCTGCGCACGGTGTGCTCCATGTGTCCCGAAGCGCTCAGAGCCCACTGCGTAGCAAATTCAGCAAAATGCTCAGTCTCCGCTCCATCGTTGTGGCGCAGTGGCATTGCTTCGCACTCACCGACCAAAACTTGGGTCGCGCCGAAGGCGGACGCGGTGCGCAGATACGTGCCGAGGTTCTGCCGCCCGCTCTTGTTGGACAGCACCATGTACAGCTCCACGGAGCTAGTAGCGGAGCTCGTCATTTGCTTCCAGTCACGAAATGACCGTCACTGCCTCGGATGAGTGACTCCTGCGACGTGTGAGAATCAGGTCACCCTTCAACGCACTGCTGTTTGGCGTAGAACTTGCAGAAATTGCGGTGAATGGACTTGCCCTCGCTTGCTTGAAGCACCTTGGAATGCTTGGCGAACTCGGAGTGACGAGCGCGAAGGTGCCAAATGTCTTCGTCTTGCATGTCCACCAGCGGGTGCAAACGGGATTTGTCCGCGACGAACTCGAGTTCGAGACGCTGCAGACCTGTGCTCGCCGAGTCATCTTGTGGAGCGATCGAGGACGGAAGTATAGCCTCGTTGGTGAAGCGCAGTATGGAGCGCAGCATCCCGAAGCAGTCTCGGAATTTCGTTGCAGGGTGCACACTCGAGTCAAGACACGAGCTGTCTCCGAAGACAGCGATGCGGCCACCGTAGTGTGACGGCACTTGATACAGCCCAAGCACAGGAACATCCGTCAACGTCTTGTCGGATCCATTCAACGTCCTTGCACTTTGATCGACGGCGTCGATATAGCCGAGGTAGCCACCCACCGGGAAATTGGTGAGGTACGACCCAGACCAGTACGGGAACGACGTGTCGTTGCCTGCATCCAGAAGCGAGACGCTGGAGCTGTAGATGACACCGTCCCCGAACGCAATGTGAAAGTCGTGGAGGAGCTCGTTGATTGCTGGAATGTTGGCCCCGCCTGTGATGGCATGCCACTTACTCAGAGTGCTCGTGTCGAAGAGCTCCAGAGAGTCGAGCATCCGGTTGTCGTACCAATCGGCGAAAACGATGAGCGACACGTTCGAGTACTTCACTGCAGCTTGCAGAGCAACAATCTCGTCCCGGAAAAACTCTTCTTCTGGGTCTACGACCATTACGACACCGTATTTCCCCAAGTCCAAGCACGAGTACTCGAACGGCATGATCTCCATGAAGAACCCCTCACTCGTCAGGAAGTTCCACAACTGGTGGAAGTTAGTGTGCGGATGATCGCCCGATACGTCCATCAGATCATGCTGATTTTCGAGGTTGTCCCGCGGCACAAATGCAGATGGGTAAGGAATATTGTGGAACTGGTCCCACAATATTCGCTTGGACGCTGGCGGAGTGGGGATAATCTTAATTGTCAGTGGAATCAGCAACTCGTCAACTTGGCCGCCGTTATCCACTTCAAGTCGCAGCGCCCCCTTTGCGATACCGTCAAAAGAGGCTGCCTGCTCTTTTACTTGGATGAAAACACCAATTGACCCAAAATACGGCCATAATGCAGACGATGAGGATGTCGAGACTGCTAAGTGCTCGCCGTTCGTGTCACTAATCCATTGCGGGGGCATCTTGATCGTGCCAACGACAGACGCAGGATTTAGAATAGTCAAGTTGATCATAAGAGGCAGCGCGCTGTGGAAAAGCGGCTGCGAACAGAACGGCCACATCCGAGGGCAGTCCGTCATATCAATCCTGTCTGGAAAGGAGCTTGGCTTTAAAACAGTTGGGACGTGCGCTTGCCCACTTCGTGTGGCATTTTGAGCAGTTTGATGTTGAATCCATAAATTTTCGACAACTCTGCTTGCCTTTGAGATATTCAACACTCCGTTGCCTTGCTCAAAAATGTGGTTTCGAACCACGTTGTCAGAATCATGGCGGGCTTGGAGCTTATCAGCGCTTTGCAGCAAAATCTGCTTCATCGACGCAGGGTTCAACAGGTTCCACCTTTCTTCTGCTGGGATCATGGACGCGAGAATTGCTATTGAAGCGGATACAATTGGAGCAGATGCACTGGTTCCAGAAAGCACCTTGCACCCTCCTGAGGCATCCGCACCAGGAACATCTTCAGCGAGAGTTACAATATCGGGCTTCACGCGACCTGATCCAAACGGTAGCTCCCAAGTTGTCATCCCACGCGAAGAAAACTCTGCAATCTCATTGTTTTTCGTGATTCCACCCACGCCAATGACTTCTGCTTGATCAGCTGGGTTTGATACCAAACCGTAATGAGGACCATCGTTGCCGACTGCAGATACCTAGCAGCGACAGCGAAAACATGTTAGTTTCAACCGATATCGCGCCAGTGAAGAGAAGTTCGCTGGTCGTACCAGGATGATGCCGTTCGCCGCCAGCTCTTTCACTTTATCAACAAACGGCAGATCCTGAAAGTCGGGACCTCCTGTACTCAAGTTAAGCACATGGATCCCTTTAAACAGCGCATAATTAAACGCATCCAGATACCACGACGTGAAGGACAATTGCTCGGCCGTAAACATACGGAACACGAACAGTTCTGCTTCGGGCGCGATCCCAGGACACTTTGCATCCGTTCCACTAACCACGCCCGCCACAAACGTGCCGTGACCCACCGAGTCCTCGTTCTTCGGTTCATGTGTCCAATTGATCCGCTCCTTCACATTTGTCAGTCGCGACGACGACAACCCGGTATCAAAGATGCCCACTTTCACGCCTTGTCCCTTATATCCACGCTCCCAGAGCTCTCGAACGCCTAAATCATCCACCAACAAGGTAGGCTCTTGCCTCAATCCGAACAATTCTCTCGCCGGTTCATTCACCGCTCGTTTGCTGCCCACCGTCTTCAACTGATGTCCCTGTTCTCGCCCCAGCAATCGCAGCTTCCGGTACTGTTTGTTCACTCTGAGGGTCTTAATCTTGTCCGTAGCGTTGTGCACTGCAAAATCCTGCACAAGACCTTCAGATATATGACAAATGGAGCCTTCTAGTGCATTTGTAGCGCTGGAGTCAGCTGGAAACGCGCAGGAGAAAATGCGCAGCACCACGAAGTCTGTGGGCGTTTGACGGGCGAACGGGGACCTGCCAGCGATCTCCAGCCCGAAACCTGATGCCGCGGAGCTCATACGGCTGCTTACGATCTGCTCCTGTGCCTCTAGCACGTCGTAAGCGCTCAACTGCGCGATGTATTCCTGTGTCAAGGGTTTTTCGTAGAAATGACACACCTTCGACTGCGGCTGGGCGGCGCTAGCGAGCGGTACGACGGAAAGTAAGGACATCATTAGAAGCGCAGTGATACCGGCTATCATTCCATGTCTTGTTCGTCGCCCAGCAACGTCTGTGGGGCCCGAGAATCCGAGCGTCGTACGGCGCATGACACTCCAGCCATCAACTGACAACCGTTGACGTGGTATAACCTGGGTGGAAGCAGGAATGATGGTCTTATAGTGAACCCAAGTGAAAGAGTCAGATCTGGTTGCGGAGCTCCTGGTTTGATTCCACGTCAGTTTGAATCCGTCCTGCACCGATGGTGCTCATCGTCGGCTTCGGGTCGCTCTTGTCCGGTAAATAGGTGGCCGTGGACGCTAAAAGGCGCTATATATCAAGATTTAACGCCTCTTTAATGGTTGACAGAGGCGTCGGCGCGCTCGACGTTCGGAGACGGCGTGTGCAGCTTCCGCCTGGCCAAAGTGATGGACTTCCGTCGCGTATTCGCGCACCCGGCGTCCATTTTCTTCCAGCGAGGCATCGCTAACTTGCAGACGAAGGTGCAATTGCAAATAGCTAGTAGAAAATGCATTGAAAACTCATTGCGATTTGGGCAGGAAATGGCGAGTTTGTCGACCGAGCCGGCGCCCGGCTGCTCGTTCCTTGTGAGCGTGTTTGAGATCCCGGAAGACCTGCTGCCTGACTTTTACGAACGAGAAGAGGAGTTCCAGATCATCCGTGCGAGGTTCCACGAGCTGGATGGACGCGTTGGAGCGGAGGTGCGTTGGGGTTGGATGGAGGCGTGGACTGGAACTGATGTGTGATGCAGGCGTTGATGTGCACGAGATGGAGCGACGAAGAATATATTGCTAAGCGGTAGGAGTTTGTTATTAGGTTTGCGCATTCGTGGGATGTTGTGAGACTGACGGTCGTGTGTAGTGGGCAGGATACTTTTGACACCAAGTACAAGGCGTACGGCTTGGATACAATTTGGGGGTGGGACGCACAGAGCGGAATCCTTCCGTGTCGGGTACGAAGTAGATGCAGTGTGTTATAGGAAGGCTTACTGGAACTGATTTTGGTGGTGTTGGTTCAGGTGTATCTCCGTCATTGTCTGTTGGCTGTCAAGAAGCTAGGAGAGGTGCGTTTCGAGAGTGAGATTGGTAACGTACATGTACTTTTGCTGAGTAAGTGTTGCAAATGTTTGAACAAATTGTAGGAGGTGTACGATGACTTCGTTGCAACGACCTACCTTGGTGACCGCACAAAAACTATCAAGGAGTACATTGAGGCCAACCCGTCCATCATGCTCGAACGCCCACCTCCGCATCTTGTTGATCGCTACAGCGGCTAATTGTTGTGACGAAGGTTGTAGTAGCTCTGATGCGATCGTTCAAGAATTTGCCTAGATTTGACCGCAACTTGTACATGTAAGTTTTGAGCTCTGTGAAAACCACGACAATGGAAAGCGTGTGTGATTGTAGTTTTGCCATACAAAGCATTGCCTACATTCCTGAGCGCAATGCATATTCAAGGCAACGGGGTATCCAATACTTTGTTGCTGCGATTGACGTCAGGTACAGGAAACAGGTCATCAAACCAAATACTGAAACGCGAAACCTCTACCGACGGTTCCCATTTTGTCGATTTCGGTCGTTAGAAGTCTCACTCCTCGATTTCCAGTCCCGTGGCAAACCTAACTGCACCGCCGACTTCGATGAGATTTTCTGCTTCATCGCATCACCTGAAGAAGACCTCGCTATGGGAGTCTGGAAACCAAACAGAAGCAGATGCCGATCTCACAACTCCAGATATTTTGAACAAGGCCACAGCTACGATTCGAGCCAGCCTCGACGTGAATGCCCCGCAGAACATTTGGGCGGCTTTGGGGCTGCATCTTCAGACGCAGCTTTTGCAGCAGAACTCGATGAGTATTACCGACTTCGGCACGTTTGGCTTCAATCAGAAGAATGAGCCAATTTTCGTGCAAGACCCGGTGTTTCTCCATATGACGCGACTTTGCTTGGCATCTCGGAAGCGTGGCAACGCGGTGCAACCTGCTTTTGTCGAGACTGAGCGTATTCATGATATCGATTTCAATGGGCTCGCGGCTGAGTATCTGCAAAACTGCAGCAAGGATCTGGTGAAGTCGGTGATTTCAAGTGTTCTGGCGTGGGTAGTCTCGTGGGCAAAAAGTGGCCAACAGATGCAATTAAGCTTCCTCCCTGTTGGGGAGTGGGTTTGCGACGGCGACAGTGTCGATTTTCGTTTCTTGGAATCGTTTCGCAAAGAGGTGGAACTGAAAAGGTTGCAAAAGGAGGAAGCAAGTGAAATGGAAGCAATTTCAAGCAACAGCACCCAGGGCAATAACCAAGTCGAGCAATTCGATGGAGCTGCTGATCAATCAGACATCGCATCTCTTTCGGCATTCACTTCTGCAGCTACCGAGGAGATCGGTTTCAAAAATGTCAAAGCAGATGGCTCCCTCGCCACAGCTAAAGAAGACGCTACCAGGAGCGGCTCTCCAGTTGGACACTCTCGCTACAAATTACGAGCGCCAACATTCTCGTCGATAGCAAAGCAGTTGCCCCCTCATGGGCAGAGACGCAATCGCACTGACAAAATAACAAAAACGGCTAGTAACACCACCCAAGCAAACAGCGGGAAAAACTCCGGCAGTGGTCGCGCTTCAATTCGCAACGGAAAACAAGCAAATCCTTCGCTAAATGCATTGAATGCGGATCAGATTGAAGATGCTGCGAATAACATTATCGCTGCCATGAAAAACTATCGCCCTGGGACCACAGCGAACTTTCGCGCTGGCAAAAGCAAGCAACGTCCGAAGACCGCCTCGCATCCAACAACACAGCAAGTGAATATTATCAATCGCTTGCGCAGCAGAATCATCAATCGCAGAGGCTCAACACTACAAGGTCTTAATGCGCTCGTTGCTGTCCTCAAAAACTTCAAGACTAGCATTATTTCGCCCACACAACTGAGTCTTTCGCTGAGGAAGTTGGGGGTAAAAATCTCCTCGGCTGAAGTAAAAGAAATCTCGGCAGGCTTCGCTCACGAAAAATCGAGCTACATTGACGCCAGCAAACTTCTCGATGCGCTTCGAGGGCAACCGCTGAGTGGAACACGATTTGAATTGGTGACGAAGGTTTTTCATCAAATGGACCCAACGTGCAGCGGAGCGGTGAATATTGACGAAATGATCAAGCACTACGACGTCGGCTTTCTTCCTCAAGTTCGAGATGGAATGCTGAGTAGACTGGAGGCTCTGACTGCGTTCCTCCAAGAATGGGCATCCATCGACACAGCAAATACCAACTCAATCACATTCGAGACGTTCATGGAATACTATCATGTAAGACGCACTCGTATCTGTGCTCAATTCCATGCTTGACTAACTCAATGCTCTCGGTGCACAGAATGTGAGTGCTTGCATCAATAACGATGCGGACTTCACGCGTTTGATGCAACAAGCGTGGCATATACAAGAAAACGCCCAGGGGTACGAAAATCAACCGCCTCCCGGACAAAACAGCCAACATGTCTTGCCTACCACAGCCCCTGGAATGTCACTAACACATGCAGTTCTCTCGCCATCGTTATCCGAACCTGAGAAATCTCCAAACGTGCCAGAAAGCCCAACTGGGATTAAACGAGTCCTCCGAGAAGAAACTTTTCTAAGCGACGCGTGGTTGTATCTGCGCGCGCTGCTACTTTACCCTCATCAATATCAAGATGGAGTGGCCAGTTGGCCGACTAGGGATAATATGTGTCGTCGGCTGGGCGCAAACCGCGTTTTGGGCGACGGCAATGAGACCATGAATGTCAAAGCCTTTGCCAACGCACTGACTTTGTTGGACAAGCGTTTGTCCCAAAAGGAATCTTACGATTTGGCCAGCTTCGTGGCTACCCAGTGCGCAGAATCCCTCAATGACAGTGATACTATCGTGCTCCAGTCACTTTATCGTAACTTGACTAGTACCCGAAACGATACAGCAACCGCTGCTCCATCGGTTGACTACAATTGTGTTGAGTATTATGCGTCCAGAGCTGTCGAGAGAATCCGCGCGCGTGTGGCGGGAACTCGAGGCGAAAACACCCAAGCGGGAAAGTTGCCACCGGTGGACCTGAATGTGTTGGAAAAGTGGCTGCAGTTGGCCAGCTCGAATGGCGACTCTCTCCTTCTGAAATATGAGTTGCGAGGCGGTCTTATGAAGGTTGGTATTGATATCAGCTACCAGGATCTGGATTACCTCTTCGCGTACTTTGACGTAGATCGTCAGGGCTTTATCAGCTGCGATACATTCCTTGATGTGCTGCGTAACCCCACGAAAGCGCTACCAAAACTCGCAAACCGCCAAGAAAATACAAGAATCAACCCAGCGCAGAAGCCAGAGGACGTCCACGTAGACTCCCAGCAATCAGCCAGTTTGTACACAACAACACTGCCGCACACAGTCGTTCGGCGGAAAAAGCAGGCGGCTCCTCAAGAACCGCAGCCCAACTTCCGTCGCCGAAACTTGATCCATCGAGCTATCTGGGGACAGATCATGAAGCCAGCAGTGAATGAAACACTGGGTATTAGAACCAGTTTGAACAAGCTTGAAGTCGAGCGGCGACGTCGCTACCGAGCTGCGCAGTTGATCCAGACGACATTCCGCGGGTTCCGCGCTCGGCAAATGACTGCACAGCTCCGTCGCAAGGCAGCTGCCCAGAGCCACCGCTTCGTAGCCCTCGAGCAAGAGCAGGAGCGACTAATTGCCAAGAAGAAGAAAGCCAACCGAACGATACTGCCAAGCGCGTACGGCTTCTAGCTAACGACGACATTAAATGCAACATTAGACCTTCAACTTAAAGTGCACCACACGTGGTGCAACATAACATCTTCAGTTTAACCAAAACCAGAAGGTCGCTTTTGAGATGATAGTATGAAAGTCGGACTCGCTGGTTTGACCTACATAGGCTATTTCCGCTGTGGTGGTGGTGCGCTGTACTCGTCATCACACGCTCGTGGTAACTTTGCCCTCAGGTGCGACAATGGTTGAGAAACGAGCTAAAGCTGGAGATAAGACACACACTCCAACTAAATTTCAATGGCTGAGTTGCTTGGCTTTACTGCCATCGGGAGGTGGTGGGCAAGAAAGCGGAGGACGAGATGCGAAACGACCCTACCATGCATTCGTCTTCCAAACTCGAGTCGGCAGAGGCGGGAGGCAATTGAAAACGGCTCAAGGGGGCGTCGATCTCATTCTGGAAACTTCATGCTTGACATCTCACTGCCGCAAATACAACCTCAAGGACACTTATGGGCAGCGGCGCGTCGCGGCAAGCACTGTTGCAGCGTTCCGGCAGCCGAATTGATGCACTTCTAGCAGAGGCCCGGAAGCCGGAGGAGGAACGGTTGCTTGGACTTGCCTTGGGGAAAATCCCTCCTGGTATGAAAGTCGAGCTGTGTGACTTGAAGCGACCCAACTCTGGGCGAAAGAACCCGTACCTCGAGGAGGGTTGGTGCCACGATGCAACCGCATCCTTACATGAGACCGAACCCCCTGTCGCCGGCGACACCCGAGAAGAATCAGAGGAAAAGAGCGGGCGTGAGGGAGAAGACGAAGAGGAAGGCTACTCAACGGATGATTTCGAGGACGACGAAGTCACGGAATGGAAGAAGGGTGCCTCTATTGGTGTTGGAAGTTACGGCACGGTGCGTGAGTGTAGCTGTAGGTGTTGTGTCTGGTCTGGAATACTTAACTGACCGCGATGTCTGTGCATTTAGGTGTTTTTGGCTCGCGACGAAGACACAGGCAGTCTGATGGCAGTGAAGGAGATCCTGATTTCAGAGGAGACTGACAGCGCTATCCGCGAGGCGACACGAGAAGTGGATTTGCTGCGGAGTTTGAAACACGAGAATATTGTCAAGTATCTAGGCTGTCACGTGGACAACAAGGCACAAACGCTGTCAATCTTTACTGAATGGGTTCCCGGTGGCAGTCTCGAGCACAACCGCAAACTGTTTGGTGGCAACGAACGCGTCGTTCGCAGATTCACTAATCAGCTACTCTCCGGTGTTGCTTATCTCCACTCCAAGAACATCATCCACCACGACATCAAGGTAACAACAGCAATGTGTCTAGCATTGTGAACTGGTTGCTAACGAATATGTCGGTGTTGTACTGCAGCCAGCAAACATCCTGGTCGACCAGAATGGTGTGGTCAAGATTGCGGACTTCGGTTCTTCGAGACTAATCAACAGCGCCACCTTGTCAAGCGGTTCCACTCGATCATTGCACGGAACACCAAACTACATGGCCCCGGAGGTCATCAAGCAGTCATCGGGGCGAAGCCGCAAGGCCGACATTTGGAGCATTGGCTGCACCGTTCTGCGCTTGTTAACCGGTGGTCCGCTTTGGGGAGATCGCCATTTCGATTCGCAGGCTGCTCTCCTCTACTACATTGCAAACCTCCAAGAAGTGCCCCCTTTGCCGGAAGGCCTATCGCCGGAAGCCCAGAAATTTATCTCAGCCTGCCTCCAGATCGATCCTGTTTTACGTCCCAGTGCAGCAGAGCTGCTGAAGTCCGCGTTCGCTCAATATGCAGGGCAGAAGTCGGACTCGATAGCACCCGAACCGGTGACTGTGACTACCGGGAGGCGCCACACAGCACCAGCAGTGCCATCGCCGTCGTCGGGTAAATCTGGTCCCAACCCTCGGCGATCGGAGAAGCATTACCGGCACGACGACAAAGCGTCAAAGAAGACAGACACCAAAGTCAAAACTACGCCAGCTACTTTGACAAGGAAGCCATCGCTCGTCGCCACACTGTTTTCACCGGTGGAAACCAACGCAAGTCTTCTGGCAGATGCACCTGAGAAAGAGACGGAAGCGGACTCTGCTGCGGGTGAAGTTAATCCCGATGACGAGGTAACACTTGCTTCTCAGTACTCTCGCGTGGATTCGGCTATAGGATTCGAGAACAACGGAGACCTAGTCTTCACAAGCTGGGAAGAGAAACCAATCCTCTCTGCGTTGGCTCAAAAAGACCGTGACCAGCTTCAAGCCAAAGCTGTGGAGGCCGCTCGTCGACGTCAAGAGCGGGAGCGCAAATTCCAGGAGGAGCTTGAAGCCTATCGTCACGAATCCTTTGCGGGTCGAGCATAGTAGCGTTTCCAATGTATTTATTATCCCATTTCCACCAGCGTATTAGTTAGCAGGTTGCGACGCGTCACTGCTGCCGCTGCCTGCTTCAGCTTCTTCGCCGTCTTCGTAGGATTCGTCATAATCGCCCATTGATGATGGAGGAAGCGGAGGACCCAGCACCAAATTACAAAGAAGACCGAAGCTTTCGGACACCAGAAAATAGAGAAGCAGCCATTGTACCCGAACAAACACTGCCAACAAACAGATGAGAGCAGCATAGACTGCCCAAACATCGAGCAGTGCAGTCTTGTGCCATGGCGCTGTCAGATTCAGAGTAGCCAAGTGATCAAATCCGAGTCGAAGCGCAGCGTCAATCACATCAATGGCTCGCGAGGTGCCACCAGCTCGCTCCAACAGCGTACCGACTCGTCGTGCGGCACGCGTGTACGAGGCATTAGTCAGTAGCTCAGCGACTGCAGCATGTACGTATGGGCCTGAGAGAAGATTCTTGTCCATGGAAATGCCTGCTCCAGCGTCCGTGACACGTGCGGCTACGTCTGGTTGGTCCACGAGGAATGGGATGCACAGCAGTGGCTTGCCCATCACTAATGCTTCTTGGGCCGATACCATGCCACAGTGCGAGACCACGAGTCGAACCGCCGGGTGGCTCAGCACTTCCAGGTTCGACAGCGACGAGCTAGGCGGTTTTAAGACGAGGGACGTCGGCAGTGCAGGAGGTAAAATTCCACGCTGGTCCGTAGGAAGTATCCATAGCACTTTCATGGGCGGGTCGCCAGGACCCATAAGCAGTCCTTCAACAAGTGCCTGGGCTTGCCAAGCGTCGATGTAAGCCATAGTTCCCAGGTTCATGTATACTACACCACCAGCCCCTGCCTCGGGGTCGTGGTCACCTGACGTTCTGGGGTGAGGATGAGATGCCTTTCGCTGACGCAGCCGCAGCGACGGAGCAGACTCAATTGACGCGTCTAGCCAGCTCAGCAACGCCGCCGGAAGCGGCTGACGCTCCAGTTTACTCGCGTTGCCGCCTGGAACCGGCATGATTGGGCCTACTGCGTCCACAAGCGGAGAAAGAGGCTGTGGGTGTTCAAGCCCAAACGCCGTGTTGAGAATCACGCGAGACCCTTTGAACAGATCGTGCTGGGACCGGAATGGCGGCAGATCCAGCTCGTAGCGCATCTTGTTGAGCTCCATGAACGGCGGCGTCAGTGCAACCGACAGCAGTCTCGGGAACAGAATATTCATGCATCGATTCCACAACGACATGTTCTCGCTGAAGCCTGTCCCCCACGCTGGCACGTAGCTTGGAGCTCCTCCCAGATCAAACAGCAAGGACGGCGAGTTCAAAATGTACGGGACTTTCAGCTTGTGCGCCAAATCCTGAGCGCCCACCGTCGCAATATCCATCACAAGCAAGTCCGGAGCATCCTCATTGCTCCCGTTCCTGTCCAATTGAGGCAGTAAAGCGTCAAACATCGGTCTCGCAGCGCGGACGTAGATGTCGTTGAACATGGTTAAAATACCTCGGAAATTCGAGGCGTCGCGCGTCATGGCACGCAACTTTACCCTCAGGTCTTCAGCAGAGATGGGGAAGGCCCCCGCAGACAGGAAGGGTACCCCGTAGGCGTGCGCCCACTCGCGCCCCGAGTCGTGGGTGGCAAAGGAGACGCGGTATCCTCGTTCTTTCATCTCGCTGGCGACTCGAAGAAGCGGCAGCGCGTGGCCTTTGATGGCGATCGATACGAACACAATGTGGCGCTCATGTGGGTCCTTTGGAGGCTCTGGAGCGGGCGCAGGGGGCGGCGCAGGGCACGAAAACTCTCCATTGTCGGACAGGCAGACGGCGTCGCTGACAGTTGATTGTGGAGCTTCTACGGGGTCTTCGGGGGTGGAACTTGCTGGAGAGGTAGACAAGATATCGGTGTAGCTGGTCACGTAAGTTGCATACGCTAGAAGCGTCACCAAGAGAAGAATTAATGGACGCAAGAGCGACGTCTGCAGGTGTCCTCGACGCGTCATGTTTCGCTCGACTTTTTGGATAATGCGGTGGTGTATGATACATATTAAGATGTGGCGCACATAAGCGATCTTGAAGCGACGCAGAGTAACGGACGAGGGGTTGAGCCCTGGAGTAAGACGGTGAACAGCGAGATAAAGAGTTGAGAAGACAAGAACGAGATGATTTTCACTGCGTCGGATGGCACCAAGTTCGAGGACCGCGCGGCGTGGCGGCTGTACGAGTTCGAGCTTACCTACACGTTCCGGAACAAGAAGAACGAGACGCTTACGAAGCTGCCAGGGAAGATCGAGGGGTGCGTTGTCGCAGGTGGCAGAGTGCGAGACGCAGGAGCCTCATCTGCTGTTATGCTACTGTGGTAGGCAACCGTTTGATCTGTCAGACTTGGAGGGATGCACCGTCCTGCTGCTGGACCACATCAACCAGGTGCAGATCGACAACCTGTCGAACTGCCGTGTGTTTGTCGGTACGGTTTTGGCTAAGAGGCAAGCGTTGAGGTGAAAGTGCTTACTTGTTGATGTTGCTAGGCCCGAGCTCCGAGTCTGTCTTTGTGAGGAATTGCACGAACTGCGTCTTCACCATCGCGTGGTAGGGCTTGAGAGTGTGTTTCGTTGTGCTGCACTGGTTCAGTGAGATTAAAGACATGTGAATTGCTTCTGTCTTGTTGCAGCAAGCAGTTGCGTACGCGAGACTGCTCAGGCTGCAACATCTACCTCTATTCGCTCACCGATCCGATTATCGAGACGTCGCAGCAGATGACTTTTGCCCCGTTCAACGGAGCGTACTGCGGCATCGAGCGGGTATGTACGAATTCTTTCCTGAGAATTCGTTAGCATTGCGACTTAATCAATCGATACGCGGCGTAGAACTTTAAAGACGCGGGGCTGGAGCCGGCAAACAACCACTGGTCTCAAGTTTACGACTTCAACGACCCAGACAAGACAGGCTGCAACTGGCGTATCCTCAGTAGGTTCTTCTGGTCCATGCTTCAAAGTGCTTACCTTCTAACACCACCGTATTTGCAAAATAGAGCACGAGGAAGAAGTGGCGCCGTGGGCGGTCGACGTTGAGCCTCAGCTTCCTGGTGCCGCTGCGTCGTTGGGTCCGTGCGTGAACCCTGTAGCACGCGATTCCGGCTTCGTCCGGTACGCCGACAGTTCTTCATCGGCTTCAGGCGGCATGCAATCGTTCTCCTTCAACACTTCTCAGAAGGAGGCCACAAAGCTAGTGCAGGCCAGCACTCCCGACACTGCGGCCATCCCGGCGCCTCCTGTTGTTGCAACTCAATCACTTCCAGTCGCCCCCACCACGTCGGCAGCCCCGCCTCCAGTCACTGAAGCTCCAGCCATGCTGCCTCCACCTGCGCCAGTCGAAACTCCGAACACTGACAAACAGGCTACTGTCACAGCTCCAGAACACGTTGCGCCGCCGTCTACGCTGCCCCCAGTGCTCCCCCCGCTTGAAGGTGCCGATTTGGCCGCGAAAGGGTACGTCACATCCGACATGGCTGCATTTCTGGTGCTTGGTCTGATTTGATGCTTTACAGGCCTGAAGAGCCTGCCGTTGTCGCTGCCGTGGAGCAAGTCACGGAAATGGTGGGGTTACTATGATGCAGATCTCTTCAAAACGCCACAAACCCAACGTAGCAAGCACAGCTGGTGGTGGATTCTCCAACATGGCTACACAAATATGACTCGATTTCACTATACTTCCTTTGCCAGACCAAAAATACTCAATTGAGACCGCCATCCAGATGAGGAACAGGAACACCGAGAACCCTGTACGGGCCGCGACGCTGCGTAAATGGTATGCCCGGGCGTGGTGGGTGGGCGTGCACGTCTACGGCTACGTGGTGCTGGGTGTCAAGGGAGCGTTGAGTCCGGAGGCGCTACCCACGACTCAATTCGTTCTGTATGTGGTCGTGGCAGTCGCGACCATCGGCTGCTACGTGGTGCTGCAATTATCATCGTCCGGACAACTCGAGAAAAGACCGCTACTGGCACCGGTACAAACGCCGGGGGTGGTGGATATTGGCAGTCCACCGCAGTTGCAAGTGGAAGACGGCGATGACACGGAATTGCTGGCAGACGCGATGGAGAATGGACGACCAAGTGGAAGCGCGAACCTGCACTTCTGCGATGAGTGCCACGTCTTCCAACCGCTGAGGACGAAGCACTGCAAGGACTGTGCGAGGTGTACGCGGCAGTACGATCACCAGTAAGACATTCAGGAGGTTGCATGTAGACTGTGAGGGGCTGATGGGATGATTTGTGTGCGTGCTTCTGTTGCTAGCTGCGACTGCGTGGGGACGTGTGTGGGCGAGAGCAATCGTCGACTGTTCGTGCTGTACTTGTGCTTGCAGATACTAGAGGGTGCAGTGATGATCGACGTGACGTCCATGGCCTTTTCCGAGGGAGACGACATCAACGACTGGTTCAAGATCAACGCGCTGTACATCGTGCTGTGGTTCATGATCATGTGTGTGTTGCTCATCGTTGTACCGCTCTTCTGCTACCAGGCCTACCTCATCTCGACGAACCAGGTACGCTACCGTTCAACGGTCAAAGTTGCGGTTGCATGTGTGAGCTAACCTCGTTGGTGCTGCCTGCAGACCTCATGGGAACACGCTCGTCGCTCCTCCATCACCTACCTGCACAACCTGCCGGACAAACGCTCTCCATTCGACCGGGGCGTGCTGCAGAACTGGTGGGTCTTCCTTTTGAACGGCGACCGCAACAAATGGGTTCACCAAAGTGTAGCCAAACCAGTGACGTCGCATAATGACGTCGCCTCCTCTCTTGTATAACCAAATCAGACCAAATCACAATTTTGAACCTCTCAAATCACAAAAATACATACTCTCTTCAAGTATAATCGCCCGCAGACACGTGTGCAAGTTGACGTCGTGCATTGCGCATCTGGCCCCAAAATGGTCCTGACGTCACTAGCGCTCAACGCCGTGCTGGTCATGGCGGCCTTAGCGCTCACAATAGGCGGTGTACTGCTGCTTGCGTGGATCCGCGCACCCGTCGCTGAAGCCAAGAGGCTCGCGCAGGAGCTGGACCCCCCGCAGGAAGCCACGTACCAAGACCCGAACGCCGGCGACAAGTTGTACGTACCAAAACTCATTCCGCATTAGACATTCACTGCACAATTGCTCTGACTTTTGGTCCGCATCAGATTGCCATTTGGGTCTCTAGGTGACGAGAAATCCCAAGTGTCGCTCACGGTCGTGATCCCGGCGTACAATGAGGAGCAGCGCATCCTCGTGACGATCAAAGACGCCGTGGCGTTCCTGGACGCCAAGACGCTCCAGTACCCGTCGTTCACGTACGAGATCTTGGTGGTGGACGACTGCAGTGTGGATGCCACGGTAGACGTGGTCCTGCAGCAGGTGAAGAAGCACTCGGTGCAGCGAATCCGGCTCTTGAGGCTGCAGCAGAACCACGGCAAAGGCGGAGCAATCCGCAAGGGCGTCATGCGAGCACGTGGTGAGCGGGTGCTGTTCGCAGACGCGGACAATGCCACGGAGATCCGGGACTATGACAAGTTGGCGCTGGCCATGGACCAAGCACACGCAGCTGGGGCTGGTAATGGCGTTGTCGTGTGTGGCAGTCGCGCTCACTTGGAAGAGCAGGCGATTGCCAAGCGGAACCCGCTGCGTAACCTGCTCATGCACGGGTTCCACTTGATTGTGTCGACGCTATGCATTAAGAACGTGCGGGACACGCAGTGTGGGTTCAAGCTCTTTGACCGCACGGCAGCGCGGGTGCTATTTGCCCCGCTGCATATTGAACGATGGGCGTTTGATGTCGAGCTGCTGTACCTCGCAGCATGTAGCAAAATGGCAATCAAGGTGCGTTGTATTGTTCTGGAACGACCTTGTTGTTGAGGGTCTAACGACGTTGGTTGTGGATTTGCAGGAAGTCGCAGTGCAGTGGACAGAGGTGCCTGGCTCCAAGCTGAGTGTCATCTCGGCGACGCTCACAATGCTGCGTGAAATTGTGCTCATCCGGTTGTGCTACACTCTTGGCATCTGGAAGACGAACGATGGTGGCTTCCGTCTTGCTAAGCAACCGTGAACGCAATGTCCCACCAGCGTTGTAGAACTCGGTTTGAGCCTAACAGGCTCAAAGTTTAAAAATCCATGGATATCTGTTTTGTCATGACGTTGCTGAACACGAGACACGAGTGCTCGGCATGCTGAAGTGTACCGATACACATGCAAGTGGTGCTCAGGCATGGCTCTTTTTGCCGATCCAGCGGCTTGTAAGACTCTGTTTCTTCGGTGCCTGAATGGGGTTGCAAAGAATAACGTTAGTGGTCGTCAGCCAACACTCAAATATCTGAAGCGTACCCTTGCGCTTACAGTGCCCAGAGAACCTCGCTTTTTCAAGGGTAGGCCTTCACGTTTCAAAGCGTGATCCTTACTGCTTCCCACCTCCTTGGTCCGATGAGAAGCGTCGCCCGAGCTGCTGCTGGGCATCACAAAGCTGATACCGTTCTTTCGGTTCATCTTGGGCGAGTTGGTCTTTTCAGGGGAAAGATTCAAATATCTCCGTCGCGATTTTTGTGGAGTGCCACCGCTGGTCTCCTCTAATTCGTCTTTCCGCCTGCCTTCCAGCGGTGTCAGCCAAGAGCTCAGCGTGGTACTCTGTTTTGCATTCGCTTTGCTGAAGTCTTTCCTCTGTTGCTTCCAGTTCGATTTGGCTTTGTCGGAACGATCGGAGCCACGAATGTCGCTGTCTCCAGCTTGCATTCTTGAGTTGACTGTCTTGATTTCATTTTGTTGCTTCGCATCCAAAGCAAGATACTCGTTGATGTCGGCATCTTGCTTTTTCACCTCGATCTCCTCGATACGCTCCACAAACTTCTCCAGCATGCCGTTTTTCTTCTTGGGTCGACGCCGTTCTTGATCACCAAAAAATTTGCTGATGCTCTTCTGGGTTTTCCTTGGTGCCGCTTCTATCTGTCTTGGTCGTGTCGATGTTGAATCGCTTCGTTTTCTCTTCAACGACGTGTGCTTGCTGGACTCGTACTTCGGTTGCCGCTCGCACCGCGTTGCTTTGTCCTCAGTGCGAGTTTTGAGCGGGGACTTCTTATCACTGTAGCTTTTTGTTAACCGGACCTTGTCATGGGATCGCCTGTTGCTTGAATAGCGATCTGTGTTGTCTCGAGGTGTCAAGGGTTTTCTTTTCGGTTCTCGCTCGGGCGTCGAGTGCCTCTCAAATGAGCTGCTTTGGCTACTGGTTGTGTCGCCCTCATCACCAGCAGGAGCTTGCGTCGTGAAGAACTGATTCATCAACTTCCTACTGCCGGCATCAGCCTTCTCTGCCTTCTCCTGTGCAAGCTGCTTCTTCGTTGCTTTCATCGCATCCGCAAGGCTCTGCCAACCAAAACTTGCATCAGATGCAGCACACTCCAAGATCCCTCCCCACAACAGAGCTCCTAACCTTCTTCAGTTCAGCATTCAACCGATCTGCACGTGTTTCGCCCTCCACTTCTCCATCCACCAACCTAAACGTCCGCAACTTCCTCCACTTTGCATCTACACACTCACGATCACCCCATCTCAGCTCGAAACCCTCAACATTAATCAGTAGCAGCAGCTCTCACACCTTCCGAAGAAATCTCGACATCATTTCGGTCCCGCTTCCGCTTGAGCATGATGGTTAGCGGCAGTCTGCACCACAACACCTCAAAAGTCAGCGAAAGCGTCGCACATTCACATTTGCTTCCACCATCCTCGCATACATTTCCTGGGTGTCCACACTAATGGGGAACTCATCGTCTTTGCGGTCTACCCGCAGCACTTTGGACAGGCGATGGCCGCGAGGGTCTCCCGCCACAAAGGCCTAAGAAAACAGTGCACACCCCTATTTTGAGTCTTCTAGAGGAAGTTAGAGGCCGGCAATTGGCCCACAGCTACTAACCATGGAGTAGTACTCGATGGTGTCGCCAGGGAAGAGCGTCTCCACCTGTAACTCCGACGCCGTGAGCCCCACCATCGTCGCGCGCTTTCCACCTCTAGACCTGTATTGACGCGCTTTAAATTTGCAAAAACCAATACCTTTCTGAATCGTTTCCTATCCTATAGCATACCGAACCTACTGAACAAAATGCTGTCGGGCCATAATCAGATCTTCCACCATGGGGAGAGCGGACGTGCTGGTGCTCTTGGGCTTCGACAAGACGCTGGTGGATGTGGACTCTAGTGTCCACATGAGCCACGCGCTGGACGCGGAGCTGGTGGCGGCCGTGTGGAACAAGTATGAGGATGGACAGATCAACCGTCCACAAGCGATGGACAATTTCTTGTTGCGACTGGCGAGAAAGCATCCGCAAGTGTCGTATGAGGACATTACCAACGCGGCGGAGAGTTTACCTTTTAATCCGCATATGGTGGATGCTATCCGTCTTGCGGTGGACGACTTCGGTGCAACATGTAAGATCGTGAGCGACGGCAGCGTCTTCGGCGTCCGCAGCTTCCTGCAACGTCAGGGACTGACGCATCAGGTGGACGAAGTGGTGGCCAACCCGACCCACTGTGAGAATGGGGGCAAGCTGCTGAGAGTGAGGCCCTACCAAGGGGAACACGTTGCCCCTCACGGATGTCCCAACTGCCCCACGAACTTGTGCAAAGGTGACGTGCTGGAGAGGATCCTGCAGCACCATCGGTACTCGCGGGTGCTTTTTATTGGTGCCGGTGCTGGGGACTTTTGTGCGGCTACGAAGCTTGCGAGGTGAGAAAAAGGTACCTAAGTTTTTGGGGAATATTGTGTTGACGGTATTTTGTTTGTTTCAATTCAGGGACGATGTGGTGTTTGCTCGTGTGGGTGAAGCGGGTGGGGAACCTTTTGAACTGCTACCGATGCTGAAGAAGGATTCTGACAAAGTTCAAGCGCAAATATTGCAATGGACTTCGGGAGATGACATTCTCGCCTACTTTCAGAGCTTCTTCCATCAGCAGTACCCGGAAACGCGGACGCCAACTGCCAGTGCGAGCCTGTCTGGTCCAGTTAAGGATGGAGAGAGCTACACGGTGCCACGACCCATGGCCCACAATCATGGGAAACTGTTGGTGATTTTCGATTTTGACGACTCACTTGTCAATAAGGACTCGGACGCTTTCGCTTTCGAAACCTTCCACCCGGAACTGTGTCAGACGCTATATGAACGCCACGCCAAGAAGCCAATTTGGCCCAGTGTGTTCGACGATTTGCATGAGATTTTGGCCCGAGAAAAACCGGACGTGACGCCTGACTTGATTCGTGAGAGCGTGGCAAAAATCCCAGTCCAAGCTCGCATGATTGATGCCGTTCGCATGGCTGTGGAGGTATTCGGAGCGGTGGTCAAGGTCATCAGTGACGGCAACACGTTCTACATTAAGAGCATGTTAGAGCATCGAGAGCTCACAGAGCACGTGAAGGAAGTATTCGCCAACCCTGTGGACTTTGAAGCCGGTCATGACGGACGCACCAGGATTCGTATTCGCCCGTACCATGCGGATCATCTGGAGCCAATTGGATGCCCATGGTGCCCGTCCAATATGTGCAAGGGGAGAATTTTGGATTCTATTCGAGAAACGCAACCGTTCTCCCGGGTGATCTACGTTGGCGATGGCACTGGAGACTTCTGCCCAGGATCTCGCTTGACAAAGTACGTTTCGCGTCGTAAGCTGTATTGCTATGCTCAACTAATTACTTACTGCTGTGTATACTGTGCGTAGGAACGATGTGGTGCTGGCGCGGTCTCACTTGCTTAATGGCGAGCCTTATGGATTCCAACGGCGCATCAACGAAAACCCTGGGGTCGTTCTGGCACCCGTGGTGCCTTGGAGCACAGGATACGACATCTACCGCCGCTTCGCACTGTTTTGCCAGTCTCCATACGCTATCCCACGTAGCCTTCCGCGAATCTCCGGCAGCGTACTTGTCGTCTTCGACTACGACTGGTCACTGATTAACGAGAACTCGGACACCTTCATCTTTCAGAAGCTGTATCCGGAACTTCTAGCAACTTTGCGCGAGAGGCGAACGACACAGCCGTCGTGGACAAAGATCATGGACGATATGCTGGGAGCTCTGTCTGACGACAAGCCAGACATTTCTCCCGATATGATTCGAGATGCGGTTGCTCACGTCCCCATCCAACCGCACATGCTTGATGCGCTTCGCCTTGCGGCGGAGCAATACAGCGCTGACGCCAAGATCGTCAGCGATGCCAACTCTGTCTACATCGAGAGCATGCTGGAGCATCATGGATTAGGAGCGCATGTACGCGAGATTATCACAAACCCCGCGTCATTCGAGCCTTTGGACAACGGGCGCAGTCGACTTCACGTCCTTCCGTATCATGCGGACAACGGTGATCCCCACGGTTGTGCCTGGTGCCCCACGAATATGTGTAAAGGTCGTATTATCGACACCCTTCGCAGCGCTCACCCGTATTCCAGTGTGCTGTACATTGGCGATGGAGCGGGAGATTTTTGTGCAGCCACGCGCCTCACAAAGTAAGTGCTTCGGTTCTAGTATCATTCGAGTATTAGCTCTACTAACCACTCACTCTTGCCGTTGTTATATTGATCAGGAACGATGTCGTGTTCGTCCGTGCGGATGAGGCAGACGGAAAGACGTATGGACTTCAGAAGCGAATCGATGGCAACGCTGACATGATCCAGGCGTCGGTGGTGCCGTGGAGCACGGGAGACGACATCTACCGCCATTTTGCGCAGTTTTTCCACGCGCCTCCTCTCTCCCTTTGAGTAGTAGTATTGTTCGCACGCACAATCAGCAGCTCAACACATCCATTTCGTAGCGTAGTCCAAAATCCATATGCGGATAACACTGATTTCAATGTTGCGCCTATTATTTGTCTCCATCTCCGACCACCTTCGTGTACGGCCATTCCGGTAAGCCCCAGCTAGTGTGCTGCACTGCACTAACTGCTACCACACAACTATACTTCGAAGTAACATTTACTAAGCTAACGAAATGTATTAGCTAAGCAGTACTGTAGCATGCTATAGCATCTACTCTGTGACTCTCCACGTCGCTCGGTTACGTCAACGTCGTGCAGGAACTCACATAAAGCTAGGCTAGCACCTCCACACCATGACGATTTTGGCTACTGACATGTCAGCTCAAATCTAACACGTACAGCAACTAACACGTCAGTCACTAGCCCCAGCAATGCATCAAATCCGCGATTTTAGTCCCCTTAGTGACCTCCTCGCGTTCGTATCCCTCACCACTTCCCTAGAACTGCATCCAAAACGACCACTTCCAGAGCTCTTGAGGTGTCTCCTACGGCAGCCTGCACACAATTTCACAAAATCGTCATGATCTAGTTTTGATACCAAATAGCATCGACGTGCGGCTGCTCACCAGCGAAGAGGCTGAGAGAACTCGAGCGCTGCGTCACAAGTGGTCATTCGTGTCCTCCTTGATCCTTTTGACGCCCATGATCCAATGAGTATACATCGTACTTAATGGAAATGAAAGTTGAAGTTGGAGTTTGGTGTGGATACATAAAGATACAGATATGAGATGGCTACATGTTTTCCGGTGTTGAAGTTGTTGCTACATTGCTAGGCTCAAGGGAAGCAAGTGTCTGTCGTCTTGTACGAGAAGGGAGAGCCTCGCACTTGTGGAGGCATCTTTATAAAATTGGTTGGAGCTGTTTAGACGAGCGCCACCGCAGCTTCGGAGATGCGAGGGCGTCCCAGAAACGCTCGCGCGGCCGCGTTCACCGCCATGCTGTTGTTTTGGCGCGTATGGCCCAAGGCGGTCATTCGAGCCACAGATCGGAACGTTGGCCGCGTCGACGCACGAGGAGCGTTGAACGACGCGCTGGCGGTTGTCATGTTGTCACGCACGCGGCCCAGCAGCTGCATGAAGCTCGAGTTGAAGCCCAGCTCCGGCGTAAAGTGGAGCAGCTCCAAGCGCGAAAGCGTGTAGTGCTTGTCCAGCGGGATCTCCATGTCGTTGAGCATGATTGGCAGAATCGTTCGTCCCTTGTCCTCTGCGAACGCCAACTGGTCTTTCACGAGCTCGCTATTGACAGTCTTTCTCGAGAGCACCACGATGAACACCTCGCACTTGAGGATGGCCTCCTTGGACGCGTGGATGCGCTCGGTCATATCCGTGTACGTCTGTGTGCCGTCCAGTAGACATCTGATGTGGTTATCTTGCATCCGGTCGTGTAGACG
The DNA here is from genome assembly GCF_020800215.1 of Phytophthora ramorum. NCBI lineage: Eukaryota > Oomycota > Peronosporomycetes > Peronosporales > Peronosporaceae > Phytophthora > Phytophthora ramorum. The sequence continues at coordinate 5,477,061 of NW_027150647.1, forward strand.
CTTGACAAAACTGTGGTGATGGTCGCCATGCGATACGAAGGCAAACTCGATGTTGTCAAGAGTGGCGGAGTCCCAATCCGCAATATTCTCACCGAAGCCAACCACGCTCGTGCCGTTAGCTAGTCGGCGGTGGCCACCACTGACAATATTGGCCTCACGGTGCTTCTCGATTTCGTCACGCACACCATCCAGGAGCAGGCGGAATTGGGCAGCAAAGCGGGTTTCGTCGTATTCGTACGTGATTTTGCGCTTGTTAGCGTTGTTCACGCTTTTAATGGCCGACTCGAACGGCACCATCTGCCGCGTGTAGATGTAGACCTGCATTTCGTCCGTGACTGCCGCACCCTCTGGAGACACAGCGATGATCGGCTTGCCGAGCTGTTTGGCTAGTGCCAGCTCCTTGAGACACCACTCGGAGACGGGGTAGTCCTCCGTGTACAGGCAAATGATCACCTCGGCATTCTTGATGCCGCGAGCGATCTCTTCGCGCCACACGGAGCCACCGCCAATGCCGGTGGGGTCCATGAGGTCAAGCCACGACGTAATGTTTGCACGCTCGAGGCTGTCCCGAATCTTCAGCGCGAACTCGCTGTGTGAATGCGTATAACTGATCATGACATCACGATCACCCGCGGCCTGCTTGATCTCGAACTGCAACTGCGTCGAGGTAGTGCAGTCCACCGGACGGTAGCCATCGCGGTTAGTCTCCATCACATCTGCACCAGCGTCCAGGAGTGCTAATGCCGTGCCCTTCTGCTCGCATTTCATTGCAATATGCAGTGCGGTGTCACCGTTAGGAAGACGATCGTCAATATCTGCGCCAAACTGGACGAGACAATCGAAAAGGTCGACACTAACGTTTTTGGAGGACGCAGCACAGAGCAAAGGAGTGTGGTCCCGATAGTCGCGCAAGTTCACGTCGCCTCCTTTGTCCAAAAGCAAGCGAACCACGGCTGGCTTGTTCACGCGTGCTGCCCAGTGCAAAGGGGACCGCCCAAAAATGTCTTGGAAGTTCGGATCAGAGCCAGCTTCAAGCAGCATCTCGACTGCTTGGATAGCTCCATTGATGGCTGCCCAGTGTAATGGCGTGCGGCGGTGCATGCCCGTATAACCGTACTCACCCACGCAGTTCGGATCTGCACCAGTCTTCAGTAGTTTCCTGATGGTTGTCGTGCAGTCCTTAGCTGCAGCTTCGTGCAGAGGAGTGAGCGCCACATCTGCACCCCACTCTTCCAGTTCGTGCGCCACAGGGAAGTTGCCGCGCATGTAAGCCATCTGCAGCACGGTCAGAGTGTTCATATGACCTGGGTCAGGCACCTCAAGGTGGTTAGCACCGGCTTCGAGAAGCAGCGTGACGATATCGGGGTTGTCAGCCACAAAAAGCGGTGGCATCCGGTCCGACCAGTACGACGCCTTAGACTTGAGATTTACGTTGGCGCCGTGCTCGACAAGCCACTGCACAACCTGGATTTGGCCTGTGCTCACTGCGCAGTGCATCGGCGTTACTAGTGTCGTTCGAAAGATGGACGCGGCCATCTCGTCTTCCGATGACAGAGGCTTGGACACGAATATTTGTGCAAACGTCCAGAAGAGGTCACCAGTCGTAAAACGCACTCGCGATACCTTGTCATAACTGTCCACCCGGAACCCGGCGTCCAACAGCAGCTGCATTGCTTGAACGTTTCCAAGATAGGCAGCCACGTGCATCGGGTTCTTCTTGGAGCGACCGAAGAGCTTGAATACCAACCTAGCATCGCTGTACATTTCATCCGCAAAGTCCGTGCCAAGACGCTCCTTCGCGTACTCGAGCAGCGTCTCCATCTTGGCCACGTTGCTCAGCGACGTCTCCTTGTAGAGGTGTTTGCGTAGATCATTGATCACGCGCGAGCGCTCCGACTTGTACTTGCTGCGACGACGCTGCAGTCTCGAACGAATGCCTCCCGTTTGGTCCGTCTCCTTGAACGCTCCGAGCTGCATGCTCAGATGCTCTCGGAACCGCGCAAAGTACGTGAGCACCACAAAATTGGCAAAGAACGTGACGACAGCAAAGGCCACGAAGACGATCGCCCTCGCTCGGCTGCAGTGGAAGTTGTTGCCCTGGAAAATGGCGTACACAAAGTACAGGATCACGAGCAAGCTGAAGATCAGCACCAGGACACTGAGCAGCTCACAGAACTGGAAGAAGACGGCGCGTTGGATCTTCTGGCGTCCTCCTCCGTCCCGACGGCGTCGGAAGGGCTCAAACACCCTCAGGCCTGATGCAGGCAGGCCGATTATCACCAATAGCGGCGCCGCATGGTACACCAGCATGGCGTACACGACGATGGTGTCACAGGCCCCGCAGTAGTCTGTGCCTTCAACGCACGCCGTGGTCTTGGTACGGTGGAAGGCGAGCGCGTAGCCCACGTCCTGTACGTATACACCTCCGTGCGCCACGTCCGTGGACGCCCAGAAGGCGGTGATACCTGCAATGCCCAATGCCGCGACCAGCAGCGTGCTCATGCGCAGTCTCCACGTAAAATACGAGTTGCGGCCGTAGCCCGAGCCCAGCAGTGTCTTGGGCAGCGCCTTGGGGGTCCCGCGGGGCGCCGCGTCGTCGCTCAGATCGAGCTCCAGCAGCGCCTCGTCCGTGGAGCCGCTGGGTACTGGCGTTGGCGCGCGCGAGGGCTTGTTCGTGGACGGACCCTGCGAGCTGCGGCGACTCACCCGCTCGGCGCCGTGGCCCGAGAACGAGCTCTGCTCCGGCAGCACGTGGTAGTCCGCGGCCTCCGTCATGGCGAGCGGCGGTCCGTGAATGGACTTCAGTGGGAGTGCAGAAGATGTCACGGTACCGTATTGGAAGAAGTCAATTTGGTTTACGATTTGACGCACATTGCCTTTTAGCCCGATTTTGTGTGTCTGACTGGATGTTTGTATTGATAGTTGTATTTTGGCTTGGTTTTAGGGCTGGAAGAGAGCTTGGCGGACATGGACAGCTGATGCAGGGCTCGCTTTGCAACTTGCAATGCAAGTGGTCAAGGACGGGAGCCGATCCAGCGAGCGGCTCTGGGCTGGCTGGCGGACAAAGGCGATGAGGTTTGGCTTTTATCCGTGGATACATCTCACGGTGGAGCCCTTCGAAGGCAACTGGGTCTGATATCACTTCAACCAAAAGCGGAGTCCGTCGCTGTACCATGTAGTATTGACCTGATCAATTTGACCCTGCCGCGGTGAAGCTGGACGAGATTCAACCGTGAGTGTAGCCATCGGAGACCACGCTTGCCTGACGAGGCCAAAATTCACTGCTGTGGCACTCCAGCTGCTGCCCACGCATTTGCCACCGACGATGAAGCCTGCGTGCCACACCTGCACTGCAGACTACAGGGCTCCGTGATTCACCGCGTGAAGCAAGTCATCCCAGAACTTGAAGAAGCAACACTTGTTGCCTTTTTGGTGCGGTTTTTGCGCCGATACAATTGTGCCACTTTATTGGTACCCATCGCGTTTGAGCGGCGGCAGGGGCACAACCAAAAGCGCGGGAGCCAGCAGCGACGATGACGACCGACGAGCCGCAGCAGCCCGAGACGCCCGTGGACGCGTCCACGCCCTCGAACAGCACGAGTCTGGGCGGGCGCGTGCGCAAGACGACGCAGAAGTTCACGTTCGTGGCAGCCAAAGGCGACGAGCCCGAGGAGTTCTCGCCGCCCGCCGGCAGCGGTGTCAAAGTGCGCGACATGCAGTTCGCCAAGAGCAACGTACGGCTGGTGCAATGCAAAACTTTGCAATTGCTTTGAGTTCTCAGCATTGATTGATGCATCAGGTGGAGACGCTGGGTAAGAAGCAGCAGGAGATGATCAAGCAGCTCTACAACATCATGTTCGGACGGCGCTTCCAGCAGAAAAACGTGCGTACAATTGGTCCCTGGCAATGATTAAAGCTGACGGTTTATTGGTGCAGATGAAAGTGATCAAGGAGCACATTCTCGACTTTTCGGGGGTGATTGAGCAGGACGACAAGGTACAGAGCAGCTGCTGTCAAGTGGGTGGGTGGTTGTAGAGGCTGATGGTGTTTCAACTGTTGATGCAGTCCCGCGAGCATTTGTTCGACAAGATGGGCAGGTGGAAGCTCATTTTCGTGCATGAAGTGATGGATCTGCTGGCGGTAATGGCGTCCATTTGACATTTAGTGGTTGGTATGCGGACTGTACTGATGTTTGCTGGTGAAGGTTGACCGCTCGAAGAAGGCGGGGGAGACGAATGACAAGAAGGCGTTGATCAATCGACTCATTGACTGGCTGTACAACCCGCAGGAGACCAAGGTACGGGCACAGCTAGGGCTGTTGTTAATGGGGTTATTGACGTGCCTTATGGTTGCTATACGTAGCTCGGTGAAAAGAAGGCAGCAATTGCTGCGAAGAAGGAAAAGCAGAAAGCCAACAAGCGAGCAAAATCCAAGGCGAATGCTGAAAAGAAGGCGGTATGGTTTATTGCTGACGAAGCCAGCGATGAGCACGTCTTGAGGACGTTTATTCACTGCGTACGCTTTCGTTTTCTATCCTCCGGGCTTGTAGAATGGTGAAGTAAAGGAGCCTGCTAAGAAGAAGCGGAGAACCAGCAAGAAGAAGGCCGATGCCGCTGCAGATGAGGACAAGGAGGAAGATGATAACGAGGCCACGGAATCTGAAGGAGAGGAGTCTTCAAGCGACTTTGAGGGAGCTAAGAAGAAGCCTATTAAGAAGCGAAAAGCCACTCGTCGGCCGAAGAAGTCGCGCGTCGTAGAAAGCGACAACGAAGGCGATGCAGACGAAAACGAAGAGGACGCCGCTGCCGACAAGGACGAGGATCAACCTGCTTCAGAGCCCGAGGCGGAGGCGGAGGCAGACGTCGCCGAAAAGGAGGAATCCAAGTCTGCAGCGGAGCCTCTGGCTGCCGATGTCTGCGTTAAAGTCAGGGATATCATCGCACGCGGCAACGCCGAGGAGCTGACGGTGAAGAAGGTAACATCGTGCACTCTCTCTTGCCAGATAGCTAGATCTAACCGTATTGTCTTGCTATGCAGATCGTACGGCAGCTGAGCGCAGACCTGGGTCGCGACATGTCCTCGCAGAAGAAGGCGATCAAGGAGTTTATCACGAACGACCAGGTCGAGGTGTAACCTACGCCATAAGTGTAGTGCAAAAGATTCCTGGTAGATAGTCCGCTTGGAACGGGCCACTCCATTCCATCCTACGCCCTCGAGCAGGTCGTTCAACACAATGATGTTCCACAAGTTGCTTTTTTGTATCCATCTCACGATTGGCTGAAATATGAATGTAACACTAAACGATTGGCTGAAAATCAGACTTCGATTGGTGATTGGCTCATGCCGCGCCTTCCATCCATTTCGTGACAGGCAGCATCATGGGCAAGAAGAGCAAGATGACGAGCATGACGGAGGCCGTTGCGGAGGCTGCTGCGGAGCCCGTGCTGGAGGCCGACGTGGCAAAGGCTGTGAAGGAGCAGGTGGCCAATCAGAAGGCGACGGCGCTGGCCGACGGGTTCGCCCAGAGCGCCGCGTTCTTTAGCAAGAAGGCGTCGTACGCTCCGAAGGTGGTGGAGACGCCGCAAGAGAAGACGGAGGCTAAAGAAACGGACGAAAAGAAGAAGAACAAAGAGAAGAAGAACAAAAAGTCCAAAAAGAAGACGGAAGAAGAGAAGGAGGAGCATCCGGAAGAGACGGAGGAGGCTGAAAAGGAGGAAGAGGAGGAAGCGGAGACTGAAGACGGCGAGAAGAAGAAGAAAAAGAAAAAGAAGAGCAAGAAGAACAAGAAGGAAGCAGCAGAAGAGGAGACGCAGCCTGGTGACGAGAAGGGCCGTCGCACAGTGTTCGTGGGCAACGTGTCGCTCGATGCCACGCAGAAGGACATTAAGAAGCACTTCTCAGTGTGCGGCAAGGTGGAGAACGTGCGTCTGCGGCATCTTCCCATTGCCGGCTGCGCGGTGGGCGATGCTGGCAACCAGAAGCTAATGATGAAGGTCTGCGCTAATAAGAAGATCCTCACCACGGCCAAGGACAACTGCAACGCCTACGTGACTTTTGCGGACGAGAGCAGCGTTGAAGCTGCACTGAAGCTCAGCGGATCGGTACGTTGTGGTGGTGCTTGAGAAGCGTGTGTAGAAGGTTGGCGGTGCTAACTGTTATGCTTGTAGATGCTTGTGCAAAAGAAGATCCGCGTGGACCGCTCTGATCCCGTGATCGATGCTCGCCGCAGCGTGTTCATCGGAAACGTCCCTTTCAAGTGCACGGACGAGCAGATGATGTTGTTCTTCGCGAAGCGCCTGCGGACCGAAGAGGAGCCCGAGCCGATTGAAAACGTGCGCCTCATCCGCGACCGCGAGTCTGGCCTGGGCAAGGGGTTCGGCTACCTGCTGCTGAAGACTCAAGCTCTTGTTGCCAAGACGCTGGCGCTTCGCGACCTCAAGATGGAGACCCGCGAGCTCCGTCTACAGGTGTGCGGTAAGCGCTTCAAGAACAACCGTGGCGAAGAGACTTCCAAGGAGGCGTTCGAAGGTCTCCGTTCCTCCGCGGGTGCGCGGGCGCGTATTCAGCTGAAGCGTAAGGCTGGTGCTGATAATCTCGAGCATGGCGTGGCGACCAAGAAGATGCAGCGCACCGCTGCTGCGGCTGGTTTAGGCAAGAAACTCAAGCCGAAGCACGCGGCCCGCAAGGCAGCAAAGGCTGCAGCGGAGGCTGCTGCTGCTACTGGAGGCAAGAAGCGCAAGCACGACCATAGCGACAGCAAAGCGGTGAAGGCTAAAACTAAAAAGCCCAAGCACGCTGCCCGCAAGGCTAAGAATGCTGCTGCCAAAGAGTAGATAGAAACCCAAAGCAACGTCCATTTACGAGAAAATGCATTCGTTTGTCTGCAAAGCGCAAACCACAGGATCGATAGCCTAGTTGGCACGCGGTTGCAGCGGCGTGTAGCCCGATCGGTGCTTCCAGCGCTTCGCAATTGCCATCGCCACTGCGCAAGTAGCGGCTCCGGCAACGACGCCCAGCCCGACCATGACCCAGTTGCTTGACCCAGCGGAGACAGCAGTGACTGTTGCAGCAACCGTGTCTGTTGTCTTCACCGCGGCAGCTCCGTTGAGCGGGAAGTCGCTCAGCGCCATGTACATGAGACTCATCACTCCAGTGTGCGGCACGGTGTTGTTGTACAGAGCCACAATACGCACAATGTCCGTCGTGCGCATGCGTCGAGGTGGGTCAAAAGTACAGGTGCTCATAGCGACTACGTAACCATCTTCATTCCCAGCCTCGCTGCCCGAGCCGTACTCCGGCACCGAAGCACACAACAGGTCGCCTGTGGCGTCGTCGTACAGCTGAATGCCCAACCCACCTCGATGTTGGTGGCCAACGGCGTACACGAGCTCCACCTCACGTTCTGGCTCGGAAGGGTGTTGGCGGTACGAAAACAACGGGATGCTGCCGTTGTCCAGGCGCTGTCGAGTCGACAGCGTGTGCACACATCCAGGATGCGTGTCAGGGTCACACACCGGCACGTCGTACTCGATGTTCCCCATGTTCTCTAAATCCCCCGAGGCATCGCAGCACGCTGCAAGATACAGCGGGCGGTTCTCCGGCACGATTTCAGCGTAGTCGAGCGAATAGCGCAAATGGTACGTCGCGTCACTAGCTGCTGCGACCTCCAGTTCCTCCTGCTCTAGACAAAACTCTGCGTTTTCACAGCACCGCAGTCCTCCATGGTACGTTTCAGCCGCGCACACTGTGTTGTCTTCAAACCGGAGCTGTGCATTGCAGCTCCCATTACGGAAGTGGATGCCGTTCACTGTATCAACAGTGAACTTGTCCTCCGACGTGCACGGGCACTCTAGACAACGATGAGCACGCTCTGGCGCCAATTTGCGAGTGTTGATGATGTGCACATTGGCCATCCACTCGTCCTCCCCCTCCACCGTCATAAAGGCGTAAGGGAAGTAGAATTCCTGTGGCGTGCCTCGGCACTCGGTGCCGGCACCGAAAGCCACGCTACGACTGAAGTTCTTGGGCTTCATGGGCGCCCAACGGCTCTTCATGGCGTCGTATTGCTTGTGCGTGGATCCGAACACATGGTGGTGCAGGTAGGCGTCGAACGTGGGCACAGGCACCACGTCCCCATTGGCGTCTCGCTCCACGACCTCCGCTGCGAAGCGATGCACGGCAATGGGGCCCTTAGGGATCGGGAGGCGGTGGAAAGTGTTGGTCACCTCCCCCTGGGACAACGCCAGCGGCGGCGTCAGCGCCGTGAAGCGCTGGGTCTCGGGCTTCTCGCCCGCTGCCAGTGAGCACAAGAGCAGCATTGCTGAGAATATCTTTACCAGCATCTTGGGACTGGGCTTGGACTGGACTGGGGGCTCTTGGGTCTTGGCGCAAATCGAGGAATGAGGCCGTTGGGTTCGTTGGATGATTATTGGCATTGAACCTGTTTGGATTACGGATGTCGGAATGACTGTGGGTTGCCGGTGGTGGATTCGCTCAGTCCGGGACAGGTGCTTGGCCTCCAGCAAGTTGGGCTGCCCAATGCCCACCCCGTTGTCACCAACTATACGTTGAAGCGTGTTGGGGATCGTGATGCTGGGATCGAGATCGACGTGGTAGGCGAATACGAACGGTAAACTGTGCTCGTGAAAATTGTACTAAGCTTACGTAGTATTGCGGTTCATTTTTCACCTGCAGCTCGTAGATTATCTCTTCTGGTGGTTAATGTAGCGCAGAGAGAGCAGTGCTAGCAAGCGTAGAATGACCAGGAAGAGGAAGACGTAGCCGAAGTTGCTCCAGATCTCATCGTGCTTCATCTTGAACACGGACTCGACGTAGCCCTTGACCGTGATGTGGTCGATAGTCACTGGGAGATTCGTCACTGGCTGACACCCGAGCTCTGAGCCGACGCTGAGGTATTCACCGGAGCTGCTGTCCCACGTCGGCTCCGTGGGGCAATCGGTGAACACGAGCGCCATCAGGACGGAGAGCGAGTAGCGCAGGGGTGTGATCGTGTACAACCACTGGTAGCCGCTCGGAATGGAGTTAGCCGGAGGATTGAAGCCCATGAATAGAAAGAAGATTGAGTTGATCAACACACCGATGATAGCCGCGACCTCCACGCTCGGCAAGGCGTAGATGAAGAGCTGACCCATGTACGTCTGCATCAGCACCAAGAGCGAGACGTTGATCCAGTAGAGCACACCCGTTCCAAAGCCTGTGAAGCCAACCATAGGATAGAAGATAACCGTGAAGAGCAAGCAGCCGAAGAACACGTACGGGATCTCGGCGATCGTGGAGCCTACAAAGTACCAGAATGCGTTGTACGTCTGAGACGCGTGCTCCCGGTAGTAAGCCGCTCGTTCCCCTGACGCAATCGGCAACACGCCATTGAAGGACACGATGCCGTTGAATAGCGTCGTCATGAACACCATACCCACTCCACCGTTGATGCCTTGGTAGCTCACGTACTCCGCGTCAACATACGTCAAGCCGAACAGGAGCGCCAACAAAATGCCGATGACGAAGCGGGTCATGTTGTATGTGGGCGTTCGCCAGTACATCCGCAGGAAACGCACCGTCAAAAACTTGGCTTGCGTCCACGAGTTGGCAGCTCGCTTCTCCCTGAAAAGCATCTCTGGCAGATTGGCCGCGGGGACCGTCACACCGTCTTCCGCCATGTCGGCATCCAAAATGCGCTTCTCCTTGCTCTCTTTGAAGTACTGCACGAAGTCGGTTTGGTTCACCACTTTTCCCACGCCAGCGCCAATGCACTCCAGCATCCACGTGGCTGGGTTGTACCGCTCAGGCAGTGGAGCAACACCCGGAATGGCCTCGAAGTAGTCTACCAACTTGTGGCATTTCTCACCTAGCTCTCCAACAAACACCGTCTCGCCGCCGCGCTTCAGCAGCAGCAAGTGGTCGAACAGGTAGAATACATCGGACGAAGGCTGGTGGATCGTGCACACCACTGTACGCCCAGTGTCCGCCACCTTGCGCACGCCGTCCATGATCACCTTGGCCGAGCGCGCATCCAGTCCGCTGGTCGGTTCGTCCAGGAACAGCACGCTGGGCTGCGCAGCAAGCTCCACGCCGATCGTTAACCGCTTCATCTGCTCCACGGAGCTGCCGCGCACAAGTTGGTCCGCGATGTCGTTCATGCCGAGCAGGTCGAGACACTCGTTCACCGTCTCGTACTTCCTGGTGTCTGGGATACTGCTGTCTTGACGAAGGAAGGCGCTGAACGTGAACGCCTCGCGGATCGTCGTCGCGTCCGAATGGATGTCCATCTGCTCGCAGTAGCCTGTGCACCGTCGAATGGCCAGGTCTGTCGCCTCGTATCCGTTGAAGAGGATCTTGCCCTTGATGGTGCCACCGGTTTTGCGGCCGGCAATGACGTCCATCAGTGTCGTCTTGCCCGCACCTGACGACCCCATCAACGCCGTCATCGTGCCGGGCTTAGCGAAGCCGCTGATGCCCCTCAGCAGATCCAGAGATTCCTTCGGGTTGCTCGGGTGCGGCACCGAGTACCACAAATCCTGAAAGGCGATGATCACGGGCGTGAAGTTCTTCTCGCGTGTGTCCACGTCGAGAGCGACTGCTTCGCGCGCCGTCGGCATCGTCTCGTACGCGGCGTTCCGAGGTGTCTTGACGAGAGCGTACGCCGTCTCCACCTCCACGTCTTCGTCCTCCTTCTTGACGATCGTGTGCTCGGGACTCTCGTAGCGCTTGTACTCGAGTACCAGACAACCCAAGCACATGAACACCACGTAGCACAGGAGCATGAACAGGATGCCCGACCACACCCACATCTTCGACGACGGGACATCGTACTGCTCCAGATAGTACTCGCCCATGTTCTTGGTGAACTGAGCGCAGTAGTCCCGGCCGTCGTACACGCACACATCGAACTCGGCCGAGCGGTACTGGTTCACCGCCAGTGCGCGGAGACACCAGGCGATGGGGTTGATCCAGTACACCCAGATGAACCAGCCCGGCATGGTGCTCTTGGTCATGACAAACCCTGCGAACAGGATGAAGAACGCGATGCTGAACGTCGAGCCGGGCTTGGCGATGTGGAAGTCGGGCGACACGGCCGTCAACAAGAAGAACCACGCCGCGAAGACGAGGTTCGTCAGCACCAGCAGGATCAAGTAGCAGATGAAGGCCCCCGCCGTCGCCGTGAAGCCGCACATCCAGTACACCATGGTGCCGAAGACGATGCTTTCGGCGAGTGCCAACGGGACCTGAGCCACCGAGCAGGCCAGCACGTACGCCGACGTGGGAAAGAAGTTGGCCCCGCGCTGCTTGTAGAACACGTCGCGCGACGCCATGAACGTCGGCACTTGTGAGACCTGGCCGAGCGCCAGGAACAGAATCGCCTGGAACATGATGCCCAAGGTCACTTGCACGTCTGTCGGGTCCACCTGCCAGAACGTGCTCGAGTAGATCAACCCCATGGCGATGACCATGATGGTGCGTCCTCGGATGAACGCTCGGTTGCGCATCGTCACCATGGTCTGTCGCTTCATGAGAATGCGCGTGCTCTCCCAGAACGATCGCCGGAACTCGGGCATGGTGTCCATATGGGTGCCGACGTCGGTGAGCAGCTCGTGGCGGTGCGGCGTCTCCAGCGCTTGCATCATGTCTGCGTAGATGCTAGACGCGCGGAAGAGGTCTGCGAACTCGCTCGCACGGCGCGGGAAGTGCGGCATTCCGCGCGGCAGGGCGCCTTCGTACTTGTACTGCTCGTCGGTGCCCAGGTCCAGCAGGAAATCCGCAACGTCGTGGTCTCGCGGACACACAAATCCGAGACTCTCGAAGAACCCCAGCGCTTGGTCGCGAGGTCCGTGGTAGATCACCTCGCCCTCGTTCATGATCATCACCTCGTCGAACAGAGCGAAGACCTCGGGCGCCGGCTGCAGCAGCGCGATCACCACAGTCTTGCGGAGTGTCTTGGCGATGCCGCGCTGCGTGTTGATGATATCGTAGGTGGCGGCGCTGTCCAGCCCCGTGCTGATCTCGTCCATGAGCGTCATGTACTTCATGCCGAACTCCATCTCGCCAGTCGTGACGCGCTTGCGCTCGCCACCGGACACGCCGCGCAACATGCCGTTGCCCACGATGGTGTCTTTGCAGTTCTCGAGACCCAATTGCTTCATGACGACCCCCGGGTGGTGCGCGTACAGCGCCTTGATGGCGTCAAGGGCTTCTACAGTAGCTTCGGGGGTGCCTCTCGACAGTAGCTTCTCTCCGTGCTTCGACACACCTCCACCGCAGAAGGAGTGCGCGAACTGAAGCGTCTCCTCCACCGTCAGCGTCGGGAAGTGGGTATCACGTTGAGTCACGTACGCCACGAACTGCGGCAGGCGATTCATAAGGTCTTGCTGCTTCTCGCCGTTGTACGTGATCTCACCGTCGATCGTCACGTTCTTCTCGAGCGGGAATCGACCGCTGAGCACCTTCATGAGCGACGACTTGCCCGAACCAGGTTGGCCCAGCAGCAATGTGATGGTTCCCGGTTTGAAGACGCCGCTGGCGTTCTTGAGGATGGTCTTCTCAGCCGTGTACTTGTCCTTGTTGACCGCGGTGGCCGCCTTCTTGATGCTGTTGTAGAGCGTCGGCAGCTGGTCCTTGGAGTCCGTGTGCCTCGAGGCGAAGACCTTGACGGAGATGGTCAGGTCTTTGAAGCGCACCTCCATCTGAGGCATAGCCTTGCCCATAGCGGCCTCGAGTTTGCCCGCCACGAAGCTGTGCAACGCAGTGGGACCGTGCGCCATGAGCGCGTCACTCGAGTCGAGACCCGGCGTCTGTTTCGCTGTGGTCTGCACCATTCTGAGGTGCGGCAGACGCTGAAGAATCGAGAATGAGCTCGAATCGGTGGGACGGCGCGGCTGAAGCCGAAGCTGAGGTGGTGCAGCGATCACGTGATGCCATCAACACGAACGGCGCTGATGCCGATTGGGAGATGGCTTCAATGTGGCGAGCAATCTCGGTGCAGTTCGATTGCGCGCCTTGGAGATGGGCGTCTGACGACGACGTCTTTACTCGGGTTTGTATGGCTCAAGTTGAAGCTTTAACGGCACGCGCGATTGCGATTGCAGATTGTGCGCACAAGGAGTACAAGTCTCCGCTGGCCATCATCTCTGCGAAGTTCCGTTGGAGGCAAATCCAACGGGCTGCGGTTGGGTACAGCGCGATTCTGAGGATGCCTCCGAGGCGACTTGCAAAACCTGCACATAGGAAAGGTGCCACGGACACAGAAGGTAGCTGCCATCGAATTGCCGCTGCAGCAGTAGCTCTACACGTGCGGTGCTACTGCAGCTTTGCCACCGGTGCATTTTGGCGCATTTCGGCGATCTTGAAGCAGTACCGCACGTTCCACTGTTCGTCTTGCGGACCGTCCAGTTTTGGGGAGTGGCCGACGTGCACCTGGTGCAGCGATAGCTACGCGGTCATCGTACTCAGCATACAGCAAGCTGACGCAGTCAGTCGAATCCGTCGAAACACTATGAACATCTTCAAGCTGCCCAGCAGGGTCAGCAAGTCCGGTTATCACATTTCGAGTGAACGATGTTTCCTTTTGCTAGCAGAATCGGTCACAGATTGCAGGAAGCAATCCGCTGGGTATCAGTCTTCTGTACTCTGCCGATAGTCCGCTTTGTCGGAATGTGAAGGAATGCGTGGCGCACCTCGAGGTCCCCAATTTGGCCCCGGAGCTTTCGTACATCGTTTTCAAGGTTCACTACAATTGTTTTCTCCAGTGCCGCTCCTAACGTCGTTCTCGTTGAGAATCCTCTGCAGCAATTACAAGTCTTGACTGGGGTTTTATCAACGGATCAGAAGGCTCCCGCTTTGCTTGGTTTGCTGCAAATGCAGTATGTTGCGTAGTCTGTTGTCCAGACATGGAGACTCATGATTAGCCAGGCATGAAATGAACTAACGGCTGAGGTGGTGGTTGGACCTCATATTTTAGTGGTGCCAACTGAAGAAAGGCTCATGCCTCGCGCTGATCGCGTTAAGCTGCACCCAAGCGGAAGATGCTTGGCACCATCCAATCCAAATGCGATGGCTTCAAGCACTTGGTTCCACCCGCTCGATCTTCAGACGTGTCCTGAACGTGTTCAAGTCAAGGATGCAGTCGCGAACGAAATTTGCCTTCGTTGCCCGCCATCCTGTCCACGACAGCTACTATAACTCATCGGCGACAGGCTGCTCTCCGTCCGCCCGCTGTTGATCCACGAGGACCAACCCGGACCAAAACTTGCTGTTGTTGCTTTTTGGTTTCAAAAATCAGATCATACTCAACTCAAGTCGAATCATTCGCCGATCCATTACGATCCAACAACCATGAGCTCTTCTGGTGCCTCGGACGCGTCCTCCGCTGCGTTCGCCCCCGAGGATCCAGCGACAACAGCGCCAGCCACTGCCGCGCCCATCCCCGTGGAAGCAATTGCAACTCTGTTGGCGCTGGGTTTGGGCCTGCTCTACTGGCTCTGCTTTCGACCGGGTCGTGCCAATGACACATCCGCCAATGCAAATGACCACAAGAGCCCCACCAAGCTCAGAGAAGAGCGCTATCGAGCGTTCGTAGAGCACCAAGTGGCGGCCAATGAGATCGCGCTGTTTGTGGCGCGCGGAGACCGTGTCGAGACGTTCCAGAGGCTGTTTGACGCGCTCCAAGTGCAGCTCCACGTCGTGGACTTGGCCAAGACGGCGGGAGGCAGGAACGTCCTGGGCGCTCTACGTGAACATTTCGGGACAAAAAGTGAAGATCAAGACGAGTTTTTGTTCGTGAAGGGGGCTCTGCTGGGTGGGCTGGGAGAGCTACGCAGCCTTTTGGTGAACGGGAAGCAGAGCGAGTTGGGGGCTCAATGCGATTGGAGCTGTGTTCGCGTGGACCCCAAAAGCGAGACGGGGTTCATGATATTAGGACCACAGAATGGATTCCAGGAGGTTGCGGAGGCTGGGGACGCTGCGGTGAAGCTGGAGACGAAGCCGTTGTATTCGGTGGAGGAACTGCGCGATTTTGACACGAAGACGCTGATTGGCAGCTCCGTGCCGATTGCACCGCGATCGAGGACACAGCGCAGACGCAGCAAGCTCCTGGTGTGCCATGATATGAAAGGAGGGTACCAGGAAGACCGGTTCAAACAAGGCTGCACGGATTTTGACGCGTACCGATTCTATCAGTGGGATTTGGTGGACTTGTTCGTGTACTTCGGGCATGCTCTTGTTTGTCCACCGCCGACGGGGTGGATCGCTGCTGGGCATCGTCATGGTACTCGCGTCCTGGGAACGTTTCTAACGGAAGGTGATCAGGGCACGGAAATGTGTAAAGAATTGTTTCAAGATGCTCATTCAGCCGAGGTACGATCCAGGCATTGGGGTTAGCTGAACCTGTAACTTACAACTGTGTTTCTACTTCTTCTTCTTCATACTGACAGACATTTGCGTCAAAGCTGGCTGCTATCGCGTGGCACGGCGGATTTGATGGCTGGCTCATTAACGTGGAGAATACCGTCCCTGCTGAGCTTGTCTCCAACATTAACGTATTTTTGCGCACCCTTCGCAAGGAACTGCAACTTCAAAACCCGCTGGCGCAGGTGGTATGGTACGGCAGCCTCTCAAGATCGGGTAAACGTGAGTCATGCGTTCGTCTCGATGAGTCGAGCACCGATTTCTTTAGCAACGTCGATGCGTTCTATGCGGACTATGGTTGGGCATCTGACGACGCCAAGTTCTCAGCTGCCTTTGATCTCGATCGTCGCTATGATGTGTATATGGGTATCGACGTGTTTGGAAGACACAACATGCTCGGTGGTGGCAAGATGAACTGTGGTGAGCCGCTTCGTCTAGCATGGAATTCGGGTGTCTCTGCTGCGCTCTTCGCGCCGGGATGGACTCACGAGTGCTACCAGCACGAAGAGCAAGAAGATTTCATCGTTGTGGAAAAGCGTTTCTGGGAATCTGTGCGAGAAAGCTGGAAAACGAAGAGTCCGTGCTACGATGCGTTGGGTGGGCGGAATTGCCTCTACAGCGCTTTCAATATCGGCCGTGGCGTCGGCGTATGGACAGAGGGGAAACGGGTGGGCACTTCCGCGTGGTCCAACATGACGGAGCTGGATATTCAGCCCAACCAGGCGCTGCATGTTGGCAGCGTCGTAGCTACTGCTACCGGGTCCATGAAGGCTGCCATCTGCCATGATACTGCTTTCCAAGGTGGCGCAAGCGTGCAATTCCAGGTAAGCTTGGGTGGTTGTATGGTGAGTGCAGCGTTGATGTGGTTCTAATTCATTCCATGGTAGGGCCAATTGGTTGGACGGGAGAAGTCGTATTTCAAGCTCTTCGATGTTGACATCGCGTTCTCGCCGCGTCGCATTATGGAGATTTCGTACACGACTGCGACACGCGAGGAATCGGTGTGTCTGCTGGTGCTGACGGTGTGTCCAGGCCTTGATCGCGCTACACACTACGTGATCCTGCGCTCAATGGACGACTCCGGCCCGGATGCTGGGGATAACCGCGTGGACCCCAAAAAGCCTTTGTCAACGGTTGCAAAGGCGTCTTTGGAGAAGCATTTCTACTTGCCAGTGTCCACGGAGCTTTTCGATATCGAGGGCGTCACTGCTGAAGCCGTGCAAGGAATCACCGCAGACGGATGGTGCAAGAAGACGTACCGACTGGGCGGTCAGCTCTGGGACGAGAAGCACATTGTTGAGATCGGTGTGATCTGCACCAAGAAGATACGGAAAGTCCCCGGCGAGCGCGAGGAGTATCTGGCGTACATGGGGGAGATCTGTGTGGTTGGCAGCGGCAAACCCGCCGTGAAAGCGGCGCACCGCGATGTGCACAGTCAACCACGATGGTGCGAGAATGCGAAGCTCACGTCGTTCGTGCGCCACGATCCTGGATCAGTGTCGTTCGAAGTGCAATGGGATTTTGCGCCGGACGGCGTGCCCGTGCGCTACGTGCTGGTGTTTGCTCGCTCCGACGACGGTGATCGAGTCTTCCTGGGCACAAGCTTTGACAACGCGCTCTGGGCGGACAAGTGCTCTTGGCGACAGGCCACGTCGGCGTCGTCGCACTCGTCGACTCGACTCACGATCGAACTGCAGAGTGTTTCGTGGGCGGGACAGAGTAGTACGAGCGTCTGTAAGCTGCATCTGGAAGGTTGAGCTGCTGACGCGAACCTGAGTCAAGTCACTCACTGGTCACGCACGAGAAGTCGTAGAGGTCTCCAAGTGCAGCAGTTTAGAGGCTGCGATGGCGACAAGATGCATCCTGCACAGCTTCTTGACGGTTGGCCGTAGTGTGAAGTCGGATAGGGAGACCCAAGGACACGCTGACAACAATCTGGCGAGTAAAAATGCTCTAGCAACACTAAAGCTTTGGTATTTGCATCCGGACGTGTGCGAGCAACACGAAGGTCGTATTGCGCGCACCTGGCAGTGCAGCCCGGCTCATTGCTTCCACGGATACGTTTGCCTTCAGTTTTTGGCGGTCCGACCCCGTTAAACAAGCGCGTGTCTCACTTCAACGTCACAGCCTGGCGCGCAATCTGCTTCAGTCGGATTTCGCGTCGAGTGCCGCGAAATCAACACATCCGCGTTGACGCGCACAGGATTGCGTTGCTGTTGACTCCTCCGACTGCGACTGGAGCTGGTTAGGCAAAGCTCATTCCGGAATTTGCGAGCGACCCCACAAGCATTTCCTCTTCCTCGTCAATGGCGATGAACTCCTTGGACAAGAAGCTCGGATTGGACTCGGCCGATGCGCTCATGGCACAAGGCCCCAACGCGCTGCACAGCTACGTGGCAACCAAGGTGCAGGCCGCCCTGGGCAAGGCCATGCCGCAGATGGAGGTGCGCTTCAAGGACCTGACCATCTCCGCCAAGGTCTTCGCGTCCCGACACTCGGACCCCAAGTCTCAGCTGCCGACGCTCTACAACAGCGTCAAGAAGTCGGCGGCCAAGATCAACGCCAAGAACCACACGGCCGAGAAGGTCATCCTCAAGAACGCCAGCGGCGTCTTTAAGCCAGGAACCATCACTCTGCTGTTGGGCCAACCTGGCTCGGGCAAGTCGTCGCTTATGAAGGTGCTGAGCGGCCGATTCCCGCTCGAGAAGAACGTGACGATCGACGGCGAGATCACGTACAACGGCGAGCGGCAGGCTGCTATCATGAAGCGCCTGCCGCAGTTCGTGGCGTACGTGACGCAGCGTGACAAGCACTACCCCACTCTGACTGTGAAAGAGACGCTTCAATTCGCACACGCCTTCTGCGGAGGTGCCAGCACCAAACGCACAGAGGAGCTGCTGTCGAAGGGGACTCCCGAAGAGAACACGGCGGCGCTGGAGGCACTGTCGGCTTTGTACGCGCACTACCCCGACGTAGTCATCAAACAGCTAGGACTAGAGAACTGCAAAGACACCATCGTAGGCAGCGCCATGCTGCGTGGCGTCTCTGGGGGTGAACGCAAACGTGTCACGACTGGCGAGATGGAGTTCGGCATGAAGTACATGACGCTCATGGACGAGATCAGTACCGGTCTCGACAGTGCAGCCACCTTCGACATCATCAACACCCAGCGTGGTATTGCCAAGACGCTTCAGAAGACCGTCGTCATCGCCCTGCTGCAACCTTCACCTGAAGTGTTTGAGCTCTTCGACGACGTGATGATCCTGAACGACGGCGAGGTCATGTATCACGGCCCACGCGACCAAGCAGTACCGTTCTTTGAGAGTCTGGGATTCAAGTGCCCTCCAGACCGTGACGAGGCCGACTTCCTTCTGGACTTGGGGACCAACCAGCAGTACGGCTACGAGGTGGACCTGGCGGCTGGTCTGAGCCACCACCCGCGGTTGGCCAGCGAGTTCGCAGACATTTTCCGGCGGTCGTCGATTCACCAGAGAATGCTGCAAGCTCTGGAAGTTCCACACAATCCTGAGCTCTTAGAGAATGTTGGTGCCCACATGGACCTGATGCCCGAATTCCGTCGTGGGTTCTGGGAGAACACCCGGACGCTCATGAAGCGGCAAACAATGGTCACGCTCCGCAACACCGCGTTTATCAAGGGCCGCTGCATTATGGTGGTTCTCATGGGGCTTATCTACTCGAGCACCTTCTGGCAAGTGGATCCGACGGATGTTCAGGTGGCGCTGGGCATCATGTTCCAGGCAGTTCTGTTCGTTGCGCTCGGCCAAGTTTCTCAGATCCCGACGTTCATGGCGGCGCGTGACGTGTTCTACAAGCAGCGCGGGGCCAACTTCTTCCCGACGACGGCCTACGTTCTCGCGTGCTCGGTGGCTCAGATTCCGATGGCAATAGCCGAAAGTATCATCTTCGGCTCCTTGGTGTACTGGATGTGCGGCTTCGTGGCAACGGCGGGGGCTTTCATCTGCTACATGATTCTGCTCATCTTGACGAATCTGGTGTTCTCCTCGTGGTTCTTTCTGCTCACGGCGATGTCCCCGGACTTCCACATTGCCAAACCGTTCGCGACGTTCACGATTGTGTTCTTCATCCTGTTCGCAGGTTTCGTGATGGCGAAGAGCACGATGCCGGGCTGGTTTGTGTGGATCTACTGGATCAACCCCATTGCGTGGTGTCTCCGCGGCCTCGCTGTGAACCAGTACCGCGCCGCCAAGTTTGACGTTTGCATCTACGAGGGCGTGGACTACTGCGCCGACTACAGCATGAATATGGGCGAGTATTACCTCTCCCAGTACGACGTTCCGTCTTCGAAGGTGTGGGTTTGGGCGGCGATGCTGTTCATGCTGGTGTGTTACGCTCTCTTCATGGCGTTGGGGTGCTACGTGCTTGAATACCACCGCTTTGAGAGCCCCGAACACACAATCATCAAGGACAAGGAGGAAGAAACTGACGAGAGCTACGCATTGGCGGCTACACCGAAGGTTTCCAGCACGAGTTCGGCCGCCAGGGCCGTTGCGGTGCACATTGGACGTGAGAAGAACTTCGTGCCCGTGACAATTGCTTTCCAGGATTTGTGGTACTCCGTTCCGAAGCCGGGTAACGCGAAGGAGTCTCTTGACCTGCTCAAGGGCATCAGTGGGTTCGCTAAGCCCGGTACAATGACCGCATTGATGGGCTCTTCTGGTGCAGGCAAGACGACGCTCATGGACGTGATTGCTGGCCGCAAGACTGGCGGCGAAATCACAGGCAAGATCATGCTCAACGGCTACGAAGCCAATGAGTTGGCTATTCGTCGTTGCACGGGCTACTGCGAGCAAATGGACATCCATTCGGACGCGACGACGTTCCGCGAGGCCTTCGCTTTCAGCGCCTTCCTTCGTCAGGACAGTAGCATTCCGGACAGCAAGAAGTACGACTCGGTGGACGAGGTGCTGGACCTGTTGGATATGCATGACATCGCAGACCAAATTGTGCGCGGCAGCTCCGTGGAGCAGATGAAGCGGTTGACGATCGGCGTGGAGCTTGCCGCGCAGCCCAGCGTACTGTTCCTGGACGAACCGACCAGCGGACTGGACGCGCGGTCGGCAAAGTTGATCATGGATGGCGTCCGCAAGGTGGCGGACAGCGGCCGGACTATCGTGTGCACGATCCACCAGCCTTCGTCCGATGTATTCTACCTGTTCGACCACTTGCTGCTGCTGAAGCGCGGCGGTGAGACGGTGTTTGTTGGAGAGCTGGGCGAGAAGTGCCGCAAGTTGGTGGAGTACTTCGAGTCGGTCCCAGGTGTGTCGCCTCTGCCTGAGCGGTACAACCCAGCTACGTGGATGCTGGAGTGTATCGGTGCCGGCGTCAACAACGACGGGCGCAACTCGATGGACTTTGTGGAGTACTTCAAACAGAGCGAAGAGAAGCGCGTTCTGGACACCGAGATGGCACAAGAGGGCGTCACCGTCCCAGCTCCTGATCTCCCGGAAATGATCTTCCAGAAGAAGCGGGCGGCTAGTTCATGGACGCAGGCCTCGTTCTTGACGATGCGCTTCATGCGCATGTACTGGCGCACCCCCACGTACAACATGACGCGCTTCGTCATCGGTCTGTTCCTCGCTCTGCTGTTTGGACTGACCTACGTGGACGTGGAATACGTGAGCTACCAAGGCATCAACGGTGGAGTGGGTATGGTGTTCATGACGACTCTTTTCAACGGCATCGTGTCCTTCAACGGCGTGTTGCCGATTGCCTCGGGTGATCGGGCTGCATTCTATCGTGAGCGCGCTTCCCAGACTTACAATTCGCTCTGGTACTTTGTGGGTTCCACGATCGCCGAGATCCCATACGTGTTCTTCAGCTGCCTGGTCTTCACGGTGATCTTCTTCCCGTTGGCAGGGTTCACCGGGTTCGGGACGGGTGTGCTCTACTGGATCAACGTCTCGCTCCTGGTGCTGACGCAGACGTACATGGGTCAGCTCTTCATTTACGCCTTGCCGAGCGTGGAGGTCGCGGCTATCATCGGTGTGTTGATCAACTCGATCTTCTTTCTATTCATGGGCTTCAATCCTCCGGCTAACTCCATTCCGAGCGGCTACAAGTGGCTGTACGCGATCACCCCCATGCGCTACTCGCTCTCCATCCTGGAGGCGCTCGTGTTCACCGATTGCCCGAACGAGCCGACCTGGAACAGCACGCTTGGCGCGTACGAAAACGTCGGCTCGGAGCTCGCTTGTCAGCCGGTGACGGACCTGCCGCTCACGATTGATCACATCACAGTCAAGGGCTACGTCGAATCGGTGTTCAAGATGAAGCACGACAATATTTGGAGCGACTTCGGCTACGTCTTCCTGTTCCTTGGCATTCTCCGCCTACTGGCGCTGCTGTCGCTGCGCTACATCAACCACCAAAAGAGATAAGACCATAAAATACATGCTCCTACCATACGTGTTGTTTGCATGGATGAAAGTGTGCAGCAGCGTGAGGAACTGCGGGATCTTGCCACTGCCCGTCACTCCCTCCACGACGATGACCTGCTGCTGCTTGACGGCGTCCTGGATCTGCGTAAGGAATTGGTGCACGGGCAGATTCTGGCGCTGGGCCAGCAGCGTCTGGTAGCGAGCCAAGAAGGGCGGCGGCGAGAGGCGCATCCGGGAACCTGCTCTTGCGTGTCTTCTTCTTGCCGTCGAGGTCACCCACGTCTAGTGGTCGACATGGTGCGAGGAAGCTGCTTGGGCTGTGTCTGTCGTCGAGGCCACTGGTGACTTGACCTAGAGCCCCGAAAAGCTCTGGGGGCAGACGATGACAAGAAAGAGATCAAGGAAAACTGTTCGTGACGTGCAATTGAAAAACCAAGCCTCCGAGTGCTTCCTCTCGAAGTGGTCCTCCGTGTAGCCTACATAACTTTAGTTCCCGCTGTTCTAGATGCAACGTCAAGTGGAGTCGTGAGGGTAAGTAAGAATCAGTCCTGGCTGCAAGATGCCCCAAGATGAGCAGCAAGGACGTTGCTTTTGTCCAAATACGTACACATTGGTACATTTCACATATGCTTACGATGCACTCCACCCTCTTAAGCGCGCGGCGGCGAGTACAGCGACGCACCACTACCACCACAGTCCAGCAACAGCAGCAGCCTAGTCGTGCGCGCCGAACACGGACAACAGCAGCTCGCGCAGCTCCCTGCTGAATTACTTCTTGTTTGTACACGGGCTTGATGTCGCGCAGCACGATGTGGTAGCGCACCGCGGCCCTCACGCATCATAGCAATGCCTTCGTTGACTTCGCTCATGGGCATCTGTTGAACAATGGTGCGCACTTTCAACCACATCCTACTCATGAATAACGTACTCGTCCTCTCCCAGGGGTACATCGTTTCGTCCTCATCCTCCCTCAAGAACGTGAAGCAAGCAGAATCTAGATGATCCGAGTGGTAATTTATCCGTAAGTTATTCACGGATTATCCAATACAATGTTGCGGATTTTCGTCGTTCCAGATCTAGAACAATGCCAGCCTCTGCCTGGTATTATTTCCTGTTATTGAGACTCTGTGCTTAAGATCACGTCCAGAGCGCCCAGCTGCACGACCACAGCTCGCCAGGTGTGCGCGGTGCACTGTAGCAGGCCGCAGCGAGGACTTCTGCGGCGATGCGCGCACATGGAGACGAATTTTATTTGAGGTCTGAAGCTGGAAACTGAAGATCGGATCGTATCCTTGAGACAGTCGGACCAAGGATACCGATCCGTCGACTGCACCGTGTCGACACTTTGCATGCGGACTTTCGACAACCGCGCGATCAGAAGTTAAATCCGACAAGAGAAGCAGCAGCACTGGACCTGCGAACGTCGGGGCTAAAGCGCGAAGGCCGAGTCTCGGTCCTCGGAGGAGCCCTTTGGACCGCGTGCGTCTGCAGCGCCCACACACTGAGATGACCCATTCATCCAGCCCGATCCACCCACTGCCGCGCTCCGCCTCAGAGCCAAGCGCACCCCTCCACTCATCCGCGCTGTGCTTGGCGAAATTGGCTTCCAGCTGGCGTGGCAGCCACAGGTCGTGAGCACAATCATCGCGCTCAACGCGTACATGAACGTGGCGGATTTCGCTCACCAACGAGGACAAGCGCTCTGATGACAAAAGAGTGTTGGTCACGCGGAAGTGGCGCGCAAACCGCCGCGGTACCGCAAATGGTCGGACCCAGCGAGGCTCCTGCTTTAGCAACGCGAGCGAGCGCGTCCTCGGCGTGAAGCCTTACCGCATCAAGATGCACATGGAGCTCCTGGGCAATGGCAAACTCGCTGCTCCGAAGTCGGAGCATCAGCGACGTCAGCACATCATGAGATGCCACCACCGGCGACTGTCGATTCTTAGCGGAAGGAGCGGATACAAACGGCAAGTCACGCGGTAGCACCGGGCATCTCCGCGTAATATCTGGCACCCGATTGCTCGCACAATCGTCGTGTCGCACCGCCGAATGTCCCGCACTTCCTTTTGACAGCGGACAGCGGATACTGCCGCCACCAGCGTCTCCACTGCTGCAGGCCCAAGTGCGCGTGCTTCAAACGCAGCCACAGCAGCCTCGATACGATCGATCGATGGCTGCATGCATCGCCGGAGAAATGGCCCCACGTCGGTGTCCATCGCTGTCCGTTTCGACAGCGTTTTGCCAGTCACCCGCGCGGCGATTAGGGGAGTTGCGTCAACCGCACTTCTTACAGTATATCCAGCCTGTGTGCGCGCAATCCGGCATCATACGCGCGTGGATATTACGCGCGAGCGAGCGGCTCCATTCCTCTCTCTCTTTGTCTGGCGGTACGTCGGTCGTCGCGCCGCCCCGTCGGGCGAGGTCAAGTGAGCCTGCCATTCCTGAATTTGCTCGACGAGAGCGACACCGACCGCCTTCACACAAAAGAGCCGCTGCAATTGCGCTCGCGTCGCTGTCTGCCATGTCGACGACCTCGGACCAGAGGACCCCGGGCCACGAGTCCGGCGCGGCGCTCATGGCGTACGGGCCGGAGGTGCTGCACGACTACGTGGCGTCGCGCTTCGAAGCCGCGCTGGGCCGCACCATGCCGCAGATGGAGGTGCGCTTCACCAACCTGTCCATCTCGGCCGACGTGGTGGTGGTCGAGGAGGACGAGAGCAAGACGGAGCTGCCGACGATCTGGAACACGGCCAAGAAGGGCCTGGCCAAGTTCTCGGCCAAGAAGCACGTGGTGCGCAAGGAGATCCTGCGCAACGCCAGCGGCGTGCTCAAGCCGGGCTCCATCACGCTGGTGCTGGGCCAGCCCGGCTCGGGCAAGTCGTCGCTCATGAAGGTGCTGAGCGGCCGCTTCCCGCTCGAGAAGAACGTGACGATCGAGGGCGACGTGACGTACAACGGCGTGACGCAGGCCGCCATCATGCGGCGCCTGCCGCAGTTCGTGGCGTACGTGACGCAGCGCGACAAGCACTTCCCCACGCTCACGGTCAAGGAGACGCTCGAGTACGCGCACCGCTTCTGCGGCGGCGAGATGTCCAAGCGCGCCGAGGACAAGCTGTCCAAGGGGACACCCGAGGAGAACAAGGCCGCGCTCGAGGCCGCGCAGGCGCTGTTCGCGCACTACCCGGACGTGGTGATCCAGCAGCTCGGCCTCGACAACTGCCAGGACACGATCGTGGGCAACGGCATGATGCGCGGCGTGTCTGGCGGCGAGCGCAAGCGCGTCACGACTGGCGAGATGGAGTTCGGCATGAAGTACGTGACGCTCATGGACGAGATCAGCACGGGCCTCGACAGCGCGGCCACGTTCGACATCATCAAGACGCAGCGCAGCATCGCCAAGAAGCTGCAGAAGACGGTGGTGATCGCGCTGCTGCAGCCGGCGCCCGAGGTCTTTGCTCTGTTCGACGACGTCATCATCCTGAACGAGGGCGAGGTCATGTACCATGGGCCGCGCGAGCAGGTGGTGGCCCACTTCGAGAGCCTCGGCTTCAAGTGTCCGCCCGAGCGCGACGTGGCCGACTACTTGCTGGACCTGGGGACGAACCAGCAGGGCAAGTACGAGACGGCGCTGCCGTCGGGCTTGGTGCACCACCCGCGTCTGGCCAGCGAGTTCGCGGAGCACTACCGCCGCTCGTCGATCCACCGCGACATGCTGGCGGCGCTGGAAGCTCCGTACGACCCGCAGCTGCTGGAGAACGTGAGCAACGACATGGACCCGATGCCCGAGTTCCACCAGTCGTTCTGGGACAACACGTGGACGCTCATGGAGCGCCAGAACAAGGTGACCATGCGCAACACGGCGTTCCTCAAGGGCCGAGGCCTCATGGTCATCATCATGGGCCTGATCAACGCGTCCACGTTCTGGAACGTGGACCCGGTGAACGTGCAGGTGCTTCTGGGCGTGCTGTTCCAGGCCGTGCTGTTCCTGTCGCTGGGCCAGGCCTCGCAGATCCCGACGTTCATGGCTGCGCGCGACATCTTCTACAAGCAGCGCGGCGCCAACTTCTACCGCACGGCGTCATACGTGCTCTCGTGCTCGGTGTCGCAGGTGCCGCTGGCAATCGCGGAGACCATCGTGTTCGGTCCGCTGGTGTACTGGTTGTGCGGCTTCGTGTCGTCGGCTAGCGCGTTCATCGTGTACCTCATCATGCTGATCCTGACCAACTTGGCGTTCGCGGCGTGGTTCTTCTTCATCGCGTCCATCTCGCCGGACCTTCACGTGTCCAAGCCGATCGCCATGATCACGATCCTGTTCTTCGTGCTGTTCGCCGGCTTCATCGTGACCAAGAGCCAAATGCCGGACTGGCTGGTGTGGATCTACTGGATCGACCCGATCGCGTGGTGCCTGCGCGGGCTGGCCGTGAACCAGTACCGCTCGTCCGTCTTCGAGGTGTGCGTGTACGAGAGCGTGGACTACTGCACGGACTTCGGCATGTACATGGGCGAGTACTACCTGTCGTTGTACGACGTGCCGTCCGCCAAGACGTGGATCGTGTACGGCATCATCTTCATGATCGTGGCGTACGTGGTGTTCATGTTCCTGGGGTGCCTGGTGCTGGAGTACAAGCGGTACGAGAGTCCGGAGCACACGATCCTGACCAAGAAGACGGTGGACGAGAACGAGGCTGACGGCTACGCTCTGGTGGCTACGCCGAAGAAGAGCAAGTCTCCCGCCAACGGCGAGGCGTTCGTGGTGGAAGTGAAGGAGCGCGAGAGGAACTTCGTGCCGGTGACGGTGGCGTTCCAGGACTTGTGGTACTCTGTGCCGGACCCGAAGAACCCGAAGGAGACGCTGGACCTGCTGAAGGGCGTGAGCGGCTTTGCGATGCCCGGCTCGGTGACGGCGCTGATGGGCTCGTCGGGTGCTGGCAAGACGACTCTGATGGACGTGATTGCCGGCCGCAAGACGGGCGGCACGATCACGGGTAAGATTCTGCTGAACGGCTTCGAGGCGAACGACCTGGCCATCCGCCGTTGCACGGGCTACTGCGAGCAGATGGACGTGCACTCGGAGGCGTCTACGTTCCGCGAGGCGTTCACGTTCAGCGCGTTCCTCCGCCAGGACAGCAGCGTCCCCGACAGCAAGAAGTACGACTCGGTGGACGAGGTGCTGGACCTGCTGGAGATGCACGACATCGCGGACCAGATCATCCGCGGCAGCTCGGTGGAGCAGATGAAGCGCCTGACGATCGGCGTGGAGCTTGCTGCTCAGCCCAGCGTGATTTTCTTGGACGAGCCGACGAGCGGCTTGGACGCTCGCTCGGCGAAGCTGATCATGGACGGCGTCCGCAAGGTGGCGGACAGCGGGCGCACGATCGTGTGCACGATCCACCAGCCGTCGACGGAGGTGTTCTACCTGTTCGACAACCTGCTGCTGCTGAAGCGCGGCGGCGAGACGGTGTTCGTGGGCGAGCTGGGCGAGAAGTGCCGCAAGCTGGTGGAGTACTTCGAGTCGATCCCTGGCGTGACCGCTCTTCCGAAGGGCTACAACCCCGCGACGTGGATGCTGGAGGTGATCGGCGCCGGCGTCGGCCACGCTGCCGGCACGACGGACTTCGTGCAGCAGTTCAAGGACAGCGCGGAGCAGCGCATCCTGGATGCGAACCTGGCCAAGGAGGGCGTGACGATCCCGTCGCCCGACTACCCGGAGATGGTGTTCACGAAGAAGCGCGCTGCGAGCTCGTGGACGCAGGCCCGCTTCCTGGTGGTTCGCTTCCTGGACATGTACTGGCGCACGCCTTCGTACAACCTGACCCGCTTCGTGGTGACGTTCCTGCTGGCGCTGGTGTTCGGTCTGCTGTTCCTGAACGGCGGCTACACGACGTACCAGGGCATCAACGGCGGCGTGGGTATGGTGTTCATGACGACCTTGTTCAACGGCATCGTGTCGTTCAACAGCGTGCTGCCGATTTCGTGCGAGGAGCGCGAGTCGTTCTACCGCGAGCGCGCGGCGCAGACGTACAACGCGCTGTGGTACTTCGTGGGCTCGACGCTGGCGGAGATCCCGTACGTGTTCGCGAGCGGGTTCATCTTCACGTTCGTGTGGTTCTTCATGGTGGGCTTCACTGGCTTCGGCACGGCGCTGCTGTACTGGGTGAACATTTCGCTGCTGATCCTGCTGCAGACGTACATGGGCCAGTTCCTGGCGTACGCGCTGCCGAGCGTGGAGGTCGCTGCTATCATCGGCGTGCTGATGAACTCCATTTTCTTCTTGTTCATGGGCTTCAATCCTCCTGCGAACGCCATCCCGAGCGGCTACAAGTGGCTGTACGCGATCACTCCGCAGCGGTACCCGCTCGCCATCCTCGGCTCCCTGGTGTTCGGTCAGTGCGACGTGGACCCTACGTGGAACGAGAGTACGCAGGCGTACGAGAACGTTGGGTCTCAGCTCGGCTGCCAGCCTGTGACGGGTCTGCCGGTGTCGGTCGAGCACACGACGGTGAAGGGATACGTGGGCTCTGTGTTCGGCATGTACCACTCGGACATGTGGACGGACTTCGGCTACGTGTTCATCTTCATCGCGGTGTTCCGCGTGCTGGCGCTGCTGTCGCTGCGCTTCCTGAACCACCAGAAGAGATAAGTGGTGGCTGGATGGATAGTATCGGGAGTGGCGGAAGGGCTACCTCCCTTAGACAAAACAACAACTTTTGAACAAACAAATAAACTACTTCGTAACTTAGACCTCAACGAACTCGTCTCGTGTGTACTTTGAAAGCTCCGCTTTCTGCTGTCGTTTGCTGCTGTAGGTACATGTAGTACTTCGATGGTTGTGTGTACTACTGTGGTATGAGCTTGTACTCTGCATCTTGCTGCTGTACGAGTTTGTACGGGGTGCCAGAAAAAAAAAACACTTCGGAAAAGGTAACGTTGTGTGTGTGTTTAGTTGCCGCTACTTAGCGGCCGAGAAGCACGCGAGCCGTCGAGCAGGAGAGACTCTATCATCCGCACGACGTCGGATCCGTCCTCGTTGCCTGAGGTCTCGGACAATTGAAGGAATCGACCGACGCTCTCGTCCTGTTTACGAAGGCCAGGGGTGCTACCGCTCGGTACGAAGCGGATGAACGTCAGGATTGCAGTTGGCATACCAACAGCACTTTTTGTCTTCGCATCTGCCGGGCGTACAACCGACCAACCTGTTTCATTGGCCTGTAAGCCGCTCAGCTCTCCCTCCCCCTGGGTATGAGCTCGCCAGAGAATCACTGTCCGCCCGCCTTGGGTTCGCTTTCGAATCACCATTCGGATAAGCAGGTTTGAGGGTTCAGGAGAATTGGCTTGTCCAGCGACGCGGAACTTGAGAGCGCGCGTGTCTTGAGGGTCGGATGTTTCATAGTGTTGGCGGTCCTTTTGCTTATGAAGAAGGCACATTGACTGCCATATAGCGTCACTGGTTTGCTTGTAGTCGAAAGGGACGAACTTCAACGCCAAGTTTTCATAATACTCGAATTCTCCGTCACGCAACCGTTTGGGGTCTGGGCAAAACGAGGTTAGCGGGGCGTCATCTACTCCCCACTCCTGGAGAACGCTGTCGACTTGGTCGTAGGCAGTCTCGACTTCCTGTTGATACCTCTCGAACAGTTGAATATCGGAAGGCTCTAAAGGGAGTCCAGCGCCTCCACCGTGGACAGCGTTGTTGGGCCCATTCAAGTGTTGTTGCACCTTCAGTCCAAGCTCTTGTAGCAGCTTCGTGTGCGCCGCGACAGCTTCTCGAAGCCGGTGTCGCTCTTCCTGAGCCACGAGTCGACTTTGCAGCTGACGGGTGGCGATGGCTCTCCATACGGGCATGGACTTGGTCCTCTCCAGTATCAGCTCGTTTTCACTCTGCATCGCCCGCAGCTCAGCCAGTTCTGCTGACAGCTCGCTCTCCTGCTGCTTCAGGAGCTCCCTCTCGTTCTTGATCTTCTTGCAGTACTTGAGTCGCCTCTTGGCAGCGTTCGCGTTCCGCTCCTTGCGCCGCTCTGCCACCGCGTGGTTCCTCTCCAGGGTTTTAGTGCCACCACTCGCAGCCGTTCGGACTGAGGTCGAGGCGCCGCAGGACGAGAGCAGCGCCTCCGTCTCCGCCACAAGCTGGTGGCTGGCCACGAGGAGCACGTCGTGTTCGGCACTCACCGCCAGTTCCTGACGAGTCGCATCCGTTGGCACGTGGGACTCGACGCACTCGCCCAGGAGCTCCGATATCTCTGACAGGAACGCTGCCTCGTCGATCATCAAACTTAGTCAGTCTGACTACTTTACAAAAAACAAGTCGAAGAACTGACGTCAAAAGACAGGTGATACCACCTGACTACCGGTAATTTGTTTGAGCACACTGAAGATGAAAGCAGCAGAGTGAAATACGAGCATCTCTAGCGCGACATAGTACCTTGTAGTCGTACACGCCGGCTAGGCATCTATCTATTGTGCAAACATGCATGGGAGGAGCTCCTTGTATTCTCAATTGCATTATCTTTTCTACTGCACGAAATGCTGGACAAGCCAATTCTCCTGAACCCTCAAACCTGCTTATCCGAATGGTGATTCGAAAGCAAACCCAAGGCGGGCGGACAGTGATTCTCTGGCGAGCTCATACCCAGGGGGAGGGAGAGCTGAGCGGCTTACAGGCCAATGAAACAGGTTGGTCGATTGTACGCCCGGCAGATGCAAAGACAAAAAGTGCTGTTGGTATGCCAACTGCAATCCTGACGTTCATCCGCTTCGTACCGAGCGGTAGCACCCCTGGCCTTCGCAAACAGGACGAGAGCGTCGGTCGATTCCTCCAATTGTCCGAGACCGCAGGCAACGAGGACGGATCCGACGTCGTGCGGATGATGGAGTCTCTCCTGCTCGACGGCTCGCGTGCTTCTCGGCCGCTAAGTAGCGGCAACTAAACACACACACACACAACGTTACCTTTTCCGAAGTGTTTTTTTTTTCTGGCACCCCGTACAAACTCGTACAGCAGCAAGATGCAGAGTACAAGCTCATACCACAGTAGTACACACAACCATCGAAGTACTACATGTACCTACAGCAGCAAACGACAGCAGAAAGCGGAGCTTTCAAAGTACACACGAGGCGTGTTCGTTGAGGTCTAAGTTACGAAGTAGTTTATTTGTTTGTTCAAAAGTTGTTTTTTGTCTAAGGGAGGTAGCCATTCCGCCACTCCCGATACTATCCATCCAGCCACCACTTATCTCTTCTGGTGGTTCAGGAAGCGCAGCGACAGCAGCGCCAGCACGCGGAACACCGCGATGAAGATGAACACGTAGCCGAAGTCCGTCCACATGTCCGAGTGGTACATGCCGAACACAGAGCCCACGTATCCCTTCACCGTCGTGTGCTCGACCGACACCGGCAGACCCGTCACAGGCTGGCAGCCGAGCTGAGACCCAGCGT
Organism: Phytophthora ramorum; assembly: GCF_020800215.1. Lineage (NCBI taxonomy): Eukaryota > Oomycota > Peronosporomycetes > Peronosporales > Peronosporaceae > Phytophthora > Phytophthora ramorum. Next base: position 5,508,329 of record NW_027150647.1, read on the forward strand.
TCTCGTACGCCTGCGTGCTCTCGTTCCACGTAGGGTCCACGTCGCACTGACCGAACACCAGGGAGCCGAGGATGGCGAGCGGGTACCGCTGCGGAGTGATCGCGTACAGCCACTTGTAGCCGCTCGGGATGGCGTTCGCAGGAGGATTGAAGCCCATGAACAAGAAGAAAATGGAGTTCATCAGCACGCCGATGATAGCAGCGACCTCCACGCTCGGCAGCGCGTACGCCAGGAACTGGCCCATGTACGTCTGCAGCAGGATCAGCAGCGAAATGTTCACCCAGTACAGCAGCGCCGTGCCGAAGCCAGTGAAGCCCACCATGAAGAACCACACGAACGTGAAGATGAACCCGCTCGCGAACACGTACGGGACCTCCGCCAGCGTCGAGCCCACGAAGTACCACAGCGCGTTGTACGTCTGCGCCGCGCGCTCGCGGTAGAACGACTCGCGCTCCTCGCACGAAATCGGCAGCACGCTGTTGAACGACACGATGCCGTTGAACAAGGTCGTCATGAACACCATACCCACGCCGCCGTTGATGCCCTGGTACGTCGTGTAGCCGCCGTTCAGGAACAGCAGACCGAACACCAGCGCCAGCAGGAACGTCACCACGAAGCGGGTCAGGTTGTACGAAGGCGTGCGCCAGTACATGTCCAGGAAGCGAACCACCAGGAAGCGGGCCTGCGTCCACGAGCTCGCAGCGCGCTTCTTCGTGAACACCATCTCCGGGTAGTCGGGCGACGGGATCGTCACGCCCTCCTTGGCCAGGTTCGCATCCAGGATGCGCTGCTCCGCGCTGTCCTTGAACTGCTGCACGAAGTCCGTCGTGCCGGCAGCGTGGCCGACGCCGGCGCCGATCACCTCCAGCATCCACGTCGCGGGGTTGTAGCCCTTCGGAAGAGCGGTCACGCCAGGGATCGACTCGAAGTACTCCACCAGCTTGCGGCACTTCTCGCCCAGCTCGCCCACGAACACCGTCTCGCCGCCGCGCTTCAGTAGCAGCAGGTTGTCGAACAGGTAGAACACCTCCGTCGACGGCTGGTGGATCGTGCACACGATCGTGCGCCCGCTGTCCGCCACCTTGCGGACGCCGTCCATGATCAGCTTCGCCGAGCGAGCGTCCAAGCCGCTCGTCGGCTCGTCCAAGAAAATCACGCTGGGCTGAGCAGCAAGCTCCACGCCGATCGTCAGGCGCTTCATCTGCTCCACCGAGCTGCCGCGGATGATCTGGTCCGCGATGTCGTGCATCTCCAGCAGGTCCAGCACCTCGTCCACCGAGTCGTACTTCTTGCTGTCGGGGACGCTGCTGTCCTGGCGGAGGAACGCGCTGAACGTGAACGCCTCGCGGAACGTAGACGCCTCCGAGTGCACGTCCATCTGCTCGCAGTAGCCCGTGCAACGGCGGATGGCCAGGTCGTTCGCCTCGAAGCCGTTCAGCAGAATCTTACCCGTGATCGTGCCGCCCGTCTTGCGGCCGGCAATCACGTCCATCAGAGTCGTCTTGCCAGCACCCGACGAGCCCATCAGCGCCGTCACCGAGCCGGGCATCGCAAAGCCGCTCACGCCCTTCAGCAGGTCCAGCGTCTCCTTCGGGTTCTTCGGGTCCGGCACAGAGTACCACAAGTCCTGGAACGCCACCGTCACCGGCACGAAGTTCCTCTCGCGCTCCTTCACTTCCACCACGAACGCCTCGCCGTTGGCGGGAGACTTGCTCTTCTTCGGCGTAGCCACCAGAGCGTAGCCGTCAGCCTCGTTCTCGTCCACCGTCTTCTTGGTCAGGATCGTGTGCTCCGGACTCTCGTACCGCTTGTACTCCAGCACCAGGCACCCCAGGAACATGAACACCACGTACGCCACGATCATGAAGATGATGCCGTACACGATCCACGTCTTGGCGGACGGCACGTCGTACAACGACAGGTAGTACTCGCCCATGTACATGCCGAAGTCCGTGCAGTAGTCCACGCTCTCGTACACGCACACCTCGAAGACGGACGAGCGGTACTGGTTCACGGCCAGCCCGCGCAGGCACCACGCGATCGGGTCGATCCAGTAGATCCACACCAGCCAGTCCGGCATTTGGCTCTTGGTCACGATGAAGCCGGCGAACAGCACGAAGAACAGGATCGTGATCATGGCGATCGGCTTGGACACGTGAAGGTCCGGCGAGATGGACGCGATGAAGAAGAACCACGCCGCGAACGCCAAGTTGGTCAGGATCAGCATGATGAGGTACACGATGAACGCGCTAGCCGACGACACGAAGCCGCACAACCAGTACACCAGCGGACCGAACACGATGGTCTCCGCGATTGCCAGCGGCACCTGCGACACCGAGCACGAGAGCACGTATGACGCCGTGCGGTAGAAGTTGGCGCCGCGCTGCTTGTAGAAGATGTCGCGCGCAGCCATGAACGTCGGGATCTGCGAGGCCTGGCCCAGCGACAGGAACAGCACGGCCTGGAACAGCACGCCCAGAAGCACCTGCACGTTCACCGGGTCCACGTTCCAGAACGTGGACGCGTTGATCAGGCCCATGATGATGACCATGAGGCCTCGGCCCTTGAGGAACGCCGTGTTGCGCATGGTCACCTTGTTCTGGCGCTCCATGAGCGTCCACGTGTTGTCCCAGAACGACTGGTGGAACTCGGGCATCGGGTCCATGTCGTTGCTCACGTTCTCCAGCAGCTGCGGGTCGTACGGAGCTTCCAGCGCCGCCAGCATGTCGCGGTGGATCGACGAGCGGCGGTAGTGCTCCGCGAACTCGCTGGCCAGGCGCGGGTGGTGCACCAAGCCCGACGGCAGCGCCGTCTCGTACTTGCCCTGCTGGTTCGTCCCCAGGTCCAGCAAGTAGTCGGCCACGTCGCGCTCGGGCGGACACTTGAAGCCGAGGCTCTCGAAGTGGGCCACCACCTGCTCGCGCGGCCCATGGTACATGACCTCGCCCTCGTTCAGGATGATGACGTCGTCGAACAGAGCGAAGACCTCGGGCGCCGGCTGCAGCAGCGCGATCACCACCGTCTTCTGCAGCTTCTTGGCGATGCTGCGCTGCGTCTTGATGATGTCGAACGTGGCCGCGCTGTCGAGGCCCGTGCTGATCTCGTCCATGAGCGTCACGTACTTCATGCCGAACTCCATCTCGCCAGTCGTGACGCGCTTGCGCTCGCCGCCAGACACGCCGCGCATCATGCCGTTGCCCACGATCGTGTCCTGGCAGTTGTCGAGGCCGAGCTGCTGGATCACCACGTCCGGGTAGTGCGCGAACAGCGCCTGCGCGGCCTCGAGCGCGGCCTTGTTCTCCTCGGGTGTCCCCTTGGACAGCTTGTCCTCGGCGCGCTTGGACATCTCGCCGCCGCAGAAGCGGTGCGCGTACTCGAGCGTCTCCTTGACCGTGAGCGTGGGGAAGTGCTTGTCGCGCTGCGTCACGTACGCCACGAACTGCGGCAGGCGCCGCATGATGGCGGCCTGCGTCACGCCGTTGTACGTCACGTCGCCCTCGATCGTCACGTTCTTCTCGAGCGGGAAGCGGCCGCTCAGCACCTTCATGAGCGACGACTTGCCCGAGCCGGGCTGGCCCAGCACCAGCGTGATGGAGCCCGGCTTGAGCACGCCGCTGGCGTTGCGCAGGATCTCCTTGCGCACCACGTGCTTCTTGGCCGAGAACTTGGCCAGGCCCTTCTTGGCCGTGTTCCAGATCGTCGGCAGCTCCGTCTTGCTCTCGTCCTCCTCGACCACCACCACGTCGGCCGAGATGGACAGGTTGGTGAAGCGCACCTCCATCTGCGGCATGGTGCGGCCCAGCGCGGCTTCGAAGCGCGACGCCACGTAGTCGTGCAGCACCTCCGGCCCGTACGCCATGAGCGCCGCGCCGGACTCGTGGCCCGGGGTCCTCTGGTCCGAGGTCGTCGACATGGCAGACAGCGACGCGAGCGCAATTGCAGCGGCTCTTTTGTGTGAAGGCGGTCGGTGTCGCTCTCGTCGAGCAAATTCAGGAATGGCAGGCTCACTTGACCTCGCCCGACGGGGCGGCGCGACGACCGACGTACCGCCAGACAAAGAGAGAGAGGAATGGAGCCGCTCGCTCGCGCGTAATATCCACGCGCGTATGATGCCGGATTGCGCGCACACAGGCTGGATATACTGTAAGAAGTGCGGTTGACGCAACTCCCCTAATCGCCGCGCGGGTGACTGGCAAAACGCTGTCGAAACGGACAGCGATGGACACCGACGTGGGGCCATTTCTCCGGCGATGCATGCAGCCATCGATCGATCGTATCGAGGCTGCTGTGGCTGCGTTTGAAGCACGCGCACTCGAGCCTGCAGCAGTGGAGACGCTGGTGGCGGCAGTATCCGCTGTCCGCTGTCAAAAGGAAGTGCGGGACATTCGGCGGTGCGACACGACGATTGTGCGAGCAATCGGGTGCCAGATATTACGCGGAGATGCCCGGTGCTACCGCGTGACTTGCCGTTTGTATCCGCTCCTTCCGCTAAGAATCGACAGTCGCCGGTGGTGGCATCTCATGATGTGCTGACGTCGCTGATGCTCCGACTTCGGAGCAGCGAGTTTGCCTTTGCCCAGGAGCTCCATGTGCATCTTGATGCGGTAAGGCTTCACGCCGAGGACGCGCTCGCTCGCGTTGCTAAAGCAGGAGCCTCGCTGGGTCCGACCATTTGCGGTACCGCGGCGGTTTGCGCGCCACTTCCGCGTGACCAACACTCTTTTGTCATCAGCGCGCTTGTCCTCGTTGGTGAGCGAAATCCGCCACGTTCATGTACGCGTTGAGCGCGATGATTGTGCTCACGACCTGTGGCTGCCACGCCAGCTGGACGCCAATTTCGCCAAGCCCAACGCGGATGAGTGGAGGGGTGCGCTTGGCTCTGAGGCGGAGCGCGGCAGTGGGTGGATCGGGCTGGATGAATGGGTCATCTCAGTATGTGGGCGCTGCAGACGCACGCGGTCCAAAGGGCTCCTCCGAGGACCGAAGCTCGGCCTTCGCGCTTTAGCCCCGACGTTCGCAGGTCCAGTGCTGCTGCTTCTCTTGTCGGATTTAACTTCTGATCGCGCGGTTGTCGAAAGTCAGCATGCAAAGTGTCGACGCGGTGCAGTCGACGGATCAGTATCCTTGGTCCGACTGTCTCAAGGATACGATCCGATCTTCAGTTTCCAGCTTCAGACCTCAAATGAAATTCGTCTCCATGTGCGCGCATCGCCGCAGAAGTCCTCGTTGCGGCCAGCTACAGTGCACCGCGCACACCTGGCGAGCTGTGGTCGTGCGGCTGGGCGCTCTGGACGTGATCTTAAGCACAGAGTTTAATGGAAGGATAGCAAACAACCAGATAGGAAAGCTCTGGTGAAAGTGTTCATTTTACTGTTCGTGACGAATACAACGACTGGCTTATATTTTCTAGTCGGAACACCGCTAGGGCGTAGCCAAAGTTGCTCCAGGCTTTCGAGTGCTTCATCTCGACGTAGCCTTTCACGGTGGTGTGGCCGAGCGCGGCGGGGGCATCTTCCAGTTGCTGGCAAGCCAACTCCGAGCCACCATTTTCGCTCACTTCCAAGGTGTTGTTCCTCATTGCCGCAGTCCGTAAAGCTCACAGACTCATGGGGTAATCAGGTACTCCCGATAGAACGCCGGACGCTCTGCGGCTGTGAGAGGCAACGTGCTAGTGAACAAGATGACGCCGATGAACGGCGTCGTCGTGAAGATCATGCCAACACTCGAATTAACCTGGTACGTCTGGTAACTATTCCCAATGAAATCGAGGCCGAACACGACTGCCAGCATCAGAGAAATAAAAAAACTCGTGATGTTGTACGAGGGCGTGCGCCGTTAAGGCGTTTCCTCAAGAACCGCAGTTGGGTCATCGAGCTCACGATCCACCAGCCTTCGTCCGACGTGTTCTACCACTTGTTGCTACATGTACAAGTAGGTGATGAAGCGGTGTTCGTGGGCGAGTAATGCAAGAAGGTCCAGAACTTCGTCACCATGTCTTGTTATCGGGCAAAGCTATCCTGGCGAAGGAAGACGCTGAGGTGAACGCCTCGAGGACCGTCGGATGGATACGTGTATCCATCTGCTCGCAGTACGCAGTGCACCGACGAATAGCCAACTCGTTGCATCGTAACCTATTGAGCATGATCTTGTCTGTGGTTTGGCCAGCAATCGTCGATGAGAGAAGAAACTCATGTTGTACTGTAGTCGCTGCAACTCCACGCTTTCATACGCAATTGCTGTTCACTTCAACACATACCATCTCAGGAATCTCAAAGACGAGCTTGGTGGTGTTTCTTGCTTGCTATTTTCAACTTGAAAGCAGCAGGTTTGGAATCTCTGGCGTTTTATTTTCCGTTTTGGCAGTGTGGGGGTTGCAGGACATGAGACCAAGTGTCAACTTCTTCATCCTCCTCTTCAACTGTCTTGAGGATGCATCCCGACGTGTTCCTCACTGCACAATCTCCGACGGCACTGTCTGCTCCTCGGTGTGTGAAAGTCCAGTAGACCAGTAGATCACTTTCACATCTGCTGAATTGAGGTGAGGATGGCGCCCAAGATATCTTCCGTGCTCGGTTTCCACGAACGCGAGCAGCTTCACAAGAACCCGTCCATCCTGGCCTACACGGGGGACGTGGGCCAAAACTACCTCGATCTCGGCGACGGCTATGGCGAGCAAGAGCAAGAGCAAGACACGTCTGCCCAGTCGCGCCGTCGAAACACACACGTCGACAAGAAGAACATGACACGCAGCTCGCGGCTCACATCGCTATCGTCTAGTCTTCACAGCGCTCGGACCGCTGTGACCTCACGTGCCAAGAAGCTACACGTACGCGACTCGACTCGCCAGGCTATCTCCCAGCTGCGAAAGACCGTGGCGAAGGGCGTACCATCTCGATCCCAGCACGGACAGTCCAAGGAGTCCGCTTCATCGTCCCAGCCACCGTCCAACCAGTTCGATAACAACCACTACAACGGCATGGAGAACCAGCCTGGGGTCGAAAACACCGGCTACGAATGCATGTACGCGGAGGTCAGTCTGGAGAGCGCGACCGAGTTCTGCCATCCCTCACGAGAGTCCACGAATGGCAAAGGCAGACTGTCAAGACTCCTCCCTTCACGACCGTGGATCAAAAGCTCCAAGCCGAAACGACGACTGAGCGAGGAGCTCTACATGTATTAGGTTCATCGTGATAACGTTGGTACCAATGACTCAGCGTGGCCAAGTTGAAGTCACCATCTCGCTCACCACTCTTTGGTGGCCAAGTTGCCGCTCAATACATATTTGTTGTCCCCGCCCTGATGCCTAGACACCTTTGACTTGTGAAACGGATGAGTCCAATCCCAAACGAACATCTTCAAAACGGGACGGTGGTGAATAGCTGCCTTCTCCGCCTAGAATACAACTTACTCCTGTAAAAAAACGCATGCGAATGCACTGGTGCTTGAGCACAAAGGCATTGCTGTCGATACGCGCATTCACACGCATTCCGCACTTCGTATACCGCCGCGGGATGGATGGGAAGATTCAGCGGTTGCAGCGTAACCGACCAATGAGCACCTCAGACGGCATTTCCGACCCAGTCAGGAATCGGATCTCCATCGCCCCTCTAGCCAATGCGCGAGTCAAGACGCGTCCAGGCGGAGCCGGTCGCCAACCAGGTGGCGCCTCACGAGTCCGGCACGGAAGCGAGCAGCTCGTCCGAAGTGATGGATCTCCTCGTGGTGAAAGATCGGCAGATGGGGTACGGCAGTACGACACCGGAAGTGCCACTGGAAGAGGCCAATGACGAGGTGGTGAGCGACCAGATCTTGGTGTCCGCCATCGCCAACCTCAGCGCAGCAGTACGTGGCTATATCCATGGAGGTTTGCATTGGCGTGTGTCTGACCGAGCACTTGTTGTGTGCAGTACAACTTGGCGGTGATCAACTACGCGCTGATGATGCTGGAGCGGTCGTACCCCAACTCAAGTCCGGAGCTGCGGTCCACGGTGGACTCGTGCTCCTTGGTGGGGGCCATTGTGGGGCAGCTCACGTTCGGCTACGTTGGGGCGGTCATGGGACGCAGGAAGGGGATGATCCTCACGCTCCTGCTGTCCATTCTGGGCGCTGTAGCGAGTGCAGTGCTGCCGTGGGGCACCGACTCGGTGTACCACGTACTGGCAGCCTGTCGGTTCGTCCTGGGAGTGGGTGTGGGAGGTGTCTACCCGCTGTCGGCGGCTTCCGCGGTGGAGTCGACGGACGATGACGATGAGTTGAAGAAGAGCAAAGTGGTGGCTGCGGTGTTTAGCTTCCAGGGCATCGGCCAGTTGCTCGCCCCGCTGATGGCGTTCATCATGCTGAGCATGAATGCGCAGCACTCGATCGGCTGGAGGGTTCTGCTACTTGTCGGTGCGTTCCCGGGACTGTTCGTACTGCGACGAGCTTTCCAGGTGAAGGAGGACTCACCTCCGTCGCCGATAACCCCTCCGATCATGCTCAAGCGGATGGATTCCGAGGTGACCTGCAAATCGAAATTGTGGGATAAGGTGCAAGAGAGCACCTCGCTGCAGCGCAAACTCTTTGGCGCTTGCGCTAGCTGGTTCCTGTTCGACATCTCCTTCTACGGGAATGTTATCTTCACGCCTATTATTCTGCAGGACACGTACGGCTTGGATAAACACCACTTTGCTGATGTCGCACTCTGCTCGTTGGTTGTGGCGGCCATCGCACTGCCGGGCAACCTGCTCACCGTATTTATTGTCGGCAAGATCAGCTTCAAGACGATTCAGATCATGGGCTTCGTCGTCATGGCGCTGCTCTTCCTGACACTCGGGGTCTTCTACGAACAACTACTGGCGTTCAGGGGACTGCTGCTCGGCATGTACGCACTCACGTTCTTCTTCTCGAATTTTGGACCGAACGTCGGCACCTTTTGCCTCCCCGCGGAGATTTTCGCGGAAGACGTGCGCGTGGAGTTGAATGGTGTTGCTGCGGCGGTCGGGAAGCTCGGTGCTGCGGTCGGGGCAGCATCCTTTGGTATCATCGAAGCTCGCTTTGGCGTATCATATCTTCTGGCATTGAGTGCGACGGTCTCTCTGCTCGGAGCACTCGTGACCTACAAGTTCATCCCCACGAAGCACTACACAGCCTAAGGCGGGCCTTAGACTGCTAGACACAGCTTGGACTATTGTTGGCGTAACAATGCTATTATATATCGATCTTCACCTTGCACGTCGATCTGTTCGAGCGCAGCGAGTATTAATGCATCCACGTGACAGAGCACCACACACCTGTAAGTTGCCGTTGGAAGACTTCATCGTACGTCGTCTTACTTGCGGCGAGCAGCATTGCGCTCTCGTTTTGCTTTGAATGTCTTGTCCTGGTTAGTCATCTCATCTCGGAATGCTTTCAGCAAGTGCCCTCCAGCAAGGCTGTTTCCGCCGCACAGTTGAGTGAACCGAGCATGCGTGAATCGAGTGAGCATCCTGCCATCGATGGAGCTATTGACGTTGTCGGCAAACTTTTGAAATCTGCCCTTGCGCACTGAGCAGATCCAGTTCCTCACTCGATCGTTGTCCCATTCGCGAATCGGAACAATACGCTCTTCTTCACCTTCACCTGCTTCCTTCACATCAACTCGATCCGTGCCGATTTGAGGAGCGTCTTCGAGCATCTGGCCGGCACAGAGCAATGTGTGCAACGTGTGCTCAGTATCGATTGACAGCGGCGATATCGTGGCGATCACACTGGCCCGAGAATTCATACTCCACAGACAACTCTTCAAGATGCGAGTGAGAATGCTAGCGCGATAAGGCACGAAACCTGTGCTGTCCTCACGCCCAATTGCACGAACACACTCCTTCAACGCCAGGTGGCTCTTGTTGATCTCGATCGCTTCTTTTCTCCGCGCTGCGTCATGGTAGAACGAGTCTTCGTTGCGTTCGCTGCCAGCCAGATCCAGCAGCACGAGCTGTCCGTAAAGCTCTCCCAGATCTTCGCTTCTGGGGATGCGATGGCGCAGGTTAACGTAGCACACCAGGTGAGAACGCGATGACTGGTGATTCACTGTTGTTGATTCCGTTGTGCGCAACTCCTTGACACCCTCCAGCACCTCCAACAGCGAGTTGGTCGAGTCGGCCTTCACTTCTGTCGTGCCGACCAGGCTCGTATTGCCTTCGCCGTCATCGCACACCAGCACCTTCGCACGGTCGCGAATGAGATCTGCACCCCACAATACGAAGCAATAGCAGCCGTTAACGACAGTAAGAAGCAATCAAACCTCTCCATAACCCCGCACCAAAGCACTTGGATCCTGCGACTTCCACGGCCGAGACAGAGACGGCAAAGTCCACGTTGCCTACCGCCTCGGTGAATAGGTCGTCCGAGATGTACTGGAAGAGCCCACTCATGGTGTAAGTCTTGCCGGATCCCGTTTGTCCGTACATCATGCACACCGCCTTGCCGCCCTGCATGGCGTGCAGCAGCAGGTGCTTGACGGCATCCTCGTAGACAGTCTCCGTGTCGACCTTCTCGTCGTAGCACGTGGAGAAGCGCTGGTGGTGCGAGACCACGTACTTGTGGCGCATATCTACACACAGCGAGCGAGCACCCATCAGCCCCCAAGCACCTCCCCACTAAAAGCTCTTCGTACCAGGGTACATTTTGCACTCGTGAATGACGATCTCGCGCCGGCCGACGGCCGTGATCACGTCGAACTCGTGCTTGTGCAGCTCGTGCGGCAGCAGCGGCCGCTTGCGCACGTACACGTGCATGTGGTCGCTGCCGAGCGCCTCTCTGCTCTGTTCATCCTCTTCTCCGCCGTCCTTCAGCTTGCTCTGCATCTGCTGCAGGTACTGCGTGCGTAGCTGGCGCAGTGTGCGCTGGAAGTCGGTCGCGTGCACCTTCCGCGCCGTGCTGGGCAGACAGACCAATGGTTGGTTAGACCCACGTCTCTACGTATATACTGTTGCATTTGGGCGCGCACCGCTTGTCCATGTTCTCGCCCGCGGCGCGCCATTGTCGGTCCGGCACCATTGTCCTGCCTGTCCTGAGAGCCACTTGTCCACTGCGACGCAAAGTCGGAAGTGGCGGATCCACTTCTTCAACTGCCGGCGAGAATGACGGTCTGGCGGTTTCGCCGGTGAATACTTTCGAGGAGCGGCCATTACTTTTGAGTGTTTCGTTTGAACTTCTCCCCTCTTGGTTTCAGTATTGTATACTGAGACCAAGTGGGATCACCGCTGTTTCAAATTCAGAGCGGTTTCCCGTCCGCTCTCAATTTGCAACACTATGGTTTTATAGAGGCCCTCGGCCAAAATGTAATATTCTATTCATTTAACAAGGTAACCTTCGAGATTTGATGGCATGAACAAATTCAGAGCGGAACAAAAATTCGTTTTCAGAATTACTTGACCAAAGTATGGTGTAATCGACAAGTTGAGAGCGGTGGTTTGCTAAACCTGTGGAAATGGATATTTGCTTGGCAAATGTTTCTACAGGTTTGATAAACTTTTCGCTCTGAATTTGTCAACCTCATCAAGTTTCACAGGCGATTTTATCCATAACAAACGGAGCTAGTGATAAACTACGAACTTAGTGATAAAATACGATGTCGGGCGCTCCAGGTCCCTCCACCTGGAGAAATGCCACTTGCCCAGAACTCCACCAGCCAGCTCGTCCAAAGTACTGTCGCGCTCCCAAGTTTTGTGCCAGCAGCGGAAAACGCCACTCTCTCCACACCACTCTGGAGTACACCGATGCCTTCGAGTCCTAATACTTACGTGCCGGACGTGGCGGGCCTCCTGTCGTCGGGCCTGTCGTCGGGGATGGGGGCGGCGGCCACGAGCGCGGTGCTCGCGCAGCAGATGCAGGCCCAGCAAGAGCAGGTGCAGGCGCAGGTGCAGGCCGCGCAGCAGGCGGCCGCGGCGGCGGCTGCCTCAACCGCCTCCAGCGTGAGCCCCGCGGCCTCCAGCAAGCCTATCGGCAAGCCGCGCCGCCGTCGCGCCGACGGCCACGGCAACCTGACGGTGGAGCAGAAGCGCCGCATCTGCGAGAAGCACCGCAGCACGCCCAAGATCACGCAGAAGGACCTGTGCCGCTGGGCCAAGCTCGAGTTCAACCTGCAGCGCGCGCCCACGCAGCCCACGATGAGCAACATCCTCAAGCACGAGCACTTGTTCAAGGACAACGTGCTGGGCGTGCTGGGCTCGCAGCGCAAGACGATCCGCCCCACGCGGCACGCGCACTTCGACCAGGTGCTGGCCAATTGGGTCATGGAGCGCCAGAACAAGGGCAACATCACGGGCGACATGATCAAGTCCAAGGGCCGCGAGCTCGTCAAGCAGATAGGGCTCGAGGGCAAGTTGGGCTTCTCCAAATCGCTGGTGAAAAATGGGTTGCTCGCTAATTTTTTGGCACTCTCGTTATCCACAAACACTTCTGTCGGCACCTTCTGAGGGACGCGCAGTTCTTTGAGCATCTGCCGAAGGTGCACAACTTCTTGTACAATAAGACTCAAGGCCATGTACTCGGCCTCGGTTGTGTGCAGAGCGACTGTTTTTTTCCGTTTGACTACTCCATGATACTGTACTTCCACAAAATTTCGTCAAATACTCTGCCACTGATCTTCTGTCATCAACTCGGTTAGCGAAGTCGGCATCAGCATACGCTTGCAGGTGGTGATCCAACTTCTGGTCGGTCCACTCGAATCCACCAAGACGAATCCCCCAATCCAGAGTCTCACAAAGGTATCTTAACCCTCGCTTTGCTGCTCGCCAATGCAGAATACCCGGATTCTCCAGAAACTGGCTGCACTCACGAACAAAACCAGGCCAAATCGGGACGTGAACCTAGCATCAAGTACATCAGACTTCCTACTTCAGATCTGTACGGCTTGGTACTCATCAACTGCCTCCCATCGGCATCTGCAGCACACATGCCCTTCGTCAACTTCATATCTGTTGTACTTGGCGTCTTGCATCCGTTGCACTTCTCCTTAGCATACTTTCTTTGACTGATGAAGATAGTTCGCTCTTGCCGATTGCGTGTTAATTCCCATCCTAGGATATAGTGTAGTTCTCCAAGGTCTTTCATCTCAAACCTCTCGATAAGCATTCTCTTCATCTCGTTGATGAGCTTCATGTTGGGGGCAAACAGGTCCGGTCGTCAACGTACAGCGGGATGAACACAACTGTCCATCAATGACCTTTACAGCAACACAGGCTTCCGATTTCAGAAGCGTGAAGCCCTGTTCTTCCAGAAAGGACTTCAGCAGTTGGAACCAGACACGCGGTGCCTGCTTCAAGCCATATAGACTCTTGAGCAGACGACAGACCCAATTTTCTTTGCCTGGCACTTCGAATCCCTCTGGCTGCTCCATAAATACTTCAACGTCAATCTTGCCATTTAGAAAGGCAGTAGTCACGTCCATTTGGTGGACCTCATAGTCCCACACGGCTGCAAGTGTCAACAGTACTCGCAGCGACTCCAAACGAACAACCGGGGAGTAAACTTCCAGGTAATCAATGCCATAGACTTGCATGAAGCCTTTTATCACCAATCTTGCTTTGAATCTCTCAATATTTCCATCTGCAAGATATTTGACACGAAAAACTCAACGATTTCGCAGCACCTTCATGTGCTTTGCTCGTGGAACAAGCTCCCAAGTTCCGTTTTTCATCAAGGCATCATATTCCTTTTGAGCAGCGTGGCTCCATTGCACGGAATACTCGCTTTCCCTGGCCTCGCCTATCATCTCGGGTTCATGAACGACACCCTTAGTTAGGCAGCAGTAATCTTGCCACCATGCCAGAGCTTGTTCCTTTGCCATTTCACGCTGCATTTCTCCACGGGCTTTCTCCCATGATGATGAAGCACTCACGTACTCATAGTTGGTGATCGAGTATGCAACATAGATGTAATCGCCAAACCAGGAAGGCGGTTTGCTTGTACGACCACTCCGTGTTACTGGGTAGTCCTTCGTACTTGAACCTTCTGGAGGCACGTACTCTCGCAACGCTCTAAAAGGGGAGGTTTCTACACCATCCGTGCTAGAGTCATTGCTTGGCCGCACCATCTCCGAGCTCACGGTCTCCATCTCGTGAGGCTTCGGGGAAGAAAACCGCACAACGGTCGGCGATTCATCATTTGATGCATGCCGTTGACTCAACTTTCGGCTTCTACCACTGCGCTTTCTCTTTTTGCGCTTGGGTTTGTCGATCACTGCATCAGAAGGCACGTCTTCACCTCGTAGGTGATCTGCCTGTGATCGGTTCTCTTCTTGTGGTCCAGTGCCATGCACTTTTACAGAACCCAGTGCGTCCTCAGATCGCTTTCGTTTCTGAGCAACCACGGCCCCATCACGCCGGGTACTTTCGATGGCCCACCAGACCTAGTACTACTTGCACCATCTGCCCCACCTAGCAGGTTCTGGTGTTCATTTTCATGGGCGCTGGATTCACAATCACAGCTCTCTTCGTCATGGGCCTCGTCAAGCATGGATGATATGGTCTCCATTGTGGCACTGTCAATACCAAGATACTGCTGTAGGATGTCAGATACTAATACTGGCGTCGCTCCTTCCGCGATTCGGCCTGCCTTCTTTTCATAAAAGACGACGGTGTGGCTGTAGTAGGCCTTCCTCGTTTTGCAGTCTAGCAGCCGATATCCTCGTCTCTCACGACTGTGGCCAACAAATATGGCTTCTCGAGCCTTGGAGTCCATCTTTCGTCGCTCGACTTTATCAACATACGCTAACACAGCACAGCCGAATGTGCGCAATCGTGAATACTGAGGTTGCTCCCGATACCACACAGCATAGGGTACCTCGTCGAATTCGGCATGATGTTCACGCAGTAGGCTGCCGTGACCGCTGCCTCAGCCCACAACTCTTGCGGCAACGGGAAATGATTGAGGAGGCATCGCATGCGCTCCGTTATCGTCCGATTCATTCTTTCAGCCACACCGTTCTGCTCGGGTGTGTGCTTGATTGTTGAGGTGCACCTCATCCTGTATTTCTTTTTGCAGATACTCCCTAGGTTTTGGTATTCTCCAGCATTATCCATCTGCAAGTCCTTCATACGCACGTTGAGTTGAGTCTTCACGTATTCGTAGTAGATCTCAAACTTTTCATAGATTTCCGAGCGCTCTGCTAGCAGAAACAAAGTCACAAAGCGGCTTGCCTCGTCGACAAACGTAGCAAAATAGCGCTTTCCGGAGTAGGAACTCACTGCGTACGGACCCCAACATGTCGGAATGCGCTCGTTCTTCTACTAGCCACTCACGAGATGGCGCGTTGTTACTCGACCGGAAGCTCTTCCTAGTCAGCTTGCCCTTGACACACGACTCACACAAAAAAAATTCCGGCAAGCGTAGGTCAAGTTTCTTCATCGGCCACTGCGCGTGTCGAAACAACGCGTTGAACGCGTTGCGTCCTGGATGGCCAAGTCGGTCATGCCACAACTCCAACTGCTCCTTTCCGTCAGCCATTGATACCATCACTACATTCGCTGCACGTTCAAGAGGTAAATAGTAGAGACTTGTGTCATCCTTGTACGCTTTTGCCCGGCACGATTGCAGTAGCACATCAGCATAGTCTGCCTCATCAAAGTGGCATCGAATGCGCTCTTCAGGTGCTAATGTGCGTGAAGCTTGTCTGCTTACCGAGAACAGATTGCATTGCAGTTCTGGTACGTATCGCACTTCACGCAACAACACCCTGCATCTGCCGGCCAAAGTAACTAACTCCATCCCCATATCTCCAATACCAACCACTTCGAGCCAGTTGTTGCCTCCAGTTTGCACCGTCGAACTCAAAGGCGTAAATGATACAAACCCATCCTTTTGGTTTGTCATGTGACTTGTGGCTCCAGAATCCAAGTACCAGCCATCACGAGCAAGATCAGCGGTTCTTTTCTCCAATTTCATCAAGCTCATCGCAACATAAGCACTGTCATCACTTCCATTAGCTTCACGACTCTTACTGCTGGCACTCTTCCCTTCACTTGGCTTAACACGCTTTTGTGATGACCTGCTTTGGTCATCCGACGGCGGACGTTTACCCAAGAATGGACATTCGCGTACTTGATGGCCAGTGGCATGGCAGTGGAAGCAGCCTCCACTACCCTTTGTCTCATTACTGCCTTGGCCGCGATCAGCGCCACGACCTCCACCTTGCACCATAACCGCGACCACGACCGCCCCTGCCACGGCCACGGCCGCGTCCTCGTCCACCTCGTCCTGAACCTCGTCCACGACCACGACCACTAGTGGTGAAGTAGGCCTTGTCTTCATCGTTGCCTCTGCCCCCTTCTACCTTCCGGTTCTGCGTGTGATCGAACGCCATCTCCAAGGCTTGTTCCAGCTGCTCGTAGTTCGGCGGGTCATCAGGATTCTGTGTTGTGTGACTTGCAAGAAAAGTTTGAACCACATTGTCGTAGTCACGCGGTAAGGATCCAACCAGAATTGCTGGCTTGGCGTAATCATCAACGGGTCTGCCAACTACCGAAATAGTCTCCATCAAACGACGCATTTCACTCAGGTGATCCGACAAATTGCCCTTCGGCTCGAGATGGAGTCTGATGAGCTTCGTCCTCTCCTCCGCATACTTCAGGTAAGTCTTTCCCATGAATCGCCTTTTCAGACGCTCCATCACACGGTATGGGGTCGACTCGTACTTTACCGTCTTCATTATTTGGTTCGTCATCGACTCATATAAAATCTCCTTCGCCCGCGACGTGTTGCTCACCCAGTCGTCATGATCCGATTGCTTGCTCTCCTCGGGTTCCGCTACATCCTTGTCACAGTACTGCCAACGTTTCTTCCGCTGTATCTTAAACTTGACGTGCTCCAACCACACTTCAAAGTCATTTCCATCGAACGGTGGAATGACCTTCCTCTCGTCCTTCAGCTCCTTCACTTCTTTCTTCGCAGCAGCCATCGTGGCTGAATCACAAGCGTTCCTTACTTGCGCAGGTTTGGGCTCATAACCAGACGCGAACGGCGGTCGCGTGCGCAGAGTAAAGGAACGAACTTGCAAGCGGTTGACCAGGTAGCAATCGCTTCCTGTGAGAGACTTGGTATTTTGTTGTGGAAAGAGCTCGCAGCTCGGGTTAGTTTCTCTCTGTCTGGTCACTACCTGTCTTCTCCTCTCGCCTGGTCTCAACTAACTGTTTTAACTGTTGTGGACAACCTCTTCGGGAAAATTCCACAACTGTGGGAAAACCTCCAGCACCTTTTTCCGTGCTTGCTCGGGAGAAACAACCCACACATGCACACTAACTGCCACAGCGTCAACGATGGGAACCAGTGCACAGCACTCCGCAACAAGAATGACGGTCTGGCGGTTTTACCGGTGAATACTTTCGAGGAGCGGACATTACTTTTGAGTGTTTCGTTTGAACTTCTCCCCTCTTGGTTTCAGTATTGCATACTGAGACCAAGTGGGCTCACAAACTTCGCGCGCATTCTCCCAAAAGCCAAGATTCCCGAGAACTTATCGCCACACGCCCAAGAACTTATCGGGCGCCGCGATGCCTTCGAGTCCTAATACTTACGTGCCGGACGTGGCGGGCCTCCTGTCGTCGGGGCTGGGGGCGGCGGCCACGAGCGCGGCGCTCGCGCAGCAGATGCAGGCCCAGCAAGAGCAGGTGCAGGCGCAGGTGCAGGCCGCGCAGCAGGCGGCCGCGGCGGCGGCTGCCTCAACCGCCTCCAGCGTGAGCCCCGCGGCCTCCAGCAAGCCTATCGGCAAGCCGCGCCGCCGTCGCGCCGACGGCCACGGCAACCTGACGGTGGAGCAGAAGCGCCGCATCTGCGAGAAGCACCGCAGCACGCCCAAGATCACGCAGAAGGACCTGTGCCGCTGGGCCAAGCTCGAGTTCAACCTGCAGCGCGCGCCCACGCAGCCCACGATGAGCAACATCCTCAAGCACGAGCACTTGTTCAAGGACAACGTGCTGGGCGTGCTGGGCTCGCAGCGCAAGACGATCCGCCCCACGCGGCACGCGCACTTCGACCAGGTGCTGGCCAATTGGGTCATGGAGCGCCAGAACAAGGGCAACATCACGGGCGACATGATCAAGTCCAAGGGCCGCGAGCTCGTCAAGCAGATGGGGCTCGAGGGCAAGTTGGGCTTCTCCAACGGCTGGCTGGCCTCGTTCAAGGCGCGCCACGGACTCATGAAGCGGACGAACAACCTCCAGAACGACAAGGCCGCAGCTGCCAGTGGCGCAGGCTCAGGCAAGGATGGCGCCGCCTATGGGGGCATCCTGGACGGCAATAGTAATATGCTGCCCAATGGACTCTCGGTGGACCCCAACTACATGCTGCCGCCCGTGTCCGTGGACCTCACGCTCGAGCAGATCCAGGAGATGCTGCGCGACTACGTGCCTAGCGACGTGTACACGGTGGACGAGACGGGCCTCTTCTTCCGCGCGTCGCCCAACAAGCTGGTGCAGGGAGATGAAGCCCAGTCGATGCTGGCCGAGGAGCCGCGGCTCACGGTACTGCTCGCGGTGAACGCGGACGCGTCGGACCTGATGGAGCCCTACATTATCGGTAATGTGGTGCCGCCCAAGAACATCAAGATGGCCTCGATCTCCCAGCTGGGGTACCACTACGTCTGCAGCAGCAAGGCGCGCATGACGGTGTTCATCTTCCAGCAGTGGCTGCGCGATTTCAACGCGCGGATGGCCAGCGCGCACCGCAACGTGGTGCTTCTCATGGACAACGCGCCGTCCCATGTGCTGGGTTGCGTCGCGCTCTCCAACGTGCGCGTGGTCATGTTCGCGCCGCACCTGGGCATGAGGGTACAGCCCATGCGGGGCGGCATCTTGTCCTCGTTCAAGGGTAAGTACCGCCTCAAGCACCTCACTCTGGCCATCGACCACGTTGAGGACGGACTCTCGGATGTCTACCACGTGACGCAGATTCAGGCGATGAGCTGGATTGTGGATTCCTGGCAGCAGACCTCGAAGGAAATGATCGTGAACTCCTGGAAGCCACTCGGCGTTGCGGCGCCGTTTGCTTTCGACTCTGCCATGGACGGCTCTGACGACAAGAACGTGGAAGAGGAGCTGTGGGGCCTGCTCTACTGCTTGCAGCTTAGCGGTGTGGTGAACACGAAGGTGCTGGTGAACTCCCGCTGGGAGAACGACATTCACAAGCGTCTCAACGAAGACATGATCGAAGATCCGCAAGAGAACGATGACGAGTTCCGCGTGCCGGACACTGCGTCAGTCGTGGCGGCCGTGGGCGGCGACCACCTGAGCGCCGACGAGGAGCAGCACCCCGGCGTTCAGCCAGTCAGTGCCAAGGAGCAGCTCAAGTCCTTCCGCGACGTCATTCGTTACCTGGAACGCACTGGCACGGACGCACGAGACCCGCAGCTGATGAGCGTCATCGAGTTTCTCAAGAAGAAGCAGCTCAGCCTGCGGTTCGACAACGCCAGCAACACGACGCTCACCATATAAACCTGCGCATACGGTTAGCTTATGGTAGGCAGGTGTGTACGGCTCGGGCCGAGTTATCTCTTTACATATTCATTCATCTTAACGCAGCAATGAGGCGTTCACTTACGATGCTGTTGGCGGAGGCCCACTCGAGGCTGGTAAATCAAGACAGGGTAGTTGGCATCGTGTTCTACTTCCGCTACGCGATACTGCGCGCTCCTTCGTCTCTACCACGAGTTCTCGGTATGCGGTCGTCTCCTCCTCGAGCGAATTCAGCAGCCCTACAAGTCGAGCTCGGAATGGCCGAGTCATTGAGCTGGCGCTGTTGCACGCTCTATTCATTGAGTTCTCGGCAGGAGGAAGCAAGTCTCTACTGGCGTGGTCGTCAAAGCTCGCTGTTTGCGTTGCTCCTGGGGTTTTAGATACTGGAGATGGAAGCACACTCTCACGGACACGTTTATCAGGCACCGCTGCACTCTCTTCCTGGTTCCGAGGCAGAGGCTCATCCATAGTACCCGACCACCAGTTTTGGATGTTGTTCACGCCCGTATTAAGATGCTTTGCCTCACCCCGAGAAGCTGAGCTCGTGGCTGCTAGTGTTTTGAATTCAACAGCCGTCACAGGTCGTGTCTGCGGAGCTCGGTGCGGACTTGGTACCGGAACTGGTAGCCTCTTTGAACGAAGCAGCTCTACCTCGATGCGAAGTGAACTCAACTCGTGCTCTTTGCTCGCCAAACGAGCCTTCAAGTCAACTACACCTTCTTGCTCCTGTCGAGAGGTTGTCACCTTTGACTGAAGCTGCTTCGCAAGTTTCATCGATGCGTCTAAATGCCGGCGCAATATTTCCGCTTCAGCACTTTCGCCAGCTTGTTGCTGACTTTGTTGTCCCCGCAGTCGATGCAGCTCCGCACTCATCCCGCGAGTAGTTTCTCCCAGAAGTTCCATCTCCTTCTCCAGGCGAGCAATCGTCGCTAATGCGTCCTGCAGCTCAAGTTCTTGCTGCTGAATAATTTGCTCCTGGCTTCGATGGCGGGAGTCCAGCTGCTGCCCGTTCACCTCCATCATCGTTCGTGCTACAGTGTGAGCGCGCTCTTGTGCCTCGTGGTCGCGCATCATGCTGGTAAGAGCTTTCCTCAAGCTTTGCATTTCTGCTCGCATCAAGTCGTCGGCGATTAAGTCACAGCCTTCCACATCAAGAATGCTTGCATCAGCATCGTGCGCTGGGTCTTCATCGCGACAGGTAGCAGGATCTGGAGCTGCTATTTCATTTTTCGTATTCATCGCAGTGGCTGCTTCACATGAATTTTGTGGACTAGAATCCAGAGCAAGCGTCGATCCTCTCGACTTGCAAGTCCCGCATCGAGCCATCTCCAGCTGGCGAATGTAGCTGTGCAAGTTCTCAATCTTGGTCTGTAACGTCGTCAGCAGCTCGCCGTATTCTGCCGCAGCCCCAACATTTTCGTTGTTTATATGAGGAGAGTTCTGAATGTTCTTGGCTCGGGAACCAAAGCGCAAAGTCGACAGTGTCTCCTCAAGGTGTAAACTGCTGGCAGAACATGTGAGCAGCAGGTGTGTCTTTGCATTGCCTCCTAGCGAGGTCTGCAACAAACGTGTCAGCTTGCTGTCCCGATAGGGAATGTGCTTGACCCTCTCGTCTGTCAATGCATTGATCACATTTCCTAGAGCAGAAAGAGACTGAGCGCGTCATCGTGTGTTAGCGAGGCAGATACATCGATTAGCTTTGCAAATACAACTTTACCCGATTGATATGCTTGGCCTCCTCCATCCGGACTCCCGTCGCCGCTGTCTTCTGAACTTTCTCCGATCCCGCTAAATCAACGATGAACAGTTTACCTCTCACATTGGTACCGCTTGTGATATGTTTCTTGGTAAAAGTAAGGATCAAGACAGAATGGCTTCGACTGGAGTCTGCGTTCATGAGCGTTGAGCCTGTCGCTCTTTGGGCACTGCCTCTCGACAGCACTGCCATCCCACCTGCCACCGTTGAGATAGCAATCTCGCTTGCTCCTTCAACGCGAACATCGCGTTCTTTATCCTCTCGAAGCCGCAAATGTCTTGAGCTATGCGGAAGTAGTAAGTCGCGCAACTTTTCCTGATAGATCTCAACAAAACTTGCGGTGAGTGCCACATCGTACTCGGTTGGGTCAATCCGCGCCATCCCCTCTAGGATTGATTCCATGGCACGCGGAATGAGCCCGCGAGTGCCAGGTGTTCCACCTCCTACAGTTGTGAATGTCTTGCCGCTACCTGTTTGCCCGTACGCGATGATGGTGCAGTTGTATCCACCCAGCAAGTCTGCAACAAATGGCCGGCCGATCGCTTCGAACACCTCTTCCTGGGTTGATTGGCCAGCGTATACTCCATCAAAGCATGAATATGCCGAACCTCCATTGACTGACTCAGCTTCATGCCGCGAAGGAGCCGAGCCACTGCCGTTCATGATAGCCATCGAAGGGTGTACCACTAGACGGCGTGCTGAGCTATCCACACTTACGCAAGACGAACATACTCCAATGCTGGCATCGTACTCCCGGCGCACTCGACAGCTCACCTGAATCCCACCGCTTGCCATTGACACCCTGCCTCGCTGAACACCACTAAAAATACAAGGCATTAACTCGGATAGCATTCACAAACTCCAATCTGGACAAACAGCGACGATAGGCAAACCGAGCACACGCCGGTAGTCTATTCAGTGGCCTTGAGTTCCTGCGAAGCGTAGCCGTATGTAAAATCAAAACTTACCAGGGAGTGTTCTCCTTGTTGTCCCCAACAACCCCTGTCGTCACCTCACAGCACTTTTCAGAGTCGACGCTCCTTACCTGCGTTTGCGGGTGTGGTCTCGAAGTATGCCTGTAGTCGCTCAGAGGGCACCGACAACCGGAAGTAGTAGTGCGCGAACGTGCTGTTATCGCCTGAAGCGCCCACGCGAGTCATGTCATCCATCGAAAACAGTGTGCGAAGACTGGAGTTGTCCGCGTCGAGGCGATCAAGGAGCTCATATCCGTGCTGAACCAAAAACTGGACGCTGGGAGCTACGAACTCACCCTTGGACGAGTCCACCTTGGCCCGCAGCTCGTCCATCAACTTGATGATTGTGTAGCTGCGAACCTGTTCGTTCAGGAACGAGCGCATATCGTACACATACGCATCGCCCTTCTCGGAATATACCTTGTCGAACACCTTGTGGCTTCGCGCTGCATCGTACAGAGTGTCCGCCATGTTCACACGCTTCTGCGCCAGTAGCGAGTGCAGCAGACTCAGCGTGGTAGGGAGTGACAAAACGAATGCGCCCTCCTTGTCAATAACCGGCAGCTTCTCCTCAAACACAGCCTCATATGCCAGCTCCGGGTGACGCTTGCGGACACAGGTGCGCACCAGCACGTCGTACACACGCCGATCCGCCGGCACGTTAAACTTCAGCATCTCACGCCACAGATACATCGATCTCCCGCAGTGATCTTCCTCGCGCAGTCGCCGGAAGAAAGCCTCGATAATGGTATCATCACGCGGCTCGTCAGTGTTAGGGTACAGCGCGCGGATAACACCGTCCGGGTTCATATACGCTGCCAAGCCCATCGACCCCACAAGACTGCCGCAGAAAAGCGTCGTCATCATGTACTCTTCATAGTTGATGAACGGGACGAACGCAGCGCCCATCAGACCCATGCCGACGAGGGCCGCCTTCACCTTCTTCTGGTCAATTTCACCCAGCTCACCATGGTACACCGCGTGCATCATGGTAATGAACGTCACCAGATCCGGCTGGATCTTGCGCTCCTTCATCTCCTCATACAACTGGAACGCCGACGTCAAGTTGCTCACCTTACCGCACGCCTTGAGCAAGATGTTGTAGTGCACCAGGTTGGGCTCCAGCTTCGTATTCTTCAGCTCGTCCATCAGGCCCTTGGCGCTATCGAAGTCGCCATTCTCGGCGTGTGCATCCATCAGAATAGCGTACGTGTGTTCATCCGCGGGGATGCCCTGCTTCTGCATCTTGCCAAACAGAGCGAAGGCCTCGGTGACATGTCCCCCGCGAGCATATGCACTCATCAGGTTGTGGAACGTAATGTCGTTCATCTCGACGCCCGCTTCTTGCATCTGGTCCAGCACGTCCTGCACTCTCTGCGGATCTCCCGCGGCGCCTGCGACAGCGAGCAGCGCCGAGTACACGCCCAAGTTCGGGATGGAGCCTCGCTGCACTGCAGCGTCAAAGAACCTGAAGCCTTTGTCCAAGTCTCCCAGTCCCGCACAGGCCTGAATGGCACTGGCAAGAGCGGGATTCAGCAGGAATACGTCCTGACTCACGAGCTTGTCGGCCAATGCCACGACGTCCTGGTTCCGGCCTGCCTTCTGGTAGACCCTGACACACTCCATCTCCGCCTTGCCGTGGGTGTCCGGGGCCTTCTCCACGATGCGGCAGAGTGGGATGGCGGCCGTGCACTGCTCTCTGGACTTGCAGAGCTGCAGGACGGCGCTGGCTCGACGCAGATAATCCATACTAGGCTGGAAACGGCCGCGCTTGGCCTCGTGCACCAACGCTTCCATGTCGCTGATCACCTGCGTGCGCGAAGCCCTGCGGCGTCCTGCGTTGGGTGTCGAGCTGGCTTTGCGCCGAGTGGGCCCAGTTTTGCGCTCGGATCCTGAGGCTGCAGTGAGCGCCGGAGACGCGGAGAGCGTGCGGACAGCAGAAGATGCGTGTTGGTGAGTAGTCAGCGCCACTCGCGCCGCGCGAAGCCACCCGCGCTGCATGGTACACGGACGCAGAGCGAGCGTAGTGACGAGGAGCGGTTGATGCGCTACCGCAGATCTAATATCCTATGTGAGAGAATATGGTATGATAGATGATAGGTTTTGTGTAAATGAGGTGTGGTGCGGGCTACAGACACGATGCGTCTTGATTCACTTCGCATCAGGTCAAGTTGGGGTCATGCTGCCGCCCAGGTCCTTCCTGATGCAGAAGCTGAGCGCGCCGTACGACGGTGGGCTCAGCGCTGCAGCAGTGACGCCGGCGTCCAAGCCCCTCAAGGAAGACGCGAAGAAGAAGAAGGAGCCGTCCAACGTGGGCTGGATCTTGAGCCTCACCAAGGAGGAGAAGCTGCCGCTGACCGTGGGCGTGGCCGGCATGACCGTGGCATCGGCCATGAACCTCGTGTTCCCGCGCATCATGGGCAAGGCCATCGACGTGGCGTCGGGCAAGCCAGCACCCGGCGGGCTGAGCCGCAAGGGCTTCGTGGTCGTGGTGCTCGTCACGTTCGTCACGGGATCAATGGGCTCGTTCCTGCGCACGTACTCGCTCGGCATGGTGGCCGAACGCATCGCCGCCAAGCTTCGCCGCAGACTGTACCGGGTGTTGTTGTCGCAGGAGATGGGCTTCTACAACAACCGCAAGGTGGGCGAGCTGGTCACGAGACTCAGCGGAGACTGCCAGCAGACGGCCAACGCCGTCGTGGACGTGCTGTCCAATGGCTACCGGTCGTTGAACTCGGCCGTGGGCGCCTCCTGCATGCTACTCACCATCTCTCCCAAGTTGACGCTCGTGTCGCTCGGCATTTTGCCGCTGGTGGGCACTGGAGCCATGCTCTTCAGCAAGTTCTCAAGCCGCCTGGCCAAGAAGCACCAGAACTCGGTCGCAGGCATGACGGGCGTAGCTGAAGAGAGACTGAACAATATCTTCACGGTCAAGCTCTTCTCGGCGGAGCAGGACGAGCTGAACCACTTTGAGAAGATCAACAAGGGCATCTTGGCCAATGCGAAGCGTGCCAAGCGCGCCCGTGGTATGTTCATGGGCGGCCTGTCGCTGTCGGTGAACTGCTCGCTGTTCTCGGTGCTGTACTTCGGCGGATCGCTCGTGGGTTCCGGGGAGCTTACGATCGGAACGCTCACGTCGTTCGCGCTGTACAGTGGCTTCATGGGTCTTGGGTTCTCGGGCGTGTCGTCGTGCCTGAGCGAGATGAAGAAAACACGTATGTCGTCCGAGGCGCTGTTCGACTTGTTGTCGCTTCCGCCTGCTACTGATGGTGAGGGAACGCTTGCTAGCGTGAAGGGCCACGTGCGCTTCAACAACGTGTCGTTCGCGTACCCGTCACGCCCAGACATCGTGGTGCTCGACCGCCTGAACTTGGAGATTAACCCTGGCGAGGTGGTGGCTATCGTCGGCAAGAGCGGTTCTGGCAAGACCACGATTGCGTCGCTCATGTCGAAGATCATCAAGCCCACGAGCGGCTCGGTGACTCTGGATGGCGTTGACATTGCCACGCTGAAGGCGTCGTGGCTGCGCAAGCAAATTGGTGTTGTCAACCAGGTTCGTTTGATTTGCGGTTTGGTGTGCGTGTGATCTCGCCGCAGGATACTGACGAGTTGTTGCTGTGTGTGTGTATTTAATCGTATAGGAGCCGTCGCTTTTTGCGTCCACCATTGCTGAAAACATCATGTACGGTGCTGAGGTGCACAACAAGGAGCAGCTAATTGCTGCTGCGAAGGAGGCACACGCGCACGAATTTATCATGGAGCTGCCTAACCAGTACGACACTTTCGTGGGCGAGAAGGGTGTGGAGCTGTCCGGCGGTCAGAAGCAGCGCATTGCCATTGCCCGTGCGCTGTACAAGCAAACGAACATCCTGCTCTTCGACGAGGCTACAAGCTCTCTTGACGGCCGCAGCGAGGATATGATCCGCCGTGCACTTGAGTCAGCGGCTGAAAACCGGGCTGTGTTCATCATCGCGCATCGGTTGAACACGATCAAGCACGCGAACCGGATCATTCTGCTTGAGGAGGGTGTCATTGCTGAGACGGGCACCTTCTCTGAGCTCAACCAAGAAGGCACGAAGTTCTACAACCTGGCCCACAACCAAGCTCCATTGCTTTAGATGCAGCATGCTAAGGATGGGTACTTGTTTGAGGAAATATAAACTCGTCTTCCTTAAGTCCTTCTTGTCTTCTGTTGTCTACTCAGCCCGGTTGGTGATGGAATCCTGCGTGCTCTCATTTTGGAGCTTGATGGTGCACGAAGGACACTGTGCGATAACCATCTCCAGCTGATCAGCGTAGCCGTTCATCTGCGCCAAGTTTTCCTGCAAAAGTGTCAGAACCAAGTTTTCATGCTACAGTCTAGGACTCCATACCTCCAGTATCTTCAAACGGCCTTCGAGAGCGGAGCTGTCTTCACTCTTCTCTGTGCCTTCGACGACAGAGTTCTCGTGTTCCTTCGAGCGCGAAATCTCGAGCATTTGCAGTAGCTCTTCGATCTTGGACTCCTTGGCTTTAATCTCTTGCGCTGAGGTCGTACCGTCGTTCAGAATCTTGTTGTGCTCACGGGTGAGTGCCTTGTATTTATCTAGACATTGGAACTTGTTAAACGACGCCGTCGCGATCGAGTGGTTTCGTTCCATTCACGCGTACTGTTCAGATCCGCGTGTTCTGCCTTAAGCTTGGCGATTTGAGACCGGAGCTCTTCGATTGCACGTCCACTTTCACCGAAGAATGCGTCTTGCTGCTCGTCTTTCTTGGTCTCGTGACTCGTGTTTAGCGAAGTCGTGTGCTGTTCTACCAAAGCGATGATATTCGTAGATGCTGGCGCAACGAGCGCTGCGGATTCAGACACTAGGTCTTCTCTGGGCACGCGATCACTAACTGCAGCGCTTCCTGCGTGCTTGGGCTGGTACACACGTGAGATGAAGGTGCAATGTTGTACAAACACAGCAACAATACCTCACTACTGCCTTTGACCACTCGGTTCTCCTTTTCTCCTCCTGCACGGATGTGTTTGCGCTCGTTCCGATTGTCTTGCTCCCACTCGTTGCGTTTTTCAGTGAGCTGAGCTCCGAACAAAGCCCCGTTCGCTGTGTGCAACTGCTGTAGAACCAGAGCGCTAGTTTTGATACGAGAGGCAAGCGATCTACACACGCCGTCAAGTTCCAAACCGAAAACGTGCATCCATCTCTTGAGTGCGACGCACCGGATGTACTGCTGCTTTGCCGTCCACGTTGACGCCTCCAGTTCCTCCATCTTCTTTGTCATCGCTGCTTGCGACTCACGCAAAGCCTGCAAGTCAAACTTGTACTTGTCCAGCTGCTTGGCTTGATGATCCTTCGCCTGCTTCAGCGTCCCGATCTCCTCGCAAAGCTTGGCTCTGCCAACTTGAGCAGCTGCCAGCTCTTCTTGAGCTTCTCAGCCAGCAGCACCCGTCAATTTCCAAGTACATTTCCTCTTCCCACTCACGATTGCGTTTCCTACTCTGCAGCAATTGGTCTCTCAGCAGCTGCTGTCGCGTGCTGACGGACGCGCTCTCCACGCTCTGCTGTCTCTTGCACTCCTCCCACCGAGTCAGCTCCTGCAGCAGTTGCTCCAGGTGCGCGAGGCGAGGGCCCGCGCCCGTGTCGCCGCCGTTCTCGGACAAGACCTTCATTCTTGTTCTGTTTGTGCCTTGTGCCGCTTCTTCGATACTGAGGGTGTGGATCCCGCGCGCGGAACAACTTCAACTTGCAGGACCATCACTCTGACACTTGCGTTCGCAAAACACGGTGGTATCATGGCGACATTTCCAGTGTATGAGCAGTCGGCGTCCTCAACCTTGTCAAGAACATTTCCAGTTGAAGCGGCTCAGATTCGGATTGGTCACGCACGAGCCGCGTGAATGCTGTCCATCGGGGTGGGCGATCGATGATCTGAGCCAGGATGGGGTTTCCACGAGCCACCTGTTGACAATAGGTACAGCTGGCCCAGCGGTAGAGGTTTCGTCCGAACCTCACTACGGAGTTTGCACTGTCTGGCTCACGTTGGCGAAGATGCGGGTTCCCGCTTTGCTGCTTTCTGTCGTCGCCTTCATCGCGACTGCCTCCTCCTCTTCGGCGGCTGCCACATCGTACAAGGAACGCTCGTACGGCGAGATCGTGGACTACCTCCTGGAGCTGGAGACCAAATACCCGGACTATGCCGAGGTGTTCAGTGTGCAGGACAAGTATGACCTGCCCAAGCGCAAGGAATTGCAGTGCACGCGCAACAATGAGACGGTGCCCTGCGAGCAATATGTGATCAAGATCACGGACGAGTCTTCGTTGCCTGACCCGGAGCGACCCGAGCTGATTTTCAGTGGAGCCGTTCACGGCAACGAGCGCGTGGGTCCACAGGCTGTCGTCACACTAGCGGAGCTGTTGCTGTCGCATGCCAGTCGGTCCGATGGCAACGCGTGGCTGAAGCACCTCGTGGAGACTCGCACGATCGTCATCGTGCCTACTGCCAACGCATACGGCTACGACCACAATGTCCGCAGGGAGCTCAACTTCGATCCGAACCGAGACTTTCCCTACAACCTCAACAGCACCGAAGAGTGCATGGTGACTATGGCAGCTCGAGCGCTGAACGAACTGTGGCGCGACCACTTGTTCCAGCTTGGCATCACGTTTCACGCTGGTACGGAATGCATCACGTACGAGTGGGGAGGCAAGAACCACGTGATGGACTCGGGTAAGAGCGAGAAGAGCCCCGACGATCGCAGCCAGCAGCAACTCGCTCGCATCATGTCGCGATTCGGAGGTAAGTTTGAAGATAGCGGCGAGTATTACCCGGATGGCACCATGAACGACGTCGTGTACGCGGTGAACGGTGGAATGGAAGACTGGGGTTATGCTGCTTCTTGGGAGAACGAGTTCACGACTCCAAAGCCTATTAAAGAGTGCAACCCGTCCACGTATGGAGGATACCCCAGTGCTAAGACCAAGTACAACAACGCCACCCACCGTGCGTTCAATGTCCTGATCGAGACGAGTGACAGCAAGCAGCCGAACGCAACCAGCTTGGGCGACAGCTCGACCCTTTCTGATGAGGCATTGAGCGACTACCTGCCAGACACGGAAATGGTTGGCCACGTTCCTCGTAACGTTCGCCTGTCGCTTTTGTACATCGATCTGGTGCAGCCGTACGTGTTGTGGAAGACGCATCCGCACAACACCACCGTTGAGAAAGCAGCTACTTTCAGGTGGGAAGTTGCGGGCGCCATCACTGTCGACAATACGCAGCTCAAGGTTTGGTCTGAAGACTCTTCCAATGCAACGCACACCCGGGCCCAAAGCGGGGTCACGCGATGGTATCATGAGGACCTGGGTCTGAAGGCAAAAACCAACAACAAAGGTTTGTTTTCTGCGAACGTCGAGTTTGAGATTGCTGGAACGTATTACGTGCAAGCCATTGCCACTGTTGACCAAGACTGGGCCACTCAAGGAACTGGCGATGACGTCCCGGTGCCCAAGGTAGACCCGCAAACCCACATTGCCAATGCCCGCACTAACGAGGACTGGCTGTACTCCAACAATGACCGAGTTGTGCGAGGTCAAACGGTGTGGACTTCCCAAGAGGCGAAGATTGTGGTGACCTAGAACATTGAAAGCGGCATCACGGAGCGGCAAGATAGACAAAGTAGACGGGGAATATTTCGAGTCGAACATATTCACAATAAAGGCGTGTTTATCATTTGCCGTCGTCGCCGTCGAGTTCTTTTCCTCAAACAGCAGTTGAATTAGGAAAAAAATGAAAGCGTATGGAGGTCTTCTGGTCACGTGCCGCCGAAGGCAGCGCAACATATTTGTTCTTGGTTCCTAAATTACTACAGATCAGAGTAGGTGTTTGTGGAACGGTAGTAAGAGCCCGGGTAGCCCATGCCCATACCACGCGAAGGCATCCGAGCGCCACCCAGTCCACCACGTGATCCAAGACCGTATCCACCGCGTCCACCAGCAGCGGAACCACCTCCCGCTTGACCGGCAACCTGAACCAGGAACATGTGACCCGACGGACATGCTACTCGCCTGTAAAAAGAAAAACATCGAATAGTTAGTATCTACAAAAAAAGAAAACGATCACGTAAGAGCTGTACGTACATGTTGTACATATGAGGTAGAACGCGCATCTGGATGTGGCATTGCGGACAGCGCACGAGCGCGCCATGCGAGCTGGCTCGATACGAAACAGGCTGGTTCGGATCCGGACCTGCAGAAGGGGTCGACATTCGCATGCCAGCGTTGGCCACTCCGCCAGTTTCATCAGCTCGCGGCTTCGCATCGTTCTCACTGACTGCTGCACCACAGTCACGACAAAACCGGTGTCCGAGTCGTACGCGTGGGTGGTCACACTGTTTCTTGACCTGCATTTCTTCCATGGTAGCTCGACACGACGGACACTTGTCGTAATTGCTCGAGTCCGACTTCTGGATCTCCTTGAGACAACTCCAATGGAAGCTGTGGCCACACGCTGTCGTGTAGATCGCATCCCCGACATCCATTGTCTCGAGACAAATCGCGCACTCCTCCGCTTCCTGCACCACCGTCGTCTCCACGGTCTCCAGTTCCTCTTTCTCTTCAAAAATCTCCCCTGCCGCATACGGCTTGGCCACCAACGCAACTGATCTTTTCTCGGCGTCTTCAAGGAACGAGCTCAGCTCCTTCGAGTACAGCGACTGCGGGGGGGCATCCCGCGCACAATCATCCAGACTCCGCGAGCATCTCGACCGCAGCGTACGTAGATCCGGGCGAGGGCCCAAATGTTTCTCCTCGATTGTACGCAGTCGCATCTCGCGTCGAGCTTGCGCCTCCGCGACTTCCCGTTCCCGTTGGGTGCGCTCCGCCTCGCGCTGTCGCTCCTCCTCCTCCAGTGCGGCCACTTGGCGCGCCCGCGCCCGCTCTACATCCTCGGCGCGACGCCGCTCGAGCATCATCTGATTCTGGTCCCGGATGCAGCGGTCGCACACGCGCACAGGCTCATTATTGTAGCGCACGATGGTGGCGCTAGGCATGACTTTGTGTGTCCGGGAGCAGCTTCCGCACACGGCGTTGCCGCACGACTAAAAACAAATGCACAGATCGCAGCAGCAGGTTAGGCACAACCTAATTTGTATACTTTTTATTGCGGAGGGCGTACCTTGCAGCGGTGCTTGCGACGGAAGGCGTGGAATTTCTTGTCGCACACGTAGCAGTCGGCGGCGGCCTCGAACAGTGCTTCGGGCACGGAGGGGCCGCCGCCCGTGCCCGCCATGGTCATGCCGAAGCCGATGCCAGCCGACGATCCCTGAGCGCGCATCGTCTCGGTGAGGTCAAAGTCTGTCTGACTTGTCTTGATTTTTTGCTCCTTACACAGAGGCAGAAAGCGGGACTAATCATCTCCCTCTCTACAAGCGAAAATAAACGTAACCGAAATATTGGCTTTCGCCAACCAGACAATTCAAAATGACCAAGTCCACCGAGGCGAACCGAGTGCGTGGCCTTGCGAGTCGCTGCTGCCTGCTGTATCTGACGGTGTGCGTGTATCTGCTGACAGGATATTTACTACCGCAAGGCTAAGGAGGTGGGCTTCCGCGCGCGCTCGGCCTTCAAGTTGCTGCAGCTGGACGAGCAGTTCGACTTCCTGCGCCATGTGCAACGCGCTGTGGACCTGTGCGCGGCCCCTGGCAGCTGGAGCCAAGTGCTGAGTCGCAAGCTCTACGACGACAGCAACGTGCAGAGCCAGGAGGGCGCAGACGTGCGTATTGTGTCGGTGGACCTGCAGGAGATGGCGCCCATCGCGGGCGTACAGCTGCTGCAGGGCGACATCACGTCCAAGCGCACGGCTGAGCAGATTATTGGCCACTT
Organism: Phytophthora ramorum; assembly: GCF_020800215.1. NCBI lineage: Eukaryota > Oomycota > Peronosporomycetes > Peronosporales > Peronosporaceae > Phytophthora > Phytophthora ramorum. Next base: position 5,540,391 of record NW_027150647.1, read on the forward strand.
CCACGGTGCCAAAGCTCAAGTGGTGGTGAGTGATGGAGCGCCCGACGTCACGGGCGTCCATGACATTGATGAGTTCGTGCAGGCGGAGCTGCTCGCCGCGGCACTGAACATCACGACTCACGTGCTGGAGGAAGGCGGAGCTTTCGTGGCCAAGATCTTCCGCTGTGAGCAGTATGACTTGCTGGCGACGCAGCTCAGTGTGTTTTTCGAGAGTGTGTCTTGCTCCAAGCCCATGAGCAGTCGTGCGCAGAGCAACGAGGCCTTTGTCGTGTGCCAGGGATTTAAGCTGCCGGAGAAGTACACGCCCGTGATGACGTCGTATTTGCTCCCGCAGTACGGACTAGAAGAGGGTGAACACCATGATCCGCTGCTCGTGCCGTTCCTGGCGAGTGGAGATCTGTCTGGATACGACGACGCCCAGCAGTTCTACTAGCGCGGGGACGAAATAGATAGAATTGATGAATTTACGCGTTGCTGGTACTGTTGGATTTTGTCACGGGACCCGGACGACTGAGGCTATGCTAGCGAGTGAGGACACGCTTTCTATCGCAAGGACTAACGCGTCTTTCTTGGCTTGCAAGGTGTCTAGGATGCGAGCGTCTACAATGATCCTCTCTTCATCTTCGTCCGGGTCTTGTTCAAAGGAGAGTACAGGCATCACCGAACGTTGTTTGGGGTTCCAGCCAAAGAGTTCATGCAGGGATACACCGTCACACTCAGAAACTGCTACCAGTGTCTTGCTATTTGCATCACGGACTTGATCAACCATGTTGTCGCGATCGGATGCCGTGGCATGACTCCCACATAAGCGCCCAGCCAGGCTCTCCAGACAACCGGCAAAAGTGTTGACAGTTTGGCTCAGTTGACGCAGTGTTCGTGTGCCTTGAGCAGCTTTAGTGCCTCGGGATGCTGCTTCGTTCGGAGCCACAGGAATTCGAAGTTGGTCTGCACGATGACGCAGTAACGTGCTGAGGTGGATCTCGCAGCAACCAGCGCCAGCAACAACGTACGGATTATCGATCAGGCCTGCTAGCGTTTTGAGAGACGTTGTGATCACGTGGCTCAACTCATCGTACGCAAAACGGTCCGGTGCCGCGATTGCAATGGTTGTCACTGGATGAGCGTTTCCGCTGCCTGTAGTGGATGAAGTCTGGCTTGCGAAGCTCTCCCTCTGCAGTCGGATGTATTGCTTGGTGCCGAGAGATTGAGTAGTGATGAGAGACAGAAAGCCGAGAGAGCTGGTGATGGTGCTGTCATCGGTCCTCCAGTCGCTAAGAATGGTTGCCCCGCTTAGCATTTGCACGCCTCCTAGTAAAGCGATACAATCGCACAGCCTGTGAGTCCCAAACAAACTAGCAACTCGACCTACAGCAGCGCTACAACCTACGAATATTTGTGGCGGATAGTCGGTCGAGTGTGAAGACTCCCTTGGCTGCCAGATACGTTTGGAGATATTTCGGTATGATTTTCTGCGATAGAACCGCGGTAGCGCCTTGCCGCTCCAGTCGGTCGCCGATTTGCCTGAGGGCTTGAAGCCGAAAGCTGCTCAACGAGCCCGAGTGATTCAAACTTGTGCAGCTGTTAGCGTCTTCCTCCTCGAACTCTGAAAGAGGCTCAATTGTGATGTTGAACAACGCAACCCGCGCATTGCATATCGGAGCAGACAAGTGGCTGCGCTTGGCACCTTGGCGTCTTCCTCGATACGGCCACGGAAGATCGAGGAGAACGGTCTGCTTCCAGACCTCCGACTTGGCAATGGACTTTTGGCCTGGTACACACAGGAGTTGAACGGGAACGGTCTCGTTCGGAAACTCGACCACGTACGCGAACACGCTCACAAAGGCCTGGATGATGAGTGGAATAAGCACTGTGTCCATGGTGACCTCGTCTAACCCCGTGGCGGACTTGGACGAAACGATGCCGCGAATGACAGCGGAAAGTGATGTTTCAGAACTCCAATTCACAGCTACGCGCACAGGACTACGTGGGTCGTCCAGGTACTGGAGACTCCAGTCCAAAGCTAGCTGCAGACCTGTATTTTACAGCAAAGGGCGGTGAATAATTGCAGCACACGCTAAGCTTTTACTAGGAACTCCTACCCACCTTTTCCTACGACAAGGTATGGAATTTGTGCGAGGTTTCCTTCCTGGATTTCAAGCTGCAAGCTACAGTCACATCATACACCAATACAGCCATCAACATCTCTGAAAACGTCTAAAAGCTTCTCCAAACTTCACCTTGCGCTCAGCCCCGTCAGAAAGAGTCCAGCATCACCATGGCTCCGAACCTGCATCAGCAGAACCGCTCACCAGTCAACGCAAATTTACTCTGCACCAACACGCACAGTCCAAACCATCACACACCTTGCTCTTGAGGATGTGGAAGTACGCGTTGGCGATAGGACAATCGCCAATGCTGCTTACCACGCAACAATTCTTCCGTCAGCGTCTACTTTCCGGCACCCATTGGTATAATAGCACCAACGACTGCATCTTCTTCAAGACATCAAGTGCCGCTCCGTCTCCCTCCTTACCTGACGTTGGCGAAGTACCTCTCTGCGACGGCCGTGGCCGTGAGCGCGTCGGGGCACTGCTCGTTCGCCTGCAAGAGCTGTGCGCTGCCCAGCGGGCCGTAGCTGCCGCCCACGACCGCCTGTAGTTCCCTGCACACGCGCACCAGTCTCCGCTTGACCTCGGCCCGCGAGAGCTGCTCCATTATTGGTGTGGCATGTCAAGCGAGTCCGACCGCTGAAGATCGCGAAAGTGGCACGGTGTACCGCAACGTCGCGCCTTGCTTTCACTAATGTGCACCTGTAGTCGCCGCTTTTTCACCAATAAAAGTCTGCGAAAGGTCCACGTCAGGTTCTCCCATTGGTTAAAAACAATGTCGTCCTGTTGCTGACTCTCTGATCGGAGTCTGGACACTTTCAGCAGCGGCAGATCAGTTGCCCTCCGCACACGTCGAGCCCTAGACGCCGGCCAGGAAGCCCCCGGTTCCTCCACCGCGTACTCTGCATCATTGTCTCCAGCTGGCAACCAGTGCAATGCTCATGTCGTACGGGGTCTCGCTCGCCGTGATCAACTCGGTGGTCAATGCACTCTGCGACCCGCTGCGCAAGTACCTGACCAAGTTCATGGACCCGTTCATGGTCGTGGCGATGCGCGGCCTCATCCAGGCGCCGATCTTCGTCGTTTGGGCCCTCATCGACACGGCAGGGCGCATGCCGCAGCTCAACCACCTCTTCTGGACGTCCGTGTGCATCAGCGGCGGCATCAACATCATCACCAGCTACCTGTACAATCGAGCCATCCAGATCTCCACGCTCTCGGCCACGGTGCCGTTCCTGTCCTTCACGCCGGCGTTTCTGGTGGTCGTCGCGTTCCTCGTGCTGGGTGAGGTCCCGACGGTCTCTGGCGTGGTCGGCATCTCTATTGCCACGATAGGCGGCTTCTGGTTGCAAGGCGCCAAGGATAACCACGCTAGCAAAGACCTGCTCATGGACGCGTCCAATGCGAGCAAAGGGTCCATGTACATGATCCTCGTGGCGTTTCTGTGGAGTATTTCAAACGCGTTCGACAAGATCGGCGTGCAGAACTCCACGCCGCTGGTATATGGCGCTACTATCCAGGTGATCGTAGCCGGAGGTAGCTTCATCCTGCAAAAGTTGCGAGTGGGAGGCGAGGAGATCTACTTGCCAATCGGACAGGAGGTGAAGATCCCGTGGAAGTTCGTCATCCTCGCCGGCGTCACGAGCGTCGTGGCATACTACATCAACCTCGTGGCGACGCAGCACCTCGAGGTCTCGTACGTGATTGCGATCAAACGGTCAGGCTGCATATGGAGCGTGCTCATGGGGCGCTTCCTGTTCCGAGAGCGCAATCTGCGTAAGAAAATCCCCAGCATCGTGCTGATGGTTGTCGGTGTTATCTGTATTGTCATGGGTAAAGCGTAAGAATAGAAGAATCTACTGCTGTCGTTGCTCTCGTCTCCATCGTTTAAGCGTCCGCTGCAGTTATATTACCTCGCAGACAAAAGCTATCTATCGATCGGGCCCTGTACATTCACAAACACGTATCCCGTATGCACTTGCTCACCTACTGAAACAGCGCGTCGTGCGACCAGGACTTGCCCTCTGGCGTGTCGAGCCACTCCTCCGACTGTGCAATGTCGTCCTGAATGGCCTTGATCAGCGCCTCCAGCGACGAGAAGTTCATCTCCGGACGGATGTAGCCGGTGATGAGGAACTTGAGCTGCGCGCCGTAGAAGTCCTTCTCAAACTTGTGCAGCAGGTGCGGTTCCACCGTCTTCTCCTGCAAAATATCAACACAACAGTCAATATCTCTCCAGTACCTCCGTTTGCATCGCCTTCAGACGCACCTTGTTCTTGAAGAAGGGGTTCCAGCCGATGCTGGCGACGGCCTTGTACGGGCCTTTGCCGTCCACCGTGGCCCAGCCGCAGTAGATGCCCGTGGGGAGCTGCTCCAGCAGATCGCCCAGGTCCTTGCTCGATAGGTTGGCCGTGGGGCAGCCCAGCTGCTTGCCGCCGCGCCCGAAGCCCTCCACCACCGTCGCCTGCAGCCGCAGCACTGTCTTGAGTTGCTCGATTGGCATCCTGCTCTATACGCCCGTGTGCGGAGAGGTCTCCAGTTGGCAAGTGAGTTGAGGTGGGCGATGCAGTTTCCGGGCGATGCAGTTTCTGGGCGATGCACTTCCGTTGTGGAGGGAGTCGACGCTTTTGGTGACGGATGTGTGACCTTTTGATTGGCCAATGAACAGTCGCGCGATTCGTAATCCGAAGTGTCGCACACAAAGTTGATGTGTCAAAACAATGACACACAATGACACGAAAGTTCGTCGCGCGTTCCTAGTGGTCACACTTCTGAAACCCCGTAGTGACACTAGAGTGAAGGTCGTGTCTGCCATCGAATGGGCCGGCGGTCTTTGCTTCATATCTCACGCCGCAGACCGCGCGCCAAGCCATGTCGAGTAGCTCCAGCAGCGTGGCCACCGGCTCCACGCTGTCCGCGCTCTCGCCGGCCTTCACGATGGTCCCGACGTCCGTTCGTCGCCGCGCCAGTGCCCACACGACCGCCGCAGCCAACGCCAACAGCGCAAACGACCCGCAAGATACAGAGAATCAGCGCAAGCGCCGCCCACGCCCTCGCCCACGCAAGAAAAAGAGCCCATCCACACCCACAGAGCAGTCAGAAGTCGCTACTATTGAAGCGGAGGCCGCAGTGCAAGAAGATGACAAAGCTCCAGCTGCTAAACCCAAGAGGAAAAAGAGACCAGCCAAGAAAAACGCTGCAACTGTCACAGTGGAAGATCAGGAGCCCGAGTTCTGTCTCCTGTGTGCAGACCCCATCAAATTCCACGCCGTGGGGGAGTGCAACCACCATGGCATCTGCAGCAAGTGCTCCATGAGGATGAGGCTCCTCATGGACGATCGCAACTGCCCCATGTGCAAGCAACCGCTCGAGCGCGTGGTGGTTAGCAGCTCCCCACGGGTCTACGAGAGCTTTGAGCTCTGGGGCGATGCAGCGGGCCCCGAGTCGGTGCTGGACGAGCCGTCCGAGATGATTTTCGTCGAATGCAAGACGCATTACTACGATCTGCGCAGCTTGCGCGAGTTTGGATGCAGGATGAAGCGCTGCAAAGAGATGAAGCACTCGCTGGGACAGCTAAAGGAGCACCTGCACCATGACCACGGCGTGGAGTTCTGCGAGCTGTGCTTGAAACACCAGTCGTTCTTTATTCAGGAGCAAGAGGTGTTCACGAAGGGAGCACTGAAGGGACATAATATTGGGCGCAGTCGAGGTGGCCCGACAGGTCAGAAGCACGCGAACACGGGCAAAGACTTCCACCCAATGTGCCAGTTCTGTCGGAAGCGATTTTACGGAGACAAGGAGCTGTACGAACACCTGGAGCGCGACCACTTCAAGTGCCACATGTGCAAAGTGGAGAACGAATACTTCCGCAACTAGTGAGTGTTTTCATTGTTTCATGGCTAACTTGAGTGACGACTAACGCGTTGTTGTGTGCTACAGCGCAAGTTTGGAGACACATTTCCGCCGAGAGCATCATTTGTGCGAAGATCCGAGATGGTACGTGCGCTGTACTTGCTGCTCTGTGATTAATGCTGACAGTGGTAAATTGTGGCAGTCTTGCGATGCGTTTTGTGGTTTTCCCGAACGACGTCGAGTACCAAGCTCACATGAGCTCCATCCACGGAGTGCACAATCGACTGCAATTCAATTTCCAGGTCGCGCGGAATGGTGGGAATCCAGTTAGTGGCCCCGTCACTCCGGGTTACGCGGATGACGTGCCGGACCACTGGAATTACGGTGTCAGTGATCACACGCCTTCACCTTCAGTGCGAGTAGAAGATGCATTCCCGGCTTTACCTACGCCTTCGGGGCCTGCCCCTACTCCAGTACTGAGACCGGCTATCACTCGACCACCCAGTGCGTATACGCAGGGTGCGCCTCCTACACGGCGCATGCCAACTCCCCCGCGGGGTCAAATCGTTCGCAACCAGAGGCTGGCACATGCGCTTGGCGTTAACCGACCAGGCCTTGCTAGCGGCGATGCCGCCGCTTTTGAGGTCGAGATGAAAACCCCAAGCTATCCGGAAGATTTGATTGCCTGGGGCAAGGCCAACACTAGCTACCTGCTGGTGGTTGAGCGTCGATTAGAACGAATCGTGCAGGAGCCGTCTTGTCACAGTGTCAGCCTGCGTGTGATGTCGGGTGAAGAGGTTCGTTTGCGCTACTGATGTCTTATGTGATTTGTTGATACTAACTTTTATGTTTTTCTTTCCTTCTACAGCGAGCGCTGATGCACCAATTGGCTTCTTTCTACAATGTGGTGTCTGAATCATTTGGCGAGGATCCGCGACGCCGAGTGTCGTTCTTTAAGCGTGAAGATGCGCGTGTACCAAGTGTAACGCTGTCTGCGCACATTAGCAATCTGACCAAGCAGGCGATAGCAAGTAGGCTCAAGTTCCTCCCGTTGCGAAGCAGTACGCCACCTCCACAAGCCGCGCCAAAGCCTGCTGCCCCTCCTGTCCCTGTTAGTCGTGGCTGGGAACACATAGAGCCTCGACGTGCTCCAGTTATTGCGGACGCGTGGAGTGATGACGAAGACGACGGAGAAGAAGGCGAAAACGATGGAGAGGAGGAAGAAACTACTGGAACCGCAGATATCCAAGAGAAAACCGGCGAAGTAGAGGAAAAACAAATGCCCGAGCAGGTTGGCGAATCTCACGAAGACGCTGCCAAAACGGAGGCCCTCAGAGCGAAGGTTGCTGCAATCACGATAGACGAGGAGGAATGGGAGCAGCTCTAGACGCTGGATAAAGTGTTGTCAATGCTAGTTGTCAACCTATGAAGTGCCTCAGCTTTGTTTTTTTGCCGCATCGCAAGTGCTTCTGCGCAAGCGTGAAGCTATCGTTCTCCATGTCAACTCCTCAACAGGCGGTTTCCTCCGGCCTTCCCCTCGCAGTACAGCGATGGCAGGTTTCGCTTGGTCCAGCATTTTTGTTGCTTCCTCAAGTGTTGGGTCTCCCCTCTCAGGCCATGCCCCCTTGGCGCGCACTTCCTCTTCCAACCATATCATCAGAAATCGGTACTCACAGTAGACTTTCGTGAGCTTGCGTGCGGCGATATCGCTGGTCCGGAGAATCCGATACGGCGGGTACGCGAGATCAAGGTCTCCACAACACCAGAGTTGCCAGGCTTCAAGCAACAGGCACCGCGGGATATCCAGGTCTACGGGGAAGTGGTGTTTCTCGCCATCTTTCTGCCACACAAATCTACGTTCGTAGTCCAAACGATTAGGTGGTGTCGACAGACGAACAGTTCTTATTCTCTGACGCTTGACGCTCGGGGGCGCTTCTGGTTCTGGCGTATCATGTTGCTGCGTTGGCGCGCGAGTTGGTGTCTGCTCTTGCTGCGTTGGAGTTTGAACTGGTGCTCGCTGCTGTAGGTTCTGGATAGGCGTTGGCGTCTGCTGCAGCAGTAGCATCTGGTAATTGCTTCGCGTCGTTGTTTGGCGACGTTTCTTCGATTTCGGCGTCTGCTGCTCAGTCGCTTGCTCCAGTGATTGGCGCCTTGGAAGTGAGGTGGATGACAGAGTCTCCGGTGCGGAACTCAACTGCATCCACGCACCTTCAGACTCCGTTGTCGACCCTCCTTCAGTACACCCCGTCGTCGTCGCCACACGTGACAAACTCTGTCGCCCTTTACTTCTCCAGCCTGCACTTGCGGCACTTCCAGGAGATGTGTCACTCGAATTCGTCGAGTTGGAGCCTCCCACCTGCACGAAAAATTGTCTCGCACAATTGAGCTCTGCTCTGGCGCTGGAAACTTCTTCTCGAGCTTCATTGAGACTGCGAGACGCCAACTTGAGCCCTTCCTTCGTGTCTTGGAGCTCTTGGGAGGCGTCTTCGCCCTCTCCTACAGCTCTGCGATCGGCCATCGCGTGCGTCTGGCGCTTTAGCTGAGACATCCAGAACGAGTAGTCGTCCTCCATCTTGGACACGGTCTCCACGGCGGCGCGCATGGCTTCGAGCGCCAGTTGCACGCCGGCGTTGGCGACGTTGCCTCCGTGCTCCATGCTTGTCGAAGAATACTGGTGTATTGCACTCAACCCCTTTCACAAATGGTATGTTGAAGTAGATCTGTATTCAAAGGGGGTATACAACGTGCCCACCGAATCCGTTACAGCTTCAACGTGGGCCATCTTCAGCTTGAGCCTGAGAGGTTTAACGACTACCATCCCGGGTCACAGTGTTCAAATACTCGTCGAAAGGGTTTGCCAACACTGGATGATAACTCCTCACCGCATAATGACAGGCAATTGCGACTCACAACTAGAACCACAGTCACCAGACGGATATGTTGTCTGGTCTGGTCTCTTTGCATTACCCTCGCACCAGGATAATGGTACTGGCTTGACTACTGGAGAACGTGTACTATATCCAAGAAGAAGCAAACAATGACATTGTCGCTTACCAATAACAGGCTTGGCGGAAAAATTAACTCTGGGCTTAACAGTAGGGACGCAGGCGTCCGAATCAACCATCCAGAACTGTGTTGGCCACCGTGGCTTCGATAAACCACCGTTTACCGACGACGCCGGTGCTTCATTTTCTTAGCACGGCCTGCTTCTTGTGGACGCTTCAGCTTGTGCTTCAGTTGTTTTGCCACTTTCGTATGGCCAGCTTTCAGTGCGATTTGAGCAGCCTCGCGAATACACGAGACACCTCGGCGCTGGTCACGAACGATCCAGTAAAGCCATTCAACCACAGCTGCTTGGCCCTTTTCAGCGGCGAAACGCAAGGCTGCCCCGACGTGGCTATCTCCGCGATTCACGTAAATCCACTGCAACATCTCCAAATGACCATTTGCGGCAGCGTGGCACATCGCATCTCCCGCAGAAACTTCGCGACGATTCTCAAGGAGGAATCGAACAACGGCAAGGTGGCCATTAGCAGCAGCGCAGGATATAGCGGACTTGCTGCACCCCTCGCTTCGGTTTGAATGAAGCCACTCCACCACCGCAAGATGGCCATGTGCTGCGGCATCGTTCATAGCGCGCTTGGTGCCTCCTTCGCCACGGAATTTGTGGAGCCATTTTACTATCTCCAGATGTCCAACCGCGGCAGCGCGATCCATAGCGAGGACCGTACACCCTTCGCTACGGTTTGCGTGAAGCCACTGAAGAGTCGAAAGGTGACCAAACTCCGCCGCAGTGTCCATCAAACTACCCTCGTATTGTGGACTCCACGAAGTACGATCGGGATAGCACTCACCTACCCACTCGATAACATGGAGGTATCCTCTAATGGCGGCGTTTTCAGCAATGCGGCGGCCGTTATTCCAGTCCGGATCATGAGCAGCGAGGTACTCGAGAGCCCTTCTCGAAAGCCCCAATCTGCACGCTTGCCACACTTTATATCGAGAGGATAAGGCGTTCAAGAAGTCGTCCAAGATGCCCCCGACACGTTCCAGGACGTTCACGTCCCTACAGGAAACACACGCGCGGCAAACAACCAGCACCGAAGTCAGCCTTGTTTCATTCTTGTGCGATGTTGCACACATCTCTAGTCCCTAAAATGGCGCCTTGGGCTTGAAGAGAAAGATGTAGACTGACGTGCTCTTTGAGCAGATTTTGCGCTGATGGGACAGGATCGACTGTCCACCTTCAACTGTTGCAAGATGCTTGCCTACTCAATACGTTGACGCTTCAATTTCTGCTCAAGTCGTTTTGCTACTTCAGCGTGACCCGCTTCCATCGCTACGCGGGCGGCGGTACGGATGCACGAGGCACTTCTTTTACGCTGCTCACAAACGACCCCGCACAGCCACTCGACAGCTGCAAGATGACCCTTTTCAGCCGCGTGCCGCAATGCCGTACTAGCCTGACCCTCCGTGCGATTGGCGTGTAGGTATCGCAGAATCTCCAAGTGTCCATGAGCAGCGGCCATATTCAGCGCCGCATCAGTGCATCCTTCACGCCGATGCTCATGAAGAAAGCGCACCACCGCAAGATGGCCATTTGCTGCAGCAGCATCCATAGCATCCTCGGTACACCCTTCGCTGCGGTTAGCATGCAGGTATTCCACCACACCAAGGTGACCATTCCCCGCTGCATCGTCCATAGCTTGCTTCGTGCAGCCATCGTCGCGGTTTCCATCGAGCCACTGCACAATCGCGAGGTTGCCGTTTGCAGCAGCAATGCTCATGGCGAAGGTGGTGCATCCTTCCGTTCGGTTGCCATGCAACCATTGAAGGATCGAAATGTGGCCACGTTCTGCTGCCGTGTTCATGAGGCAGCGACCAGACCGACCACCCCACGAGGTGCGATCGGGATACCATTCGTTCACCCACTGCAGTACATGGAGAGCGTTGTTCTTGACAGCTGTGGAGGCAATGTCGCGGTCATTTCTCCAATCTGGATCGCGAGCAGCAAGGTACTCCAGCCCCCGCCGCGACAGTCCCGCGTTGCACGCCTGCGGCACCTTCCAGTAAAGTGAAAATGTGTTCAAATAGTCGTCGAGGAGACTCACGACGTGCGCTAGTGATTCCACGCCCACGCCGTACGCAGACAGACACTCGCGGCACACTACGAAGGCAGTGGTCAACACGGGGAGGCTTGCTGGTGGCGACTTCATCGTTGGAGATCTTGGACAGTTGAAAGTGGGACGTGACGGTTGAGTGATAACGGGTTTTTACTGACAGGTTACTTTGGACATCCACAGCTACTCTTCCTCGTCTTCTTCCCCTCCAGTCGCCTTTTGGTCACGAAGGATTCGACCCAGCGATGTCCACCGCAGATGTTCCACGGGCTGTAGCTCTCCTCGTTTTGCAGGGCGAACGCCGATGCTCTCTTTCACCGTCTCCAGCATGTCCGCAGCCTCTTGTGGACTGGGGTTGTTCATCCACGCACCTTTGGCCAGAATCCGCGCCTCGATCTCGTGCATCACGAAGCGCAGCGACGACAACGTCCTCTTGTTTTTGTTCGGTTCCAGCTCCGGTGCGGTCAAGATCCGAAATGGAGGATACTTCGCGCTCTCGTCGCCACACAACCAGTAGATCCACATCGTCGTCAATCTACACACGGGGACGATAAAATCTTTAGGGAAGTGGTGCATCGTCTTGTCCGGCCACTCAAACGCTTTGCGATACTTGGTGCGCTTGGGAGGAACCAGATACAAGATTTCACGCCGCCGCTTCACCGAAGTCACTGGAGCTCCTACCAGCAACAAATGCATCAGTTACTCGGTGAAACTCAACGCTCGCAATCCGTCCATTTACCTGCCGCGGGCTCGGGCTCACCCGAACCAACATCCGCAGCTGCATCTCCACCAGCCCCTGATCTCAGCACCGATATAGCAACAGACGCAGGAGATGATAAACCATCCTGACGTCCCGTATCCGAGTCACCACTAGCAGTCGACGTCCCTACCAGCGTCTGCACCGACCGCGACGGCAACGGCGACGCTTCTGCACTCGTCCGGATACGAAAGTTCACGCCACCATCCGTCAACGGAGCCGACGCTGGCGATGAAGCTGAAAAGGCTGCGGGTGGATCTGCACTGGAAGCTTCAGCGGCCGTCGACGCCGCACCCGTCGCAACCGCGTCGCCGCTGGGCTTGTGTATAGTGAGGTAGAATTGTCGCGCGCTGGCCAGCTCCTGTCGCGCGTCCGAGGCGCCGCGAACAGCATAGTCGAGTCCAGATCTTGTGTCCTGCAGCGCCTGCTGCAGCAGTTGGTAGCGGGGCGCGTCGTCTCGCTCGTCGCTGGGCGCCGCCTCCACCCACTCGCGCACCTCTTCCACGGAGCGCTTGTACCGCCCCATCCAGTAGACAACGTCGGCGTCGGCACGCTCCACCGCCGCGCTCGAGCGCTCCACCGCCTCCATTGCGATCGATGATTTACCGGAGACTTCCCTCTCAACAAGCATACGCGAAAAGACATCAGGGGTTAGGTGACCAGAGCGCGTTTTGGCCAATGGCGTCTCGATGGAGTCCCACCTTCGGTTTCGCGCCATTGCAACTCGGTCACTTCCCATTTGGCGCCGTACGTGGCAAGAGCTTCCAGTGAGTGACAAGGCTGGCCATCGGGTCGTTTCGTCTCTCTCTGTGCATCCACCTGCGCTTTCATTCCCAATCCCGACCGCAATGGCCCCTGCCGACGTCCTCGTGGCCTCGCCCGTCAACGGCATGGTGGGCCTCGAGATGTGCTCGGCCACGCCGCCCGACAACAGCAAGCCGCCGTCGCCGCGGCTGCTGCAGGAAGCAGGCATTCGCGCGCTCGAGCAGATCGTGGCAGACGAGACGACCGCCGTCGCGCAGTCGGAAGGCACGCCCATTGAGGCGTCCAAGCGCAAGCGCCAGTCGCTGTCGCCCACGTCCGGTAAGCTTGGTGCTGCTTGGTTGCGTACGACCAGATGAAGACGTGCTCACTGTGTGAGTGTTGTGTCTGAACAGCAGGGTCTTTAGACTGTGAAGGACCCGAGACGAGCCCCGATGAACTGGAAGACTCGCAGCCGTCGCAGCCGCTGCTGGAGGAAGAGGCGACGCCCCCCATCAAACGCTTTGCGGCCAAGAGCAGAGACCGCAAGCGACGCAAAGTGGACGTGATTGAGAACGCGCTCAAGCGCTTCCATGAAGAGGAGACGGCGACTCCACGCTGCGCCGAGTTCACGACCCTCTGTCACCCGAAGCACAACGACAGGAGCAGGAACAGGAAACGAGACGCCGCCAAGATGCGCGTGCAGGTCGGCGTGTCGCTCGCGCAAGGTGCGCGGCCATACATGGAAGATCGGTACTCGGTGGTGGAGCGTCTTCTCGAGGACGAGGAGACGTCGCCCAGTTTGCTGGCGGTGTATGATGGACACAACGGAGCGTACGCGTCCGAATACGCGCGCCGTCGGTTTAAGGACTTGCTGGCCGACAATGAAGACCTGGCGGAGATCAGTCGCCACGCTCAACATGCGGAGCTGACCGACGACGATGTGGATAATGTCCGCGAGATCCTCGTGGACGCCTTTGCCATTGTGGATGCTGAGATCCTGCAGCGCACCGTCATTTTGAACAAGCGCGACGGCTCGACGGTGCTGCTGGGACTCTTGGTGGGCGGTAAGCTCTTTGTTGCGAACCTTGGTGATTCGCGCGGTGTGTTGGCCCAGGCAGATGACAACTCGGATGTGAGTGACGACGAAGATGACGAGGCAGCACCATCGGCGGTGCGTCTGTCCGTGGACCACAAACCCGACCTGAAGGAAGAGACCGAGCGCGTGGAAGAGGCGGGAGGCAAGGTCATTTTCTCTGGGTGCTGGCGTGTGGCACATGACATGATCTCGCTGCGCTTGGCCATCAGCCGATCGCTGGGCGACCACCCGCTCAAGACGAACCTGCCGGCGTCGTGCTCAGCTCCATTAGTGTCGGTGGTTCCTGATGTTCGTGTTGTTGATGTGGAAGCGGCGGGTGAGTATCTCGTGTTTGCCAGCGATGGGCTGTGGGACCGGTTAAGTGACGACGACGCGGCCAAGATTGTGCGTGCCAAGGTGGCCGAGTTCCAGTGGTCAGAGGCACCAACGGTACTCGAGGACGTGACGAAGGAGGCCCTGCAATTCGCTGCCAACGCACTCGTTGAGGCTGCTCTGCTCAAGCGCAGCATGGACAACATCACGGCCATGGTCATCTCGTTCTCGGAGCTGAGTGACGAAGAGGACACAACCGAATAAGCAACAAGAAAGCAGAACAATCTTCGTCAGTCTATTTGATTGTCGAGATACACTAGTAATAGAGAAGCTCCCTCCATATTGTACGGTGGTCGAGTAGTTTTAGATCCCTTCCATCCTCGCTATCTTGCTTCGCTCTATACAACAGAAGAACATAGTAAAACAATTCCTAAACGACCGCGGCGGCTGTGCCTTTCAGCTCCGCTTCTTCGGTGGGTGAGCAATCCTTCACCGTGTGATCCTCCCGGATCGTGCCGGAGTGCTCGTCGTCACCCTCTTCCTCTTCGTCGTCCTGGATAGCATCCTTCTTCGGGTCAGCATGAGCTGGCGAGCTGAAGTCCAGTTCGTCGACGATTTCCTGGGGATCTGTCGCCGGGATCAGGAAGAGGAAGAAAATGGGCACCACCTTGAGCACGCTGCGCAAGACAATGGCGAGCCACAGCATGTCGTACTCGTCCTTGGCGATACCCAGCCACGCACAGACCAGAGCTCCCCAGAACTCGCTCACACTGCGCGAGAAGTTGGAGATAGACATGAGCAGTGCAAACAACGTGCCTTCAATGCCCTTGGGGCACAACTTCGCGCAGAGCACCATCACAGGCATCGTTTTGAGACGGCTGATGACGTCTGCGATCACGGCATCGCCCAGCACGAACGCCTTGTCGGGGATACCAACGTCCAGATTCGCACGTGTCACCAGCACAACGTCCAACAGCGACACAACAGCCAAACTCAGCTGCGCGATCAGGAAAATGCGACGGAATGACATGTCCTTGAAGAAGGCATTGTACAGCATGGTGCCGACCATCAAAAAGATGAACCCGAACGCGGAGACTGTTCCCAAAAACTCGGGTGTGAACTGCAGCACGTCCGTTGAAAAGTAGAAAAACACCTGCGAGTAGCCAGGGCTGATCGCGCCCGAGAGGAACACCCAGAGCGCGCACATCCAAATCACGGGTGTGCTAATGGCACCCTTGAGCTGCCGCAACTGTCTCTTCGCTGAGGACTTAAAGTGCCGCTTGCTCACCGTGGTCTTCTGCTCGTGCATGAACGTGGAGAAAATCAAAATGGTAAGCGGACCCACCGCCGCGAAGCAGAACACCCCACGCACACCCAAATTGTGCGTCGCTGGTCCAGACAGGAACGACCCAAGCACGCCGCCCACCGACATGGCCACCCACGAGACCGATTGCAGGTCGTTTGCGCCGTACTTGGGGTCCAGCCTCGACATTTCCACAACTCTCGCGTCGATTACCACGTCGATCACAGCTGTCGACAGACTGTTGAGCATGAGCACAAGCACCGCGCCAAGCGGAGTCGTAATGAGGTCCGGCACAGCCAACGTGAGCGTGGCGATCGTGCCCAGGGCACTGCACAGCATCATGTACGACTTGCGGTGGTACCCAAACAGCGGCAAGCTGTCCGAGATAATGCCATAGAGCGGCTTGACGCCCCAGGGCACCATCATGACTGTGAGCAGCGACTGCGACTCTGCCGGCTGCAGCTTCAGGTTGTCCTTGAAGAAGTAGTTGACCGCCAACGCGCTGAAACTCGAGAATCCTTGCACCGCGTACACGGTGCCCACCAGCAGCAGGAATGACGTACCGAACGTCTGTCGCAGGCGTCGCACCCAGTTGCGGAGCTGCTGCGTCCTCGACAGTCCGTCGTCGCTCTCGTCGCTCGCATCGCTCAACCGCGGCTCGTCATCGTCGTTTGGCTGGCCGTTTTTGGCCACGAGTCTGGAGGTTGCGCGTTCGTGCAGGCGACTCGGAGGCGCCTGCGTCTTGGAGTTCTTCTTGCCAGTGGCGAGAGCGCCGACGGAGCTGGATGTGGACGCGGTGGACGGCGAGGAGGGCACCACGGACAGTGCCACGTCGCCCTCTTCCTGCAGAGACGACTCTTCGCCCGCTGCAAGGTGCTGGTCCACATTCAGACGCGGCAGACGCTTGCGCGGAGAGACAACGGGCTCGAGCGCCATGGCGGGAGCTGCTCGGTTCGTGTCGGTTCACGTGTCGCTCAGCGGATAGGAATCACCTCGCAATTGGCTGAAATCCAAACGTGAAATATCATAATTTCAACCAATCAAGAAGGACTGATGATTTTTGAATCATTTTGGCGGCGGCTCCGAAATGGTGCAGACGCTGTCGCTGCGTGCGACGCAGGACGGCATCATCTGGCCGCGGCGGCCGCTGGTGAGCAGCAAGGGGCTGCTGTCATGCGTGCAGAACCTGCCGCTGAGCTCGCACGACAAGAAGCCCGCGAGATTCCGCGCCGTGGCCTTCAACGTGTCGGGTGAGCTGCTGGCGGCGACGGACGAGCGCGGTCGCGTCTTCGTTTTCTTCGTAACGGCCAATCGCTACGCGCTAGTGATGCACTTGGGAGTTCCCACCGTCAGCTGCTGCTTCAGCCCCGCGCGCAAGACGGAGCTGCTCGTGACGTGCGAGGACGAGACGGTGCGCTGCATTGACGTGCTGTCGCAGACACTGGTCAGCACGCTACGAGGTCACAGGTTCCCGGCGCGATGCGCGTCCTTCCAGAAGTCCGGACAACTGGCGCTCACGGCCTCGCAAGATGCCGTGATCCTGTGGGACACCAAGGACTGGTCCAGGTATCGAGTGCTGAACGCCGGCCCCGGCGTGGAAGAAGCAACGTTCGTGGCGCGAGGGGGGTTGGTGGCTGTCTGCTTCCAAGACGACACGATTATGATGTGGGAGCTCGAGTCGTTGGCACTGAGATACAGGTTCGCGTTGCCTGAGAGAGAGCGATCGCCTGGACTCAAGAAGATCGCAGTCTCGGAAGACCACCAAGTGCTGGTGGCGAGGTGAGGAGTTGAGTTGAGCTTTTTTATTGGAGGAGTTGTGCTGACTTTAGTGCTGGATATATTGATGCAGTGGCCGCGCGCCGTTTATTTACGTGTGGGAGTTCGAGTCGCAGACGATTATTCGGATCATTGAGCTCCCGTCGCCGATTAAGCAAGTCTCGAGTGTGAGTGGCGTGTCGAGTTGGAGATTTATTGGGTGGAGATTGGAGTTGACAGTGTATATTGTTGCTGTTGTGTTTACAGCACGCATTTCTTCCTGGTCACAACACGATGATCAGTATTTTGGGTGATGACGGGGGCATTTTTTTCCTGGACGTTGCTGCGAAGAACCCTCAGATCAAGCTGGAGATTGCCAACCGCGGACGCACAATTTCTGCTTTCGATATCGAGTGTCATGCTCGGTATCTTGCGGCGTCAACAGGGTAAGATACCTTTTGTCTTTTCCGATTCTTTAGCTGTCAGCCTCTAATGGACGACAAATGTTGGTATGCAGGGATGGCTTTCTGCTGTTGTATGATATGGAGATTGCACGAGAAACGGCTGCTCGCGCTCAGGATCGAAGGAGAAAAGAGGGCCTCGTTGATCTAGGCGAGCATGCTCGCTTACGAACCCGATCTGGGTTACCGGATGCACCTTTCTCGAATGATGATATCGATCCGACCGCAGACTCCAATCAGGTGGAAATTAATGCTCCAGTGCAAAGCCGACCAGTCCCTTCAAAGCTAATTGATAGCTTATTTGGAGCAACGTACCCGAGGCGGATTGGTCGTGCACCAAAGCAAACTGGAGACACAACTGCACATCAGACGGAGCATTCTCGCATGCGACCAGCGAGTGCCACACGGACACGATTGCTTGCTACAACAGGCCCGCTTAGTGTGCCTAGCAAAGGGAAGCATGATCATGATTCCCGAGCATTACGGGAGAAAGTCCGAACTCGGCGGATGAGCCCTTTAACGCGTCCTCCCTCCCAACTAACAGCTCAAGAAATTGAAGTGAACCGAAAGCGCTTGGTTGGCAGCTTAAAGTGCAATGGTATGTACCCGAAGAAGTACCGCGTTCTCGTTTGGCGATTTCTTCTTCGCCTTCCCAAGAACGAGGAATCTTTTCGGTCATTGGTGGCGAAAGGCAAACATCCAGTCTTTGTTCGGCTGAAGGATCAGTACCCGTTGCAAGATAACCGCATCTTTCGACGTCTCCACCGTATTTTATCAGCGATTGTATATTGGTGTCCCGCCTTCGGCGAAGCCAGCTACTTGCCTGCCGTCGTGTACCCGTTTGTCAAAATCTTCCGAGAGAATGACCTAGCAGCTTTTGAAGCGAGCGTCAGTGTCATGCTCCACTGGTGTGGTGATTTCCTCGTGAGTCTACCTTACCCACCAGTGTTTGCCATGAGCGCAATTGAAAAGGAGTTGGCTCGGCGAGACGCTCAACTCTTTGACCACTTCACACAATACCAGGTCACGTCCGAAGCGTTCGCTTGGAGTTTGCTCAAGACAATTTTCACGGAAGTGCTGAGTGAAGACGAGTGGATGTGCTTGTGGGACCACCTCTTTACTTTCCCGGACACACCACAGCTCCTTTTTGTTGCTGTGTTGGCGTATCTGTCCTACTTCCGGACAGCCCTCCTCGCTGCCTGCGATCGATTTTCAATCGAACAATTTTTTCACCAGCAGAACGCAATCGACATCCAAAAGTTTGTTCAGCTGATGATGAACCTCCGCGACAAGCTTGATTTGAGTGAGTTTACAGCGATTGAAAATCCTGGGACCAGAGAAGGCCACGGCCCGTATTGGCCACTGTCAAGAGGACAGTACCCTGCGTTCGCTCACTATCCACGATTTGTTGTGGACTTCCAGATAAGCGTAAGTAGACTGCCTGCTGCGTATGTGGCAAAGTACAATGTTAGACTAACTGTGCTGCTGTGTCATTTCAGGAACGTAACCGAATTGCTTTGGAGGAGGCAGAGTTATCGCATAAGCAAAAGCTGTTTGATCAGATTGAAGAGGAGTCAGCGAAGCTGAAGGCCGAGCACGAAAAATGGATGAAAGAAAGAAAACTGGTTCTCGAAGCCGAGGAACGACGGCGGAAAGAGGCCATTGCTGCAGAGAAGGAGAGGATACTTCACTTGAAAACGCTGGACTATGAGACCCGACAGCGAAGACTCCAACACCTTAGTAATATGGAGACTTCCGCCCATGAGACGCTGGAGGAGGCATCAAAGATGCTTCAAACCGAATACCAGCGACTGGAGGGTACGCTTGCAATGCAGAAGGAGCGCATGGAATTCGAGATTTCGTCGCGCAAGCAAGAAGAGGACTTGCAGCGGATTGAGTCTGAGACGCACGATCGAGTACGGGGAATCCACAAGCAGTGTGAAATGGAGGAGAGGCTATCACGTCTCCGGACTGAGTTCGAAACTCGGGCGAAGCAGCAAGAGCTGCAGGATCTGCTAAAGTTCGAAAGCTGGAAAAGAGAGGATGAAGAGCAGGCGCGCAAAACGAAGTTCCAGTTGCGTCAGCGTGAGGAGCATGCGCTTCTAAGCCAAGAAAGACGCGTTCGTCAAGAGTTGGAAAACCAACTCGTAGAGCAACAGCTTGCGAAGGATAAAGAGCTGCTGGGACTGGAAACTGCCCGGCGTGCTCGCCGAAAGGAACAGCATGGGAACGATGCACTAGACCATGAAATCCAAGCCGAGCAGGATGATGGAGTTTTCGCGCGAGAGCGCACTGACAAGTCTCACACCCGTGAACAGCAAACCGAAGACAGGACCTCTCTCCACCACGCACGAGAATTCACATATCGAGAAGCAGTCCCCAGAACAAAGGCTCGAAAGCATAGCACAGTTAAGCCCAATCGCCGCACTCCTGACCAAAGCTCCGACTCTGACAGCGAGGAAACCTCGAGGCGATGGAATATCCCTGCTGGCGACGATGTCCAAGACAACGGCAGCCAACAGGATGAGTCGGCTCCGCGCACTCCAGACTACGCTTCAGGCAAATTTGCGACCCACACTCCGTTGCAGGGGCCTCCTAGCAGCGAGAGCAGCATGAGTTTTGCAAGCGCGTCAATGCGAAGGACGATGGCGGAGATGAGTTTGCTCGAGAAAGCGTTGGGCAATATCAGCAGCAGCGAGAGCAGCGGCCATAACAGCCCCAGCGTTCACAGCGCGGAAGAACACACAAGGGATCAAGTGGACGAAGCTGCTGCTAGTGATGTTAGCTTTACCCACAGCGACAGATCAAGGCAGCACGCTGGAGGTTACAGCTTTCGAGACGAAGTGAGACACGAGGGCCAACGTGCTACGAGGGTCCGTACGCCGCCGCAAACCCCACCGCGAATCATCCCAACGTTCTCGGAGGTACAGGGCGACGCATTCTCCACGCCACGAGCCGCACGCGAGTTTTCGCACGGAGATGACGAAGGCTTATCGACACCACAAGCTGTCCGAGAGTTGCCGTACGCACAGAATGAAGTTGTATCTACGCCGCAATCCACCCGAGAATTCTCGCATGTGGTGGACGCAGCAATAACTACAACTACAGCTCAAGCTGCCCGCGAGCTCTCGTTTGGGGACGACGGAGAACCTTCCACCCCGCAAGCTGCACGGGAATACCCAGAGACGCGGGATGAAGGGGTATCAACTATTCACTCCGTCCGAGAGCTCTCGCAGGCGGAAAACGAAGCGATGTTTTCCACCCCGCAGCCTACTCGCGCATCTCCAGCAGGAGAATACTCGTCACAGGCGGAGATTGCTCAGCCAGGCGGCAGTGCGGCTGTGCCGGCGGCCGATCCGATGGAGCGATCCAACAGCGACAGCGAAGAGTACGCCAGCTCGACCGTGATGGACGCGCTGCAGCGACCGATTGCCGAGCTGGAGAAGAAGCTCGGAATCCGCTTCGACGACTCCAGCGACGAGGAGAAGGAGGAGGACGACGAAGATTCGTTCGACGTGCGGCACGACAGTGAGGAGGACGAGATCATCGAGGACGACCGCACCAAACTGCTGCAGCGCGCCAAGCGGCTGCTAGAGCTGTCCAGCTTCGACACGGACAGCGACGACGACCTGTAAATTGCTGTAACAAGATACGATTCCAATCGCTGTCGACTGGAGATTTTGCTTCAACTGCGACACCACAATGCAACGACAGGAGTCGGATCAGCAAGCGTGCTAAAAATAGAGCAAAACCCGTTGAATGGCATATTCCAGGTGTAATTTGTGTTGCTTCCCCGGCATTGTTGTCCGCGTAGCTCTTAGCGACCCTGCTTACTCGACCTAGCGGGGCGCACAGCAAAACCAAGAGCGTCGACACGTCGAGCAGCGCTCTATGACTTGCGTCGTCGGTGTGTATTTCGTCTGCGGTGATTAAGTCGAGATTGCGTACTTCGAAATATGTTGTAGGGAAGGTTTTGCATGTTCCGCACACCAAGAGGCCGCGGGGGGAGGGGGACCGAACAAATTCAAGAAACGAGCAAAAGCTGCAAGGGTGCAAGGTGCGCGCGGAACGTCAACCCGCGCGACCATCATTCATCTTCCATTCCGCACTCAGGGCGCACGGTAGCTACTAGCCGGCCAGTCCATGGAGAACGCGACAGCAGAGGCGCCGCCGCCGTCGACACCCACGCTGCGCAAGACCTCGAGCTTGCCCGCATACGACTTGGCTCTGCGGCGAGAGGACGACGCCGGGAGCAGCAGCGACACCAACAGCGCGCGCGTGGCATCCATCGCCGAGGAGGAGGAGGACGTCGTGTCACTCTTGTCGCCCTCCGAGCTCAGTCTGCGAGGAAACCCGGCGTCCGCCCCGAGCGGCTCCACGCCGCTGGACGCCGCCACGTCGCCATCGTCCACGACGTCCTCCGTTCTGGCGGCGGGCGTCCCCACGGAGCGACAGGGGGACGCGTCCCCGAAACAGGACAACGACACGCTGGCGCAGCTCCCCAAGGTCGCGCGCTCCGCGCCGACGCTCGAGAGGTCCCACACTTCCGGTGAACTCATTGGGCTGCGCACGAAGGAGCGACAGGCGGCCGAGTCAACGTACTCGAGCCCGTCGTCCGGGTCAGCGCCGTCATTCGAGATCGAGAGCGTGACGCTGCCCAATGACGGAGTGAAAGAGGCGGATATCGACAAGACGACGCACACGGTCTTCTCGATCGAGGTGAAGCTGCAGGGAGGGCTGCAGTGGCTCATCCGCAAGCGCTACTCGGACTTTCGAGAGCTCCACGAGCGGCTCAAACGCACCAACGCGGCCGTCAAGCAGCTGTACTTCCCCAAGCGCCACGTGTTCCGTAATCGCCATCAAAGTGTTGTGGAGCAGCGACGCAGCGAGTTGGAGAAGTACATCAACGAGGTGCTGGACATCCGGCCGCTGATCCGTGTGCCGCTCTTTAACTTTTTGGAGGTCTATGCACACATGGAGTCGTACGAGCGCAAGCTGCAGCGGCACAAGAAGGAGCTCGAGTCGGAGCGAATGAAGAATATGCTGCCGCCCGAGCTGCTGGACGACTTTTCGACGGCCTTCAAGCGGCTGTGCTCGTCGAAATATTTATACCATGGAAACACGAGCATCGGGCATAAGACTGAGGCTGAGAGTTCCCGCAGTTCGGCGACCAGCACGACGGCGGCAGCCCCCAACGGACGCCCACCGACGTCTCCGGTGAAGGATGTGAATACAACGACTACAGCGATTGCCGGAGAGCCTTCAAAGGGAAGCACTACGGATGAGAGCGGAAACCGCCACAGTGTCATCATGCACACGGCTGGCTCGCAGATTTGTATAAGCCGCGCTTCCTTCCGTAGGGATATCCTTGGCGTCTTCCCGGACATGCCGTCAAGCTTCGCGATGCGCTTCATGAAAGCTGTGTCGGACCGTCAAGGATCCGACATTAATATGGACGAGTTCCTGCGTGCTGTAGCAATCTTACGCTGCGGTACAATGGACGACCAGCTGCAATTTATCTTCAACATGTGCGATTTGGACCACGCTGGTAAAGTTCAAAGCACAGGGCTGAGTAACTTCTTGGTATCACTCCACGGACGCAACGTGCTGGATCGAGCAGAGTACCGTCGGCTGCTGAGTGAAGGCTTTGACCAGGGCCGAGTGCGCATGAGCTGCAATGAGTTTGTTAAGATTGTTCCGGAGCTTAAGGCTTACCACACTCTCGTGGACTGGATGGCTCCTTTCGCTGACATTTTGTGCGAGACAGCTGATCCGCAGCTATTGGAGTCGCAGGAGGAATTTAATCCTGCAGTGCAACAGAAGATCCTCGCAAATGAGACACATTTCAACGCAAAGGAGGTGTCTGTTCTGCAGGATGCCTTTAATAACTACCGCGCGTCCGCGGGCGGTGATGCAGTGGATTGGATGCACTCACCAGCGATTTCCCACTGGAGATGTCGGAGGAGCGCTTCAGCGGGTATTTTCTAGCTTCGGCTCGCGAGCAAACGGGACTGATATTGACGTGTTCAGCTTTGTGAGCGCACTATCGATTTCCTGCCGTGGTACCACCAAGGAGAAATCCGAGTTTGCATTCAAGCTTTTTGCCAGCGTTGGGGGCGGTTCGTACATGACCCGTGAGGATGTCTATGGTATGCTTCGACTGGATATTACGCAGAATCCAGACCTGGAGAGCCAAATCACGGCACTGATTGAGAAGAAGCATCCATCCTTAAACGCTACGAAGAGTTCGTCATCCTCATCTCTGATCGAGAGCATGGGACCGAGGACACCGTCAGTATCGGGCTCCGAATTGGGTATCTTTGTTGATGGTATCATGAAGGGCTTTGGGCACAGAAGGAGCGTATGGGATGCGAGTTCGTCGAAGAAACAGACCGAGGCTCTGACGCTGACGCTCGAAGAATTTACTGCTTGGACAATCAAACAGAAATACGAAATGGCGACGTTGCGGATCATGCGTGAGGTGGCATTTATCGATCTGGGGTTGGTCCCTGCGACGAAGGAGGAGGAATTGCTGATTGCGACGGGATGCTACACCCCGTATGAGCCCACCACATTGGTGGAGGACGACCGGTGGTATTTGATTGAGCGGAAGTGGTATATTCACTGGTGTAGATACATCAAGATCCACGTGAAGGAATCACTCCTACTCACGCCCCCTGTGACGGTCACACCCACAACCGCAACTTCTACCCCGAGCACATCAAAGGTACAAGTCAATGGTGGTAGCACTGCCAACAAGGACAACTACATGAAAAACCTGAAAGGAGAGATCGTCCGCCCGAAGTGTATCAATAACTACCCGCTTCTCACGAGTGATCGGCGCGACCGGATTCTGAAGACTTCTGAAGATATTAAGCTGGGTCGGCATTATGTTATCATCTGTGAGCAGTTGTGGATGGCTCTTAAGTTGTGGTACGGTGGCGGTCCTGAAGTCCAGCGGCAGGTGGTAGTTGCTGCCGATGGTGAACCGATGCTTGACATTTGGGAAGCTGAAACGAAGAAGAAGCTGTCCAAGAAGAAATCAAAGGGAAAGGAAAACGATGCAGATGACGAAGAGGAAGAGGATGATGACGACGTGGAGGACGATTCCTCTTCAGTACCGTCCGAAGAAGAGACTCGCCGGAAACAGGAGCTCGCTCTTCCCCGCCGAATGCGTTCGGGCGGCTCGGTTGGGCTTGCAAATCTTGGCAACACTTGCTATATCAACTCAGCCTTGCAGTGTCTAACCAACACAAAGTTGCTGGCTGAGTACTTTCTTTCAGGAATGTACTTAGAGGACATCAACCGCACCAGCACGCTGGGGTTGCAAGGTAAGTTGGCGGAGGTCTACGGCAAACTTGCAGAAGACATGTGGTGTGTTAAGCAGAAATCGATTTCTCCGCGGAACTTCAAGAAATCCATCGGCAAGTTCAACGAGGTGTTCCGCGGCAATGACCAACAAGATGCTCAGGAACTTCTCGCATTTCTGCTGAGCGGGCTAAGCGAAGACCTGAACCGTATTCAGGACAAGCCGTACATCGAGCAGCCTGACAGCGACGGGCGTTATGATGCAGATCTTGCAGATGAATGGTGGCGCAATCACCTCCGGCGCGAGGTATCGATCATCGTCGCGTTGTTCACGGGCCAATACAAGTCACTGCTGACATGCAGCGTGTGTGGCTTCAAATCAGCGCGGTTCGAGCCCTTCACTTTCCTGCAGGTACCGTTACCCGAACCCAAGCACAACACAGTGACAGTGCAGCTGATGCTCGCAAACGGAGTTACTCCAATGAAGGTGTCAGTACGCTTGAGTATTTCAGCCACAATTTTCGATCTTAAGCACGAGCTGATGAAAATGTGCCACGAGGAGTTCGATATGCCTGGTGTCTCCGAGAGTGACATCAAGTTGTGCGAATTCAGCGGCTCCATGATCCTGAGCTTCAAGGCCGACAACCGTCGTGTCGGTCAGATCCGCAGCATTGATCGGCTCATCGCATTCCAGCTGGAACCGCTCGACTCAGATACCATTCAAGCTACACGCCACCGCCGTCCATCATACGTCCAGGCTGTTGGAGTGGGTGGCTTACGGTCGGAGGAAGCTGATCACTCGTCGTTTTACGAGAAACTATCAAAGGGCGTATTGGTTGATGTGCGAATGCGAACGCAATCCCACGAGTACATTCCGGCTGTTGTCATGGAGCCGCCATCGGCGCACGCTGACTATGAAGATCAGCCTGTTGTGCTGGTACGGCTCCGTCGTACCGAGGACGAGATCAAGGTGCCTCTGAACAGGTTACGACCACGCCAAGCGCGACTGCTTTACATTCCACTGCTTTCTCGCAAGCTGAGCTACTCCGCTGTGTACTTCAAAAACCCATTCCGACCGGTGCCTTTTGGCTCGCCCAACCTCGTGCGACTGTGCCCCGAACTTACGAGTGGCCTTCACTTGTATCAGCTGGTATGGGAGCGTGTAAAGCAGTATGTGGGCCCGAACGCTATACCCCCGACCGAGTGGGTAGAGGAGGACGTGCAAAATGGCGACCGCTTGGTTGCTAACCACATCGACGGCGTGTTCGCGGGCCTCAATGACGCCTCTGCAGACTTTAGTTCAAAGTGCGGGTTCTTGCTACGCCGCGTTGAGACCAAGGGCCTCACAGATTCGCGGTCCTCATGGCTGACACGCAGTTTTGGATTCACCATTCCGTGCACGTCGGAGCCGCTGGACATCCTCGAAGAAGAAGCAATCACTGTTGATTGGGACCTAAGCGTGTTCCAGGACCGCGAGATGATGGACAAGATGAAGCACGTAGAGAACCACGACAGCGTTGCTCGCAACGAAGCCATTGACAAGGGCCCCGTGCCTTTGAGTCACTGCTTGGATGCGTTTACGAGCGAGGAGAAGATCAGCGAAGGCTATTGCTCCAGCTGCCGGCATCACCAGGAAATGACGAAGAAGCTCGAGATTTGGCGCCTCCCGCCTGTTATGGTGGTGCATCTGAAGCGTTTCCAGTATACCCAAACATACCGCCGGAAACTGGCGTCGCTGGTGGAGTTCCCGATCCACGACTTGGATCTCTCGTCTTGTGTCGCCCCACACATTGAGATCCCAGATAAGTACCCGATGAAGAAACCGAAGGGTGCGTCGAGCGTGTCGGTCCCAGCACGAAGGCTCATCAAGCTCCGGTCTCGTGGCGAGAGCAATGGATCAATCGCTACAGCGCCTGCTTCGCAGGTATCTGCAACTGGCAGCGTGGCAGATGAGGGGGCTGCTGAGCTGGCAAAACAAGCAGACGGCGACTCGGAAGAGGATGCACAAGGTGAGAAACCTGAAGATAGCGAGTTGGCAA
Organism: Phytophthora ramorum; assembly: GCF_020800215.1. Lineage (NCBI taxonomy): Eukaryota > Oomycota > Peronosporomycetes > Peronosporales > Peronosporaceae > Phytophthora > Phytophthora ramorum. Next base: position 5,567,246 of record NW_027150647.1, read on the forward strand.
CAGGAACAGCGGAAGGTGGGTCCGTTGACGGCGATGGCGAGTCTTCATCCCCAGACACAAAAGCGGGGAGCGGTGGAACGGCGGATACGGAGGCTGCGTCTAGTAGCACCACAGACAGTCAACGTGCAGCTGCAGCACAAGCAGCAGCAGTTCGCAACCGCGTTCGTCGTGGATACACGAACTCGAACTTGGACCAGTCGCGCTGTCTGGAAACCAAGTACAATCTTTACGGCGTCGTGAACCACCAGGGCGCTCTTGGCGGCGGTCACTACACGGCGTATGCCAAGAACTTTGTGGACGACCAATGGTACTACTACGATGACGAGCGCGTCCGTGTCGTGGAGGAGCAGCAGGTCGTAAGTCCGTCGGCGTACTTGCTGTTTTACATCCGCTCGGACATGGATAGCGTGCTAGTGAAGGACCTTTTCCCGAAGAATATGAAGCCAGGCAAGATCACGGACGAAGACATCGAGCGCTTCGTCGAGGAGGGCGACGAGCGCCGCTGCAGCATTATGTAAGACGCACGAGCTGCAGCCCGCACCCTCTAGTATATTTCGTCTTGTGCATTGATGCTGTCTGCAAGGGCAGACAAGAACCACCAACAAGGAAGCTCTCAATATTATAGACTTGTTCATTCAGTCGCAGGGAGCGTAGGCGCCCACGATCTCCTTGAGTTGCAGTCTCCTTACGAATGGCACGATCTGCTCCGGCTCGCCACAGCGGAAGCGAGCTCGCAGCTTCAGGCTTAGGCTGTCGAAGGTGAACTCCCCCATGAACATCAGTCCAAGCTCCTCGTCCTCTTCGCCGTCCTCTGCGTAGAATAGAACGGTGCGCTGCTGGTAAGCGCCGGTAGGACGTAGGCCGTCCGACACGATGGTGAAGTCTTGGGTTTGAAGGTGCTGCGCAAGAACGACCGAGTCCGGGATCCGCGAGACGCGGCACACGAACCCGCCGCCATCGGCCAAATCGTCCCAGTGCTCATCAAAGGCTTCCGGGGTGAGTGGCGCACGATCATCGACTCTATCGACTTCTCTAGGTGGTGCTGGTGTCGTGGCTGCGTTTTTCGGGATCTCCCACACTGCCTCGCCGGTGATCGAATGCACAAGGTAGGCCTTCCTAGAGGCCTCGTGCCAATGGCGCACCCACGCTCCTTTTCCAGAGCTGTTGGCGCCCTCGACGACGTCTCGAGCAGTAGCGATGTCCCTCGCACTACGTGCAGTTTCGTTGCCTTCAACCGCGTCTGCGTCCACGATAGGCAGTTGGGGTTCACGTGGGCTTGAGCGCAGGCTTTCCAGCCTTCTTTGGCGGTGACGCAGCCTTCGCTCTCGTCGTTCGGCTGGAGTTCGATCAGCGTCTCCGCTAGACGACGAAGAGTGATACGACTGATCGCCGTCCAGGTCATCGCTATCTGCTTCGCTGTCGTCGTCACTGTCTCCAGTATCATCGCTGCTGTCATCCTCTTCGTCACTATCTTCCCACCGAAGCTGCGGTGGAAAAAGTGGATCCGTCCCAGGGATTCCTCGATGATGGAGAGCCTGCAGCGCGGACCCGCACCGGGCGGCCACGAGAATCAGCAGCGGCGTCCACACATCGAGTACCAGTTGCACCACCGCAATGCACCCTAGTATCGCTGACACGCCTCGACCGCCGATGACCTGTCCGCTGCGCAGTGCCGCGTAAAACACGAGTAGTAGATAGCCTCCAGCAAACCGTCCAGGCCTTGGCTCGTTGAACGCGGTGCAGCCACGCGCGATTGTACGCTAGCACTGGTTCCTGCGGGAGGCGAATCTGTACACCGTCAACTTCTCGCACTCGGCTGTTGGGGTCACGAGCACGCAAACCGTAGAGTTCGAGACAGCCATCGTAGTTGATGCGATGGAAACCGTGAGGTAGGCCAGCAGCGTCGTGGCCGACTTGAGCAACAACATGATGTAGAGGGAATGCCTACAGGATTTACGCGGAATTGCGTACGACCCGAATACCACATAGTCGCAATTAATCCTAGTGCAAGCAGCAGGGCGCCGCACACCAGGTGAATCCACGCGACCACTAGCACGCGGTGCAGCAATTCCAGGCTCAATTGAGCGCGCTTCGGCAGTGTGCGTCTCGGGAAGAAGAATTTCAGCTTATCCCAGAGCCGAAAGTTGGGTGGTGGGATTCGTGGCAGCTTTCGGGCTTCCTCGCTGTCTTCGTCAAGTGGCGCCTCGGTATCGATGAGCTCCAGGTAGCTGCAAAAGATGAGACTGACTTGGCAAGTGCATGCAGCGATTCCAACGTCAGTGAAGCTCTTGGTAGCCTCCACGAAGTAGCCGTTGAAAGCTCCTTCCTCGGACGCATCACCACACAAAGTCGACAGCGGTGGCCAGTGATAGTCCAGTGATATACAAGCGGTGGTGTTCGCGCTGCAAATACGCCACCGCATCGTCTTCAGTGGCGGCTGGTAGCAGTATGAGGCTAATAGCAATAGGAACGTTGTACCTTGGAGCCGGGGTGCCCGCCTCCGACAGCATTCCAGCCAGAAGTAAAATGAACGCGATTGCCTGCTGCAACGAGAGGTGGCCCAACGCGTGTCTCGCACTTCGCGCTGCACTGGACCACCCTCCCGTCTCCTACGTAGAAGTGCAGTTTGGCACGCAACGAACGCGGCGCCTTGACTCTTGTCTTCTGTTGGGCTCCGGTGGTGGGCCACTGGAGCCATCTGTCTGTAGATACTTCCTCGCCGATTTTGACAAATGTGTTCTCTCCTCAGGCGGCGCAGTGGGCAATGGGGGGCTTCCGATATCGGTCAAGTCCGGCGCAACAAGGTTTCGCGGTGTTGAAGAGCTCGCTCGGCCGGACGACTTGGGAACAATTTCCGGCTGCTGGCTGGCGGCGGAACTTGAAAATACTCGACGCTTCTTGCGCAGAGGACAGAGCGTCGTTCCATTGCTGCGCCGCCGCAGTTTCTTCCGCTGCTTCCTGCAGCATATCCGCCAGGGCTGCAAAAAACAAGTCCGTTGTGGATGTTGTAGCCATTTTGCGTCGTTTCACGCTACTATAAATAGTTTAGTGTACGTCACACCACTCGTTGCCGTTTCAGTTCGCGTTTGAATAAAAAGCCCGCGAGTCTCCTCTGCGCCACCTCTGTCCATACCTTCCCACAGACCTCTTCCAATGGTAAATGCACATACACCAGGTCCACCGTCGCCTGATCTTCCATTGCACACGAGTTGCATGCCCCAACGCGCTCTACAGGCGCCATAATTCTCTAAATACTGGACACTAACCGCCTTGTCCATTGATAGCTCACGACGGAGAACTTGCCGCCCCAAGTGGCTCAGCGTGTGGCCCGCGAGCTCCGGAAGTTGGTTATGCAGCCTTTAGACGGCATCCGCTACCTTCCTCAGGATGAGGAGCAGCTCAGTGAAATCCACGCCGAAATTCGTGGACCGGAGGACACGCCCTACGAAGGCGGCTACTTCACCGTAAAGCTCACGCTCACCGGGAGCTTCCCGGAGCAGCCTCCGCGCGGCGTTTTCCTGACCAAGATCTTCCACCCCAATGTGTCCCAGCCAGCGGGGGAAATCTGCGTGAACACGCTCAAGAAGGACTGGAAACCGACCCTCGGACTCGCTCACGTACTGCAGGTGGTGCGCTGTTTGCTGATTGTGCCGTTCCCAGAGTCATCGTTGAATGACGAGGCGGGCAAGCTCTTCCTGGACAGTTATGACGAGTACGCACGTCGCGCCAAGCTGTGGACAAACATCCACGCGCCGAAGCGATCGGCTGTGGCCAGTGAGGAGCCTGATGACACGAGCGGAGAGGACGAGAAGAAGGAGAAAAGCAGTGGCCATGGTGGAAGCTATGACAAGCATAAGAGACCGTCTGAGGACGTTGAGAGCTCGGAGACTGATAAGGACGCAGCGTGTCGACGCCGATGAAGAAGAAAAAGAAAATAGAGGCAACCGACGTCGAGGCTCGCTCAAGAAGAAGGCCAACAAGAAGAAAGGCATCAAGCGCCTCTAGGCAAGTCCACGTGACATCTTTCATCCCGAAGTGGAGCTTTTGCGGGTTCGTTCATTTGCTTGTACTGACGGCACTAGACCGGACCAGTCGAACGAATGTCGAAGCCATTCACCTAATCTAAGCTGCACGAGCAGCATTTTACGACCTCACCAGTTGCGTTCGGTTGGTTTCTTGTAGTGTCCTTGCAGAGCCACTGCCCTCCTTGTATTGCAGCCTTCAAGCTGCCTCCACGACGTGGGGGCGGTCGGCGGTGTGAAAGGACGAGTCGACCCAGCACTTCCAGGGGCTGGGTGGTGAATGCTGCTCCTGTCGAAGTGGCACCGTTACTTCCACGCGACGACGGCCTCAAGAGGGCCTCGATGTGAGCTTACTCACAAGTTGGTTGCTGAATTCGTGAACCCGCTCCCCGCTCTGCCGAAGCTCACTCAGCTGCGTGTCCAGAGCTCGGTGTTCTCCGACCAGCCGCCTCCTTTCGCGCGAGTCGAGATTTCGTGCTTGTTCCCTCTCTTGGAGTACGCGTGCGGACTGCATTTCCGAAAGTCTCTAGCTCCACCAGTGCATCACCGAACGCTGTTGGGTCTACGAGGCGTCTTCTACGCGAAGGAACAACCCCAGCTGCAGCTCGAAGTGCTCCTGCTCACTCAAATCGCGTTGTTTGCCACTAGTGAGTCGCATCTGCACACGCAAACGGGGGGTGTTGGCCTCCAGTTGATGTCTTGCCAAGAAGGCGCCGATCAACGGCGAGTTGCACATTTCGTAAGTGAATCGCTCGCGAGTTTCCACATGAGCTGCCGCTTTTGAGTTGGTGTCACCTTTGCCACTGCTGCTGGCTGGGTGGATGTGGTTCTTGGGAGGCGAAATGGAGAAGGTTGAGTTTCGACGCGTCTTCGAGTGCGCTTGCAGTGTGTGAGGAGCGGCTCGGTCATATCCTGCTTCTCACGCAGCTGATGGTCGCCAGCCATTGCAGCCTCGTCCGGATCGTCGTCTTGGTCTTCGTGCCACGNNTCCGGACCGCTTGTCTTGTGCGCTCTACACGTTCGGCTCTCATCATGCGATTGCGCATGGACGGGAAGTCCGCAAGCTCAGCGATCCGCTTCGGCGAGTCTTGGTCTACCACCACCCAGTGATCATAGCGCAGGTCCGCTGGCACAAAGCCCAGAATCCAGCAGCAACACGTACGAAGGATCTCGTGCTTTACGTCGTCGGTGGCGATGGTCTTTCGAGAACGCGGGAATGCCTCGTACAGAGCTACGAACAGAATTTGCGCCACCACATCGGGTAGTTGGTCAAAGAACCCCGAGTCGCGGCTTGAAGGTTTCATCTGCAGGCGGACAAAGAGAGCTGTGAAGGTGTCCGCAATGCGTTGATAGAGGCTTCCCTCAAGGTGCGGCTGCCGATCTGGCTGGAAGCAGTGCGCGGTGAGGTACCAGAACATGTCTTTGAGTATCGCGTCGATTTCGCGAGCGTCCGAGAAAATCTTCTCGAATTGGACTCGTTTCTTGGCGGAGGCGAAGCGTGTGTGTCGCAGTACTTTCGTGCGGATTTGGGCAAGCTGCACGCTGCGCGGGACTTCGGTGACTTTATGTTGATTGAAGCGGACCGTCACGATTTCGGCTGCTTGGATGGAGTTCTTCGTTCGAACGACAAGGATGGTCTTGTGGGCTGCTCTCTGCATCATATTTCGGATGCGCTTACTTCGCTGCTGCTTTTCGGCGAGCTTGTCGATGAGTTGAAACACTTCGGCGGTCCCCTCTGCAGAGCGAACAGCATCATTTTTGCTGGCGATTGCTGAGATGCCTTTGAGACGCTCCACTTCAGTGATGAATGACTTCCTTGGTACCAACTCGTCTGGGCGATTGTCGACTGCCTCCTGCTGACGAAGCGAGTCCGAGGGATTCCTGAGCATGCTGTGACGACCGAGCTTCTACCAGCAAACACGTAGCAGCCAAAAGGAAATCTCATCTTGTCGCTAATACAGCGACCGCAAATAGCCCACTAACAGTACCTTATCTTGGACTTGCCTTAAAATGCTTCGTAGCTCTTGCTTGCTCTCCACGCGTCTCGAACAGTGCTAGTCTGCCTTGAAAGTGTTCTTCTGGCGTGAAGTGGGTGGAATTATTCAGTATTCATGTTCAGGATTATTAGTGTAGGGTAAGCATGCCACAACTATGCCGACACTGACGGGTGGCGTTTTAGCACGGCCTGCTCCACCGTGAACTCGCCGAATTGCCGCGTCAGTCTTCGCAGGTAGATGTCCAAGAGGCTGTGGACGTCGCGCATTACGAGCTCAATGACAACCTCGTCCAGGAAAATAGCTTCACATACACGCGAGACCCAGATTAGCCTTAATGCTTTCGAACCTCGAAGGCGAACCAACTCACCGAGGTCTTCCAACTTCTTCAAGGTGGTGGCATCCAATTGCGGACTCTCAGTAGCAGCGCTGGGCTCGTTCACTTGCTCTTGCGTGCCATCGGCATCTGCCCGTAGTCCAAGTAGATTTTCTACCCAAAGTGTTATCGTATCGCACGAGGTCAGAGTCAAAGTTTCTGCCCACAAGTAGTTGGCGATTACAGCCCCGTACCGATGCTCCGAGTGGAGTTGAAGAACATACAGAGCACCGCTGCGTATTCGTCCAGTTCATCCATAGACCTGGAACGTCAGCGAGAATGAGTAAATCCTAACAGTACCCGCTCTGGTTGCCAACGCAATGCGTACACTGAAACGGAAGGCGCGGCTCCGACGCGTTCCACGGCAGCAATGGCCTGCTTCTTGACCATCCGTCCAAACCCAAAGGCCAGATTCGTCAGCTTGCCGATACCAGACGCAGGGCCTTCCGCACCTCCCTCCTCAGTCTAACAGCACGATCCATCAGTGACAAATAAACAGAAACGCCAGCATTTGTGCCCCACGTTGTTGATGTGGCTGCCTCTGCGTGCCAATGGTGGAGCAGCACTGCTCTTATCCTGCGGCAGGAACGGGAACGAGCGAATCAGGTGCACGCGCTCTTGTCGCGCAAACTCCAGCAGCGCGTCCAGCTCCTTGACGAAAGCCGCCTTGGCAGTGTCCGACGACAACGGAAGAGCGTGCTAATCAATATATAAAATGAGCTCTCTCTCTCTTCTCCTTATCACTTGAAAGTTGCAGTGCAAAAGCTCACACTGGTCTTCTCCAGCCCCTGCTTCAGCTGATGGAAGACATCAAGTTTGAGAGGGACGCCCGCCAGCTTGACCCGGTCTTGCTGCCAGATCTCCTTGGGCACGAAGAGCTTGGGCGAGAAGAGCGCCCCCACCTGGATGGATTTTTCAATGAGCTGCATCAGGTGGAAGCAGCCGAAGGGCCTGGGAACGGCGACTTCGTGGTACCGCGTCTGCGAGAATTCAAAACGTCAGCTCTAAAATGCGACGTGATACAGCGATGCCACCGCACGTTGATATTGAGCGTCGGCATCTGCTCCAGCATTTCCTTGGACACACAGCGGCGTGGCGCGTTCGGCAGCAACGACACACGGTCGCTGGAGGGTGCGCTGGCCGAGAAGACCTCCACCTCTTCCTCCTCCTCCTCCTCCTCGACGGCGTCGTCAAGCGGTGGCTCCTCGCCTTCGTGAGCGGACTGCATCTTTAGAATTTGAATCTACAAATAAATTACAGTCACAATGCTCGTAATTTATATTGGCACGAAATTTATGTAATGTAAAGTAAATCGCTTTGACGCGGGGGCGGCCTATTCGCGGCATGCGCTACTGTCCGTGCGCTTGAGGGATAAGGTGCCGATGAATGAGGTGTAACGAATTGACTGGTGGTAATTTATTCGAGGTGGTTTTTGACATGACATGATAGATGACCAAAATAGAGCGATCTGATAGGCTGACTTTTTTTTACGACCGTCGCCTGCATGGGTGCCTTTCGATACGATTTTTACGGTACTGTACACCATGGGTCCATCGCAACAGGTATAAAAGTCGTAAGTTTTGCCTAGTTTTCACCCGTAAAAAGTCAACTTGCCTCCATGTCCACTAGCTCAAATATCACGCGGGCAAATGAGACGGCGTCGAACAAATTTCATCTAATCAACCAAAGTACGAGTCGCGCTTTCGGCACGCCACTGGAGAGCTGGTCGTCTTAGCTATCGATTAAGTCCTTCGGAGGTCTCTAATGCTCAGATTCGATGAAGCTGAGGGTCGCCAAAATATTACGGACAACGACATACAAAGCCGGCAGACTAAAAACGCCGGCATTAATCAAATGCACAGACATGTCTCTATTTAAAATAAAATCCTTTGTGGCGAATCATAAGCGATAACATGCATTTATTTAGCGATTCGGAACTCGTACAAAATCGACTGGATAGCGTTAAATCTGCCGCCTGACCAACCAAAACAGAGAAGCACTTCCTAAATGGCGCCAAAGCAAAAGCGTTATACGATCAAGGAGAAGCGTGAGGGTACATTGCTTGCCACCCAAGTCGGCGTTGATGAGACAGCGCGGCAGCTTCGGAGACCTCGTGGCATGGTTTTTGGGTGGTGGCGGCAGACTGACCAGCTGCTCGCTTTTTGCGGTAACGCGAGGTCGCCAATGCTCAAGGGTCAGGGACGCAAGAAAATCTTTCCTAGTGTTCCAGCCCTCGTTACGTATATGAAGGACACACGTAGAAACGAAAAGGTAATTTGCAGCGACAACATGCCAAGTGGTGCTTCTATAGTTGAGTTTATACTGATTTTTGCGGTACTTTATTTCGTTTAGGCTCTTTCAACGCGTTCAATGATCGATTTCATGTGACTGCAGGAGCCCCAGTGGTGTGCACACTACATGGTAGAGCACAAGTGCTCGGAGCAGTCACTTGAGCGAATGTGTCAGCGTATTTGCTAGCGGTAAAATCTTTAGTTGCTGGAAAAATATTATGTTTTAATGTATAAACAATTGTTTTATTAACATGTCGCTATGTTTAGCTACAACTTTTCGGCTCAAAAACCCCAAGGTGCCAAAATGCCGACCGAAGAGCTGTTACGAAAGCGTGCTGAGATCTGTATTGAATTTTGGAACAAGTACTGTTCATGGTGTCCGACACAGATTTATAATATGGACGAAATGGGCATAAACTTTAACATGCCGCCGGCGCGCTTTTGGGCAATCAAAGACCGCAAAGACCCTGCACGAACTGTCAAGATGACGAAGCACAGCGGAAGGATGACCGCATGTCTTACGATTCGTGGTGACTGTGCGATTAATATGTTTTTATTGCTGTTGAAACTGATATTTATAATGCTAACTACATTTTGAGTGTTTTTAAAGGAAATAAATTCCGATTCTCTTCACCATCAGAGGGTAGATCGGTTGCGACATCGACCGCGACGAACTGCCTCACTACTCGCCTGAGCACTACTATATCGTACAGGATAACGGGTGGATGGATGCAGTTGGCTGGAGATTTTATGTAGGAAATCTTTTAAAACACGAAGTCGATGGACCCACTGCCCTCCTCCTCAATAACGTTGACTCCCATATTTCTGAGGAGGCTCGACGTGTTGTTGCCGATGAGACACATGCTACAGTGGTTCCCTTATCGCCCAATACGACGGCGTTTCTCAACCGCTGAACGTCAGCGTAATGGGCCCCCTAACGGCAAAACTTCGTTCAAAGTTTCGTGGCATTGCTGAGGGAACTGCCAAAGAGAAGCGCCTCCGTGCAATTAATTCCACTATTGCTGCTTGGGAAGAGTTATCAGAAATAACTGTTATTTGTAGCTTTGAGAAAGCAATACCTAGGTATCCTGAAGTAATGGTCTGATTAAAGTATATATTTTTTCAAAACACATGGATATATTTTTGTTTTGCACAAAGAGAAGTGTTATCGTCCAATCAAAACCCTACCGTTTTTTATTGTTGGTTTCGACCCAATGAAACTCTCCGTTTCTTCAAATTCGCATTGAAACTCCTTCAAAATTGCGCTTTTACTGTTGATTCCACATCAGTGACATGCTGATGGCAGCAAGTAACATTTTGAATTGCACCTGAATATAAGTAACAAATGGAATGAGTGCATCAGAAAATGTCTGATCATTGCTGGGTTGCACTAAACAAGACTCAAGCAGACTTGCGAAGCTTCTTATTCGTCTCGGCTCCTTCTTCCATTTCTTCCTCATCATCTTTTCCGCGTTTGCTTTGGCTTGCCTTAGCCGTGGCTGCCTCGACAGCTCTGTGCAGGCTTTGCCTATGTTTACCGGCTTTAGCAGCATCGCCTTGCTGTTGGGTCGTCGCTCAGTACATCGCATCGCTCTGGATCTCTTCTGACTCATAGGGGCGAACCGTGTTGCGCATCGTATAACGCTTTTCTGAGCTCAATACAGGCGCAGATAATGGCTCCAGGAAGTGCTCAAACATGTGCGTGACTTTACAGCTTTCCGAGAAAATACCGTCAACTTTTCGGCGAAGGTCTTGCTCTGCTTGGTCGCTACTTGGACTCTTCCTGCACTCTACGACACCCAGCTTGGCCATATCCGGAAAAATCACAGCATCTCTAATCTACTCACTTCGTATTTTTTATGTCTACAACCAACATCAACCTTCATCAATCTACTGCTGTAAACCTTATCAGGTTATGAGCCCAAGCCAAGCCTTAAGCGCCGACTCACCCCGACTCAGTGGCGTCGAGAATTTTGACGTCTGGAAGACCCGCGTGTGCGCAGCCCTCGATGGCAAGCACCCCTCGGCTTCGTGAAGAAGCCTGACTACGATGGTATCTCCAAGGATGAAAGCGAGGATAGCGGGAGCGACATGTCTATCGTCGACAACGACCCGTAGCTAGCCAAACTGGCTGATGAGATTGACTCTGACGCTGTCGACTACGACGAAAGTGACGATGCCCTCAAGCCGCCGTCTGATCCCGACGACGACTCCGGCAACGCCTCAGACACGTCGATCAAGCAGCAGGATCTACCCGTGGTTCGACCATTCAACCATCGATGCAGCCAAGGACGCAAGCGCGTGCCAAAGAAGAACGCAAGACCTCTGAGCCAACGCGAGCGCCGCCGACAAGAAGCCAAGACGAAAGCGTGCTTGATGAAGACCATGGATAATACTCACATCCGGCTGGTCAAGAATCTCAACACGTCCTACGAGATCTTCAAGTTCATTTGCGAGAAGTACGAAGGCGCCACGGCGATCCCTACTTCATCCAGCACTACTTGATGGAGATCAAGTACGAGGAGGGTTCTGATCTCACAGAGTTCTTTCTCAAGCTCGAAAACGCGATGAAAGTCGCGTCCGATGCCACCGGTAATGACGGAGGGACAGAAGTCATTCTACCTGTTCCACTCCATGCCCAAGTCGTGGGAGGATGATCTCCGCATTTGAAAAGGTCGACGGAAGTATATCCCGTACGAAGACCTGAAGCAAAGCATTGAAGGCAAGGTCCGTGACATCCAAGCGCAGGAGCGCTACACGATGTCGAAGGGTACCCGGAGTCCACTGCTACCAAGAACGAGCGTGTCCTCGTGGCGACAGGACCTCCGGCACCACGAATCACCATCGGCAACAGTGCCAACAATGTCTGCTTGTACTGCGACCGCCCTCGCCACCCTATTCACCACTGCCGCGGCCTTCTAAAGGACCTTCGAGATGACCAAGTGAAAGCTGGAACGATCTTACCTGCGAACTTTGCGCAAAGGCAACTCGAAACGCGACCACCCATGAAGAACAGCAACCGTGCTTGCAACGTCCGTCACAGAAATAACGACGGCGACAAGCGCAACCGTGGCGATAATCGCAGAACCAAGAACGACAACAGTGGTCGTGGGTATGACCAACGCAAGCGCCGCGACAGCAACTCTGGTGGCGATGACTCCGACACTGTCGACAACCGTCGCAAAGTGTTCCGTCAAGAGCGCCGTGAGACTGGCCTGATCGCCGTCGCAACCGCTAACAATCCACCTCTGAGCCTCACTATTTGAGCCGATGCCGATCTGGACACTACGTGGACCATTGATTATGGATGTACGCGTCATGTGAAGGACGACGCCAAGTGGTTCTCCGACATCTCGGCGGGTGATGGATCTATCACTCTCGGTGGTAAGAACCAGATCTCACTTGAGGGTTTTGGACGCGTTGAACTGGAAGTCCCTGACTCCAAAGGCAACTCGAAGACGCTGCGTACTCTACGCTCCACAGTTGCAATTCAATCTCTTATCGGTTCCGGCAGCCGTGAAGCAGGATTTGCGCTTCCACTTCGATCGCAAGCAGTGCGCCATATATACCGATCAGCGCTTCAAAATCAAAGCGCCAATGGTAGCCAACACCGATCTGTATCAGTTTCAAGCCAAACCAGCGACAAACGCTTCGGCATTCATTGCCATGATGGGTAAGCAACGTTCTCTTCGCTTTTACTCAAACGCCTCGGGCATCCTAACGTTCGCATTTTGCAGGATATCTCTAGGAGCGAAGCCATCCGTGGACCTGACGGGACAGCATCTGTGAACCCGAACGATCCTTTCTTTTGTAGAGCTTGCGCATTAGCGATGTCACGTCGCGCACCTTTCTATTCTAATATAATTGTTGAGCGTGCAAGTGCACAGTTACAAAAGGTTCATACGGATATTTATGATCCTTTACCCGTGGACAGCCTTACTTTACTGGCTGTCGCTACTTCTTGATCTTTATCGATGGCTATTCCCGATTCATGTTCACATATCCGATGAAAACTTGGAGTCAGCTCTACTAATGCTATGACGATTTCAGGAAGAAAGATATATTCCGCCATGGCATAGATGTGGTTGAATGGCGCCCATGCGATATTGAAGAGCATGACGTCCAGGTCCTTCAGGCTGATAACGCCAAGGAGTATGAAAAACTTGGCCGTGTCAGCTTTCAGAAGTTTGGCACACACGCACAGTTCACCAACGCATACACTCCCTAGCAAAGTGGAGTTGTGGAACGTCGAATGCGAACCATCCTGGAACGAGTGCGGGCTCTGCTGCTTGATGGAAACCTTCCCAAACAGCTATGGGTTGAGTGTGTCGGTTACGTTACGACCCTTATCAACATGACGCCCACCTCCAAGCCTGACGGCCGTACCCCATATGAGCTCTGGTACAACCGCATACCATCCATGCAATATATCAAAGTGTTCGGGTGCAGCGCGTATGTCCACATCACCGAGCAATACCGAGACAAACTCGACGCAAGGGCTAAGCTGTGCATGCACCTCGGCATACCCGACTGATGTATCGTGCGGTTCTCTGCCGAACCGCTTGCTCTCTGCTGAGCAAGTTCCAAACTGTCTTTGCTTTTTATGGTTTGTCTTTCTTTTTTCTAGCTACCTCTCCTACGGGTCACAGTTACGAACCTGGACCTCCAGCTGTCGGGTGCTAGATGCAGGCACCCGGACAGATCACCGACCATAAGAAGGGGTATCGTCTCATCCTCAGCTTGTCGATCGAATGCGACAGCAGCAAATCTCCCTTTTCTTCGATGCCACCTACAAATGTAGTTCTACCAGCTTGTGGTTATCATGATGTATGACATCATTTCCGACTTTCACTTGCCCGCGTTTTACGTGATGACGACGGGCAAGCCTACTGACATCTACGAACATTTGCTACACTTCGTGTTCATTGCAACCAAGAGAAAACTCAAGCCAGCTCACGTTGTCTGTGATTTTGAGTATGCAATGATCAAGGCTGCCAAGAATCAGTTTCCTGAAACCCGCATCATTTGCTGCCTTTTTCATTTCAAACAAGCAATTCGCCGAAAAATGCTGAAACTTCACATTTCGGAAGAAGAAGTTAACCTGGCAATGCGGGAGGGATGCTTCGACAGATTGGCAGTGATCCGTCGTTCCGGTATCACTGGTCAACGGAAACGTGATGTCCGAGCTTGATTAAAGCAAGACTGCCTGGTAGCTGGCATTTCCTATTCTAAGGAGAACTGGAAGCGATTTTGTAAATATTTTGAGAGGACGTGGATCAAGAAGTTCAAGCCGGAATGGTGGAATGTGTCCGGTCTCCGTCAAAATTTAGTGAACCGGACGAACAACCCCACAACAGATCGCTTAACGAGGCATTTTCCGTTGCACACCCAAATGTCACTCAGTTTATTGGTGTCATTAAAGAGCAAAGTCGCGAAAATATCAGACTTTTAGCGGACATTTCAAACCGCCGCGTTCACGCACCAAATCACGCTTCTGCTTACACTCCGTCTCATCTCGAACCCGGCTTGGACTCAGATTCGGATGCAGAGGGGGTTTGAAGATTCAGAAGTCGACAACATCTCCTGCACCTCGTCGATAGCGTCCGTCTCCCCGGAGTACTAGCTAAAATACACTAACATCCGTAAATCCACAAATATACTTGAAAAATGTAAGAAGATCTAACTTCATACTCAAAGTCAATATCGCACTGCTACACGGATCAACCGGCAGCCGCATGCTAGTGCTTCACCCCTAACCACACACACAGTCTGCCAACATTTCGCCGGTTTGCCTGCATGCCCACTTCATAAAGCGGAGGTACTATCACACTAATTTTGTATGCCAAAATAATCGAATGTATGCTTGCCCTTGGTACAGACGTCCAAAACCACGTCGACAACCTGTTTCTAACCTCTATAAAGTGATAATGTATCTCGTATCATATATATATTATTGCAGTTATATGAGGAACTATTTTTAGAGCCTTTGTATGGGTCAAATTTAGGGTCAACTTTTACTAAATAAGACTAAATTTTAGGATTAAAAGAGTTGACCCAATTTGACCTTAACCGAATTTGACCCAAAAAACGAATATCTGGGTACTAGACCCGACCTGGCATTTTACGTGAGCGAAGTCAGTCAGTTTCTAGTTAGTCCAGGAATGGATCACTGGAATGCAGTTGTCAGAGGTCTAAAGTATCTCTCTGGTACGACAGAATACGGTATTAGCCTGGGTGAATCGCAAGATATCACGCCAGAGAACCTAGCCGACAACCAGTGACTCTGACTATGCCAATTGCCCCGATACGAGACGCTCTGTCGGAGGCTATGTGACTATGCTCTCTAACAGTCCCATTTCATGGCTTTCACGCAAACACCACACGGTTGTTCACTCAACAACAGAGGCAGAGTATATCGCCCTGTGTCATTACATGCAAGAGATGATCTTTCTCAAACTATTGCTAAAAGAACTTGGTTTCGCCACAACGCGAGCAAACCTCATTCATGAGGACAACCAGAGCTGTATCAAAATCTGCTATAACCCCGAACTGCACGGAAGACCGAAGCACATTCACGTCCGAAACGGCTTTGTGCAAGAAAAAGATGAGCGGCACGAATTTTTCGTCGCATATTGCAATACCAACGATATGGTTGCTGATATCTTTACGAAAGTTCTAGATAAACATCAGTTCAGAAAACTAAGATCCAGACTTATGATGAAAGCTCTCAACTCAGAGGGTAGTCCCGTCTAGTGTACGAGCATAACACTAATTCATGAAACATGCCTACTTTGAAGCGTTTCTTATAAATTTTCCCACTGTTTTTTTTTTATTTTTGTTCGCAATAAGGTTTTCCCTCATTGAGGTTTCGCTGGTACAATACCGAATTACAACAGGCATATGTATATATCATTTCCATACACAAAGGCAATGATTGCTGGGAAGGTCCATTATTGATAAGGTAAACCCGCGGAACCCCCTACCGGACAACTATTTTCCTACTCTCGCTCGAAAACGATAAACGGACGAATAAAACAAACGAAGTTGATCCAGGTCATGGCCGCCACTGATTTCTCGTCGATGTCCGTCATGAACCAGTAGCACGAAAGCGTGGCCGACAAACTGGTTATTGTAAGCCGCCACCAAGTACAGTCCATCCAGAAGCCTAACTTCGTCCAGCAGACGTGCTCCGCGGCGACCAGGAATCGCAAAATTAATCTTGGTCAAATCATTGAACACGAAGTCTCTTCCACAATCGTGCAGCCGTCGGAGAAACACCAGGAACAGCTTCCACGAGGTCCCCTTCGTCAAATCTAGCTTGTAATGTTGCCGCTCAAAGTCCACGAAAGAAGCAATGTCATCGTCTGTGATGATATCTGGGCGATGCGCAAGTTCAGCAGCCTTCTTGAAAGCATTGAACAGGCAAAGGCCGTCCATATCCGCAGCAATCGTGCGCTTCCCAAACTCGTCGGCCTTGCAAAATTCATCAAATCTTTTGAGCTTGGACAATTTCCACCGATCAACGAGGCCGAATTCCTACACGAAATCGTCGTCTTCGAGGAGATGTTCCGGCTCCCAGGTGCGCTGATAGTACCGACAACTGCGACGACGCCCACTCAGCCATAGGACCCGGTATTCGAGTCCACGAGACGTAAGTCTACGGTCGATCATCCTCGCTATGTGCCAGGTTTGCTTGGTGGTCACGTAGCTGGGACCAACAGTGTCACGCTGCTCCCCGTAGTTGGTGTTATATATCCGGTAGTAGAGCTTCTCCGCACGTGGAGTACTACACGAGGATTCGGCGCTACTACTACCAGTTGCAAGAGCACTACGGCCAATTGCACTAGTGGAAGTAATACCAGAAGTACTACTCGATGCACCACCAGAGTGATACTTGGTGCATCACCCGGAGTACTACTTGGTACGTCAATAGTACTATCTGGGATCCTAGACGTGCTGGTTGGACTCGACACTGAAGGTTCACGAATTTCGCCAGGCTCGAGCTCCTCCTCCACTACAGCGGTGTCACCAGGCACACTCCGAGCAAGGTTGCTTGCAGCAGGCAGCGACTGGGCGTTATCATTGCCCACTTGAGCGACTCGGCCAGAGCCTTCCTCAGGCCTAGCTTGCTCGATGGCTTGCGTCCCTTTGCCCCCCCCCGACACCACTCCTAGTGTCAATCTCAGCATTGTTCTCCACGGCCTCTCCATCCTTGGACCTGCTCCTCTCGTCGGCTGCCTTGGCAGCCCGAACAGCCGCCCGTTCGATCTTCTTCGTTCGGATCTCTGCCGCCGTGCCTTCTTTTCGCGTTCTAACTGGCGCCTTTGACGCGGGTGGTGGGCGCCCTGCCATCCAGATCTTCTCCATGGCGTGCCCTGTCGTATCCCTTCCTGGTAACGCAGTGCGAAGCGGGCAAAGTTTGACTGCCTTGGCTCTAGGCCCCAAGACTTCCTCGGAAGGTCTCTTTGACAAAGAAGGGTCACACACAACACCATATTTCTGATTGACGAAAACCTACCAATCGTAATGCTTTTCGATACCAAATGCTACTTAAAGAAACAGGGAGGGTGTCACGGTACTACTCTTAGCATAAGGGTACACTGTACAAGATCTCTCTTTGAGCTGATAACCACCCTCCTCAAGCTGTTAGTTTAGAGCTTACTATACTGTAGTACTGACCAGTGTAGTTCTTCGACTACCAACCATCCCAACCCTGCTGGAAGAAGCACAACATATCTAATCTACTCACTTCGTATTTTGATGAGTACAACCAACATCAACCTTCCTCAATCTCCCGCTGTAAACCTCAACAACCCCTATGAAAATATCGCATACAACCCCTTTTCTGACTTTGTTTTACGAGATGCTGTATTATTTCTGTGCGTTGCGGTAAACCCATAGCTCACGGTATACATGTACACTACAGACAACGACCGGTAAATGCGCCACCCGCTGAATGTCATCCTCTATTGTTAAGGTCTCTTTTTGGAAACGACTGCAAAACACGCCACCGTCAAATCAGGTGATATAATTGGCTATAAAGAGAGTTTGTGTGATCGAAATGCGGATCTTCCAACCTGCGAAAGGCAGTAATGCACATAACCAGAACCAAAGTTTACAAAATCAAAGCAATTGATTTCTGAGTTAACCTTCAACTGTATGGTAGCGAGGAATCGCTTTGACGAAGGCTTTCTTGACGTCTTCTTCGCCCAGCAGCTCCCATGCAGCGATCGTTCGCTTGCTGCAGATTAAACACTGGTCGGGGGCACGCTCGTCTCCAGTGTTGTCCTCGATCAACCACAGCGACTTCATCAGCTGCTTCAGCGGTCCCATGACGCCAACGTCTAGTGGCTGGCAAACAGACGTGGAGTTCGGAGGGAGCGGCACAACTCTAGCGATAGCGTCCTCCAGCACAGCGTTTTGGCCTACCTCGGAGATATGGGCCTCAAAATTGTCGAGCAGCAGTAGCGACGGTACGTTGACCTCGTATTTTAGCAGCTCGCTTGTATATTTCTTCCACACTCTAGTATCCATCCAAGCATTTTCTTGAACAGCATACACATGCCCTTTCGGGTACTTCTTTAGCTCCTTGGTTTCGATTGAGCCGCCAGGCTTCCCCCGTACGATAAACAGTATAGGCATTTTTTTTCCTAAGCAAAATATCAGAGTTAATATTCACAATAGCATACCAGAATACGACGACCCTTACCATCTGCGCGAGCTGTAATCACTGCCGTCAAGCGTGTCGAGTGCTTGTTGAGCCCAAGCACCTTTGCAGAATCATGGTGCCCTCTTCCAGCCCACGACCTCTTGGGTGGCATGTCGAAGTCAATGCCCGTTTCGTCTACGTTGAAAATCTCGAATAACTTGTAATCACTGTGCTTCTCCCAAAACTTACACACAAACTGCTAATGTTTCAGCATTCTTCTTGGTTGATTGAGGCTTCTGTGGGGTGTACCCATACCTATAACACGCATTTGCAACACATTATATGCGAACGAAATTCTAAATATCATCAAATTCTCATATTACCTTTCGCAAAAGCGCTGACATGCTCGCTCAAGAGCATGAATTCCACTTTGTGGAGAGACTTTGTCGGCCATGTAGTTAGCTAGCCAGCCGGCATGGTTGCTCTTGATGTAGATGATCATATGCTTGGTTGACAGTATCTGAAAAGAAAAAAAATCACAGTAAAGGTAAGCTATTTTTAGGTTTAAGTTGAAATTCAAGCCACGCCTCATAATTACCTTCTCAGCACGACGCCGATCTTTCATGTAGTTGATCAGACCGTGAAAAAAGGGAAACAGCTCTCGTTTCCCTTGCCCTTTCAGCGTGGGACTGCGCTCGGAGCCTGTAAACTCTCGAATCTTATCCTTTTCTGCCACCCAATCTCGGATGGTGCGTCTCGAGATGCCTAGCCGCGTTGCCGCTTCGAGCTCGCTGCTGACAGCAACTAGATCTAGCGCTTCTCGCTTCTTAGCGATCATGTATGACTTCTTCGCCTTGGGCATCTCCCGTTTATGAACGGGCATGTCTTCCTTGGCAAAACAAGCGCTGTGGCAGCCGGCCATTTTGAAGTAAAAACACGCCTTTTTAAAGGTATTTGATTGGCTAAAAATTTATGTTTTGTTTCTTGACATAAGTGGTGTTCCACTTTTTTGTGGCGCTTTTTGCTGTCGGGGGGATTTGCCAGTCGTTGTCTGTATATGAATGATTGTTAACGATACGCTATATATACACTATACAGAGTTGGGCGCTATACATGCGCATGAGTGGTACGAATACTAATACGGCCTTTAAACAATCGCTCTATAGTATGCACGACCGAACACTATACGCTGTAAATCTACATTATGCACTGCTGTGATCTTTAGTCGTTCGTGCTGCTCACGCAATGATACTTAGCGGCAACGAGCCGGCTATGTTCTATACAGTATACACTGACGCACCTGCAAGTTGCATGAGCACCACTCTACATTGACAGTACCACTATACATCACAATTTCACTGTACTAGGTACAGCATACACGAAGTACCGTTCGCTTAGGACAGGTTGGCGAAGCCTACGTGTCAGCGACGGGTATACCTTGCGTGATTGCACGCAACCGCAGCCATGGCCGCTTTGCGCACATTACTGCACATTATTCATTGCCATCGTGGGAGATAGCCACACGCGATATATTGTATGTGCGCGCTTATATACGCTAAGTACCACCTGGTAGCGTAGCGCTGACAAATGTAACAAGTGGCGTGTTCATTTCGTGCGCGCTGCACGTCGTCATGAACATGTAGTGACATCGTCGTTGAGCGCGCGCGTAGGTCACGATTTTTTTAGCACGCAGAGGACGACCCGTAGACGAAGTTATCACGATCTTTTAATTTATACCGACAACACGTTGGGAGGCAGACACTATAGGATCGTACATTCTGATTGGAGGGCATATGCGATTTATCCGTTGCGCTAATACATACGCAGCGCGGTCATGAAGGACTAGAATCTTACATAGGTAGCAAAATAAACACGCACGAGCTGTTATCTGTGTGATGCGTAAAATGTAGTCTGCAATATGCCATAACTAAGCGGTCAATGAACTATACGGGCTACGATAGTCCTGTAAGCTGGTTCAGATCATGTATCGCGCTAACGGTGTGTCGAACTTGATTAACACGTAGTGCTGGTACGCTCAAGAACCGCGGATGTGGAGATCAACGGATGCAGCGACCAAGCACATGCGGTCGAACGCCAACTTGATCGTCGCATTTTTGAAGCTGTTTCTTTGAGATGGCTTCGAGCTCGATAAGAAATCACCGCGGTATCGAGACGAGGTTCTGAAAGTTGGTACCAGCGCGGGGACACAGTTGCTGTTGTATCTCCGCGATCACAAGATCACAGCTCGTGGGGCCCAAAACGTCTTGAAGTCCATGCGCAAGCTGCACAAGTCTGGCCACCTCAACGAACACGTCCGCCAATACAAGCAACGTAAAGCTGCCGGCCGCGTAGTTGACCCTGCTCCTTCGCACACCAGGTTAGTTTAAGCACGTAGGTGCATACAGGCTGACCATTTGTCTCCGCAACCAGTCGTTGCTGTTCATTATTATCGCTTGGAGAGCACTGAAACTCACTATCCGTTCTGTACCCGAACCAGCAAAGCATCCGTCATGCCTTCAACCAAGCCCAAGAAGAACAACATCAGCTCCGCGAAGGAGTTCAAGACGGTATGCAGATGCTCGCAAGGCGTACAAGATCCGGGTTAGTGATGAGGTAATCCGTCACCTTCGACTTACCATGAACACGACGGTTGTCTCCGCGAGCCTTCTCCCCGAAGTGAATGATGTCATCTTCGCTTGCGTGGTCGAACGGAAGAAGCGTTGCGTCGGCATTGACGATGTGCGTGATTGGCTAGCAGCTCCTGGTCCAGGTGGTGACGAAGGATCGGGCGACGAGGAGGAGTGGAGCGCTGAAGAAGATCTGACAGCAGAGAATCTCCACTACGTTCGCACGCTGCTGAATTGGGAGCGTGAGAAGCGGCAGACTTACTATGGGAGGCGACGTAGGAGCCTCGAGAATGCCTGAGCCAGACCGTTGTCGCTGCCTTCGAAAAAGAGCGCCGCCTTCTTGTTCGCAAGAAGTTCATCGAAGAGGAAGCTGTTGAAGACAACACGATCAACACAACGGAAGGATAGACGAGGTAGCGCATAAGGAGTTTATACAGGGTTTAGAATCAGTAGCAGGGGATAGACATTGATAGCTCTACATTGAAAACTAAGCTTAACCTCCAATTGGAACAGCAACATTAACCTCGTTACAGAGCACTTAAACACACATCTGAGCGCAGCATCAAACACAAACCTTAACCTCCTTGCGGAACAGCAATGTTAACCTCGAAGCAGAGTCAGCACGCCTTGCATTGATAGCAGAGGCGGCTGCCCATTGGCTTGTATACAAACATGAAGTGAACCCAAACCAAATGCACTGAGTTGTTACGGGGCACTTGTGCCGGACGAGAGAAAGAAAGAGGGAATAGCGAGGGTTGTCGTGCGGCGGCGCTTGCGGCAGCCTCAGGCTAGTAGTTCTCAAATAACCTCATTTTTGAGGTTGTCCTACGTCTGACCTGCCAGTCAATCACCGTTATGAGTAATTACGTGTCAGCGTAAAACCTATCATGTAAAAAAGCCGATTTTTGGGCTGGGGTCTCATTTGGCAATCTGCCGTGGCAAGTGAGCTAGTCTCCGTAGCGAATATGTATATAAAACGAAAAACACTGTTTTCTTGACCCACAGGCCGTTTCAGGGTTTCCTATTCTGCCTACAAACGCCCTTATATTATCGCCTGCTGGGCATACACATCCTGATTTAGATCCTGCACATTTATACATATTTGTGTATGGTACATAATTAATGAACGGGCTATGTGTACGTCGGAGGCAGTCGGAGGTAGGAGATTTTTGCTACGGTTGAATATGACAATCTATCCGACTTTACTTTGAGTTTGTATTGAGCATAAAGGCCAATAGGACCCAAGGTGGACAATCATTGTACATTAGATCCCGTATTTTGGTCAATAGCATGACACGTATAAGGCAAGTCCTGTAGATAAGCCGTTCCGACGTATTCGGTCGGAAACAGTCGTCAAATATGTGCAGCGTCTCTCAAAAGGCAAGTCAAACGCATATCACTCGCATATTTGACATCGATCCGACCTGCAGGGTGAGTTTGGAGGAGCTAGCCCCCAGAAACACGAAGCGTGCCAAGGCAACTGCCGTGTCAGCATTCATGAGATTTTTGAAGTTTGAGGGTGTGATAGAGGAGAGTACGTACGTGTGTGTATTGAGTATGACGAGAGTGGGAAGTGCTTTGTGTCCGTAATGAACAAGTTTGGTATGCATCTTGCATGCATAGAGGGTAAGAAATGCAAGCCACTATCACGGAACACCTCGATGCAGTACTATCGGCAAGATAAACTTTGGCTGTTAGATCCGTTTCCACATCACCGAGCTGCACTGGAAGCACGGTTGCTCAAAATGGGGAAGACTCTAGACAATTTTTGTATGAAACGTGACGGTGGTGGCTTCACTAGCAAGGCACCACCATGTACAAAGGCTGACTTGAAACAAATGCTGGCGTACTTGTATGTTCATGCAAGCTGCTCTAGTGACTACCAAGGTGCTTGTGTCTGCTGTGGCACCTGTTCGGGAGAGCTTCAGATCTCGCGCTCCTCCGCAAGCCCAATGTCTCCATCGACGCTGGAAACGTGCTCTTCGTGCGCTTCATTCGCATGAAGACATCCGAAGAGCAGAGCTTGTCGCTCTTCCCCGGAACGGACTTCACGACGTGCCCAATGATCGCGATAGCATTGGCCCTGATGATGCAGACCGCTCCATCTCCCGACGTCATCGACAACCTGCTGGAGCTGCCTGGCCAAGCCCCGATCTCGCTTTCCCCCTATGTCCCGCTGCTCGAGACCCTCAATCATCCTACAGACACCACAGGCCTTGATGCACCGTCGACTGGTGGGGCGGAGACGACGCCCACCATCTACTCCCACGTGAACCGCGTGCTGAACCGAATTGCTGCAGGAGTCAAGGTTGCGCTGACGTCTCATTCCTTCAGACGCGGCGGTGCACAGCATGCCAATGGGGGCGGGGAGCTCACGGCGCGGTGGATTTTCGACAGAGGTGCCTGGAATATGAGCACAACAAACAAGGGGTTCAACTACATCTTCAACACCAGCAAGGAAGATCACAAGGTTAGCAAGATACTCAGTGGACATAGCGCTGAGGCAAAGGTGTCGCTACAAAACTTGATAACGCTCGACACACAAACTAGGGCGATGGTCGCTAGCTTCCAGCGCCGTCTGTTCACGACCTGTCACCATCTCGAAACCACACGACACAACGTGAATCAAGCAGTTCTGGATGTGATTACCTCGAGTGTGCTTCGGCACTATCCGCTGTTGAAAGACTTGAACGCTGAAGCACCTGCTGTCAAGCGCATTGAAGGCTGTGTAGCTGACACCGGCTGCTCACTCTCTGAGTTACTGGCGTGGTCGTCGCATCTTGCAAGTCCAGAGCTAACCTGTGAAGACATCAAGTCACAAAGCACACACCAGCAACAGCAGACCGTGGTATCCAAGCAGCTGATGGAGCCAAGCGCAGAACAGAAGATCATCGACCACCAAGCGGCTGTCATTAATTATTTTATCCAGCACGGCAAGATGCTCGCATGGATGCCCTCGAGGCTAAGCTAAACAACGATCCTAGCCATGCTACACGCAAACGACACAAGCCAGACACCGACACAAGCGACATCAGTAACGTCAAGAAGAAACAGCGCAGATCAGCAGTGACTCACCTTCGCGCGACCTGGTACGCGTGGCACGCTCATGAACCACGGATGTGGCGGGCACCGATCTCGAAGCAGCAGAAGTCCGACGCCAAGCAACTTGTCGCGTACGTGAAGCTTTTCTTGGAGGACGGCTTTGTGCTTCATCCAACTGCACCGAACTATCGCGATCAGGTACTGTCGCTCGGAGTTCGCGCGGAGGAGTCTGTTCCTTGGTGAGCACAACATCAGCTCCCGTGGCTCAAGCACCTACGCACACTTCATCGTGCTGGAACACTCAACACCAATATTGGGCGCCACGAACAGCTTCTCCAGACACCTGCCATCCAAGACTCTGCCCCTGGTTACACGCAGAACATATTGGAACAGATTAGTGCGTAAATACGTCAGCACTTTAAATTGCATAATACACGTTAGTTCATACGCTGTCACATGCACACACATGCACACATGCGCACACACACACACACACACACTGCTCCACAACGCAACACATATACTGTCACACATCGACGCATACTTCCACACATTGGCTCACACTCGCACTCGCTGCCTTGCATCGGCCAATATGCTGTCGAACATTAGAAATACCTTAGGTGGGAATCGGACCCAACGACCATCCCTTTCGGGGGCTCTACCACTGAGCTACTAAGGTGGGGTTAGTACAACTCAGCGCAGGGTATACTCGTTGGAGTGCCCGAGGGAGCATTAACCAACCACAGTTCTTCGTGGCAGCGACAACCCTCTTCAGTGCACCGATGCTCGGCACACCTCCTTCAATTCATCCTCCAGGATGGTCACTCGGGCACTGACACGCGTCGACGAATTTGCGTAGGGCACGTGGGCTCAGTGCCATCAATTTCAGAACACGTATTTACCTTTTTACGAATATTTTTACAGGGTCACTCAACTTTTGTAATGCATACTATTTTCTATACATGGTCGGAAAGGTCGGAGGTCAGATATATTTTGGTATGGTACGAGTTAACTAACTTTCGTTTTATTATATTTAGGCTAGTTCAAGTCGTATTTACGAGCCTGTCGTTACCGCTCGTAAATATCAGCGTGAAGTTCTCGACATGCCCCATACCATCCATAATTCCAACCAATTGAAATGATATGGGGGGGGCGTAAAGAATCGTATCGCGCTCAACCCGCCGACTCCCTCGCCGACTTGGGTGTCAAGTTTGACGAGGGTCCAGCAGTAATCACAAAATCTGAGTGGCTCGGTGTTTTCAAGAAAGTTCAGCGACAAGAAAATACGTATATCGATATGCCCAAGCAACGGCTAAGAAATCAGGACCTGTGCCGTCACGTGAAGAGCTCCGAGCTATTGCGGTTGAGCCCATAACTCGCAATGACTCAGCTTACGCAGTTGATTTTGAATATGTAATTTCATGGTATTTTGATGTTCAGGACTATTAAAAATAAAAGCTTAGTAATTTATCTACAGTTGTCCACTCAATTTGATTACGCGATGATCATCTGACGTGTTATTGCATCGATTACAATTTCAGCGAGCTTACCTTTTCGTTTAAATGTAGCTAGGAAACGCCAGCGAACTAGAAAATCTAAACAGATAACCTAAACAAGGAAGCACGAAGCTTTCCAACAAATAACAACTTATGATCAGCTGACAATTGCTCGCAAAGATAATATCTTTCATCATTTCATGGCCCATCGTATTATGATGCCACCATAACTGGTAGTGCATTTCATCTCGCCAATACTATACCCACCCCTGGCGAATTGGAACTGTATCGCGCCGCTCCTAGCCTCTGTATAGGAATCCCCGCAGGAATTTTCCTGGGCATTGTAACTGCGTTCACGCTAGCTCCCCGAAGATTTAATTGAGGCCATAAGCTCTAATTCGAACCGAACTATTGGTTGCAAATCCGAATGTGAGCGCTGCTATTCGTCGCACGCTGACCATACAAAGGCATCGCAAATAAGGCGCCGTCAAGGTCATCATCGTAGCGGTAGAGGCTGTCATAAGAAATGACATATTTTAGGCAAATCAAGCTGATATAAGATAAGATCTGAAGTCACTATGAGCTAAAGGAGGCTGTGCCAGCCGTAGTGAGTGTATTTCTATCGGTCATCAGATATTATGGTATTACTGCCAATCAGGGAAGGCATGCACTATATAGGTAGATTATATGTTGAATGATGCGGATAAGATGACTAGAGGAAGCGAGCTGGGCACCTGTTACGCCAGCTCCCTCGTCCTCCGCACTTTGGAACTGAAAGTCAATTACACATTCAAATACTTGTCTTCGACTAATATAAAGATTGGGCTACGGGCTTTAGTTGACTTTTCATCGATGCGCGAACGTGAGCAATGCTGCTTCCCTGTATTTAGAGCGGTGTCCGATACTCATGCTATAACTGCTGTTTTTTTCGGTAAGTTTGAGGAGAAAAATAACTCGCACAAGGGACAACGACTAAAAAGCCGGCAACGCAAAACTCGGCATGCAACCGTGGCGCATCTTCAACTTCATTCTCATATATATCATTTTATTAGCTAATAGGTTCCGGGAATTTACTTTTTTTTAAATACATTATTAATGAATGGCTTAGGCAGGTTAAATCACAGCATTCGGCAACATGTCACGTCGCAAGCAGAAGATCTACACTGTGAAGGAGAAGCAAGCCGCCGTCCTACTCGCGCAGGAAGTAGGCGTCAAGGAGGCGGCGCGCGTCCTCGGCTACCCACGAGGCTTCGTTTTCAGCTGGAACAAGCAAGCCGAGAGCCTCTTTGATTTTCATGGTCCGAAGACCACCAAGCCGCTCAAGGCGCTGGGACGCAAGGAGGTATTTCCCAGCGTCTCTGCTGTTGTCACCTCCACCAAGGACGTGAGGCGCGACGAGAAGGTATTGTTTGTTTGACCATTTCAATTTGGCAATTGTTTTCACTTTTAACGATTGTGTTTATATTTGATTTTACACTGTTGTTCTTAGGTTATTTCAACAAATGCTGTTATTAACCAAATGTGCACATAGGACCCTGAATGAGTTACCGAGTGCATCGACAGCAGGAAATCTGGTTTAATAGTTTTTTTTATTGCTTTGTATTTAAGATATTCACTAGACTGGGTTAAAGTTCATGATGTAAGAGGCTTAATGCCATCGCCATGCAGTAGTGCTAAATGAAACATAGGACAGTCCTTGCGGACATCGCTATATGCATCCATTCTTGAATAAACCTACCTCTTCGGAGGACCGTGTAACGCAATTCCTTCGGAGTAAGCCGTCTGTTTGGTGTTGACGAGGCTACCCCATACGAGGAGTTGTTAATCATTTTTGCCAGATGGGATTATTCCCTGTCTGCAACCGATCTCGGTTGGGTACTTGTCGAAAATCACAGTAAAATATTTCTTGGCGCGATGGCGCCAGGATCCCCTATAAAAATTTGTGGCCAAAGGGCGACGATCAAATCAACTTGGTTTCGCAGTCTGGAGAAGTAGCAGCGTAGCGGCCACTTGCTGGCGACGCAGTGTTCATACTCCATTCAAAAATGAAGAGGAGTCCGTTGAAATGTTGAGAAAATTGTTAGAGAAAACTTAGTGATATCCGTCCGGTTAGGATGCGCAAGATTCCGAATGGTGTCCATATGACCGGAGGCCGTCGGCAGATAACGTGCAGGAATCGAGGCGAAGCGTGTTTAGGGCGATACTGTTTTCGGTTTCTTGTGCGCTTGCGTACTTCTGGGTTTAGCCTTGCGCTTGTTATTGCAAGGAGGCTCGAGCGGGGGCTGTTTTTCGGTCGTGAATTCGATGCGGTAGATGCCGCGTACGCGATAGAGCCACTCTTCAGCTTCGACCAAGCCCAGCCATTTGTCATTTGCCATCATCGTAAACTTGGTGGGAGCGTCTGGTTCCTTTCACGTGAAGAGCCATATCATGGCTCAACATCTCGGATAGGTCGCAGTGGGCGAGGTACATGCCTGAGAGAAGCTGGGTCTTGACAATCGAGTCGATAATGCCCTTGAAGAGGTTGGTGTTGAGCAGATTTCGGCGGATGCTGACGTTGGGGCAGGCTCCATTTGCTTGCATCCAGCGGAGAAGTCCCTTGGTCTTGGCCATATTGATGCCTTCATCGGGAGTAACACCAGTCTGGGAGCAAAAGTCTTCCCAGTCTTCAGGGCTGGTGAAAAGGGGATGGCCGGCGAGCTTGTACAGCGCGTTGATGGCTTGAACCACACAGTCGCCTCCCTCCGAAGCCGTCATGCCGTCACGATACTCGGGCAGGCCCTTCATGAAGCAGATGTACGGCTTCGTTTCTTGGTTGTCCTCGTCGTACCACCAGTCAACCCAGTTGCAGTGGCGTTCTTGGAGGTCTTCAACCAAGAGCTGTCGTGGTAGCCAGTCGTCCGTGCCGTCGAGGAACCGGACGTGATAGCAGACGCCTCGCAGTGGTTTCGTGCGGCGGGCGTCGATGCTGATGAACGGGAATTGTTTAGCCGTCGCGGTGTTGAGGCGCCGAGCCATTCCTGTCGTTTCGGGTGCTTCCTGCGTGGTGCGTGCCTGTTTGGCGGCGGGTTCCTCGGGTTTAACAGACAGAAAACGGAGGCGCATGCCGAGGGCAGAGAGAGGGGGGGGGGGGGGGGGGGTCTTCGGCGTCGGCTTGGTTGGGGCTGCCGGAGCGACGTCAGGAACGGAGAGGGGTTGGGGCGGGTCAGTGGCTCTGGTGCTGGCACTTTATAGTTCCCAACGATGAATCCGGGGTCTTCGAGGGGCGCGCTGGGGGGGCTGTCTGCTGCGCGCTCCGCCGCGACTCCGAGGCGTTCGTACGAACGCTCCACCGTCAACAGCATGCGGTACATTGCGTCGTACGCGCACGCTTTCTCCATCGTGATGTCGGCGGGGGGGGAGCGAAGTGCTCCCAGCAGTCTCCAACGGGAGGGGGCTCGACGAGGAGCGGAACAGCGTTGGGCTTGTTGGCGGCGAACTCAGCATCCACTGCGCGAACTTGGCCCAAGCCGAGGTCTTCATAGTGGTGCTGGATGTCCACGATCAGGTTGTAGAGGCAGTCTTCGACAATGGGATTGATCCCGTCTTGATCGTTTTGGAGGTCTTGCTCCAACAAGGTGGTACCATCAGGCTCAGAGGTGTCAGAGTCGGCACGTGGCCTAGTCCGGATCGGTGCGAGCTCTGCAGATACCACCTTGAGAGGAGGGTCTGGCTTGAGGGTCATCGACATTTGGCTTGGGGAGGCTCCTGAAAGATTTAGTCTGAGTGAAGCCACTGGGCATCGCGACCATCGTCAGCTACTATGTAGCCCTGCCGAAATGTCCAAGATACCGGGGAGGACCGAAGGTAATATTCTAGAACGCTATGAGTCGAATTGTTGACACGTTGGTAAATTGGAGCAACGGTATGGATATGTGTTCACTGTTGGCATACCCTTCACCATGATTCGCCAACCAGGTAATATTACCCGCAAGAACAGCTTGACGGGTCTCACACTGAGTTTACTCGAGGGCAATCGGGAATTCGTGCTGCTGTTTTAATTTAATCCGCTATTTTGGAAATATTGCAATATAAATTTTGTGAAAAGTGTTCCTCAAATAAAACAAATTCCGCACGTTTTTGCCGCGCTCCCCCTTTTAAGGTTAGACTTGGATTCGCTATGTGAGCTAAAACCGTGCGGCAGAAAACGTTAATTTCACTGTTAAATTTGACACTGGACTTGAACTCACAATGGAGGCCTAAAATTCTAAAACCCACCCTAAAACATGAGTTACTCCCGCCGGCGCTCGACAGTTCGGAGAGCACAATTGACATCGGCGATCATCTGCAAGAAGCTTGGCGCCAAGATGGGGTCTAACACATCGGCCAGCAAGGTAGTCTTTCGATAAGTGGATTGGCTCGGGTTGTGTCTACAAGACTAGTAATTTGAATCGGTGTTGATACTGCTACCTGTACTTCTTCCTCTCGTACGAAGCTGTCACTCAGTCGCGGGTGTCTCCTGGTAGATAAAAAACGAGAAGCGAGCGTGAGAACGTACCCTTACCGCCTCGACACATCGTCGCACTAGTGCTCACTCACCTCGCCTGATGCCTTGCCCAGCGCCTGCAGGAGCTGCTCGACCTCATCCACGTTGTTGACGTACAGGTGCGCGTTGCTGGGCTTCTTGCCCACAGTGCAAGTGAATACGTGGTGGAGCGGGCCCTCGTCGCCCGCAGTGAGAAAGTCCTCGAAGGTGCCGTTGCCAGCTCGTCCGTGCACACTCTCCTCCGTGCGCTCTGCATAATAGTCGTAAATAGCCTTGAACATACTCTCGTCCGTTGTGTCGTCGCCGATGCAGAACAAAAAGTCCGGGTGGCCGTGGCTGATACTCGCGTCCTGCGTCAGGATCTGTCGGGCGATCACGCCCTTGTTCAGGCCCTCCGGCACAATCTCCAACAGACCCTTCTTGCGGATAACGTTAACCGGTAGATCGCGGATCGCTTCCTCCAGGTCATTCTGCAACGAGTTCGCCTGCAAGAGCCCCCACTCCGGGTCTGTCGAGCGGAAGTTCCAAGCAATACTCTGTTGCGCATATCGCAGTACACTGCCATTCGTGCGCGTGCAGTATACCTTCAGGATCGGATCAACAGCCTCACGAACCGGGCGCCAATCGAACTTGAAGCTGTGCTGGTGCCAGTGGCGGTCGGTTGAGTTGCTGTCATCCTCCATGCTAATGTCCTCCGTATTATCGATATTGATGGATCGAGCCCACGAGTAAAGCGCACCATTGTCAGACACGAGTCCGAGACCACGAACGTGTCCAAGTGATGCAGTCAGGTCTTTTTTCGTCACGCCACTGACCACGAACACCGTGTTCCGCGGATCCTTCGTCAGGTGCGTCAGCGCATCCATCATGCGAGGAGAAGGTCGCTTGCCCGTTACTGCCGTAAAGTCCTTCTTGACGTACATCGCAATGTTTTCACGTGCAATGATGGTGCCACCGTAGTCCAGCAGGAACACACGTCGCTTGGATTGCATGTACGCTCCCATAACCTTATCGATGTTGAGCTGCTTGAAGTCCGATCGATCACCCACGCGCAATACGTGTGACCTACCAATTTCCATGTCCATATACTCCATATTCGTGTATTCCTCATCGCCCTCAGGGTTGTCAGTCGCCTCGTGGAGAACAGACAGCACCTGCTTCGTCCAGTTCGCTGCGGGTTGGTTGGTGATGTACGGCAAATCCCGCGCGCGGCGGCCTAACCGCTCTTCATCGCTCATTGTCAGTGCATGATCGAGCGAGTTGACGAGTCCTGTAATGTTCCACGGATTCACGCGCACTGCGCCGTTCAAAACGCAACAACACGCCGAAAACTCGCTCAGAATGACGACACCTGGCCGGCTAGATGGGCTCACACCCTTTGCAAACACGAACTCCAGGGGCTTTAGATTCAGTCCTTCGCGAATAGATGTCACCATCAAAATATCGCTAGCAAGCCACAGTGTCACACGTTCCTCTATAGATAATGGGGAAGACGACTCCTCGTAATCGATGCACTCGGGGCCGTGCGCCTTGGTGATGCGTTCCACAAGCTTGCGGATCTCGTTGCTGCTGTAGTTTTGGTCACCAAGTCGAGTTTGTGTCAGGTTCGCACGCTCCACAAACACAAGTTTATCCTTCCAAGACGGGCAGTTGCTAAAGAACTGCTCGAAAGCCAACATCTTCAGCGGAATACCACTTAGCCGCTGACAAATATCCACGCCTGCAATCAAAACCTTTCCTGCGTGCTTCTCGCGCAGCTTACGTGCAGCTTCTTGCACTTCAGGCCTTTCAATCACCTCGCGAATTAGCGTGGTTTCGATACCCACGTGGCTGATTGTAATTACCACGTTACGACCGCGGTAGTCAACGCCAAGGTTTCCGCCGCGCCGAGATTGGTACGTGAGTCCCAAGAACCGCTTGCAGGCGTTGAGAAAGTGCCGCGCATGATCGAACGAGTGGAAACCTACGATATCAACGTCCAGCACACCTTCTAGCAGTTGCGTACCGTGTGAAAGCTCCCGGAACACCTCCGAGGTAGGGAAAGGCACGTGCAAGAAGAACACCATCTTCGGTCGCTTGCGGTTTTCACGCTTGCATGTGTTTGCCAAATACGACGGGAACAGCAACAGGTGATAGTCGTGCACCCACACCGTATCGTTCTCCTTGCACAACTCGCCAACGCGGTCAGCTATCAACCTGTTCACTGTCTGGTACGCTTCCCACCACTCGCCGTTGTTGCGTTCCTCCTTCCACTCAATCACCTCAGCTCGGTCCCAAATCGCGTAGTAAATATCCAGAATATCAACATTGTGGAACATGGGCCACAGCTTGCTCTTGCAGTATCCGCCGTGATGGTTCGCAGCCAGCTGGCGGTCAATAAACACCGGAATGCAGTTCATCTCCGCCAAGATGGTTGTAATCTCGCTCTTGTCGTCCTCCGAGAGCTCTTCCTGGTCACTACGTGCGTGGTACGTCACACACCCAACCCACGTCGTGTTCATGCTCTCTGCAATGCTGTTGTCGCTCCTGGAGATCAAACTATCCCGGTTCCACTCCGCCGACCAGGATCCATCCGCCGTCGACTTGGAGAGCTTCACGGGTAAATGGTAGCACACCAAGAACAGCATCGCATCGGGTGACGGATGGTAGCTCGACGGCATGTACCTCTTGTACCTCGACTGCAGCTTGTTGGTTTGCCTGAATCTCTGCGTGGGGGAGCCTGAGACGCTGCTGCGTGGGGATTTGACGTCCTCCTCGCCCTTATCTTCCTCGACCCTGGCCGCTAACGTGGCACCTGCATCCTTCGTCTCCTCTTCCTGCATATCTGCCATGTCCTCGGACGCGTTGCTGAGTCTCGTTGGAGTCGTGGGCGTCTCGTCTCTGCGTCGCTCGTACACCAGCGAGCGTTCGATGCGCTCCCCCGTAGGGACGAGCTCCATGTCCTGGTCAAAGTCTCCGTACTCCTCCACCACCAGCATTTCTCTGCCCTCTGGGACCAACACTCTCTCGCTCTCGATCTGTTCCCAGGAGCTGAAGACGCCACCCGAGAAGAGTGCGTACATGTACTGGTGAGGCACGCCTCGGGGAAGAATCATGGGCTTGACTGTGGTCCAGTACGGGTACTCCTCGGGCGTCGTGACTAGCGTCATGCTCTCGTTCGGGTTGAAGTGGCCCATGACGAAGGACGAGCCCGAGCAGTGCACGGTCTCGCCCAGGCGGCTCTGCGCCTTCACCTTGAGATGCACGCGCGTGTACGTTCCCGTGTTCACGTCGCCTCCGTCCTGCGACGACGTGGACGAGCGCCAGCTGGCCAGGTGCGGCAGTGCGGAACCCGAGGAGTCCACGATGGAATTCGTGCT
The DNA here is from genome assembly GCF_020800215.1 of Phytophthora ramorum. NCBI lineage: Eukaryota > Oomycota > Peronosporomycetes > Peronosporales > Peronosporaceae > Phytophthora > Phytophthora ramorum. The sequence goes on from NW_027150647.1 coordinate 5,600,627, forward strand.
TCCTGCGTCGCGGTCAGCACGGCCGCGCTTCTCCGGGCGGAAGGAGGTGGGCAGCGGCGGCCGCTTGCCATCGTTGACGCCGCCCGAGGGCCACGTGGCCGCGTTCTCGCGCGAGAAGCCGTCGGCCATGGCGATGCGGAGGAAGGGGGCGACGCTTTAGACCGTGGGGATAAATGTATGGGGAGGGGAAGGAAACAGCTCGCACACCAAGTGTACATAACAAGAGTGATGGTCAGGCAAAATTCAGTTCGTGTATGCGTACACCAGTCTCAGTAGCCAATCGTTTCGACGGGCTTCGTTTGACAAAGGTGACTGGAGCTCAGTGCATCTCTCGACCTGTTCCCAGCAGACCTTCTTACCCCAAACAGACAAATCATGGCGTCCGACGAAGCGAAGCTTGTGCTGACGAAGGAAGAGAAGGCGGCCAAGAAGGCCGCTAAGCTCGCCAAAAAGATGGCCAAGGCTGAGGCCGCTGACGTGAGCGTGAAGAAGGAGAAGAAGCCCAAGAAAGAGAAAAAGGAGAAAAAGGAGAAGAAGAGCAAGAAGCGCACCCGTGAGGAGGGCGACGACTCGGAGCCCGTGCCTGAGACCTCCGAGGAGAGCGAGACGGACGCTACGCCCGCCTCCAAGAAGGTCAAGACGGAGGAGAACGAGAACGCCACGCACGTGGGCGGAGAGGAGAACCCGTCGCTGGACAAGTTCCGCATCTCTGATGCGTCCAAGAAGGCGCTCAACGCCCGCGGTATTCACACGCTGTTCCCCATTCAGTCCATGACGTTCGATAAGATCATGGACGGGAAGGACCTCATGGGACGCGCCCGCACCGGTATGGGTAAGACCCTGGCCTTCGCGCTGCCTGTGATTGAACTGTTGCTTCAGGACAAGCGTCCGCGCGCTCGTGGACGCGCCCCGCGTGTGGTGTGCATGGCCCCCACGCGTGAGTTGGCCAAGCAGGTGGCCACGGAGTTTGAGCAGACGGGTCCGTCGCTGAGCACTGTGTGCATCTACGGCGGTGCATCGTACCAGTCGCAGAACAACGCGTTCCGCAGCGGTGTGGACATTCTCGTGGGCACTACCGGTCGTGTGATTGACCACATTGACCGTGGCAACTTGCGTCTGCACAACTGCGAGTTCCTGATTCTGGATGAGGCCGATACTATGCTGGAGATGGGGTTCCGTGAGGACGTGCAGAAGGTGTTTACGGCCATGGAGCAGGTGGCGAACGAGAGCACGGGTAGGCGCCAGACGCTGCTCTTCTCGGCGACGATCCCCAAGTGGGTGAAGGACGTGGCCGACAAGTACATGGCGAAGGACCGCGAGTTTGTGAACCTTGTGAAGGACTCGGACGACCAGGCGTCTACCGATGTGCAGCACATCGCCATTCCGTGCCACTGGCAGGGACGCCCGACGCTTCTGGCTAACCTGCTGGGTGTGTACGCCAAGAAGGACTCGCGCACGATTATCTTCGCTGAGACGAAGAAGGACTGTAACGAGCTGGCTGTGCACCCCGAGATTAAGACGGACTGCCAGGTTCTGCACGGTGACATCGCGCAGGAGCAGCGTGAGACGACCATGAAGGCTTTCCGTGAGGGCCGTCTGCGTCTGTTGATTGCTACGGATGTTGCTGCTCGTGGTCTCGACATGAACGTCGACCTTGTCATCAACTCGGAGCCGCCTCGCAAGATGAGCGGCATGGCCGATGTTGACACGTATGTGCACCGTTCTGGTCGTACAGGCCGTGCTGGTAAGAAGGGTATCTGTATCACGCTGTACACGAACCGCCAGCGTGACCAGCTGAACCAGATCGAGCGCAAGATCGGCAACAAGTTCATCATGAAGGGCCCCCCTGACCAGGAGGAACTGATCAAGGCTTCGGCTGCCAAGGCCCTGAAGGAGATCGACAATGTTGACCCGTCGATGATTGCGATTTTCCAGGAAAAGGCTGCTGAGCTGCTTGAGCAGATGGAGCCTGAGAAGTGCCTTGCTGCGGCCTTGGCCTGCATCACGGGCCACACGAAGCCGCCTCGCCGCACGTCGCTCATGTCTGGCGTGCCTGACTACGTGACCGTGCTGTTCATGAGCTCCAACCTCATCCGCGCCAAGGGTTACGTCTGGAACGCTGTGAACCGCGACATCCCGGAGAACCTGGCGAACGACATCAAGCAGATGACTCTGACGGAGGACTCGATGGGTGCGTGCTTCGACCTGCCGATTGCTGCGCTGGAGCTGATCCAGAAGCAGATCGATGAGGGCGCCATGAACTGCCCGTACTCCATCCCCAAGACGCTGCCGAAGCTGCAGCAGTCTGCGTTCCAGATGCGTCAGCAGAGCTTTGGTGGCGGCCGTGGCGGTCGCGGAAGCGGCCGTGGTTTCGGTGGAGGCCGCGGTGGCCGTGGTCGTGGCGGCGGTGGCCGCGGACGTCGTTACTAAATTACTTGAAGCAACGACAACGACCTCGATAGCGCAAGAACCAGGTGCGAGGCGAGGTAGTTAGATAGGTTCCCCCAACTCCCTAACGTTTAATATTGTATAGAGGTTTGCCAATCATCACACTGAAGAGACTTGATCCAACATGGTGCTAACCTCTTCCTAAGCTCGAATGCTATACCCAGGGGTGACGAAGCGAAAGCTGAGAATATTGTAGGGCGAAAGCCCTGTCCCAGTCCCAATGGCGGCATTCTGGCCATCAGTCCAATTCTTTCTTCACGAAAATGACGACAAACCTGCAAGTGTTGACCGCAGCGTTAGTTAAGTGGTTGCATGCAAATTGCTCTGACGACTGCACTCCTCGAGCAACGGATCTAACCGCTTCAAATGGACACCTCGACGTCGTGCAATGGCTGCATCGGCACCGTAGCGAAGGGTGCACCATTGGCGCAATGAAAGTTGTCGCTGGGAATGGCCATCTCGCAGTTGTACACTTCCTTCATGAGAATCGAAGTGAAGGATGCAGTACAGTTGCTCTGGATGACGCTTCCACTAGTGGCCACATGGCTGTTGTACGCTTCCTCCACGAATACCGTCACTAAGGGTGTACTAGTGAAGCAATGCGCCAGGCTGCTGCGCGTGGGAACTTGGAGGTGGTACAATATCTCCACACGAACCGCAATGAAGGGCACCCGTCGTCAGTCTTACGTTCCGCTGCAAGGTGCGGTGACAGAATGGTTGTTTGCCATTGTTCGGCAGCAGCACAAGGGTGACATTTGTATCCGAGATGCCGCCGACATCGCTCTGGAAGGGGGTCACATTGATGTCGTGAAGATGCTGAATGAAAAGCTGAAGCGGCCGCGTATGGAGTAAGATGAAGGAGGCTAACGAGATATCACCATGGTTGTGTCGTCTAGGACAAACAGTGAAACTATTGATAAACTCGATTCATTGACAACTTCACGAAGTAGACTCAAGTCCCTAAAACTATATGGAGTTTTCATGATTTCATACGGCATTTGTGCTGCCAGCGTTCGTTTCCTCCCAACTTTCTGCGGTGCAGTTGACAGCCAGCAAGCAGTTCTCATCCCACCGTTTCGTGTAGTACGCTGAGATTCGACGTCCCTTATCGCGCCAGGCCTCCCATTCTGCTTGCTCTTCAGGGGAGAGATCTGGAAAGAGATCTTCTAGCATGTCGTGGTCAGTCTCAGTGTCGTGCAGCAGCATCGTGTCTGTCACCCCGTCATAGTGCAGACGATGGTGGCCACGCACAACGGACATCTTGTGCCCCGGGACGTTGCTGTAAACCGTGCGCTCGCCAAAAGTGACCTTACGCTTGAGCGAGCGTCCGACGCCATTTTGCAGGAATCCTCCGTCGGGAACACCAGTAATGTCTGCCAACGTGTTAAGAATATCATATTGTTCTGCAGCATCTTCGATCATCAGCCCCGCGGCACTTCCCAGTCGTCCCTCAGCGATAATAACTCCGGGCACTCGCGTCAAAGACTCCTCCTCACTGTAGATAACGTCAGCTTCGGGTGCTGTGCCATGATCGCCCATAATAACGACGATGGTATTCTCTAGAATTCCCTCGTCCTTCATGCGATCGAGGAACCTCCCCAGCTCCATGTCTGTAAAGTATCGAGCTTCCAGGTAACGCTTAATCTCTTCTGCGTGCCATTCTCCTTCATACAACGGGGAGAAATCGGGTTTCTCAGACTCCGTGTACCATGTTGGCAATTCTTCGAAAGGTGCATGACTAGTGATCGTGTAGTGCGTGATGAACAGTGGCGTCTGCGGTTCGCCGTTGGCCACTTGCTCGCTCTGGTTGTTCGTCTTGTTCACGAGTAAATCTCCAAGAATCTCGAAGCTCAGGTCATCGTGCACGCCCCACTCAAATCCTCGCTTCTCGACGCCAGACCATTCCTCCTGGGTAATTCCAAGGTTGGCTTCAGCTAGCTCCAGCATCTTTTTGTTGTCCCACACGGTATCGAAACCATGCGCAGGAAGGAATATGTCCCAGTTATCGAGATCAATTGAGGACCCGGTTGAGAAAAAAGTTTCGTATCCCTTGGCTGTGAACAGCTGCGGTAAACCAGCGAGCTCCGTGTCCTCTCTTCCTCCCGTGATGCCGGTTTTCACAGCGCTGTCGTACGGAATCTGCGCAAAAAGCAAACTCTCGAGAGAACGGCTTGTCGGATTGCTTGTCCAGAGATTGCGGAGAGCAACCCCGCGCTTCGCCCACCTGTCAAAGTTGGGCGTAATGGAGAGATCGGTGTCCTTATACAGGTTGGACAGGTCTTCCTCCCCGACCATGTAGCGCGAATCCTGGAAGCGGAAAGACTCAACTCCAATAACAAGGACGTTTGGCGGGTTGTCGTTTGCAACGCTGACGTCGAACGCGAGATCTCCGCGGAACCCTGTGGTGCGTCGGTAAAGCGAGTCGTCTCCGAAAAGCTTGTGCCTCTCGGTTGGGTGGATGTACATCTCTACCCAGGGAAGGTTACCATTCACATTCGTGAACGTGGCCTCGGTTGGTGTCGGCTGTAAGGCCTGCCCGAGTAGTTCGTTCAAAGTCGCGTTCAACGCCGAGTACGCAACCACAGGCGAGCACGCGCAGCGTACTGCCACAACAATCATAGGGACGGCCACGAGACCTGCGAGAACAATCGCGACTTGCAACGCATGACTGTAGATCAGTTTTCGGTAGACACGGCCTTCGTCCACGGATGAAAGCTTGCCAGTAGTCGAGACTTCTGTGCCTTCCTCAAGAGCGACCTCCACATATTTCACGGCTTTGCCAGTCTTTCCAGTCGCCATAAAGTCGGCAGGATTCATCACCAAATGCGTCGGGTTCCAACACGAGAGATCAGCCCACGTAGCCAACGTCCGCACAAGTGCAAAAATCGTCGCACCACTCACCAGAGTAGTCGCAACCATGTAACCGCGTTGAATTTCCTCGGTTGATATCGGGGCAGCATTCAGATGGTGCCGTTCCCGGATCAAAGTAGCCACAAGCTCAAACGTGAAGCGCATATCACGGTTAACCACAAGCAGCAAGTCAGCGGCAAAAGGTGCCATCATAAGGGCAAACAGAAGCCACGATGCTGTGAACGTCGCGATGTTCCCAACAACACGCACCACCACTTCGTGGCTTGGAGAACTCCACCGCCGAATGAGCACATTCTTCAGAGTATCAAACATCCACAGCGCACACGCGAAGTAGGTCGCGCAGACAAAATCCTCCATGAGTCCAAGACCTAAGGCGGCAAACTTGAAGCTTGACGTGTAGTCCCGAGGACTGCCGTACATTGTCACCAGAGCCTTGAGCACCACGCACCGACTGGTGGAGAAGCAGAACAGCACGAAAGCATATACGAATAGCCACCCGAACCAAGGCAAAGCCACGAGGTCTGCAAACCGAAGCATCTCGTTCGGTTGAGAAATCTCAGCTTCTGAAGCTTCACTAGGATCAACGTCTTCGCTCTTTGTGTCTGGCGAACGACACTGTGCCAATTGGTGGTCCCTTGGGCTGGGCTGGAGTAAGCTCTTCGATTCCATCACGACCGACTCCAAGGGCTGAACTGAAAATGACGGATGATTACGAAGCGCAGAGTGTTCTCAAGCCCAGAGTGTTCCCAAGCCCATGATCTTGCAGATGATTTTTCGCTGTTAGAACAGAGCTCACCTAGAGCCTCAACATCGCGACAGCTGATCTTGCAATCGGGCGAGGATAGGCAGCCATAAGGTGACTGTACAGACGGTCTCCTAGAATGGATTATCACAAATCTCGTGAAAATCACTTTACATTCATGCGCTTTCGTACGACATATCTTGTCTTTTGTGAGCTGACGTCTGACAGAGTGTCTTCTGTTTTGCCATCAATGTGAATTTTCATCGAGATTTACACTAGGTTTTAGTATGTGTACTATTTTCTAGTCAACAATTTTTTTGATGTGCATTGCGTACGACAACTCGTCGTACGATAGACTGGTGGCTAGAATTGCTCAGAGCACCTCACATAGTCTCCAGTTCCCAGCCCTCAGCCCTCAGCATTTCCCCATACCCCCATCCCGTTCTGCGCGATCGTCCTCCCCCGAAGAGCCCACCATTATTGCGAGAAGCAATGGTGCTACTCCGATCTCCTCAACGCCACCCACCGAGTCTCTCAACGCGGTGAGCGTTCGCCGCGCATGTACAACCTCCAGGACTCAAACGGCTTACCGCAGCTACCGCCGCGGAATTTCTGCATCGATCTATGCGGTTAAGACGGACTCTGCGAGTTACTTTGACTCTAACGGTGAAATTGACGTCAATGTATTTACGCCGAAAGTTTTTGGGGCCTTTTTGCTAGCTAAGATGAACGGCACTGAAAAAGCTCTCAAGGTTACAACCCTCAGCGGCTATCAAAGTGCTATTAAAGACATCTTCCGGCAGAAGAAATTGCCACTCTCTGTCGCCTACATTGATGACATGAAAACATTTTTCGCCGATCTGAAGCGCATCGAAGCTGAGCGCAACTAGGGAGGAGCAGGCACAGGTGATCTATCTACGAGGAGGAAGCGGCAAACCTATTCAGAGTGGCGAATTATGATGCAGCACATTTCTGCAGCAATTGAGCGCAAGACTGGAGCCCAACCACCTACCTCTATGACTGAACAGCAGGCAGCGATGCTGCGTATTGCTGGGATGAACGGTCTGCCGATTAGCTCTTCTCGTCGCTCTCGTCGGATAACACAACTCAAGATCACCACAATGCTTCGTCTAGTTAGGGAGACAGAACACGAACAGAGCAACAATGTAGCATCTAGACAGAGGAAGAGAGGACGCCAAGCATAAATGCATTTACTTGAGCACTCTGTCTCAGTTTTGGCGCACTTGCCGGATATTTTTGACCAATGATATCAGCTAGATAGCACTGTCGTCAAACTGTCGTACGACAAGTGATTTATGGAAATACTTCATTCGGATAGAGACACTTCGGATTGGCTGAAATGGTGATCCCTTTGCAAACACCTGGATTGGATAATATTTGGTCCGGTAATGCTATTGGTCATATTTCAAGACCGACACACCACGAAACGCTGTCGAGGACAATTATGGCTGGCGAGGAACGTACGTGACGCTGGTGGCCGCTTTCTCTCCCTACGTTGGCTCTGCAGGTCGCTGGTTGTTGACACCATCAACCTCCTAGGTCGGCGACATTGCAGAGCCAATTGCCAGTGTTTTAACTGCTTTTTCTGACTCTGTGGCTCTTGTGCAATCCACTGGCGGTTGACACTCGCTGACGCAGTTGCGAAGAAGGAGGTGGCGGCTGCTCCCGCCATCGTCGAGAAGGGAGAAGAAGAGGAGCACCCGCTGCAGACGGGATGGTCGCTCTGGTGCGTCTTTTTGCGGGGATTGGAGATGTTGCACGGCTGCAACTGATGAGGGGTTTTGCTTTTGCTTTTGGGGATGGCGCAGGTACGACAAGAAGATGCCCAAGAAAATCGACGTCGGGTGAGTGCAATGCTGCAATTTTGCAGTGAAGTTGGAGGTGAATTTGCAGCTCACGAGGATTTCGTGGCGTGCAGAACGTACCAGTCGAACTTGCAGAAAATTGCCAATTTCAACACGGTGGAGGACTTCTGGCGGTGAGTTTTATTTTACTGGAGTGGTGAGAGGGAGATGGAAAGATGCTGAAGTTGGTGTTTGTGGTTTTATAGCCACTACATCCACGTGAAGCGTCCGTCGCAGTTGAGCCGCGACGTGAACCTGTACCTGTTCCGTGACCAGCCCAACTGCGCCCCCATGTGGGAGGCGTTCCCGCAGGGTGGCTGCTGGATCCTCAAGATCAAGAAGAAAGCCAACGTGCTGGGTAAGATGTGGCAGGACCTGGTCTTTGCCGCCCTCGGCGAGGCCTTCGAGGAGCTCGACGTCGTGGGTATCGCCATGGCCATCCGCTCGAAGGAGGACATGCTGTCCGTCTGGAACGCTGACAACTCGGACGACAGCACCCGCTTCGCCATCGGGTGCGTTACTGAAATGGACTGGTGAATTCCGTTACCGAGGTTGCTTCACAATGACTGACCATTTCTGTGGACAATTAACAGCGAGAAGCTCAAGGAGATCCTCATGCTGGACTCGAACACGCTGGTGGAGTACAAGTTTCACGCGAATTCCATCCGGGACATGTCGACCTTCCGCAACGCCAAGCCGTACGTCTTCGCCGCTGCGACGCCGACCACGACCAACTAGACACGAGATCCATTGTCGAGGGTAGTTGGGCGTGCATGCCTACATACCGAGCAGTAGTTTGACTGCAAGCAAGTAGTGCGCGTTCAGGAGTTGGCAACGGCTCCAACGCAATAGAAAGCGGAGTAACCTCGCGCGAACGTTCGCGTGTGGCATCCATTCTGCACACCTTCGCGTTCTTGCTTTTATATGATGCTTTTCTTTTGTATCCTCTCTTGACTTCTTCGTTTGTTGCCTACTAGTACACGCTCCAGCCCCAGACAAACTACTCTTCTAACACTATCCGGAGCACCTATCCTACTCTGCGTGCAACAGATTCTGATGGATCGTGAGGAACTTCAAAATCACGCCGTTGGTCCAGCCAAAGCCAAACTGCGGGAAGTACTCACCACCGGCACCCAGACCGCCGACTTCGGACGCGTTGTACTTTTCGAACATCAAACCGGTCTGCTTCCACGCCGTCAGACTAGCATGCGTCCAAGTTTGTGACAACTCACGAGCCAGAGCGTATGACTCCGTGGTGTTAATCGCCAGCAACCCCTCCACGATGATGTCTTGCTCCGGTGGCCAAGCATTGGGCGAGTCCCATTGCTGTCCCGAAAACATGGTAGTGGTCTGCACGCCGCCCACCTGAAGCAGGTCCGAGTTCTTGAGCGAGGCCACAACTTTTTTGAGGCGGTCGATGTCGGTTGAGTTGAATGCTTTCGCCCACAATGGAGTGTAGTCGGACACGGAGACGATGCTGGAATGCGTGTCGGTCTCCAAGTCGTAGTCCTTCCAGCTGTGGTGCTTCTCACTCCAGAGGATTGCATCGATAGCTTCCGATCGACGAGCAGCAGCTCGCTCGAAAAACTGTGCCCGCTCATGGCTGCCCAAGTGGCGGTTGAACTCCATCAGATTGCACTCCACTCGATACATGATCGCGTTCAGATCGACAGGCACCACCGAAGACGTCACCATCGACTTCATGTCCAGTGGATCTCTCAGCCAACGACTACTAAAGTCCCATCCGCTCTCAGCAGCAGCAATCACATTGTTGTAGTACTTGTCCTTGTGTCGCTCTGTGGCCGCAGCATTGCCGTTGTTCATATCCACGGTGCGATCAAAAATCTCGGAAGCAATGAGTACGTCTTCTCGGTACGACTCGGGCCGAGGATGGTTGGCGTTCGACGTGTAGCGGTTCAACACGTACGTCTTACCTGTTGCCTCTGCATTAGTGGCGTTCCGTTGAGTCAGCTCAACTGCATGACCGCACGGCCCGTGTTGCATCCAGTAGTCGTACTCACGCTCTAGAATCGGCAGCGCACCCCGCAGATACTCGTCATCGTACTCGATCTCGGCTTCGTTTGCCGGGAGGCGAGCGACCAACTTGACCATGTCAGAAAGCATGGGCGGTTGGGACCGCGTCAAGTAGTAAATTCTTCCTCCATTCGGCACGAAGCCGAATTCGGACACGTACTCCAGCAAGTGGTTCACGATGCCGCGTGCCGTGATCGGCATATCACTCACCAACAGCCCTTGCACAATCCAATACGAGTCCCAGTAGTAACTCTCGCGGAAGCGTCCTCCAGGAACAATGAGTACATTGGCGGGCTGGTTCGAGGTCGATTCACCCAGCTTTCGGGATCGAAGAAGGGAGCCTTTCACGTTCGGGTTGCGAATACGCCCAAGAGTCTGCCAAATCCGATGCAGATCAAATGCCCAGTCCCGGAGCTCTTCGTCGTGAATGTCAGCTACCATCGGCGGGTGGAATTGCCCCTGGTAGTCGAACGGCGTGATCGGTAGCAGATCCGTGCCTGGCGGGTCGAAGTGATCGCCAATAAAACGCCGAAGTTGCTGCTCGTGCGTATCGTGGACATTGGGGCGATACTCAGTCATCGCCAACTCACGCCGCTGGAAATCCACCAAGATATCAAACGCACTACTGTTCTCTTTGATCGGCATATCGACGAAGTACTTGCTGTCCGAGAAGACGTTCGCCATCTGAACGGCATGCAACAATGGCCCACGACAGTAGATGTCCATTGCTCGCTCGAGCTCCACATTAACGCCAAGAGGAATATCCAACGCACTTGGGAGTTTGTTTAGCAGTGGCGGGTGGCTCTTCATCCGACGGAGAAACGAGCGAAGTCGATGCCCTCCACTCAGCAACTTGCCACCGGAACGGTAGAGTGAGAACGTCGGTGTTTTGTTGACTCCGTGATCACTCGCCTTGGTCGACAGCACACTCAAACCGATAGCCACCACGAGCATAACCACCAGAAGTTCCAGCAGTCGGAAGAAGCCCTCTCGACCCAGCAGTCCCCTGCTCCTTGACTCAGTTGCAATTGCATCCTCATTTGCAGCTCGAGCGAGTGTTTGCTCACCTTCTTCAGTTTCTTGGGTGTGGCCTCGGTCTGGCTTGGGGATCAGCAGCAGCTTCTCTTCTTGGATGTCGCGGTCGTCCCACCACTTGAGCAAATCTGCGAGCAATGCAGCGCGTCTGAAGGCTTCGATGCCTCTGCGTCCTGAATCTTCAGAGCTGAAACTGGTGGACGACGGGGACATCGCCTCGCAGCACCGAGAACTTGATGTGCACTTGGATGCAAATTGGAGAATGGCGCTGGCAAAGCCTGACTCAATCACTGTGTGGCCTGAGGGCCAGTGCCTCGTTCTCGCGGCGCGTCCCAGGATGCAGTGCACCTTCGCCGATCTTGAAGTAGTACCTCTTGAGATTATATATGTGGTGTTTTTACTTACAGTACTACATAGTGTTGAAGTCACCTGTAATACATTATTCTGAGCCGCAGGACGATACTGTATCCATATCGAAATACAGAGGGGTTGAAGTATTATCATCGCCGCGGCCCAGGCGCACGGAGTGGAGACGTCCGAGTCCAACCCACAGCAGGGGATGGTCAACAGCACAAGTGTTTGCTTTGTCGACGATGTCAGTCGTCGCTGCTATCTGGGCCCGCCATTCGATCATTGTCCGTCGGGACGAGCAGTTCGTCCGACACCCGTGCTCCAGGCTTGAAAAACTTCAACTTGCTCAAACCATTGGCCAGCGCTCGCTTGCCAGGGGTTCGATCGACTTACAAGACGAAGAAGGGATGGATAGCAAAAACAGCCAAAGCTAGGTGGAGTTACGGGGGCCAAGCTCATTATTAAAATCTGTACATGCAACTCGAATCAACGCAACGGACGGTGCCGCCGCTGACTCTGGTAGAGCTTACGTATCCGAAAGAAAATGCAGGGCATACCGATCACTTAGCGCAGACACAGTTTGTAACATACACACAGAAGTAGCAGGTGCAGTGCTACCTTTCGTACGTGTGCGTGCAATTGCATCTGCGTGTGTGCCTCCCCTCCCGTGGCGTTTGCGGTCCAGGATGCAGAAGGAAGACGAGCAGCACAGCTCCTACAGGTAGACTAGACTGGCAAACTAAACTAGTTGATGATCTGTGGGAGGGGAGCGCGCGGTTTTGCCGACATTCGCTACACTAGCATTTCCATCGGTTGCCGCAGTTATGGCACATGACGAACACCGTCATGGGCTCATCGGCACTGCGCGTCTGTTTCTGTGTGTTACTCGTCTTGGACGACTTGCAGCGTCCGCACGTGAACAGGCCCTTGGTGCCTTCCGTGCCAGTCTGCTTCTGGATCTTTTCGTGGTTGGCCTCGGCCCAGTCCAGCCGCGCCTCCTGGAACGCGTCGTCGCGCAGCTTCTCGATCTGCGCCCGCTTCTCCTCCGTGGCGAGTTCCTCCGCCGACATCTTCACCAACTGGTCGCCACTCACACTGTCGTCCAGCAGGTTCTGCCGCAGCTCGCCGTTCTTCTTCAGGTTGAACGACAACTGGCGGTACTTGGCCATGTACTCCTTCTTCTGCTCTCCGGCAGCGCCCATGTGGTACACGCGAGCCATGGCCACTTCCACTTCAGCCGCCACTTGGCCCGGGTCTCCTCCTTCTGAGGCCTCCAGGATCTCTTTCAGCTTGGTGCGCACCGTCGCGCGCACCTTGTCCAAACCCGCAGGAATGAATGGCGTCGAGCTGACCCGCGCCGCTGCGGGTTTCGGCGCCGTCTTGAGGCCGTTCGAGCCCTTGGGGGGCGCCTCCTTCTTGCTCTGGGGCTGGTTCTTGCTTGGTCCATTGCTGCTGCTGATGGTGGTGGCGGCGGCGCGTGGGGACAGCGCCATGGACTTCCACGACTTGACCAGCAGCCGCGCCAGACTCGCGATCTTCTCGTTCTCATGCTTGCGCAGCTTGCCCACCGTGTGGCCCATCTTGGTCTCCTTGAGGACGGCGTACGTGACGCTCATCTGCTCCAGGCCACGCAGCACGTCCAGCGCCTCACCCTCGTCTGTCATGTCGCCGCGCGTGAACTTGAGCAGGCGACGGTGCAAATGCTTGGCGTCCTCCATCCTGTGGCGCGGTGTATGAGGCTTTTCACACGGCGAAATTCGATGGAAAATCCACACTTGGGGCTTCTGGGCTTGGAGGCTGCTTGTCTACTAACGCTCGGGCCCACGCGTCGCACGGCTGGCTGCGGTCTCCGCTCCCTCCTCCACGGGCTTCTCGTCGGACTGACTGGAGAGGCTCTCGACTTCAACAGTGTGCACCACACTATATTTGTGTTGTGTACATCGACTTTAGTATTTGACTCTGAATATTCAAAATATAAATTTCGGAGAATATTTGCAACCGAGATAAAAAAAATCATGAGATGTGACAAAACGGCCAATTCCTCTGAGCGGAGTCGGGCTTCACCGGCATTCCCGGACCGCAAGACTCGCCCATCCGGTATTCTTGTGACTCTTCACAGTTTGCAGTTATCACAATGAAGAAGAAGAGTGCTGCTCGGGATGCTGTGTGGAAGGCTATAGCACCGAGGGAATTTCCTCTCATTCGTGCCCAACTGTTCTGGCGGCGGTCAGATGATGCCCCCAGATGATGAGCATCAGGGGGCTCGATTCATGTAAACAAGGATGATCCACCCATGCCGATGGAGCTGAGATCTCACCGAGGCCGTAGGATATCACACCTGGGTCATGGAGGCACGTGAGGACGCTGTGAAAGCGCCACTAGCCTCGTAGGGAACATTCACAGTCTCGGTTGCATTTTTTTTTTCTAAGCAAGCTAATTCATTCACTTTGCAATTTCCTCCTTTGGCCACGAGTCCCCGGTCGCGAACGCCAGGGACACAGAACACCAACCCCCGAAAAAATGGTTTGACATCGGCGTGGCTATCGAATCCTACTTTCACATGGGCTTCAGAGTGCCTGACAAAAACACGTAGACCGTTGTGTATCATCGATGGGTGCTGCAGGATGTGTTCGGTGAAAGAGTGCACGAGCCGCCTTGTCGATGACAGCGATCACAAAACGATATTGTATTATACTCGATATACATGCACATGTAAGTTGAAGGGCAATACCTTCTTTACAGTTGACAACTTGTACATATCTTCAACCAAAACCACCCTTTTTGAATATTCTTACTTACTACCGTATAAGGATACGTCATTGAAGGATATGTTTGATCCTGTGTATGACAGTATGTTGACCACTACATGGATATATGAGTCGATGGGCAGTATAATAAGGCGGAGACAAATGAGATACAGCAAACCTCGTGCTGCTGTGGCTGTTGAGTATGAGCAGTCACAAAATCCCAGGTTTCAGCACCTCTGGTTGCCTCGATTGAAGGGTACATGGGATTTGACGGCTGTATTGACGGAGAAACGCTTCGAGGGTTCTAGCTTTCTCAATGTGAGGTATGTTCCATGTTGCTGGAATCTCATATCGCTCAAGCAAGGTGCGATCGAGGGTACCGCTGCGATCACTCGCAAAGATTTGCAGTAAGTTGATGATGTTCAGACCTGATGGTAAAAAATGACAGTCCATAAATGTGTGTATGCTTCATTTAGTGCAAGATGAAATAGATCAAATTGTTGCTAGGAGTTTGACACGTTCGAGGAATCACGATGAGCCGGCAGCGATTCTGAATTCGGTCGTGTCGACTATGGACACTAAAGCTTCCCCATATCATGTTTGTGTATGTGATGATGCTAACAAAACACGGCGAATGATAGAAAAGGGTTTGGCAGCGTCGTTGAAACGAAACAAGATCCGTTTCACATCATCCAGCCGTTCATCGAGATGTTGGTCGAGAAGTCGGAGCGAACAGCGTTGGCGAAGAAATTATCATTGACATTATTCGACGTAGGTGGAAACATCCGTAAGCCTGAAGCAATGGCAGAGCTATTTCAAGGCGTACTACACGAGGTAAAGCCCTTAAGCGTATGTGCTGACCATTTAAGATGGGTAATTGCATCACAGTTAATACGGAACAGATTCGGAAAGGGGATCTGCACGTGGAGGACAACGATGTTGGTTTGTGGTTGGAGGCAAATGCCGAAGTGAGTAGATTAGTTTGATTTAAATGTCTTTCTTACGATACTCCCTAGTGTCCCCCCTTGTTGTCCTCTTGTGGTGTCCTCACAACCACCGAAGTTTACTCAGCTAATCAGAGAACGGTTCAAAGTGAACCGTTCCTGCGGTCCGAACTCCCGTGAACCGTGCTAGGAACGTGACACTTCAACACTCCCACTCACCGTTACGGCACGGTGATCTTGTCCTTGATGCCATTGCCATCGCGCAGGTACTTGAGCGTCTTGGTTCCAAGCGCCTTGGTAAGGATGTCCGCCAATTGATTCTTGGTGTCGACGTACTCGACCGTGACCGTTCCACGTTCCACGTTCTCCCTGATGAAGTGGTGGCGAATGTCCACGTGCTTCGTCCGAGCATGATACCCAGCATTCTGGGCCAGAGCGATAGCACCCTGGTTGTCTTCCCAGATCGTCGTAGCGTTCCGCTGAAATGCTCCCATGTCCTTAAGCATTGCACGCGTCCACAGCACGTCTTGAACACACAGGCTCAAAGCCATGTATTCGGCCTCCACAGAGCTGAGTGCAACCGTCCTCTGGAACTTGGACTTGAATATCACCGGAGCATTCCCGATCACCACAATGACCCCCGAGACGGAGCGTCTTTCGTCGAGGTTCGAACCCCAGTCCGCGTCCGAGAACGCTGTAAGCGTAACACTGCCCGTTCCACCTTCGTAGATAATTCCATGCTGACGAGTCGACTTGAGATAGCAAAGCACACGCACTGCAGCGTTCCAGTGCTGCTGACCCGGATTCTCCAGGAAGCGTGAAAGCTAAGTGACCACAAATGCAATGTCCGGGCGCGTACATGTCGTGATGTATAGCAGACACCCGATCAGGGAACGGTACGGCTTCGACCGCATTGCGTTCCGTTCCGACTCCGTTCCTGGCGACTGTGACTTCGACAACTTGAGACCAGCTGCGCATGGGTTGTCGACAGGCTTAGCGTGCTTCTGCCCAAAGCGTTCCACCACATCGTCAATGTACCGCGTCTGCTTGATCATGAGCGTTCCAGCCGTCGTGTCATGGTCGATCTCCATTCCCAGAATGAACTTTGCTGGTCCAAGCTCCTTCATCTTGAAGGCATTCCTCAGCGCGTCCTTCACCTCGCGGATTTCCTCACTAGTCTTCGCCGCGATGATCATGTCGTCGACGTAGAGACAGACATATGTGAAACCGTTCTTGGAACACTTGACGTAGACGCACTGGTCTGCACCGCAGCTCTTGAAGCCGTTCTTGAGGAACACTCAATGAATGGTCTTGTTCCAGGCATTCGCAGCTTGCTTCAGCCCATAGATAGCCTTGTTAAGCTTGCACTCGTAGTCCGTTGCGTTCGTGATGCCGAAGGGCGCATCCATGTAGACGCGATCCGTCAAATCACTGTTGAGGAACGCTGTGTCTGCGTCCAACTGTTCCATCCGGTACTCATAGGCGGCGCAGACCGAGAGCACGACTCGAATTGAGTTCATGTTCGCCACCGGAGAGTACGTCTCAAAGAAGTCAATGCCGAACTTCTGCTTGAAACCCTTGGCTACTAGCCGTGTCTTATAGCGTACCACCCGACCGTATTGGTCACGCTTCTTGGCAAAGACCCACCTACATCCGATTGTACGGTTGGCCGTTCCACGTGGGACCAGAGTCCATGTTCCGTTCCGCTTGTGCGAGAGCAGCTCCACATTCACGGCTTCGCGCCATTGAGCGGCATCTTGACTAGCCATTGCTTGAGCGTAAGTCGTCGGGATGTCCATTGCATCACCGAGGCTTGCAGCGTACGCGAGAACGGCTTCAGCGATAAGACCGTCCTCATCGATCCTGGCACGCTTTGGAGAAGATGGTCCGTCACTTCCTTCCGACTTCCGTTCCTCCTCAGCGTCCGCTCCATCCTCAAGAAGGAAAACCCGGTCACGAGCACGTCTGGAACGGCTCGTCGGCTGGTGGAACACTACTCGATCTTCCCCAAACGTGGTCGACGGGGAACGGTAGGGTGCCAGTTCCAATCCAGTAGGAGCGAAACGTTCTTCTGCCAATAACAAAGGTGGAGCTTGGTCCTGCTCCAGTTCGGTACTCTCCATCGGCTCATCCGGTGCATCGTTTTCGACACCTTCCATAGGTTCCTCCACTACCGTCTGGCGTTCCAATGATGTTGGGACGACTACATCATGAGTGGCCTCGTTGATATGAACGACCGTTCCGTTCTGGGCTGGCTGGGTGTCGTAAATGCCGTCCACCTCACGCTCGTCCAATTGCACGGAGCGTACCATCTTGACCTTGGAAGCATCCAAGTCAAACACTCGGTACCCCTTGACGTTCTCCGCGTACCCGAGGAACATGCACCTGAAGCTCTTGGGTTCCAGCTTCGTCCTCTTTGCCTTGTCAATGTGAGCGTACCCATGCGAACCGAACACTCGCAAGTGTTCAAGCATAGGCTTCGCCTTAAAACCTAGCTCGTGCGGTGTCACAGTTATGTGATGTGTGTTCGTGGACCGGTTGATGAGGTACACCGCCGTACTCACCGCTTCAGCCCACCACTCCGTTGGAACGTTCTTGTAGTGCTGCATACTCCGAGCCTTTTCCATGATGGTACGGTTCATCCGTTCTGCCACTCCGTTCTGCTGAGGGCTATACGGAACAGTACGCTGGTGCATAATACCGTTCAGCGTACAGAACTTCGTCACATCCTTGTTCACGAACTCCGTTCCATTGTCTGATCGAAGGCACATGAGGCGTTCCCCCCATTGCTTCTCGTAGAACCGCGTGAACTCCTTGATCTTGGCAGCCACCTCGCTCTTCTTCTTCAGGAAGTATGCTACTACATACCGCGAGTAGTCGTCCACAAATGTCAGGATATACTTCGCACTGCCCTTTGATGGCGTCTTCATCGGCCCCATCACATCCGTGTGAACCAGCTCTAGAACGCGGGATGTCTTCGTTCCGGAACACTTTGGGAACGATGCTACTGTCTGCTTCCCCTTCATGCACCCGCCGCACAGCGTCTTGAACGCTTGTTCCACAGCAGGAATACCGTTCGTGGCACGCTGAGTCTTGACCATAGCGTCCTTGTTGGGGTGTCCCAAGCGAGCGTGCCAAAGCTCCCACTGACTGTCGGCCCCAGCGTATTGGACAAACCGTGCCTCTTCTTGATTGCAATCCAGCACATACGTCTTGCCAACCTTCTTGCCCAGTGCGATAGCGCTAGTGTTCCCCCAAATGACACACGACGAACGCTGGAACTCAACGTTCAGCCCTCGTTCCGCAAGCTTCCCCACCGACAGCAACCTTCTGTCAAGACCCGGGATGTGGAGAACGTCCACCATTTTAATCGTCTTCTGGTCCAGACCGAGCAAGCGCACTGTTCCTCGACCTGCTACGGCCAGCTTCTTGCCGTCCGCGATCGTGACCTCCATGCCTGCGTCCAGAGCCTCGTACTCAACCAGGTCGGAACGGTGCGGGGTCATGTACCACTATCGATCAGCCATCCGTTGAAGCGTTCCGTACCCACTGCAAAGACTGCGTCGTCGTCACCGCCAGTGTTCCGTACCGGACAGTCTCGCTTCATGTGCCCAGGTTGGTTGCACTTGAAACACTTGCCTCGGAACTCACCAGTGTTCCTTTTACAAACGTTCCACTTGCGACCGTCCCCTTTTCCGCCCTTGAACCGTCCAGCGTTCACCTTGAATGCGCGTTCTGTGGCCAGGTCTTTCTTCTCCAAGCGCTCGTGTTCCTTCAAGAGCTTCTCCTTGACCTCGATGAGCGTGATATCCTTGGCGTTTTCGATGATTGACGTGATCATCTCGTACTCTGCCGGGAGGCTGCTCAATAGCACCACGAGCTGCCGCGCCTCGTCCACCGGCTCGCCCATCGTCTGGAGGCCCACTACGAGCTCGTCGAAATCATCCAGGTGCTTAGCCATGCTCGTCCCGTCGTCCATCTTGAAGTCATGGAGACGGCGTGTCATTGTGACACGGTTGTGGAGCGTGGTACGGTTGTAGAACTCTCGGAGCGTTCCCCATGCCTGGATGGCACGCGTGGCGGAACGGATCTTGGTCTGGTGTTGGAGTTCTACGCCCTGTGCGATGATGCCCAGCGCCTTGGCGTCGTTCACCAGCCATGCCTCCGTGATCTCACTCTCCGCCTTGACCTTTTGCACATGCGCAAGCAAACCCTTGCGGGCCAGTGTCATGCGCATGTTGTACTCCCAGTGGAAGTAGTTCCCACTCCCAAGGAGGACTTCGGCGCGCTTGGTCGTCATGGCGTTCCGGCGAGGCGTTCTTGGTCTTGGGCAGCGTACCGAGCTGCGGCTGTTAACCTGTTGGTTTGTGGTTGGAGGCAAATGCCGAAGTGAGTAGATTAGTTTGATTTAAATGTCTTTCTTACGATACTCCCTAGTGTCCCCCCTTGTTGTCCTCTTGTGGTGTCCTCACAACCACCGAAGTTTACTCAGCTAATCAGAGAACGGTTCAAAGTGAACCGTTCCTGCGGTCCGAACTCCCGTGAACCGTGCTAGGAACGTGACACTTCAACAAACGAGTACTTAGAAAAGAAATCGAAGATCTGCATTGCCTTAACAAGTCATGACATGACGTCGAACTTTCATAGAATGAGTTTCAATTATACAGTGAACAGCTAGCACTGAACAATAAGCTATATTAGTGGAAGGATTGTACCGCGGTGGCTACTGATCTTTACAATGCCTCAGTTCAGCAGCTTGATAACTCAAGCTTGAAGCTGAGGAAACATTACTTTCGTGCAGTCGAGAGAGATCTTGCTTCGATCGACGTTGAATTGAAGGCTCGACGGAACCGACCAGCTACGCTTAGTATCTTTCATCTCAGTCACAAAAAGATTATAAATGACCAACTTAATTCGGAAGATGACGATTGGCTAAAAATACTATTTAACTTGCTTCGAGAGAAGGACAAAACCAAGAAGTAAAACACTGGTGTTCTGCAACGACTGTGATTTAGCCGTAGCGCAAATATTATACCATCTCTTGTCAAGTAAGCCGAACGTAGGGGCTCCGATGAATTGTTCGAAACCCAGCAGCACGCAATTGCTTTTTAGCCAGGCCTTGTTTGGTTGTCTCGCCCCCACATTGCGAGCATGGCCATACAGAGTACCTGCGATTCCGGACACGCCCACATCAAATTAGTTTCCCCTCGGTGAACCTTCTCTCCTCATCCCTCCGCCGTATTTCCATATCCTTGTTCCTTCCCTCCTCACAACCACAACCTGTTGAGTTTCAATTTCGCTATCATACGGTTGGTGAAGGGCATTTTGACCACGAGGAGCATCAGCAACGCGGCGAATGTACTCAGCTGAGATCGTCTTAATCACCGTTACGAAAGTCGCCATCGAGGGGTGCAGCACCGGGAATCGGCTACTGAGCTTCCTGTTGAATCTCTCCAACGGGTTATTTGTCCGCGCAATCAGCTCATTATCCAGACTGAACACATTCCACAGGTCGATAGAGTACTGCTCAATCCAAGTGCGATTAAAGTCAGTCCAGGATTCACCCCACTTGTCAGTAGAGTAGACATTCCCAGCTTCAGCACAACGCCGCTTGATCTCACGCTTAACCCACTTAATGCCTCTTTCGATCCGATCTGGCTTAATGACAGTCAGCACGTCTAAAATGCCACGCGTCATAGCAATGGTATACTCTTCCTCTGGAATCGCGATGCGTGTCATAGTGCCTGTTTCAGATGGAACAGACACCCCAACACGATAGCGTTCGGGAACTGCGTTTGAAGAGCGTCCATTAGCCCAGCCTCAAAATCACAGACTATCTCAGCGGGACTAATCTGCTGGTCTGTGGCTTGCACAACAAAATGGACTATGTCTCAGTACGAGTCTGCAGTCCGTGAGGTGCTGAGAATGTAAAACACTGGAACAAACACGCCTGAAGCGCGGTCGTGAACCATGAACACCACGCATTGGGCGTAGCCGCTTGGGACACAGCTAAAGGTCCCATCGACAAATAGCGCAGTACCATGGTAGCGAAGCAATGCAACAAGCGAAGGATGCGCACATCTAAGAAGGCGTGTCGGCTTGTTATAATCGTCACGATGTATGGTTGTGTAGTGAAACTGAAAAAAGGGCACTGCTTCACCAAGTGCTAATGATAGCGGGGGGATCTCGATCGAGCCATGAACATTGCCAGCGTAGTGTTGACGTCTCGCGCGGTACACACGCTGCACCACCTGTTGTTGTGACAGTCCACGAACAACATCAGGGTTCTCTTCATTGTAGTAGCGATCCCGTAACGCCTCCCAAACCTGCCTCGCAGGCCATGCAACGTGCTCAATTGCCAGGAGGTCAGCTTGAGATCCCATCTCGTCCCTGATGTCTCTCACAGAGCTTGCAACAACTGCGGTGCAACACGTGTGGGCCTTGACGCATGAGTAACCCATGGAAGCAATCTTGAACTTCAGCTTTCCCGGGCAGCCTTGACGAAACTTTGAGCAGCGATACACAGTCTTCATCATGGACGCCCACGCACGTGTGTACTTGTAGCCTCTGTAGAAGCAAGTTGTACGGCCCGTGCGCGTTGGTGTAGAGCTTACTCCACGTTCATCGTGCTGTCGGGTTTGGTCACTCTGCAAGTCCAAGTATTCGTTGCCAGTCACCATGTTCGTGATGGTGTCGTAGCTCGTCGCGTGCATGTCTGCCGCTGCATGCTCTGTGTCTGCATGGTCTGCAGCTGGGTCGTCACCTTCACCACCCTCCGTTAACATCTCCACATAGGTCCCTTGATGCAACTTCCCGACTGAGCAACGCACGTACCAAAGCAAACCTTCAGTAAAGACTCTTTCTTTACTCATCACTCGTTTTCAGATCCCACATCAGATCACCAAAAAGCAGCTGTCTGATCATATCTCTGATCAGTTCCGCATACGATATAGCTTCAAGCTAACCGTAACGAAAGGGGCCTCGAAAGCTGTGTGGGCTGCGGCCACACCCCTTAGTAACAGATCCACTACCAATAATATGGTGGAATTCGTAGGCCTTCACAGACTCCTGGTGAAGCAGTTGACCAGCACTGGGAGGGAATACAAGAGGTGGGGGACAGTACCCTCATCCTGGGCATGATGCAGGGAGAGAGAGAGAGAGAGAGAGAGAGAATGCCGAAGGCGCGAACTGATACCGGCTAGCAAGAAGGCTAGCAGACAAGCGCGAAGTCCAGAGCTGGGAGCACTATTATCGACAGCATAATAAGTCAGCCGACTGACTAGCGAAGTACGCAATGTACAGAAACACAGGTACGACACAGATGTGGAGTGATGCAGAGGAATATACAGAGGTGCGGAGGGGGGGGGGGGGTAACAACTCACAGGAAACGTACAGAAATGAGTAGAAGACAGCAGGGCACGAGAATGAGGATGCAAAAGAGGGAGGATGAGCAGCAGCACTGAAGGCGAGAAGGCATTCGGAGAGAAGGGATGACAGTATGGCCGGCGGAGAGAATCTGGCGATCAATACTGCGTAGAGTGCACACACCAACGTGAGATGGTTATCAGAGTTCAGCGAGCAGTAGGGAGCAGTAACTCAATACACTTCATCTTTTTATTAAAATACCTACAATAGCGGTATTTACCACATACGCCGTGCCCCATCCCATCCTGTATCCTTGTTTCCACGACAGGTTTGTTAGAGCCTCTGCGATGGCCGGGGGGCTGTGTTTTAACTTCCGTTCTATCAGGATCTGTGCGGCGGACGCCCCCTTCTCTCATTGCATCCTAATCATGTGTTTGTATTCTTTCCTTCGTTATCCGGCCCAACGTGGCTTCATTCGCGTCAGTTGTGAATGCGGCATCCACCACACTGTGGTGGTCCGTACTCCTAGAAACTGTCGCCTGCCGTTCTCGCAACCATTTTACTCGTAAGAGCCCATTTGCTTACTACCATAGTGCTCATCGCCATCGGCCCAATGATGCTGTGCTCGCCCACGCGGGAAAAGAGTTGGAAATGTAAGAACGTCGTACGAGCGCAGTCGGTCGAGAGCCTTAGCGGGGTCGTTCAAATGCTCGACTTGACAAAATGCATTCGCCACTGGATTCCACCCAAGGAGTTAGCGAACCCGTCACCGCTAGTCTCTGACCCTCCACTGGTTCTGCTGCTACGACGACCATTGCCACCTCGATGACCACCTCTGCTGCTGGAATGATGCCACGACGGAATCTACTAGCATTGCCTTTCACCTGCCACTACAGCGACCTTGGCGACTGTGACCAGCACGGTCTCATGTACCAATGGCTTCGCGGATCGGCTGACCACCAAGTTCTCTGCGCACTCCTCACACCTGCGCGCGATGCATGTCGCATTCACTGGTGTTGGAGTTTTCAGTACGTCTTCATTGAAGATTATGAAAAACTGGCACCGTGTGATGCAAGTTGTGAGGAATCTAGATAAAGATCTTGAATGACTTCCTAAAGCCGATTTCACTGTTTCGCCTACACATCGTTTTGTAGTCGTGCAAAACCAGTAGATGGGAGACAAGTTCAAATCTATATATCTCACATGTCAATCGATACAGCAGACCCAATAGCAAATATGTTGCTGGTCTATCTCTTGATTCGTATTTGTAAACAGGTACATGCGTTGGATCTTGCAGCCCGAGGTTGCCTAGATGACTACACAATATCTGCAGTGACTGCAAATTTGTCTGGGGTTGATGGATGGTGGCTCCATCAAACATAGGTATCGTCCTCAACGGTTCATTCACAGTCAACACAGACGAGCTCACAAGGATCTTAACAACATCCATCACCGAGTACATACTTATCCCAACCAATTACAACAGAAATCATTGGTGCAGCATCATGATACGACATTAAAAAAAGATATCAAAGTTTGCTAATACGATCCTATGAATTCAAGCTATAAAACACATATCCGAGTTGTTGTATACAAGATAGCGGGGTTGACGCAAGTTACGAAGCACAGTATGAGTTTCGACATCTGTGAATACGAGACAGACGTCGGCGTTCAACGCAATAACTACGATTGCAGTCAACAGCCTTGGGAGAGTGCGAGAACGGCGCGAGACACTGTATATGGAAGAAAGGGCTGTGAATAGGTGATGTAGATAGTCACGAGCACACGAGTTTTGGCCACATCGTGGGGCGAGGAGGGAATACTACCGAAGAAGCATGGCGGAAAGCGACGGGGGCGCTCAGAATGCGACTAGCGTTAGCGGAAGCAAAAATGAATACGGCGCAACATAGAGCGGCAATCGCAGCAGCCGTCATCGTTCCCAAGATGATGTACGTGGCGCGCTATGCATGGCCAACGCCAGATATCATCAAGAGGGCGAATTGTAGTATCAGAAACTTCGTCAAGAGAGAATACTTTGCAGAACCACGTAGACTGCCCCAAGGTTCGATAAAAGCGGAACTAGCGGAACGGAAATCGGTGGACGGCGTGATTGGATTGCCAACATTGAAATTGATCATCGGCGGCGCCGCCTGTGAAGCTGACGAGTAAGGCTGTGAAGTTGGCGGCGCAGAGGCTGTCGCAGCCCAAGGAGGCGAAGAGTGTTGCGAAGAAGGAGTCGTTCGGTTGGGCGTCCAAGACCAACAGACTGGCACCTACGACATCGCCCACATCGTCGCCGCCGGCGATTGGCAGCTTAGTCGTCTTTGACGAAAGCTGGACCTGGACGGGTTCGTGGCGGCTGCTGCAGCAATATGATGATGATGGGTGACAAGCTGGAAGGGCTGGCGTGGGGAAATGATCCACTCATTTCTGCCTCTTCGCGTGGTCGGCTCTCCAAGGCCTCTTCAGTTTGGCGGGACAGAGACTCACTCATCTCTTTCTGTCCCGCGCTCATATGTGGCTATTGTACGGTGGAGGTTCCTGGGCGTGGAGTGCCGAGGCTTAGCAGGCCTTGCGTGAGGAGCGCCAGCAGGCTCAGCTGATCGGGGCTCATTGTCCTCGTTCAAGCTGTAGATGCTGGCGTGCTTCGCGTGATGTGCGAGTGCATCTCCGTTAGTCCTGAAAGTTTAGCTCGTAATGCTGTGACTTTAGCACTACAAATGTTTAAGGTAGACATCAGAAAGAGTACGGTGGATTTTTTGTCGATTGAGTTCCAGGTTTTGATAAGCCGGATGGATATCATCCGACCAATGTATTGGCATGAGACACTACTACTACCGCAAATTGAAGTCAGGTTGATGAAATTTAAATTCCTCAATAGCTGTCTGCTGAGTTTATGTACCATGAACGAAAACACTTTGTGCTTCGATTCGTTAGTGCCGTGGGTAGCGTCGATCAACAGAACTTCAGAGAAGCACGAAAACATTCACACATGCGATGAGTCTTCATTACAACGCACGGATGAACACTCTAACAGAAGCAGTATAAAGAGAAGAGGGGGGATGGTTAGGTAAACCAGCATAAAATAGAAAAACATGAACTATTTTATTTTGCTGTCTACAGTTTCTGTGAATGTCCTTATTATAATATCATGTTGCTCGCTGGATTCTTTATTTTATTCCTTTAATCGTTCAACCCGAGTTATGTTAACAAATTGTTTTTCCTTCAATGCCCGAAGCACTCGGTTTGTCGGCAAACGGTCACAATTCTCTAAAATATACTGGTGAATCGATGTCTTCTTCGCCCCAGTTTGTTTTAATATCGTGACCGGCTGCACTATTTCTTCAGGGATTGCAAGTCTTGATCTAGGATGGTGCTTGGCATTTTTGTACCGATCGCGTGGTTGCGATCCATCACAATCTTCTTACGCACAACGGGGCGAATCTCCATCTACAAGCTGGACACACGCGTTAATCTACGAGAGAGGCTCCCTCCTGTACTTATGGCAGCCGGGGGAGCTGTTCTTGGGGCTTGTAGTTGTCGTAAACAGGACTCAACACATTTGTCCTGGTGAGCCTATCTTAAATCGTAGTGAGTCTCAGCATCATGATGCTAGCCGGGATCTGCGTGACTGTAGTTGTGTAGAGTCGACACCAGTGACGACAGCTCCGAGTTTGGACAAGCTAGTTGAAGATGAATCTATGTCATCATCACATCTACGGAGCGTACACCAGCATAAACAGCACTGCACCCAGCATTCCTCAACAAAATTGACGAGATCAGCATGATAAATGCTGTCTTTGCTAAATCTACTGGGTGCTCGCCATGCACTAGTCGGTACGACATTTATGACGGGGCGAAATAACAGCTTGTGCCTTCTCAAACTATTCCAAAACTGAGCGGCACAAGTTTCGTCGGGAAATCAACGTTGCCGTACTCTAGCGGTGAAGAATTTGGATAGCCGATTGTCCACGAGTAAACGAGACAACGCAGCTGGTATTTACTTCCATCTTGTTGCGCAAAGTGTACGTAATTCAAGTGATCCGCCGTAGAACTGTTTCACGAATCGCCGTGCAGCTTCACGAATATTGTATAGGATTGATCAACACACTTGGCAGTAGTAGCCGTTTGACCTGCGACAACGTGGGGTTTAGATTGTAAAACCGAGTTGGCAAAATTGTTGATGTAATGTGGTAAACAAAACACAAAGACTATCCGCAGTCATCGTATAACCAACACATGCAGCTCATGTCTACACTGACCGGCACTGTCAATAGTAATAGCACCATTTTCCAATACTGTGGGAGCGCTTGCTTCAGAACCTTCTGGTGTTCTACTGTTATTGTTTGCCCATCGTGACAATCATTCACAACTGAAAGAGCTTAAATTAGCGCTATACCAAAAAGCGTAAGCTGAACTCCCAATATATGCTCTTTTAAAATATTTATCTCAACGCCCGATGAAGTTGACGTGGCCTTCCGAATATTTGCATCGCCTTCAGCGCTTATGTGTCCCACAGTGATACCAATTAACTGGAACACATCGATGCAAGAAGATCAGCGTCGAATTGCATCTAGCGACCGTGACACGTTAGTCGTGTTAAAAGCAAGAGACGGTGGCGATATCCTTGACCAAGGCGGAATATGTTTCTTAGGCACGTATAGTTGAGGGGTGGATATGGATCATATATGCAAAAACCACTGGGGGAACTGGACATGTACAGTAGTAGGATCTAAACGTGGACAGCCAGCCAGTAATCGTAATGGTAAACAATCTTATCTACCACCAGCGAACTAAGCCCATTCGCTCGAGATGCCACTCCGTGCGGTAACGAATCGTCATGAGGACGTTGTCATTGAATGCGTGAGTATTGGGGGTACTGTTCAACAGTTAATAATATAAATTGTATTGTTATAGGCGTACTGACTGCGTTGTAAAGACGAATGGAAGTATGTGAGGTGTAAGGCGACTTGGAAGTACAGAAATTTGGAAAACGAATATAAAATTAAGTACACAATGGTATGTGGATATCGAACGAGCCGGTATAGACCGCTTTGGAAGCGGTAAGAGACAGCACGCGGGGCTCTAGCCATCGGTTAACCACATAGTCGCGGGAAGTGTCTAGTTCGGTATGCGTGTTCCACATAAACAGCATTTGCTCCTTCCTCAACGCGAATTCTTCTTCACTAAGAGAAAAGCGCAGATCGCAAATTCCACTGTAGATTTCAGCGATAAGCTCGCTCGGCAGCCCACGCGTACGCTCTATCAGCGCTTGCCGCACTTTTGCAATCACATGGTAAAAACACATGAGGAACGCGTAATTGCAGTCGATCCGGAATCCACTTCGAATGCCATTGAAATGAGCCTTGTCGATGTCATCTATAAAATATTTAACGTCTAATGGTTTCCCCGTAGTACAGTACGCAGCACCAACAGCGCCATGATGTAATGGAATCCTAGACAAGAGATTAAATGTCCTCGCAGCATTCTATATTCCGCAGACTAGTACAGGGTAGCTAACTTGGCAGAGCTGGTATGTGGCGTCTAGGTGGAAGACGAAAGACGTTTAATTACGGTGAGCAGTGCGCAGCAGTGCTTTTGTAGTCACACCCACGACAAATGGACTAGAATCCGGTCCATATTCCATCATTGGCTTGCCCCTAACATCTGTGTCACTAGTGAACGCGAAGGAACTATGCTAGCCTATACATCCACTATACGCAGCTGCAGTATCGTACGCGATTATGTCGATGTGGTGGTCATTCCCTCCTAGCTGTGTGCGGGAGAAAGGATTGATCACGTTCTGTACTTTGTGCAGCTCTGCAGTTCCATCAGACTTTGCTAAAATTTTCGAGTTATTGTGTGAAGGGTACGTAGTGGCTTCAAATTCTCACGGATCATACACTCCTGGCCAAAAGTATACGAACACCCCTACTTTTACGAATAACTCGGCTTCTAGCCAGAGTTGAAGGCTGCGCGTTGAATATGTTTTGTGAAATACTGTAAGCGTTTGTTGGTTTGGACTAACGCTGCGGATTTCAGCTTCTGCTGGGTACCTCACATACAAAAAACCACTTTTGGCTGGTGGCCAAAATATACGAACAGAAAGCACTGAACAACATCCCATACAAATTCCTATACATTTGACGTGAAAATTTTGAAAGGCCCGTGATGGTCGCATGCTGGGACGCAGGGGGCACCGCTCGTTGCGCTCATTTCTCGAATTGATGGGCAAGGGCAAGCTGCTGACTGACGAAGAGAAGGGAAGAATCCAAGGGCTGCACGAAGCTGGAGTCGGAGTTCGCGCCATCGCCGGCAAGACGCACCAGCTGTTCTGCGCGTTATTCGACGCTCGAAGAACCCTAAACGAGAAGAAGCAAGGCTAGGGAGGCCTCAAGTACTGTCTGAGAGAACGCTGCGGCGCCTCGTTCGTACGGCTGCCAAGGGAGAGCTTTCGGCGACCCAGCAAAGGGACCAGCTGTCGCTGGACTGCTCCACACGCACGGTTCG
Source organism: Phytophthora ramorum (assembly GCF_020800215.1). NCBI lineage: Eukaryota > Oomycota > Peronosporomycetes > Peronosporales > Peronosporaceae > Phytophthora > Phytophthora ramorum. The sequence goes on from NW_027150647.1 coordinate 5,629,539, forward strand.
GCGCTCCATCTCGGCAGTAGACTGGCTAGTCTACTCCAAGATGGAGAATATGCTGCAGCCCTCGGCGGCCCACAAGGCGGCCAGGCTCAAATGGGCGAAGGCAATGGTCATCCTACCTGACGACTGGGCGCAGATCATCTTTTCTAACGAGAAGAAGTGGAACCTGGACGGCCCTGATGGCCTCCAGAACTACTGGCGAGATCTGCGCCAGCCTCCCCGCCAAACAAACAGGCGGCAAATGGGTGGTGGGTCCGTGATGGTGTGGGGTGGCTTCAGTACCGCCGGGAAAACCAAGCTAGCTGTGCTCGTTGGTAGGCAAGCTTCTGAACACTATATCTACACAGTGTCAGAATACTTGTTTCCCTTCGCCCACCTACACTACGGAGTAGATTTCGTTTTCCAGCAGGACAACGCTGCTATACACACCTCGCGGGAGACGAAAGCCTTTTTTGAAGAGCAAGGCGTGCAAGTGATGGATTGGCCTGCAAGATCGCTCGACCTTAATCCAATCGAAAACCTCTGGGCAATCATGTCCCGGGATGTTTACAGCAATGGAAGGCAATACGATAGCGTGACCTCTCTGACGAAGGCACTGCACACGGCCTGGGACAACATATCTGCGGAGACTATTTCGACGCTGATCAATTCCATGCCTCGCAGGTGCATCGAAGTCATCGAAAGGAAGGGCAACAAGGCCCACTACTAGTTACCATCATTCCTGCACCCATCATCAATATAGAAATTTGTATGGGATGTTGTTCAGTGCTTTCTGTTCGTATATTTTGGCCACCAGCCAAAAGTGGTTTTTTGTATGTGAGGTACCCAGCAGAAGCTGAAATCCGCAGCGTTAGTCCAAACCAACAAACGCTTACAGTATTTCACAAAACATATTCAACGCGCAGCCTTCAACTCTGGCTAGAAGCCGAGTTATTCGTAAAAGTAGGGGTGTTCGTATACTTTTGGCCAGGAGTGTATCGTGAATGAAAGCCCTTTGTGACCGTGCGACGACAATTTTATTCCGCGGAATGGTAGCGGACAAATGATAGCCTCACTCGCGAAACATGATGCCATGGTTTTCGAGGGCACAGATCAATACCTTGTAGCGCATTGAATGAGGCGATGGAGATGTGCTGCACGTACACGGCATCAGCTGGCTTTTATCGCTAATGCAAACTTTTAGGTTCAGCATCAGTAGCTCTGCGTCTTCATCAGGCAACTCGGCGCACACGAGGTTCGATGGATGTGTGATTGTCATTGCTACATCACTGGAGTGGTGAGCTTGATTGGCATTGGCTTGGTTGTTGCAAGAATGAGTGGTCTGCAAAATCCCGGTCGTATATGTAGCCAAATTATGCAGGATTTTATTGCATTGTGATTGGCTAATGGGCAACTAGATGCGAGCGCTAATTTGCTAAAATTAAGGACGCTATGGTTATCCGCTGTTTCTTGTGATGGCCAATTGGTTCTTGTGCTCCTCCAAGCTTTGTTGTGATCACCAGTGCTTTGTTGTACTCAGTCATCACATTTTTGTGATATCCTGCACTTGTTGTGTTTTTTATTGTATTATTCTCGTTCCCGCTTTACAAAATTGTCCCAACAACATCACTTTCTGAAAGAAACGCGAAAAATATTTGCCGCTCCTTTTTGGCGCCACCGTTTTTTCAAGATGACGGAGCTCGAAGCTGCGCCGCGTGACAAGCTGCCGGGCGCCCCGGAGGCGCTCAAAGGCAAGGCGGGCAAAGGCGAGGTCAAGCCCAAGGCGAAACCCAAGCCCAAGGCGAAACCTAAGCCCAAGTCGAAGCCGCCTGCCAACACTCTGGATCGATGGTTCAAGCCTGCGTCCGGCGCTGCGAAAGTCAAGAAATCGAGCGACAAACCCAAGGAAAGCGACGTCGACACGACCGGCAAAGAGGACGAGCAGAAGCCCGTGAAGGAGACATCCAAGGCGTCCAGGAACTTTGTGCAGCGCTACATCCACATAACGGACGAGTGCCGCGTGTGCGAAAGCGCCAAGACGGACGAGACCACGCGCTGTGAGCTGCGCTGCGCCACGTGCTCCATGACGGTGCACAAAAAATGCTACGACGTGAAGGGCGAGCTGCCCGAGGGTGACTGGAACTGCCGTCGCTGCCAGTTCATATACGACGCGACGGCGTGGGAAGACATCAGCACATTGGTGGGCATCGCGACGCCCGAAGGGGTGGCATTCCCCACGTGCAAGCCACTGGATGAGACGCAGAAACTTTGTGCTCTGCAGACCGACTGCGACTTTGCAGCGGCGTTCTTGTTCCTGCAGCGCTTTCGCCGTCTTGGGCTGAAGCTTTCGAACGTGGTGACGACTCTCGAGGTGAGAAACCGTCGAGTCGCACTACGTCAGTGTTGTTGGTAAGGTGTGACTAACCTTGATGCTGGTGTTGTGGCTTTCAGAGCCTAGCTAATGCCTTGCTGGAGCCGAAAGAGGACGGGCTGTGCGAGGAACTACATACGCGCTTGTTGATTAACATCAACGTTGGCATGTCGAAGTACGTTTTCCAGGTGAATACTTGCTTTGCCAGTTGATCACTAACCTGTGCACTCCTCGTTTATTGCAGGAAGTATTCTTGGTATGTCCACCTTCTGCGCTTCTTGCGCGAGGCGGAGTACCCACCAGCTATCGCAAAGGACACAGAGTTTCCAGCTAGCAGCAGCGAGGCGGAGAAGCGCGAGGAGTTCTACTTTGAGCTGTCGGTGGCGGAGAGGGTGGCGATTCTCAAGTTCCTATGCGAGATTCAGTTCGACCGCAATGACTCGCTCATCGAGCTGATCGACGACGAAGAAGCCGAAACGATGGTACGCGAGGCACTTGTACTTGTGCTCATTGTACGATATCTCATTGCTGACTTTTGTTGCTGCTTCCAACAGAGAAATGAGCCTCTCGGGGTAGATGCCGCTGGTCGCTCCTACTTCGTTTTAGAGGATGCTGCGACTGTGCCCAACGCTGCTGTCTGGATCTGTCGATGCGCGAAAGTTGGCGGGGATGACTGGAAAACGGTCTGTAACGACCTCGAATCGGTCGAGTCGCTGGTGCAGGAATTGTCGCTTTCAGTGGAGTCAGCGAATCTGCAGCTATGGCGGGTCTTGTCTCGTGGAGCTTTGAAGAAGCTCACACGCCAGCAGGAGAAGCGGAAACGGAATGAGCGCTGGAAGTACCAGCTTGCTGTCAGCGGCGTGCTGGACGCGTCTGGAGGAATCGGTAGACGATCTCTGCGCAACCGGCAGCAAGTCAACTACGCGAATATTGACGGGGAAGAGGACGAGGAGGAAATCGTTGCCGACTCCGAAGACGAGGGCGAGGAGGAGGAAGATTTTGAGGCCAAAAGTGGCGATGAAGCTGACAGTGAAACAGACGGAGATGACGACGATGACGTGGAAGATGAAGGCCGGCACTCGACTCGCAACAGTGGAGGAGTCGCCCAGAAGCGGAAGGCGCAGAACGGAATCACGCGCAACAACAAGCGGATACGGCGCTCGGTACGTGGCTGCCTCATCTTTCGTGGATTGCCGCCACCCTCGCGTACTCTAACACTATATTCGTCCTGTTGCTGTTCAATAGCCCCACGAAGGCACAAACGACCACCCTCGTTTGCGTCGCAGCACTCGCAACCGCGGCACCGTGACCACAACTTCATCCTCGCAAGACGAGGACGACGAGGACTCGGACAACAGCGACTCGAATGAAAGCTGAGTAGGGGAGCAAGCGTCATGGGTTTGGTTGCACAAAGCCACGAGATGTCCGAGCTGCACACAGGGCGGACTGCGTCACTCCACGGTACCTACGCGCGCTTCTTCCAGTCGTGCCATGCAGCCTTGCAACGCGCAGCACCTAATGCAAGGCACCAAGAGCCTTGATCCAAGGCCACTAGCCGCTATAATATAAGAGCGTGTCGCAAGAGAATGTATCTCGATTGAAACCGAGTACATGCGTGATACCGAGTCGGTTGTGCAGGGTTGAAGTGCGTCATCCAGCGCAAACCGTTTCAGTTTTATTCACCAATCAGAGCTTTTAATTTAGCGATAAGCTCCGAAGAAAGAGAGGCGGAACTGTACGACACGACGGCTCCGGGGCAGCAAGCGTCACGGTCTCAGCCCGAGCCCCCACCTCGCCCTCCTTCCTCTCCCTTCACGGTACTGTACGCACTTGCATCCTCCTCTCTCTGCTGCTTCAGCGCTACCCCACTGACAGTCGCGCGTGTGTTGCATGTGACGCCCATGAAGCTGTCGCTCATGCAGCCCACGACGCTCGAGCCCACGCCGCTGTCCAGCGAGAACGGGCCCCTCAAGTCCGCGTTCGGGGAGATCGTGCACCGCGGGTGGCTCAACCTCAAGACCCGCAGCATGGTGAACGTGCGCCCCAGACACATGCGCTACTGCATCCTGGCGCGCGACTCGCTGCAGCTCAGCACGTTCAAGTTCCAGCCGTCCACGGGCGACCTGCAGTCCGGCCTGGTCAAGCCGCTGCGCACGTACAAGGTGCTGGGCGTGGCCCCCTGGGACGGACGCCGCTTCGCCTTCCTCGTGAGCGTCAAGCAGGTGGACGACCACGCAGACAAAGTGCTGGAGATCGACGGCCCCACGGCCACCGCAGCCAGTGACTGGATCCACAAGCTGAGGCACTTGACGAGTCGTGAAGAGGAGGACTGGCCGCCTCAGACGTCGTTGGCGTCGCTCGGGGGCAGCGACCAGAGCTCCAACTCCCCGTCAGATGCTGCAGCGCTGTTTGGGAACGGCAACAGCAAGAAGGAGGCCAATTTGTGGGTCAAGGGCGCGTCGGTGCATCGAGGACTACTCAACGCCTCGGGGGAGAACAATTGTTTCTTGAACGTGGTGATCCAGAGCTTCTGGCACTTGACGTCCATGCGCCACTTTTTGCTGCATGTGGAGGTGAAGGATGAATCGCGCTCCGTGGAGTCGAATGTGCTGAGAGCGCTCAAGTCGATGATAACAGAGTACGATGACACTTCGAGCGGCGTCCTGCACTCGCGCGCTATTCGAAAGGGACTGAGTGTGCTGTACTCTGCTGACAAGAACTTTCAGGAAGGCGCCATGTACGATGCCGAGGAAACGCTGCTTGCTCTGCTGAACTTGATGCACCAGCAGACGGATGCGACGGAGATTGAGGAGACGCACAAGACCACCATGATGGTAAAATCGTTGGTTCGACTTGTGAGCACGGACACGTATGAGGAAAAGCCGCAGGCAGTGTTCGACGACAACAGCATCCCGCACTTGGTCTTTTCCCACCAGATCTACGACAGATACGTGTGCGGAACTTGCAACCACAGCTCGCCGTGGGACCTGTACTCTAATCTTGTGTATTCAACCTACGCGAGCGACTTGTACGCTGGCAAGTACGAGTCGACTGAACACATGTTCCGGCGTCTTACTGCGCAGGAGGCTGATATTGCGTCCAAGTGCGAGCAAAAGGGCTGTGGCGGCAAGCTCGCTAAAGAGCGTGTGATTCACCGCTTCCCCATGGTCTTTGCCGTCTCAATCCTCTGGGCGACAACGTCCGCCACAAAGGAACAGGTGCAGGGAGTGCTGGAAAACATCGACGACCGCTTGGATTTGGCCAAGTGTTTTGACGCTGCCGGACCGGTCATCCGGTTCAAGAACGGTGGTCTGCGTACGACGTACCGCCTTCGCGGATTTGTTTGCTACTATGGCCGCCACTACGTTGCTCTCTTCTACAGCACAGCTCACAAGATGTGGTTGCTTTTTGATGACTCGCGAGTATTGGAGATGGGGCCCTGGAGTAACGTGGTGGCCGAGTGTCTGAAGGGCCGATTCCAGCCGGTACTGCTGTTTTACGAACTCCCTGACCAACGGAAGGACTCGTCTGTGGGCATCTTCGTGAATGATGGTTCGCTCAATGTGGAGAGGCAAAAGAGTTTGTCGGTTGGCTCCCAGCCAGGAGAAATGATGCCGCCGTCGATCAAGGAGGAATCCTCAGACATTGAACGACCATCGTTACGGCGACAAGACGATGCAGAACTTCACAGTGTGGATGAGGAAGCAGCTCTCTCAAGCGGTCGAGGTACTCACACAGTAACCGAGTTGGAGTCCAACCCCGACTTCGAACTGGAGGAGCTGAGTCTTCGCGATTCCATTACGCAGAATATCACGCCGGTGTCTGCGGCTATCGCCATGTGTCCTCGTACAATCACCATGAACGAACCGTTAGGCACGGACGAGTACGACGTGCGGTTTGGCGAGTCACTACTGCTTGGCATGTACTTAGAGAAGATAGACAACGACCTGTGCGTCACGAGCTTCCCTCGCGGAGCCAAGGGCGGCATATTCGGCGCTGAGAAGTGCGGTCAGATTGGCCTGTTCGACACGATTCTGCAGGCCAATGGACACCCGCTCCAGCACTACCAGGTGGATCGCGCGCTGAAGATGATCAAGGCTCAGACGCGTCCGCTTGTTATTCGCTTCCGCAAGTCCAAGCGTGTGCAGCAGCTCCTCGACATGGGCTTTCCGCACGAGCTTGCTGTTGAGGCATTGCAGAAAAACAAAGGCGACGTGCAGGCAGCCGCCAATTATTGCTTTGAAACGACCGGATAGTCCCGTGTTTGAACGTATACAGATTAGTTGGAAGGTAGAAAGGAAGCAGCTGACAATACAGGCAGTAGCTCATGGTACCCGTTTAGGTCGCATAGAGCTCGAAACAAGGTGTAGTGGTCAGGTAATGCATGTTACCATGAAGCCTACGTCTCGAACCTACTTGGTTTACACGAAGACGGTGAGTAGCAGAGCTGCAGCGACGGTGGCGAAGCCAATCTGCACAGACGCCGCTGCCGACGTGGAGGAAGTCTTCTGTCCACTCGAGTCGCCGCAGAAGGTGCCATTGTAGCCCTTGGCGCACGTGCACACGCCGCTGCTGCACGTGCCGTGTCCGTTGCAAACTACATCGGCACTCGCTGTAGCATCGCACAGCAGGCACTGGTCGCCGGTGGCTCCAGCTGTGCACGTGCACGAGCCAAGCGTGGTGCCACTGGCAAAGTTGCAGGTTCCTGCCGTGCCACACTGTGCGACGCTGCTGCAGTCGTTCGAGGCCACAGCGTAGCAGTTGTCAGACGAGTTGAACCCGGCGTTGCACTTGCACTCATAGTCCTGTGCGAAGTCGACGAGCGGCGAGCAGCTGCCTTGGCCGCTGCAGAGCGTCTGGGAAGATGCGTTCCAGCCGCACTGCTCCACGACGGTGTCGGTGATGTTCTTGATGTAGCCACCGTTGTTGGCGACGTACTTGGCCTTGTCGAGGCACTGGTAAATGCCGTTCACCACGACGGACTCGTCGTTGACGGTGAAGTTGCGCTGGAAGCACTGCACCGTGCCAGTGCCATTGGCTGCGGAGCTCACCTCGACGTCACTCGCTTCGTCTACAGTGCCATTACTTCCGGCGGTGCTCGACACGGTCACATTGTACTGCTCGTCGCAGTTGTCGACCTCCACGAAGGCGCAGATAGGCTGGACGACGCGATACTTGGACGGCCAGGACGTGAACGTCGGGCAGAGTCCAGCGATGCGGCCACTGCACACCTGTGCGCCGGGGATGCACATGTTCAAGTTCTCCAGACCAGCGACGCTGGCGTCGACCGATACGCAGGCGTAGTTTTTGCCGTATGTGTCGCAATCCGCGGTCTTAAAGCATTGCCCGGGGTATGTGGTGGACTTGGAGTCAGCCGAGACGCCGGCGACCAGCAGCACCGCCGACAGGATCGCAGCAGACTTCATGGGCGCGTGTCTTCTAGAATGGATCGGGAGTAGCCACGAGTGAGGGAGATGCGGAATGGAATGTAGCAGTGTCGAGAACTCCGGCATCATGAAGCGCTGTGGGATATGGTGCTGCTGGCCAGAATTACGAAGTGGGAAGTTGCTCACCGCAACGGCCACAAAAGCCTCTATGTATAGTGCATAGAGGTCGCACAGCTCGCCATCCCATGAGCGTTTCGCAGCGAAAAGCTGGCGGTATCGAAGGCGGACGCGACGAAGTAGTTAGCGGTGGCAGCCATATGCAGCCATGTCATTTTCGTCGACACCCACGTTGAAGCTGCCTTTTGTGTAGTGTAGTCCACATACAGATGTGGTCCACACACGCGTTTTGTGGGCCGTACAAATCGATCCGATTTGGCGGGGGGAAGCCGGGCGTTCTGGGGGTCCGCGGGCGTCGTGCGGCCAGCGTGAGTTTGACAGAGTCAGGAGGAAGCCATGAAGAGCGTCGCTCGCGTGGCCCAGAAGACGCTTTCCCAAGGTGCGAGCCCTTCGCAGTAGTGCAGCCACACTCTCTCCACATTAAAACTCACCTAGTTCTCTCTCTTGTCTCCATTCCGCATTACGACAGCGCGCGGATTCCGCACCAGCTCGGTGGTGGCCAATGCGGTATGTTTGCTATTGTAAATCAGGGATTCGTATGTATCAACTATGAAGAACCGTTATCTAAACTCGATAACGATGATGATCTACAGGCAGCCGAGGAGCCCGCCATGGCGCGTGTGTACGGCGGCCTCAAGGACGAGGACCGCATCTTCACCAACGTGTACGGCGAGGACACGTGGCGCGTGGACGGCGCGATGCGTCGCGGCGACTGGCACCGCACCAAGGACTTGCTGTGCATGGGCCCGGACTGGATCGTGCAGGAGGTCAAGGACTCAGGTCTGCGTGGCCGCGGCGGCGCCGGATTCCCGTCGGGTCTCAAGTGGTCCTTCATGCCCAAGCAGACGGACGGCCGCCCGTCTTTCTTGGTCGTGAATGCCGACGAGAGTGAGCCCGGCACGTGCAAGGACCGCGAGATCATGCGCAAGGACCCGCACAAGCTCGTGGAGGGCTGCCTTATTGCAGGCTTTGCCATGCGCGCGCGCGCCGCCTACATCTACATCCGCGGTGAGTTCTTCAACGAAGCGCTTATCCTGCAGGAGGCCATCCACGAGGCCTATCAGCGCGGCTTCCTGGGGCGCAACGCTTGCGGCTCGGGCTACGACTTTGACGTGTACCTGCACCGCGGAGCCGGCGCCTACATTTGTGGAGAGGAGACTGGACTGCTCGAGAGTCTTGAGGGCCGCCAGGGAAAGCCCCGCCTCAAACCGCCCTTCCCGGCCAACACGGGCCTGTACGGCTGCCCAACGACGGTGACGAACGTGGAGACCGTGGCCGTATCCCCCACGATCCTGCGTCGTGGCGGTTCGTGGTTCGCCGGCCTTGGACGCAAGAACAACCACGGCACCAAGCTTTTCTGCATTTCCGGACACGTCAACAATCCGTGCACGGTCGAGGAGGAGATGAGCATTCCTCTCCGCGAGCTGATTGACCGTCACTGCGGTGGCGTCCGCGGCGGATGGGAGAACTTGCAGGCGTGTATCCCTGGTGGTTCCTCTGTGCCCGTGCTGGACGAGGAGCTGTGTCAGGACATTATGATGGACTACGATGACCTGAAGCAGCGTGGTGGCTCCGGTCTGGGTACGGCCGCCGTTACGATTTTTGACAAGAGCGTGGATATGGTGGGCGCTATCCGCCGGTACTCGCACTTTTACACGCACGAGAGTTGCGGACAGTGTACGCCTTGCCGTGAGGGCACGGGCTGGATGGAGAAGGTGCTGACCCGCATGGAGACGGGTGAGGCCGAGCTTGAGGAGATCCCCATGCTTGAGGAGATTTCGCGCCAGATCGAGGGCCACACTATTTGCGCTCTGGGTGATGCCGCCGCCTGGCCCGTGCAGGGTCTGATCCGCAAGTTTAAGCACAAGATCGTGGAGCGCATCGAGGACCCGTCCAGCTTCAAGCCGGAGGACCACTTCCAGAAGTCGTGGCCTGGTGCGCCCCTCAAGAACCAGCAGTGGGTGGACAAGTTCTCTGACGGCTCGGCTTACAAGTCCAATGCCTCCGCGTAAGCTGTGACCAGAGTATGGGATGGCGAACGTGATATGTTGCACAGAAAAGAAATGACTTGACACGAAAAACTACACACATTTGCAGGATGGAGAGAAACCACAGCGGATGGCTCGAGTTGTTCATGCGGAAGCTGATGCAGAGAGACTCAGACGCTAAATACAAGGAAACCGTTCGTTGCAAGCTTTCGAGTTATGCTAGCGTTCTTGATACTGTTTAAACATGACGGGAAATAGCTAGCCGTTGGTCTCAGCGCTAAGAAAGCCATCTAGGTTTCTGTCTCTCGTCGTACTGGATCGTGGGCGTGAAGAACTCGATAAACTGCTGGTCGAGCAGACGCATGCGCGGACCAGCAAAGCGGCAGTACTCGTCAATGATCGAAGTCAACGACCAATTTTCCATCTTGCGCATGCACCCGATCACACATCCTGTACGGTGCTGCAATCAGAAAAGAGCAACAAGAGCAACTTCAGTTTCCACCTCATCTCCGAAACAACCTGCACACCAGACCACTCACTGTTCCTTTCGTGCAGTGCACCAAAATCGGGTGATTTCTCACATCTACACAATGAACACCAACGCCATTTATCAAATACGAGAACCCACACAACACCATATTTGCAGTTTGCTACCGAGCAGGTGACGTAGTGCATCAGCCATAGCGTCCGGGTTAATGCTGATGAACGGCTCCTGCATTCATCACCGAGTCAAAAACTTGTTTTCCACAACATTCAACAGCAATCTGGCATACCTTATTGCCGTCAATGGGGCACTGAAAGACCTCAATGTTGTTCTCCTTGAAGAAAACCACGTTCTCCGGTTGGTGTTCTTGATGACACAGATATCTGCAGTTCACAAGCGAACTGAGCGATTACTTGTCGATGATAAAATCTAGGGTATCCACGTACAGTACTGACTTGAGGCCGAGCTGCTGCAGGAACGCGTGGTTCTTCTTGTTGGGGAAGCCCGAGCGGTAGACGCCCGAGGCCACCATGGAGAAGTTGAGCGGCGGGATCAGCGTCTTCTCGTACGTCGACATGGTGCTCGCGGCCCCAAGTCCGAAATTGACAAGGAGCTCAGTTATATGTCGTTTGATTGGTCAATAAAGCGAATATTAACATTCGATTGGCCAAAAGTAGCTATGCCACATTTGCATGATGCAAGTATGTATTGCTCTCGACTTGCAGCTTGATTCGACCATCCTAAGCCTTGATGGGCTTGCGGGCTGCGAGCACGTAGTCAAACCCGAAGCGTATCCTGCGTTGCTCCTTCTTGGGCAGACCTCCGGAGCCGAACTCCTCTTCGAGACGTTCGTCGACACGGTCGAGAGCCTGCTGCATGCTGTCAGCTAGCTCCGAGTCCTTAAACATGGGCACGTGGCGTCTGCCCACCTCCAGCTGACGAGTGACTGCCGATCGTCCGTAGACATTGGCGAGACGCACACTGTTGAAGACCTCCATCCCCGCCTTCTCCAGCTGCCTGTGTGACCAGTCGATCGGGTACTCACGATAGCAGCGCCGCCCAGCTAGCAGCAAACAAGCATCGCGAATGCGAGCCACCTCTTGGACCAACTTCCCCGCCTCTTGGTCTTGGTCACTGGCATCTCCCGGGAGCTGACTCTCACTCAACGGCTGCAGACCCACCAGGTAAATCCTGCCTCCAGGAGCCAGCTTTTTCTCCAGTCGGCCACAGATTTGGTCTTGGTAGTACGGTGCAAAGCCTTCAATTGCTCCCACCAGGTAGTCTGCAGTAAAAATCATTAGAAATGTCATCTTCCACGTATCATCTTGTAGCAGCTTTCGCTTTACCGGCGATAATGACGTCGAACAGTTCCTCATTCGCCAGGAACTTGACGTCTTGCCAGTTACCAGCGTGGACCTTCAATGCGGTCGCGTGCGGCGTCTTACTGGGCCCAAACTCTGTCGAGAGCTCATTGGCGAGAGGTTTCTCCCCTGTCACAGCCACGACCTCCGAGATGAGGGGCGACGCGTCCCCTCGCAGCAGCCATGTGAGCGAGTGGCGACCCGTGCCAGCGTCCAGTACGCGACCCCAGGACGAGTTGGAGGCCTCGAGCTGCTCGCACTCGCGCTCCTCGATCCAGCGGAAGAGCGAGTCCGTCTTGGGCGGCATGATGACTGCTGTCAAATGATTCGCATACTTTATTCAAGTAATGGTATTTAGTGTGGTGTACGTAGACTGAAGGCAACTTGAACTCGATCTTGAAAGAGCAACAATCAGTGAGCTCGTCAGTTCCTCACAGCCTTCGACTTTGCAACGGACGCCTCCTCCGTGTTTTTTGCAGAGCTGCTTGGACTTGACTTGATTGGCGCTGCCTTCCGCTTTGCACAGTTTGGGCTGTGGAGACTTCTTCCTGTGCGACTCGGAGGTGAAAGCAGTCAATCGATCTGCGCGTGGATCTGGCAACGTGTCTTCACTCTTTGAGGTGCGTGGCTCCACTGAAAAGGGGTCTTTCCAGTCCGGAGGCAGAAGGAAGTAGCTGCCATCATTAACGTTCTCGCTGATGAGCACTGCCACGTTAGTTGAGAATTGAGAAGGTGCGTCCAGGGCAAAATATGGCTACATTCTTGTGGCAAAACAACAACAAAATTAACTCCGCGCACTGCTCACAGAAGACTATTCCGTTCTTTTCGCCGAGCCACTCGAAGACACGTTTGCAGCATCCTTTCCAGCAGGAGCGACACCGTCCGACGATTCCTCCATAACTTCCTTCCCAGGAATTAAAGTGGTAGCGCTAGAAGCCGCATCTGCAGTCTCATTTCCAGTCGTCCATGAAGAACCATACTCGTCGTCATCACTGTCAACAGCCAAGAAGTCCTCAGTAGTCGGTACAGTGCCAGTCTTCATCCGTCGCTCCTCCTCTTTGTGAACAATGCAAAGCCCACTCCTATCCGCACGGTTGTTACACCATTCAAGAGTACACCTAGCGCCACCGCCGTGGTCCCAGCAAAGTCCTTTCGTCAACCGTCTCTTCGTGCAGCCCTCCGCCTCACAACGCTTGCCCCCACCATGTGCTCCACAGCGACCTCCAGGTTCCGCCACCTTCTCGCATCCGTTCACTTCACACTGCGCTCCACCTCCATGAGCTCTGCACAAATTCCTGGTCCGAGCGACCATAAGACAACCCGATACACTGCACCGTTTGGCCTCTGCCGGTTTGCCGCCGTGGGCATAGCACAGTCCTTTTCTCTGAGCGCTCTTGTCACATCCCTCCACACTGCAAGCCTTGCCCCCGTGCGTGTAGCAGCGTCCCCCTTTGTGAGCCGGTTTGTCACAACCTTCAGCTTTGCATCGAATGCCTCCTCCGTGGCTCTTGCAGAGCCCCTTGGACTTGACTTGGTTGGTGCAGCCTTCGTGTTTGCACTGAGGCCGCTTGTACGTCTTTTTGGCTTGCGCTTTCGCGGTCGATGGCGTGGGTGGGCCTGTATATGCATCCAACAAGGTGGCAATGAGTTGGGATCAATGGTTGTACGGCAGAAAACATGTTGCCATTCTTACTCATGAGGTCTAAAATAAACTGGTTGTGGGTGGCTTTTTGTATCAAGCACTGGAGATACCGGGATAGGTGCGATCTGCGACGTGTGCCAATCGCACATGGCTACACTAGTTGCCTTTTAGCGGCTCGACATGTCCTTCATGGCTGTTTGCAGGTGGTAGAGCACTTCTGGCGCGGATGGGCGTGCTTTGGGGTCGACTGAGACACATGCGAGACCGAGTTGCATGAGAGCGTCCTGACCGCCTTGGCTGAAGTCTGCGCGGAGTCTTCCGGCGGCGACGAGTTGGAGGATGGCGGTGTCGGGCAAGCGCCCGCCCGACCCATCGCGAGACTTGGCATGTGCGTAAGGCATCGAGTGGGTGTTGAGCTCGGACAGCACTACGCCGAAGGAGAAGATGTCAGCTTTGTCGTTGTAGCGCTCGCCCATCATAACTTCCGGTGACATCCAGAGAGACGTGCCAACTGCTGCAGTCATGGTGCGATCGACCCGTTCTCGGGAGATGCCGAAGTCCGTCAGCTTAGCGTCCAACTCTTTACTCAGCAGGATGTTCTTGGACTTGAGATCGCGGTGGATGACAGGAGGATCGAGCGAGTGCAGATACGTGAGAGCGTGCGCGACGTGCAGCGCGATCTTGACCTTCTCGTACGTGAATCCGCTGGGCCGGTTCTCCGCCTCATACTTGTTGAGAAGCGTCCTTAGGTCTCCTCCAGACATGAACTCGATCAACGCACAGAGGTCGTTGGGCGAGTCCCAAGCTACCCCTACAAGGTGCACAATACGAGGATTGTGACGCAGTTGCCGTCAGCGGCAGGTATTGCCGCAACTACAACCAATCTGGTTGAACAATAAATTTTCGTATGCATGTCTACCAATATCTGAATGGCGCAAGATATTCAAGGATAAGAACAAGAATCTGATACGTCCGATAATCATTAATTTGATTGGTCTAAATCATCAAGATTTGATAATATCCAGTATGGGAACTGGATTTTTGATGAAACTACAACTACGTGGATATTTTAGACAAGATCATTGGTAGAACAGATAGCAGCTGAGATTAGAGAAGGATAGGCTTTAGGGTAGGACACTAGTGGTCTCAAGGACATCCGTAAAAGCAAACAGCTCAATCTCAATCACTTCTCAATTTGCTTTCAATAGCAACAACCCCTCCACCAACCTCGTCACCTGCCTACCCAAGGACCGCACGCCGGACACGCCAAGCAAGACCTTCCTCGGCGCAAGACTGTTACATAGTAGCACTTGCCGTGTCAAGCTTCGATTCAAGCTTCGGTTCAAGTTCAAGAGTTCAAGGCTAGGGTACTTGTGGCCACATAGTGGGAAGCGAGTATCCTGTGACTATTAGTGCGAGCCACATCGTGGGGAGCACTAGGTTGCGAAAGGGTTGTCTTTTAGCACGAACGTTACGTTCAGTGGCTAGTCGGTGTGGTTGTGAACCAGTGTGGTTACTCGATTGGTACTCCTTCTGTGGGTCCGCGGTTTAGTGCTTTCACTTTGTGAATCCCTGTCCCGCCTCAGAAAACACGGAGAATAACTTCCTTTCGGTATACCTACTTGGTCTTACTTGATCTACATCCATTGCTACTGCAACTGTTTCAGTGTGCATTGTTGCATGGGTAAACGAAAAACTCGCGAGCCCGAAGAACCGTTCGTCAACACCACTAAGGTCTTAACCGATCGCCATAAGGAGCTTGATAAGCTTCGAAAGGACCTGTGGTTAACGACGGTAAAGCAACTTAAGGTTGTCAAACTCATCCGAAACGAAATTCCGGATTGTAAAAATTCAAGTGCGAGGAACGTCGTTCACGAATTTTCGGAACAGCTGAAACAGCTTATCGAGCGTACCCAAACGGTTTTGGAAGGAACATTCGACCACTCCGTCCAACTTTACAAGAAACGTAGACTGTAAATAAGAATTTAGACAGTTCCGTTTTATTTTCAAAGGCTTTATTTTAGGGTTTCGGTAGTATATATAGTGACGGCGCTGAGAAGTCCGGTTGATATGACCCAAAGAAGAGGTCGTGCAACTGAGCGCCCGTCCCCGAACCCTAGACCTCGTCAACAGAGCAGAATGAGCTCTCCGAGTGACAATGAAGCCACACGCCCGACAACACGTTCCAGAACACGCACGCAAGCACAACCGAATGGGGCTAGTGCCGATAATGAGGCAAATTCGGCCGCCCCCGCTGCAGCAGCTGCGCAATCAAGTCATGGACCCGATACGATGTCCATGCAGCAGTTACTAGTGTATCTTACACAGCAGCAACAACAATATCAAGCCCAGGTGCAAGCCCAAATGCAAGCCCAAATGCAGCAGGCTAACGAGCGTTTTGAATTCCTCGTTGCATCAAGAGGCGAACACAAGAAGAAGGACCCTCCTGTGTATGAAGGGAAGTACGGCGAAGACATTGAGCTATGGATCTTCGCTACTGAACAGTACTATGCCAACAAGCGTCACATAATGGAAGCTGATTCGTCAGACTTTGTGACGCTAATCTCCAGTAACTTGGGCAAGTCCGTGTTGAATTGGTACCGTGCCTTTATCACGGATTGTGAGCGCATGAGCGTTCACCAAACATGGTCTCTGTTCAAGCGTCAACTGCGTACACGTTTCCGACCCAAGGACTTCGAGTATGATCTTCGCGAGCGGATGTTTCACTTAAAACAAAAGGAAACAATCCACGAATATGTCTCTAAGTTCCAAGACTTGTTGTCTCAAACTGAATTAGAGATAAGTGAACTAGAGAAGCGTTTCTTTTTCCAGAATGGACTACGGGAAGAAACCGCGAAGAAAATCAAAGAAGAAAGTCCGAGTACGCTTCAAGACGCTATGGAGATTGCCTCTAACTTCGAGTTTGCACATTACTCGGGTAAACCACCTCGCATTCCGTCCAAGTCATCGCAGGCACCGGCCGAATCCGGTAAACGTTCAATCAAGCCGACATCGCAGAAACCAAAGCGATTCGAGAAGAAGAAGAACAAGAATGATGACTGGACGAAAACAGCTACATGCAATAACTGTGGCAAAGTTGGCCACATTTCCCCGCAATGTACCGCTCCAAAACGTAAGGAAGCAAATAGGTACATCAGCGGCGCACTGTATGCTATCTTGGAAGCCGAGGCTCATGCGTACAAAGAAACGGGTCAAGAGAGATCCGTCACCATTTTCATTGATAATGGATGCAGCTTAAATGGCGTATCTGAGGAATTGGTGAAAACGCTTGGGCTGGAGGTAACCGAAGGCGAGTTGATGCAGGTCGACCTTGGTTATGACCAAGTGGTACACCGTCCGCGTCGAACCGTGGAGATGAGTCTGCAGCTACCAGGTTTCCCATTGACGTCGGGAACCTTCCAAGTCATGCCCGTTCCAGAAAACAAGGATGTTATTCTGGGCATGATGTGGCTGCGAGAGCAAAACCCGGATATCGACTGGAGTACAGGGCAGGTCACACCACGCATCAAGATGGAGGATGAGCAAGATGCTCAACTAAGACTGCCTAAGCAACGCCCAGCTAGAAGAGTCGCTGGACAACGCAGATCTCGTATCGACCAAAGTCGCGAGATTTTCAACCACTATCGGCAGCATGGCCACAAAGGCCAATATGGCAAGACGCGACTTATTTCAGCTCAACAATTTCTAAGAATGTTGCGTCATGACAAGGACATTGAAGCAATCTTTGTCATCAATCCGCATGACTCTGAGAAGGCAGAACGCTTTAAGAGTCAAGGATGGGAGGCACTTAAGGATAATCCAGCGTATGATATACTACGCAAGTATGCGGATACTGTTTTTCGCACGGAACTTCCAAACGAGACGCCTCCTGTACGAGAAGGGATCGAACACGAAATCCTTCTCCAGCCTGGTACCACGCCTATTTCGGTGAAACAATGGCGCCAGAGCCCTGATCAGCGCATCACAATTCAAGATTGGACCAAAGAGATGGTTCAAGCGGGCATTATTCGACCAAGCACGTCTGCATTTTCCGCGCCGACGTTCTGTGTCAAGAAGCCTGTTGGATGGCGCATTGTGCACGACTATCGTCAGCTAAATCTAGCGACAATTTTGCCGGCTATACCAATGCCGCGCAAGGAGGATACCTTTGATGCCATGGCGGGCAGTCATTGGTTTTCGTGCATGGACCTACTGTGGGGTTACTACCAAGTTAAGCTACGTGAATCGGACATACCGTTTACAGCTTTTTCGACCCCTGATGGTCTATTTGAATACCTCGTTACTCCAATGGGACTCAGTGGTAGTCCCGGAACATTTAACCGTCTTTTACAGAAAGTCTTTAGGGACTTAAGAGACGTGATGAGGATCTATTTTGACGACATCTACGTATTCACCCCGAGCGAAGATGTCGCAGAGCACCTTGAAGCTTTAGATCGTGTGCTCAAGCGATGTGAAGAACAGCAACTTTACATCAAATTATCCAAGTGTCAGTTCTGTGTGGACGAGATTCCATGCCTAGGAGATTTCGTCGGACGAAAAGGAGTCCGAATGGATCCAGACAAGGTTCGCATCATCGCAGAATGGCCTGTTCCCAAGACCAAGAAGCAAATGGAGAGCTTCTTAGGAACTACGGTCTATGTGTCCAGATTCTGTAAGGACTTTGCACAATTTGCAGGACCACTTCATGACAGCATCAAGGGAAAGCGTCCACGAGAGACTATTGAACTCTCGGACGATCAACTCAAGTGCTTCAAAGAGCTTAAACGCCGGTTAGCCTCACCACCAGTTCTCGGCCTTCCTGACTTCACAAAACCTTTTGGTATTCGCATGGACGCCTCGAATTTTGCAATCGGGGGAGTCTTGTTTCAAAAGGAGGGAGGGCTAGAGCATCCAATCGCGTATACTGGCCGGAAGATGAAGCCAGCAGAACTAAACTACCCTGTTCGAGAACAGGAGTTGCTCGCGATCATGCATGCTCTTCGAGTATGGCGTGTGTATCTTCTTGACCGACCGTTTACGGTCGAAACGGATCACAAAAGTATTGAGATGATTCTGACTCAGAAGACTACAAACCGACGCGTTGCACGATGGTTCAATGAGCTTGCTGAATTCCAGCCTTTGTTCAAGTGGATTCCCGGAGAAACGAATACCGTGGCTGATGCATTGTCACGAAATCCAGAGTTTGAACTGAAAGCTGCTCAAGTAAGCTTACAAGAGCTACTGGAAGCAGCCAAGAATCGTGAAATTGTGGCAACGATTGTACCAAACAAGGTGACAGTGGCCCAAACGGCGAAGTCGATGTATTCGTGGAACAAGGATCTACAGTGGATCATCAAGAAGCTGAAGCAAGGGGATGAATTGCCTAAATACTCCTTACAGGATGACATTCTTTTCTATCAAACTGCGGAAGACCAGACTCCACGATTGTACATCCCTGATGACGAAGATCTGAAGAATCGAGTCATTTGCGAGAATCACGATGCAGTAGCAGCAGGACACCCAGGGTTTTATAAGACCTATTTGGCAGTACGCGAGAAATACTACTGGCCGAAGATGATGAAGTACATCCAGCGCTATGTCAACACATGTGAAATGTGTCAGCGCAACAAGGCGAGACAAACCAAGCCGCCGGGACTACTTCAACCACTAGACATACCTTCGGGTAGGTGGACAGACATCTCAATGGATTTTGTAGTGTCACTGCCTGTCAGCACCAAAGGTTGCGATGCGATTATGGTAATCGTTGACCGGCTGACAAAGCGAGCGAAGTTCGTTGCGACGAAGACAACGGACAACACCACAGATATCGCTAACGTGTTCATGAAGAATTATGTAAAGGATCACGGTTTACCCAAAACCATTATATCCGATCGAGACACCAAGTTTACGTCCAAACTTTGGCAGAGTATTGTGAGTGCGCTTGGTACGCAGCACAACTTGTCATCGGCTTTCCGACCCCAAACAGATGGACAAACGGAACGGACAAATCGATTTATCGGAGATTATCTTCGAGGTGTCGTCAACCCAGCTCAAAATGACTGGGATGAATATCTCCATTTGGCAGAAATTGCCTACAACCGACGTGTACACTCCACGATTCGAATGTCGCCGTTCGAAGCGGATCTAGGATATGTCCCCTACATGCCAGACGATGTGGCATCAGATCCGGAGTTTAAGAAATTGGAGAAAACAGCGCAAGAGTTTTTACTTCAGCAAGAGACTCTACTCAAGGTCGCACAAGACCGTATGAGCGAGGCGCAGGAGCGTATGAAGTATTATTACGACAAGAATAGACTTGTCCAGAACTTCGAAGTCAACGACATGGTGCTTTTAGACGGAAAGAATTTGGATATCCGTCACAAGGGGTATGCCCAGTCGAAGAAACTCGCTCCACGATACATTGGACCTTTTCCAGTGATAAAGAAGATCTCAAAAGATTCCTATGAGTTGGGATTATCGAAGGGATTAAAGTTGCATCCTGTGTTCCACACATCATTGCTGAAACCGTATCGCAAGGACCCAAAGCGAAGGCAGCAGGTGAACAAAGTCGTGTTAGCCGATGGAACCGAAGGACAACTCGTTGAAGCGGTGATTGATCACCGCATGTACAAGGGAAAACCGCAGTACAAGATTTGGTGGCTAGGTGAATTCAGAGCTGATGCAACCTGGGAACCCATTGAGAATCTAAAGCAGATTCCTGGGCTCATCGACCTCTATTGGAAATCCAAGAAGCGACCGAAGCCATTTTCAAAATAGGCGTCTTCTTGAAGGGAGGTCATGTGACGCAGTTGCCGTCAGCGGCAGGTATTGCCGCAACTACAACCAATCTGGTTGAACAATAAATTTTCGTATGCATGTCTACCAATATCTGAATGGCGCAAGATATTCAAGGATAAGAACAAGAATCTGATACGTCCGATAATCATTAATTTGATTGGTCTAAATCATCAAGATTTGATAATATCCAGTATGGGAACTGGATTTTTGATGAAACTACAACTACGTGGATATTTTAGACAAGATCATTGGTAGAACAGATAGCAGCTGAGATTAGAGAAGGATAGGCTTTAGGGTAGGACACTAGTGGTCTCAAGGACATCCGTAAAAGCAAACAGCTCAATCTCAATCACTTCTCAATTTGCTTTCAATAGCAACAACCCCTCCACCAACCTCGTCACCTGCCTACCCAAGGACCGCACGCCGGACACGCCAAGCAAGACCTTCCTCGGCGCAAGACTGTTACAAGGATGTTCTAGTGTTGCCATGAGCTTCACTTCGGCGAGGAAGCTGATTCGATGGACCTTGCTCTTCCTGGTCTCGGGGAGCAGCATTTTGACGGCAACTTGCTGTCCATTGTACGTGCCAACGTACACCTCTCCATACCCACCACGACTGATAAGCTGCTGGACTGCCACCTTCTCGCGCGGAACTCGAGCTCCTAGAATCGCCTCGTCACGCCACAATGGCGACCCATCGCCATCCGACTCGGACGTGAACATGTCATCGACAGTTCTCGACGGTACTGCGTTCATATTGACAAACCCGTCCTCTTTGTCCGACAGGGGGACGCCATTTTCTCGTTGCTTTCTCCCCGCAGACCGACGTCCAAACCAGAAAATCAACCAGCCAATGCCTAGCGCAACCACCACAGCAACAACCACAATCACCACGATGATGCCCGTACCAAGCCTCGAACCTGATGAGTCGCCAACAACCCCCTCCACAGTTGAGCCACTACTACTCCCAGCACTACTCGCAGATGAACCTGACACTCCACCGCTTGCACTTGCACTCTCGCTTGCACTTGCACTTGCACCATTGCTCTGGCTTGCACTTTCACTCTCGCTGCCGCTGTAGCTGCCACTACCCGACGTGTACTCACTCTCCGAGAAGAACTTGTACTCACTGTCATAGCACGAGTGGTCTGCCACCACAGAGCTCTCAATAGAGAAACTCTTCGCCGCAGTGGTCGAGCACTTGTTGTCCGTGTACAGTTTGAGAGTCTGCGCGTCGTCGCTGCCCACACTCGCGATCGCTGACTGGTACGACGTCGAGTTGATCATCTTGATGCAGCTCTCGTTCGCCAGGAACACCCTTCCCTCAAAGTACTCGTCACAGTCGCTGCTGGACGTGTCGAACTGCTCCACCAGGACGTAGTCCGTCGACTTGTAGTAGCTCTTGGTCCACACCTGCGTGTCTTCCACGCAGATGACGGTGCGGTAGTACTCAGTGCTGTTGAAAGTGTAGGGCGAGCAGTTGTACGTGATGTTGAGCTGTCCGCAGTTGGCTTCCGGGAAGATGTCCATGTAGAACGGGGCGTCGGAGCAGTCGCTGGTCTCCCAGTAGCCGCTCTGCTGGTACGTGAAGGCCGCCGCTTCTTGTAGCAGCAGCGCCGCCAGCAGCAGTCGAGAGGACATTGCTCGTGCTGCAGTGGTTCAGCTTGTGTTTCGAGGAGCTTCTTGATGGAAACTGGATTGTGCCAGCACTGCAGCCATCAAAGCTGTACCGTGCAGAGTCGTACAGCCTGTACGACTGTCTTCGTCACTTCTGGTGCTCACGATCCTAATGACACTACGACTCGTAGTCGACGAAGATAGTCCCGGTATTACCAATGGGGAATCAATTGCAATCTCTCTAAACTCATTGCAGTACGCAACCCAAGTAAGGGAAACAGCAAGTTGGTCCTATGTGGACATCGATCGCATGGCCACTTGAAAGCGAGAGCACTTCTGGAATCGTCGGACGCATTTTCGGATCTACTGCGACGCTGGGTCACCCCCAGGACGGCAGTGTCGAGCAAGCGCTCGCCCGATCCGTCACGAGACTTGGCATGCGCATACGACATCGAGTGGGTCTTGAGCTCCGACCGACAGCACACCTCCAAACGAAAACACGTCGGCCTTCTGGTCGTACCATCATGCCTCCCGGTGACATCCAAAGACAAGTTCCACCTGCTGCCCCTACATGTATAGTCACGGTCCCGAGAAACGTTCCAGCTCCGGCGACAACAAAGTGTTCTTGGACTTTTGGTCGCGGTGAATCACAGCAGTGCGCGTACGCTACGTGCAGTGCGATCTCGACGTCCTCGGCCGCTTCTCCTTCTGGTACTTCTTGATGAGAGCTCTCAAGTCTCCCACCTGCAGCTCTCAAGTCTCCCACCTGCAATGAACTCGGCGAGTGAACAGAGGTCGTTGGATGACGCATCCAGGATTAGTCCCAGGCTACGCCAACGAGTCGAGCGATTTGCGGGTGGTCCAGTGTCGCCATGAGCTTTACCTCGGCTAGGAAGCTGCCCCGATGCGCCTTGCCTTTTCGAGCTTCGGGGGAGCAGCATCTTAATGGCTGCGCTTGTGTGTTGTATATTCCAATGTAACTAGCCGCCACGCTGATAAGACTCTTGACGATCACATTTTCACGGGGAACTCGAGCTCCGAGGATAACGTCGTTGCGCCACAATCCTCCTGCACCTCCGTCTCCACTCCTGCTAGCTTGAGCTGTGGATACGGTTGTTCGTGGGATTTCCTGCGCCAAAACTGCGTCGGCAGACCCGCCCACATCGTCGGAGGTCGCTATGTTGGTCATGGTCTCCTCCATACGCTTCGAGCGCCGTTTGCACCAGAAAACGAAGACGTAGATCGTTGCGGGGACTACCAACGCGACGGTCACGATCAAGACAGACGTGGTTGTCCCCAATCCCGACGCACTCGACGTCTCTCCACTCGAGACATTACTGCTACTCTGCTACTGCTGCTACTGCTGCTACTGCTGCTACTGCTGCTACTGCTGCTACTGCTGCTACTGCTGCTACTGCTGCTACTGCTGCTACTGCTGCTGCTACTGCCGCTGCCAGCGTTCGTTTTCTTAGGCGTGCTGCTTCCAACAGCCAGAACTTGATTCGATGACTCCTCCTGCACTTGGGCTCGAACTCTCGCTGCCGCTACCCGACGTGTAGTCACTCTCCGAGTAAAACTTGTACTCACTGTCATAGCAGGAATGGTCTGCCGCCACAGAGCTCTCAATAGAGACACTCTTCGTTGCGGTGGTCGAACACTGTTTCTTGTAGCAGAAAATGAAAGAACGTTGCACCAACTACAAGCGCTGCCATTGACGCCATCTTAGTCACTTGCTCGTGCACTATGCGGTGTCAAAACGGATTTGGATGTGAGCAAGCGCTAAGAAGAAGTCTTTAACGTGCAGCCTTGTACACTCGGATGGACACTCTCGCGATTTTATCCTTGGTGAAGGCGAATCTCGACTTGCCACTGTAGCAAGGCAATCCTGTATCCTGCACAGTATTGGTGCGCTTGGTTGGGTGTAGATGAACACAGGCACCTTATCCCCAGAACGCTAAGACGGTCATGGTCTCGATGCATCTCTCAGACATCACTCGTAAATATAGCCCTGCTCACACGTCGCAGATCGTACCTACGGCGTCACGTGCTGAGCCAACAATAGACAAGGCCAACTGCTATGCAAGTGTCAACACATCCAATAGCTCTTTCACCACTTCCACTGCACATGGCACCTCCACGCCCTCAACCCACCAAGCAGCCGCTCGTGTCCGTCTTCGACTGGGACGACACTCTGTGCCCCACCTCCTGGCTGCAGCATCGGGGCCTCCTCGTCGCCCACGGCCTCGTCGATGGAGCTCCGTCCATGGACGTCGAGACGTTCGAGCAGAATTCCACGCCGTCCCCATTGACGCCAATGGACCGTCAACGTCTCGAGCTATTGGAGCGTCAAGTGCTGCAGATCCTGCAGCTTTCGGCCAGTTTCGGACCCGTTTTCATCGTCACGGCGGCCTCGCTGCCTTGGGTGGTGGCCAGCGCCGAGCACTTCTTGCCCCGCGTGCGGCAGTTCCTGCTGGACAACCAGCGGCAATGCGAGAGTGGCGAGAGCGAGCGGGTGCAGGTGGTGTCGGCGAGAGATTGGTACCACCTCCAGGTCGGCGCAGGGGGCTCTCAATTGGAGTGGAAATGCGCCACTTTTGAGGCTCTTTGCACCCATTTGAAGGTGCAAGAGGTTTTCGACAGGCTGAAGCGTAGGACCGACTTAGTGTCCGTGGGGGACGCACGGTTCGAGCAGCAAGCGTGCGTGAGGATGGAGATGAGGGCTCACGAGTTTCTAAGGAGTAAAACGATGAAATTCGTCGAACAGCCGACGCTGGACGAGCTGTTGGAGCAGTTGAAGATGACGAGCGTCATGTATGACCGCATGTGTCAGTATGACAGCGGATTGCACCTTTGTGTGGAGAGGAAGCGGGACGGAGACGCAGGCAGAGTTGTGGACGGAAGCGAATGCGCACTCGAGACGCTGCAGCTCGTGCAGATTGACCGTGAGGCGGTGCTAAAAGGACCTGCAGCTAGTGATGCGAGGTTGCAGCAGCTTTTGGTTGCAGCGGATTCCTTGAGTCGTAAAGCGCACGGCATTAGCAGCAACCAGACTGAGGTCCCCCTTGCTGCTGTTCCGGGAGTGAGAAGCTGAAGCTGGGAAATAGAGATAGGATATTGGGAACTTGCTTCCCAAATAGCTAGGTAGAATTCATAGGAAGTTAATCTTAATGCACGTGTGAGCCCGCCCTAGGCTTCACGAACGACAAGGAGTTATCGTGTTATTGTCACTGCGAATTAGACCCGACAAGACTGGTCACTCACCCAGTTGGTCTTGATACTTGGTTAGGAACGACAGAATTGCGCCGTTGGACCAGCCGAAGCCAAACTGCGGCGTATACTCGCCGCCGTCGCCCACACCGCCCAGTTGCTGAGCATTGTACTTCTCAAACATGAGCCCCGTCTTCTGCCAAGCAACAAAGCCTGCTTTCACCCACGTCTCAACGAGATGCTTCGAAAGCGCGAGCGATTTGGCAGTGCCGGCGGCCTGCAGCCCTTCAATGACGATGTCTTGCAGAGGCGGCCACGCATTCGGAGCATCCCATTGCTGGCCCGTGGGGGAAGTTGTGGTTTGGACGCCTCCTTCCTGGACCAATCCAGACTTTTCAAAGGATGCCACGATTTTCTCGAGACGAGCCGCGTCCGAGGGGTCAAACGCTCTGCCCCACAGCGGCGAGTAGTTGGAAACGGACACCACCTGGGAATGCTCGCGAGAGTCTAGCAAATAGTCCTTCCAGCACCCGTCTGACTCACTCCACAGCACGGCATCCATCGCTCTCACGCGCGTTTTCGCTGCAGCTCGGAATCGACCAGAAGCAACGGCGTTCCCCAGCAGCTCGTGGAACTTCGCGAGGTTGAGCTCCACGCGGTGTAGAACGGCGTTCAGCTCGACAGGAATGACGTGGGAGGTGCGAATCGTAGCCAAGGTGGAGTAGTCGCCAAACCAACGACTGGTGAAGTCCCAACCGCTTTCTGCCGCTGCGATGATCTCGTTGTAAGTTGACGTCTTGTCCTCCGCAGTAGACGCAGTAGCCACATCTTCACGGTACGATTCCGGTCGTGGCTCGCCAGCATGCGCTTCGTACCGGTTGAGTACAAAAGTCTCGCCTGCTGATTGCAAGGACGCCGACGCTGGGATCTCGACGGCGTGGCCATGATCGCCACGATGCATCCAGAATTCGTATTCACGCTCCAGCAACGGCACCGCCGCGCGCAAGTATTCGAGGTCCCAGGCGCTGCCATCGTCATCTGTGGCATCCCCAGTGTCTAACTGAGCGACGATCCGTACCATATCCGAGAGCAGCGGAGGCTGCGAGCGCGTGAGGTAGTAGATGCGGCCGCCATTAGGGACAAAGCCAAACTCCGCCACGTATTCAAGCAGGTGGTTCACGACGCCGCGAGCTGTTCGACGCAGACCGCTGACGAGGAGGCCCTGCACGATCCAGTACGAGTCCCAGTAGTAGCTCTCTCGAAAGCGGCCGCCAGGAACGACCAGCACATTCTCCCCATTAAACTCACGCGCCAGTGAAGCAATAGGAAGCGAATGGAGAAAAGAGCTCCGAGACACTTGCGCGGCGGTAGCTGACGCGGGCACGCGAGCCAGCACCTTCCAGAGCTTATGCAGCTCTACGGCCCAACCACGCAGACTTTCGTTCCTGATCTCGGCGATCTGTGGAGGCACTTTACCCTCTTGGAAATCTGGTGGAGTGATAGGAGCCAACTCCGCTCCCGGTGGGTCGAAGTGCTGGTCGACAAACGCAGCAAGTTGCGTCTTCCACTCGTCTCCTCCCGTCGTGTTGCCGACGCTCGCCTGGAGCTCCTGGAACTGGGTCAGCACTTGGTCCGCCGACGACGTGGCCTTGATGGGCATGTCCACGAAGTGCTTGCTGTCCGGGAAGAGCTCTTGCATCTGCACCTGATGCAGCAGTTCGCCCCGACAGTAAATACGCTGGAGCTGATGGATCTCCAGCAGGCGCGGGTTGTCAACCGCGGTCTCGACCGACATGAGTGAGGGATTCACGGGCCCTGGGGTGGAGCGAATGAAGCGTCGCCCTAGAGCAAGAGAGTTCGCTGATGCCCAGAGCAACAACAAGAGGAAGAGCGAGAAGCCTGGTGGGTGATGTGAGACCATGCCCAATCCTTCCAGCGTATCTGCAATTGGACGACACAAGATACCGGAGCCGCAGGAGACGCGGAACAGAATGGCTACGTCGGACTCGTACAAGGAATGGAGACGCCTGTGTGACCGGAACGGACTTGGCGGGAGTAGAAGCGTAGTCATCTGCTCACTGGTTCGCATCTGCCGTCAATCACCTGGAAAAAGAGACTCGAGATGATCAAACAACCGCGTTACATTAACATGCTTACCGACGAAGGCGAACAAGGTACTAAAAGGTAAAGACAACGCTACAAGAAAGGAGACGCACGGAAGAGGGTTGGCTGGTAGCAGCAGCTTCCGAGGCTCGGAGCTAGTGGCGGAGGTTCTGCGCGGCCGAGTCGATGGTGGTCGACGTCGACGTGCCAGTCTTCGATGGGTCAGCGGAGGCAGTCGAGATGCCCGTCTTGGTCGTTGCTGGGCCGGCAGCAGATGTCTGAGAGGTGCTGGGGTCCACGGCGCTGGTAGTCGTTGCCTGAGCTTGGGCGGTCGAAGTCGAAGTCGCTGTCCCTGTAGCCGTGGTGGGAGTTTGCGTGTTCGATGTGACGTCGCTCGAGGAAGGAGGGCACGGAGTTTGGGCACCGGTTGACGCCGTTCCGCTCGAGATGACGGACGATATATCCGGCAGACCCCCGCTGAGGCCAGTACTGGGGCTCAACCCGCTCGTCAAACCACCCGAAAGGATCGGTGAGGTGCCTTCGTCACAGGGAGCATCAGCGGCAACGCTGGTTAAGCCGTTGCTGGTCAGTCCAGTGGCCAAGCCGCTCGTCAGCCCGCTGGAGACGATCGAAGACGTATCGTCGCATGGGATGTCTGCGGTGATGCCACCTACTGGTAGGCCACTCAGACCGCCTGCCAGTCCGCTTGTCAGTCCGCTTGTCAATCCGCCCGTCAGTCCGCTGGAGAGAATGGAAGAGGTGTCCTCGTCGCACGGGGTATCCACGGTGCCGCCGAGCAGGGTCGTGCTTGTCGAGTCACAGTCATCGCCCGTAAGGAGTTCCGTTAAGCACGCATCCGAAGACGTGAAGAAGATACCGAGGAAGGCGACGGTGACGGCGACTTGAACAATGGAGCGAACAAGCATCATGGTACTCGATCAGGTGGGTTGGGGGTGTACTCTCTTGGTTGTAGCTGACAGGATGCAAATTGCAAAGTGAGATAAACGTTAGCAGTATTCGATAGTCTCCTCAGCCGCGGTCCTGCTTGCCCAGATCGCAGTGGCCAAGAGCAATTTTTTTTCACTTTTACGAGCAGAGGAATGGGTTGCAAATACCCACACGTCCGAGCTCCTGCCTTTTCTAAATGTGCCGCGCCATCCAAGAACGGAGTGGTCATCAAGTAGCTGCTCCGGCTCGCGAGGAGAGCATTATTCCTTAGAACGTGTGCTTCTCAGCCTTCGGAGCACAAGTGTAGTCTCCAAAAATGTAACTCGAATTCTGGATCTTGTGTTGATTGTGACTATCCTACCCTCCAGCCGCAGTCTAAGCTAAGCCATTGCGAGCACAACTTGTGGTGTCACCCATCTCTATAATCTGGCATGAGAACTCTTAGCATTCTAAGCTTACTGTATATCGATTTCTTTGTTGGATACTCACCCTTGCACATGTCGACGAGCTCCTTTCCGCCGGCGCTGAATCATCGCAAGAGTTGCCATGAATGAGTTCGAGCGCCTTCACCTCTACAATTTATTCTTTGTTTTAACTCCGTCGCAGTCCATACCTCAAGCCTTTCCTATTGCTTTTGACAAGACCCTATTGCATCAGTGTAAATGATTCTCTGTGTTTGGACCCCGCAATGCTGCTCATCAACGGGAGTAACACAATTTGTTTTAATGTTCATTTTCCCCCCCACTCTTACACAGTATCAACAAGAGCTTTTGGGACCCAAAGACTGCGCTGACACATACACACGTAGCAGCGTTAGATACAACTTGTTTGCAGATCGTTCGATCACCGCGATGACAGGCGTTAACCGCGTAAGTTTTGGGTCATTGAAGTCGATGTCGAAGCCTCCGATCCCGACGGACTCGTAGCCGCAGAGCTTTCCGTGGTGGTAGCATATGAAGTATCATCAGTCGGTGCTGCGTTTGTGGGCGCTGTAGGTGCAGGTGTCGGGGCTTCACTTTCCGAAGCCGGCTCCTTCATGATGTCAATCTAGACAGTCGCAACCGTAGTATCGGTGGTGGTGTCCTAAGAATTATCGTCGGTAGGGGTTAGAGTCGGACCGACCGACGATCGATTCTGTTAGAGCTGGCGTGGGTGCCTTCGTCGTAGTTTCCGGTGACACCGATGGGGTTTTCGCTACGTCGTTAGGAAGTGCTAGTGTTGGAGTTTTCATGAGGTCTGCAGACTCCGCTGGAGCTGGGGTTGGCGATTCAGTCACACGTTGTCGCGTACGCGGTTGGTGCTAGGACTTCAGTGGCAACGGGTGCAGTCGCCATGTACGCCCTCGACATGAATCGATTGATTAGCAGTCACACTGGACGATGTTGAAGCTGGCGAGGGCGTAACTCGCTGGAGTCTCTGTTGATGGCTCCGATACATTGGTGCTAGTTTCGGTAGTCTCGGGCACCTTGGTGGCACTACTTTGCGTTTTATCCGTCGCTGGAGAACTAGGGTCGTAGCCTATATCTTCGGCTGTACAAGGTGCGACGCAAGCGAGAAGACAATCAATGGGGTTGGAGAAAGGTGCTTGATACACTAACGTCGAGCTGATTCTGTTGAGTACATGTACTTCGGACAGAAAATGAAATTTGAGCGTCGACCTCAAGTTTGCGCGCACCTGACCCTCGAGCTGCACCACCCCGGCTACCAACAAGCTGCTGATTGCCAGCCACAACTGGCTGGATATGGTTCTGCGATGAAGCCTCCAACGCAGCTCACAACGATAGCAGTGTTTACTTTTGCCAACGAGGTAAAGGTACAAACGAAATCCAGGTAGAACGATGTCCTGACATGAGAATATAGAATTGCAAGCAAAAAAGCAAGAATTGATGGAGCACAAACAAAATCTGTCATTTAAAACAGGCATCTTTATGCAATTCAATCCCAGGTACAGCAGTACGCAGGACTTTTAGACACGGCCACGGTTTAACATCCTGCTAGCTTAGAAAGCACAGTCCGAAGTGTGGGGCGTCGTCACGGCAGGCGTCACAGAGGGGGTCTCCGGCGAAGGAGGCGTGTTCTGGACTGGCGTCTGCGGCGTGGTAGGGGCCGGGGTCACACCAGGAGTTTCGGGTGTCGGGGGGACCTGCTTACCAGGGTTGGTAGGCGTCGGCGTAGGGAGGTTACGATCCTCCGTGGGGCTAGTAGCAGTCGGCGTCGGCTTGGGCTGCTCCTGCGTCGGAACATCCGGGAACTTAGGGGTGGTCGGCGTAGGCGTGGGCTGCTCCTGGACAGGCGTCTCCGGGGTCGGCGTAGGCTCATCCTGCGTCGGGACCTCCGGGGTAGGCGGCACCTCCTGCACCGGGGTCTCCGGCGTAGGCGTGGGCTCGTCCTGCGTGGGGATCTCCGGGGTGGTCGGCGTCGGGGTAGGCACCTCCTGCACCGGGGTCTCCGGCGTAGGCGTGGGCTGCTCCTGGACAGGCGTCTCCGGGGTCGGCGTAGGCTCATCCTGCGTCGGGACCTCCGGGGTAGGCGGCACCTCCTGCACCGGGGTCTCCGGCGTAGGCGTGGGCTCGTCCTGCGTGGGGATCTCCGGGGTGGTCGGCGTCGGGGTAGGCACCTCCTGCACCGGGGTCTCCGGCGTAGGCGTGGGCTGCTCCTGGACAGGCGTCTCCGGGGTCGGCGTAGGCTCATCCTGCGTCGGCACCTCCGGGGTAGGCGGCACCTCCTGCACCGGGGTCTCCGGCGTAGGCGTGGGCTCGTCCTGCGTGGGGATCTCCGGGGTGGTCGGCGTCGGGGTAGGCACCTCCTGCACCGGGGTCTCCGGCGTAGGCGTGGGCTGCTCCTGGACAGGCGTCTCCGGGGTCGGCGTAGGCTCATCCTGCGTCGGGACCTCCGGGGTAGGCGGCACCTCCTGCACCGGGGTCTCCGGCGTAGGCGTGGGCTCGTCCTGCGTGGGGATCTCCGGGGTGGTCGGCGTCGGGGTAGGCACCTCCTGCACCGGGGTCTCCGGCGTAGGCGTGGGCTGCTCCTGGACAGGCGTCTCCGGGGTCGGCGTAGGCTCATCCTGCGTCGGCACCTCCGGGGTAGGCGGCACCTCCTGCACCGGGGTCTCCGGCGTAGGCGTGGGCTCGTCCTGCGTGGGGATCTCCGGGGTGGTCGGCGTCGGGGTAGGCACCTCCTGCACCGGGGTCTCCGGCGTAGGCGTGGGCTGCTCCTGGACAGGCGTCTCCGGGGTCGGCGTAGGCTCATCCTGCGTCGGCACCTCCGGGGTAGGCGGCACCTCCTGCACCGGGGTCTCCGGCGTAGGCGTGGGCTCGTCCTGCGTGGGGATCTCCGGGGTGGTCGGCGTCGGGGTAGGCACCTCCTGCACCGGGGTCTCCGGCGTAGGCGTGGGCTGCTCCTGGACAGGCGTCTCCGGGGTCGGCGTAGGCTCATCCTGCGTCGGCACCTCCGGGGTAGGCGGCACCTCCTGCACCGGGGTCTCCGGCGTAGGCGTGGGCTCGTCCTGCGTGGGGATCTCCGGGGTGGTCGGCGTCGGGGTAGGCACCTCCTGCACCGGGGTCTCCGGCGTAGGCGTGGGCTGCTCCTGGACAGGCGTCTCCGGGGTCGGCGTAGGCTCATCCTGCGTCGGGACCTCCGGGGTAGGCGGCACCTCCTGCACCGGGGTCTCCGGCGTAGGCGTGGGCTCGTCCTGCGTGGGGATCTCCGGGGTGGTCGGCGTCGGGGTAGGCACCTCCTGCACCGGGGTCTCCGGCGTAGGCGTGGGCTGCTCCTGGACAGGCGTCTCCGGGGTCGGCGTAGGCTCATCCTGCGTCGGCACCTCCGGGGTAGGCGGCACCTCCTGCACCGGGGTCTCCGGCGTAGGCGTGGGCTCGTCCTGCGTGGGGATCTCCGGGGTGGTCGGCGTCGGGGTAGGCACCTCCTGCACCGGGGTCTCCGGCGTAGGCGTGGGCTGCTCCTGGACAGGCGTCTCCGGGGTCGGCGTAGGCTCATCCTGCGTCGGCACCTCCGGGGTAGGCGGCACCTCCTGCACCGGGGTCTCCGGCGTAGGCGTGGGCTCGTCCTGCGTGGGGATCTCCGGGGTGGTCGGCGTCGGGGTAGGCACCTCCTGCACCGGGGTCTCCGGCGTAGGCGTGGGCTGCTCCTGGACAGGCGTCTCCGGGGTCGGCGTAGGCTCATCCTGCGTCGGGACCTCCGGGGTAGGCGGCACCTCCTGCACCGGGGTCTCCGGCGTAGGCGTGGGCTCGTCCTGCGTGGGGATCTCCGGGGTGGTCGGCGTCGGGGTAGGCACCTCCTGCACCGGGGTCTCCGGCGTAGGCGTGGGCTGCTCCTGGACAGGCGTCTCCGGGGTCGGCGTAGGCTCATCCTGCGTCGGGACCTCCGGGGTAGGCGGCACCTCCTGCACCGGGGTCTCCGGCGTAGGCGTGGGCTCGTCCTGCGTGGGGATCTCCGGGGTGGTCGGCGTCGGGGTAGGCACCTCCTGCACCGGGGTCTCCGGCGTAGGCGTGGGCTGCTCCTGGACAGGCGTCTCCGGGGTCGGCGTAGGCTCATCCTGCGTCGGCACCTCCGGGGTAGGCGGCACCTCCTGCACCGGGGTCTCCGGCGTAGGCGTGGGCTCGTCCTGCGTGGGGATCTCCGGGGTGGTCGGCGTCGGGGTAGGCACCTCCTGCACCGGGGTCTCCGGCGTAGGCGTGGGCTGCTCCTGGACAGGCGTCTCCGGGGTCGGCGTAGGCTCATCCTGCGTCGGCACCTCCGGGGTAGGCGGCACCTCCTGCACCGGGGTCTCCGGCGTAGGCGTGGGCTCGTCCTGCGTGGGGATCTCCGGGGTGGTCGGCGTCGGGGTAGGCACCTCCTGCACCGGGGTCTCCGGCGTAGGCGTGGGCTGCTCCTGGACAGGCGTCTCCGGGGTCGGCGTAGGCTCATCCTGCGTCGGGACCTCCGGGGTAGGCGGCACCTCCTGCACCGGGGTCTCCGGCGTAGGCGTGGGCTCGTCCTGCGTGGGGATCTCCGGGGTGGTCGGCGTCGGGGTAGGCACCTCCTGCACCGGGGTCTCCGGCGTAGGCGTGGGCTGCTCCTGGACAGGCGTCTCCGGGGTCGGCGTAGGCTCATCCTGCGTCGGGACCTCCGGGGTAGGCGGCACCTCCTGCACCGGGGTCTCCGGCGTAGGCGTGGGCTCGTCCTGCGTGGGGATCTCCGGGGTGGTCGGCGTCGGGGTAGGCACCTCCTGCACCGGGGTCTCCGGCGTAGGCGTGGGCTGCTCCTGGACAGGCGTCTCCGGGGTCGGCGTAGGCTCATCCTGCGTCGGGACCTCCGGGGTAGGCGGCACCTCCTGCACCGGGGTCTCCGGCGTAGGCGTGGGCTCGTCCTGCGTGGGGATCTCCGGGGTGGTCGGCGTCGGGGTAGGCACCTCCTGCACCGGGGTCTCCGGCGTAGGCGTGGGCTGCTCCTGGACAGGCGTCTCCGGGGTCGGCGTAGGCTCATCCTGCGTCGGCACCTCCGGGGTAGGCGGCACCTCCTGCACCGGGGTCTCCGGCGTAGGCGTGGGCTCGTCCTGCGTGGGGATCTCCGGGGTGGTCGGCGTCGGGGTAGGCACCTCCTGCACCGGGGTCTCCGGCGTAGGCGTGGGCTGCTCCTGGACAGGCGTCTCCGGGGTCGGCGTAGGCTCATCCTGCGTCGGGACCTCCGGGGTAGGCGGCACCTCCTGCACCGGGGTCTCCGGTGTAGGTGTGGGCGCATCCTGGTCAGGAGTGTCCTGGTCAGGAGTGTCCTGGTCAGGAGTGTCCTGGTCAGGAGTGTCCTGGTCAGGAGTGTCCTGAGTGGGAACTTCGGGTGTCTCCGTCTTCTTGTCATCGTCCTGGTGACTGTTGTTCTGCTCGTGGTCGCCCTCCTCCTTCTGCTCGTGGTCGCCCTCCTCCTTCTGCTCGTGGTCACCCTCCTCCTTCTGCTCGTGGTCACCCTCCTCCTTCTGCTCGTGGTCACCCTCCTCCTTCTGCTCGTGGTCACCCTCCTCCTTCTCCTTGTCGTCCTTGTCGTCCTTCTTCTCCTTGTCGTCCTTGTCGTCCTTTTTCTCCTTGTCGTCCTTGTCGTCCTTCTTTTCCTTGTCGTCCTTCTTCTCCTTGTCATCCTCCTTCTCCTTCTGCTCGTGCTGGGTGTTGTCACCTTCGTCCTTGTTGTCGTCCTGGTTGGTGTTGCCCTGGCTTGGGGTGTTCTGGCCAGTGTAGTTGTCGTCACCCTGGCTCGGCGTGTTCTGCGCCTGGGAGCCGCGGAGGCCGCCGCCGGCGCCGAGGTTACGCTCCAGCTGGAGACCCTCGACGATGTTGTTGGACTTCACCTCGTTGGCGTTGTCCTGGGTCATGAAGCCCCAGGAGGCGTCAGCGGTGGACGCCGTTGAGGCGACAATCGCCGCGGCGAGCGCAATATGCGCGATGATGCGAGCGAGCTGCATGCTTGCGGGTGGGAGGTTGTATTGGAAGCGGACTTCCAATTAAGCAAACGTCGTTCGCTTGGCTCGGCAAATTGCTGAATGAGCTCCATGCTCTCTTGCTTCCAAAGCACCGCTCTCCATGCTTGCTCGTCAGCCAAATCCTTTCGAACAGCACACGCCGGCTTTGTTCAGAAAGGGGGCAGGGGAGACCGTCGCGTCGATGTGAAGTGCCCGACGGCCGCACTCGAATTTGTCACGCTATACCGTTCCGGTATCGGATAGGATGCCGTATCCCCCCCCCCCTCTACATACATGTGCCTGCTCCCTCCCAGCGAGGACCACATGCTTTAATCTCACCCGTCGTGCGCAACTGGCAACTCGCCCCCTCTGTCGGCGACACCCTCAGTGGTGTACAGTACCGGTATCAATAGCCTAGGACGGCAAGGAATACAATCGAGACGCATGCAAAGACAATTCCATCTCGGGGGGGCAAGTGCTCTTCTATTGAGCTCCTTGCAGCTGTTATTCGGTGCATTGAGACGATTTTGCTGAGCCCGCGTGCTTGCTGCGCACCAGCTCTGATGGGGAGACTTCGTTACTTACGGACCTGAGTATCTTCATGATGGCGAGTGCTTATGCTCGGAATTGGATTTCCTCGACAATCAGACCCGGCGATAGCCTCGAAGGTGTGTGTGTGGCGTTGAACTTGTTCGCAGGAACTGGGTGGAGATGGGACGGACAGTGTTTTTCTGTCCGTCTGTCGTTGCATTGCAGTCTCTACGGACACCAAAGGGTCCTCCCTCTGCATTGACGAGGCTGCTTCAGCGTCGGCGCTCAGCTGCAGACACCGGAACATGCTGCGTTACGCATTACCCGCGTCCCAATTGGCATCAGCCACCACGACGCAGTCACATGTTTGACTAGAATACCTCTGCCGTCTGCAAGCTCTGGGTAACGATCCCCCGATCAAATCGTGCTGCTGCCGCCCTGGACTACCGATCGCAGCACTTCAACTGTACAGTAAAGGCTCCGCGAAGCGTGCACGCTCCCTCTGCGCTTCCTGCGTGTGCCGTAGAATTTTTGCCCGAGCTTGGGATTTGATCGCTGCCGCATCTTGTTGCTCCCTTTTTCCTATCCAGCCTCAAATGAATCCCGTGTGGCTGATTGCCATTCGCGTTGATCGCGATGAAAGCCAGGTCGACATCTAGCAGCCGTCGCATGACGCAAAGTATCCTGGCGTCGAGAGGATCTCGTGTCGTCGACAGTCTCCGTTCCACTGCAACCACTGGCTCGCGTCCGGCCTGGCTTCAACGTACATGTACGCTGAGCGTCTTCGGAGCAGGGAAAACGTGGGTTCGCTGCGGTCCAGCTTTGGCAAGTCCTCACATCCAGCGGATGGCCAGCACTGCTGGCAGCAGCGGCAGCTTGTTGGACGGCGGTGAGAAGCAAGGCTCTTGACGTCTTGATTCAAGAGACTGAACGCTGCAGGAAGCTGGCTTGCTGGCTTTTAACATTCGCGGAGGATCGGATGAACGCGCTAACCTTTGATTGAGTCACGTCGCCCTCCATAGTTCGGCAGCAATTAATCATCTCAACCATCTCATCGAGGAGGCGAAGCTCCGATTCTTAATCGTTCTCGAGGTGGCTGGCCCCGCGTTGTGATCGGTACGACAACGACATGATCTCGAACTTATGAGCATGTAGCAGTACTGATCCTACCGGTAGCAGCTCGCGCTTGCAAAGTCGTATTCGCTTGTCAGCAGCGCAGTCTGTACTTCGTCTTCGTAGTGGCCACACAAACCAACGAAATGAACTACATGTAGCAAAGAGTTACGAATGGACATTGATTGAGCTGCTAGCTGTATCTACACACTTCTGTTCGGAAGTAAAACGCGCTTGGCTAGCACTCGGCGCAGTCAAGCAAGCTTACTGCACTCCCTGCTTCTGCGACTGGTTCTCGCTTTGCTGCTCGGTCGAGCCCTGCTTCTGGGACTGGTTACCGTCGTTCTGCTTCTCGGTTGAACCCTGCTTTTCGCCGCCATTCTGCTTGCTGTCGTCCTTCTTGTCTTTCTTGTCGCCGTCCTTCTTCTTATCCTTCTTGTCGCCATCCTTCTTGTCCTTCTTGTCGCCATCCTTCTTGTTGTCCTTCTTGTCGCCATCCTTCTTGCCCTTCTTGTCCTTCTTGTCGCCGTCATCCTTTTTCTTGTCCTTCTTCTCCTTTTTGTCCTTGTCGTCCTTGTTCTTCTTGCCGTCATCCTTCTTGTCTTTTTTGTCCTTCTTCTTCTCGTCCTTCTTCTCCTTCTTCTTGCCGTCGTCCTTGCTCTGCTGCTTGCCGTCATCTTGGCTCTGCTGCTTGCCATCGTCCTGGTTGGTGTTGCCCTGGCTCGGGGTGTTCTGAGACTGGTCGCCCTGCTGGCTGGCGCCACGCAGACCGCCGCCGCCGCCAAGCTGACGCGCGATCTGCACGTCCTCGGCCATGTTGCCGGCCGTCAAACTGAACGCAGCGTTCGTGGGGGCAGCGGTCGAGGCCACGACGACGGCGCAAAGAGCGATGATGTGGGAGATCTTCATGGTGCTTGGGAAATTGGTAGTGGAAACGGTTTCCAATGGGCTGGTGGAGTCACGAGTGCTGTGAGTATGGCGCGGTAAGTTGCAGAATGAGCTTTGCTGCAAGGGACTCTGCCAGTCTGCGTCGTCGCTCCGGTGCGTTCGAACAGCAAACACATCTCAACTTCAATATCTTCCATGCACAACGTAACTCGCGCGTCACCCGCTTGCATGTTTTTCCCGTGTCAAGCAGCAATCTGATGGGGCAACAAGTTGTTGCCATGGAGTGCAATATTCATGCGGATGTGCGCGTCTTCGTTACATACAGGGTTGAAGAGGAGAGAGATGAAGATCAAACCAATGTCTTACTTTGGTGGTGCGTGGTCACATGTACAGTGTATAGGCAGTAGCTTGGATGTTTCGTGACAAAGCTCAATACCTAAGCGTCTTATTACTACGGCGAGGGCTTCCACCTTGGAGCTTGAGCTTGGGTCAGGATGATACAGTTCGTCATTGGTGTAGTGAGCGCGCCCCCCTACGATACGTGGAACTACGAGTGCCTCGGTTGAGCTTCGTGGGCTGCGTTTAGCAGCAAGCTAGAATACTGTAGCTGCATGCAAGCAGCGAGACGCTTCAGCAGAATGCACATCCGAAATGGAATCTTTCGCTTCTGCGGCGTCCCGTGCATGCAACTTGTTTCCAGTCGTAATGCACGTCTCAAAGTTTTGCAAAGTGGAGATTTGACGTCACGCGTTGTATTCTCCCTATGCATGTAATTCCGGTCTGGTGAACAATCCGACAACGCTCGAATATGCCCGTCAATGTCGAAAGAGAAGATGACGAAGCTCGCCACTTCATTCACAGCCTCTAAGATATCCGGTACCGTGCTGTAGCGTCTGCCTGGCCCTACCATTAATACGGTTGACGTGCATCGTCTCGGTGCGCCTCGTTGCTTTGCAAACGCGCGCTCCCTCGCCTTACTAATACAGTAGTCATGCCGGCGTGCTGTGGTGCTACCGCTCACAATTTTTGTGGGGGGGGATCTATTTCGCTTGTCATTGCTAGCTGTAGACTTCTGTATAGCTTGGGGCGTTGAGGTCCGAGATCCCTGGGGGCTTTTAAAGCCCGGAAATTATTTAGCTAGGCCGGGCGATCCGGCTTGGCACGCATGGAAATGGAAGCAAGAGGGCCACTAAGTCCGCTCGCGGCGGTGGAGAACAGGTACACAGGAGGGCCACCAAGTCCTCTGTGCTGCTTTGGTGGTTGAACGGAAACGCGCGGCCCGAAGCGCTGTCGGTGTGAGATCTTGTACGTGAGGGGGCCACCAGGCGGGCTCTCGATAAAGCAACGTCAAGATGAGCACCACAGTCTCGGCGACATCTGCGCAACGTGCATGAAGTGATGGCTTCAGCAACGCTACCAAATAAAAAACGAGAGCTCAGCGAAACCGGACCTCCGGTTCGACACGGCTCAATCATCCGGCCATGAATGCTAACCAAGACGTTTCGCAAATTCCTAGGCTGATAAGGGAAGACAAGAGCTTCGACAATCAACGTACGTCGGTTTATTATTGTATTCTCGGGTTTTGTTTGTCATAAGCACTTTTACCAGGTTCATTGCATTGCGAGTACTCGCGCAAGCACAAACTACTAAGCGGGTTGCCACCGTTTTGCAGAAATACAGCTCCGTGTTTGTGCTTGATGTTTCAAAGGTTCACTGTCGAACTCCGCTACACTAATAAGCGGTTGGAATCATACAGCGGAAACGCAGTGTATAGCGAGCACGTTGATGGAGGTAGACTGAATCATCTTGAAGCTCATTCTCGCTAAGCATCTACGGTTGATGTAACACGTTTGCAAACTCCACTCACGGCTAGTTATTAACCATGAGAAGTAAAACTCACCAGAGTACACTTCTATAAGAAGCAAGTGTCCAGACAGGGAGATATCTAAGCTGCGGCATTCCAGCAGCTCTTAGTACATCTCAAATCAATGCAGCTCATGATCAAAGGTTTGCGTATGGTTCTTCGTTATCCTCGGTGTATATAGTATTAGACTGAAAGGCAGATATCTTCGTAGTATGTAGCTACATCTGGTGTTGGTGGTGTAAGTGGAGTCAGGACCTTCGGCATTACGAGTAGATCTTGTCGGGCACAGTCCTAACGCTGCAGCTCGAATATCGATGAGCCAGCTTGTTTGGCCGAGAGGGTAATTTCCTTGGCGAACTTCGTGCTTGAGCACGAAGTCCTTGGGCCCTCCCACGCACACGATTTCCTCTGCCATGTCGGCGACAGCTTCCTCCGCCGACAACATCTCGACGACCGTGAGTACGGCAGCGGGGGCAAGGCTCTCAGATGTCTTGAGTGTGTGTACTGGATTGGGAACGGGGAGTACTCCTACACATGGTACCCTAATTGGAATCCCAAGCGCTCGCCTCCGAGTTGGCACCTGCAGCTATCAATTTCAAACATTTCAAACAGCACAATGCAATGCAGACGGAGTCACCGAAAATCGACACCACGTTAGATGTAAATAAACTTGTCGGGCAAATGAAAGCAATTCAGCATACCTGCGCTTGTGTCGGGCTAACTTCCTCAATGCTGGGCTTCTTTCTCCGCTTGGTTTTTCGTCATTATCGTCGTCTTCCACGAATCCTACCATCAGCAACAATAGCATTAGCCACTGCCCCCTTCCGATAGCATACTACGTTTCCCTTGTGGACTGAATATCAAAGAGATCAACGGACCAGCACCTTCATCTAAACGTTATTCGTAAAACCACACCCACAACAGTCGACCACCCACTCATTCACGCACATGTATACGCTTATTTGCTTGGTTGGGGCGTTCACGCAGGTGGCGTTGCGCAATTTCCAGCTTTTGATGTGTGTCCGGTCTAGAAGATCTTTGAATGAGCGAGCTGCCGAGCCGCGTACCGAACCGCGCACCCCCTGTAATACATATTTGGCACTTGCCGACATTGCGCATACTCACTTAGATATTGTCAGCGCAGTTTGCCGACAGTGCCCACTGAAACTGCGTGATCTAACAGGTGCTTTTGAAACACGCCTTCGCAGACACTCATTGAATCACCACCCGTCCTTCTTCCCAGAGCTGTTCGAGCCCCTGCTTGATCGAATCAAGGTGCGCCTGGTCCGTGTGAATTTCAAAACTCATTCTCACCATCGTATCAAATGTTGGCAAATGTTTGATCCGCCGGGTACCCCTTATTGTGCGTCAATGAAGTGATCGTGTGGTCCCATTGAGTTCTGGCATCACCAGAACGTGTTCTTCACAAATCATTATTATAGGCGATAGCAAGGAAATATGTGCTTCCGTAGCGTTCGTGGATACTATCCATGACTCGTAAGCTTTTGACAACGTTTCAAGGTACATGCCCCAACGTCGTTTCTGTTCATACTGCTTCGCGGACGAAGATCGGGACGTTTTTTTCTAACATTTTTTTTCATTCAAAGCCTTGCCGTTGATAACGATCAGTGACGCGATCACTCATCACACAAACGGTTGAAAGTGGACTTGATCTGTACACTGGCCACACTGTAGCACACAGTTGTTTCCTTCACATTTGCATCATTTTAGTGTGGTAATGTGAACACGTCACTTGAACATTGTCTCGTAAGCGCACTTGCTTTGGTTGGAGATCGTGACTTGACAAAGCTTACGACTACTTTTGCTGCTGCTCACCTCCGGCCGCTTGCTTCTCTCCACCCTCCTTCTTCTCGCCTTCCTGCGTGCCACTGCCCTGCTTCTCCTCGCCCTCTTGCTTCTCATCACCTCCCTTGTCGTCACCGCTATTTTCCTTCTCGTCAGCGTCGTTCTTGCTGCCCTCCTTGTCATCGCTGTCGTCCTTGCTCCCCTCCTTGCTGCCCTCCTTGTCATCGCTGTCGTCCTTGCTCCCGTCTTTCTCGTCGGTGTCGTTGTGACCCTCCTCCTTCTCGTCGGTGCCGTCCTTGCTCTGCTGCTTGCCGTCGTGACTGGTATTGCCCTGGACCGGGCTCGCGCCACGCACACCGCCGCCGCCGCCAAGCTGACGCCCGACCTGCACGTCCTCGGCCATCTTGCCGGTCGTCAAACCGACCGCAGCGTTCGTGGGGACAGCGATCGAGGCCAAGACGACGGCGCAAAGAGCGATGATGTGGGAGATCTTCATGGTGCTTGGGAAATTGGTAGGGAGCGGCTTGCAATGGACTGCGGTGTTGTGAGTATGGCTCGGCAAATTGCAGAATGAGTTTTGCTATCGACCCGGGCAAGGAGCTCTGCCAGACAGCCTCCCAGGAAGCGGCGTTCCAACAGCACACATCCCAGCTCCAATCTCTTCCTTGCACAACGTGTCAAACAAACAGTAACCTGATGGCGGCGCATGTATCCATAATACTGTAAGCGCTTGCTGCCATGGAGTGCAATCTTGGCGATACAGTACAGGCTTGGAGAGGGAGGTGAAATCAATGTCTAACGTCGGTGGTGCATGGTCACAAGGTGTATGCAGCAGCTTGAACAAAGCGCGGAGATAGGACGGTCGATGCAGTGGTGTTTCAGGTGTTTCAGGAGTTTCCTCTGGAGAGAGCTTGAACTTGCATCAGGCTGATACACTTCGTCATTGGTGCAGTGAGCGCGTGCCGGTAGGAAGGGCTTGTACACGTACCAAGTAGAATCCCTACGATACATGGGGATGGAACTACGACTCTCTCGGTTGAGCTTCATGGATCGCGTTTAGTATCGGTAACGGCAGCTAGCTGCATTGCTCTGCCAACTAGCAGGGAGATGCACAATGCACATCCATTGCAACCTGTTTCCAGCCGTGCTGTACCTACCTACTGTAGAACTCAAAGGCTTGCGTCCCGTTCAAAGTGGGTATTTGACGTTCAGCGTTGTATGGGATTCTCGATCTGTTGAACAATTCAACAAAACCGACGGAGAGGACGACGACTCCGTGCGAGGGCCTCTCCATGTAGCGACTGGTCTTGTGATGGGCATGCATCATCTCGGTGTGCTTCGTTCCCTTGCGAACGTGCGCTTTCCTCGCTTTAGTCGTGACGGTGTGCTGTGGTGCTACATGTACAGGTAGTAGTAGTATTATACGGTATTATTCATAAGAGGGTCACAGCGCTTTCATATACGTATGTGACTAGACACTGGTGCTACTCATACAGGTAGTAGTAGTAACATACGGTATTATTCATAAGAGGGTCACAGCGCTTTCATATACGTATGTGACTAGACACTACCCAGTCTCACCGTCATATCCGAATTTGGCAAATGCTTTGACCACTTTCTAGTTGCGACTTCATCATTACATTTGTTTCGCTTCACAGGCTCAGCTTACGGGGTTGATGTCGAAGCTGTGGGACGACAAACAGTTGAAAGTGGATTTGATCTGTACACTGGCCACACTGTAGCACACAGTTGTTTCCTTCACATTTGCATCATTTTAGTGTGGTAATGTGAACACGTCACTTGAACATTGTCTCGTAAGCGCACTTGCTTTGGTTGGAGATCGTGACTTGAGTGGCCGGACGGGTGGCAGGAACAAAACGATCAGGAGCTTGCGGGGCAACCATTGTCAGCTGTAATATCACAATATGCACTGTGCATCTCCCTGCTAGTTGGCAAGCAATGCAGCTAGCTGCCGTTACCGATACTAAACGCGATCCATGAAGCTCAACCGAGAGAGTCGTAGTTCCATCCCCATGTATCGTAGGGATTCTACTTGGTACGTGTACAAGCCCTTCCTACCGGCACGCGCTCACTGCACCAATGACGAAGTGTATCAGCCTGATGCAAGTTCAAGCTCTCTCCAGAGGAAACTCCTGAAACACCTGAAACACCACTGCATCGACCGTCCTATCTCCGCGCTTTGTTCAAGCTGCTGCATACACCTTGTGACCATGCACCACCGACGTTAGACATTGATTTCACCTCCCTCTCCAAGCCTGTACTGTATCGCCAAGATTGCACTCCATGGCAGCAAGCGCTTACAGTATTATGGATACATGCGCCGCCATCAGGTTACTGTTTGTTTGACACGTTGTGCAAGGAAGAGATTGGAGCTGGGATGTGTGCTGTTGGAACGCCGCTTCCTGGGAGGCTGTCTGGCAGAGCTCCTTGCCCGGGTCGATAGCAAAACTCATTCTGCAATTTGCCGAGCCATACTCACAACACCGCAGTCCATTGCAAGCCGCTCCCTACCAATTTCCCAAGCACCATGAAGATCTCCCACATCATCGCTCTTTGCGCCGTCGTCTTGGCCTCGATCGCTGTCCCCACGAACGCTGCGGTCGGTTTGACGACCGGCAAGATGGCCGAGGACGTGCAGGTCGGGCGTCAGCTTGGCGGCGGCGGCGGTGTGCGTGGCGCGAGCCCGGTCCAGGGCAATACCAGTCACGACGGCAAGCAGCAGAGCAAGGACGGCACCGACGAGAAGGAGGAGGGTCACAACGACACCGACGAGAAAGACGGGAGCAAGGACGACAGCGATGACAAGGAGGGCAGCAAGGAGGGGAGCAAGGACGACAGCGATGACAAGGAGGGCAGCAAGAACGACGCTGACGAGAAGGAAAATAGCGGTGACGACAAGGGAGGTGATGAGAAGCAAGAGGGCGAGGAGAAGCAGGGCAGTGGCACGCAGGAAGGCGAGAAGAAGGAGGGTGGAGAGAAGCAAGCGGCCGGAGGTGAGCAGCAGCAAAAGTAGTCGTAAGCTTTGTCAAGTCACGATCTCCAACCAAAGCAAGTGCGCTTACGAGACAATGTTCAAGTGACGTGTTCACATTACCACACTAAAATGATGCAAATGTGAAGGAAACAACTGTGTGCTACAGTGTGGCCAGTGTACAGATCAAATCCACTTTCAACTGTTTGTCGTCCCACAGCTTCGACATCAACCCCGTAAGCTGAGCCTGTGAAGCGAAACAAATGTAATGATGAAGTCGCAACTAGAAAGTGGTCAAACAT
Source organism: Phytophthora ramorum (assembly GCF_020800215.1). Taxonomy (NCBI): domain Eukaryota; phylum Oomycota; class Peronosporomycetes; order Peronosporales; family Peronosporaceae; genus Phytophthora; species Phytophthora ramorum. The sequence goes on from NW_027150647.1 coordinate 5,673,535, forward strand.
TTGCCAAATTCGGATATGACGGTGAAACTGGGTTGAGGTTTCGGGTTCAGCTGTGCCGAACCATGCGCCGGAGCTTCAGCTAGCGATAATAACTACTATTATAACATTAGTGCTGTAACTACTGTAAACCAGGTACTATAACCGTAAGGCGAAAGAAGGCGAACGTTCAGTGTGGGTGATCAAATTTGGGTCTGTCACAATGCATTGAAGTACTTCCTTATAGGAAGTTTTTCTTTATAGGAAGTTTTTGCTCGACTGGATCGTCGTACAGACTGTTCAATGATATTTTAATATTAAAATACTACCAATGATACTGCACACATTTGCTTCCTTCACATTTGCATGCTTTAGTCTAATGCGATCACGTCGTCTCGTGAGCCCACTTGGCTTGGCTGGAGATGCTGAATTGACAAAAACTACAACTGTTTTTGTTCCTGAGTCTGCTCTTCACCTCCAGACCCTTGCTTCTCTCCACCCACCTTCTTCTCGCCCTCCTGCGTATCACCACCCTGCTTCTCCTCGCCCTCTTGCTTTTCGGCACCGCTCTGCTTCTCATCGCCCCCCTTGTCGTCACCGCTACTTTCTGTCTCATCAGTATTGTTCTTGCTACCCTCCTTCTCGTCGGTGTCGTTCTGGCCCTCCTTCTTGTCGTCACCGCTATTTTCCTTCTCGTCAGTGTCGTTCTGGCCCTCCTCCTTTTGGTCAGTCTCGTTCTTGCTCCCGTCTTTCTCGTCGGTGTCGTTCTGGCCCTCCTCCTTCTTGTCGTCACCGCTATTTTCCTTCTCGTCAGTGTCGTTCTGGCCCTCCTCCTTTTGGTCAGTCTCGTTCTTGCTCCCATCTTTCTCGTCGGTGTCGTTCTTGCTCTCCTCCTTTTGGTCAGTCTCGTTCTGGCCCTCCTCCTTCTCGTCGGTGTCATTTTTACTCTCCTCCTTCTCGTCGGTGTCGTTCTTTCCCTCCTTCTCGCCAGTGTCATCCGTTTGGTCTTCTTGGTCTTCTGGGTCTTCTTGGTCTCCCTGGTCCTTCTCGTTCTTTCCACCCTTGCCGTCCTTGTCCTCTTTGTCTTTGTCACCCTTGCCACTCTTGTCCTCCTTGTCATCTTTGCCTTCCTTGTCGCTCTTGCCCTCCTTGTCCTCCTTGTCCTCCTTGTCACCCTTGTCCTCCTTGTCACCCTTGTCCTCCTTGTCACCCTTGTCCTCTTTGTCCTCTTTGTCACCCTTGCCACTCTTGTCGTCTTTGCCTTCCTTGTCGCTCTTGTCCTCCTTGTCGCTCTTGACTTCCTTGTCCTCCTTACCACTCTTGTCACCCTTGTCCTCCTTGTCACCGCTTTGGCCGACATCCTCCATGTCACCCGTGCTGCTGCTTTCTTGAGTTTGGCTGGAGCCGCTCTGCACCGGAGAGTTCTGCGTCTGCTCCTCAGTCGAGCCACGAAGACTGCCAGCTCCAAGCCGACGGCCAACCTGCAGCTCACTCACCACGTGGCTGCTAGTCACTTCACTCACCAAGCTCAACGTTGCGGTGGCTGGGACGGCAGTCGCAGCGATGACAGCCGCGGCTAGCGCGATGACGTGGGAAATCTTCATGGGTACTTGAAAAGTTGGGTCTTGGAAGGAGCGCTTTGTGTTGCTCTCAGTAAATTGCAGAATGAACTCCACTTCGGCAGAACTTCTAGCAGATCACATCTCGAATCTGACAGCGTGCACTCTCCTGGAGCTTCAAATGCCAGATTAATTTCTCGATTCGACACTTTAGGTTTTCCACTTTTTACATGTTAATCGCGTGCTCCATTACTTACAGACTTCAAATCAATCTTACCCTACAGTCTGCGGCTCAAGCGTCCGTTCAATGCCGAAGATGCTATCATGAAGATCGCAGTGCGTGTGTTTCCTCCCAAGCATCCCTCGACAGATTCACAACTCCCCGATGGCAACGGGCGTCTGAGAATTTCAGTCAATTTCACCTAGGTCATCACCGCGTGCTGCGGTGCAGGAAAAAGCTGGCCATTCGACAGTCCTTGTCCTCGCAATCCTTGACAGTGACTTGGATTGTCCCTAGAACACGCGACTCTTGGCCCGCAACAGCCACCGAGAACGTGAAGGCATCCGTTCCTCGAAAACCTGCCTGCGGGACGTACTTGACGACTCGATCGCCAACCACACGCAGCAACTTGAGCGCCTGGTCACCCTCGAGTCCCACGTAAAAGTACGGGTCCAACTTGATAGCTGCCAGGCACTCGGCATCACACACTAGAGACGGAAGACGAAGCTGACGCTCGCTGGGGTCACGCAGAACTGGCAAGCCTCCGTACTGCTCGTAGCCCAGTACAAACTCCTTTAACTCGCGGTCCCGAGTGAGCGTAGGTAGATCCATGTAGTTGTTCGGAGAGTATCGGCGGAGATACGTGTCCGCCTCCATGGAGTCCATGAGGCCGTTGCCATCCACGTCGACGTGATCGCGTTCAGTCTCGTTCAGTGCGATGTACAGCGTCCCATGTCTCGGAAGCGCGTGGAGCTGAGCCTGAAAGTCCATGAAGTACGACAGCGTTTCTCCTGCTTGGTTTGTGATGTGCAGTGCCCAATCCGAGATGCCTCCGGCAGTGGCATTTGAGCTCTCCTGCGTACTTCCGTTGATAGCCATGTCTGCAATCGCCAGAGTCCAAGCACCTTCGCTAGGCATCCCACCGAAGGCATACCGGAAGGGTTCTTCCGGCGACCAAGACTTGCCTCCTGGGTGATACGCCGTTCGAACGGGAGTGCCTCCAGAGTATTGCGATAGTCCATAGTTCTGCTCTGCGAACACTTCGACTTCGGCGATTGACAGAACCCCGCGCGGCATCTCCGCAACGAGTCGCACGTACTGAGCTTTGGTGCCGAGCGGAGGAGCCACGGAGATGACGCTGCGATTGGCGTGACGTGAGTCGACACGGTACGCGAAAATGGAGCGGTTGTACGCATCTGCGAAGCTCTCGACGTCCATTACGGCCGGACCGTCAAAGAGCAGAACCCAGAACGGGAACATGGCCTGCTCAGGAGCTCGAATTGCTGTGGTGGCAGTCGCCTTCGTTGCCCCCTCCTCCCGATACACGACGGGGTCGCTATCGTCGTCGATCGACAGTGGCGCCGTGAGTTTGAGGACACCTGTGCCACCGCACACGTTGTTCTCGCCTACAGATAAAACCGCTGCATTGTCAGTCCGCGGGCTGTCGAGGAATGTAATGTGCCATGTGAAAGCTCCGTTGCGAGATAATGCGACGTCCCGGGGCTCGCGCGTTACGTACACGCGTGGCACGAAAGGGCCTAACGCCGAAAGCTTCGACTGAATCGACTCCTCCAGTCCGACGCCGGGTGTTGTGACTTGCTTGTTTTCGTCTGCAGTCATGGACACTGCGTTGTAACTAATAGGCTCCGTTGCGAGTCTTTGCTTGCCGTTTGGTGTCGTGAAGATCAAGGTAAAGTCTCCCGTCACAGGGGAAGTGCCGTCACTCGAGTCCACGTACAAGGTCAAGACGGTTGCTTGGACACTTGGATGGGGTTCCGCGACCCATATACGAATCGTGCCGATAGTGGAGGCGTCTACGAGTCGCAGCTCCCACCACGAAGACTCATTGACTGTGCTTGCAGGTAATGTCCGAGCCACCGTTTGGGTTGACACAGCCACGCCTCGAATTTTACCGTCGATAGCATTTAACGCCTCACAGGTGCCGCTTGTCGAGCTTTGCAAGGCGGCGGCGCCGCCATTAAGAGCCAAGTTGTTGACACCGTCGAAGTCTCTGAAGCTGTAGTCCCAGCCAACGCCACTAGTTGGATTGCGCGCCTCAGCGGCAAGCTGTGCGCGGTTGGTCAACACGGCAGGAGCGTCTGGCACGCCAAAGGCATCTCGTACTGCACAGCAAGCATCAAAAAGGATACTTTGACGATAGCCATGGAAGACCCGAGCGCGTAGATCTTGTGCTCTGGGGTGATACAGCCCGCGCAGCACCACCCGCACGTCTTGTACGAGCTGAAACTTGGACGAAAGACCGGCCATCCTGGTCCGAAGAAGGCTCACGTCCTCCAAGTCGATCGGTATTAGCCTCAGGTCGGCATCTATGGTTGCACGCGCTGCGAGTCGGGAGATTCGGCCGCCATTGAGCTCTACCGCTGCGTGTGCGTCGTAGGAGAAGTCCTCCAGCTCCGTGTCATCGCTTCTCACCATAAAGAGGAACACCGACTGCGTCTGTGAACTTCGCGAGGCGTCGAACGTGGCAACACGCGATGAATTCTGGATCGACAGACTCGGTAGTCCGCCTGTTGTGTCCACTTTGACCGGCGTAGACCATTCCACCACGACATCGACACTCTCGCCAGTGATATACGTCCCAGGACGTTTGTTAGTGAACACGTGTGCGACTTGCGGTCGGTCCGTGTTGATACGAAGAGCGTGAGCGTAGCTCAGACTTCGGTACAGGTCGTCTGCGGCGTCCAGACTCTGCTGACTGGTTGCAGGAGCACCCCGGAAACACCCGAGCAAGTACGGCGCGACCAACGTCACATGGTAACGGTACGTGCCATCGTCGCCCACGCGTCCATTGCAGGCGTCCAAGTCAGTTGGCATTTGACCGTTTTCGGCGTACGGACCGTAGAGAGGAAACCCGTCGAACGCGAATCCTATCAGAGGCGATGGCTGGCCAACGCGATCGCCAAGTTTGTGAAGCAGACAGTCTGGAGACGCATAATATCTGTACTCACCCCCAGCATCCACAAGGCCGTTGCATTTGTCTAGCAGCACGTACGCCCGATTCTTGCTATTGAGCACATTGCCGCTGTACACGACCGAGTCGGCCGCGAAAAAGGGCACCCCGTTTACCATGACGCCGATCGCTGTATCGAGAGGTAGCGACGTCCTGGTTGCGCTGATCTCTGGGCGTCGCGGGAACTGAAAGACGTAGTTTTGTTCGTGGACTGTGTACCGATTGTAAACGTTTGGAAAAGGTCCAAAGCTGCCAGCAAGAGGCACACCCGTGCTGCGGACAATCACGGTTGTTGACGTGTACACCACCGACACGGCATCGGGGTTGAGCCACGCTGCAGAGTGGAAAGTATTGGGGTTTTCATCGATCACAAAGCTTTCGAACCGACTCAGCTCCGATAGTGAGAGACCTTCCACTGCTGAAATGTCAGCCGGGTAGCGGAAGACAGCCAGCTTGGACTGTGAGGTCGACGTCGCGTCGATTGCTTTCAGACAAGGCATGAATGGTACAGCTGAGGTTTCCGGAGGCACGAGATGGTAGCCATATTGGCCATTGAGCCGTGTGCGACCATGACACTCGTCCAAGTCACCTGGCAGCTCTCCGATTTCATTGTAGTAGCCATAGACAGGGTATCCATCCAGTGCATACGCGACGACTACAGAAGGAGGTTGAGATGCAGCAGCGGACACGCTGATCACAGGATCTCGTGGTTCATGGATGGCTTTCAGGTAGCATCTCGGGAGTTCCACGTAGAAATAGTGACCTTCTGCGTCGATAGCTCCTCCACACTCGTCGGTAGCACGAGCGCTTTGGTTGTTGTTCTTGAACAACACACCGTTGAGAAACACGCCAGCGAACCCGTCAGCAGCCTCTCGCGAGAGATTCAGAGGCCGACTTTGCTGGGTCGGGAACCGCTGAAGCTCGATGAAATACTTCTGCTCGACGATTTTCTCGCGTAGTTTGGTATCGTGACTTGGGACGCCGTTGCTGTAAAGGTTGATACTTCCTCGCTGGTGGGAAATGCTAAACTCGTTTTCAAGCGGCGCAATCAGCGTTAAATCGGCCTTGGCGATGCCAGTCGTGGGTTCTACTTGTGCTACGTAGATAACGCCGGCAGAGGACGAGGCAAAGCGTACCTCTGCCCACTCGTTCACTTCCGGCAGGTGCAAAATGGCGTCAGTCACGGGGTTCGTAGCTGTGCGCTTGATACTGCTGCCGATATCACCTAGTTGCAAGGCGTTTCTTGTACTGGAACAGATCACGAGTTTCTCCCATTTGCGTACCGTTGAGGTGCTTCGCTCTGCGAGTGGGCAGCGTGTGTACTCCAATCGATCAACGCGATCTCCGACTTGAACTTGGTATTCAAACAGCAACACGGAAGTACCCGACCCAGACGCGTATATCGCTTTCTTAGCAGCCTCTGGGGAATCGGGATTACCCGTTTCAAGACGTAGTGTAGGATTCGGTCCTGTCACCGTCACAGGCGCGGAGAACGTCACTGAAAGGGTGATCGTATCCCCTGCTGTATAGATGCCATCAGCCATTGGACTCCCCACGCCTAACACTCGAGGTGGCTCCAAGGTGTCGAGGTGAATATCTCGATTATTGCTCAGACTTCCAGTCGCTCCAGGCACAGGGAGACGCAGTGCCGCGAATCGAAATTGCTTCTGCTCAGCTCCTACTGCAGTCAGTTGTGCACTTTGAGAACTCATCGAGAGCGCGTCGATTCCTGTGTATTCCAACGGCAGCGCCATGTCACCTACTCGAACAGTGTACACAAAGCTCAAGACATTGGTTCCAGAACCTCCAGTGTACGTTGCCAAAGGCTCAGCAGCACTACTGAGAAGTGCGTCCACGGCTGCATTCGACGCAATCGCCAGTTTCAAGCGTGGAGTAGCTCCGACTGGAACAAGAACGGGTTCGGAAAAGGCAATGGCAATATCAATCGATTGGCCGGTGCTGTAGACTCCGTTGGCCAACCCGGACGAGACAGACGTAACTCGTGGTGATAGTGCATCGATTCGTAGCATAGATGCGAAGCTCAAACTACCCAATGCTCCAGGTAGTGGAAGGGTATTCGTAGCTTGTAGCGTCGGCACTGCAGTAGACTGAAGAATGGAGCACTGCAGACTGCCAGCTGCAGCATAGTCCAGTCGTGCAGAGTGATCGCCGGACTCCACCGTGTACACAAACTCTAGTATGGAAGTGGTAGACCCGCCAACATAAATCGCGCGTCGGAGGTCAACGTCTCCGATGGAAAGCGTAAGAATACACGATGGAGACGCCGCGACACTGACGAAAACCGGGAACGTGAAGCGTACTCGAAGCCGGAGTTTATCGTAGAGTCCGTACGTGCCATCGCGACTGCTGCTGTAGACGTTTACTACCGCTGGAGGCGTTGAAACCACATCAATCGCTGACGAATCCGATAAACTTCCAGGTTTTCCAGGAACCGGCAGCTCCAGGTTAGCTGTCGTGGTTGGCGTAGTGGACAAGGCGAAGATTGAGCCGGTGAGCGCCGTCTTGCTGGCATATTCCAGTTGCGACGTGGAATCTCCGTTCCCAATTTGAATAGTAAACACGAAAGTGGTAGTTTTGTTGCCCGAGGCATACGCTGCTGCTCGGGTTCGGCCATCGAATTGAAGCAGCAGCGATGGTGCAGGCACCACCGGGGGATCTCGCAACACAACTGTTCGTGAGAATTCCACGGCGAGATGTAAGGTATCACCCACTCCATAGTTGTCGTTGGTGTCTTTGCTGTAGACACGCTGCACAATTGGTGGCGTCGAGGTGATTTTGATCTGGTAGTTTGCCGAGAGACTGCCCGGCTTGGTTGCTGCAGCGAGACGGAGAGGTACGTAAATCCCTTTGGAGTCCGAGATCACCCCTCCATTCAGCGCTAGCCCGCTTGGAGACGCAGCTTCGAGTACCGAACAGCTATCACCCGTAGCCACGATATACTCGAACTGCAGTCGCGATGTCCCAGTTCCCCCAATATACGTAGCGTACGCAGCTGTGTTTGCGTTTAGCTGAAGGCGCGGAGATCCTTGAACGACGGTGGAACCTGTGAAGACGACAGAGAGTACGATTCGCTGGCCAGGCGAGTACACGCCATTCGGGACATCCGCCTGAAGTTCTATGACTCGAAAGCCATCGGTGCGGACGAAAATCTTGCGATTATTCCCAACGAGACTGAGGACGGCATCGGCACGCACGGCAACTCCTGGTACTGGCAGCATGATATTTGCTCCCAGCATCGGGTTTGAAGAGCGGCCAAGAATCTGCGCTTGGTCCTGCAAAAGCTCCTTACCACCAAGAAGCGGGCGGAGAATGAGCGAGTTTTCGTCCAAGATGTCCAGTGCCTCATTACCCGAGTTGTCTCCTGCTTTCGGGAAGTACGAGAACCGAAGGGTGTTCGTGTCGGACCCGTCAATATACACTGCTGTGCGCTGGTATTCTGAAGGAACATTGAGAATGAGCTCGGGGGTGCCGATCACCACTACGCGCCGAGAGAAAAGCAGCAACACGTCGATCTGTTCGCCAACATCGTACGTCCCATCAACTGCAGTCGAGCGAATGTCAATGACAGCAGGAGCTATTGAATTCACCACGAGGTTCTTGCTGGCAGACAAAGAGCCCTTCAAACCGGGAGCGGATAAAGCCGTCACCGCTGTGGTATACGGTTGTGTGGATGCTCGCTTGATCTCTGCGTGCTCCGCGAGTAGCAAGGACATCACGAAGTAGACCTGGTTGTCTCCAACACGATCGTCAACGACATCAAGGTCGGCGCTGGCATCTCCGATACTGACGTCATACTGGAAAGTGAGTTTTACGGTGTTGTTCCCCGACGCCAGGAAAGCTCGAGCGGGTGTGTCGCCCGTCGCCAACAGGAGCACAGGAAATCCAAAGACCACGACAGGCAGAGAGAAAATAACGTCAAGTAGAATCGAATCCCCCGGGTAGTACGTGCCATCAGGTGTTGACGAAGTTACTTGGACGACACTTGGTTGTGTCGGTTTGATTGCAATCGTGCGGGCTCCACTAAGCGAGTTGCTAGTCTTCGGTGGAGGAAGCGTTAGGATGGCGTCTGTGGTCGGACGCGTTGCATTCCGCTTGATAGCCCAGCCGCCTCCGTTTAGTACCAACGCAGTGGCGTCCATGTAGTCGAGCTTCTCACAATAATCTTGTTGGCCTGCTGTGTACTCGAAAGTCAGGACGTCGGAGCCTGAACCTCCGACGTAAGTAGCAACTCCTTGAGAGCTCGTCAGCAAGTGCAGTTCGTCGCTTCGGAGTGCCAGCGTCGGAGGACTTGAGGCATCCCCTTCGACTACAGCCACTGGATAAGTGAAGATGACCTGGATTTGAAGCAGCTCTCCCACTCCGTACTCCCCCGACGGATTCTTGGCTGTCACACTAGACACAGTGGGGGCTGTGGTGTCGATAGCCAACTTGTTATTGAAACTCAAACTGAGCAAATTCGAGGCGTCCGGGAAGAGCGTGAAATCTGGATCCTGACCAAAGACGTCGCGGATAACGGCCCCATTGAGCTTCATCGCGTCAGTTCCGAAGATTTCTAGCTTCGGCGAAGACTCTCCAGTCTGGACAATGTAAGTGAACGACAGCACGGTGGTCGTTAACCCGCTTTTGTCGATGCACGCGGCAAAGCCAAGGGGGTTGGACTGGGTGGACAGCATCAAGATGGGAGCCCCCGCTACACTCTCGCCGTAGTTTCTGGAGGTTGTTCCGGGAGTTCTCGGCATGGCCGAATAATGCCGAAAGCGCAACTTTATGGAGTACCCATCGTACTCAGTCCACAAAAGCCCGACCTGAGGCTTCGCATCGGAAGAAGTGGAACAAACAAGAGTCGAGTCGATCGCATCGCGTTTCGGATTGTGGTTCAAATTGCTTTGGTTCGTCGCAAGAGCCCAGCCGGTGTAAACGTTGGCATCAATCGGTAGCGTAGCCAACTTTACAACATAAGCGCCATCGGATGCAGTGCTCCCCTCCAAATCCAGCCACGACGAGTAAATATTGTCTCCACAGGTTACAAATTGCTGTTTGATCGCGTTGGGGTTCACCTGGTCGAGTGTTGTGCTCCCTTCTGCTGCATTGATCGTTTGTGGGATGCTACCGGTGACGGAGGCCTCCCAGTCCAAGTCTAGCACTTGACCCGTGATGATTTCCGAAACGTTGCTGGTTGCAGTGTCTCGATACCATGAAATCACCAACGCCATGTCCTCGATCCCTTTTCTTCGGACGGCAAACTGGGGACTGTGTGCTGATAGGAAACTGTAGGCAGGATACGTCGACGGTAGCGCTTCCAGGTACGTCCACGTTGAGAAATCTCGCGTTTGGATGTTTCTCCTGGCGATCACAATCTCATAAGCTCCATCCGCGTTCATCTCCGCCCATGAAACATACATCCTACCACGATAAACCACTGCTGCGGGATCATCTGCATCCATCAGAGCGTTCTTGTTGAGGCCCGAGTTTAACTGGTTGCCATCATGGAATATCCAGAGGGGGGCATCCGTATCGTAGTTCAGAATCGCCACACGAATCTGACCAACCAAGTCTGTGGTCCCAGCTGGAAGCGCGTTCTCTCTCCACACTACGACAAGCTCCAGATTGTAAACGAGAAGCGCTGGATCGCTCGCTTTCATTGCCATGTTTTTGTTGATGCCCATGTTGGGTAGTAAAGTCCACGGGTTGATCGAAGCCAGGCCTTCGAACAGAGCGCAGAAGAGCAAACCGCCTTCATCCCAGGCAGCGTACAGCTTCTGCTGCCACACTGTCACCGCAACCTTTTCAATTAAACTGTTTGGCACACGATTTATAGGAGACACAGATGCAGTCGTCACGACATCGAGCGTGCTGCCGGAAAATACGCGGAGGTAGAGGTAACTTTTCATTGGTGCTGTCAGTGTATCCCGTTCAGTCCACATGATGTAAATGTTGCCTTTGAATTCCACGGCAGTCGGGTATTGTGCGTGCCAGTCTTGATTTCGGTTGAGGCCAGACAAGAGCACAATTGGTTTCGAGAAGGTTACTTTGATCTCGATGAGCTCTCCAGCGCCATAGACGCCGTCGTCGTGGGTCGCAGCCAACTTTACGGTCGCCGGCACAGAATACGCGTCGATTTTTAAGACCGCACTACCTGACGCCACTAGCGTTAGTCTTGGAAGAACTGTCGCCGCTTGAGCCGCCATCGTCGAGGATACGCCGTAGATTTTGGCCTCACTAAGGACGGCGAGGCTTGCGAATGCCAAGTTGTCACTGTAGTCTTCGGCCTCGATGTGGTACTTGAAAGCAACGTGAGTAGGTTGCGGCTGGCCTACAAATTTCGCAAATCGGTTCGGGATGAGAACGCCGGACGGTCGCAAGGAGCCCGTCACCAACTCAATGGTTGGAGTACCAACCACCGAGACCGGACGAGAAAACACAAGATGAAACAGGATTTCTCCCGGAGACACTGATACCGGGCTCGCTACGGACGGAAAGCCAACGCCATAGGTTCCAGCGGCCGAGTCTGACACAATATCGACGATACTTGCTGGTGCTCCATCGATTTTGAGCGTTTTTGCCTGGCCAAGACTTTGAGGTCCGGTCGAGACAGGCAACGCCACACTAGCAACGATTGTAGGCGACCCAGCTCGACGCATGATAGAAGCTGCGCCGCCGGCAAGAGCGATGTTGGCGCTGACCACGTTGAGTACTGCGGCCGTTTCCCCCGCTCCGACAGTGTAGTGAAATACGACCTGGGTATCTGTGCTTCTAGAAACAAGAGCTTCTTGTGCGGCCCACGAAGGCTGAAGAGGATCACACATGTCGGATACGACCAGTTCAATAGCAGAAGGAACGTCGACGACCTTACTGGAGTCAAACACAACCTCGAAGCGATTTCCATTCTTCTCCTTGGTCATTGTGACGGATACAATTCCCATGCGAGCGATCGCTTCAATCTCAAGGAGCCGCGATTTCAACGACGTCGCGGCAGTACTTGCAGCGTCGTTAAAGTCAATGCATCCGGACGTTTTGCCGTCATAAACGATGGTGAATTGTCCTGATGTGATGGGGTCGACAGCATTTACCCCGATGTCAAGCAGCTGACGGTACCCAGCATAGGTGAAAGTCGCTGTTCCGCCCGAGTTGAGCGTGAGAGAAGGAGAGCCTATCACAGACACGTCAGCCGAGTACGTTACGATGATGTCCACGATATCACCCGCGCCATAGCCAACCCCGCCTGCTACGGTATCTGGCCGACTAGAAGAAACTTTCACTATTTGAGGTTGCGTAGTATCGACAACCAGCGCATTATTCCCCGCAAGGCTGGCAGTACCAGCCGGATCCGGGAGGGTGATATCGGCATCAACTCCGGAACCAGAACACAAGGCACAGCGTATGCGCGAGATCGGAACTGTAAATGTTCGCAGAGCACTCACCGATGCGTAGTTCAGATCCGATGACGCGTCTCCTGTTTGCACTTGGTAGTAAAATCGCAGGACCTTCGTACCGCTCCCCGAAACGTAAAAAGCTTCGCCTTTCGAGTTGAGTTCCAGGATCGGTTTCCCTTGGATGATGACTGTATCCGAAAATTCCACCAGCACAATGATCGCGTCTCCGGCAGTGTACGTATCACCAAGCGTCGAAGAGTATACTCGAGAAACTACAGGGATTGTATCCCCCCGTACGACTGACATGGTAATTGTTCGGTCTTCCGACCAAAGCGCGAGTGGTGGGGGAGGAAGCGTCAGCGATGCAGCTAGCGTTGGATTCATGGACGACCGAAGGATGGTTCCTGTCAACGATGCCGTACTCTTGTAAGTGAGCGAAGTAGCTTCATCGCTCGACTGGACAAGATACCGGAACGAAATGGCTTCGGACGCAGCTCGAGAAGCACGAAAGTCGGCATTTGACTTCACGGAAAGCCCGGTACAGGCCACAGAGACGCCGCTTCCATTGTCGCAAGTGAACGCAGCGCACCCAGCATCCTGAAGTGCAAGCAGTGGTTTCTTCGCGTCGTCTGAGCTCTCAAAACGCACGTAGTACTTCGCTCCGTACACAAAAGCAGAAGGATCTTTGACAACTTGTACAGGAATGACGCGGTTGCTCTCAAGGTTCCGGAATAGCGCCTCCATTGAGCTTGTTGGCCCCTTCGACCTCACATTCCATGCTATGCATCCACTCTTGACGTCTCCGAGCTGAACTTTGATTTCTCCCGTCAAAATCTTCAAGTTTGCGCTGATATCGATCGTCTGTGTGGCTCCATAGACGGCTGGACAGCTCGACGAACTTGCAGGGACCAAGTCAAGCATGTCACCACTGTTTCGAAACTCAATGGCGTAGCGATAGCCATTGCGTAGCGTGCGTCTAGATACCGAACGAATCCCAATCGTATTGATGACGGTGAGTGCACTCAATTTGGACTGTATTTCCTGCGCGCCATCTTCGTCTTTTGGGAGAAGTTGGATGCAATCTGTAGTCAAGACTGTCCCCACGCCGACACCAGTGCTGAAGTCGCCGTAGGATAGACGAAAGCCACCTCCGAGCACTGGACTCGCCATATTGACACCAACGTCGAACTCCTGCAAGGCACTTCGTGTTGTGTACGACGCGTCTCGAGTTACGGCCCCTGTGTCAATCGTTAGCGTGGGGGTCCCTGTCTGAATAACGACTGGGAACGAATAGCGAACAAGGACATCAACCACACCTGCAGCAGTCCGGATGTCCGAGTTCTGATTCGGCTGCACGAGGCCAACATCGCACGGAAATCGAGTAGGAGCTGAGCACGTGAACTGCTCACACGTCGTATCGGGGATGGATTTGACCTGGAGGGGCTGCAAGCCCATAGACGGAAAGGAAAACGTGATCGTATAGCGGTATCCATCGTGAAAAGCGGCAGTATCCTGGGTGACCAAGACGTTGAGGGCCAAACCCGGAATCGACTCCAACGCAGCTTTAATTGAGTCTGTTCCTGTTGCAGGTGCGTCCCACCTGATGCATGTTGTCTCCATCGCGTCGCCGTAGAGGAGTTTGTACTCGCCCAGTAAGATACTCGCAACATTGAATACGTCAATGGTTTGAACGGTGTTGACGGAGGTGATGGAGGAATAAACGTCTCCCGAAAGTGAGACGTTTTCCACGATTGGTTTGGATGTTTCAACACGAATCGAGTGGCTAAAGTCCAGTGACCCGGGCGTGTTCAATTCTGGAAGCAGCAAATTCGCAGCGGTCACGGACGTCGTTGATTTACGCAAAACGCAGCCTTGGCTAATTGGCTGCCACTCTTTGATAGACGAAGCCAGCACGCTACTTCTGATATTGAGCTTTCCATTTGAGTGTACTTCCTGTCAGACTGCATACAGAGTACCTTGGGACCCCACAGCTAGGACTGGTTGTGATGCAGCGTGGCTGGTATCATCGTTTAGAGCTGATACCTTCTTCCCACCATCTTGAAACTTCCAAACACCCGAGGTCAACAACTTCGCCACTCGAATTTGCGTTGCGGTGCTAGAAGTTCCAGCTTCATCCCACGTCGCAAACAATTTTTCAGTCGTTCCGATGGTGTGCACTGCTAGTCTGAGATTTTGCGCTGCTTGACTTGCATCAAAGTTCAAACCTTTTCCATTATCCAGCCGTGTCCATTGTGGTGCCACCAAATCTGCATTAAACTTCTTCACAACCACCACAGACCCGGTTCCTGTGGTGGCTTCATGCCAACCTACCACGACGTTCGCGCTCCCTACACATTGAATTGACGGCGCTTTGGCTGCCTTTTGAGTGTCGGAGTTTAATCCCGTCGCTGCGTTCCCGTCAATGAATTTCCACACTGGAACTACATCCGAACCTGTTTGAACAGCCACACGGATCTGGGAAATACCAGATGCAGTCGCTATTTCCTCCCACGTAGCGTACAAAAGCTTCACTAAGCTGCCTTTGGAGGCGCAACTACACAAGCGAACACTCTGGGCCGACTGTGCGGCGGCAAAATTCAGTCCACGCGCATTCAGGTTTCCATCGACAAACGTCCACGCCGGTGCTGAGTCCACACTGTTGTAAACCACAACTCGGATTTGAGTGATCCCTGACGCGCTTTCATGCCACGCAGCATACAGCTTTGAATTGAGTACTATCGCGTGAGGTGCCGCTGCGTTTGCTGTTGTCACTTTGTTGATTCCGACAGCACTAGCAGGTTTAGCATCCACGAAAGTCCATTGAGCTGGTGAGCTGGGAGTTGAGCGACTAGAAAGCACCGCCACTCGAATTTGTGTCGGGTTGTTGGCGTTAGCGCTGAGCTCTGTCCATAGCAGATAAAGCTTGGAAGAGAACGCTACTAATCTCGGGCCGCTTGCATCCATGCTGGATGCGAAATTCACGATAGAGGATACGCCACCGCCGTCCTCAAAACTTGAAAGAGGAGGGAATTGTTGCTGCAAGGCAAAGGATTTCACTCGGATCTGCCACGCAGTAGTCGCAGGAGACATTTCAGCCCAGCTTGTAAACAACCGGCCATCGAACAGGACAGCCGTCGGTGGTCCCGCGTTCTGTGCTGCATCATTGTTTAATCCTTTGCCACCTACGCATTTCAGCGCAGTCGTGCCAAAGTATGCCAGCTTGCTCGTGGATTGTCCTGCAGCCACGGTGAATGAAAAATACAACGCGTTGTCCTCAACCGAAACTAAAGAGGAGGAAGTTCCACTACCCGTTCCGACATTCAAGAGAAGAGCTGGCACTCCTCCACCTTTGGACTGCGCTGGAACGTCAACTGCGAAGTTAAAAGTCGTGGACAGCACAATAGTATCTCCAATCGTGAGCACTTGATCTTGCGTTCGTGTCGAAACATCCGACACAACAGGAGGAGAGGTCCAAACAAACAGATTATCCTTCAGGCTGAGTTCGCTCTTCTCAGGAAGCGGCAGAAGTGTCGATGAGAGAGCAGAACTAGTGCTGCCTGTTATCACGGCACCGTTTGATTTGAGCGAGAAAATATCTGCGTACGCCAGGCGGGCGGAATTATCCGTTGCTTCGACAACATACGTGAAAACGAGTGTCTTGGTTCCAGTTCCTGACTGATACACTGCCCGATTTCCGGTTGTAGTGACCAACGTCGGTGTTCCACCCGTGGTATCAACGTTCACGTTAGCGGAATACTGAACGAGCAAGTCGATCGACTCGCCGACGCCGTACGTTCCTTCTTCATGAGAGCTGGACACGTCCAGTACTGTTTCGCATGCTTGGTTTATTGCTATTCCTTTCGATGAAAGACCAGCTACAGGTAAGGCCATCACTACAGGCATCAGAGGTGACGCTGATTTTCTTCGAATCCATCCCGTCATCGAACCGTACGATGCTCGTAAAGCGTTTGTGTCCAGATAATCAAACGCTGCAGCTTGATCGTCACCAAGACATTCAAACTTAAACTTTAGTGATGTTGTACCGCTGCCTCCAGAGTAAACTGCAACGCGCTCGATTGCAACAGTAGGAACATTCGTCACGATGGAAGCTGTCGGATTCACAACAACAGGCAAGTCAAAGACCACCTCGAAGTAAATGTCATCGGCAGCCTTATACACTCCGTCACGTGTGATCGTCTTCACTTGAAGCACACGCGGTGCATCCGTGTTAATCACGATATTTGCACTAATACCGAGGCTTTTTGCTTCTCCAGGTGTACCAAGTGTAAGATCAGCGTTCGTAAATGAAGCTGTCGACAGCCTCTTGATTGATCCGGAGCCCACAACCAACGCCGACGTAGAAATGTAATCTAAACGAGTAGAAAAGTCTCCATTTTGAACCAAGTACGTGAATACGAGCACCGTTGTTCCACTACCGCTCGTGTACTTGGCCGGGCGGTATCCAGGGGTTAATACCGGAACTTGGGCTATGTTGACCATGTTCGTTGGGTCTACTATTGTGCCTGTGTAAGTTTCCAACATCGTCACTTCGTCCCCCGAGACCGAGTCGACAGTTAATATCTGGCCGCCGATTGTGAACTGCAATCCCTTGCTTGCCATTGTGGACAGACCGTGGTTAACGGGAGGGAAAACGACCGTCTTGCTGGATGTCGACGTCGGGGCCGCCTGAACGAACTGTCCAGGGAATAAATTAATTGTACCAGTACCCAGCAATAACTGAGGGGTTCCCGTCACCATGACGGGTGTATCGAAAGTGACAACCACTGGGATTTCATCGCCAGCCGTGTACGTACCGTTTACTGCAGTCGTGGTGACGCTAAGAACCTTTGGGTTTGATGTATCAACAATGATGTTCGTGTTCACCGACAAACTTCCAGACTCTCCATTGGCAGGCAGCTTCAAAACGGCGTCAGTAGTTGGCGTAGTTGACTGCCGCTTGATTGAGCCACCATTTAGCTGCAACGCAGTAGTGCCCGTGTATGTGAGGTCAGGCGTCGTGTCCATGGCCTGAACGATGTATTTAAACTCGGCAATATTTCCTGCTGGCATGACTACCTGGTTGAATGGGATAATGCGATCCACTGCACCAGTCTCCAGCACAACCGTAGGCAACCCAGTCACCACAACGGGCTGGGAGAAAGTCACGTGGACCAGAATTTCTTCTCCAATGCCAAATGTCCCATCTGCATGAGGAGACGTCACCGTCGTCACAAACGGAGGCGTCACATCAATTTGCAACGCACTATTCGTCGAGAGACTGGTACCCAATCCCCTCTCCCAGTCTCCAGCAAACCCTGGCGGGGGCAAAACAGTGTTAGCAACTGTATTCGTCCCGTCATTATTCAGAATGCGCACGCCGCCAACTGCTCGGAGCGATAACGCCAACGAATCGCTGTTGGCAAACTCGAGCTTGGTCGTATTATCCCCCGACTGCACCGTGTACGCGAACTGCAGCGTGTCTGGAGCTGTCTGGGCCACAAAATTCGCCTTTCGATCTGGAATCAGCACCCCCTTCTTAATCTCCCAGGCTTTAGCCGTCACCAAGGGCGAGTACATGATATGTTCAAGGCCGACTCCATCACCTGCGCCATTGGTGGCGTCCCCCGTCATTTCCACCAAATCTCCGTCCGTTCCCGCGATATTCATCGAGTCGAACGTGATGGTAATATTGTTCCCGAAGAATGTGCACGCGCGGTTCTCGTCGATGCTGTACTTGATGCTCACTTTGTCGATGCGGTTCATGCGTCGCACATAGCCTGCGAACACTTTAGTCGTGGCATCCCACGGGATATTCCCCACTTTCTGGGAACCAAAACCCACTGAAAATTTGCCCTTTGTGGCTTGACACCGAAGTCTCTGCACCTCTTTCACATGGCAAGTGGTCGAGTGACAGCCCGTCTTTAGTATGAGGTACGGGGTCCCAGTCCCTGAAACTTTCACGGGGCTCGTGAATTGTACGAAAATGTTGACAAGTTCCCCAACTCCGAGTTTCCCGTCGGCGTGGTTGGAATACACTCGAACGACCTTTGCAGGCCCTTTGGGACGTAGTGTGATGGGCTCTCGAGGCACTTGGATGCTCAGTAGCAGCTCTCCGCCGTCCGGGATCAGGAGATTCGCATCCAGTCGAATGTCTTTGGACGCGCCAGCCTTGACGACGGTGTCGGCATCAGAAGCTTGTGGAATGGCTTCGATGCACTGGACGGGACTGAGGAAGCGTAGGAAGCAGAGCAGAGTGAGGAGAAGATACAGCAGAGACGGCATGGCCTCAACGCTTCAAGCGATCCATGAAAAAAAAAATGACTCGAAAAGCCGCCGATCTAAAACAATACTTTCAAGGCAACTTCAACTTGGAGAATAATAATAGTTCGTTGCGGTGGAGATGGCTACATTTCGGAATTGTTGTTGCAGTGATGGAAGCTCGCGCCAAGGTGAGAATTCGAGGCACGAGTGGCTGTGAGCTACTGCGCCATGTTGAATCGGTGGATCCTCGAGCAGCAGAAGGTCTGCGACGAGAGAAACCGGTAGATTCACCTCATGAGCTGGACGTGCTGTTGGAAGACGAGACCAGACGTTCCATTACGGACTCGTACCAGCGTCTGCTGT
Source organism: Phytophthora ramorum (assembly GCF_020800215.1). Taxonomy (NCBI): domain Eukaryota; phylum Oomycota; class Peronosporomycetes; order Peronosporales; family Peronosporaceae; genus Phytophthora; species Phytophthora ramorum. The sequence goes on from NW_027150647.1 coordinate 5,692,279, forward strand.
TTGAGGTCAAGGTGCTGCATCGAAAAGGGAACTTCAAGAGCTCACAGGGAGATCTGGTCGTGCAGCGAGTGCGAGACATCGCCAGTGGCGGCAAGACGGCGCTCGATTTGTCCGGGTTCTTGATTTTCGACGAGTTCGTGGACCTCCTGGTGCCGTATTTACGCTCCAAGACGTGCAAGTTGGCGGTTCTGAACTTGTCACGCACAACGCTGGCAGTCCCAGCTGCGATTAGTGTAGCTCAGGCCACGAATGGCGTGTTGCAAACGCTGCAGTTCTCGGAAAATCCCATTCCAGTTGAGAGGGTTCGCTCCCAGGCTGCGGAGGATGGATGTGTCGTTCTTTCCGGGCAAAAGTTCAATCACTTGGATGCTGCAGCGATCGGTGTCTTAGTGGAACGCGAGCGAAAGAAGGTTCAGAAACTGGATCTGTCGGGAAACTTGCTAACAGGTCCGAAGGCAAACGTTTTTCATGGCATCACTAGTATCTTCCAGTGTCTCAAGAGCTGTCGCCAACTCCAGGAGCTGAAGTAAGGATGCTGTAGCTTGCTTAAACGCTGTTTATGTTGTTCTTACAATTGATTGAACAGTTTGAGCGACACAAACTTGCGAGCGGATGGACTGGTGGCCTTTTCCAACGCAATCGAAGACTTTCCTGCTCTGGAGAAGCTTGATCTCAGTCGGAATAGGCTAACGTACAACAGCACCGACGAAAAGCGCGTTTCGGGGGTAGAAGCCTTTTGTAACACATTGTGGCGAGTCCAAACACTCCGTGAGCTCAGGTACAGAAAACCATTCTGGATTGAACATGGTAGTGCAGTCCTCTTGGTGTTAACTAACCTTTGGTGTACATTTTTCATCTACTGCTGTCCAGTCTCGTGGGCAACAGTTTGGACTACCAGTGCTCTCCTTGCATTGCCGAAATGCTCAAGGTGAACACCACCCTTGAGGTGCTAACACTTGCTCAGAATCCCTTGGGAGATGCTGGCATTGTCGACTTGTCAACTGCACTCAAAAAGAACGCAGTGCTTGGGTCACTCAGGTGCGTTGGTGCTTCGGTTGAACAATTTCTACAGCTAGCGTCTCTTATCGAATTGGTTGCTACGTATCTGTCCTCCAGTTTGTCAGACTGCCAACTCAGTTGTGAGGGAATGAACGAGCTTTCAACGGTGCTACGGAAGTTTAACAGCACGCTTCGAACGCTCATGTGGGTCAAAGTCCTAGTGCTAAGAGGAACTCCCGTGGCAATCGAGGATACTGACTTGGCATACTCAATTCTTTTCAGAATCACAGATAATCCGGAGGTGCGGTCGCAGGGATACCGCAATCTTGCGAAGTGCTTGTCGGTCAACCACAAAATCACCGAGGTGTGTATGAACCCTGGGCCAAAACACGAAAAATATGCGATCAGAAGTCAAGCATTCTTAGCCGTCAACAAGCTACTCCACGCAGTTCAGTCGGTGCGTTTCGTGGTAGTTTGCTGGATAGTTATTTATCCTATCGAAGCTGAACGCGTTTGTGAACTGGGTCCTAGGACCCCCAACGTTTTCGTGGCTTTCCTGCACTCTCCGAGACACAGCGCACAAACTTCGTCGACAAACTGGAAAGGTTTAGCGAAAGCGAGCTACGGCAACTGCACGAAGAGCGCATCGTGGAAAAGGCAGCCCTGTTTACCAACGAGAAGGAGGCTGCTGGTCTTTCGACGTTGCGCCACTACGCAGCGATGGAGCAATACGCTCCACTGAAGCGAATGTTATGGTGTTTTGAAGTGGGTACCCGCCACAAGGACCTCATGGAGAGGTCAAACAACAAGCAGACTACCAGCACTGATGAAGATGATGAGGATATCTGGGACTACCCATTGATTTAGCCTTCAGTTCGTTTTGGTTTAGTGCGTGCAACGGACACTACCCTCAACAGAGAAACGACCTCCAAGACTCGAGGGCTGTTCTTGAAACGACCCCATTTGCTTCAATCCGTCGCGATGGCACCACCAGGTAGCGCTACTGAATGAGCTGCACTAGCTTGAAAATGATACTGACATTGCTCGTGTAGATTTGAAGGCTGGGCCGGTCACGCGTGTGTGCCATGTGTGCGGACGTCAATATGGGATGTCATCCTTTGAGATCCATCTGAAGCAGTGCAAGAAGATGTGGGTCCAGCAGGTACAACAGAGATAGTATTGTACAAATTCCAGCAGTCGTATAGTGTTCATCATGTGTGGAATACTTGTCTTGTCATTGGGTCTACAGGAAGAGCAGAAGCCCAAGAAAGAGCGTCGCCCCATTCCCAAGACGCCACCTGGACTTGGCGAAGGTGGCGGGGATAAAGGGATGACAAGAGAGGAAGTCGAAGCTCTCAACCAAGCTGCTCAAGAAACCTTCAACGTCCACGGCATGGAGACGTGCGAGTTCTGCGGCCGCACGTTCGCTGAGGGTCGACTTGCGATTCATAACAAGAGCTGCACAGCTGACAGCGTCTCCAAGAAGGTGGCAGATGGAGCAGTTCCTAGAAACAAGAAAGGTAAGTCCGAGTTTGCATCTGCTTGGGGTAAACTCCCGTGCTCACAGCTGCTTCGCTGTCAGAACCTGCGGTGGATTACGGCCGTGCACGTCAATCGACCCGACCGCGTGTCGATAGTTCGTCTTCGGAAGCTGACGGAGCGGGCGAATCGACCGGGGGCTCTAGTCCTCCCAAGCCGACAACTGCTGGAGGTGGTGCACGTGCACTATCGGGCAGTCTACCAAGCAACCGCAAGAAAGTCGCCGGACCAGATTCAGGATCGGCGTCGAAGCAGCGCATCCAGTCTCCCTTGGAGCAGAGTGTAGATGCTGCCTCGCTGGCAGAGGAACTACAGGGGAAAGAGAGCATGATCAGCGTCATCCAAGAGAAACTAGACCGCTGGGAAGCCACGACAGTCGCCACTTTGCAGGAAATTAGAGACCTCAAAGAGGTGTTCGCTCAGCTTAACGCGTCATAACAAGCACCACCTTTCTAAGGTGCTTGCTCACATAATCTTAACGAGCGGCGATTCCCAGATCTTCATTCGCTTGTCGTACGACACGGTCACCAGCAGCGGTGAGCCAGTAGACGATACTGTGGCCGGACACACGAGGTCTCGCACCAACGCCTCGTGGGCATCAAATGTCTCCACGATACGCTCTGAAGCGACTGACCACACGAAGATGGAGCCGCTCTCCTCGTTGTTGGAGATCACGTACTTTTCGGACGGATGCCACGCAGCGCGCGGCTGGCTGTACGGCCCAGCCTTGTGCCCGTAAAAGTTTCGCAGCGCCACATTCTGCTTGATCTGTGTCACCGCAGCACAGTAATAAGCTTATCATTCTACAAACCGACCAATAGGCACTCCACCACTTACAGAAAAGATGAAGTTTCGATTGGAATCCGTGGCTGCGAGCAGGTACTTGGCGCTGGGCGAGAGACTCAGATCCATGATTGTGTACGACACGTGCTCGATGCCGTCCGGGTTCATGTTCACTCTGCATCATCATACAGTTAGGCCCAGCAGTGTCAATTTTCTCAGTACGTAACGTCGTACCTCTCCTTCTCGAAGGTAAAGCAGTCGACGTAATGCACGTAGCAGTCGTCCCGCACCGCAACCACCAGCAGTTCGTGGCTGCCTCCCGTAGTCGACTCCTCTCCAGCATCCGATTCGGACGCCGGAGCGAACACCAAGGCCTCCACCGTCCCGTTAAAGTAGAACGATTGGATCTTGACACACTGCTCACCTCCTTCTGTTCCTTCCAGCCCCGTGCACTGATAGATATTCAGCGACTTGTCACTCGACCCAGTAGCAAACAGTAGCCCCGACGCACTCCACGCAAGCTTGAACGCGCCATGTCGGTTATGATCATGGAACTCGGCCACCGTCTCGACTCTCCAGCCCTCTCCGTCCTGCACCAGTCGATACAACGCGTGCTTCGCATCCATCCCGGCCGCCACAAAGTAGTCGGCATACTGCTCTCTAGGGTTAAAAGCCACGGCCAATACAGGCGCACTGGTACTTGCAGCGCAGAGCTTCGTGCCCGTCGTCCAGTCGTGGATGCACACGCATTTGTCCGCTCCGCCCGAGAGGACGATCCCCGGCCTCGTAGCGTGAGCACTGACACTCAACAGGTTCCCGAACGAGTGCACGTCATCTAGCGCCACAAGTTGGCGGGTTGCAAGCGCTGCACCGGGCAGCAGCAGCTCGTCCGGCACTTGCAACAGACTCAGAGTGTCTTCGAGGGGGGCGGAAGGACTTTGCTCCTGTTTCTCGAGCAAGAGGCGGTTGGCGTCGGCCAACAGCTCGTTCTCGTCGGTCAGCGATTGAATTTGCTCGGTGGTGGACGCGTCCAGTCGGTCGTAGCGCTCCTGGAGCGCTCGCAGCGCTTCCCGCAGCCTCGCGTTCTCCGCCTCAAGCTCCATTATCGGATTCTGAAGATTCGATTTCGGTACTCGACACGTGACTTGATTAAAGTATGGAAAGGCGAGAGACGTCAGATGGCTACATTGTGTTTAGGATGTCACTTGGTCTTCTTGGTGCTTTTGCTACTTTTCTTGCCCTTTTTGGTCTTTTTCTTCTTGGAACTGGGTTTCTTTTTGGCTTTGGAGGTTTTGGAGCGACGAACGAGTGGGTTGCTGAGCAGGCGAGAGCCGGCGAACGGTAGGTTGTTGATGCTCTCGAGTAGTGGCCGGTCTTCTGGGACGAGCAGTCCACGCTCGAGGGCTTGCGAGGAGAAGGACAAGTTGTTCGCTTCAAAAAGACGCCGGATTTTCTCCATTTCTTCCATTTGGGAGTGGCGGAGGTCGCTGGTGGAGGCGGTGCATTGCGGCTCGGCGAGCGTGTAGGTGCGTGGAAGAGTGCGAGCGCCAGTGGCTGGTCGCTTTCCTTTAGGAGTTTTTGCTCCACGTCCAGACTTGCTTGCACTCTTTTGTCGTCTTGAGGAAGACATCTCGGCTTCTGCTGTGGACGGAGCCGCAGCGTTGGGCTTCTGCACACAAGAAAATGGGTGACAGGTCGTGAGGTTACAGGATACTGTCATTGAGTTGCGGCGAGTTTACCTTTTCTGACGGAATAGCAAACACTCGACGCCTCTCGCTTGCTTCCTGCAGACAACGGAGCTCGGGGTCTGCTGGCAATGGTAATATAGGTATTGTGCCTCGCGGCTGCGGCTGTCGGACATTCAAAAGCAGCGTTTAGCACTAGAATCAGACACGAGAACACCACGCAACTCGATACCTTAGCTGGTCCTTTGGCCGCTGCCGGATGGTCTGTGCCGTCAGAGTAGTAGTACGGTATGTGATAACTTTGAAGTTTCATCTGCTGCTTAGCTTCATAGTTGACACTTCTTCGCTTCCTTTTCGCAGGTTCATCCGTCGCTGGATCCTCCTCATCGTCGCTGGCACTTGATAGCTCGTCAGAAACCCCTGTGGAACTTCTCTCCAAGCTGCTAGATGGAGATTCTTTGCTGGTCGATGAAAACCTCGAGTTCAACACAGCGGGTGATGTCTCGCGCTTACTTTTAGGCACCGATGAAGCTGCGAGTAATCGCGGAGGCACGTAGTTCGGTGGCAACTGGTTTCGAAAGTGCATGCCACCGCTGGCACTCGCCGATGGCTTTCGGGTCTTGATAACGATTTGAGCTGGCTGCTTGCAGCTTGTGTATGCTTGTGAGGGTTGTTTGCGAGCAAAGATGCCATCTTCTTTTGCTTCGTTCGCCACGACACCAGTTCTAGTCGAAGCAGCAGTGGATTGATTTGACTGAGCAGCTATTCCAGCCAACGCAGGGTGCAGAGATGTCGAGCTCCGCCAAGCGAAGGGTTTTTCCTGGTCAACGCCCTCCTGCAGCATCTGCCCCAGCCCCGCAACTAGCTTTGTAGACTCTCGTTTTCGGAGATTTTCGGATTCCTCGCGACTGCGGTCCATCGCCCACTTTTGCACTTGTTGCTGGACTTCCCCGTCTTTCTTACGCGTGGCCTCTTCTTCTTGACGACGTCGGATCCACAGCAGATTCATTTCTCGCTGATCAAAACAAGCAGTTCTGGTTAATACTCCATACTACAACCTTGACGGCGTGGAACAAACCTCTGCGTCTGTTTCGGGGTGATACAACTTGAACGTAGCCTCGATCATTCTAGTTTCCACGGCCTTGCTCTGGTCTTCTGGCCCTTGTGGCTTGTGGTCAAGCGAGTTATTATCTTCCTCGGTTGGTAACGTCTTCGAGGCAAGCACAAATTCAACGCAGCTTATCAGATCGTGCTTTTCATACCAAGATTGTAGTTTAACTTACCTTCTCTGAGATGTCCGCACCACGGGAGCGCAGTTCGGCTATCCGGCGAATGTGTGAGGCTCGCAAGTCCGGCATTTTGTATTTCTACCACAGTATTTAATTCAACAAAGCTATCAGCTTCCAGGTCTGGCTACCGACAATCAAGGCTTAGCATCAGACGTACCTCGAGCTTTGCTGCTGCGATTGCGGTCGATACCGTTGTTGTAGCGGGGGGAAAGCTCGTCTCACTGAGGCATTTATCTAGCGCCGGTGCTAGGACGGAAGCCTTTTTGGGGGACTGAAGAGATGAAGGCATGGCTCGTGTCAATGAAAAGCGTTGAAAATAATGGAGAAGTGGCCATCGTACCATCCGAGGTGGAAGAATGGGCGTCGATGCTGTTGCTGAGGCCTACACATGATCGCAGCGAAATGTCATGAGTATAGTACTTGGGTATTTTGCTGTTAAAAACTAGTTAGAACGTACGAAAGAGTTTGCCTCGCTCGCTTCAAACCAGCGAAGCACCTTGCCCAGACAAACTTCCTGAATACTAGAAATCTGAACGCAGAGGATAATAATTAGCGAAGAGAGTGCTTCCAAGTAGCTACCATTGCCCAACCTTTATATCGCCACACTGCTGGAGCATCGTTCGTAGTGCGAGATAGCATACAGCAGTGCGTTTGTGCTCTTCGTCTCTTTCGTAACCCGTGGGCTCGTGCAAGTGCAGAAACTTCAAGATGCGCCCGAAAGTTGGTTTCTGCTGCTTCGTGACACGAATCGAGTCCATAGACGGAATCTCCCCCCGCATGCTTGCGAGTGCAGCAGCATCTTTGAGGATGTCTGTAGCTCTCATGGCGTTCAATTAGCAACGACCACTGGTAACCTATGACGAGACAAGTCTCACCTGCCACACTCAATCGCTGAAGAGCTGGAGGTTGTAGTCGTTGGGAGAAAACAGTGCTGTGCGTAGTGAAGAGTGAGTTTCTGAAACATTGTAGCACTGCTTAGTGGAGGTCGCCTTACATGAGTTGCTCCATCCTTTCCGGTGGTGATATCGCCAGCATGATGCTCTACTGCCCTAGTTTTCTGCAAGAATCTATGCTGATGGAGTGAAATGGAGCCGACCAAGTTGTCTGGAGTAAGCTGGTGGTACCAATCTATTCTTCACAGCCTTCGTGTTCATGTAGCAACCATGAAAATAGCATTCATTGATGCGTTACAGCGAGACCAGAGCAAGTGAGGAAGCGTGTTTCGTTGGCTTGGTCAGTATCGTCACTGCCTTGCCCTTCGTGGGGCTACGATTCCCTCGAGTTCGATCTCGAGGAGCAACTTCTGTCATGCGGCGTGAAATTCCTGAAGGTGCTGGTTTGCGGTCAGCAGTACGAGGACGACGTAACGGGGGTAGTCGTCCTTCTTCTGCCGACTTGAGAACCAACCGCACACGGTCACCTTTGGCTAGAGCATAAGCTGTCTTGCCCCGAAGGTTCTTGTGGCGAACGGCTTTGAGAATCTCATCCGCAAGTGCCTTATCTCGTTCAGCAAGATAGACGCCAAGAAGAGTGACCACCGCGCTGAAATTGTTCTTCCGGGCCGCCCTGGCCCCACAGATAATACACGTCAATTAGATTGACTCTTAATTGCGTGAAGGTTGATCGGCACATACCAATGGAGCGGTGTGTCCCCAGCACTATCTGCCACGTTGCAAGCAAGTCCGTTCTCCAGTAGAATGCGAATCTACCGGTGCAAGGCGTATTCAGCACACCAAAATACAAAAAACTGCAACGAGAGTGACCACGTACCACCCGCGAGTGTCCTCGTCTTGCTGCATCGTGCAAAAGCGAAAAGCGATTGCAAGTGCTGTCGATACTGTCGATTCGGGCGCCTTCCTCGAGAAAAAACTTCACAAGGTGCTGTAATATGACCAACCAGTAGATATTCATTAGAGCAGATCAGTGCAGCAACGAAGAAAAGCTGTCACGTACCTCGTGACCCCACCAGCAAGCGATCTGGATGAGAGTTTCTCCGTGATCAGAGCGCGCTGTTCTCACCATAAAATCGTATCCAAGCCGTCGGGCCTTTTGCATTTCTGCAAACACCATTGTACAAACAACCTCTACAGGGAGGCCTTCCTTGGTGGCTTCCCATATCGACAGCTTGGACTTGCTATCAAGGTCCGAATCATTTGTCGGGTTGCTCTGGGGTCCCTCGTGGCGCTTGGTACGTTGCTGCATTTTTGCGCTTCCGCGAGCTGCAATGGCATATAAATCCTCTTCACGCTGGTTTAAACCCTTCTGCCAGCACTCCTGGCATTTGACAAGGAAGGTAGCATAATCCACTTTGTCATTCAAGCGACGTCGCCGCTGTTGTGCAAGTCGACAAGCTAGCAAGTCTTCTTCAGCCATTTGAGAGACCTCCCTCTTTCTTGCTTCGGCAGCTCGAAAGCCCCGGAGAAGTTGTATTTTCCGAGTCAGCCGTTCCTCCATTTCTTGAACACCGACAAGTGCCGCAGTAACTGATGGATGCCAGTCTTCATAGCGCTTTCCAGTCGTCGAAGTGAAGCCGTTGTTAAAATCCGTCAGTCCCATCGAGCGCCGAAGCAGCGCTTCTGCCTGCTCGAGCAGCTGGCTGATCTCACTGCCTTGAACGATTTCCAGCATGCGAGAATCCCTAAGCGCACACACCTCATGTGCTTTCCACTTTGCAAAAGTCGTGCAGGCAACATTGATCCGCGAGACATCGAGGTCCACGAAGTAGCTGTTCATCAGCAAAATACTCCGCAAAAGTGCAAGACACTCGCTGCGCATCTCGGCCAGTGCCTTGTGGAAACGCTCTGCGTGCACGACCCGAGCTGCGAGGCATTCTGCGAGCAGGATATCGTCTCCTCTATTCTCCAAGGAGGCGACATGGTTCTTGATACTCTCCAGAGACTCTCGCCACCCTAAAACCAAACTGGCCAGATGAGGGAATCGCTTCTCCTCCTCCGTTGAAACGAGTGCACGAGCCTCAATCTCCATTTGAATCTCCAGCGATACCTGCTTCAGCTCACCTAGTTTTAGCTGCATAGTGGACAGGTCTGTGAGGACACGCAGCTTTTCTCGTTTGGCGGCGAGATTGTTGGCTGCAATGCGCTTCCGAGCCGCGCACTGGATCGAGAGCGCAGCCACGTCTCGCTTACTGCCTTCTGCCTTGGACGAGACAAAATCCTCAGGTTTATCCCAGATAATAGCGCCTGTGGTGGCATGGCGGTAGTAGTATTTCCCTGACCTCGGGTCGAAGTACTCGCTCCAAAGCGGTCGAGAGCATGGCTCCTCAACTGTCATCTCTTCTTCAGCTGCTACAGTTTCTTCCTGCAGCTGCTGCTCCAGTTGCTCTTCCTCCTCCTCTTCATCTGCGAGTTGCTTCACTCGATCTCGCGCCTTCTTGGCACGAAACACGCTCTGGATCTTCACTGCTCGAGCACTTCTCTCGTCTTTGACGCCAGTCAACAAGTCCATGGGCTTTTCCCACTGAGACTCGCCCGTTTCGCTATTGTAGTAGTATTTCTGCGCGGTAGCGGGGTCGAACTGCTGCGTCCACTTCTTCGCCTCCTTAACTCGTTCGCGGTCTTTCCGTCCGCGATACAAGCTCTGGATCGTCACGGACGCACCGCTCTGCTGTTCCTGGTGTATTTCCTCTGTTTTTTTGTCGTCTGGAGCCTTTTCTGAGTCCAAGTCTAGTGGCTCCGACATGAACACGGCCTTGTAGGCCTCTGGTTGTTCCCAGGAGCTCTCCTGCGTGCGCAGGTTGAAATAAAAGAGCGAATTGCTGGCGTCGTCCCATTTGCGTACCCACAGCGCGTCAACCGATGCGTCAACAGAAGCGTCTTCCGCGGCCACAGCTACATCGTTGGCACCGAGAGACGTCGCTGGTTTGGATTCAGTTGCTTGTACATTGGTAGCGCCCATGATCGAGCGCTCAGAGTTCATCAACGCAGCAGCCTCCATCCGCGACGATTCGTGCGCAATAAACCACTTCAACTTGCTCAATAATTGTAAGCCGCAAAAAGTAAATTACAATTATTGTAACCGGTTAATCTCGTCGGACCGGTTTCATGTAAACTTGCCCTTTGTAAGTACAACTTACGTTTTGTATACTTGAGCCAACGAGCCAACCATTCGGCTCGGCGCCCCTCACTTCGTCTCGCTCTCATTCGCATTCGCAAGTCAATATGGTAAGGCGAATTTCCTGGGGCTGCAATTGTCGACAGGTTGCCGTATTCTATCGAGCGAGATAAATGACAGGCCGTGTGTTATGTGTGCTTGTGCCTGCGTAGCCGTCCCGATTTTCCAAGAACCGCAAGAAACGCGGCCACGTGAGCGCCGGCCACGGCCGTATCGGAAAGCACCGCAAGCATCCGGGTGGTCGTGGTAACGCCGGTGGCCAGCACCACCACCGCATCCTTATGGACAAGTTTCACCCGGGTTACTTCGGTAAGGTCGGTATGCGCCACTTCCACTTGCTGCAGAACCGCACGCACTGCCCCACGGTGAACGTGGAGCGCCTGTGGACGCTTGTGTCGGAGAAGACCAAGGAGCAGGCCGAGAAGGCCAAGGACGGCAAGGCGCCCGTGATCGACGTGACCAAGGCCGGCTACTTCAAGGTGCTGGGCAAGGGCCGCCTGCCGCAGGTGCCCGTGATCGTCAAGGCCAAGTACTTCTCGTCCGAGGCTGAGAAGAAGATCAAGGCTGCTGGTGGCGCCTGCCTTCTGACCGCTTAAGTTGCTCGGTTGGTAACTTACTGAGACTTGCGGTGGTGCGAAGCTTAATGGGAAATACAACTGTCCTCTCATTAAATTGGTGGTTATTGTTGCTCTAGGAAGGTGAGGGCAGAGATGACCGACTGATTGGTGTCGAGCAGGTTAAGGAGTGTTGGTTGCAGGTTCTCGACGTACAAACTCGAGGTGAAGGTGACGCAATTGCCGTCGTTGACGCACGTGACTCTGCAGATGCAGCCGTGGACAGTCGTTGAGAAGCTTAGAACCTGCTTCACTGCTGTCGGAGCTTCTTCCAGTAGACTGTCTCGCGCATCCGCCACTCTCAGTCCTTCCCTGTACATGACATCGAAGCAGCGTTTGTGCCTCGTCAACACCGACTCGACGTCTGCATTCGCCACTTCGTCCTCGGCCACCAACAGTTTGAGCTGCAAATGCCATCGCCGCAACGGCGTCAGCTCCATCACCTTCAACTGCTGACGTAGAAATCCTATCACCCAGCCATTAGCTCTGCATCAACCTAACAGCCAACAAATATCCTCGTACCTGCTCGTGACGTGACGCTCTCAAGCTCCTCCAAAGTCGTCGCCCTCACTGACTCGTTAGAGTTGTTGAATTCATTGCGACGTTGAGCTCGACGTTCCCTCAGCTGCGCCTTGTGCCGCTGCTTCAGCGTCTCCCGCTGCATTGCGGCCTCAAGGTCTCTGATATCCTCAGCCAATCAAACGGACGGTCAGTTGGACTATGCTGCGCTCCGTCTCTAGGCGCCCCGGACGCCGCTTCTCGTCGTGTTTCGCAGGCTTCTCCACGAGTGCCAAGGTCGGAATAGGCAGACAATTCGCAGAGGTTAAAGGACACTTCTAATGGTTTGATGCTGGTACTAGGACCAAGGCAGCACGTACTTGCGTTCGGTGGGCAGTGATGTCTTCGCACTGCAGGTGAAAGAACAGTCTGGATGGGTTTGAGACGCTGGGCTGATTGTTTTGTGGGGTTGGCTACGTGCAGAAGCTTTTCCGATCGCTGGCGAGCGACGCACAGAACTTTGAGCAGTGTACGATGAAGGTGCTGCAGTGTCACGACCAGCAGAAGCGCGTTTTCGTTACTGGAATGGGCAAGTCGGGCGCCGTGGCTCAGCGTCTGGCGTCGACGCTGTCTTCCATCTCCATCAGCAGTCAGGTGGGGTCGGTAGCTTGTGTAGGTTGGGTTGGTGCTGAGGTTGAGGCTGACGGTTGTGGATGTAGTGGGTCCACGGAGGAGAGTGGATTCATGGCGAGCTTGGAGGTTTGAAACACGGCGATATGGTACGCGAGGAACTGACCGTTGGTTTTGAGAGAGTGCTGACTGTTTTGCTCTGATGCAGGTCATTATGGTGTCCCACAGCGGACGTACGGCGGAGCTGCTCCCGCTGCCTGATATGTTTCGTAAAGCTGGGTGCAGTGTGATGGCCATCGTCGGCGATGGTCGCTCTCCACTGAGCCAACACAGTGATTTGGTAGGTAGTGCTCGCTTTTGCCTTGTACATTTAGCTGTTGCTGATAATGTTTTGGTCTCTAGACTATCGTTGCACCAGCAGAAGACGAAGCAGGCTGCCCCGTTCCGTCCAGGAGTATTATCGTCCAGGTACTTTGTCTGCGTCAAGTAATTGCTGTTTAGTCGAGAGATTGACTTCCTTGAGTTGCTGTATCTAGGAGGCTATCTGCAACGCGATGGTTCAGCATTTGATCGAGAACATGGCCGATGGCCCAAACCACTTGAAAGACAGTCATCCTGGCGGTGCTATTGGTGCCAGGTTTGCTAGTTGAACAATTGAAATTGTTCAACATACCAACTTTTGCTTGACTATTTTTATGGTCTATGACGAGTCTTGCGATGTACAGGCTTGAACACTTTAATAATCTCGCTGCGCCTGGGAGAACTTGGTGATCGGAGCGGGAACATGCATCATCTGCAGCTTCCGCATGGAAACTTCCGCTTCGTCCGCGAAAATGACCCCCTGTTGAGCAAGCACACTGCTGGCCAGCCAGTCCGTCCTCAGACTAGCCGAAGGGCATGTGGGAAGCAAACAGGTTCGCTGTTGTCTCCGCGCCAAAAGATGCCTGCTAGTCCGGTGGATGTCTCGATTGTGACGTCTCCGGTGCAATGCAAAACTGCAAGAGCAAACTTTGGTCGAGTTGCGATTCCAGACGAAGACTATGAATTGTTGACAGGAAACGCACACCAGCGTCCTGCGAGTTCTCCTGTGATACGAGAACGTGACGAACGGCTGGGCACTGAGTCGCCAAACAGACAAGATGTCGTTGTCTTCCCAATCAACACCCGCGCCAGAGAACACATTGAGATCAAAGCGAGTTTGTTGGCCTATACGCACCATTTGGACGTCGATGAGCTCCACCGAATCCGAGGCAACAATCAGTTGGCATTGAATCGATGTAAGTTGCAACGCATCATCTCTCGTGGAGGGGCCTTCAGTGTTGATGGTAGCGCGCACGAGGAAGCCAAACGCAAGACAACCTTCCTGCTGCGTCATTTTTTCACACTACAAGATTCGTGCGTGTTACCTGATGCGATAGTTGCTGCGCTAATGTCTAACGATATGCTGGTGTCTGCTGCAGTTGTTCGTCACCGCAAGACCAACTCCTGTATGACGTTGTCGATGACTGGGCATGTGGAGATGAAGTAACATCAGATGAAATCTCTCGGCTTTGGAAATCGATCAATGCTCATATCGAGCAGTCATGTACGTTCGTGAACTTGCAATGTTACATCGTGCTGTTTTACTCTGACGTTTGATTTCTTAGATCTTCTGCGTCGTAAACTAGTGTCACAATCCGATCCCGATGAGCTGTCGGTGGTGATTGCGATGGACTGTTTGAAAAAGCTTCCGCAGCGGCTTCCTGAGTATCAACGCGTGCTGGATGTCATCATTACAGTAATCGAGTCAGGGCTCTATTTGAACAGTACTACTCCGTCTTCAGATCCGAGTCGAAACGAGGATGAGCTACCGAATGAAGGAAAGCTCCTTTACTCCGAGGCTTACAGGGCTTTACAAAACACGTCGAGTACCGAGTCATCACGTCAAGCACCATGCTCGGGCCGCGGTTCACTGAGAAATTACCCATGGCAAGACAAGAGCAAGGATATGTCATTTCGACAGCGAGTCGAGGCTCTCTTCAGCGAATTAGAGGACGGTGAAGTCAAGAAAGAGCTCTTTGTGATGCTACTTCGCAGCAACCTGAGGATGCTGGCAGGCGTGGCCTGTGAGGAGATACTCAAGCACTATCTCGGATCAGATGCTGAAAATGCAGGCGTGTTCTTTTCGCTGCTGATGCGGCACACGGGACCTGCACACACAACAAAACTGCTGGAAACAGTCTCTGTGGCCCATCCAAGCGAGCTGCAGAAGTTTGCTCTGGACAATATCGACAGCTTGCTCGGGGAGACTCCAGTTGCAGCCGGTGAGAAAGCTTGCCCCGCTCTGTTTCAGCGTCTCGTCGATCGCCACCCCCAAGAGTTTGCTGCCATTCTGCGGCGATCTCCGTACTTGACGGCTCATATTTTTCAAGTGAGGCTTCTTGTGGTGTTGCATATCAATTTCTTTGTGCACTTTTTGACAAGTGTACTTGTGTGCTCCACTGGTAGGGATCTGAGCACTTGGTAGCACGTGTCCTAGAGCAGAACGTGTATCGCATCTCGCAAGTTCTTGCGCAGCGAGGCGAAGTGCTACTACCTCTTCTGAGTCATACTTTCAAGGAAAGCACCGTACGTTCTACTTGTTTTGAAGGCTTTTTTGCAGCCCACCCGATCATGCTAACCTTGTGTGTCTACTGAAGACTGCTCTCGAGGAATTTCTGGTCAACCACCCTCGCGGCCTTGCCGACCTACTGATGAACCGCTCGGCTGCCATCGCGGCCGTCGTGAAGGCGAAACCCTACATCCTCTCAGGTTCGCACCGTTGAGATTTTTTTACTACACAGTGTCGATCTAAACGTTGAATGGTTTCGTAGATATACTCCAAGCGTGTCAATCCACATTGACGAAAGTTCTCGCTTCAACACCGGAGATCGTGAGCACTGTGATCAAGACCAACCCTCAGGCTTTGCCTCAGATTGTCCGAGAGGACAACTCCGTTCTGGCTGCGGTGTTTGCAACTGTGCCGCAATGTCTAGCAAACACGCTTGAAAAGCATCCTGAATTTTTCGTTGATGTTGCCCATCGCAAGCCTGCACTCGTGTCAAGATTGTTTGCAGAGCATCCAGACCTACTGCTCGTAAGTTGTTGCCGACTTGTTGCCTTGCACTCTCGCTAATCGCCGCGACTGAATTTATCCAAGTAGGAACCACTCGAGGCCAATCCAGCACTCTTCACGACGTTCCTCTTGTACCATCGCAACGTTTTGCCAGATTTCTCGGACCCCAATTTCGATCCCACCGCTTTCAAGCTGAAAACCAAGAAAATGGTCGAGAGTAGTGTGCAAACCACCAACAAGCTGAATCATGGTCGTAGAAAGCTGCGGGTCCGCGAAAAGTTACGAAGGGAGTGTGAGGAGCTCCTAGAGCCGCTCAGAGCAGCCACTGATAAGGAGGCTACTCGTACTGCGACGAGTACACTTGCAAGATCAGGAAAGTCTGACGAAGAGCTCCCCACTGAAGATGCGTCGTCGACTCCACAAATTGTGAACGAAATTGCTCGATTGTACGTGGCGAAGATGGCAGCGGATGAACAGGACGACTCAATAAGCCGCAAGCGACAGTCACTGGCTGACTTCACGATGGAACTATACGTTCTCGAACTGGGCTTGAAGCCTCTGGCAAAGATGAAGCTTGTTAACCTGCTAACCGCTGCAAAACAAGTTGGAAATGTGCCTGAGGCGATCCGTGTAAAATGGTTCCGGCGTTTCATGAATGCCGTACCGGGTGACCGCCCGCTGCCACAAACCGCGCTCGATTTCTATCTGTTGGTTCTCCAGCATCTCATTCCAGAAGAACAGCTCTCACAACGACTGGAAGCAGCAGCATTCGCTTCTTGTACTGTTTCACACTCTGTGCTCAAGGCGCTCGTGGACGATCCACTGGTCTGCCGATTGTTTGACACCAAGGAGCAGCGCCAGCGAATGCTTGCTTTCCAAAGCTTATCCACTCCATCGCGCCAAGATGCTACCGGGGTAACACGCTCATCGATCACATATTTATCGGTGCTTCAGCTCGACGACGTGCTAGATATGGTCATGAAAGCCTGGATGCAGTACCAGCTAAGGTCCGTTGACGCCGTTAGAACATTGGTGCCAAGATTCTCCATATCGAGTACTAATCAGTTTGTTATGGTGTAGAGTACGAGACGAGTGGGCAGTGGTTTTCCAGGATATCGTCCCCGACGCCAGTGGTGTAGCGCATTTTGATGGTACGCTTCCAAAGCGATCAACTCGCTCGGGGATCCCTTTGCTAACCGCGACTCTGACGCATCCGATAGCTTTTTCTAAGATGGTGCGATCCAAATTGTCGGGACTTGACAGCCGCGCACTCATGAAGATCTACAACTCCTGTGGCGAAGAAAACGAGCACGGCGAGTTCACACTGTTCTCGGTACGAAGCTTGTATGGCTTAATACCTCTACGTACCCTTGCTCTATCGATGTATTCTCAGGATCGATGCTGAATCTCTGTACCCAAATTGTCGTAACCTCTCCAATCGCAGGAGGACTTCACGTTTGCCATGTCCGTTTTGCAAGAGCAGCACATCTTACGCCAGTACACATCGTCTTCGTCGCCTACTGCTTCGTCGGTGCAGCTGCTGCCTCCTTTTGCAACACCACCGGCGTCTGGTAGGCATTAGCGCCATTCGGTAGTACCACCATAGCGATCAGGGTCAACCCAAAATCCCAGCCGTTCATTTGTTCTGGAGGTGATCTCCCCTCTCTTGGTTTGGCTCGACGATTGTGCCACGTGTCGACTTTTCGCCGCTTAATTTTCCGCCAAAGCTGGTCTTTAGCCCTGTATTCTCGGATGCACCGGAAAGAGCTGCACTTGTCGGTTCTCCTGCATAGCCATTGCGACTTCATAAGCCGACGGACGCTGCTTCGGGTCCACATGAAGCAACTGTTTGATAATTGCACCAATTAGCGGTGGAATCGATACAAAATTCATACACAAGTGACACGTCTTGGGGCTGCACGTGGCGTCAATATGGCTGAAAACGTCTCTCCTCCAGTTCGTGTTCGACAGAAGGTACGTCGGCCCTCCTCGAAATCCCCACACCACGCACTGCACCAACTACAAACCAACATAACACACAAAACACGTCAGCTCAACCCCCCACTCCTCCTTTAACAACTCACAATCACCCCAGCCGCCCACATATCCGCCGCTGCGCCGTTAAACCCTGGTCTAGGGGGCGTCATCCTCTGGTGTGACCTCACTTCGGGTGCCACGAACAGCGGCTTGCACTTGATGCTCACGTAGCCCTCGCCCACCAAGCCTCGATTGTCCATAATCTGACTACTGCCGAGGTCAATGATCCTCGGACACGTGCGAGCATCCACTGCCACATTGTACACGTCCAAGTCGAGATGCGCCACATTCTGCGCGTGCAGGTACGTGAGCGCCCTGACCAATCCCTGAAACATCTCCACACTCTGTCGCATCCACTCGTGACCTGAGCCTCGATAGACGTAGGAAATACACTCTAATTTACTCGGAGCCGCACCGTGTTCCTGTGCAAAGTCCTGTAAATGTTGAAACATCAAGTAGTGCACTTGACGGTGTGCGTAGGCCTGCAGACTGCCATTGGCCACGAACTCTGTGGCCACGTATTGGTTGTAGGCGTCGCTTGAGTACTCCCAGCGGATCATGTGGTCGTTGGCTAAAGGGGCGTCCAGGCCGCCCATCTGCAGCTGCCCCATGACGCGGATCTCGCTCTCCACGTCGTCTCTCTGAAGTAGCACTTGCGCGCGGTCCATGATCTTCAAGGCCACGGGAACCTGCAGCGCGGCAGCCTCGTGCATGCGGAAGTAGACGCCGGCGAGCACGAAGCCGCAGCGACTGACGGCCAATTGACGCTCGCGACGACGCAAAGCGATGACCCCGCGCTTGGAGTCCCAGACCAGGTACAGGGACGGCACGTGCATGGAGTACGGACGCGTGTGGCTGGACACGGACGGGTGCGATACAGTCTCGTACGGAGGATGGTCGCCATACTTGGGGTACTGCGTCGTCACGAACCACACGTCCATCGGGTGCGGTATCCTTCCTGCACCGAGCGAACTGCCGGTAGCGTTATTATGTGGTGTGGAGTTGGTGTGACGGTCATTGTGAAGTAACATCATCCAAGATGGCTACAGTGCAGGTGGTCGTGGATGGCGCTGCGAGTGCGGCGTTGACGGCTGTGAGTGCGTCCCGGGACGAGCGGTGCATTCTATACACTAGTGCAGTGCAGTGCAACCACCGCTACGTGCGCGTTACCAGCGGAACGAGCGTTGCGTTAGCTGAATTGCGGCGACAGGAGACGAACGCTGTGTCCTTCGGGCTCTCGCAGGCTCTGGAGCTGACGGAGGGACAAAAAGAGACGCTGCAAGTGGACGCAGGAGCGGACGAGATACAATCCAAATGCAAGTGCAAGTTCGGCGTGGTTAAGCGTGTCAAAGTGAAGTTTCTTCAGCGCACGAGGCCTCCCAGTGCTGTGATGAGAGGCCTACAGCGCATTGCGGCTAACCTGCTTGATGGGGAGCTGGTGTGGACGGACAGACGGTCGTCGGTGGGCTGGTTGAACCGCAGAGATGCCGTCACGTTTGTGGGGATTGAGTGGGAATCAACGGGTTCTGGATGTTGCAGGCAGCTTGGGGTGACCACGAGCACGTCAATAGTCGAGTTGATGTTTGTGGGTGATGAACGGCTGGAGACTGCGTTGCGTGCTGCAACGTTTGAGTCGGTGGGCGTTTATTTGAAGCAGATTGGGACTGAACTTGGAGGCTTTGAGAAGTACGCGCGGAGTTTGTTGGAGACGATGGTGCAGAGATTGGAACAGGATAGAGAGGTGGCGGTGAGACCGAGCGTGGGGGCTCTGGTTAGTGGGCTGCCTGGTGTTGGCAAGACGGTGCTGGCCAAGGCGATTTGCAAGTGCCTGGGCGTGAAGACGATTTTCCTGAATGCCGCGGATATTTTCCAGACTTACGTCGGTCAATCAGAGAAGCAGTTGGTCAAGGTTTTTGAAAGTGCAGTGCTCCAGTCTCCTAGCATCTTGCTGATCGACGGGATTGAGGCAATTGCAGGCTCTCGACGCACGCTAGCTGACTCCCAAAGCGCTCTTGAAATTGGCGTCTTGGGCGCCTTGTTGTCGTGTCTAGAGAAGCTCAAAGCTTCGTCGCACCGGGTATTTGTTCTGAGCACCACCACTCGCCCTGGAAATGTAGATGCAGCAGTGCTTTCCAACGGAAGACTGGATCAAGTTGTGAGTATCGAGCCTCCAACGCAAGCTGAACGACTTGAAGTGCTACAAATCATGACTCGGACGTGGCAAACGGATGAGCTGGGCGATGAATTTATGAACCAAGTGAGCGAAAGCACGGGCGGATTTGTCGGAGCTGACCTCCTGAGTTTGTGTCAAAAAGCCCTGCAGTGCTGTCTTAATGAGGCTGCAGCAGCAAACAGTGAGAGTGGTGCAAAGGTCTGTCCGCATCACTTCGAGCAGGCGCTTGCAGTGACCTACCCGTCTGTTCTTCAGACACATCACGTTTCGCAAAAGCAGCAGCAACCAGCGTCAACTTCAATTCAAAAACTCAGCGCAGACAAGTCACTGAATGCGTTTGCCGGTGTCTTTGGCATGGACGATGCTATCCAAACTCTCCGAGTTTCCTTGATCGAGCCACTCGAAGATTGTAGTCGTTTCTTGAGGTTCGGAACGACTCCACCGAAAGGTGTGCTGCTGACTGGGCCACCGGGGTCCGGCAAGACGCACCTCGCTCATGCCGTTGCGGACGAAGTACGCCGTCGTGGGCTCGCGTCCTTCGTGTCTGTGCAATGCAGCGATTTGCTCACCAAGATCGTCGGTGACACCGAGAAAGCTCTTCGCGAGCTCTTTGCCACTGCGAGAAATGCTGCTCCGTGTGTGCTGTACTTCGACCAGATCGAGAGCATCGCGCCGCTGCGAGGGTTCGATACGAGCACTGAGCAGACATTTGACCGCATGCTGAGTATGCTTCTGGTCGAAATGGATGGCTTCAGCACGAGTCGAACCAAGCTTCAGCGGAGTTTGGCTAGTGACGAAGCACGCATGGCGTTCCTCAAAGAGCACGTGGTGATCGTAGCATCCACAACAAACAAGGAGCTCCTGGACCCTGCTATCCTCCGGCCCGGGTAAGTCGGCTACTTTTTGTGAATCTGCTGGCCACCGTCTAACTTTCGCTCCGTCTTGTATGTGCTGCTAGACGCTTTGATGTTCACATCCATGTCGACTTCCCGGATGAAGCTGCGAGACACGCTCTTATCCTGCAGGCGCTGGAGAAGGTTCCTGTGGACTACACTGCGACTACAGCTCTGAGTTCTCGCGAGGCACTCGCCAGACACATGGCCAAGCGCACCAGCGGCTTGTCCGCTGGAGACGTGAGTGCCATTCTACGTGAAGCTGCCATGGCGTCTATGCGTGACGACTTGAATACCACGAGTGTAGCCATCAAGTATGTGCTGCAAGCGCTGGACGAAGCCACTACAACAGCAACAACGACAGCCACAGCGACGCCACTCTTCGCTCGTCGACAAACCGCCAACAAAAGAGACAGCAAACCACGTGACGGGCCTCGAGCTTCAGTCCGCAGTCAAACACGCCGAAAGATGGCAGATGCTCGACGGTTTGGCTAACCAGATAATGAGCTACAACTTTTGACCAACTTGCACTTCAACTTGCCTTTTGGGTGCCATATATAGGGTACGCTTTTAATCGCAATATGCGAGGTGAACGGCGGCGGACGACGCCGCATCTCGGCGCGTTGACGCACGACCGCAACCGCTACAAGAAGAACCCGCCGGACTTCTACGCGCTGGACGAGCAATACCCCGACTTCAGGCAATAGTACGTGACTATTTGTCCTTTGGGTGGCTGTACTTTCACTCACTTTTTGGTGGCTGGCAGCCTGCGCAACGTGGACGAGGAAAAGCGTCGAGCGTCGCTGGCCTGGGACGACCCGTTCGCTGTGAGGTACTAGATTTCAGTATACGGTGTAGATGGCTTCAACTAAGCGCAATTGTGGGGCAGGGAGCTGACTAAGACGCTGCTCCTGAACGACTTCGGGTTGAGGTGGGATATCCCCATTAATCGCCTGTGTCCACCGGTATGTGGAATTTGTAGTTGGGTTGGAGGCTGGGTTTTATTAGGTTGGTGTGGGTGTTTTTGTTGCAGCTGCCGAACCGACTGAATTATTTGCACTGGATCGAGGATTTACTGGGGGTCGTGGATCCAAGTGCAGAGGAAGTGTCGGGGATCGATGTGGGGACGGGAGCGAACTGCATCTACGCGTTGTTGGGTGCTACGATGAACAAGTGGAAGTTCATTGCCACGGAGATCGATGAGGAGTCGTACAATTGCGCCAAGGAGAATGTGGCTCGCAACAACTTGGAGACAATGATTTCAGTCAAACGGACGTACACGAACAAGCTCCTGATGGAACCACTGCACGACGAGCGGTCATCGCGAAAGTTTCACTTTGTCATGTGCAATCCACCTTTTTTCGACGACATGAGTGAAGCGGACACGAACCCGGATGCGAGTTGTATGGGGAGTGCCAACGAGATGGTGTTCCCAGGGGGCGAAGTTGCGTTCATTGGGAATATGATTGCAGAAAGTGTCGAGTTGCAGAACCGTGTGCTGTGGTTCACCTCGATGGTGGGCAAAAAATCGAGTCTGCGCAAACTTCTAGCGCTGCTGCGTGAGAAGCAGGTGCAGAACACTCGCACAACTGAGTTTTGCCAGGGACGAACCATGCGGTGGGGAATTGCGTGGACGTTCTCGGCAGATGTGGTTGATGATCCCTCGGTACGTGCCTGTATGGCTGCGCTGGCCCACATTGCGAGTGCTTTGTTAATACGTGGCTCTTTTGTTGTGCTGTGAAGGCAAAGGTACTGGGTAAGCGAAAAGAAGCCCATCGCCAACAGGAGCTGAGCTTCCGGGTACCTACTCAAACTCATGAAGGTTTGTTGTTGTTACAATTCTATAGTTTGCGCCTGATTTTATGCTAATTAACAACTTTTGCTGTCACTCTACAGCACCGAATGGCTGTGTGTCTGTCGAAGAGATTGTTCAGAGAATTTGTGAATTTGTCGCGACGAAGGAGGAGCTCAAGTTGTATGTGGATACAACGGACGAACAAGGAGAGAAGAAGGGAGAAGGCCAAGACTGGATGATCTATCGATTGGAGCAGCACTATCTGGAAGCGTCCGACGGCAACTTATCGGATGTGTGTTGTGCTGGTCGGGTTGAGGTATTCGCGCGGGATAACACTGAAAATGACTTTGAAGTGCGCGTCGTTTTCGAAGAAGGTGAGCGTGGGTCCTTCTGGACAACTGCAGAAATGCTTCAAGCTGCTACAATTCGCACCGGGCGGCAATGGCGTAGAAAACTTCAACGGCAAAAGCAGGACCAGTAAAATTGCAGTGATTTCAGGAAAGCTATAGTGCGATATTTGCGGGGGCTGGCACTTTCACATTCAGGCGAGCTTCTCGATGGACTCGGCTGCACAGGTGCAGAAATGAAACTTTCTCATTCTCAAGCGGATGTACTGTACTGCTTCTCGATCAGGTGGACTTGTTGCTTGAGGACGCTACGTTCGCAGGCTCAGGTGTTGCGTGTTTTCTACCACCAATCTTGACATCAGTTGCCTAATTTTGCAGTACATGTTGTGTCTTGCGATGTTTTCAACGATGCAATGGCTTTCAGTCCACTCAGATCCAAATTACCGTTGTCGTCGACCTCAGAGTCGAGATTTCGAGTGTCGCTCGCACCCTGCTTCATCAAATCCCAGTGCTTACTCCAGGCCAACCGATATCGAATCGGAGCCCTTAACGAGACAGCAATGAGTTACGCATCATGGTGAAGTGAGTCTTGAGGATGAAGCATTCAAACCCACCACGTTGCGTCTGATTGATTGATTAGCCAATGTTAGCGAAAACGGTATTTGCATCATTCCGAAGTCAAGGGAAGATCAAGGACGGTCATAGGAAGATGTTTGTCCCTGAGGAGGCGAAAGCTGCTGGAGAATGCGAGAAACTGTGCTTCGTATGTGGGATGCTCAAAGATAAGGACGGCGCCTTCACACAAGCGTTCGAGAAGACAAAAGTGGTGGGTGATTTGATGGAGGCAATCAAGAAAGCTCAAGGGTTCACTTGCTGTACAAACCAACTCAAGCTGTGGTTCGCCACGACGACCAACGACGCAGGAAAGACGATATGGCTGCCAGACGACGGTGACGCTGCTGACCAACTGGACGAGGGGGAGATCCATCCACATATTCGGACTTTGATTCACAAGGCGCCGTTGAAGCTATCTCGAACGATTGCACAGCTGATGGAGGAAATGAACCTGGAAGATCCGCTTCCGGGGCAGATCCACGTGTTGGTGAAAGTCCCTGAGGACAAGAAAAGGAAGAGAGATACTGCCAGCGATGCGGGGGTGACACAAGAAGCAAACCGAAAATGTTTGCTAAACTTCTGAAGGAATGCTCAAAGCATGACCGTTTACGCGGATTCAACGTGCTACGTTAAGACCAGCGGCCGGTGTAACTTCCATGCTCGCGCTGCGCCACCTGACAACTTTGATGGAACCAAACTCGTTGGAATTGCACGGGGGGTGAAGGACGAAGGTGCTGTACTGGAAGGATATTTCCATGCACTGGTGCGTCATGAACGACCGATTAGCATTGACTATTGCAAGTACGACAACGTAAATCGTACAGATGTCGAGCAGTGGCGAGACATTATGAGTCTGGAGAAAGGCTCGATAAAGTGTACGCCGGTGAGGAAGGTCATGTGGTCTGGTGACAGTATCGATAAATTCGTCAGAATGATGGGAAATTGGGCCGACAACCTGTCGAATGAAGATTACTGGATACCGGCGGATAGTTTGTGTGAAACAATCGATGCGGTTGCCAAATGGAAGTTCCCGGGCGGGGGATACCGTATTTGTTTCCTACAGTTGACGAAGGCCCAGGAGCACAGCAGTGCGATGCCGACATTCTCTGGAAGCTCGCGCAACCACTCGTACGCAAAGGCTTGAATGTGTGTTACATCGCGCTCATGTTGTCGGGAAGCAAGGATGTCAGATTTGATTTTCGATTGAATCTGACAGTGATCACCAAGCAAGAAGTCTTGGATTACATCCCTCTGTACGTTGTGAGATATCGGCTAGAGCCGAATTCGAATGAAGTCCAACGCAGGTCGCAAAACAAGGGTCACGGATCATCTTTTCCGTTGTTGGACTTGCTAAAGGGTCATTGAGCTCTGTCATTTTTGCAACGATCAAAATGGGAAAGATGTTGACCTGCCCATGTACTGCTATACAGCGAATTGAGCGGCACAACGAGCTGGTGGTATCTCCTTGGTGATGGCCTTTCACAAATGCTTCAGCATAATATGCGACTGTCCTCGATCGTCAAAAGCGATTCGATCATGTGCAAGCAAGACCAACGAGTAAACGAGAGATCACGTGTGCCATTGCAAAATAACTCTTGCAACGAACTGCTGTCATATCATCTCGCTCTGTGTTTCTTTTAAAAACGTTACTCCGCCGCAGATTTGTTCGTCGCCAAGGCAATTAAAACATCCCCCATGTCACTGACTGTGTTTCGAATCAAGTTCCTCTTGGTCTCCTCCGGTTTCATCCAGTGCAGCGTCTCTATGTACTCATGCAGCGCCGCCTTGACGCGGTTCTCCTCCAAATGCAACGCAGCGAGGTTCTGGCACGCATAGTGCCTCACTTCGTTCCTGGGCGCCGTCTTGGCCTTCTGGAACAGCTCCAGCGCCTCGCTCTTCCTCCCTTCCTCCACCCGAATAAGCCCCAGGTCATTATACGGGTTGCCAAACGTCGGGTCCAGTCGAATAGCGTGCTCACACTCAGTCACCGCTTGCTCCACCTCACCATCCAGGTACAAATGCCAGCCCAGGAACGCGTGCGCGTCTGCCGTTTCGAACAGCTTGATGCTCTCCGCGTAATACGCTTTGGCGAGTCTCGTCTTGTGGCTCATGTCCATATCATGACTCGTGAGCAACTGGGACGCGCTCTGGATGAGCTCCAACGCGCTCGTGAGGGCTTCGCTCTCCTGCTCCCCCAACTGGCGCCTCTCGCTCACGTATTTCTCGTCAAATGTCGTGGCCAGGGGCACCTCTGCGAACTGCAGCAGCTGTCGGTCATCCGTGTCGAGGTAGAGTAGGTGCACGCGCTCCGAGAGCGTCTTGTGCAGCTGCAGCGCCTCGTCCAGCGCCTCGCCGAGCTCCGATCGCGGGCGAGAGAAGCGGAATTCGGAGCGCACAGCGGCCACGCACGAGCAGCCCGAGCCGAAGAAGTCGCACCACTTAGCCCCTCCACGCCACTCTACTTCGCGAGGCAGCAGCGCCTTGAAGGCCTCGCGCCTGTCCAGCACCTTGGCGCTGCGCAGGAGCGAGCGGTACAGCGCCACCACGAGCCTCGAAGACGGCATACTTCAAAG
This sequence comes from Phytophthora ramorum, assembly GCF_020800215.1. Taxonomy (NCBI): domain Eukaryota; phylum Oomycota; class Peronosporomycetes; order Peronosporales; family Peronosporaceae; genus Phytophthora; species Phytophthora ramorum. The sequence continues at coordinate 5,717,974 of NW_027150647.1, forward strand.
TGAAGTGGGCGAGATTTGGTGTGGAATACGTCATATGGCGTTCCATACGTAGCTGACAAGATGTGGTGCACACAACTGCAACTTTCACTCGACGCAATTGGAGAGGAAGTGGAGGAAGCCCATGGTGACGCTCGAGATCTGCGGCATCCCCGTGGAGTTCCCGTTCCCACCGTATGACTCGCAGCTCGTGTACATGGAGAAGGTGTTACTGTCTCTGTCCTCCAAGCAGAACGCCATCCTCGAGAGCCCCACAGGCACCGGAAAGGTTAAAAGATGACGCTATATTCTTTTTTCAACTGAATAAGAAATGATTAACTTTTTATTTGGTGTAGACGCTGTGTCTGCTGTGCGCGACGCTGGCGTGGCGACGGGCGCTGCAGAAGACGCTGGGAAAGAGCGGCGTCGCTGCACCAACCCCCAAGGGCGCGTCGCTGGCCTACGAGGGCTACGGCAGCGACGGGGAGAGCGACGCGCCGCAGCTGCCGAGGATCATTTACTCGTCACGTACACACTCGCAGCTCAAACAGGTGGTACAGGAGCTCAAAAATACGTCGTACCGTCCCCACGTGGCGGTGCTCGGGTCCAGAGAGCACCTCTGCGTGAACGACAAGGTGGCCAAGCTCCGAGGTACGAGGCAGAACCTCGCGTGTCGATCCACGTGCAGAGACAGGAGGTGCACGTACAAGTTGGGTTTTGACTCGTACGCGAAGCGGTCGAAGAAGCAGGGGCAACCGATCATGGACATTGAAGAGCTCGTGACGACGATGAAGGAGAAGACTGTGGGTTGTTGATTCCATGCGGTTGAGGTGACTATTGTGTGGGTGACGGTTTGTGCGTAGATTTGCCCGTTTTTCCTGACTAGGAACATGCTGCCCGAAGCTGAAATTATATTTGTGCCGTACAACTACCTGATCGACCCCTTGGCACGACGATCGATCGGTATCTCCATCGAGAACTCGATTTTGATATTCGACGAGGCGCACAATGTGGTACGTATGTCTTGACGACTCGATTCTGATTTTGAGTGTCAATTGTTTCCTAACAAGTAGCTGAACGGATATTTGTTGCTTTACAGGAATCGATCGCAAGTGAGGCCGCATCGTACGCGATGTCGTCAAATGACATCTCTGGTTGCATTTCAGAAGTCGATACGTTTATCAGAGGGCTATCGAACAATAGTATACAATTAGACGGGGGAAGCAATTTGACATTGGAGGTACGGAGGCGTGCTTTACTTTGTTACTTGGCCTGCACAGTGACTAACTCCGTGCTTATTCAGTCCACCCAAACGCTGCGAGCACTGTTCATGGAAATTGACAAAGGGCTCAACAGCTTCCCATTGTCTTCAAGCGGAGGGTTCACGAAGGCAAGTGAGACACTAATCTGATTAAGCTCGAGTTCTATGGTTTGCTAACTCTCTCTTTGATGGTGCTTTTCTAGCCTGGGCAATACATCTTTGAATTCTTCGAGCAATTCAACGTGAACTTCGAGACGTGCCCTCTTGTCCTCAGCATGATAGAAGAAATTATAGAAGTCGCGCATGGTGGAGACGACTCACAGCGAGCAGCGTCAAAGCTCGATACGATGTTATCCTTTTTGGGCACAATTTTCCGAAGCAAAGAGCAGCATCTTAAGGTAATCTCTATCGCATCTGGTTCCAAGCCTCGGTAGCCAGACGCTAATTCCTGTCTTGTCCGCAGGCAGCAAAGAATTATAGAGTTCATATCCAAGAAGTCCGAGAAAGGTACCTATTACATGCGTATTTCATGTTATTTGCCCAACCAGCAACTCACCACAAAACCTGTTATTCAGGCCTTCAAATGCTGGTCGCCTGTTCAACGCCGGTCGAAAAAACAAGTCGACCACCCGCGTGTTTAACTATTGGTGCTTTCATCCTGGGGTAGCTTTCCGTGAAATTTGTGCCAACAACGTCCACAACGTCATCTTGACCAGGTTTGTAGATGTTTCCCCATTCAGGGATTTCTGGGCTCGATAACTGACAAGGTATGCACGGTGTAGTGGTACACTTTCTCCATTGGATACGACGGTCAAGGAGCTGGGTATTGATTTTCCAGTGCGACTTGAGAACAACCACGTGGTAGACGCGGATCAAGTTTGGGTTGGTGTTGTTGGTACTGGTGTAACCGGCAAAAGGTTAAATTCGAGCTACAATTTCCGGTCGACGGAGCTGTACCTGCTAGAGCTGGGCAACACGATCGTGAATTTTACTCGACTCGTCCCGCACGGCTTGCTCGTTTTCTTCCCGTCGTACTCCATTTTGGAAGAAAGTATCGACAAGTGGAAGCGTCCGGCAGTCGGCGAGTCAACCTCCTCTATTTGGGATCGAATTGTCCAACAAAAACAAACGTTTGTGGAGCCACGGGGTCGAGTAGATTTCAAAGCTGTGGTTGATGAATATCATCAAGCTATCTCGGACAACCCCAAGGGCGCCGTGTTTTTTGCCGTGTGTCGAGGAAAGGTACTGCTACTACAAATTATATCACTGGGTCCTTGGCTATCAGTCTGACATTCACAACTCTATCGTGTAGGTGAGCGAAGGCATTGATTTCTCTAACAGCAAAGGTCGTGCTGTGGTCATCACCGGCTTGCCTTTCCCACCAACCAAAGACCCAAAAATCGTTTTGAAGAAGAGCATTCTAGATGAAGCCATGGTACCTCCTGGAGAGCTGGTATGAAATGTTGGCTGCCACTGTAGTTGCAGACATCGACTAACAGTATTGCTCGTTGGTGTTCACCAGAAATTGACAGGGAATGCATGGTATATTCAGCAAGCATCACGAGCAGTGAACCAAGCAATTGGTCGTGTCATTCGTCACCGCCACGACTACGGAGCTATCGTTCTGTTGGATGAGAGATTTGCATTGAAGCAGCAACAGGAGTGCCTTTCGAAGTGGTTGCAACCCTACTGCCATACATGCAGAGGCTACGGTTCGTGCATTATCTCTCAGCATCGAGCCCATGATCGTCACGAGACCCTAACGAAGTGTGGACTGTTTTGTAGGTGAAGCGCACATTGGTTTGACTCGATTTTTTAAGAGCAACAAAGCAAGAGCAGTTCCAGAGACATCTGTGAAGAAGATTCTTCAGCAGCCGAAATCGATTGGCTTGTCCAAGAGGGCATTCTCAAAATCCAAGGCATCGTCCGACAGCGATTCTGAACAGATAAGCCAGCAGTTAACTGCATCAGACCCGTCAGGCTCCAGCTCTCAAACAGCAATTGGAGATGGCCAATCGTATGTGAACCCAGAACTTCTTCGTCACGCACCTGAACCATCAGAGACGACAACAGGTACGCTACTGCAGCTCTGAATACTCTAGAATGAATGTGCTCGAACTCGCCAGTTGATGTGTGCTAACCTATGTGTCTTAATAGAACCGAGGAACCGGGTGCTTCAGCCTCCGATCCAATCGAGGCAAGTCTTACAGCAAAAGCGGACGCTGGGTTCGTTATTGATGTCATCATCCAAGTCTACAATGGTCGATTCAACGTCGTCGATTTCTCGTCCGTTCACGGCACCTAAGATGCTAAGCACTGGAGGCACTGCTTCCAGCGCGATTGTTCTCGATGATGAAGACGCCCAGTCGTGGCAAAGTGCGAAGCAGCAGTTCACCGCCAAACAAGGGCCCAGCACTGGTATTCCGAAAGGAGATAGAGGTGGCGAGAAAGTTTTTGCGGCCGAGTTTCCTACCGTGGCAAGGAAAGTGCTCCAGCCATCAGACGTACCCAAACTCTATGGTTTTATTCGACAACTTCACGCAGGGGAAGACGTCGACGCAGCTCTGGGTGGGATCTGTGATCTCCTTCGAGACCCGGGCTGCAGAGAGCTGCTAGACCTGATGCCGAAGGTATTGAACGGTGCAATGTGCGATCGGTTTATCAGAGCAGCCAAGAGCCATGGGCTGCATATTTCGCCTAGTGGTGATGCAGAGACCAGCTCTGCTCAAGCGCGGGCTACGGATATGTCGACGTTCTTCGAACGTCTTCAGCACAAGAGAAAAAAGACCCAGCACGGACACGTTCCAACGGCAGCTGTCGTGAAGGACCCACAGTGCTTCGTGTGCTACGACATTACGCGCAAGGCGTATGCCTCCCCTCAGTGCGGCCATATTTGCTGTCATTCTTGCTGGAAAAAGGTAATCATCGATAGATCTATGGGATGTACGGGACTCGTGGTGCTGGGAAGTTGGAGTGAACTGATTATTTTCGTGTGCTACCTCGTAATTGATTCATGCAGATGGAGAAAGATGGATTCACATCCTGCCCGGTGTGCAAGGTCCCAATCACGTTAAACCAGCTCAGTTTGATTCGAGCAGCGAAAGATTCGTCAGGCCGCGCTTGAAATGACGAAGGAAATGCATCCAACTGAGAGGCAACGTCTCGTCACTTTGCCGTATCCTTGCGCGAGTGTTGAATTCGCTGTTCAGAAATTGTCAATTGATCCGGATCCGTTCGTGTTGGTTTTGCATTCCAGCGGGCCCGAGACAAGTTTGGTGATCCGCCGCAATCAGAAAACCGCTGCAGCACTGCTTGGATCGCTCGTGCTTGCTGTCTCCGCTCGTTTTCGCGCCGCGGCTCAGTTGCGTGGACCGCTACTCGAGCCTTGGTATCCGTTTTGCATTTTGTGGGGTAACGGTTCCAGCACTCAACGGCCTGACGTGGCGTTGAGCATCTGGCTCAAAACGGATGAATCCGTTGCAGGCAACGGTATTAATAGGAGGTCAACGGCGTACTTGCCAACGGCAAACGACGAAAGGCATGGTCTGCGAGGCTCTGTGTGGCAACTCCTGGTCTTCGCGGAACAGTCTGGCCGTCAAAGCCAACCAGCGCTTTAACCAAAGAGGTCGTTTCGGAAACGCGCGGGTCGTTTTGCACAGCTGCCTTGACGCGCGGTGACCGGTTGTGATACCGCCTGGCAGTTCTACGTTCCGACCTCGGCACGTAGCGCCTCGCCCGTCGATTGCGGAGTAGAGATCACTTTTCAACTTCCCGTCTCGACGGCGAAGCTTTCCCCACAGTCACGCCTCTTCAGCTTGCTGTATTCCACCTAAACGTTTGTTGAAGTGCCCACTTCAACACGTAGCAGGCCACTCGACTCAACTCCGCTCACTACTCCTTCCTTCACCGCCAGTGTCCCAAGATGTTCTTCGCAAATGGTTTCGTTGAAACAGACCGACGAACGCCAGCTGCAGTCTCCGAAGACAACGATATTCTTCGTGAGCTCCTGCTCGAAGGTGAATTCGCCTCACCTCGACAGCTTCCGCCCACACCAGCCAAACTGTTCGGGGAATACCTCGGCAACCCTGCCTTAACTCCCGGCTTTTCCAAGCGCGGCGGCCAACAAGTCGACGTCTCGTTCCCGCAAATTTCGTTCGACAACTCGCCCCACTTCACGCGCTTGCAGCCGCTGTCCAGTCGCAGCTGTGCCAGCTTCTCCTTGCCAAACCAGTCACCACTTCCAGCCTCCGTTGTCAGCGCAATCGTCTCGCCACCGCGCGTGTTCGTGCAGGAGTTTGCTCGTCTACCCCAGCCGTTTTTCCAGGACGTGTCGATGGATTCCGACATGCGCGGGGGGCGACCGGAGAAATCCACCGTGTCCTTCTTGACGTCCTGCCTTCCTCCTGCACCGCTGCCCATGTTGTCGATGCCCCCGCTCAAGAAGAAGAAGCCATCAAACGCACCGACACCGTCGAGCAACGACAGAAAACAACTGCGCTGCACGTACCCTGAGTGCCCAAACCTTCGTCGGTCAGCGGGCTTCTGCAATCGCCACAGCGGCAAGGTGTGCAGTATCTTGGGCTGCAACAAGTCTGCACTCAGCCGAGGAAAGTGTCCGGAACACGGTGGTGGCTCCCGCTGCAAGAAAGATGGCTGCTCGAAGTTTGCTCAGACCCGTGGGCTGTGCAAATCACACGGCGGGGGCCGACAGTGCAACGTCAGTGGCTGCACGAAGAACGCGCACCAGAACCGACTGTGCCGCTCCCATGGCGGTGGCAAGCGGTGCGACTACTTCGGCTGCCCCAAGTGGGCGCAGCGCTCAGGATACTGCTGTGCGCACACCAAGATGAGCTCCACCTCAGGTGGTGACTCACACCGCTCCCCAGCGATGCCAGCTTCGTCTCTATGTATGCCCGCTCCCGCCCTGTCACCGACCTTGCTGTCCCCGCACCGTCTCTTCTCGCTCCTGCCGTAACATTCCAACAGCTTACCAACCGCCAAGACAGAGAGTCATCAACCCAGCGCCGCTCAGCGATAGAAGCGAGCTCGCGCTGGCCACGGACCGCCACCGTCCGCGTAGAATGCATTATTTACGTGCCGACGCACGACTACAGCACAGCCAGCAACATCAGAGTAACCAATCCAAAGGAAGATGTATAAACCCACTCTGCCAATTTCCTCTACCCTGCAGTTACACGGGGGTGATCACACCACGCTCGACAAGGTCCGGCACCTCGGCCGCCAGCCACGGAGCCAGCTACAAAACAGCACAATGAAGGTCAGTACGTTATCTCCAACGGTAACCAAAAGAAACTCCGTACTCCGAGAGCGAGGGCGTGCGCCACGCCGAAGCGAGGCACGTTCTTCTGCCACAAGGGCGCGAAGTGGATGGTGAGGCAGATCTTGCCGCCGCGGTACATCTTGGACGTCTTGCCCTCCAGCTCAGGGATACACAGCTCCGGGTTGGCCACGGGGTACGAGGCCGGGATCTCGAACTCGAGCTCGAACTCGTAGCGTAACCCGTTGTAGAAGCTCCAGCACTTGCCCGTCCAGCGGGTACCCGCCTTGTTGCTGGCGATGGTGAACCAGTCGTTGTCCGCCTCCTTGTTGGCCTTGACGTACTGGATGAGCGCCACGTACTCCTCCTTCAGGCGTGCGGTCCACTGCTCCCCGTCGCGAGGGCCCGCGCGCGTCTTCAGCAGCGGAATCTGCTGCACCGTGCGCTTGGTCTGCTCGTCGATCGGCGCGTCCATTGTCAATTCCGTTCTGATGGGGATCAGGTGGTCTCAGATGAAGAATCAGAAGGAATCAGGAAGGTCGACAAGAGCTTGCGTGAAGACGATGGCATGGCGCTGAGCTGCAAAAACCTGTGTGCAGCACGCCCGAGCCATGTGGAGGACAAGAATTGCCGCACCCAAGCAGGTGTCCTTGACACTGTCGATTATAGGACTCACTTCGGTGTACGACAAAAATACGCCGAGCGAAGTCAAGTTCATCCTGTGTATGTTTCTGGGCAACCCGACACGAGTTCGTGGGCGCCAGTCTGTCAATAGCGAGCATGTCCGCGGCGTTGTGTGCATATATTGTTGATGTGGAATGAAGGGCGCCTTAGTGCCAACTCCATTGAAGACTCGTCCAGATCGAGTAGTCCGTTGCCGCACTTTCGTTCTGCTGTACGAGCAGCAGCATAGAATCTCGACCGCGTCTTCATTTGAACGCCTCGAGATCAGTCCTTCCTGCACGAACTACATGTATCCTGAGCGCCAACTAATCCGCTGCCGCGAATTTCGCAAAGCGAGCGTCTCGGATCAGGCTTCAACCTTGACTGATCCGACCTAAACAGCCGCTAGCGGAGAGGAGTCCTGCGTTGCAGGAAAACGTAAGCAAAACATCGCGCTGTCCGTTAAATTAATCCAGGCTCTTGCTCACTTGGTGACAGCATCTAGCGCATTAACGCGTTCGCATGATCACGCGGCATACCCATCTGGATGATAGGCTCTAAACGAAAGCCTGGCAAGTCTACTGCGTGCTGGCAGCAAGCGGCAGCGTCTGTGCCGCCAAGTAGCGTCCATGGAGAGCGCTCTGGTTGACCCTGCACGAGCTCAATCCACGGATACCAATCGCTCACAATTCAATTTGCCTTCGTCGAAGCACAACAACTTCCAAACCTTCAAGAATGCAGACTCCGAGTGCGCTTCGTCTGGTGGCCCTCGCCGCGACGGCTTCGCTGGCTGCCATGGCCACCTACGCGCAGCAGGCCGGCTCCAACCGGGCCGAGACGCACCCTCCCCTCACGACCCAGACCTGCACCAAGGCTGGATGCACGGACGAAGACACGTCCATCGTGCTCGACGCCAACTGGCGCTGGCTGTACAAGACGGGCACGTCCACGAACTGCTACACTGGCAACGAGTGGGACGAGACCATCTGCCCTGATCCCAAGACGTGTGCGTCGACCTGTGCGCTTGACGGTGCCGACTACACGGGAACGTACGGCATCACGTCCGAGAGCGACAGTTTGAGTATGAAGCTGGTCACCAAGGGGCCGTACAGCACCAACGTCGGCTCGCGTGTGTATATGATGGAGTCCGACGACACGTACAAGGCTTACAAGCTGCTGAACCAGGAGTTCACGTTCGACGTGGACGTCTCGGGTCTCGACTGCGGCTTGAATAGTGCCCTCTACTTCGTGGATATGGACACCGACGGCGGCATGAGCCGATTCTCGGGCAACAAGGCTGGTGCCAAGTACGGCACGGGATACTGTGACGCCCAGTGCGCGCAAGACCTGAAGTTCATCAACGGCGAGGCCAACGTCGTCAACTGGACGGCTAGTGCCACAGACATCAACTCCGGCACCGGAAACTATGGTTCGTGCTGTGCCGAGATGGACATTTGGGAGTCCAACAGCGTCAGTAACGCGTACACGACGCACCCGTGTTCGGTGACTTCGAGCGCTGGTGGCTCGTACCGTTGCGAGAGTGAGACCGAGTGTGGCTCGGGCGACTCCCGCTACGACGGTGTGTGTGACAAGGACGGCTGTGACTTCAACCCGTACCGAATGGGCAACAAGACCTTCTTCGGCCCCGGTTCGGAATTCACGATCGATACGACCAAGTCGTTCACGGTGGTGACTCGCTTCATCACGGACGACGGCACCGCTACCGGATCTCTGAGTGAGATCACCCGCTTCTACGTGCAGAACGAGGTGAGCTACGAGATGCCGTACGCGACCTGGTCCGGGATCACCGACATGAACTCGCTGACGGACGACCAGTGCTCTGCTGCCAAGACGGAGTTCGGCGATGAGGACGACCACAAGGCTAAGGGCGGACTTGAGCAGATTGGCCTTGCCATGAAGCGTGGGATGGTGCTCACCATGAGTCTGTGGACGGACAACGCTGCGTACTGCTTGTGGCTGGACTCGGACTACCCCGTGACTGCCGACGCCTCGGAGCCTGGTGTTGCTCGTGGTACGTGCGCCACGACGACGGGTATCCCTGACGACGTTATCTCGGAGCAGGCGGACGCTACGGTTGTCTTCAGCAACATCCGCTTCGGTGACATTGGCACGACGGTGGACGGTATCAGCGCGGACTCGAGCAGCGCCACTTCCACGACAGCCAGCTCCTCGGACACTTCGACGTCCACCAGCACGTCCACGACGACGACTTCGTCCCCTTCGACGTCCACCGCATCCTCGGACGCTTCAACGTCTACTAGTACTTCGACAACCACGACAAGTTCTCCTTCAACGTCCACCACCTCTTCGGATGCCTCGACGTCTGCCAGCACTTCGACGACGACTACCACCACCGCGCCGTCCACTAGCACTTCCTCCGAAGCCAACGAGGCTGACGCCTCTGCTTCTGAGGTCGATGCTGAGGCCGACTCGGCTACCGACGAGGCTTCCAACGCTGGTGCCGACACCACCACGTCCGCTCCGGCCACGACGACGTCTGCTCCCAGCACGTCCACTAGCTCGTGCAAGACCCGCACTCGCGCCCGCCGAACCTAAATGTGCGTCCGACCCAGGTACGTGAAAATGACTGTGCGTCGTGCCGTGTCAATGTAAGTTCTGAAGCAGTCAGCCTCGTAGCAAGGTTGAGTTAGACTCCTCAATGGAAAAATGGTGTTCGTAAGTTTCGTACTCAGCTTTGTGTTCTCGATTATCATCAATACTTACGCAGTTTACCACAACTTCTTTTTGTCAAAAGCATTTTGTACGACTTGCAAGACAGACGGATGCAATTAAACGACATTTTCCATTAAGGGGTCTAGCACAACCTTGTGTAGCTTACGAGGGGCTGGTTGCTTAAGCTCTCAGATCGACACGACACATATTCCCTCCACTCACTCGAGTCAAACGCCTGCTACAGACATCTAGTTCCGGCGGGAGCGCTTGCACGAAGCCGTGCTAGGCGTCATTCCAGTGTCCGCGTCAGACGCAACCTCCGTGTCCGCGTCAGACGCAACTTCAGGGTCGGCCTCGTTGGCGGTGGTCGTGCTGGCAGCCGTCGTCGTCTTCTTGGTCGTGGTCTTGACGCCCTTCACCGTCGTGCCAATGTCACCGAAGCGGATGTTGCTGAAGACAACCGTAGCTTCCGCCTGCTCGGCGATAACCTCCTTGGGGACACCGGACGTCTTGGCGCACGTTCCGCGCGACACACCGGGCTTCGAGGCGTCAGCAGTGATCGGGTAGTCCGAGTCCAGCCACAGGCACTGAGCGACGTTGTCCGTCCACAGACTCATGGTGAGCACCATACCGCGCTTCATGGCGAGGCCCATCTGAGTGAGTCCACCCTTCTTCTTGTGGTCGTCCTTGTCGCCGAAGAGCGTCTTGGCAGCCGAGCACTGGTCGTCGGTCAGGGACTTCATGTCCTTGACGGCCGAGAACTTGGAGTTGGGCATCTCGTGGGTCACGCCGTCCTGCACGTAGAAGCGAGTGACGTCGACGAGGTTGCCCGTCGCCGTGTTATCGTCCGTGATGAAGCGAGTCACCACCGTGATCTTCTTGGTCGTGTCGATCGTGAACTTCGGGCCAGGGCCGAAGAACGTCTTGTTGCCCATTCGGTACGGGTTGAAGTCGCAGCCGTCCTTGTCACACACACCGTCGTAGCGGTTGTCGCCAACGCCGCACTCCTTGGCGCTCTGGCAGCGGTACGAGCCGCCAGCCTTCGTCGAGGACGTGCACGGGTGCGTCGTGTACGCGTTACTGATACTGTTGGACTCCCAGATGTCCATCTCGGCACAGCATGCGCCGTACTTGCCCGTACCGGCGTTAGCGTCGGTCTTGCTGGGCGTCCAGTTGAGGATGTTGGCCTCACCGCTGATGAACTTTAGGTCCTGCGGGCACTGGGCGTCACAGTAACCCGTGCCGTACTTGGCACCGGCCTTGTTGCCCGAGAAGCGCTTCAGGCCACCGTCAGGCTCCATGTCCACGAAGTACATGGCGCCGTTGAGACCGCAGTCGAGGCCCGACACGTCCACGTCGAACGTGAATTCCTGGTTCAGCAGCTTGTAGGCCTTGTACGTGTCGTCGGACTCCATGACGTACACACGCGAACCGATGTTGGTGCTGTACGGGCCCTTGGTAACAAGCTTCAAGCTCAGGCTGTTGGTTTCAGCCGTGATGCCGTACGTTCCCGTGTAGTCGGCACCGTCGAGCGCGCAGCTGGACGCACACGTCTTGGGGTCCGAGCAAATGGTCTCGTCCCACGTGTTTCCGGTGTAGCAGTTCGTGGACGTGCCCGTCTTGTACAGCCAGCGCCAGTTGGAGTCGAGCACAACGGACGTATCCTCGTCAGTGCATCCAGCCTTGGTGCAGGTCTGGGTCGTGAGGGGAGGGTGCGTCTCGGCCGTGTTGTCGCCAACCTGCTGCGCGTAGGTGGCCATGGCAGCCAGCGAAGCCGTCGCGGCGAGGGCCACAAGGCGGAGAGCACTCGGAGTCTGCATTCTTCAAGTCTTGGAGCTGGAGACGCGGGTCGTGGTCGGTGTGCTTCGGGGAAGGCAAATTGAATTGTGAGCGATCGCCCCGGGCGTGTGGCTCCGGAATTGGGACAAACAAAAGGATCAGAGAGCGCCCGACGCCGCGCTGGTGGCACAGACTGTACGGACCAGCGGCGTAGAGGACAAGCTGCCGGGTTTAATGACCTTTTGCTGTTAGTGTAGCACGCTTCCAGCTGGTTTGAGACCAGACCAAGTTGTGCCACGCTTCCAGCTGTGGCAATTGGTGCGACCACGATGTGCTAACAGCAAAACACCTCCTCTACCTGCACAACCAGCAAATGCAGCGAAATTGCTATTGTTGAGACTTGTCCGCAATCTTGCTTCAATGATGACCCTGGCTTTTGCCGCTACTCCCTGTAGCTTGAGGCGTTGTCGTGTTGGAGAAGGTATGTCCTGGAAGCGGACAGGTGCTGGAGCTGCTCATCCTGCTGGAAGAGCACAGTCTCAGCTGGAACCTGCAGTTCAAGACTAAGAAACATTAGCGAAAGCGCAGCGGTATTCTCCAATGTAACTCGTCTTGCAGAGAGAGAGAATGCTGCCTCGCGTGTAGTGTTCACAAGGTCGGTCGTCTTGCAAGCCTTTGACTCGCACCTGGCCAAGTCGGAGGACGAGCGGGAACGACGCCCGGTCTGCTGCAGACTCTGCAGGATACAATTTATCTTGCGATGTGACCGAGTAAAAGCACATCTCAACTCCCAACGACCACAACTTGGTCGCCAAGTCGGTGGTTCTGCAGCATCTCAATTGATTCCTTTACCAGAAGGGCAGTGCTTTAATGGTAGCAAAAGAGTTATACCTAGTGCGCTACGCGAACACATAAATCCTTACTTGCCTTCATGTGACAAAGTGCCCGCCTCAATCTCGTCCATCTGTGCAGGCTGCTAAGTCTCCGATGAGATAAGTTCGAAAGCGAGTCGCTGACTCATTCGGCCCATACAACTCCAGCCGAAAGCAACCTCAGACCCTTGTCCGTCTCATAAGGCCAGCGACTTAAAACTTGCCAGCTCTTCAAAATGTGTGTGTACACCCGCTAGGGAGCTTCTGCAAATCTCCCTCCTGTTAATGGGGAGCTGAAGCCTCCGGATCCCAGTCGAGATCGTGATCACCAGCGCTTACATGTACAACATAATACATGTAAGCATTTAGTTGGGCTGCGGTGGAGTTCACGGCGGCTGCGTCGTGTCGAGGCTCCGCATCACCACACTGCGGCCATGATTGAGCTGTATAGGTACAAGGAAACGAGCCACCATCGGTGCGTATCATATTTTAATACTTTGGTGGATCACAAGTTGTGAGTCACAAGTTGTGGGCTCACCTAGAGCTTCTCTAGGTGCTCATAGTTGTAGTATTATAGTATTATAATACTTCGAAGTATTACTGGAGAGAGTGCACTATCCAAACTGGACACGACCTTACTGATCCACCGGAACAAGCAGTTGGTTATGCGGCACAAAAGTGTTCATGCACTCTACCCCGATTTTCTACAAGGTACTGCCAGTTCTGAAAAGGCACAACCAGCTTCGGATCCGCCACACTCAGGAAGGAGCGCGAGTGCAGCATCGAGAGAATGGCATTCTCCGACTGGCCCCCGAACGTGCGTCATCGACTTCAACTGGCGTGCACGGACATTGGTGCTGGGGCCTTCCGCCTCCTCATTCATTGCTTTGCCACCCAAGAACAGAAAGAAAGCTCATGGTATTCCATCGAGTGAATTGAGAGAATGCCCAGCTACATGCACTAAGGTACGCCTACTTGGTGTCGGGGCTGCCCGCGCCCGGTGTCCGTGTCTGAATATCCTTCACCAGCGCATCTGAGAGCTTCTGGCCATCCATGAAAGACTTCATGTGCAGGATAGGTTGTACGCCGACGTGCGTGACGGTCTTGCCGTGGATAAGCTCGCTGTATTTCTGAGGGTAGAAGTTCGCAAGCGGGTCCGATTCCGTCGCAGTCGCAGAAACGCCTTCCACCACACGGAACAGAGCGTCGATATCGTTCATTTTCATGAACGGGCACGTGGCGCAGCCGCCAGCAGTCGAGCACCCTTCGCCGCCGGCAACACCAGGCACGAGCTCTTCGCCTTCAGTAGCAACAGCGTCAGCAGACACTGGGAAAATGATCTCCACCTCCGGCTTAACACCACCAGACTGCGAGTTCAGCGTCTCCTGCACGCCACGCACAATGGCCGTGATCATGCCGGCTTCAGTGCCCAGCACAAAGCTCAGCCTTTCTCCAGTCTGGTTCTTGACGGCCTCTGCGGTCTTCGCCTTAATGAAGTTGAGGATGTTGGAAGTGGAGCCCACAACGCCGCGGCCTTCGTTCTGCGCCTCCATTGCCAGCGTGAACATCTCGCCGGGCACTTCAAAGTGCGCCGTGTGGTAGGCGTGGCTGTACTCGTCGCGCACGCGCTGGGTTACCCTGTCTCCGAACATGTGGTGCACGACGCAGTTGCCCTCTTTGAAGTAGTCGAAGCGCGTGAGCAGCTCGGCGATGGTCTTCTGGTTGTGCGCAGGGTGGATTTGGCGGATCTTGTCGTCCGGCAGCAGCGCAATGTGCTCGAACATCTGCTCTAAGTTCTCCCCCATGTACGTGTCGGGACCGTACCAGACGTTGATGTCTGGCACCTGGGCGAAGGCCTGCAAGACCGTCTGCACGACGTTCGAGGACGTGCACGTGATGGTGGGCACGAGGTCGTGCGCGAAGGCCTTACTGCGCAATGACGTGTTAATGTAGACGATGTGGAGGCTCTTGGGCGTCTTGGCCGCCTTCTGCAGGTAGGCAAGGTACGCCTGCTTCTCGGCGGACTCGGCGAGGCTGCAGCCGATCTTTTGCTCGGCGAGGCGGTAGACGGGGATGTGCTCGAAGCCGTTCGAGTCGAGGTTGGCGCGCACGCTCTCGGACATGAAGTCGACGCCCAGAACGGCGACGGACTGGATGCCCTTGTCGGCCATCTTGGCGGCGGCCTCGCCCATGGCGAGCGAGTCGGCGATAAACGTGTGCGGCCACGAGAGCGCCGAGAGGATGCCCTGGAGCTCCGGGTCCATGTAGAAATGCGCGACGATGCCCATCTTCTTGTCGTGGAGCAGCGCGTCGAGCTCCTGGACGACCTGCATGTCTGGCTGGAGGTAGTTGGCCTGTGCCTCGGCGAAAGATCCCTGCGCGGAGACTCCGTCGGCGGAAACCTAGTGATCATCACTCTGGTTAGATTCGTTCTGTTAAAACGAGACAGAGAGCGGCGAACGCACCAGAATGGAGGGGAACGGGCGGTCCCATGAAGCGGAGAGCGACGCGGGCGCTGCGGCCGTGGACTGAGGACGCAGAAGCCGCACGGCAGGCGAGCGCAGGCGTCGGGAGAGTTGCAGGGCGGCGCGCATGTTCGGACGGCTAGGACGCGAGCGGGGGAGGAGTGGTGGTCTGCGTGCGCGGGGGAAATGCGGAAGTGACGAGGGAGAGCTGACGTTGAATCGAGTCGAGTGCTCCCAACCACCAGAACGGGGTAGGGGTCTCCAATACAAACACGAAATGTAAAACTCTGATCGCGTTACCCGACGAATTGTAAAAAGACAGCTGTTGCTCAACGTGCTTTGCCACGTCAGACGGCAAGCTCAATGCTGCACTGTTCGACCGCTTCCGAGTGCAATACCAGTCTTCCGCAAAGACGAATGGTGCGTCTGCTCCTCTGCGTAGATGTGGGCTTCGGTAGGTGCGTTGCAGTGCTTTTGACGCATGATTCAATTCAAGTGCATGCACTACCCAAGGAGGCACCAGAATTTCCCGAGCGATACGTTGTTGACAATCGTCTGCCCCAAGCTGTAGTAGCGCAAGTACCACGATCAACACCAGACTCCGAGGCATCGGCAATCACAGGGTAGCCCGAATCACAGCGTTGTCCACAAACTTCAATCAGCACCATTCCGCGCTTCATCGCGAGGCCAATCTGCCCAAGCCACTTGTCGCCATTCTCATCGCCCAACTGCATCTTCACAGTAAAGCACTGGTCGTCCATCAGCCATTTCATCTCGGTGATACCAGACCAGGTCAAGATATCGTAGCTCGCATCGTTCTCCACGTAGCGGCGAGTGATGTCGATGCCGTCTACTCTGACGAAGCGGTTCGCCTGATTGTACCGTGCCGGACTCAAGTTGAACATGCTAAGTTGTGTATGACACACCGGACACGAATCACTTTCTTAACTATGGAGTACCGTAACCCAACAAAACTGTACCGTATTTAAAAGAACGATAGCACACTATCGTCCCGGCCAGCGAACCTTGGACGGACTTTGAGCCACCTTAACAGTCTCTTTTTGTGATAAAACCTATAGCGATAGTTAGATATAAGGGGTAAAACCGGGCGCAGATTCCGAATTTGACATCTATTTTTACGGGTTTTGAGTCCTTCCCCTTCATTTAGGCTACTGACGGGAGCTATTTTATCTTACAATAGGTCGTTTCTCGAGTTGGTTTGTTCTGGCATAAAGATCAGATGGTTAGCCCAAAGCGTATATGTAACTCGCCGAGAAACGCTGTTAATAGCCACATATCCAAAACAGTGGGAAGAACCTGCTGGACCGAAAAACATTTGCTTCTTCACGGGAGAGCTCTCGCCACGCGAACGCTCAAATCTATCCCGAACGCTTTGAATTCTCGGGAAAACCAATGCTCATTTGCCGATTATCCTCGTCTTTTGCGTCCGCACATACAAGACCAAGTGACTTATGCCTCGCCAACCAACTATCGAAGCTCAGCAGTACCGCAATTCTCAGAGTGCTCCCGTTGGTCGTGCCAGCCACAGTTCTCGCGGAGCGCTTGCCCGGCAGGTCTCACACAGCACCCCCCGCCGTTCGTACCGCGCAGGCCGAACGCGATCATGTTCAGGCTGTCCTAAACGCAATAGAGGAGCGTCATATCGCCAGAGAGCAAGACATGGGGCAGTATCCAGCCACCCGACTTCATGACATCGATGACGAAGAGACAGACACGCCCCATTTCGATCGGTATCGTGACATCGGTGGTTCGTCTGAGGTGGAAGACATGACCAACTTCACCACGCGCGAGTTCAACGAGTTATGGCTCTCCATTCGCGACTTTATAGTTGTGAACTACAACGTTGGCAGAGGACGCCGTTCGCCAATTAGCGGGAATGATGCGTTTTTCATGACGCTGGTTACGCTGAAGCAGGGAGGGACTTGACACCACCTCTCTGAGATTTTTAGGCTCCCGTCGACGTCTTTCATGGAGACAGTGACCAAGCTCATACAGCTCATTGCCCCTAAGCTGTACGTAGATCAAGTTGAGAGCCGTTGTGATGACGAGCCGTCGCCACGTCCGGCAACGCTTTCAGCTACTTCCCTTGCGCGCTGTACGCCGTCGACGTGACTTTCCAACAGAGTTGGCGACCCGGTGGATTCATTCAAGAGAATGACAAGTACTACAGTGGCAAACACCACTTATACGGTTTGAAGGTAGAGGTCTCTGTGGACACGAGGGGCTTTGCAATAAACTGCTCGGAGCACGCGAAGGGTGCGACACATGACATCACCATGTTCAAGGACAACAAGTCGTTCCACCAGGCCAAGATGGCTAAACTGCCAGGCGAGGAGGTGCTGCACGACGACGGCCCGCTCAAGGAAAAGTTTCCGAACGAGTGGGCAATATTGGCAGATAAGGAATATCAGGGGTTAGCCAACTACCTACGGTGCATCCACCCCAAGAAAGGGAGGTCGCTGAGCCGCGCAGAAGAGACCAGCAATGACCAGATTTCCAGTGATCGCGTCATTGTGGAGAATTACTTAGGACGCCTGAACGTGCTGTGGCGCATCACGACCGACAAGTATCGGTGGAATGAAAGTCTGTACGATGACGTCTTTCGGCTGTCTGTTGTACTGACCAACTTCCACGTGTCGATAAGCCCACTGCGCGAGCAGAACGGTGAGTGGTACCGCCAGTCGCAGCACAAACTGATTCAACTAGGCTTGAAGATCAAGGGAAAACGCCGGCTTGCTCAGGAGAAGTATCGTGCGAAAAAGCGGCAGACGTCGCTCGACTGAAGTGGGGGATCTGGGGGGAGAAAACGACGCTAGCGAGGATGCATTGACGCAGCTTAGCCAGGAATTCTGAGGGAGCACGTATGGTATCTTTCAGAGGCATTTATTGTGTGGTTTTATAGGCAATACATCGATTTGTGATGAGTTAGCGATTGTTGCGTGTAAGCTCTGTTCACACGTGTGTAAACCTACTTTTTCGCGAACCGGTTGATCATTCCCGGAAAACTTGATCTCTCATGCGCCATCGATCGGAACGCCTTTACCATCGGTTTATCTCTAAAGATGGGATATTTGCCGTGATGCAAGTTATGTAGTTAAAAGACCTAATATTGTTTGCAATTGCAGCCTGCCACGTAGGCGTTATTCATTATTGAGATTGGCTAGAACGAGAAAACAGCTGAAGATGTACAATCAGACCAGAAAATACGCAGTATATTACCGCAGATTGAGATCGTTAAAAAGATGGGGTGCCTGTTAAAATAAATCTTCAAAGAGAATATATTATGAGTAAAGAAAAGTCTTAGGGTCACTTGCTCACTCTCAGTCACTATCATCTCCAGAGTCGTTTTCGCTCTCATCTCCGTCCGACATGAGCTCGCACAGCTCCGCCGCCTCCATATAATCTGCTTCATACTTTTGTGCATGTTTATAAGCGTTAGTCCAGGTTTCTGAGATTAATGAAGCGAAGCCAGCGTCGATTTTTCGTCGCAACTCGGGTATGTCAGACGCCGGATTGTCGGCAATCTGGCCCTTGATGTGGGCCCAAATAAGCTCGATGGGTTGGAGCTCTGGGTGGTATGGTGGAGTGGAGTACACCAAATGCCCATAGGATGTAGCAATTTCTGTTGCCCTATAGATCGCTGTGGGCTTGTTAGCACGCACCAGCATTAACAACTCCGCTTTTGTGTAGTTTGTGTCGTACCAGATTTCTAACATTTACCGTTATTAGTATCAACAAATCAATAATATCAAAATAATAAAACTGTAAATACCTTTTTCTTCGAGCCAAGTCTGAATGTCTGTTTTCAGGGTCTTGGAATTTGGGGCGGCATTTGTCTGGTGCTTGTGATAACTGGCGCCGTCCATGTGAATATTGCAAGGACCATACTTTGACTCCAATACAGCACTCAGATTTTTGAACCACTTTTCAAATTGTTCAGTGTTGAAGTTTCCGTGGTAATCATCATCGTGCTTTCGTTTTAAGTTGGATTGCCAAACTTCGAGTGATTCATTGATCAGCTCCCCAACAATTCCATTTTTTTCTCTGCGAATTACACCAGCGGCTATAATACAAAATCTTTTGCAGTAACGTTAAGATTTAATAAAAGCAAAATAAAATACATAAGCAGAAGAAAAACAATACCTTGGGCCTCGCCCACTCTTGGTGAAACGTATTTTGTCCAGGTCCACCCAAGACAGATTAGCAACGTGGTGTAAGTTGCAAAATGTTTCGTCAAGAAACACTTCAGGCCGCACCGGAAATTTTCTTCTGTTGAGGTTGGCCAGTTTTTTCTTCAAATATTGCGACCGAAATGCAACATTTGCCGTAGATTCTGCCAAAATATTTCGCGATTTTCCTTTTATAACGCGCATGCCCATACGTCGAAGTACGCGGCGTAGCGATCGCACCGAAATCGAGATGTCGTGCTCTTTCTTTAACTGTTTGGCTAACTTTGGTGCGGCAACAGGCTTTCCACTCTTGTTCATCTCGGATACCAGCCCACGCACGAGGGGGTGTAAAGACTCACCATGTTTTGGTGATCTACCAGATGGTTTGTTTCCTGTCATCTAGCATAAATCATAATACGACCAATGAAATGTTAAGTTTGATATTTAACGATAACAATAGCACACAGGACGCACCGAGGCAAACTCTGGGTCATGGTACTTCACCCAGTGGCCCCAAACTGCCGAGATGGTGCCCGTTGCGAAGCCTAAGCACTCGTGTACATGGTTGCGTACTTCTCCCTTCCAAAGGGATGGCGTCGCGGCTTTCTTGGCTTGGATGTACTCGTAGGTCTTCACCACCAGGTATTTTTCACCAGCCGTTAATTTCTTACCGGGCGGCATTTGTGAAATGGAACTCTTGTGATGCCGAGGTGGTGGTGCATTAAGTATATTTAGACGTTGTTCTCCCCAACGGTGCAGTTGCAGATAAATCTGGCCACTGGTTGCCGAGAAATGATTGATTTAAATTTAGCATTTTAAATTACGATTATCCGTCCAAGCCTTTTTGGCCGGGATAATACCGACTACGTCTGACACGCCCTTGGCTGGCAGAGGGGCGATCAGGTCCAGGATGCCGTGCTTGAGAGGGACTTCTGGAGCTTGAAGCAAGTGTGAGAATGCATTGAGAGTGTTAGGGCCTATCCTGCAGCCGTGCTTCTAGAACAGCTTCATACTAACTCGTATCCATTGGCCGGCCTTGCGCTGGGTTCCTTTCCATATCCATCTCTCAGCATTGGGTTCCTTTCCGTATTTGGCCTTGGCTGAGCAGGCCGTGTCACGTCCGTGGTCGTCTCCGTCTCCGGCACAGTCTCCGACGATATCTTCGCACGTTTGGCTTGCTTGTATAGCTCACGTTCATTTATCCTCGTAATAGCTCGCTCCTGTTTCTTCTCCGATCCCAGGGCAGCTCGCTCGTGCGTTTCGACTTCTCTGTCTGGTGTTCAGCTTTGTCGAACAGAGTCATGGTTTCTCACGCGGGCTTTCCAAATGGAGCAGATTTCTTGTTTGTCAATTTATGTTCTTGCGCACCAGCACTTGCTTCCTCATCAGCAAGCATTCCATCGTAACTCAGCAAATATCTACTAGAGTACTTTCGTCAATGCATTCGCCTGTCTTCCGCTTCTGCCGGAGCAGAACAAAATCAACTCTCGAGAGAAAATTCACAACTTTCAGTCAGGGACGGCAACGTTTCTTATAATCATACTTCTTTTATCTTCTTATAATATAAGAAGATGCCACAATTCTTCTTATCTTCAAATGACCCAATATTATCTACTGGTAAGATGCACAGGATGGTGTTCAAGTGAATGGGACCGCAGCTCGATGTTATCATTTGATTGCTGCGCCGCGCCGCTATCTCGGTCCTTACCACTTTCGAATTACCATCCAGTTGAGCAGTCAATAACCCGCTCGTACAAGTCTGCTAAGAAGGCCACTTCGAGTGGAGGAAACGTTAATATCAGACGTTGGAATCTGAAAACACACCATGTACATCGCACAATAAGACATCGCCAGTGCGTCTCGGCCGCAGCGCCGGTGCATGCGAGGCGCCCGATTCTGGTTGCAGTTGTCGCAGGCATCGCGTCGCCGGCCGCGATGGCGAGGTTTTCCGAAGATGAGGTCTTCCGAAGGTGGTGCGAGTGAGACACCCGAGGAAGGCCATTCGGCACTCAAATCCGCCCCCCAAGCCAAGCTACCGCTGTGTTTGCGCCCAGCACCTGCAGTCACGTCATGGCAGGACTGGCCGCATCGCAGCTGCCTCCGGAGGAGCTGCACGCCGGCGACAAGATCGCGTATTACTCGATGGCCTTCGTGTGCGGTAACCCCCAAGGGCACCGGGAGGCCATCGTGCTGAAGGTTGATGCTGACCCAGGCACGACCAAGCCGCTCGATCTGGACAGCAGCGTCATCATCTCGTCGACGCAGATGCTGAAACGCCTAGTGGGCCGCTGGGGGAATGCAATTGTTGAAGGAGGGGCGCTGTGGCGTAAGTGGCGGACTTTCACCTTGGTTCGTGGGGAGCACGAAGCTCCGACGCGAGCCAGCACGTTTAATCGCGCCATGCAGGAGGCAGTTCGGCAGACATTTGCTGCTGCCCACAGCACTGAACATGCTCCACGTGAGGAGCTTGCCTGCGCGGTCTCGGAAAGGACGGTTACGAGTAGATCCGTTATGTAGCGGGGCTACACATTCGGTTCACCTCCTACCTTAGTGCAACATGCACTAAGGCATACATTCAGGTGACCACCACAGGGTGGTCCACATTCATAGCAAAAGGCATATGACTGGTAGAAAGTAACACCTTTCTACCAATGAGAGTCATTCAATAGATAGGGGTTCTGCCAGCCATCCAATGACAGAACCTCTCATTAGAAATATCAGTTTTAGGAGGAAACCCCATTTACAATCAATACAGTTCTCATTTACCACCAAAGCTTCCGTTTGGTTCATTTATCTAGGTTTAAGTATACTTGTGGATACAAGTATACTGAACTTAAGTAAACTACTCCTACGCTTCCTCCTACACGTGCGCACACGTGTAAGCTTAAGTAGTGGGTCTAAGCAGACCCATTACACCTGGTAGCACTTTGTAGTCCGTCCAACGACCGACTAACACGTTCGTATGGAATACGAACGCGGGGCTGAGAACCTGCCCTCGGACAGTAACATGTCCGTGGGTAGCCCAAACACGTCTGCAACGCATGTTGCGCGTGCAGACTGCCCCCACCTGTCGGAACCAGAGTGGGAGGCCCTCCAACGACTGTCAACAGTCATTGGGGAAGCGGCGGTAGCAACGATGTTGCGAACGCTATCACCGACGGAGCAACACGGTGTTGCTCTGGGTTTCATCGTGAAGGAACAGCGTGAAACCGCTGCTCGAACTTCGGTGTCGCCATCGGCCACACCGCGCGTGGAGTCATTAAAACTCCACGTAAGCAGCTACGTTGGAAGAGAGGGCGAACCTCTCCTCCGTTGGCTTGTCGAGGTCGACACTGCCATTGCGGCTCGACGTATCGTCGACCCGTTGTCGAAGGTTGCGTTCGCCATGTCATGTCTTGGCGGACGAGCGAGGAGTTGGGCGTACGGACGCCGACTCACAGATCCTACGTGCTTTAGCACGTACGAAGAGTTCAAGGAGGAGCTCAAACTAGCGTTTGAGCCCCCGCAGAACGAGTTCCGATCGAGGGCGGAGTTCCTCGATCTGCAACAGGGCAAGCATGACGTGCATGCTTACGCCCAAAGAGCACGGTACTTGGTCTCGAACATCGTGACCAACCCGATTGACGAGGCGACAAAGGTCGTCACGTTCATGAAGGGCCTTAGAGATGGGCCTGTGAAGACCTATCTCTTCCGAGAGTATCCAAATACTATCGAGGCTGCAATTGCGCTTGCAATGCAAGAAGAGTTTAGCCTGCGGCAGGCTAAACTACATGTGAACGCCCCACGGCTGATGCCACGACCGGTGGCAAGGCCGTCGGGAGGTCCCGAACCAATGGACCTCTCGAGTGCGACAGCTGCTGGTTCCCAGCAGCGTCGTGGATCAACGAATGTGCGTTGTTTCCGCTGCGGAAACATCGGTCACTACGCCCGCGAGTGCACAGCACCTGTGCACGCGGCGAGAAGCCGTCGTGGCGATACTGGGTATCGTCACGGGCAATCAAAAAACTAAAGGGACCAGCAGGCGCGGGGCGCCCTGCTGGTGATGCGATCGAGCGTGTCGACATCGGACACGCTGCAATGAAGATCGCTGCCCCCAGTGAGAGTCAATCTCACTGCAAGAAGCAAGATGACAAGCCGAACCTTGTCATCCTGAAGGTAAGCTCGAAGAGAGAGAAGTCTCTTCGTGCTCTAGTGGACTGTGGAGCGTCGAACAACTTTGTTCGACTGCAGAGCCTTCCAAGGCTTGACTTCGAGGAGGTAGAAACACCTCGAAGTCTATTGGAAGTGAGGCTAGCAACGGGTGTCGTTGTTAGAACCGAGAAGCGTATCGTACGCGTACGCTTCTCTTACCAAGAGAAGGAGTTCGTCGACGAGCTTATCGTCCTCGAACTGGACGATAAGTTCGATATGGTGTTGGGCATGCCGTGGCTTGCACGGCATGATCCGGTGATCGACTGGATGAAGCGCACGATCGTGCGCTTCGGGAGCAGCAGCAGCGCGACAGAGAGCGATGGCCCTGTCGGCGCAGCACATGCACCACGTGGTGCATGCGGCCCTCCATCAGAGACAGCGCGGAATGCGGCTGTCTCCGGTCACCCAAAGCGAACGCCAACGACTGCGAGAGTCGTTGGAAGAAGATGTGAAACGAATCAGCAGGGCCTGGTTCAATCCGATTCGAGAGGGTCTCGAAGCGTCCGGGGCGACGCGGTAGTGTCGACAGCTAATGTCGACACACAATTGGTCGAAAGACACTCCGCCGTTAGGCGTAGAGGTAAAGAAGACGCGTCGGCTCTGGGAGCCGACGCTGCAAGCAGTGCGGACGGTTGCAAACGTCCCGCACCGGAAATGCTTGCGAGCTCGCGTGCAGCCGGGCTGCACGACGAAGCGGTGCGCGATCAAGCCGGGCTTGAACGCGTGCGCCCGCGGGTAAAACCCGCCGGCGAATACAAGGAACAACTGTCCACGGCCGGGCCTGGACAAGAAGAAACTTGCGGAGCCGGGCTCCGCACGAGAAGTGAACGGCGCAAGCAAGAAAAGCTGCGCAAGTCTCGGTCAGGGACCGAGACGCTACAAGCAGTGTCTGCCGGGCAGACACAGGAGTTGGAGACGACCGTCGAGACATTGAATGTCTTGACGCGTACGAGTATTGGTCTCCAATACAAGAAGATGAGGCTGAATAATCCTCCGACGTTAGCGTCGGAGTTGATGTCGCTCCCAGTCACAAGCTGGAAGCGTTTCGCTCGCGAACTGCACGATGGACGCATCGAGCAGATCTGCATCCTCTCGGACGTCGAGAGGATGACGTGTGAAGCAGAAGAGCTGAATCAGCTCATCTCTGAGGGCGCGGACGCCCTCAGCGCGAAGTCGAAGAAGGAACGCTTCGACGAGCAAGGCTGGGACTCGCTCAAGGCGAGCCCCTTTTACAAGGTCTTGCGTGAGTACAAGGATGTACTCCCGGACGACATTCCTGCGGAGCTACCGCAGGATAAGGGTGTTCAGCACGAGATTGATCTCGTGCCGGGAACGAAGTACTGCGTCACGCGACAGTGGCCACTGCCGCGTGAGCAAGTCAAGGCAATCGACGACTTCTTTGAAAGTCGTCGCAATGCAGGACAAGTGCGGGAATCGAAGTCCCCGCACAGCGCACCTACGTTCTGTGTGAAGAAACCACAGGGCGGGTGGCGCATCGTTCATGCGTACAACAAGCTGAACGATGCGACGGTACCGGCGCAGACGCCGATACCTCGAAAAGATGTGATCATCGATTCGATGACCTCGAGTACTATCTTCAGTACTCTGGATCTGAGAGACGGGTTCTATCAGATCCTCATGCGTGAGAGTGATATTCCTCTCACGGCGGTAAGCACTCCGAGCGGCATGCTCTGGGAGTGGCTCGTGATGCCGCAGGGGCTGAAGAACGCCCCAGCGACGTTCAACAGGTGCGTCACGCACTTGTTGCGCTCGGTGCGCGACTTCGCACCGAGCTATTTTGACGACGTGTTCATTCACAGCCGGGCTGTGAATGGGAAATCGGACGTGGAGATGCATACAGAGCATCTCCGCAAGTTGCTTGAGCTCATGCGAAAGCACAAGCTCTACGCGAACCTGAAGAAGTGTATCTTCGGGGCGACCGAGATACCCGTACTTGGGTGTCTCGTGGGGAAGAACGGCGTACGCCCTGACCCAGGAAAGGTCAGAGTGATCAATGAATGGCCTACGCCTTCAAATGTAAAGGAACTGCGGCAGTTCCTTGGACTCGCCACGTACTTGTGCAAGTACGTGAGCAACTACGCGGGCAAGATTCGCCCGCTGTCGCAGCTCTTAAAGAAAGAGGCTGCATGGGAATGGACTGCTGATTGTCAGCAGGCCTTCGAAGCAGTCAAGCAGGGCTTGACTGAGGCGCCGATCTTGGCGGTGGCCGACCAAGATCGCCCATTCCACGTTGTGTGCGATGCATCCGATTTCGCGATCGGATGCGCACTGATGCAACTCGATCACGAAGGTCGTGATCGTGTGGTTTACTACCAATCGCGTCAGCTGAAGCCAGCTGAGCGCAATTACCCGGTACATGACAAGGAACTCCTTGCCATGAAGTATGCACTCGCAAAGTTTCGAGTGTATCTACTTGGGAGTAGACCATTCGTGGTCTACACCGACCACGCATCGTTGCGTACGGCGATCAAGTCGCCGCACATATCACAAAGAATGGCACGGTGGCTGTCATTCTTTGCTGAATACAACTTCCAGGTTGAGTACAAACCTGGAAGGTTGAATGTCGTGGCCGACGCGCTTTCGCGTCGACCAGATTATGCGGTGCAAGAGGCCGACGCCAACGCAGTTGGCGTCGTCAGGACGACTACACCCTCGTCGTCCTTGCTGGACGAAGTGAAGGCCGCATACGCACATGAAGCGGATGCGAAGCAGTTGTTGGAGTACTTCTCCACACCTTCTGACAAGTCTCGTCAGAAGCTGGCCAAACACCTTCGTGCCCGTGTACACCGTTATCGTGTACACAATGGTCTGCTGCTTTACAGCGCAGTCGACGACAACGCAGATCGCATTGTCGTGCCGGATGATCATGAGCTGAAGCTCAAGATCACGTACGAGTACCACGATGCCCCGACATCGGGACATCCTGGCCGTGAGAAGACATATTTGCTTCTCACGCGTGACTTCTATTGGAGTCACCAGTACAAGTGGGTACGCAAGTACGTTCGTGCTTGCGAGGTATGCCAGCGCGTGAAGCCTGCGCCCAACTCGCAGGCTCCGCTTCAATCACTACCGACCCCGTCGGAGTGCTGGCAGTCCATTTCAATGGACTTTGTTTTTGGTCTTCCGCAAGACAACAAGCGGAGGACTGGTATTGTGGTCTTTGTTGACCGCTTCAGCAAGATGGTGCATCTTGCTGCAGTACCAGCCGAGGTGACAGCCAAACAGACGGCATGTCTGTTTGTCGACATGGTGTTTAGACACCATGGTATGCCACTCGACATCGTGTCGGATCGGGATCCGCGCTTTACAGCGCGATTCTGGCAAGAAGTGTTTACACTTCTTGGGACGCAGTTGTCCATGTCGACTGCGGATCACCCGCAGACCGACGGACAAACAGAGCGTGTCAACCGCGTGCTGGTTGACACCATGAAGAGCTACGCGCACTCGTTCCATCAATGGAGCGACTGCTTGCCGATGGCGGAGTTCGCCATCAACAACTCGGTGCATGTCTCGACAGGACACACACCGTTCTACGTGAATGCCATGAGGCACCCACGCGTACCGAGCGTACTCGGTGCGGTAGCTCCTTCCTTAAGTGGGGGAGGATATCCGGTTAATTCAAAACAACCGGATAAGCACGCTGATACAAGCAATGTATCAGCTGTGACGACTCGCGCACGTACTGCGCGCAGTCATGGCGACGACAAGACAGTGTCTACGACGGGCGTAGACACTTTAAACGACAACGAACATCACGCGCAGGCCGGGCCTGCTGCGAACAAGGAGCACGAACTGAACCAGGGGTTCAGCTCGGATGCAATGGACTTTGTCCAGCGTCGACAAGCCGTAATTCGGTTTGTCCAAGATGCAATAGCAGCTTCTGTCGATCGACAGAAGCTGAATGCCGATAACATCGGCAGGGGAAACACAAATGAATTCAAAGTTGGTTCATTAGTTCTGTTAGCTACTCAGAACCTAGCTAAACATGCAGTTTCCGATTTCGGAGCAAGCAAGCTTGCTCCGCGCTTCATTGGGCCATTCACCGTGTTGGCGAAGCATGGCAACGCGTACACACTGGACATACCGTCCAGCATGCGCTTGCACCCAACGTTTTACGTTGGGCGACTGAAGCCGTACGTGCAGCACGAGTCACCTACGTCTGGTGACTCGCCAAAGCGCTCTCGAGCGCGGCGACGCGCTTCGAGACGCCAGAGAGTCTCGTCCCGACCTCGACCTTTACGTTCGAGGTCGTCTGCGCAACCTCCGCGAGCTGAGCCTTTAACAAGCTCAGCTCCTGACGCAGAGCAGCGAACTGCGACGCTTGGAAACGCTCAACAGCCTCCAAGCGAGACTCAAAGTTTGGTTGACCAAACCCGGGGCGTCTTCCCGCCCCCCCCCCCACCCCCGTTGCGAGACGCACGCGGGGCAACTCGCTGGATCGTCCAGCGAATTGTTGGTCATCGGAACCAGACCCAAGGTCCGGTTCATTTTCGTATTCGTTGGAGAGGATTTCCTCCCCAACACGATACGTGGGAATCACGGAATGTCCTGATGGAGGACATTCCGGAAATGGTGACGGCGTACGAAGGCCGCCACCGCCACCTCCGCCGAAGGGCGTAAAACTTGGGCGAGCGCTGTAGTCGCCTACAGCACTCGGATAAGTGCTGCGATTATCCGCAGCACTAGAAGACGCCTGCGCCTGAAAACTGGCGCGCAGGGTCTTGAGGTCGTCAGGTACACACATGGACGTGTACCCGTTGACGTCCCGCTCGGTGATGCGTACTGCTCCAGGGTAGCAGTACTCACAAGCAGTGTCATAAGGCACTGCGCAAGGAAGTCCAATACCGACTGCACCATGGTGCAGTCGTTCAAGTTTACCACGCTTCGAGAACTTCTCGTAGCGCTCCCGCGCCTGGCTAATCCGGTCGCGATAGCCAGCGGGGTTCTTGTTGAAGTTTTCAACAAAGGCACTCCAACTTTGACAAAGTGCCTGCCACTCGGGCACTTTGCTTCTGCGAGAAGTCTTCTTGCTCGCAAACCATCGGAGCTCATGGAAGAGCCCGATGTAGTAGTCGCGCCTTTGATTCGTTAACGGATCAAAGTGTACTCGCTTCGCGACGTCATCGTCAACGATGGCGTTGCACGAATACAGCGCGTACAGATTCGGTGGCGCGGTCGCACCGAATCGGCTGCCGATCTCAGACTGAGACGGCATCCACGGCTCGCGCACTGGTTCAGTGTGCGAGGCCGCAACAGCAGCGGATGGAGTGGAGTCATCTCCATCCCGCGGAGTCGACAAGGCTCCAGCGGCAGCGAGCGGTGTTCCACTGCCGCTGCGCGAACGCTTCGAGCTCGAAGCGTTCGGGTCGTCCTCGCTTGGACGACGCAGACCCACATTGGGGTCAGTGTGGCCCGGAGACAAGATGTCCTTGTCTCCTTCGAGTTCCCCCTCCTCGACTTCACTTCCGTAGTCGAGGGGAACTCCCTCTCCACCCGGAGAGTAGATGCCCACTCCGGTTTCGACAGCAATGATCTTGCCTGTCTTGTTTCGGATGGCATGTTTCTCATGCCATCTCGAGTGGTATCCAGCAACAGAGAGGCGACTCTCTGTTGCCGCGCTTGTCGGCATCGCCGTCGAGGCGATGCCAGTAGCGGTCGTGGCTGAGGCAGCGGCCGTCGTCGCCTTGGAGGCGACGACAGCACTTGCTGTTGCCGAAGCGGCCGGCGTCTTGGACGAAGACGTCGTTGGCGTGCTCATTGGGAATGAGCACGTGTTCTCCCGAAGAAAATACGGATTGACGTGTCGAGACCGGCACGTCAAATCCTAACGGGGGGATGGTGTAGCGGGGCTACACATTCGGTTCACCTCCTACCTTAGTGCAACATGCACTAAGGCATACATTCAGGTGACCACCACAGGGTGGTCCACATTCATAGCAAAAGGCATATGACTGGTAGAAAGTAACACCTTTCTACCAATGAGAGTCATTCAATAGATAGGGGTTCTGCCAGCCATCCAATGGCAGAACCTCTCATTAGAAATATCAGTTTTAGGAGGAAACCCCATTTACAATCAATACAGTTCTCATTTACCACCAAAGCTTCCGTTTGGTTCATTTATCTAGGTTTAAGTATACTTGTGGATACAAGTATACTGAACTTAAGTAAACTACTCCTACGCTTCCTCCTACACGTGCGCACACGTGTAAGCTTAAGTAGTGGGTCTAAGCAGACCCATTACACGTTACGGTATCGGCACTAGCGAGTGATGTGTCGGGGTCCAGCGCGGCGAGGACGGGTGAAAGAACCCCTTCAAGAGGTGCGCCATGCACAACAAGCCATGGACGTCGTGTGCTGCGCGAGGATTCGCCACCCATCGGCATGGACGTCTGGTATCCACTGATATCGGAGACCCAAGGGTTGTGCAAGCGGTCAGCAGTGCTGCAGTTGGTGCGATGCAGCTCCAGCATAGTGAAATGAAGACACCAAGAGATGGGGAAGGGCATGCAAGCGAGGCTTCCCGTGGAAGCGATGATCGAGAAACCCAGGACGGTGACATCGTGGCCAACTCGCAATTGGTCGCAGTGAGTGACTACCTTCAATCGATCCCGACCCGCCTGAAGCGAGCGAAGATTCGCCACCAGGCCAAGATGAGACCTGCACGCTGGCATGTCCCCCGATCGCGGAAGCGCCGCGACCAGAAGAAGTGCGCTGTGACCCGCAGCGGTATGAACATATATCACGCGCGCACTGTGAAGGCCCGGTCGACAAAGGAAACTCTACAACGCGCTGGCGTCAAGGATCGACTTCGCGCTCTTCATGTCCGGCGGCCAAAGTTCGTGGGGACCAGGACCGAGACGCTGGACCTGATGAAGGTGGTGATTTGGCCAACCTCCGTGCTGCCCATTACTGAGTCACAAGTGCCCGAGGGACTCGAGTTTCCGGACATTGGTGACGGGGATCCCTGCCAATGCTTTGGGGATTGCTTCATGGACTCCTGTAAGATCGCTCTACTATCCATCTACTGCACCCCCGAGTGCTGCAGCTTAGGAGGAGTCTGTAGCAACTTGCCGCGCAACCACCCCGGTCTGAAATTGTACGACACCTGTCGTGTGGGGCTTGGCGTGCACACCACTGCCTACATAGAGGTGGGAGATGTTGTCGGTGAGTACGTGGGGCGGTTGTTCGAATACCCCGCTGTGCTGGAAGGCCAGCCCGCACAGGCCATCAAGAAAAACAGCGGCTACACCATGCTGCTCAACATGCAGTCGGTGTCGGGCATGTTCGTCTACATAGAGGCGTTGAAGTGCGGATCAATCACAAGATTCATGAGCCACTCCTGCGACCCCCACGTGGAGTTCGTCGAGATGCAGAACGGATCCAAAATCAAGGTGCTCGCTCGGGTGATCAAGACCGTTTGGCCTGGCACGCAGCTCACCGTCAACTATGGTGACGAGATATGGTTCAAGTGCGGGTGCGACTCATGCTGGGTTGACCCCGTTGACGAAGTAGAGTAGGAGCAGGTGGAGACACGGAGGAGTCTAGCACTTCGAGAATAAGCCCAAGTCGTGCAGAACATGCATAACTATTCAAGTGAATGTCCACTCTGTCTTTCCCAAGCGAGGTAATCGTCCAAATTATTTTTTCTCGGATTCGCTTGATCGACATGGATTGTAACCAACATCTGACCGACTCTTCGCGCTTGGGATCGTCGAAGCTCAGCGCCTGGGGGCATTCACAGCAAACGCTCACATGTAGTAAGTGGCCAGTAGGGAGGGCAACACCATTGTGGGCTCGGGTCGACTCTAGTTGTGCTTACCTGTGCCCTGGACGTGTTAGAAAGTCAGCGCTGGACCCACCGACAAGGGTCTCCCTCCTTCAAGGGCGTTCACGGTCTGTCGCTTACGTTTAGACTTATTGCGACTCACGAGCACCTCGTTACCGGTGGCGTCGATGTAGCTCGAGCTTCGCGTCGCGTAAAGCACGTGGACGCAAGAGCCAAACGCGAACCAGTAGCTACAGCCGCACCACTTCCGGTCGATGTCTACGACCCACCCACTCCAAGGCTGCCCTTCCACTTCCATGCGGGCATAGTTGGACCCCATTTGAGCCGAAACTGCGATAGCTTCTTCCGACCGTTTGTTGGGAACAACGCTGACGCGATCAACGAGGCGTGACTGAACCTGAAAAGTGCGCGAGGCTCCAGCGCCTGGAATTTCGAGTTGATTGTCGTTCCACTTGCCCAAGTAGCCTTGCGCTCCATCTCTAAGGCTCTGCGCGTGAGGGTTGCTGGCGGAACGACATCAAAGCGGAATAGGCGGCCGTTAGACAGAATTGCATACCAGCAATTTGTAGCGCATCTGATGCGGAGCGACATCCGAGCAGGCCGTGCAGGCCATGGGGTTGCTCTTCGTGATATCGAAGGACTTCATGTCGCTCAGCCCAGTGTCTGCATCTACCGCATCCACGCTGACCGCCACCTCTCGCCATGCGATGCGCCTCGGCATGTTTCCTCGCGTTCTCGGCTGGAAGGGAGAGCTCCCCCTGCCGATCGTCTGGCACCCAGCTGCGACATTTGGGCTCCACGAGCGCTGGTTGGCTGCTTGGATCAGCCGCCAGGCCCGTTTGTGCGTTGGTTCAGAGAATGAGCAGATGTGAAAGACCCGACATTCGTTTTGTGTTGCTACCGTAACGTGTGCCATTTTCCTACTTCTGAGGTGCTGCCCCACAGTTTTGGTTCCACGTAAAGGAAATGCGGTGCGAGTCACGCGTTCTCTTCGAGTGCTCATGGCAAATTGTAATGGGTCTGCTTAGACCCACTACTTAAGCTTACACGTGTGCGCACGTGTATGAGGAAGCGTAGGAGTAATTTACTCAAGTTCAGTATACTTGTATCCACAAGTATACTTAAACCTAGATAAAGGAACCGAACGATAGCTTTGGTGCCAAATGAGAACTGTATTGATTGTAAATGGGGTTTCCTCCTAAAACTGATATTTCTAATGAGAGGTTCTGCCATTGGATGGATGGCAGAACCCCTATCTATTGAATGACTCTCATTGGTAGAAAGGTGTTACTTTCTACCAGTCATATGCCTTTTGCTATGAATGTGGACCACCCTGTGGTGGTCACCTGAATGTATGCCTTAGTGCATGTTGCACTAAGGTAGGAGGTGAACCGAATGTGTAGCCCCGCTACACAAATCACCTGATCCTATCGTTGAAGCCGCTGCAACTGCACAAAATCAAGAACTTGCTGCGTGCAAAGGAGCCAAGAAAGAGGAAAACCCGTTCATAACTGCTGGAGTTCGCTAATCGACGCCCCGACCCTCACAAACTATCAAAGCTGGAGACAGTCGTATGCAAGAGCTGCAAGGAAACAGATTGACACCACCACAAAACGAAATCTGCTATAACCCATTTCGTTCGGGGCTCCGCATTCGTTAAGAAGATCGCTTCTCTACCACCACCACACGCCACACACCGTCCAGCACGCGCACACGAGTCTCATCATACCAGCCTCAACGATCGGTCTCGAAAGGCAGCCTCGTGTGTGTGTGTGTGGAGGGGGGGGGGGGTCAGGAAACTACCAGTTTTACACGGGATTATTATCAAAAGTGACCACAAGTGGGTCATCTTTTTTAGAAGGGATCGGTTTATGAGTAAGTAGCGAGATGATTGGCGCGCCATGTTGAAGACGGCCTAGACAAGAATACATGCAGCGCTTTGCTGCTAGCATTGGCTGCAACCAGTTTCTCTTGAAGAGTCATTCCCCAAAATCATGGAACTTGGCAGGATAGACTTGATGTCTGTTCACGGTAGGGATACAATAAAAAAGAGAGACTACTTCACCTCAGCACCTGCGAGCACACAATTCCTGAAAGATCTTTTCTCCAATGAAGACGCGTCGATTTCTCAGGTATTATCATCGGGTCACGTCAAGGAATGGGAATGTGATTCCGATAATTGCGATTGGCGTGTGCGCCTCCACAAGAAAAGAAAACCAAGACCCTCGGGACATCGATTCCTGTTAGCGTGTGGTATGTGAAACGAGCCAAGTTGCAACACTCTCCTAGTTGTGACTCTGTACGTAAATGCTTTGCTCGTCAACTCTCTATACTGTGTGGGGTCAAGAGTTCGATACGCGAGGGGTACAGTTCGGCGCGAGCACGTGTGCCCGCTTCTGTGAAAGCTGTCGATAACGTTAATGTTGATCAAAGTCCGGCGATGGTGTACAGAGCGATAATGCGTGTCAAACATGATGCGTCTGCGAATGCATTGCCTTGTGATGGGTACAATTTACTCGCACCATATTTGAGGGAGTTTGCACGCCTGAATATAGGATCCCGCGTGTCGTGTCAATTGGATGATTGTGGCCGCTTCTATCGTGCTTTCCTATCTGTTGGGCCACTGATTGCTAAGCAAGATAATTGGATTCCTATCCTCGCGTGTGATGGCACACATATGAAGAATCCCTCATATAACGGGATTTGTCTTATGATGATAGGAAAGGACGGTGACTGAAAAAAACATCCCCGTTGCGGTTGCTTTTGTTCACAAAGAAACCAACGAAACTTTCGAGTGGTTTTTAGCCAACTGTGTGGCTGCAGGATTGAGATTGTCTGACAAAGTTATCTTCACGGACCGTGGAAAGCAACGTGGAGCGTAAAATCGGTTAGCAGAGCGAGGAGTACAGGTGAACCTAAACTTTTGTACGCTTCACATTGTTTTTAACGTGTGCGATTAATTTCACTCCATTGACTCCAATATTGAGCGCATCCGGCCGTATGTCTTTCGGTTTCAGGCAGCAACTACACTGATTGAATATCAAGAGGCGATCGCATCGATTCGTGGCGCCTTCCCAATAACCCGGACCATCAAAAGAGGTAATAAAGAAGAGCGACAGTCTGCAGCAGAGTACTACAGTCGGGCCGTAGGTACTATCGCCAAGAAAAAACATTGTGCTTCAGCTTGGTCAACCAATAGGCACAACGTAGCACCACGAGCTCAAGCCATCCTTTCCAAGCAAGTACGTGGCTCACGGTCTTGCACAACGCACGAAGGTTCAGACCAATTATTCTATGTGGACG
Source organism: Phytophthora ramorum (assembly GCF_020800215.1). Classification (NCBI taxonomy): domain Eukaryota; phylum Oomycota; class Peronosporomycetes; order Peronosporales; family Peronosporaceae; genus Phytophthora; species Phytophthora ramorum. The sequence continues at coordinate 5,752,453 of NW_027150647.1, forward strand.
ATACTAAAATCTCTTTGGCAGATAAAATCACCGACCTCAACGATGGTATTGCGCCCGTCGTCAAGGTATTCACTCGAACATTCAACGTAAATCTGCGTGCTGGCACTTGCGGCCGATGTCCAGACCGCGAACACTTTCTGATACCTTGTCGACACATACTGAATGCTGTGTACAAGAATTAAAAAAAAAACGAGTCGCAAACGGACGCGCGTTGCCATACTTTCACAGTAGCCAAGTATGCAGACGCATTTAAAGACATCATCATCACCCTTCCAATTGAAAGCGCTTTAATTCCCGAGGAAAATATTCTACCTCCACCTCACTACAATCAAGCAGGGGGGTCCTCAATTCGATCAAAACGGGACATTACAAACAGAACAAGAAGAATCCCAAGTCGAGGTGAGCCCAAAAGCACTCTAAACAGCAGCGAAAGAATGCACGTGCTCAGCAACATTATCTTGCTGACTCTGATGTTGACGGGATACAAGCCTTCTTCGAATCCGAGGTCAGCGGAGCCACGACGAAAAGTCGGAAGCCCTACGAATGGAGTCTATGTGGAATAGCTGATAGACACAATGCTGCCCACTGTCCCGCACGACAAACCAGCGATAATACGGTCACCGAGGTAAACCCAGGTACGTATGTTGTCGGGGAATGCCCCTTCACAAGTCTCAGCCAGCAAGGTGCTTCGTCTTCTCCTCCATCAGGCTCTGCAATCGTACAGTTCTATAGCTTTTGATCTACCATATCCGAAGGCAGGAACATAATGAAGAAGCTAATCAGAACAGCATAAGGAAAGAATATAGTTTATTAGAGCAGGGCTTCTTCTTCACCGGGTAATGTCTTCACGCTACCTGTAATGGGTCTGCTTAGACCCACTACTTAAGCTTACACGTGTGCGCACGTGTAGGAGGAAGCGTAGGAGTAGTTTACTTAAGTTCAGTATACTTGTATCCACAAGTATACTTAAACCTAGATAAATGAACCAAACGGAAGCTTTGGTGGTAAATGAGAACTGTATTGATTGTAAATGGGGTTTCCTCCTAAAACTGATATTTCTAATGAGAGGTTCTGCCATTGGATGGCTGGCAGAACCCCTATCTATTGAATGACTCTCATTGGTAGAAAGGTGTTACTTTCTACCAGTCATATGCCTCTTGCTATGAATGTGGACCACCCTGTGGTGGTCACCTGAATGTATGCCTTAGTGCATGTTGCACTAAGGTAGGAGGTGAACCGAATGTGTAGCCCCGCTACACCATCCCCCCGTTAGGATTTGACGTGCCGGTCTCGACACGTCAATCCGTATTTTCTTCGGGAGAACACGTGCTCATTCCCAATGAGCACGCCAACGACGTCTTCGTCCAAGACGCCGGCCGCTTCGGCAACAGCAAGTGCTGTCGTCGCCTCCAAGGCGACGACGGCCGCTGCCTCAGCCACGACCGCTACTGGCATCGCCTCGACGGCGATGCCGACAAGCGCGACAACAGAGAGTCGCCTCTCTGTTGCTGGATACCACTCGAGATGGCATGAGAAACATGCCATCCGAAACAAGACAGGCAAGATCATTGCTGTCGAAACCGGAGTGGGCATCTACTCTCCGGGTGGAGAGGGAGTTCCCCTCGACTACGGAAGTGAAGTCGAGGAGGGGGAACTCGAAGGAGACAAGGACATCTTGTCTCCGGGCCACACTGACCCCAATGTGGGTCTGCGTCGTCCAAGCGAGGACGACCCGAACGCTTCGAGCTCGAAGCGTTCGCGCAGCGGCAGTGGAACACCGCTCGCTGCCGCTGGAGCCTTGTCGACTCCGCGGGATGGAGATGACTCCACTCCATCCGCTGCTGTTGCGGCCTCGCACACTGAACCAGTGCGCGAGCCGTGGATGCCGTCTCAGTCTGAGATCGGCAGCCGATTCGGTGCGACCGCGCCACCGAATCTGTACGCGCTGTATTCGTGCAACGCCATCGTTGACGATGACGTCGCGAAGCGAGTACACTTTGATCCGTTAACGAATCAAAGGCGCGACTACTACATCGGGCTCTTCCATGAGCTCCGATGGTTTGCGAGCAAGAAGACTTCTCGCAGAAGCAAAGTGCCCGAGTGGCAGGCACTTTGTCAAAGTTGGAGTGCCTTTGTTGAAAACTTCAACAAGAACCCCGCTGGCTATCGCGACCGGATTAGCCAGGCGCGGGAGCGCTACGAGAAGTTCTCGAAGCGTGGTAAACTTGAACGACTGCACCATGGTGCAGTCGGTATTGGACTTCCTTGCGCAGTGCCTTATGACACTGCTTGTGAGTACTGCTACCCTGGAGCAGTACGCATCACCGAGCGGGACGTCAACGGGTACACGTCCATGTGTGTACCTGACGACCTCAAGACCCTGCGCGCCAGTTTTCAGGCGCAGGCGTCTTCTAGTGCTGCGGATAATCGCAGCACTTATCCGAGTGCTGTAGGCGACTACAGCGCTCGCCCAAGTTTTACGCCCTTCGGCGGAGGTGGCGGTGGCGGCCTTCGTACGCCGTCACCATTTCCGGAATGTCCTCCATCAGGACATTCCGTGATTCCCACGTATCGTGTTGGGGAGGAAATCCTCTCCAACGAATACGAAAATGAACCGGACCTTGGGTCTGGTTCCGATGACCAACAATTCGCTGGACGATCCAGCGAGTTGCCCCGCGTGCGTCTCGCAACGGGGGTGGGGGGGGCGGGAAGACGCCCCGGGTTTGGTCAACCAAACTTTGAGTCTCGCTTGGAGGCTGTTGAGCGTCTCCAAGCGTCGCAGTTCGCTGCTCTGCGTCAGGAGCTGAGCTTGTTAAAGGCTCAGCTCGCGGAGGTTGCGCAGACGACCTCGAACGTAAAGGTCGAGGTCGGGACGAGACTCTCTGGCGTCTCGAAGCGCGTCGCCGCGCTCGAGAGCGCTTTGGCGAGTCACCAGACGTAGGTGACTCGTGCTGCACGTACGGCTTCAGTCGCCCAACGTAAAACGTTGGGTGCAAGCGCATGCTGGACGGTATGTCCAGTGTGTACGCGTTGCCATGCTTCGCCAACACGGTGAATGGCCCAATGAAGCGCGGAGCAAGCTTGCTTGCTCCGAAATCGGAAACTGCATGTTTAGCTAGGTTCTGAGTAGCTAACAGAACTAATGAACCAACTTTGAATTCATTTGTGTTTCCCCTGCCGATGTTATCGGCATTCAGCTTCTGTCGATCGACAGAAGCTGCTATTGCATCTTGGACAAACCGAATTACGGCTTGTCGACGCTGGACAAAGTCCATTGCATCCGAGCTGAACCCCTGGTTCAGTTCGTGCTCCTTGTTCGCAGCAGGCCCGGCCTGCGCGTGATGTTCGTTGTCGTTTAAAGTGTCTACGCCCGTCGTAGACACTGTCTTGTCGTCGCCATGACTGCGCGCAGTACGTGCGCGAGTCGTCACAGCTGATACATTGCTTGTATCAGCGTGCTTATCCGGTTGTTTTGAATTAACCGGATATCCTCCCCCACTTAAGGAAGGAGCTACCGCACCGAGTACGCTCGGTACGCGTGGGTGCCTCATGGCATTCACGTAGAACGGTGTGTGTCCTGTCGAGACATGCACCGAGTTGTTGATGGCGAACTCCGCCATCGGCAAGCAGTCGCTCCATTGATGGAACGAGTGCGCGTAGCTCTTCATGGTGTCAACCAGCACGCGGTTGACACGCTCTGTTTGTCCGTCGGTCTGCGGGTGATCCGCAGTCGACATGGACAACTGCGTCCCAAGAAGTGTAAACACTTCTTGCCAGAATCGCGCTGTAAAGCGCGGATCCCGATCCGACACGATGTCGAGTGGCATACCATGGTGTCTAAACACCATGTCGACAAACAGACATGCCGTCTGTTTGGCTGTCACCTCGGCTGGTACTGCAGCAAGATGCACCATCTTGCTGAAGCGGTCAACAAAGACCACAATACCAGTCCTCCGCTTGTTGTCTTGCGGAAGACCAAAAACAAAGTCCATTGAAATGGACTGCCAGCACTCCGACGGGGTCGGTAGTGATTGAAGCGGAGCCTGCGAGTTGGGCGCAGGCTTCACGCGCTGGCATACCTCGCAAGCACGAACGTACTTGCGTACCCACTTGTACTGGTGACTCCAATAGAAGTCACGCGTGAGAAGCAAATATGTCTTCTCACGGCCAGGATGTCCCGATGTCGGGGCATCGTGGTACTCGTACGTGATCTTGAGCTTCAGCTCATGATCATCCGGCACGACAATGCGATCTGCGTTGTCGTCGACTGCGCTGTAAAGCAGCAGACCATTGTGTACACGATAACGGTGTACACGGGCACGAAGGTGTTTGGCCAGCTTCTGACGAGACTTGTCAGAAGGTGTGGAGAAGTACTCCAACAACTGCTTCGCATCCGCTTCATGTGCGTATGCGGCCTTCACTTCGTCCAGCAAGGACGACGAGGGTGTAGTCGTCCTGACGACGCCAACTGCGTTGGCGTCGGCCTCTTGCACCGCATAATCTGGTCGACGCGAAAGCGCGTCGGCCACGACATTCAACCTTCCAGGTTTGTACTCAACCTGGAAGTTGTATTCAGCAAAGAATGACAGCCACCGTGCCATTCTTTGTGATATGTGCGGCGACTTGATCGCCGTACGCAACGATGCGTGGTCGGTGTAGACCACGAATGGTCTACTCCCAAGTAGATACACTCGAAACTTTGCGAGTGCATACTTCATGGCAAGGAGTTCCTTGTCATGTACCGGGTAATTGCGCTCAGCTGGCTTCAGCTGACGCGATTGGTAGTAAACCACACGATCACGACCTTCGTGATCGAGTTGCATCAGTGCGCATCCGATCGCGAAATCGGATGCATCGCACACAACGTGGAATGGGCGATCTTGGTCGGCCACCGCCAAGATCGGCGCCTCAGTCAAGCCCTGCTTGACTGCTTCGAAGGCCTGCTGACAATCAGCAGTCCATTCCCATGCAGCCTCTTTCTTTAAGAGCTGCGACAGCGGGCGAATCTTGCCCGCGTAGTTGCTCACGTACTTGCACAAGTACGTGGCGAGTCCAAGGAACTGCCGCAGTTCCTTTACATTTGAAGGCGTAGGCCATTCATTGATCACTCTGACCTTTCCTGGGTCAGGGCGTACGCCGTTCTTCCCCACGAGACACCCAAGTACGGGTATCTCGGTCGCCCCGAAGATACACTTCTTCAGGTTCGCGTAGAGCTTGTGCTTTCGCATGAGCTCAAGCAACTTGCGGAGATGCTCTGTATGCATCTCCACGTCCGATTTCCCATTCACAGCCCGGCTGTGAATGAACACGTCGTCAAAATAGCTCGGTGCGAAGTCGCGCACCGAGCGCAACAAGTGCGTGACGCACCTGTTGAACGTCGCTGGGGCGTTCTTCAGCCCCTGCGGCATCACGAGCCACTCCCAGAGCATGCCGCTCGGAGTGCTTACCGCCGTGAGAGGAATATCACTCTCACGCATGAGGATCTGATAGAACCCGTCTCTCAGATCCAGAGTACTGAAGATAGTACTCGAGGTCATCGAATCGATGATCACATCTTTTCGAGGTATCGGCGTCTGCGCCGGTACCGTCGCATCGTTCAGCTTGTTGTACGCATGAACGATGCGCCACCCGCCCTGTGGTTTCTTCACACAGAACGTAGGTGCGCTGTGCGGGGACTTCGATTCCCGCACTTGTCCTGCATTGCGACGACTTTCAAAGAAGTCGTCGATTGCCTTGACTTGCTCACGCGGCAGTGGCCACTGTCGCGTGACGCAGTACTTCGTTCCCGGCACGAGATCAATCTCGTGCTGAACACCCTTATCCTGCGGTAGCTCCGCAGGAATGTCGTCCGGGAGTACATCCTTGTACTCACGCAAGACCTTGTAAAAGGGGCTCGCCTTGAGCGAGTCCCAGCCTTGCTCGTCGAAGCGTTCCTTCTTCGACTTCGCGCTGAGGGCGTCCGCGCCCTCAGAGATGAGCTGATTCAGCTCTTCTGCTTCACACGTCATCCTCTCGACGTCCGAGAGGATGCAGATCTGCTCGATGCGTCCATCGTGCAGTTCGCGAGCGAAACGCTTCCAGCTTGTGACTGGGAGCGACATCAACTCCGACGCTAACGTCGGAGGATTATTCAGCCTCATCTTCTTGTATTGGAGACCAATACTCGTACGCGTCAAGACATTCAATGTCTCGACGGTCGTCTCCAACTCCTGTGTCTGCCCGGCAGACACTGCTTGTAGCGTCTCGGTCCCTGACCGAGACTTGCGCAGCTTTTCTTGCTTGCGCCGTTCACTTCTCGTGCGGAGCCCGGCTCCGCAAGTTTCTTCTTGTCCAGGCCCGGCCGTGGACAGTTGTTCCTTGTATTCGCCGGCGGGTTTTACCCGCGGGCGCACGCGTTCAAGCCCGGCTTGATCGCGCACCGCTTCGTCGTGCAGCCCGGCTGCACGCGAGCTCGCAAGAATTTCCGGTGCGGGACGTTTGCAACCGTCCGCACTGCTTGCAGCGTCGGCTCCCAGAGCCGACGCGTCTTCTTTACCTCTACGCCTAACGGCGGAGTGTCTTTCGACCAATTGTGTGTCGACATTAGCTGTCGACACTACCGCGTCGCCCCGGACGCTTCGAGACCCTCTCGAATCGGATTGAACCAGGCCCTGCTGATTCGTTTCACATCTTCTTCCAACGACTCTCGCAGTCGTTGGCGTTCGCTTTGGGTGACCGGAGACAGCCGCATTCCGCGCTGTCTCTGATGGAGGGCCGCATGCACCACGTGGTGCATGTGCTGCGCCGACAGGGCCATCGCTCTCTGTCGCGCTGCTGCTGCTCCCGAAGCGCACGATCGTGCGCTTCATCCAGTCGATCACCGGATCATGCCGTGCAAGCCACGGCATGCCCAACACCATATCGAACTTATCGTCCAGTTCGAGGACGATAAGCTCGTCGACGAACTCCTTCTCTTGGTAAGAGAAGCGTACGCGTACGATACGCTTCTCGGTTCTAACAACGACACCCGTTGCTAGCCTCACTTCCAATAGACTTCGAGGTGTTTCCACCTCCTCGAAGTCAAGCCTTGGAAGGCTCTGCAGTCGAACAAAGTTGTTCGACGCTCCACAGTCCACTAGAGCACGAAGAGACTTCTCTCTCTTCGAGCTTACCTTCAGGATGACAAGGTTCGGCTTGTCATCTTGCTTCTTGCAGTGAGATTGACTCTCACTGGGGGCAGCGATCTTCATTGCAGCGTGTCCGATGTCGACACGCTCGATCGCATCACCAGCAGGGCGCCCCGCGCCTGCTGGTCCCTTTAGTTTTTTGATTGCCCGTGACGATACCCAGTATCGCCACGACGGCTTCTCGCCGCGTGCACAGGTGCTGTGCACTCGCGGGCGTAGTGACCGATGTTTCCGCAGCGGAAACAACGCACATTCGTTGATCCACGACGCTGCTGGGAACCAGCAGCTGTCGCACTCGAGAGGTCCATTGGTTCGGGACCTCCCGACGGCCTTGCCACCGGTCGTGGCATCAGCCGTGGGGCGTTCACATGCAGTTTAGCCTGCCGCAGGCTAAACTCTTCTTGCATTGCAAGCGCAATTGCAGCCTCGAGAGTATTTGGATACTCTCGGAAGAGATAGGTCTTCACAGGCCCATCTCTAAGGCCCTTCATGAACGTGACGACCTTTGTCGCCTCGTCAATCGGGTTGGTCACGATGTTCGAGACCAAGTACCGTGCTCTTTGGGCGTAAGCATGCACGTCATGCTTGCCCTGTTGCAGATCGAGGAACTCCGCCCTCGATCGGAACTCGTTCTGCGGGGGCTCAAACGCTAGTTTGAGCTCCTCCTTGAACTCTTCGTACGTGCTAAAGCACGTAGGATCTGTGAGTCGGCGTCCGTACGCCCAACTCCTCGCTCGTCCGCCAAGACATGACATGGCGAACGCAACCTTCGACAACGGGTCGACGATACGTCGAGCCGCAATGGCAGTGTCGACCTCGACAAGCCAACGGAGGAGAGGTTCGCCCTCTCTTCCAACGTAGCTGCTTACGTGGAGTTTTAATGACTCCACGCGCGGTGTGGCCGATGGCGACACCGAAGTTCGAGCAGCGGTTTCACGCTGTTCCTTCACGATGAAACCCAGAGCAACACCGTGTTGCTCCGTCGGTGATAGCGTTCGCAACATCGTTGCTACCGCCGCTTCCCCAATGACTGTTGACAGTCGTTGGAGGGCCTCCCACTCTGGTTCCGACAGGTGGGGGCAGTCTGCACGCGCAACATGCGTTGCAGACGTGTTTGGGCTACCCACGGACATGTTACTGTCCGAGGGCAGGTTCTCAGCCCCGCGTTCGTATTCCATACGAACGTGTTAGTCGGTCGTTGGACGGACTACAAAGTGCTACCAGGTGTAATGGGTCTGCTTAGACCCACTACTTAAGCTTACACGTGTGCGCACGTGTAGGAGGAAGCGTAGGAGTAGTTTACTTAAGTTCAGTATACTTGTATCCACAAGTATACTTAAACCTAGATAAATGAACCAAACGGAAGCTTTGGTGGTAAATGAGAACTGTATTGATTGTAAATGGGGTTTCCTCCTAAAACTGATATTTCTAATGAGAGGTTCTGTCATTGGATGGCTGGCAGAACCCCTATCTATTGAATGACTCTCATTGGTAGAAAGGTGTTACTTTCTACCAGTCATATGCCTTTTGCTATGAATGTGGACCACCCTGTGGTGGTCACCTGAATGTATGCCTTAGTGCATGTTGCACTAAGGTAGGAGGTGAACCGAATGTGTAGCCCCGCTACACTACCTGGACGTACACAAGACCGCGATATGGACTGGGACGAGTGTCATTTCCACTTCCTACTGCGGAAGCCTGTGGCGGCGTACTGGGGTTGGCGGACTGCACGAGCCGCAACGTGGTCTTCTACCCGGCGCAGTCGCAGCTCGTTCTGACGGACTTAGTTCGTTGTTTCAACAGATGCTTAAAAAAGTGTGATCCACTTGTGGTCACTCTTGATAATAATCCTTTTACACGACGTGCGCAACCTCTGGATGTAAAGCGCGCTGAAGCTTCGAGCAGCAATGCTATTCTCAATCACTTCAACACCTTGAAAGGCGTGCTTGGGGTTTTTGGCTTGCTAGATTAGCCTGAACAAATTTGACACGGCAATGAGACCTTTGATGGAAGCGTTTTCTTCGGACAACGCAAAAGGACGAGTTCAAAAAGCTCGCATACACCAAGGAGCTTGTGTCGGGTCCGAGAGGCTGCCTTTCGAGCCCGATCGTTGAGGCTGGTATGAGACTCGTGTGCGCGTGTTGGACGGTGTGTGGCGTGTGGTGGTGGTAGAGAAGCGATGGATGGCGCACGGGGGAGCGTTTGGTGCGCGGGCTGGGTGGTTGCGCGTGGTTTGTGTGTTAGCGCAGCGTTGTGTTGTGCGAGCGTGTGTGTGTGTCCGTGCAAGCGCCGTTGGTTTAGTGGTAAAATATCTCGTTGCCAACGAGATGCCCCGGGTTCGATTCCCGGACGGCGCATTCTCTTATGCCGCCTCGCCTCTGCTTTTGCCACCGTGCGGGATCGCGTGTTTCGCGGCGTCTGATGGCGGCAGTGCGTAGTGGTTGCGCCGGGCTGGCCGCGGGCCCACTCTGTGGGCAACCGACGAGCTTGTGTCGGGTCCGAGAGGCTGCCTTTCGAGCCCGATCGTTGAGGCTGGTATGAGACTCGTGTGCGCGTGTTGGACGGTGTGTGGCGTGTGGTGGTGGTAGAGAAGCGATGGATGGCGCACGGGGGAGCGTTTGGTGCGCGGGCTGGGTGGTTGCGCGTGGTTTGTGTGTTTGGTATGCGCAGCGCAGCGTTGTGTTGTGCGAGCGTGTGTGTGTGTCCGTGCAAGCGCCGTTGGTTTAGTGGTAAAATATCTCGTTGCCAACGAGATGCCCCGGGTTCGATTCCCGGACGGCGCATTCTCTTATGCCGCCTCGCCTCTGCTTTTGCCACCGTGCGGGATCGCGTGTTTCGCGGCGTCTGATGGCGGCAGTGCGTAGTGGTTGCGCCGGGCTGGCCGCGGGCCCACTCTGTGGGCAACCGACGAGCTTGTGTCGGGTCCGAGAGGCTGCCTTTCGAGCCCGATCGTTGAGGCTGGTATGAGACTCGTGTGCGCGTGTTGGACGGTGTGTGGCGTGTGGTGGTGGTAGAGAAGCGATGGATGGCGCACGGGGGAGCGTTTGGTGCGCGGGCTGGGTGGTTGCGCGTGGTTGCGCGTGGTTTGTGTGTTAGCGCAGCGTTGTGTTGTGCGAGCGTGTGTGTGTGTCCGTGCAAGCGCCGTTGGTTTAGTGGTAAAATATCTCGTTGCCAACGAGATGCCCCGGGTTCGATTCCCGGACGGCGCATTCTCTTATGCCGCCTCGCCTCTGCTTTTGCCACCGTGCGGGATCGCGTGTTTCGCGGCGTCTGATGGCGGCAGTGCGTAGTGGTTGCGCCGGGCTGGCCGCGGGCCCACTCTGTGGGCAACCGACGAGCTTGTGTCGGGTCCGAGAGGCTGCCTTTCGAGCCCGATCGTTGAGGCTGGTATGAGACTCGTGTGCGCGTGTTGGACGGTGTGTGGCGTGTGGTGGTGGTAGAGAAGCGATGGATGGCGCACGGGGGAGCGTTTGGTGCGCGGGCTGGGTGGTTGCGCGTGGTTGCGCGTGGTTTGTGTGTTAGCGCAGCGTTGTGTTGTGCGAGCGTGTGTGTGTGTCCGTGCAAGCGCCGTTGGTTTAGTGGTAAAATATCTCGTTGCCAACGAGATGCCCCGGGTTCGATTCCCGGACGGCGCATTCTCTTATGCCGCCTCGCCTCTGCTTTTGCCACCGTGCGGGATCGCGTGTTTCGCGGCGTCTGATGGCGGCAGTGCGTAGTGGTTGCGCCGGGCTGGCCGCGGGCCCACTCTGTGGGCAACCGACGAGCTTGTGTCGGGTCCGAGAGGCTGCCTTTCGAGCCCGATCGTTGAGGCTGGTATGAGACTCGTGTGCGCGTGTTGGACGGTGTGTGGCGTGTGGTGGTGGTAGAGAAGCGATGGATGGCGCACGGGGGAGCGTTTGGTGCGCGGGCTGGGTGGTTGCGCGTGGTTGCGCGTGGTTTGTGTGTTAGCGCAGCGTTGTGTTGTGCGAGCGTGTGTGTGTGTCCGTGCAAGCGCCGTTGGTTTAGTGGTAAAATATCTCGTTGCCAACGAGATGCCCCGGGTTCGATTCCCGGACGGCGCATTCTCTTATGCCGCCTCGCCTCTGCTTTTGCCACCGTGCGGGATCGCGTGTTTCGCGGCGTCTGATGGCGGCAGTGCGTAGTGGTTGCGCCGGGCTGGCCGCGGGCCCACTCTGTGGGCAACCGACGAGCTTGTGTCGGGTCCGAGAGGCTGCCTTTCGAGCCCGATCGTTGAGGCTGGTATGAGACTCGTGTGCGCGTGTTGGACGGTGTGTGGCGTGTGGTGGTGGTAGAGAAGCGATGGATGGCGCACGGGGGAGCGTTTGGTGCGCGGGCTGGGTGGTTGCGCGTGGTTTGTGTGTTTGGTATGCGCAGCACAGCGTTGTGTTGTGCGAGCGTGTGTGTGTGTCCGTGCAAGCGCCGTTGGTTTAGTGGTAAAATATCTCGTTGCCAACGAGATGCCCCGGGTTCGATTCCCGGACGGCGCATTCTCTTATGCCGCCTCGCCTCTGCTTTTGCCACCGTGCGGGATCGCGTGTTTCGCGGCGTCTGATGGCGGCAGTGCGTAGTGGTTGCGCCGGGCTGGCCGCGGGCCCACTCTGTGGGCAACCGACGAGCTTGTGTCGGGTCCGAGAGGCTGCCTTTCGAGCCCGATCGTTGAGGCTGGTATGAGACTCGTGTGCGCGTGTTGGACGGTGTGTGGCGTGTGGTGGTGGTAGAGAAGCGATGGATGGCGCACGGGGGAGCGTTTGGTGCGCGGGCTGGGTGGTTGCGCGTGGTTTGTGTGTTTGGTATGCGCAGCGCAGCGTTGTGTTGTGCGAGCGTGTGTGTGTGTCCGTGCAAGCGCCGTTGGTTTAGTGGTAAAATATCTCGTTGCCAACGAGATGCCCCGGGTTCGATTCCCGGACGGCGCATTCTCTTATGCCGCCTCGCCTCTGCTTTTGCCACCGTGCGGGATCGCGTGTTTCGCGGCGTCTGATGGCGGCAGTGCGTAGTGGTTGCGCCGGGCTGGCCGCGGGCCCACTCTGTGGGCAACCGACGAGCTTGTGTCGGGTCCGAGAGGCTGCCTTTCGAGCCCGATCGTTGAGGCTGGTATGAGACTCGTGTGCGCGTGTTGGACGGTGTGTGGCGTGTGGTGGTGGTAGAGAAGCGATGGATGGCGCACGGGGGAGCGTTTGGTGCGCGGGCTGGGTGGTTGCGCGTGGTTTGTGTGTTTGGTATGCGCAGCGCAGCGTTGTGTTGTGCGAGCGTGTGTGTGTGTCCGTGCAAGCGCCGTTGGTTTAGTGGTAAAATATCTCGTTGCCAACGAGATGCCCCGGGTTCGATTCCCGGACGGCGCATTCTCTTATGCCGCCTCGCCTCTGCTTTTGCCACCGTGCGGGATCGCGTGTTTCGCGGCGTCTGATGGCGGCAGTGCGTAGTGGTTGCGCCGGGCTGGCCGCGGGCCCACTCTGTGGGCAACCGACGAGCTTGTGTCGGGTCCGAGAGGCTGCCTTTCGAGCCCGATCGTTGAGGCTGGTATGAGACTCGTGTGCGCGTGTTGGACGGTGTGTGGCGTGTGGTGGTGGTAGAGAAGCGATGGATGGCGCACGGGGGAGCGTTTGGTGCGCGGGCTGGGTGGTTGCGCGTGGTTTGTGTGTTTGGTATGCGCAGCGCAGCGTTGTGTTGTGCGAGCGTGTGTGTGTGTCCGTGCAAGCGCCGTTGGTTTAGTGGTAAAATATCTCGTTGCCAACGAGATGCCCCGGGTTCGATTCCCGGACGGCGCATTCTCTTATGCCGCCTCGCCTCTGCTTTTGCCACCGTGCGGGATCGCGTGTTTCGCGGCGTCTGATGGCGGCAGTGCGTAGTGGTTGCGCCGGGCTGGCCGCGGGCCCACTCTGTGGGCAACCGACGAGCTTGTGTCGGGTCCGAGAGGCTGCCTTTCGAGCCCGATCGTTGAGGCTGGTATGAGACTCGTGTGCGCGTGTTGGACGGTGTGTGGCGTGTGGTGGTGGTAGAGAAGCGATGGATGGCGCACGGGGGAGCGTTTGGTGCGCGGGCTGGGTGGTTGCGCGTGGTTTGTGTGTTTGGTATGCGCAGCGCAGCGTTGTGTTGTGCGAGCGTGTGTGTGTGTCCGTGCAAGCGCCGTTGGTTTAGTGGTAAAATATCTCGTTGCCAACGAGATGCCCCGGGTTCGATTCCCGGACGGCGCATTCTCTTATGCCGCCTCGCCTCTGCTTTTGCCACCGTGCGGGATCGCGTGTTTCGCGGCGTCTGATGGCGGCAGTGCGTAGTGGTTGCGCCGGGCTGGCCGCGGGCCCACTCTGTGGGCAACCGACGAGCTTGTGTCGGGTCCGAGAGGCTGCCTTTCGAGCCCGATCGTTGAGGCTGGTATGAGACTCGTGTGCGCGTGTTGGACGGTGTGTGGCGTGTGGTGGTGGTAGAGAAGCGATGGATGGCGCACGGGGGAGCGTTTGGTGCGCGGGCTGGGTGGTTGCGCGTGGTTTGTGTGTTTGGTATGCGCAGCGCAGCGTTGTGTTGTGCGAGCGTGTGTGTGTGTCCGTGCAAGCGCCGTTGGTTTAGTGGTAAAATATCTCGTTGCCAACGAGATGCCCCGGGTTCGATTCCCGGACGGCGCATTCTCTTATGCCGCCTCGCCTCTGCTTTTGCCACCGTGCGGGATCGCGTGTTTCGCGGCGTCTGATGGCGGCAGTGCGTAGTGGTTGCGCCGGGCTGGCCGCGGGCCCACTCTGTGGGCAACCGACGAGCTTGTGTCGGGTCCGAGAGGCTGCCTTTCGAGCCCGATCGTTGAGGCTGGTATGAGACTCGTGTGCGCGTGTTGGACGGTGTGTGGCGTGTGGTGGTGGTAGAGAAGCGATGGATGGCGCACGGGGGAGCGTTTGGTGCGCGGGCTGGGTGGTTGCGCGTGGTTTGTGTGTTTGGTATGCGCAGCGCAGCGTTGTGTTGTGCGAGCGTGTGTGTGTGTCCGTGCAAGCGCCGTTGGTTTAGTGGTAAAATATCTCGTTGCCAACGAGATGCCCCGGGTTCGATTCCCGGACGGCGCATTCTCTTATGCCGCCTCGCCTCTGCTTTTGCCACCGTGCGGGATCGCGTGTTTCGCGGCGTCTGATGGCGGCAGTGCGTAGTGGTTGCGCCGGGCTGGCCGCGGGCCCACTCTGTGGGCAACCGACGAGCTTGTGTCGGGTCCGAGAGGCTGCCTTTCGAGCCCGATCGTTGAGGCTGGTATGAGACTCGTGTGCGCGTGTTGGACGGTGTGTGGCGTGTGGTGGTGGTAGAGAAGCGATGGATGGCGCACGGGGGAGCGTTTGGTGCGCGGGCTGGGTGGTTGCGCGTGGTTTGTGTGTTTGGTATGCGCAGCGCAGCGTTGTGTTGTGCGAGCGTGTGTGTGTGTCCGTGCAAGCGCCGTTGGTTTAGTGGTAAAATATCTCGTTGCCAACGAGATGCCCCGGGTTCGATTCCCGGACGGCGCATTCTCTTATGCCGCCTCGCCTCTGCTTTTGCCACCGTGCGGGATCGCGTGTTTCGCGGCGTCTGATGGCGGCAGTGCGTAGTGGTTGCGCCGGGCTGGCCGCGGGCCCACTCTGTGGGCAACCGACGAGCTTGTGTCGGGTCCGAGAGGCTGCCTTTCGAGCCCGATCGTTGAGGCTGGTATGAGACTCGTGTGCGCGTGTTGGACGGTGTGTGGCGTGTGGTGGTGGTAGAGAAGCGATGGATGGCGCACGGGGGAGCGTTTGGTGCGCGGGCTGGGTGGTTGCGCGTGGTTTGTGTGTTTGGTATGCGCAGCGCAGCGTTGTGTTGTGCGAGCGTGTGTGTGTGTCCGTGCAAGCGCCGTTGGTTTAGTGGTAAAATATCTCGTTGCCAACGAGATGCCCCGGGTTCGATTCCCGGACGGCGCATTCTCTTATGCCGCCTCGCCTCTGCTTTTGCCACCGTGCGGGATCGCGTGTTTCGCGGCGTCTGATGGCGGCAGTGCGTAGTGGTTGCGCCGGGCTGGCCGCGGGCCCACTCTGTGGGCAACCGACGAGCTTGTGTCGGGTCCGAGAGGCTGCCTTTCGAGCCCGATCGTTGAGGCTGGTATGAGACTCGTGTGCGCGTGTTGGACGGTGTGTGGCGTGTGGTGGTGGTAGAGAAGCGATGGATGGCGCACGGGGGAGCGTTTGGTGCGCGGGCTGGGTGGTTGCGCGTGGTTTGTGTGTTTGGTATGCGCAGCGCAGCGTTGTGTTGTGCGAGCGTGTGTGTGTGTCCGTGCAAGCGCCGTTGGTTTAGTGGTAAAATATCTCGTTGCCAACGAGATGCCCCGGGTTCGATTCCCGGACGGCGCATTCTCTTATGCCGCCTCGCCTCTGCTTTTGCCACCGTGCGGGATCGCGTGTTTCGCGGCGTCTGATGGCGGCAGTGCGTAGTGGTTGCGCCGGGCTGGCCGCGGGCCCACTCTGTGGGCAACCGACGAGCTTGTGTCGGGTCCGAGAGGCTGCCTTTCGAGCCCGATCGTTGAGGCTGGTATGAGACTCGTGTGCGCGTGTTGGACGGTGTGTGGCGTGTGGTGGTGGTAGAGAAGCGATGGATGGCGCACGGGGGAGCGTTTGGTGCGCGGGCTGGGTGGTTGCGCGTGGTTTGTGTGTTTGGTATGCGCAGCGCAGCGTTGTGTTGTGCGAGCGTGTGTGTGTGTCCGTGCAAGCGCCGTTGGTTTAGTGGTAAAATATCTCGTTGCCAACGAGATGCCCCGGGTTCGATTCCCGGACGGCGCATTCTCTTATGCCGCCTCGCCTCTGCTTTTGCCACCGTGCGGGATCGCGTGTTTCGCGGCGTCTGATGGCGGCAGTGCGTAGTGGTTGCGCCGGGCTGGCCGCGGGCCCACTCTGTGGGCAACCGACGAGCTTGTGTCGGGTCCGAGAGGCTGCCTTTCGAGCCCGATCGTTGAGGCTGGTATGAGACTCGTGTGCGCGTGTTGGACGGTGTGTGGCGTGTGGTGGTGGTAGAGAAGCGATGGATGGCGCACGGGGGAGCGTTTGGTGCGCGGGCTGGGTGGTTGCGCGTGGTTTGTGTGTTTGGTATGCGCAGCGCAGCGTTGTGTTGTGCGAGCGTGTGTGTGTGTCCGTGCAAGCGCCGTTGGTTTAGTGGTAAAATATCTCGTTGCCAACGAGATGCCCCGGGTTCGATTCCCGGACGGCGCATTCTCTTATGCCGCCTCGCCTCTGCTTTTGCCACCGTGCGGGATCGCGTGTTTCGCGGCGTCTGATGGCGGCAGTGCGTAGTGGTTGCGCCGGGCTGGCCGCGGGCCCACTCTGTGGGCAACCGACGAGCTTGTGTCGGGTCCGAGAGGCTGCCTTTCGAGCCCGATCGTTGAGGCTGGTATGAGACTCGTGTGCGCGTGTTGGACGGTGTGTGGCGTGTGGTGGTGGTAGAGAAGCGATGGATGGCGCACGGGGGAGCGTTTGGTGCGCGGGCTGGGTGGTTGCGCGTGGTTTGTGTGTTTGGTATGCGCAGCGCAGCGTTGTGTTGTGCGAGCGTGTGTGTGTGTCCGTGCAAGCGCCGTTGGTTTAGTGGTAAAATATCTCGTTGCCAACGAGATGCCCCGGGTTCGATTCCCGGACGGCGCATTCTCTTATGCCGCCTCGCCTCTGCTTTTGCCACCGTGCGGGATCGCGTGTTTCGCGGCGTCTGATGGCGGCAGTGCGTAGTGGTTGCGCCGGGCTGGCCGCGGGCCCACTCTGTGGGCAACCGACGAGCTTGTGTCGGGTCCGAGAGGCTGCCTTTCGAGCCCGATCGTTGAGGCTGGTATGAGACTCGTGTGCGCGTGTTGGACGGTGTGTGGCGTGTGGTGGTGGTAGAGAAGCGATGGATGGCGCACGGGGGAGCGTTTGGTGCGCGGGCTGGGTGGTTGCGCGTGGTTTGTGTGTTTGGTATGCGCAGCGCAGCGTTGTGTTGTGCGAGCGTGTGTGTGTGTCCGTGCAAGCGCCGTTGGTTTAGTGGTAAAATATCTCGTTGCCAACGAGATGCCCCGGGTTCGATTCCCGGACGGCGCATTCTCTTATGCCGCCTCGCCTCTGCTTTTGCCACCGTGCGGGATCGCGTGTTTCGCGGCGTCTGATGGCGGCAGTGCGTAGTGGTTGCGCCGGGCTGGCCGCGGGCCCACTCTGTGGGCAACCGACGAGCTTGTGTCGGGTCCGAGAGGCTGCCTTTCGAGCCCGATCGTTGAGGCTGGTATGAGACTCGTGTGCGCGTGTTGGACGGTGTGTGGCGTGTGGTGGTGGTAGAGAAGCGATGGATGGCGCACGGGGGAGCGTTTGGTGCGCGGGCTGGGTGGTTGCGCGTGGTTTGTGTGTTTGGTATGCGCAGCGCAGCGTTGTGTTGTGCGAGCGTGTGTGTGTGTCCGTGCAAGCGCCGTTGGTTTAGTGGTAAAATATCTCGTTGCCAACGAGATGCCCCGGGTTCGATTCCCGGACGGCGCATTCTCTTATGCCGCCTCGCCTCTGCTTTTGCCACCGTGCGGGATCGCGTGTTTCGCGGCGTCTGATGGCGGCAGTGCGTAGTGGTTGCGCCGGGCTGGCCGCGGGCCCACTCTGTGGGCAACCGACGAGCTTGTGTCGGGTCCGAGAGGCTGCCTTTCGAGCCCGATCGTTGAGGCTGGTATGAGACTCGTGTGCGCGTGTTGGACGGTGTGTGGCGTGTGGTGGTGGTAGAGAAGCGATGGATGGCGCACGGGGGAGCGTTTGGTGCGCGGGCTGGGTGGTTGCGCGTGGTTTGTGTGTTTGGTATGCGCAGCGCAGCGTTGTGTTGTGCGAGCGTGTGTGTGTGTCCGTGCAAGCGCCGTTGGTTTAGTGGTAAAATATCTCGTTGCCAACGAGATGCCCCGGGTTCGATTCCCGGACGGCGCATTCTCTTATGCCGCCTCGCCTCTGCTTTTGCCACCGTGCGGGATCGCGTGTTTCGCGGCGTCTGATGGCGGCAGTGCGTAGTGGTTGCGCCGGGCTGGCCGCGGGCCCACTCTGTGGGCAACCGACGAGCTTGTGTCGGGTCCGAGAGGCTGCCTTTCGAGCCCGATCGTTGAGGCTGGTATGAGACTCGTGTGCGCGTGTTGGACGGTGTGTGGCGTGTGGTGGTGGTAGAGAAGCGATGGATGGCGCACGGGGGAGCGTTTGGTGCGCGGGCTGGGTGGTTGCGCGTGGTTTGTGTGTTTGGTATGCGCAGCGCAGCGTTGTGTTGTGCGAGCGTGTGTGTGTGTCCGTGCAAGCGCCGTTGGTTTAGTGGTAAAATATCTCGTTGCCAACGAGATGCCCCGGGTTCGATTCCCGGACGGCGCATTCTCTTATGCCGCCTCGCCTCTGCTTTTGCCACCGTGCGGGATCGCGTGTTTCGCGGCGTCTGATGGCGGCAGTGCGTAGTGGTTGCGCCGGGCTGGCCGCGGGCCCACTCTGTGGGCAACCGACGAGCTTGTGTCGGGTCCGAGAGGCTGCCTTTCGAGCCCGATCGTTGAGGCTGGTATGAGACTCGTGTGCGCGTGTTGGACGGTGTGTGGCGTGTGGTGGTGGTAGAGAAGCGATGGATGGCGCACGGGGGAGCGTTTGGTGCGCGGGCTGGGTGGTTGCGCGTGGTTTGTGTGTTTGGTATGCGCAGCGCAGCGTTGTGTTGTGCGAGCGTGTGTGTGTGTCCGTGCAAGCGCCGTTGGTTTAGTGGTAAAATATCTCGTTGCCAACGAGATGCCCCGGGTTCGATTCCCGGACGGCGCATTCTCTTATGCCGCCTCGCCTCTGCTTTTGCCACCGTGCGGGATCGCGTGTTTCGCGGCGTCTGATGGCGGCAGTGCGTAGTGGTTGCGCCGGGCTGGCCGCGGGCCCACTCTGTGGGCAACCGACGAGCTTGTGTCGGGTCCGAGAGGCTGCCTTTCGAGCCCGATCGTTGAGGCTGGTATGAGACTCGTGTGCGCGTGTTGGACGGTGTGTGGCGTGTGGTGGTGGTAGAGAAGCGATGGATGGCGCACGGGGGAGCGTTTGGTGCGCGGGCTGGGTGGTTGCGCGTGGTTTGTGTGTTTGGTATGCGCAGCGCAGCGTTGTGTTGTGCGAGCGTGTGTGTGTGTCCGTGCAAGCGCCGTTGGTTTAGTGGTAAAATATCTCGTTGCCAACGAGATGCCCCGGGTTCGATTCCCGGACGGCGCATTCTCTTATGCCGCCTCGCCTCTGCTTTTGCCACCGTGCGGGATCGCGTGTTTCGCGGCGTCTGATGGCGGCAGTGCGTAGTGGTTGCGCCGGGCTGGCCGCGGGCCCACTCTGTGGGCAACCGACGAGCTTGTGTCGGGTCCGAGAGGCTGCCTTTCGAGCCCGATCGTTGAGGCTGGTATGAGACTCGTGTGCGCGTGTTGGACGGTGTGTGGCGTGTGGTGGTGGTAGAGAAGCGATGGATGGCGCACGGGGGAGCGTTTGGTGCGCGGGCTGGGTGGTTGCGCGTGGTTTGTGTGTTTGGTATGCGCAGCGCAGCGTTGTGTTGTGCGAGCGTGTGTGTGTGTCCGTGCAAGCGCCGTTGGTTTAGTGGTAAAATATCTCGTTGCCAACGAGATGCCCCGGGTTCGATTCCCGGACGGCGCATTCTCTTATGCCGCCTCGCCTCTGCTTTTGCCACCGTGCGGGATCGCGTGTTTCGCGGCGTCTGATGGCGGCAGTGCGTAGTGGTTGCGCCGGGCTGGCCGCGGGCCCACTCTGTGGGCAACCGACGAGCTTGTGTCGGGTCCGAGAGGCTGCCTTTCGAGCCCGATCGTTGAGGCTGGTATGAGACTCGTGTGCGCGTGTTGGACGGTGTGTGGCGTGTGGTGGTGGTAGAGAAGCGATGGATGGCGCACGGGGGAGCGTTTGGTGCGCGGGCTGGGTGGTTGCGCGTGGTTTGTGTGTTTGGTATGCGCAGCGCAGCGTTGTGTTGTGCGAGCGTGTGTGTGTGTCCGTGCAAGCGCCGTTGGTTTAGTGGTAAAATATCTCGTTGCCAACGAGATGCCCCGGGTTCGATTCCCGGACGGCGCATTCTCTTATGCCGCCTCGCCTCTGCTTTTGCCACCGTGCGGGATCGCGTGTTTCGCGGCGTCTGATGGCGGCAGTGCGTAGTGGTTGCGCCGGGCTGGCCGCGGGCCCACTCTGTGGGCAACCGACGAGCTTGTGTCGGGTCCGAGAGGCTGCCTTTCGAGCCCGATCGTTGAGGCTGGTATGAGACTCGTGTGCGCGTGTTGGACGGTGTGTGGCGTGTGGTGGTGGTAGAGAAGCGATGGATGGCGCACGGGGGAGCGTTTGGTGCGCGGGCTGGGTGGTTGCGCGTGGTTTGTGTGTTTGGTATGCGCAGCGCAGCGTTGTGTTGTGCGAGCGTGTGTGTGTGTCCGTGCAAGCGCCGTTGGTTTAGTGGTAAAATATCTCGTTGCCAACGAGATGCCCCGGGTTCGATTCCCGGACGGCGCATTCTCTTATGCCGCCTCGCCTCTGCTTTTGCCACCGTGCGGGATCGCGTGTTTCGCGGCGTCTGATGGCGGCAGTGCGTAGTGGTTGCGCCGGGCTGGCCGCGGGCCCACTCTGTGGGCAACCGACGAGCTTGTGTCGGGTCCGAGAGGCTGCCTTTCGAGCCCGATCGTTGAGGCTGGTATGAGACTCGTGTGCGCGTGTTGGACGGTGTGTGGCGTGTGGTGGTGGTAGAGAAGCGATGGATGGCGCACGGGGAGCGTTTGGTGCGCGGGCTGGGTGGTTGCGCGTGGTTTGTGTGTTTGGTATGCGCAGCGCAGCGTTGTGTTGTGCGAGCGTGTGTGTGTGTCCGTGCAAGCGCCGTTGGTTTAGTGGTAAAATATCTCGTTGCCAACGAGATGCCCCGGGTTCGATTCCCGGACGGCGCATTCTCTTATGCCGCCTCGCCTCTGCTTTTGCCACCGTGCGGGATCGCGTGTTTCGCGGCGTCTGATGGCGGCAGTGCGTAGTGGTTGCGCCGGGCTGGCCGCGGGCCCACTCTGTGGGCAACCGACGAGCTTGTGTCGGGTCCGAGAGGCTGCCTTTCGAGCCCGATCGTTGAGGCTGGTATGAGACTCGTGTGCGCGTGTTGGACGGTGTGTGGCGTGTGGTGGTGGTAGAGAAGCGATGGATGGCGCACGGGGAGCGTTTGGTGCGCGGGCTGGGTGGTTGCGCGTGGTTTGTGTGTTTGGTATGCGCAGCGCAGCGTTGTGTTGTGCGAGCGTGTGTGTGTGTCCGTGCAAGCGCCGTTGGTTTAGTGGTAAAATATCTCGTTGCCAACGAGATGCCCCGGGTTCGATTCCCGGACGGCGCATTCTCTTATGCCGCCTCGCCTCTGCTTTTGCCACCGTGCGGGATCGCGTGTTTCGCGGCGTCTGATGGCGGCAGTGCGTAGTGGTTGCGCCGGGCTGGCCGCGGGCCCACTCTGTGGGCAACCGACGAGCTTGTGTCGGGTCCGAGAGGCTGCCTTTCGAGCCCGATCGTTGAGGCTGGTATGAGACTCGTGTGCGCGTGTTGGACGGTGTGTGGCGTGTGGTGGTGGTAGAGAAGCGATGGATGGCGCACGGGGAGCGTTTGGTGCGCGGGCTGGGTGGTTGCGCGTGGTTTGTGTGTTTGGTATGCGCAGCGCAGCGTTGTGTTGTGCGAGCGTGTGTGTGTGTCCGTGCAAGCGCCGTTGGTTTAGTGGTAAAATATCTCGTTGCCAACGAGATGCCCCGGGTTCGATTCCCGGACGGCGCATTCTCTTATGCCGCCTCGCCTCTGCTTTTGCCACCGTGCGGGATCGCGTGTTTCGCGGCGTCTGATGGCGGCAGTGCGTAGTGGTTGCGCCGGGCTGGCCGCGGGCCCACTCTGTGGGCAACCGACGAGCTTGTGTCGGGTCCGAGAGGCTGCCTTTCGAGCCCGATCGTTGAGGCTGGTATGAGACTCGTGTGCGCGTGTTGGACGGTGTGTGGCGTGTGGTGGTGGTAGAGAAGCGATGGATGGCGCACGGGGAGCGTTTGGTGCGCGGGCTGGGTGGTTGCGCGTGGTTTGTGTGTTTGGTATGCGCAGCGCAGCGTTGTGTTGTGCGAGCGTGTGTGTGTGTCCGTGCAAGCGCCGTTGGTTTAGTGGTAAAATATCTCGTTGCCAACGAGATGCCCCGGGTTCGATTCCCGGACGGCGCATTCTCTTATGCCGCCTCGCCTCTGCTTTTGCCACCGTGCGGGATCGCGTGTTTCGCGGCGTCTGATGGCGGCAGTGCGTAGTGGTTGCGCCGGGCTGGCCGCGGGCCCACTCTGTGGGCAACCGACGAGCTTGTGTCGGGTCCGAGAGGCTGCCTTTCGAGCCCGATCGTTGAGGCTGGTATGAGACTCGTGTGCGCGTGTTGGACGGTGTGTGGCGTGTGGTGGTGGTAGAGAAGCGATGGATGGCGCACGGGGAGCGTTTGGTGCGCGGGCTGGGTGGTTGCGCGTGGTTTGTGTGTTTGGTATGCGCAGCGCAGCGTTGTGTTGTGCGAGCGTGTGTGTGTGTCCGTGCAAGCGCCGTTGGTTTAGTGGTAAAATATCTCGTTGCCAACGAGATGCCCCGGGTTCGATTCCCGGACGGCGCATTCTCTTATGCCGCCTCGCCTCTGCTTTTGCCACCGTGCGGGATCGCGTGTTTCGCGGCGTCTGATGGCGGCAGTGCGTAGTGGTTGCGCCGGGCTGGCCGCGGGCCCACTCTGTGGGCAACCGACGAGCTTGTGTCGGGTCCGAGAGGCTGCCTTTCGAGCCCGATCGTTGAGGCTGGTATGAGACTCGTGTGCGCGTGTTGGACGGTGTGTGGCGTGTGGTGGTGGTAGAGAAGCGATGGATGGCGCACGGGGAGCGTTTGGTGCGCGGGCTGGGTGGTTGCGCGTGGTTTGTGTGTTTGGTATGCGCAGCGCAGCGTTGTGTTGTGCGAGCGTGTGTGTGTGTCCGTGCAAGCGCCGTTGGTTTAGTGGTAAAATATCTCGTTGCCAACGAGATGCCCCGGGTTCGATTCCCGGACGGCGCATTCTCTTATGCCGCCTCGCCTCTGCTTTTGCCACCGTGCGGGATCGCGTGTTTCGCGGCGTCTGATGGCGGCAGTGCGTAGTGGTTGCGCCGGGCTGGCCGCGGGCCCACTCTGTGGGCAACCGACGAGCTTGTGTCGGGTCCGAGAGGCTGCCTTTCGAGCCCGATCGTTGAGGCTGGTATGAGACTCGTGTGCGCGTGTTGGACGGTGTGTGGCGTGTGGTGGTGGTAGAGAAGCGATGGATGGCGCACGGGGAGCGTTTGGTGCGCGGGCTGGGTGGTTGCGCGTGGTTTGTGTGTTTGGTATGCGCAGCGCAGCGTTGTGTTGTGCGAGCGTGTGTGTGTGTCCGTGCAAGCGCCGTTGGTTTAGTGGTAAAATATCTCGTTGCCAACGAGATGCCCCGGGTTCGATTCCCGGACGGCGCATTCTCTTATGCCGCCTCGCCTCTGCTTTTGCCACCGTGCGGGATCGCGTGTTTCGCGGCGTCTGATGGCGGCAGTGCGTAGTGGTTGCGCCGGGCTGGCCGCGGGCCCACTCTGTGGGCAACCGACGAGCTTGTGTCGGGTCCGAGAGGCTGCCTTTCGAGCCCGATCGTTGAGGCTGGTATGAGACTCGTGTGCGCGTGTTGGACGGTGTGTGGCGTGTGGTGGTGGTAGAGAAGCGATGGATGGCGCACGGGGAGCGTTTGGTGCGCGGGCTGGGTGGTTGCGCGTGGTTTGTGTGTTTGGTATGCGCAGCGCAGCGTTGTGTTGTGCGAGCGTGTGTGTGTGTCCGTGCAAGCGCCGTTGGTTTAGTGGTAAAATATCTCGTTGCCAACGAGATGCCCCGGGTTCGATTCCCGGACGGCGCATTCTCTTATGCCGCCTCGCCTCTGCTTTTGCCACCGTGCGGGATCGCGTGTTTCGCGGCGTCTGATGGCGGCAGTGCGTAGTGGTTGCGCCGGGCTGGCCGCGGGCCCACTCTGTGGGCAACCGACGAGCTTGTGTCGGGTCCGAGAGGCTGCCTTTCGAGCCCGATCGTTGAGGCTGGTATGAGACTCGTGTGCGCGTGTTGGACGGTGTGTGGCGTGTGGTGGTGGTAGAGAAGCGATGGATGGCGCACGGGGAGCGTTTGGTGCGCGGGCTGGGTGGTTGCGCGTGGTTTGTGTGTTTGGTATGCGCAGCGCAGCGTTGTGTTGTGCGAGCGTGTGTGTGTGTCCGTGCAAGCGCCGTTGGTTTAGTGGTAAAATATCTCGTTGCCAACGAGATGCCCCGGGTTCGATTCCCGGACGGCGCATTCTCTTATGCCGCCTCGCCTCTGCTTTTGCCACCGTGCGGGATCGCGTGTTTCGCGGCGTCTGATGGCGGCAGTGCGTAGTGGTTGCGCCGGGCTGGCCGCGGGCCCACTCTGTGGGCAACCGACGAGCTTGTGTCGGGTCCGAGAGGCTGCCTTTCGAGCCCGATCGTTGAGGCTGGTATGAGACTCGTGTGCGCGTGTTGGACGGTGTGTGGCGTGTGGTGGTGGTAGAGAAGCGATGGATGGCGCACGGGGAGCGTTTGGTGCGCGGGCTGGGTGGTTGCGCGTGGTTTGTGTGTTTGGTATGCGCAGCGCAGCGTTGTGTTGTGCGAGCGTGTGTGTGTGTCCGTGCAAGCGCCGTTGGTTTAGTGGTAAAATATCTCGTTGCCAACGAGATGCCCCGGGTTCGATTCCCGGACGGCGCATTCTCTTATGCCGCCTCGCCTCTGCTTTTGCCACCGTGCGGGATCGCGTGTTTCGCGGCGTCTGATGGCGGCAGTGCGTAGTGGTTGCGCCGGGCTGGCCGCGGGCCCACTCTGTGGGCAACCGACGAGCTTGTGTCGGGTCCGAGAGGCTGCCTTTCGAGCCCGATCGTTGAGGCTGGTATGAGACTCGTGTGCGCGTGTTGGACGGTGTGTGGCGTGTGGTGGTGGTAGAGAAGCGATGGATGGCGCACGGGGAGCGTTTGGTGCGCGGGCTGGGTGGTTGCGCGTGGTTTGTGTGTTTGGTATGCGCAGCGCAGCGTTGTGTTGTGCGAGCGTGTGTGTGTGTCCGTGCAAGCGCCGTTGGTTTAGTGGTAAAATATCTCGTTGCCAACGAGATGCCCCGGGTTCGATTCCCGGACGGCGCATTCTCTTATGCCGCCTCGCCTCTGCTTTTGCCACCGTGCGGGATCGCGTGTTTCGCGGCGTCTGATGGCGGCAGTGCGTAGTGGTTGCGCCGGGCTGGCCGCGGGCCCACTCTGTGGGCAACCGACGAGCTTGTGTCGGGTCCGAGAGGCTGCCTTTCGAGCCCGATCGTTGAGGCTGGTATGAGACTCGTGTGCGCGTGTTGGACGGTGTGTGGCGTGTGGTGGTGGTAGAGAAGCGATGGATGGCGCACGGGGAGCGTTTGGTGCGCGGGCTGGGTGGTTGCGCGTGGTTTGTGTGTTTGGTATGCGCAGCGCAGCGTTGTGTTGTGCGAGCGTGTGTGTGTGTCCGTGCAAGCGCCGTTGGTTTAGTGGTAAAATATCTCGTTGCCAACGAGATGCCCCGGGTTCGATTCCCGGACGGCGCATTCTCTTATGCCGCCTCGCCTCTGCTTTTGCCACCGTGCGGGATCGCGTGTTTCGCGGCGTCTGATGGCGGCAGTGCGTAGTGGTTGCGCCGGGCTGGCCGCGGGCCCACTCTGTGGGCAACCGACGAGCTTGTGTCGGGTCCGAGAGGCTGCCTTTCGAGCCCGATCGTTGAGGCTGGTATGAGACTCGTGTGCGCGTGTTGGACGGTGTGTGGCGTGTGGTGGTGGTAGAGAAGCGATGGATGGCGCACGGGGAGCGTTTGGTGCGCGGGCTGGGTGGTTGCGCGTGGTTTGTGTGTTTGGTATGCGCAGCGCAGCGTTGTGTTGTGCGAGCGTGTGTGTGTGTCCGTGCAAGCGCCGTTGGTTTAGTGGTAAAATATCTCGTTGCCAACGAGATGCCCCGGGTTCGATTCCCGGACGGCGCATTCTCTTATGCCGCCTCGCCTCTGCTTTTGCCACCGTGCGGGATCGCGTGTTTCGCGGCGTCTGATGGCGGCAGTGCGTAGTGGTTGCGCCGGGCTGGCCGCGGGCCCACTCTGTGGGCAACCGACGAGCTTGTGTCGGGTCCGAGAGGCTGCCTTTCGAGCCCGATCGTTGAGGCTGGTATGAGACTCGTGTGCGCGTGTTGGACGGTGTGTGGCGTGTGGTGGTGGTAGAGAAGCGATGGATGGCGCACGGGGAGCGTTTGGTGCGCGGGCTGGGTGGTTGCGCGTGGTTTGTGTGTTTGGTATGCGCAGCGCAGCGTTGTGTTGTGCGAGCGTGTGTGTGTGTCCGTGCAAGCGCCGTTGGTTTAGTGGTAAAATATCTCGTTGCCAACGAGATGCCCCGGGTTCGATTCCCGGACGGCGCATTCTCTTATGCCGCCTCGCCTCTGCTTTTGCCACCGTGCGGGATCGCGTGTTTCGCGGCGTCTGATGGCGGCAGTGCGTAGTGGTTGCGCCGGGCTGGCCGCGGGCCCACTCTGTGGGCAACCGACGAGCTTGTGTCGGGTCCGAGAGGCTGCCTTTCGAGCCCGATCGTTGAGGCTGGTATGAGACTCGTGTGCGCGTGTTGGACGGTGTGTGGCGTGTGGTGGTGGTAGAGAAGCGATGGATGGCGCACGGGGAGCGTTTGGTGCGCGGGCTGGGTGGTTGCGCGTGGTTTGTGTGTTTGGTATGCGCAGCGCAGCGTTGTGTTGTGCGAGCGTGTGTGTGTGTCCGTGCAAGCGCCGTTGGTTTAGTGGTAAAATATCTCGTTGCCAACGAGATGCCCCGGGTTCGATTCCCGGACGGCGCATTCTCTTATGCCGCCTCGCCTCTGCTTTTGCCACCGTGCGGGATCGCGTGTTTCGCGGCGTCTGATGGCGGCAGTGCGTAGTGGTTGCGCCGGGCTGGCCGCGGGCCCACTCTGTGGGCAACCGACGAGCTTGTGTCGGGTCCGAGAGGCTGCCTTTCGAGCCCGATCGTTGAGGCTGGTATGAGACTCGTGTGCGCGTGTTGGACGGTGTGTGGCGTGTGGTGGTGGTAGAGAAGCGATGGATGGCGCACGGGGAGCGTTTGGTGCGCGGGCTGGGTGGTTGCGCGTGGTTTGTGTGTTTGGTATGCGCAGCGCAGCGTTGTGTTGTGCGAGCGTGTGTGTGTGTGTCCGTGCAAGCGCCGTTGGTTTAGTGGTAAAATATCTCGTTGCCAACGAGATGCCCCGGGTTCGATTCCCGGACGGCGCATTCTCTTATGCCGCCTCGCCTCTGCTTTTGCCACCGTGCGGGATCGCGTGTTTCGCGGCGTCTGATGGCGGCAGTGCGTAGTGGTTGCGCCGGGCTGGCCGCGGGCCCACTCTGTGGGCAACCGACGAGCTTGTGTCGGGTCCGAGAGGCTGCCTTTCGAGCCCGATCGTTGAGGCTGGTATGAGACTCGTGTGCGCGTGTTGGACGGTGTGTGGCGTGTGGTGGTGGTAGAGAAGCGATGGATGGCGCACGGGGAGCGTTTGGTGCGCGGGCTGGGTGGTTGCGCGTGGTTTGTGTGTTTGGTATGCGCAGCGCAGCGTTGTGTTGTGCGAGCGTGTGTGTGTGTCCGTGCAAGCGCCGTTGGTTTAGTGGTAAAATATCTCGTTGCCAACGAGATGCCCCGGGTTCGATTCCCGGACGGCGCATTCTCTTATGCCGCCTCGCCTCTGCTTTTGCCACCGTGCGGGATCGCGTGTTTCGCGGCGTCTGATGGCGGCAGTGCGTAGTGGTTGCGCCGGGCTGGCCGCGGGCCCACTCTGTGGGCAACCGACGAGCTTGTGTCGGGTCCGAGAGGCTGCCTTTCGAGCCCGATCGTTGAGGCTGGTATGAGACTCGTGTGCGCGTGTTGGACGGTGTGTGGCGTGTGGTGGTGGTAGAGAAGCGATGGATGGCGCACGGGGAGCGTTTGGTGCGCGGGCTGGGTGGTTGCGCGTGGTTTGTGTGTTTGGTATGCGCAGCGCAGCGTTGTGTTGTGCGAGCGTGTGTGTGTGTCCGTGCAAGCGCCGTTGGTTTAGTGGTAAAATATCTCGTTGCCAACGAGATGCCCCGGGTTCGATTCCCGGACGGCGCATTCTCTTATGCCGCCTCGCCTCTGCTTTTGCCACCGTGCGGGATCGCGTGTTTCGCGGCGTCTGATGGCGGCAGTGCGTAGTGGTTGCGCCGGGCTGGCCGCGGGCCCACTCTGTGGGCAACCGACGAGCTTGTGTCGGGTCCGAGAGGCTGCCTTTCGAGCCCGATCGTTGAGGCTGGTATGAGACTCGTGTGCGCGTGTTGGACGGTGTGTGGCGTGTGGTGGTGGTAGAGAAGCGATGGATGGCGCACGGGGAGCGTTTGGTGCGCGGGCTGGGTGGTTGCGCGTGGTTTGTGTGTTTGGTATGCGCAGCGCAGCGTTGTGTTGTGCGAGCGTGTGTGTGTGTCCGTGCAAGCGCCGTTGGTTTAGTGGTAAAATATCTCGTTGCCAACGAGATGCCCCGGGTTCGATTCCCGGACGGCGCATTCTCTTATGCCGCCTCGCCTCTGCTTTTGCCACCGTGCGGGATCGCGTGTTTCGCGGCGTCTGATGGCGGCAGTGCGTAGTGGTTGCGCCGGGCTGGCCGCGGGCCCACTCTGTGGGCAACCGACGAGCTTGTGTCGGGTCCGAGAGGCTGCCTTTCGAGCCCGATCGTTGAGGCTGGTATGAGACTCGTGTGCGCGTGTTGGACGGTGTGTGGCGTGTGGTGGTGGTAGAGAAGCGATGGATGGCGCACGGGGAGCGTTTGGTGCGCGGGCTGGGTGGTTGCGCGTGGTTTGTGTGTTTGGTATGCGCAGCGCAGCGTTGTGTTGTGCGAGCGTGTGTGTGTGTCCGTGCAAGCGCCGTTGGTTTAGTGGTAAAATATCTCGTTGCCAACGAGATGCCCCGGGTTCGATTCCCGGACGGCGCATTCTCTTATGCCGCCTCGCCTCTGCTTTTGCCACCGTGCGGGATCGCGTGTTTCGCGGCGTCTGATGGCGGCAGTGCGTAGTGGTTGCGCCGGGCTGGCCGCGGGCCCACTCTGTGGGCAACCGACGAGCTTGTGTCGGGTCCGAGAGGCTGCCTTTCGAGCCCGATCGTTGAGGCTGGTATGAGACTCGTGTGCGCGTGTTGGACGGTGTGTGGCGTGTGGTGGTGGTAGAGAAGCGATGGATGGCGCACGGGGAGCGTTTGGTGCGCGGGCTGGGTGGTTGCGCGTGGTTTGTGTGTTTGGTATGCGCAGCGCAGCGTTGTGTTGTGCGAGCGTGTGTGTGTGTCCGTGCAAGCGCCGTTGGTTTAGTGGTAAAATATCTCGTTGCCAACGAGATGCCCCGGGTTCGATTCCCGGACGGCGCATTCTCTTATGCCGCCTCGCCTCTGCTTTTGCCACCGTGCGGGATCGCGTGTTTCGCGGCGTCTGATGGCGGCAGTGCGTAGTGGTTGCGCCGGGCTGGCCGCGGGCCCACTCTGTGGGCAACCGACGAGCTTGTGTCGGGTCCGAGAGGCTGCCTTTCGAGCCCGATCGTTGAGGCTGGTATGAGACTCGTGTGCGCGTGTTGGACGGTGTGTGGCGTGTGGTGGTGGTAGAGAAGCGATGGATGGCGCACGGGGAGCGTTTGGTGCGCGGGCTGGGTGGTTGCGCGTGGTTTGTGTGTTTGGTATGCGCAGCGCAGCGTTGTGTTGTGCGAGCGTGTGTGTGTGTCCGTGCAAGCGCCGTTGGTTTAGTGGTAAAATATCTCGTTGCCAACGAGATGCCCCGGGTTCGATTCCCGGACGGCGCATTCTCTTATGCCGCCTCGCCTCTGCTTTTGCCACCGTGCGGGATCGCGTGTTTCGCGGCGTCTGATGGCGGCAGTGCGTAGTGGTTGCGCCGGGCTGGCCGCGGGCCCACTCTGTGGGCAACCGACGAGCTTGTGTCGGGTCCGAGAGGCTGCCTTTCGAGCCCGATCGTTGAGGCTGGTATGAGACTCGTGTGCGCGTGTTGGACGGTGTGTGGCGTGTGGTGGTGGTAGAGAAGCGATGGATGGCGCACGGGGAGCGTTTGGTGCGCGGGCTGGGTGGTTGCGCGTGGTTTGTGTGTTTGGTATGCGCAGCGCAGCGTTGTGTTGTGCGAGCGTGTGTGTGTGTCCGTGCAAGCGCCGTTGGTTTAGTGGTAAAATATCTCGTTGCCAACGAGATGCCCCGGGTTCGATTCCCGGACGGCGCATTCTCTTATGCCGCCTCGCCTCTGCTTTTGCCACCGTGCGGGATCGCGTGTTTCGCGGCGTCTGATGGCGGCAGTGCGTAGTGGTTGCGCCGGGCTGGCCGCGGGCCCACTCTGTGGGCAACCGACGAGCTTGTGTCGGGTCCGAGAGGCTGCCTTTCGAGCCCGATCGTTGAGGCTGGTATGAGACTCGTGTGCGCGTGTTGGACGGTGTGTGGCGTGTGGTGGTGGTAGAGAAGCGATGGATGGCGCACGGGGAGCGTTTGGTGCGCGGGCTGGGTGGTTGCGCGTGGTTTGTGTGTTTGGTATGCGCAGCGCAGCGTTGTGTTGTGCGAGCGTGTGTGTGTGTCCGTGCAAGCGCCGTTGGTTTAGTGGTAAAATATCTCGTTGCCAACGAGATGCCCCGGGTTCGATTCCCGGACGGCGCATTCTCTTATGCCGCCTCGCCTCTGCTTTTGCCACCGTGCGGGATCGCGTGTTTCGCGGCGTCTGATGGCGGCAGTGCGTAGTGGTTGCGCCGGGCTGGCCGCGGGCCCACTCTGTGGGCAACCGACGAGCTTGTGTCGGGTCCGAGAGGCTGCCTTTCGAGCCCGATCGTTGAGGCTGGTATGAGACTCGTGTGCGCGTGTTGGACGGTGTGTGGCGTGTGGTGGTGGTAGAGAAGCGATGGATGGCGCACGGGGAGCGTTTGGTGCGCGGGCTGGGTGGTTGCGCGTGGTTTGTGTGTTTGGTATGCGCAGCGCAGCGTTGTGTTGTGCGAGCGTGTGTGTGTGTCCGTGCAAGCGCCGTTGGTTTAGTGGTAAAATATCTCGTTGCCAACGAGATGCCCCGGGTTCGATTCCCGGACGGCGCATTCTCTTATGCCGCCTCGCCTCTGCTTTTGCCACCGTGCGGGATCGCGTGTTTCGCGGCGTCTGATGGCGGCAGTGCGTAGTGGTTGCGCCGGGCTGGCCGCGGGCCCACTCTGTGGGCAACCGACGAGCTTGTGTCGGGTCCGAGAGGCTGCCTTTCGAGCCCGATCGTTGAGGCTGGTATGAGACTCGTGTGCGCGTGTTGGACGGTGTGTGGCGTGTGGTGGTGGTAGAGAAGCGATGGATGGCGCACGGGGAGCGTTTGGTGCGCGGGCTGGGTGGTTGCGCGTGGTTTGTGTGTTTGGTATGCGCAGCGCAGCGTTGTGTTGTGCGAGCGTGTGTGTGTGTCCGTGCAAGCGCCGTTGGTTTAGTGGTAAAATATCTCGTTGCCAACGAGATGCCCCGGGTTCGATTCCCGGACGGCGCATTCTCTTATGCCGCCTCGCCTCTGCTTTTGCCACCGTGCGGGATCGCGTGTTTCGCGGCGTCTGATGGCGGCAGTGCGTAGTGGTTGCGCCGGGCTGGCCGCGGGCCCACTCTGTGGGCAACCGACGAGCTTGTGTCGGGTCCGAGAGGCTGCCTTTCGAGCCCGATCGTTGAGGCTGGTATGAGACTCGTGTGCGCGTGTTGGACGGTGTGTGGCGTGTGGTGGTGGTAGAGAAGCGATGGATGGCGCACGGGGAGCGTTTGGTGCGCGGGCTGGGTGGTTGCGCGTGGTTTGTGTGTTTGGTATGCGCAGCGCAGCGTTGTGTTGTGCGAGCGTGTGTGTGTGTCCGTGCAAGCGCCGTTGGTTTAGTGGTAAAATATCTCGTTGCCAACGAGATGCCCCGGGTTCGATTCCCGGACGGCGCATTCTCTTATGCCGCCTCGCCTCTGCTTTTGCCACCGTGCGGGATCGCGTGTTTCGCGGCGTCTGATGGCGGCAGTGCGTAGTGGTTGCGCCGGGCTGGCCGCGGGCCCACTCTGTGGGCAACCGACGAGCTTGTGTCGGGTCCGAGAGGCTGCCTTTCGAGCCCGATCGTTGAGGCTGGTATGAGACTCGTGTGCGCGTGTTGGACGGTGTGTGGCGTGTGGTGGTGGTAGAGAAGCGATGGATGGCGCACGGGGAGCGTTTGGTGCGCGGGCTGGGTGGTTGCGCGTGGTTTGTGTGTTTGGTATGCGCAGCGCAGCGTTGTGTTGTGCGAGCGTGTGTGTGTGTCCGTGCAAGCGCCGTTGGTTTAGTGGTAAAATATCTCGTTGCCAACGAGATGCCCCGGGTTCGATTCCCGGACGGCGCATTCTCTTATGCCGCCTCGCCTCTGCTTTTGCCACCGTGCGGGATCGCGTGTTTCGCGGCGTCTGATGGCGGCAGTGCGTAGTGGTTGCGCCGGGCTGGCCGCGGGCCCACTCTGTGGGCAACCGACGAGCTTGTGTCGGGTCCGAGAGGCTGCCTTTCGAGCCCGATCGTTGAGGCTGGTATGAGACTCGTGTGCGCGTGTTGGACGGTGTGTGGCGTGTGGTGGTGGTAGAGAAGCGATGGATGGCGCACGGGGAGCGTTTGGTGCGCGGGCTGGGTGGTTGCGCGTGGTTTGTGTGTTTGGTATGCGCAGCGCAGCGTTGTGTTGTGCGAGCGTGTGTGTGTGTCCGTGCAAGCGCCGTTGGTTTAGTGGTAAAATATCTCGTTGCCAACGAGATGCCCCGGGTTCGATTCCCGGACGGCGCATTCTCTTATGCCGCCTCGCCTCTGCTTTTGCCACCGTGCGGGATCGCGTGTTTCGCGGCGTCTGATGGCGGCAGTGCGTAGTGGTTGCGCCGGGCTGGCCGCGGGCCCACTCTGTGGGCAACCGACGAGCTTGTGTCGGGTCCGAGAGGCTGCCTTTCGAGCCCGATCGTTGAGGCTGGTATGAGACTCGTGTGCGCGTGTTGGACGGTGTGTGGCGTGTGGTGGTGGTAGAGAAGCGATGGATGGCGCACGGGGAGCGTTTGGTGCGCGGGCTGGGTGGTTGCGCGTGGTTTGTGTGTTTGGTATGCGCAGCGCAGCGTTGTGTTGTGCGAGCGTGTGTGTGTGTCCGTGCAAGCGCCGTTGGTTTAGTGGTAAAATATCTCGTTGCCAACGAGATGCCCCGGGTTCGATTCCCGGACGGCGCATTCTCTTATGCCGCCTCGCCTCTGCTTTTGCCACCGTGCGGGATCGCGTGTTTCGCGGCGTCTGATGGCGGCAGTGCGTAGTGGTTGCGCCGGGCTGGCCGCGGGCCCACTCTGTGGGCAACCGACGAGCTTGTGTCGGGTCCGAGAGGCTGCCTTTCGAGCCCGATCGTTGAGGCTGGTATGAGACTCGTGTGCGCGTGTTGGACGGTGTGTGGCGTGTGGTGGTGGTAGAGAAGCGATGGATGGCGCACGGGGAGCGTTTGGTGCGCGGGCTGGGTGGTTGCGCGTGGTTTGTGTGTTTGGTATGCGCAGCGCAGCGTTGTGTTGTGCGAGCGTGTGTGTGTGTCCGTGCAAGCGCCGTTGGTTTAGTGGTAAAATATCTCGTTGCCAACGAGATGCCCCGGGTTCGATTCCCGGACGGCGCATTCTCTTATGCCGCCTCGCCTCTGCTTTTGCCACCGTGCGGGATCGCGTGTTTCGCGGCGTCTGATGGCGGCAGTGCGTAGTGGTTGCGCCGGGCTGGCCGCGGGCCCACTCTGTGGGCAACCGACGAGCTTGTGTCGGGTCCGAGAGGCTGCCTTTCGAGCCCGATCGTTGAGGCTGGTATGAGACTCGTGTGCGCGTGTTGGACGGTGTGTGGCGTGTGGTGGTGGTAGAGAAGCGATGGATGGCGCACGGGGAGCGTTTGGTGCGCGGGCTGGGTGGTTGCGCGTGGTTTGTGTGTTTGGTATGCGCAGCGCAGCGTTGTGTTGTGCGAGCGTGTGTGTGTGTCCGTGCAAGCGCCGTTGGTTTAGTGGTAAAATATCTCGTTGCCAACGAGATGCCCCGGGTTCGATTCCCGGACGGCGCATTCTCTTATGCCGCCTCGCCTCTGCTTTTGCCACCGTGCGGGATCGCGTGTTTCGCGGCGTCTGATGGCGGCAGTGCGTAGTGGTTGCGCCGGGCTGGCCGCGGGCCCACTCTGTGGGCAACCGACGAGCTTGTGTCGGGTCCGAGAGGCTGCCTTTCGAGCCCGATCGTTGAGGCTGGTATGAGACTCGTGTGCGCGTGTTGGACGGTGTGTGGCGTGTGGTGGTGGTAGAGAAGCGATGGATGGCGCACGGGGAGCGTTTGGTGCGCGGGCTGGGTGGTTGCGCGTGGTTTGTGTGTTTGGTATGCGCAGCGCAGCGTTGTGTTGTGCGAGCGTGTGTGTGTGTCCGTGCAAGCGCCGTTGGTTTAGTGGTAAAATATCTCGTTGCCAACGAGATGCCCCGGGTTCGATTCCCGGACGGCGCATTCTCTTATGCCGCCTCGCCTCTGCTTTTGCCACCGTGCGGGATCGCGTGTTTCGCGGCGTCTGATGGCGGCAGTGCGTAGTGGTTGCGCCGGGCTGGCCGCGGGCCCACTCTGTGGGCAACCGACGAGCTTGTGTCGGGTCCGAGAGGCTGCCTTTCGAGCCCGATCGTTGAGGCTGGTATGAGACTCGTGTGCGCGTGTTGGACGGTGTGTGGCGTGTGGTGGTGGTAGAGAAGCGATGGATGGCGCACGGGGAGCGTTTGGTGCGCGGGCTGGGTGGTTGCGCGTGGTTTGTGTGTTTGGTATGCGCAGCGCAGCGTTGTGTTGTGCGAGCGTGTGTGTGTGTCCGTGCAAGCGCCGTTGGTTTAGTGGTAAAATATCTCGTTGCCAACGAGATGCCCCGGGTTCGATTCCCGGACGGCGCATTCTCTTATGCCGCCTCGCCTCTGCTTTTGCCACCGTGCGGGATCGCGTGTTTCGCGGCGTCTGATGGCGGCAGTGCGTAGTGGTTGCGCCGGGCTGGCCGCGGGCCCACTCTGTGGGCAACCGACGAGCTTGTGTCGGGTCCGAGAGGCTGCCTTTCGAGCCCGATCGTTGAGGCTGGTATGAGACTCGTGTGCGCGTGTTGGACGGTGTGTGGCGTGTGGTGGTGGTAGAGAAGCGATGGATGGCGCACGGGGAGCGTTTGGTGCGCGGGCTGGGTGGTTGCGCGTGGTTTGTGTGTTTGGTATGCGCAGCGCAGCGTTGTGTTGTGCGAGCGTGTGTGTGTGTCCGTGCAAGCGCCGTTGGTTTAGTGGTAAAATATCTCGTTGCCAACGAGATGCCCCGGGTTCGATTCCCGGACGGCGCATTCTCTTATGCCGCCTCGCCTCTGCTTTTGCCACCGTGCGGGATCGCGTGTTTCGCGGCGTCTGATGGCGGCAGTGCGTAGTGGTTGCGCCGGGCTGGCCGCGGGCCCACTCTGTGGGCAACCGACGAGCTTGTGTCGGGTCCGAGAGGCTGCCTTTCGAGCCCGATCGTTGAGGCTGGTATGAGACTCGTGTGCGCGTGTTGGACGGTGTGTGGCGTGTGGTGGTGGTAGAGAAGCGATGGATGGCGCACGGGGAGCGTTTGGTGCGCGGGCTGGGTGGTTGCGCGTGGTTTGTGTGTTTGGTATGCGCAGCGCAGCGTTGTGTTGTGCGAGCGTGTGTGTGTGTCCGTGCAAGCGCCGTTGGTTTAGTGGTAAAATATCTCGTTGCCAACGAGATGCCCCGGGTTCGATTCCCGGACGGCGCATTCTCTTATGCCGCCTCGCCTCTGCTTTTGCCACCGTGCGGGATCGCGTGTTTCGCGGCGTCTGATGGCGGCAGTGCGTAGTGGTTGCGCCGGGCTGGCCGCGGGCCCACTCTGTGGGCAACCGACGAGCTTGTGTCGGGTCCGAGAGGCTGCCTTTCGAGCCCGATCGTTGAGGCTGGTATGAGACTCGTGTGCGCGTGTTGGACGGTGTGTGGCGTGTGGTGGTGGTAGAGAAGCGATGGATGGCGCACGGGGAGCGTTTGGTGCGCGGGCTGGGTGGTTGCGCGTGGTTTGTGTGTTTGGTATGCGCAGCGCAGCGTTGTGTTGTGCGAGCGTGTGTGTGTGTCCGTGCAAGCGCCGTTGGTTTAGTGGTAAAATATCTCGTTGCCAACGAGATGCCCCGGGTTCGATTCCCGGACGGCGCATTCTCTTATGCCGCCTCGCCTCTGCTTTTGCCACCGTGCGGGATCGCGTGTTTCGCGGCGTCTGATGGCGGCAGTGCGTAGTGGTTGCGCCGGGCTGGCCGCGGGCCCACTCTGTGGGCAACCGACGAGCTTGTGTCGGGTCCGAGAGGCTGCCTTTCGAGCCCGATCGTTGAGGCTGGTATGAGACTCGTGTGCGCGTGTTGGACGGTGTGTGGCGTGTGGTGGTGGTAGAGAAGCGATGGATGGCGCACGGGGAGCGTTTGGTGCGCGGGCTGGGTGGTTGCGCGTGGTTTGTGTGTTTGGTATGCGCAGCGCAGCGTTGTGTTGTGCGAGCGTGTGTGTGTGTCCGTGCAAGCGCCGTTGGTTTAGTGGTAAAATATCTCGTTGCCAACGAGATGCCCCGGGTTCGATTCCCGGACGGCGCATTCTCTTATGCCGCCTCGCCTCTGCTTTTGCCACCGTGCGGGATCGCGTGTTTCGCGGCGTCTGATGGCGGCAGTGCGTAGTGGTTGCGCCGGGCTGGCCGCGGGCCCACTCTGTGGGCAACCGACGAGCTTGTGTCGGGTCCGAGAGGCTGCCTTTCGAGCCCGATCGTTGAGGCTGGTATGAGACTCGTGTGCGCGTGTTGGACGGTGTGTGGCGTGTGGTGGTGGTAGAGAAGCGATGGATGGCGCACGGGGAGCGTTTGGTGCGCGGGCTGGGTGGTTGCGCGTGGTTTGTGTGTTTGGTATGCGCAGCGCAGCGTTGTGTTGTGCGAGCGTGTGTGTGTGTCCGTGCAAGCGCCGTTGGTTTAGTGGTAAAATATCTCGTTGCCAACGAGATGCCCCGGGTTCGATTCCCGGACGGCGCATTCTCTTATGCCGCCTCGCCTCTGCTTTTGCCACCGTGCGGGATCGCGTGTTTCGCGGCGTCTGATGGCGGCAGTGCGTAGTGGTTGCGCCGGGCTGGCCGCGGGCCCACTCTGTGGGCAACCGACGAGCTTGTGTCGGGTCCGAGAGGCTGCCTTTCGAGCCCGATCGTTGAGGCTGGTATGAGACTCGTGTGCGCGTGTTGGACGGTGTGTGGCGTGTGGTGGTGGTAGAGAAGCGATGGATGGCGCACGGGGAGCGTTTGGTGCGCGGGCTGGGTGGTTGCGCGTGGTTTGTGTGTTTGGTATGCGCAGCGCAGCGTTGTGTTGTGCGAGCGTGTGTGTGTGTCCGTGCAAGCGCCGTTGGTTTAGTGGTAAAATATCTCGTTGCCAACGAGATGCCCCGGGTTCGATTCCCGGACGGCGCATTCTCTTATGCCGCCTCGCCTCTGCTTTTGCCACCGTGCGGGATCGCGTGTTTCGCGGCGTCTGATGGCGGCAGTGCGTAGTGGTTGCGCCGGGCTGGCCGCGGGCCCACTCTGTGGGCAACCGACGAGCTTGTGTCGGGTCCGAGAGGCTGCCTTTCGAGCCCGATCGTTGAGGCTGGTATGAGACTCGTGTGCGCGTGTTGGACGGTGTGTGGCGTGTGGTGGTGGTAGAGAAGCGATGGATGGCGCACGGGGAGCGTTTGGTGCGCGGGCTGGGTGGTTGCGCGTGGTTTGTGTGTTTGGTATGCGCAGCGCAGCGTTGTGTTGTGCGAGCGTGTGTGTGTGTCCGTGCAAGCGCCGTTGGTTTAGTGGTAAAATATCTCGTTGCCAACGAGATGCCCCGGGTTCGATTCCCGGACGGCGCATTCTCTTATGCCGCCTCGCCTCTGCTTTTGCCACCGTGCGGGATCGCGTGTTTCGCGGCGTCTGATGGCGGCAGTGCGTAGTGGTTGCGCCGGGCTGGCCGCGGGCCCACTCTGTGGGCAACCGACGAGCTTGTGTCGGGTCCGAGAGGCTGCCTTTCGAGCCCGATCGTTGAGGCTGGTATGAGACTCGTGTGCGCGTGTTGGACGGTGTGTGGCGTGTGGTGGTGGTAGAGAAGCGATGGATGGCGCACGGGGAGCGTTTGGTGCGCGGGCTGGGTGGTTGCGCGTGGTTTGTGTGTTTGGTATGCGCAGCGCAGCGTTGTGTTGTGCGAGCGTGTGTGTGTGTCCGTGCAAGCGCCGTTGGTTTAGTGGTAAAATATCTCGTTGCCAACGAGATGCCCCGGGTTCGATTCCCGGACGGCGCATTCTCTTATGCCGCCTCGCCTCTGCTTTTGCCACCGTGCGGGATCGCGTGTTTCGCGGCGTCTGATGGCGGCAGTGCGTAGTGGTTGCGCCGGGCTGGCCGCGGGCCCACTCTGTGGGCAACCGACGAGCTTGTGTCGGGTCCGAGAGGCTGCCTTTCGAGCCCGATCGTTGAGGCTGGTATGAGACTCGTGTGCGCGTGTTGGACGGTGTGTGGCGTGTGGTGGTGGTAGAGAAGCGATGGATGGCGCACGGGGAGCGTTTGGTGCGCGGGCTGGGTGGTTGCGCGTGGTTTGTGTGTTTGGTATGCGCAGCGCAGCGTTGTGTTGTGCGAGCGTGTGTGTGTGTCCGTGCAAGCGCCGTTGGTTTAGTGGTAAAATATCTCGTTGCCAACGAGATGCCCCGGGTTCGATTCCCGGACGGCGCATTCTCTTATGCCGCCTCGCCTCTGCTTTTGCCACCGTGCGGGATCGCGTGTTTCGCGGCGTCTGATGGCGGCAGTGCGTAGTGGTTGCGCCGGGCTGGCCGCGGGCCCACTCTGTGGGCAACCGACGAGCTTGTGTCGGGTCCGAGAGGCTGCCTTTCGAGCCCGATCGTTGAGGCTGGTATGAGACTCGTGTGCGCGTGTTGGACGGTGTGTGGCGTGTGGTGGTGGTAGAGAAGCGATGGATGGCGCACGGGGAGCGTTTGGTGCGCGGGCTGGGTGGTTGCGCGTGGTTTGTGTGTTTGGTATGCGCAGCGCAGCGTTGTGTTGTGCGAGCGTGTGTGTGTGTCCGTGCAAGCGCCGTTGGTTTAGTGGTAAAATATCTCGTTGCCAACGAGATGCCCCGGGTTCGATTCCCGGACGGCGCATTCTCTTATGCCGCCTCGCCTCTGCTTTTGCCACCGTGCGGGATCGCGTGTTTCGCGGCGTCTGATGGCGGCAGTGCGTAGTGGTTGCGCCGGGCTGGCCGCGGGCCCACTCTGTGGGCAACCGACGAGCTTGTGTCGGGTCCGAGAGGCTGCCTTTCGAGCCCGATCGTTGAGGCTGGTATGAGACTCGTGTGCGCGTGTTGGACGGTGTGTGGCGTGTGGTGGTGGTAGAGAAGCGATGGATGGCGCACGGGGAGCGTTTGGTGCGCGGGCTGGGTGGTTGCGCGTGGTTTGTGTGTTTGGTATGCGCAGCGCAGCGTTGTGTTGTGCGAGCGTGTGTGTGTGTCCGTGCAAGCGCCGTTGGTTTAGTGGTAAAATATCTCGTTGCCAACGAGATGCCCCGGGTTCGATTCCCGGACGGCGCATTCTCTTATGCCGCCTCGCCTCTGCTTTTGCCACCGTGCGGGATCGCGTGTTTCGCGGCGTCTGATGGCGGCAGTGCGTAGTGGTTGCGCCGGGCTGGCCGCGGGCCCACTCTGTGGGCAACCGACGAGCTTGTGTCGGGTCCGAGAGGCTGCCTTTCGAGCCCGATCGTTGAGGCTGGTATGAGACTCGTGTGCGCGTGTTGGACGGTGTGTGGCGTGTGGTGGTGGTAGAGAAGCGATGGATGGCGCACGGGGAGCGTTTGGTGCGCGGGCTGGGTGGTTGCGCGTGGTTTGTGTGTTTGGTATGCGCAGCGCAGCGTTGTGTTGTGCGAGCGTGTGTGTGTGTCCGTGCAAGCGCCGTTGGTTTAGTGGTAAAATATCTCGTTGCCAACGAGATGCCCCGGGTTCGATTCCCGGACGGCGCATTCTCTTATGCCGCCTCGCCTCTGCTTTTGCCACCGTGCGGGATCGCGTGTTTCGCGGCGTCTGATGGCGGCAGTGCGTAGTGGTTGCGCCGGGCTGGCCGCGGGCCCACTCTGTGGGCAACCGACGAGCTTGTGTCGGGTCCGAGAGGCTGCCTTTCGAGCCCGATCGTTGAGGCTGGTATGAGACTCGTGTGCGCGTGTTGGACGGTGTGTGGCGTGTGGTGGTGGTAGAGAAGCGATGGATGGCGCACGGGGAGCGTTTGGTGCGCGGGCTGGGTGGTTGCGCGTGGTTTGTGTGTTTGGTATGCGCAGCGCAGCGTTGTGTTGTGCGAGCGTGTGTGTGTGTCCGTGCAAGCGCCGTTGGTTTAGTGGTAAAATATCTCGTTGCCAACGAGATGCCCCGGGTTCGATTCCCGGACGGCGCATTCTCTTATGCCGCCTCGCCTCTGCTTTTGCCACCGTGCGGGATCGCGTGTTTCGCGGCGTCTGATGGCGGCAGTGCGTAGTGGTTGCGCCGGGCTGGCCGCGGGCCCACTCTGTGGGCAACCGACGAGCTTGTGTCGGGTCCGAGAGGCTGCCTTTCGAGCCCGATCGTTGAGGCTGGTATGAGACTCGTGTGCGCGTGTTGGACGGTGTGTGGTGGTGGTAGAGAAGCGATGGATGGCGCACGGGGAGCGTTTGGTGCGCGGGCTGGGTGGTTGCGCGTGGTTTGTGTGTTTGGTATGCGCAGCGCAGCGTTGTGTTGTGCGAGCGTGTGTGTGTGTCCGTGCAAGCGCCGTTGGTTTAGTGGTAAAATATCTCGTTGCCAACGAGATGCCCCGGGTTCGATTCCCGGACGGCGCATTCTCTTATGCCGCCTCGCCTCTGCTTTTGCCACCGTGCGGGATCGCGTGTTTCGCGGCGTCTGATGGCGGCAGTGCGTAGTGGTTGCGCCGGGCTGGCCGCGGGCCCACTCTGTGGGCAACCGACGAGCTTGTGTCGGGTCCGAGAGGCTGCCTTTCGAGCCCGATCGTTGAGGCTGGTATGAGACTCGTGTGCGCGTGTTGGACGGTGTGTGGCGTGTGGTGGTGGTAGAGAAGCGATGGATGGCGCACGGGGAGCGTTTGGTGCGCGGGCTGGGTGGTTGCGCGTGGTTTGTGTGTTTGGTATGCGCAGCGCAGCGTTGTGTTGTGCGAGCGTGTGTGTGTGTCCGTGCAAGCGCCGTTGGTTTAGTGGTAAAATATCTCGTTGCCAACGAGATGCCCCGGGTTCGATTCCCGGACGGCGCATTCTCTTATGCCGCCTCGCCTCTGCTTTTGCCACCGTGCGGGATCGCGTGTTTCGCGGCGTCTGATGGCGGCAGTGCGTAGTGGTTGCGCCGGGCTGGCCGCGGGCCCACTCTGTGGGCAACCGACGAGCTTGTGTCGGGTCCGAGAGGCTGCCTTTCGAGCCCGATCGTTGAGGCTGGTATGAGACTCGTGTGCGCGTGTTGGACGGTGTGTGGCGTGTGGTGGTGGTAGAGAAGCGATGGATGGCGCACGGGGAGCGTTTGGTGCGCGGGCTGGGTGGTTGCGCGTGGTTTGTGTGTTTGGTATGCGCAGCGCAGCGTTGTGTTGTGCGAGCGTGTGTGTGTGTCCGTGCAAGCGCCGTTGGTTTAGTGGTAAAATATCTCGTTGCCAACGAGATGCCCCGGGTTCGATTCCCGGACGGCGCATTCTCTTATGCCGCCTCGCCTCTGCTTTTGCCACCGTGCGGGATCGCGTGTTTCGCGGCGTCTGATGGCGGCAGTGCGTAGTGGTTGCGCCGGGCTGGCCGCGGGCCCACTCTGTGGGCAACCGACGAGCTTGTGTCGGGTCCGAGAGGCTGCCTTTCGAGCCCGATCGTTGAGGCTGGTATGAGACTCGTGTGCGCGTGTTGGACGGTGTGTGGCGTGTGGTGGTGGTAGAGAAGCGATGGATGGCGCACGGGGAGCGTTTGGTGCGCGGGCTGGGTGGTTGCGCGTGGTTTGTGTGTTTGGTATGCGCAGCGCAGCGTTGTGTTGTGCGAGCGTGTGTGTGTGTCCGTGCAAGCGCCGTTGGTTTAGTGGTAAAATATCTCGTTGCCAACGAGATGCCCCGGGTTCGATTCCCGGACGGCGCATTCTCTTATGCCGCCTCGCCTCTGCTTTTGCCACCGTGCGGGATCGCGTGTTTCGCGGCGTCTGATGGCGGCAGTGCGTAGTGGTTGCGCCGGGCTGGCCGCGGGCCCACTCTGTGGGCAACCGACGAGCTTGTGTCGGGTCCGAGAGGCTGCCTTTCGAGCCCGATCGTTGAGGCTGGTATGAGACTCGTGTGCGCGTGTTGGACGGTGTGTGGCGTGTGGTGGTGGTAGAGAAGCGATGGATGGCGCACGGGGAGCGTTTGGTGCGCGGGCTGGGTGGTTGCGCGTGGTTTGTGTGTTTGGTATGCGCAGCGCAGCGTTGTGTTGTGCGAGCGTGTGTGTGTGTCCGTGCAAGCGCCGTTGGTTTAGTGGTAAAATATCTCGTTGCCAACGAGATGCCCCGGGTTCGATTCCCGGACGGCGCA
Source organism: Phytophthora ramorum (assembly GCF_020800215.1). Lineage (NCBI taxonomy): Eukaryota > Oomycota > Peronosporomycetes > Peronosporales > Peronosporaceae > Phytophthora > Phytophthora ramorum. The sequence continues at coordinate 5,795,147 of NW_027150647.1, forward strand.
TTCTCTTATGCCGCCTCGCCTCTGCTTTTGCCACCGTGCGGGATCGCGTGTTTCGCGGCGTCTGATGGCGGCAGTGCGTAGTGGTTGCGCCGGGCTGGCCGCGGGCCCACTCTGTGGGCAACCGACGAGCTTGTGTCGGGTCCGAGAGGCTGCCTTTCGAGCCCGATCGTTGAGGCTGGTATGAGACTCGTGTGCGCGTGTTGGACGGTGTGTGGCGTGTGGTGGTGGTAGAGAAGCGATGGATGGCGCACGGGGAGCGTTTGGTGCGCGGGCTGGGTGGTTGCGCGTGGTTTGTGTGTTTGCTATGCGCAGCGCAGCGTTGTGTTGTGCGAGCGTGTGTGTGTGTCCGTGCAAGCGCCGTTGGTTTAGTGGTAAAATATCTCGTTGCCAACGAGATGCCCCGGGTTCGATTCCCGGACGGCGCATTCTCTTATGCCGCCTCGCCTCTGCTTTTGCCACCGTGCGGAATCGTGTGTTGTGTGTTTGAGTCCGGTTATAGTGTAACGTCAATGCTAGCGTGGGGGGGGGGGGGGTAGCACTGACCATGACCTAGGAGAGGCGCGCAACGCTCTGCATGTCGCCTTCCTGGGCGTGATGACGGTTGTGGTAGCAGTTCGATTGGTCAATTGATGGCACGCAACAGCCATAACCTGTTAGAGGGTGCTGCGTGTGCATGTGCGTGTGTGCACCAGGTGTGGGTGCAAGGCGTGTGTGCGTGCGCGTGCCTCTACGCGTGTGCGGGGGGATTTGTGGCGGCGTCAAGTGCTCATGATGAGACGCGCAGGTTGCGTGCGCGTGAGAACAAGCGTGTGGGAGCGTGTCCAAGTGCTCAAGCGGCGTGGACATGCGTGTGGGTGCATAGTAGGAGTTACATATGTAGGAGTAGGGTGTGCGTGACTTTGGTCATGCAGTACGGTGTAGTGGGTTAAGTGCCGGGTCTTTGATCCGAAGGGTGTGGGTTCGAGTCCCCACATGGACGTTTTTCTTTTTGCCGACAAGAGAGCGTAGGAGGCAGGCTAGCAGCTAAAACTCACTCAATCAATCTCACTTTGGTTTTGCAATCTCGGCCCGAAGCCGTCTTCTAAGCTTTCAACTCTCCGCAGCTCGTAGCCCAACTTCCTTTTTAACCAAAATGATGATTGTCTTATGAACGATGTCGTGAATGTGAAGCTTGAAGGTGGTGAGCACTCCTCGTATGTCTCGAACAGCAAGCTATTGCACCATTGCATGACGTTATTCACGAAGTCAACACTCGAATTAAAAAAATGTGCACTCAAAAGCAAAATTCACTGTAATTTGTTTTCATTGGCGCGGTTTTTATTTTTTAGGAAATATTGGTTGGTGTCAAATGCACTTCTCGATGGCGAGAAACTTGACGCGAAGCATGTCCCCGACGGCAGAACATCGTGCTGGGTAAAGCTTGCAACAGGCTCCTTGTTTCCTAAGTGATATACTTGGTATGGCGACACGTTGCGCAAGGTTATATAAGTCCATACAGGCGTATACTGCGGATACAATAGGTCGTTCCTCGAGTTGGTTTGTTCTGGCATAAAGATCAGATGGTTAGCCCAAAGCGTATATGTAACTCGCCGAGAAACGCTGTTAATAGCCACATATCCAAAACAGTGGGAAGAACCTGCTGGACCGAAAAACATTTGCTTCTTCACGGGAGAGCTCTCGCCACGCGAACGCTCAAATCTATCCCGAACGCTTTGAATTCTCGGGAAAACCAATGCTCATTTGCCGATTATCCTCGTTTTTTGCGTCCGCACATACAAGACCAAGTGACTTATGCCTCGCCAACCAACTATCGAAGCTCAGCAGTACCGCAATTCTCAGAGTGCTCCCGTTGGTCGTGCCAGCCACAGTTCTCGCGGAGCGCTTGCCCGGCAGGTCTCACACAGCACCCCCCGCCGTTCGTACCGCGCAGGCCGAACGCGATCATGTTCAGGCTGTCCTAAACGCAATAGAGGAGCGTCATATCGCCAGAGAGCAAGACATGGGGCAGTATCCAGCCACCCGACTTCATGACATCGATGACGAAGAGACAGACACGCCCCATTTCGATCGGTATCGTGACATCGGTGGTTCGTCTGAGGTGGAAGACATGACCAACTTCACCACGCGCGAGTTCAACGAGTTATGGCTCTCCATTCGCGACTTTATAGTTGTGAACTACAACGTTGGCAGAGGACGCCGTTCGCCAATTAGCGGGAATGATGCGTTTTTCATGACGCTGGTTACGCTGAAGCAGGGAGGGACTTGACACCACCTCTCTGAGATTTTTAGGCTCCCGTCGACGTCTTTCATGGAGACAGTGACCAAGCTCATACAGCTCATTGCCCCTAAGCTGTACGTAGATCAAGTTGAGAGCCGTTGTGATGACGAGCCGTCGCCACGTCCGGCAACGCTTTCAGCTACTTCCCTTGCGCGCTGTACGCCGTCGACGTGACTTTCCAACAGAGTTGGCGACCCGGTGGATTCATTCAAGAGAATGACAAGTACTACAGTGGCAAACACCACTTATACGGTTTGAAGGTAGAGGTCTCTGTGGACACGAGGGGCTTTGCAATAAACTGCTCGGAGCACGCGAAGGGTGCGACACATGACATCACCATGTTCAAGGACAACAAGTCGTTCCACCAGGCCAAGATGGCTAAACTGCCAGGCGAGGAGGTGCTGCACGACGACGGCCCGCTCAAGGAAAAGTTTCCGAACGAGTGGGCAATATTGGCAGATAAGGAATATCAGGGGTTAGCCAACTACCTACGGTGCATCCACCCCAAGAAAGGGAGGTCGCTGAGCCGCGCAGAAGAGACCAGCAATGACCAGATTTCCAGTGATCGCGTCATTGTGGAGAATTACTTAGGACGCCTGAACGTGCTGTGGCGCATCACGACCGACAAGTATCGGTGGAATGAAAGTCTGTACGATGACGTCTTTCGGCTGTCTGTTGTACTGACCAACTTCCACGTGTCGATAAGCCCACTGCGCGAGCAGAACGGTGAGTGGTACCGCCAGTCTCAGCACAAACTGATTCAACTAGGCTTGAAGATCAAGGAAAAACGCCGGCTTGCTCAGGAGAAGTATCGTGCGAAAAAGCGCAGACGTCGCTCGACTGAAGTGGGGGATCTGGGGGGAGAAAACGACGCTAGCGAGGACGCATTGACGCAGCTTAGCCAGGAATTCTGAGGGAGCACGTATGGTATCTTTCAGAGGCTGGTTTTATAGGCAATACATCGATTTGTGATGAGTTAGCGATTGTTGCGTGTAAGCTCTGTTCACACGTGTGTAAACCTACTTTTTCGCGAACCGGTTGATCATTCCCAGAAAACTTGATCTCTCATGCGCCATCGATCGGAACGCCTTTACCATCGGTTTATCTCTAATGATGGGATATTTGCCGTGATGCAAGTTATGTAGTTAAAAGACCAAATACATATCGTATCCAACCTTTTTGTACAATCACTTTCCCGCCAAATGTTGCTGGAAGCTCACCTGTCCTTCCTCATTCGAAAAGAACCCACGCAATCCCCAAGCCACCCACCAGCCTACCCTCCATGGCGTCGTACGGGTACGACGTCGCCGCAGAGGTGGCAATTACACCTTCGACAGCGTGAAGGTCACAGTTTCTTTCATATGTTTTTACAAAACGGGTACGACGTCACTGGGGACTGCACTAGCGGATTATTGAATCGGGGCGCGAGGCTGAAGCCAACATCCTAGCACTTTTAGATGCAAAAACAGCGAAGGAAACCTCATACGGAACAGTGGTCAAGACACTGAAGCAAATTCATCAGACGGTAAATCTGAACGGTCCAATTGAGCGTTACCTGAAGCTAGTTCAAGATGGACTAGCTGCTGACGATATCTGTTCAGCCACCTTGTTACGTTCAAACTGCGCTGTGAGGGTACCAACTTCGACAGAACAAATAGCTGCACTCTTACTTAAGAAGACACATGCTCACCAAATACAGGAGTGACGTACACCTGTTACGAACACCAAACTAGGTTTAGGCCGTATTTTTTTTAACAGTTCGGCTTCACAACTCATCGTCTTTGTCTTCTTGCTGCACCACCTTAAATATTACGGCTTCAAGCTCAAGCTCCTCCCCAGCATCACATTCTGCGTCATTCTCTTCAAGTGCATTTGAACTTGCCTCGCCACTATCTGCAACCGGTATCGGGTCATTTCTTCCACTGCATAAATACCAGCCAGTTGTGCAACCAGGTTTTGCAATTAGCTTTTGATTGATTGCTAATCATGATTGTCATTCAAGAAAGACAGAGCACTACACATGCAAAGTCGGATGCCCTCCGCGCTACTTGTGTTTCAGTACGGAGATCTTTTAAGAGATTTGATACTGAGAGCTGACTGCCAGGCTATCGGGATATCCGGACTTGTTTGCGAAGAAGCAAATTTATTAATGAGCAAAATGTAAAACCCAGAACTAGACAACTAGCTCCGCTACATACAAGGCACCAAGGGCTCCTAGTGCCCGGGGGACTTGTGCAGCGTCAACACAATATCTTCGTAAACAGGCTCGTAATCGAACGACTCCATAATCACCATCATAATCATCCTTGCCGCACGATCTTAGAGTCCGTAGGACCTGCCGACTTGAAGTGCTTGAACAGGAGATAATCGTGCTTGAACCTTGCCCTGGCGACACTGCCCCCTAAAGCTCGACGTCGATCTTGATCAAGCTTGTTCAACTGCCTCGCGAAAGCCTCGTCCTCGACAGTAGTCGCGTAGTCACGCACCTTGATAGGAACCTCAGCCTTGAGGGACTTCAGCGGCTCCCACGAGGTCTCAATGTCTTTCAGGCCTGTCCACTTCACCAGCAGCTCCCAGCGTGAGGCATCAGCATTGTACCTGTGGTCCGGGAATCCGTCGACGCCCAACAGCATCCCCTGGTTCGACACAAACTCGAGGATTTCTTCCGTCACGTCCAGCGAGGAGTCCGCGTAGAAGCGGAGCCGCGACCCATGCACTTCATAGGTAGATCCTGTTAGTAGGTGGCGGATCATAAAGTAGTGTGGACGAGCTTCAGAGACTGCGAACGGACCCACCCATTGGGTCAGCAGCTTGTTGTGGGCGAGGCGCTCATCAACACGAGACCAGAGCACATAATCACCGACGTCGAAATTGGTCGTAGTCCCTTTTGCTGTTGCCATGTCGTAGAGGCGTTTCTTTTCTTTAACATCAATTGCATCACGATGCATTGCAGCCAAAGAAAACCGCACCTTCTCGAGTGAGTCCGCAGATCGATCGTAGTGATGGAGTCACTGTGTCCTGGACGAGTGATCATGTTCAGCGCCGATGGTGGTGGCAGAGCAAGAAAAAGCTCCATAGGACACTTGCCAGCAAGAGAACGAACCGGAGTCTGGTTCAAATTCGCTTGGATCACTGGCAGCAAGAAAGGCTATCGAGGTGGTATTCCATCAACATCACCCGAAGTACTTGCAGTACGTCCCTGTTCAGTCTCTCCACCGTTCCGTTTACCCAAGGCGTGTACACGGGAGAAAAGTGTTGCTCGATCTTGAGCCGCCCGCATAGGATCTTGAGCGTCTCATTCCGGAAGTGAGAGCCTTGGTCCGACATCATCATCTCCGGGCAACCGTAGCGCTTGTACCACGAGAGCAAAGCGTCTGCTGCGACGTTGGCATTGGCGCTGCTGCAGGCAAACAACTCGCAATAGTGACTTAGCCCATCTTTCACCACCAATACGTAGCGATCTCCACCAAATCCGTCACCAAGCTGCAAATAGTCCCAGTGTACCATCTCGTTCCGCCGCGTAGCAGTAAAAGAAGGTCCATAAACGCGCGTGATGACCCGAGGTCCCTTGACATGCTTACACAGAAGACATGCACCAACAAATCTCTGCACCTTGTGATGCAACTTCTCGATGTAGAATCGGTCGTTCAGCACAGTGAATACTGCATGCTCGCTCCTGTGGCCTTGCGAGCCACAGTGTGCCACGACCATCAATCTAAGCAGCAGTTGGCGCGCCGCCGAAGGAACCCACATCTTGCCTGCGACCATGATCACACCATTGACTACTTGATGCTCCACCGATAAAGACTGCGATGCGGTACGTACAGCACGCTGTACCTTCACAATGTCTTCTAGGGCAGGAAGTCGGAAGTCTTCGTCAGCCAATGGCCGCAGCGCTGACGGTCGAGGCTGGCTTCGCGTTCTGACCGCGGCTGCACGTACTCCACTTGGTTTCTAACGTGATATAATGTCCGCCCATGCATTGGTTTCGCCGGCAACATGTTCGATGGTGAACCGAAGTCCACAAAGTCTCATCGCCCAGCGCTGCAGACGATCGCGCACGTGCTTCTTGAGCTCAACGTGCGGCGCGAAGATGTAGATCAGGTTCGCGTGGTCGCAGAAGAGCTTGAAACCGCGCTCGCGTTGAAGGAGATACTCCAAGTCGGTACAAGCCTTAACGATGGGAAAGGCTTCTTTTTCGACGATTGCCCAGTTGAGTTGAGAGTCCTTAAAGGTACCTCCTTTGCAGAGTATCATCCGATGTTGTTGCTTGTCAACCGGGAGTGAGTCGTCCCATGCCTGTACTTCGGTAACCACAATACTCCAGCCAGTTAGCGAGGCGTCCGTCATCACCACTAGCTCCGACGTGGGGCTAGGAAATACGAGCTGTACAGAGGCTTTGATCAGCGTCTTGACCTCGTTGTAGCTGGTTACCTCAGCCTCGGTTAGCGTGACCGCCACGTTCAGCGCATTCTTGTTGCGCCGGCCAATGCGCTTGCGCTCCATACCCAGCCTCTCCTGCAGAGGCGCAACGACGCGCGCGTAGTCTGGTAGAGAATCGTGAAGCCAGTTGCTGGCGCAGACAAAGTATTGCAACTCCGCCACTGTCGATGGTACCGGCAACGCTGATAATGCATCCACGCGTTCTGAATCATGGTGAACACCCGATCCTGAGATCAGCTTGCCGCACCATAACGCCTCCAGCTGGAACAGTGAGCTCTTGGCAGCACTCAGCTTAAGACGTCGGTCTCGTAAGATGACGAAGAACTCCTTGAGTGCTTGTAGAAATTCCTCCACAGTTGGAGCAAAGATGATAACATCGTCTACCCACACCAAAGCGTTGCGCTGCAGCATCGGTGCCATCGCGTCTTGCATCTGCATCTGGAAATGGATTGCGGAGTCCACCGCACCCTGAGGCCGGGTAGGCGTATACACCGTGTCCTCCGTCATGAACGACATGAGTTCTTGACTATCAACATCAAGAGGTAGCTGCCAGAAACCTTTAATCATGTCGAACTTTGCGAAACATCTTGCACCGCGGACACTGGACGAAACAACCGCAAGGTTGGGCATGGCCCCCGCAATTGGCACCGTCACCTTGTTGACTGGTCGATAGTCAATGGTAATGCGAAACTCCGTCTGAGAGCCCGGCTTCCGCACAGGAACAGCAGCGCAGGCCCACTTGGCAGCGTTGTTCTTCCTGATGAAGCCACGCTTTTCCAGTTCTGCCGTGTACTCTCGGAGAAACGCACTCTGGAGCGGGGCATACTTCCGCGGCTTGCAGCAGAATGACACCGCGTCGTCAGTAAGCGTTACCTTCAATAGCTCCACCAGTGCAGGAGGGTCGTCACCAAGTCTCTCACGGAAAACGTCGCCATGTTCATGTACCAGGGACCGTAGACGGTCTACATGTTCGCCGGGCATGCCATTGGCGAGCGCCTCATCCACGAGCTGATCGAGAACTCCATCTTCTCCAGAGTTAGCTGGTATCAGCTCATCTCCAACGGGAAATTCGTCTTTCTCCTCGAGTAGACTCGCCCCAGCGAGCTGTTCAATCATGCGCTCCACGTCGATGCCTAGAGACTTCATCGCGTCATTGCCCAACAGGAGTTCCTCCACATCACTGTCCAATACGAGGCACTCTACATCCCGCATGTGAACAGGACCAGCAGCAGTTACCAGCTCCAGCACCACGGTAGCCTTCTCTAGACACTCGATACGCCTGACATCGGCCAGGTAGATGGCCACTGGTGCCTCCAGTTTTGACAACTTGAGGTCGGGAGAAAATTCGACCAGCGACGCGACGACCGATCGGGAAATCATCGTCCGATCTGCTCCACTGTATGGGACGTACGGTATCTCCACCATACCGTTGACGCGTACCATGTTTGGCCTTGCTGTAGCTAACACCGCCTTTGACTGCACAGATTCTTGTCGCGCATTCTTGGCGGCTCTAAGCTTTGCCAATGCGTCGGTCCGTTGCTCCGACGTCGCAGTAGGGCACTCGTCGAGCCAGTGCGGGCCACGGCATACCAAGCAGCCATTACGAGGTGGTGTACGCACCTTCTTCACCCCTGCCGGGTGAGAGGGCTTCGCCGACTTCTGCGTCCGCTTCGACTGTTGCTGCGGAGCCTGAGCTCGGGACTGTGGCGTAGTGCGCTCCCCTGCTTGCGAGTGGAAACGCTGCTGCACTCGTGCGTGCTTCAGAATCAGGTCGAAGAGCGTCGCATCATTTGTCTTACAGTCGCGCCTCTCATACTTGATCAGCCTCTCGATCTGCTCGCGCAGCATCGTGGGCTGAATGTTTTCCACTAGGATTGAGCACCGAGCCTTCATACGGTCCTTGTATCCGAGGCTAGTGACATCGCCACTGCCAATCAAAGCCTGTAAGCCATTGTCCTCTACGATCTTTGTGAATGCCTGGAAGTACTTGAACACTCGAGTGTCACAGTCGTCCACAGTCATGTCCATCTTCAGCTGTTTGCGGAAGAGCGTGGTGACGTCGGGGATGAAGGCGTTCTTGAGGGACTTGCAGCGCTTCTGCACCTGCGCCAGGATCTCAGCATCGTCCACATCCTCCACTGGTTTCTTCAACACGTACGTAGCCAACGTCTTCAGCACGGCCGGTTCGACCGAGCCCTTCACCGTTGCCACTACACCCTCGAAGCTCTCTCCTGTCACGTTACAGCGATGGCGGATCTTCATCACATACTGCTCCCACTCACGATTCCATGCGATGAGGGAGGCCTAGTCCCAGCCGGCCAGTCGTGGCGCCTTGATGAACTCATACACCGGTTGAGGCGTGCTCATTTCGACGTCTCCGTCAGCGTCGACACCGTAGCGAGTTCCCATCGTGCCACCTTGAGGTACCGTAGTCTAGCACCTTGTTCACACCGAACCCGACGTAGCGCGTAGCCAAGTAGTCCTTGCAGCTTCAGCCGTCGTTCCTTGGTCCGGGGGGGGGGGGGGTTAACAAAAGCTCTTCGGGAAGAAGCGTAAAGTTAACTTTATCGCGATATCCGGACTTGTTTGCGAAGAAGCAAATTTATTAATGAGCAAAATGTAAAACCCAGAACTAGACAACTAGCTCCGCTACATACAAGGCACCAAGGGCTCCTAGTGCCCGGGGGACTTGTGCAGCGTCAACACAATATCTTCGTAAACAGGCTCGTAATCGAACGACTCCATAATCACCATCATAATCATCCTTGCCGCACGATCTTAGAGTCCGTAGGACCTGCCGACTTGAAGTGCTTGAACAGGAGATAATCGTGCTTGAACCTTGCCCTGGCGACACTGCCCCCTAAAGCTCGACGTCGATCTTGATCAAGCTTGTTCAACTGCCTCGCGAAAGCCTCGTCCTCGACAGTAGTCGCGTAGTCACGCACCTTGATAGGAACCTCAGCCTTGAGGGACTTCAGCGGCTCCCACGAGGTCTCAATGTCTTTCAGGCCTGTCCACTTCACCAGCAGCTCCCAGCGTGAGGCATCAGCATTGTACCTGTGGTCCGAGAATCCGTCGACGCCCAACAGCATCCCCTGGTTCGACACAAACTCGAGGATTTCTTCCGTCACGTCCAGCGAGGAGTCCGCGTAGAAGCGGAGCCGCGACCCATGCACTTCATAGGTAGATCCTGTTAGTAGGTGGCGGATCATAAAGTAGTGTGGACGAGCTTCAGAGACTGCGAACGGACCCACCCATTGGGTCAGCAGCTTGTTGTGGGCGAGGCGCTCATCAACACGAGACCAGAGCACATAATCACCGACGTCGAAATTGGTCGTAGTCCCTTTTGCTGTTGCCATGTCGTAGAGGCGTTTCTTTTCTTTAACATCAATTGCATCACGATGCATTGCAGCCAAAGAAAACCGCACCTTCTCGAGTGAGTCCGCAGATCGATCGTAGTGATGGAGTCACTGTGTCCTGGACGAGTGATCATGTTCAGCGCCGATGGTGGTGGCAGAGCAAGAAAAAGCTCCATAGAACACTTGCCAGCAAGAGAACGAACCGGAGTCTGGTTCAAATTCGCTTGGATCACTGGCAGCAAGAAAGGCTATCGAGGTGGTATTCCATCAACATCACCCGAAGTACTTGCAGTACGTCCCTGTTCAGTCTCTCCACCGTTCCGTTTACCCAAGGCGTGTACACGGGAGAAAAGTGTTGCTCGATCTTGAGCCGCCCGCATAGGATCTTGAGCGTCTCATTCCGGAAGTGAGAGCCTTGGTCCGACATCATCATCTCCGGGCAACCGTAGCGCTTGTACCACGAGAGCAAAGCGTCTGCTGCGACGTTGGCATTGGCGCTGCTGCAGGCAAACAACTCGCAATAGTGACTTAGCCCATCTTTCACCACCAATACGTAGCGATCTCCACCAAATCCGTCACCAAGCTGCAAATAGTCCCAGTGTACCATCTCGTTCCGCCGCGTAGCAGTAAAAGAAGGTCCATAAACGCGCGTGATGACCCGAGGTCCCTTGACATGCTTACACAGAAGACATGCACCAACAAATCTCTGCACCTTGTGATGCAACTTCTCGATGTAGAATCGGTCGTTCAGCACAGTGAATACTGCATGCTCGCTCCTGTGGCCTTGCGAGCCACAGTGTGCCACGACCATCAATCTAAGCAGCAGTTGGCGCGCCGCCGAAGGAACCCACATCTTGCCTGCGACCATGATCACACCATTGACTACTTGATGCTCCACCGATAAAGACTGCGATGCGGTACGTACAGCACGCTGTACCTTCACAATGTCTTCTAGGGCAGGAAGTCGGAAGTCTTCGTCAGCCAATGGCCGCAGCGCTGACGGTCGAGGCTGGCTTCGCGTTCTGACCGCGGCTGCACGTACTCCACTTGGTTTCTAACGTGATATAATGTCCGCCCATGCATTGGTTTCGCCGGCAACATGTTCGATGGTGAACCGAAGTCCACAAAGTCTCATCGCCCAGCGCTGCAGACGATCGCGCACGTGCTTCTTGAGCTCAACGTGCGGCGCGAAGATGTAGATCAGGTTCGCGTGGTCGCAGAAGAGCTTGAAACCGCGCTCGCGTTGAAGGAGATACTCCAAGTCGGTACAAGCCTTAACGATGGGAAAGGCTTCTTTTTCGACGATTGCCCAGTTGAGTTGAGAGTCCTTAAAGGTACCTCCTTTGCAGAGTATCATCCGATGTTGTTGCTTGTCAACCGGGAGTGAGTCGTCCCATGCCTGTACTTCGGTAACCACAATACTCCAGCCAGTTAGCGAGGCGTCCGTCATCACCACTAGCTCCGACGTGGGGCTAGGAAATACGAGCTGTACAGAGGCTTTGATCAGCGTCTTGACCTCGTTGTAGCTGGTTACCTCAGCCTCGGTTAGCGTGACCGCCACGTTCAGCGCATTCTTGTTGCGCCGGCCAATGCGCTTGCGCTCCATACCCAGCCTCTCCTGCAGAGGCGCAACGACGCGCGCGTAGTCTGGTAGAGAATCGTGAAGCCAGTTGCTGGCGCAGACAAAGTATTGCAACTCCGCCACTGTCGATGGTACCGGCAACGCTGATAATGCATCCACGCGTTCTGAATCATGGTGAACACCCGATCCTGAGATCAGCTTGCCGCACCATAACGCCTCCAGCTGGAACAGTGAGCTCTTGGCAGCACTCAGCTTAAGACGTCGGTCTCGTAAGATGACGAAGAACTCCTTGAGTGCTTGTAGAAATTCCTCCACAGTTGGAGCAAAGATGATAACATCGTCTACCCACACCAAAGCGTTGCGCTGCAGCATCGGTGCCATCGCGTCTTGCATCTGCATCTGGAAATGGATTGCGGAGTCCACCGCACCCTGAGGCCGGGTAGGCGTATACACCGTGTCCTCCGTCATGAACGACATGAGTTCTTGACTATCAACATCAAGAGGTAGCTGCCAGAAACCTTTAATCATGTCGAACTTTGCGAAACATCTTGCACCGCGGACACTGGACGAAACAACCGCAAGGTTGGGCATGGCCCCCGCAATTGGCACCGTCACCTTGTTGACTGGTCGATAGTCAATGGTAATGCGAAACTCCGTCTGAGAGCCCGGCTTCCGCACAGGAACAGCAGCGCAGGCCCACTTGGCAGCGTTGTTCTTCCTGATGAAGCCACGCTTTTCCAGTTCTGCCGTGTACTCTCGGAGAAACGCACTCTGGAGCGGGGCATACTTCCGCGGCTTGCAGCAGAATGACACCGCGTCGTCAGTAAGCGTTACCTTCAATAGCTCCACCAGTGCAGGAGGGTCGTCACCAAGTCTCTCACGGAAAACGTCGCCATGTTCATGTACCAGGGACCGTAGACGGTCTACATGTTCGCCGGGCATGCCATTGGCGAGCGCCTCATCCACGAGCTGATCGAGAACTCCATCTTCTCCAGAGTTAGCTGGTATCAGCTCATCTCCAACGGGAAATTCGTCTTTCTCCTCGAGTAGACTCGCCCCAGCGAGCTGTTCAATCATGCGCTCCACGTCGATGCCTAGAGACTTCATCGCGTCATTGCCCAACAGGAGTTCCTCCACATCACTGTCCAATACGAGGCACTCTACATCCCGCATGTGAACAGGACCAGCAGCAGTTACCAGCTCCAGCACCACGGTAGCCTTCTCTAGACACTCGATACGCCTGACATCGGCCAGGTAGATGGCCACTGGTGCCTCCAGTTTTGACAACTTGAGGTCGGGAGAAAATTCGACCAGCGACGCGACGACCGATCGGGAAATCATCGTCCGATCTGCTCCACTGTATGGGACGTACGGTATCTCCACCATACCGTTGACGCGTACCATGTTTGGCCTTGCTGTAGCTAACACCGCCTTTGACTGCACAGATTCTTGTCGCGCATTCTTGGCGGCTCTAAGCTTTGCCAATGCGTCGGTCCGTTGCTCCGACGTCGCAGTAGGGCACTCGTCGAGCCAGTGCGGGCCACGGCATACCAAGCAGCCATTACGAGGTGGTGTACGCACCTTCTTCACCCCTGCCGGGTGAGAGGGCTTCGCCGACTTCTGCGTCCGCTTCGACTGTTGCTGCGGAGCCTGAGCTCGGGACTGTGGCGTAGTGCGCTCCCCTGCTTGCGAGTGGAAACGCTGCTGCACTCGTGCGTGCTTCAGAATCAGGTCGAAGAGCGTCGCATCATTTGTCTTACAGTCGCGCCTCTCATACTTGATCAGCCTCTCGATCTGCTCGCGCAGCATCGTGGGCTGAATGTTTTCCACTAGGATTGAGCACCGAGCCTTCATACGGTCCTTGTATCCGAGGCTAGTGACATCGCCACTGCCAATCAAAGCCTGTAAGCCATTGTCCTCTACGATCTTTGTGAATGCCTGGAAGTACTTGAACACTCGAGTGTCACAGTCGTCCACAGTCATGTCCATCTTCAGCTGTTTGCGGAAGAGCGTGGTGACGTCGGGGATGAAGGCGTTCTTGAGGGACTTGCAGCGCTTCTGCACCTGCGCCAGGATCTCAGCATCGTCCACATCCTCCACTGGTTTCTTCAACACGTACGTAGCCAACGTCTTCAGCACGGCCGGTTCGACCGAGCCCTTCACCGTTGCCACTACACCCTCGAAGCTCTCTCCTGTCACGTTACAGCGATGGCGGATCTTCATCACATACTGCTCCCACTCACGATTCCATGCGATGAGGGAGGCCTAGTCCCAGCCGGCCAGTCGTGGCGCCTTGATGAACTCATACACCGGTTGAGGCGTGCTCATTTCGACGTCTCCGTCAGCGTCGACACCGTAGCGAGTTCCCATCGTGCCACCTTGAGGTACCGTAGTCTAGCACCTTGTTCACACCGAACCCGACGTAGCGCGTAGCCAAGTAGTCCTTGCAGCTTCAGCCGTCGTTCCTTGGTCCGGGGGGGGGGGGGGGTTAACAAAAGCTCTTCGGGAAGAAGCGTAAAGTTAACTTTATCGCGATATCCGGACTTGTTTGCGAAGAAGCAAATTTATTAATGAGCAAAATGTAAAACCCAGAACTAGACAACTAGCTCCGCTACATACAAGGCACCAAGGGCTCCTAGTGCCCGGGGGACTTGTGCAGCGTCAACACAATATCTTCGTAAACAGGCTCGTAATCGAACGACTCCATAATCACCATCATAATCATCCTTGCCGCACGATCTTAGAGTCCGTAGGACCTGCCGACTTGAAGTGCTTGAACAGGAGATAATCGTGCTTGAACCTTGCCCTGGCGACACAGGCACATAGTAAAGTTTGTCGATCGCTTTGTCACTCGTGAAACCAGAGCGAGCCGGGGATGATACTACATCCCAAAACACTTTTCTCCTTGAATATGCGAATTTGTTCGCGCCGCGCTCAATTTCAGTGAAGCCCTTTGCTGGTTTCAGGCCGTCCCACCCGAATAGGTATGCCATAACTCGAATAGATTCTTAGCTCGTTTTGAGAATCTAGCAGCAGATGTACACTGAGGCGCCGAAGGACTGAGCGAAGTATTACCTGGATTGTTTGCTGAACATCGGTCATTACCTCCGTTGTGTAGCGACGTCCCGCTGCGATCTGCGAGTTAAGACCTGCAAAGCGCCTTCAATCGTTGAGCACGGATTACGGGTACGTCGTAGGTTTGTTCATAGACCTCGTAGCTGTCGATAACAGCAAAATTTAGCTGAGAATCATCACTCGTAACGTAAAATCCCGGCCGGTGAACGGGGCCCATGTCTGCCCCCCCCCCCCCCCCCCCCCCCCCCCCCCCCCCCCAGTGTTCATGTAAACGCCTAAACTTTTCTGATTCAGCTTATTCCTTTGCGAAGGCTGTGCGTTCCCAAATTTCCTGCCTTCGGTTTCTTAAAGGCTTCGCGTTTAACCATATCCCGCTAAGAAACGCCGCACTGAGCGATCGCCATCCTTTGGGTTACTATACACAAACTCCGAACTCGTAACATTCGCCGTTGACTTGATGTAGACGGGAAGGCTGAGCAAAGCACACGGTTTTGGGTCCGTGCTACCAGTAACAAACTGCTCTGGAACGTCTCTTTCTTCATGTATGTTCTTAGAGCACCGCATCTGGAAGAGGAGAGTTGATGAGTACTGAGTATTTGGCGAGAAATTGCTGAGCTGTAGTTACATCATGTCATCGATTCGAGCACACATGTGCCACTGAAGTGCTAGGACACTGCTCACCATGTTCGCTGTGTTTTCCTTCCCACAATGAGCTCTCACGACTAGCAACAGACCCATCAAACTCCACAGGGCGGCGAGCATTTGGGACTTCACTCACTCTCGTCGAACTTCTTCACTTTCTCAACCAACTTGTGGACAGCATCCGAGCATGTGGGGTTTGCCGCGGCCTTCAAATTGAATGTATTCGCGGCATGAACGACGAAATGACCCTCTTCGAGAACTCCAGTGTGTTCGATCAGCGATGAACAGGTCCCATTTCTTCACCCTGGGAACTGAGTGGTTTGTAGCTCGGCTTGTCATGGGGTTTCGCATTCTCTCAAATCTGTTGAAGAAGTACCGTACTGTTTTTTTAATTTATACATATCAAATTAAATGAGGACCACGGTACGATCCCACACTATGGGAAATCAAACGGGGCCGTCGTGTGACTTGCTTTTTGCATGTCGAAAAATTGAAACCTGTTTAAATGGCTCGGAAAGTCAAAATGTCGGGCAACGGATCCTAAAATTGATACTACGTTTGAAATTCAGAGCGGTCGAGGAGCTCGGCCAGAATTTAATATTGTATTTATTTAACAAGGTATCCTTCGAGATTTAATGACATGGACAAATTCAGAGCGGATCGAAAATTCGTTTTCAGAATTACTTGAAAAAATTATGGTGCAATCGACAAATTGAGAGCGAAAGCTTGCCAAACCTGTGAAAAAATATGCCTCTGAATATACGGTTTCGAAGGGTTGGCAAACTTTCGCTCTCAATTTGTCGACCTCATCCAGTCTCACAGGCGAATTTATCCATTTAAAAACGGACTTAATGATAATAAAACGAAGTTAGTAATAAAATACGAAGGGCTAGGCGATGAGTGCATCGTGAGTCACTGCCCAAATAATGTTTTGGCTGCTGTTTAAATGGCTCGGAAAGTCGGAAAGTAGGCAATTCACACTCCAGTGGAGGATAAGTTGGCTCGGAAATTTTGAAGTGGGCAACTTATCCTACAATGCAGGATAAGTTGCCCACTTTGCGCCTTTCCGAGCCATTTAAACAGCAGCGTCGAGGATCGGACTTTCCGAGCCATTTAAATTACAGCAAAGTGGAGGATCGGAGGTGCCACCATTAACCTTGTTGTGTATCACACGTCAATGTCGGCGGCGTACGGCAAGACGGTCGGGGGCAAGCTGCAGCTCAAGGGCGGGCTATCACTCAAGGGCGTGAAGAAGCACACGAAGAAGAAGAAGAAGAACCACGACAGCAAGAAGCGCGAGCGCGACGACACCGCCGACGACTCGGAGCCGAAGCCCTTCGAGCTGGTCAAAAGCAGAGGCTCGGGCCGCCTGCTGAGCTCCGGCACCACGTTGATGGGGCAAGTGGGGGCCAAGTTCCTCCAGGAGCTGCACGTGGGCGACGCAATCGTGATCCAGCACCCGACGTCGCTCGTAGAGGAGACGAGGATCGTGCGGATGGTACTGAGTGACGTTTCGGCCAGCATCAGCTCCGCCTTCAGCTCGGACCTGGTGTCGTCCACCCCGTTCTACTACATCAAGGCGCCTCCAGAGGATGAGAAGCAGCAGGAGGAAGAGCAGGAGAAGAAGAAGAAGCGCAAAATGGACGAGAAGACGGCGTTCGGGACGTATGCTGGCGGCACGGAGAAGGGGGGTCAGTACACGTACCGAGTCAGGAAGAGCGGTGCGTACGGAGGATACGCGATTGTGAAGGAGGTAAGGAGAGGATCGAGTTGAGGTGAAGGAGCTTTTTATCTGATGCTGGTTTGCGGTGGACGCTTTGTAGGATGCAGACGTGGAGAGAAGTCGGGAGGAGCTGCTGGATCTCCGCGAGAAAAAGAAGGGAGACCGATATTGCATGTGACCAGAGCTAACAATGATGACGATGCTTTCTGCTGCTTTTGTGTTGTGGAGGCCAGACAAGAATGGTGACTCGAACTCGTGAATCTCTGTTGGGCTTTTACTTTCGATTTCGGTGAGTGTTTCATGCTGTATTTTTTTTCTCGTTGAACAATGCTAGCAACGCCGACGAAGCAATGCTTATACACTAAAGGCAAAGCTGCGTCAAACTCCACTTGTCGCGCCAAAATGGGATCATCCCATCTAATTACGGGACACACGCTCCATATTTACATCACTTTCAGATGCAGTCCGCCAAGAAAGCGGCCGCGAGCGATGCCTCCCGCCTGCGCAAGTTTCTGGAGGCCGGTCGTGGCAAGACGATGGTGCTGACGGGCGCTGGCATCTCCACGGACTCGGGCATCCCCGACTACCGAGGGCCCAACGGCGTGTACAACCGCAACAAGGACTTCCGCCCCATCCAGTTCCAAGAGGTCGGTCGCCTCTGCGTTGCTCGTTCATTAGAACCTACTAACCCTTGGTTACTGTCCACAGTTCATAGGAGCCCACACGTACCGCCAGCGCTACTGGGCGCGCAGCTTCCTGGGCTGGCCCAAGATCCTCAACACGCAGCCCAACGGCTCTCACCACGCGCTCACAGAGCTGCAGCGAGTTGGCGCCGTCTCCAGCATCTTGACGCAGAACGTGGACCGCCTGCACACCAAGAGTGGCTCGCTCGGCGTCGTGGAGATGCACGGGTCGCTGCACGAGGTGGAGTGTCAGGACTGTGGCGACGTGACGTCCCGCCAGAGCTACCAGGACGCGCTGGGGGAACTGAACCCCGAGGTTGCTCAGTGGTCGAGCGAACACCCAGACAAGGAGACGGGCGACGTGGCATCCAGTGACAAAGTGAACCCTGACGGTGATGTCGACATCTCGTGGAACTACGATGCCTTTGTCTATCCTGCGTGCAGCAAGTGTGGCGGCATCGTGAAACCCAGGTGCGTAGTGTCGACTTGGTATGAAGAAGTGGAGCTTTTTCACCCCGCTGATTTGTGTTCTTAGAGTTGTGTTCTTTGGAGAGAACATGCCGGCAACCACGCGAACGACGGCGTTGGAGAGAGTGAGCGACGCCAACGCGGTACTGGTAGTTGGATCGTCACTGAAGGTGTTCTCGGCCATGCGCCTCATCAACCACGCTCTCGCCCGCAACATCCCGATCGCCATCGTGAACTTGGGGCCTACGCGCGCCGACGAGCTGTGCGATTTGCGAATCGACACGCCCTGCACGAATCTTCTCACTGAGGTTGCAGACTTGTACTAACGTTAAATAGACATGTGTCAGAGTAGAACTTCGTGAAAAACAACAACAACACTTGAATGACGGCAGCAAAGCATTCGCGGTGGAGCTTATCAATTAAACGAAGGATGAAACACACCGTGAAGTACTTCGGTCGGCGAATATCTTACACACGCAAAACACATCGTCGTAAGGCTCGCAAGAAAACTAAGCACTTGCGAGTCGTCACATCTTGCAGATGGTAACTTAGCTCCACACAGTGCGAGTCGGCAGGGATGGAGTGGATGCACCGACAGGGTTCGGCTTTGCAACGCTTCCGGCGCTTGCAGAGTTGAGAGATGCCACTCGCTGCGCGAGCCAGCTAGGCCCTGCCGACTTTGTTGGTTCTTCCTTTTCCACCTCTTCAACCTTGGGCGTCGCCGTAGCGTCGGCTTCAGCCTTCTCGGGCTCTGCCGGCGTGACCTCAGCCTTCTCAGGTTCTGGGGCCGTAGGTTCCGGCTGAGCGGGGACAACGGTCTTAGGCTCCGGCTTCGGCGACGTCTTTTCGCTTTTCGCCTTGTCAGCTTCGGCAGCCGCAGTTGCAGCCGTGTCGAAGCGGTAAGTGACCGATGCGGAGCGATCGAACGGGAGACGCTCCATCACCGACTGACTGCCATGCGCCAGCACCGGCACAGCAGACGCAGCCTCACGCAACTGAGCCTCCGAGAACTGTCGAAGATTCACGGTGGACTCTTTCACACCAAGACGCGGACCGTCGTACTCGGGCATAGTCTTCTGGATGGTGCGGCCAAGGGCATGGATGCAATGCACGACCTGTCCGATATTCTTCTGGTTGTACAGATCCACCGTCTCGAACAGATCAAACTCGGCCACGCCGATGCTGCGGCACGCACGCACAAAGCTGGTCACGTTCTCCATCTGCTTGAAAGGCATGGACGACGACTGAATCTTGGGAATAAGTCCAGGCTTGATCTTGTTCATCAGCGTGCAGAGCATGATGCCGTCCTTGAGGCTGTCGCCGAAGCCAGTCAAGAAACTCTCGCCCAGCACGGCCTCAATCCATGCTTGCGCCTCTTCCTCCGCCGTGGGTCCGGTACTAGCAGCCGCGCTGTTCAGTCCAGGAATCGACGACGAGACCGTCTTCCCGTTCAGCGAAGTATTGTCCACATCCTCCGACAGCTCAGCAACCGTCGCAGCGACCTCCTCCTGCGTCGGCACGTGCTTCCCAGTAGGCGACATTTCTCCTTCAGGCTGCGAGTCGAACGTCGTGAGCTTATCCGCCTTACGGAAGCGGGAGAGCTGCTCAATCTTCTGAGCCGACGGAGGTGGCGGCGGAGGCGGCGCGCGGTACCCGCTCTGGGCCGCATCGGCGCCCAGCATGACGTTGTTGGAGTGGGACGTCGTTTGACGCTTCATGGTGCGGAAGCTGCCCAGCGTTTGCTGCGCCGGGATGTTCTTCCCGCCCGCGAGCTGGTCGGGCGTGAAGACGCGCTGGTTCTTGCTGCTCTCCTTCACGCCGAGCGTGGGGCCCTGGAACTGCGGGTAGTTGCGCTGCACGGCGCGGCCCAGCGCGAAGATGCAGCGCACGACGTTGCCCAGGTCTTTCAGCTCGAACAAGTCCACCGTCTCGAACAGGTCGAACTCGTTCACGCCCATGACGCGGCAGGCCTTGAGAAAGGCCGACACGTTCTCCATGAGCTTGAAGGGCATCTTCGACTTGGTCTCCACGCGCTTCACGACGCCTGGGTTGATCTTATTGGCCACGCTGCACAGCACGACGCCATCGCGCAGACCCTCGCCGAAGTCGTCGCCGATCGGCATCTCCGAAATGGTCTCGAGCCACGCGCGCGCCTCGTTCTCCATGTCGTAGTCGTAGCGCTCAGCGGCCTTGCGCGCTAGCTCTGCGTCCAGGCCGAAGCCGCCGCCGCGGGGCTGCACGGGCGCACGGATAGACATGCTGCTGGAAAGTTGCTGCTTCTTGCTGTGCGCTAGCGGTTCAATCGGGGAATGAGGCTCTCGATAGAGTCGGCGGACTGCGCTGATTGGCAGAGTACAGTGCTCTCCCTCACTTTGATTCCCTCTTGACTTCATACACTGCCCTATACCTGTCCGGCACAATTTACCTGTAGCTTGTTCTGTGATACTGTATATTTACTAATTATGTTCGACACACCACACATGTCATATTGAGAAGCACTGCGGTACCATGTGGATGTACAGATACTTTCGCGCGATTCGACCACAAGGTTCACCACCGCAGGCTGTTGCCACAAGCTGTTGCCTCTACCGTTACGCTGGCCGCATGCCACGAGGCACGCGGACGGCCGCGAATACGCCGCCCAGCTGCTCCGACACCATTCCGGCGTCGGCCTATTCCACGCAGTACCACGAGCGAAATGGTAATAATGGATTCACGTTAAGGCTGGCGGCTTCAACTTGGCAAAGTGCGGCTGCTCTAGACGGAATATGGACAGATAGATAAGGCAGGTGCTTCGTAGCCAGCCGCTCACACGTCGTCCTGGTTCGAGTGTGGCGACTTGGTCGAGTCCCAAGCCTGCGCCAGCCGCTTGGTCGACAGCAGCGGCTCCTTCTCCTCCTTCGATCCGGGGAACGCGCCGCCTCGCTGCGGGACCCCGACGGGCGTCGTGGGGCCGCTCACAACAGTGGCAGTGTACAAGCTGTTCGTGCTACCGCCACGAGCTGGCAGTGCTGCCGAAGCGGTCAGCGAAGCGGTGGTAGCGCTCGCCTCCTTGGCCGCGCGCTCGTACAGCTTCGACTTGAAGGCGTACTCCTGACGCAGCATGTCCAGCTGCACCTTTGCCGGGACGCTGCGGATGATCTTCCAGAACGACCAGATCAGCAGCAGCGACAGATGCTCACTCACGAGGATCATGACCATGCGCGTGGTGAGCGAGAAGCAGGCGAAGTCCGGACCGAAGCGGAAGTGCGAGAAGTCGCCGCCCATGGCGTCCGAGATCTGCTTCGAGCAAGACGGCGAGTAGAACTCCATGGCTCCAGTGGAGATGAAAATAAGACCGATGTTGACGATCACCCCCGTGAGTGCGATAAAGTGAAGCATGTTGTGCCACTCGCCAATGCTGCTGGCCTTGCGCGGGAATGGGCGACGGTTGGTTCGGCACAGGCGGAAGCCATCGCCACGGGTCTTGAGCGCGTTCACGATCATGCACGCAGCAGGCATGAGCGGCCACAGCATCGAGAACATAACCACGAAGCCGAACTGCACCGTCATGTGGTGGTAGTCATCGTACGGGTCGTAGTTCTCTTGCTCGCTCTCAAACAGAATCGCGCGCGCCTTCGCGTTGAGCAGCTCCACCTCGCGCTCGCTGTTCTCCAGATACCGTGCCGACGACCGATTCAATAGGTGCGCCAGATTTCCGCTGTTGCGAGCAGTAGTAGTGTTATCTTGGTTGGTCGCCTCGTTACTGCGCACGTTGTCGGAGCCCTCGTTACGGTAAGACATCTCGGCCAGCAGACGTCGCTCGCCTTGGGCCTTGACCATAGCCATAACCTTGCGGTCAGTGCCTCGAAGTCGCTGCTTGTAGTGCTTGCGGTGAATCCACGGGACGGCCACGGCAATGAGCAAGTTCAGCAACTGCGTGATAATGATGGGCGTGAGGAACAAGGTCTCCAAGTCGAGGTGGTTAATGTCGAAGGTTACCCAACCGCGGCATGGAATGCAACGCGTTTCACGAACCCCCAGCTCATTCCACGCTGGCGGACACGAGTCGCAATACGAACCTGAGCGGTCCATATACGGCCCAAAGCAGCAGTTGGCCGGGTCTTTCCAGATCAGCGCGTTCAGGAAGTTGGTAATCGTATCACCAGCCCCAGGAACTACGTACACGAACGCCAGTAGAAAGAACCACGTGTAGTAGTTGAGGAAGTCCATCAGGAATAGCTTTCGGATCATAGACTTCTCGAACTGCTCGATTGTCTTCCAGTTTTCCCACTCCGTGAGCATGCGAGCAGCACGCGTCACGATCACACTCCACTGAATAATGTCCACGAACAACCCGTACAGGATACCACCGCCTAGAATGTAGAACCACTGCGCCGAAAAGAGCCCTCTGTCAGGGTAGCGAACTTTTAGCACCTCAAACGCGGTGATCCAGATCGCAATCACGAACATCATGATAGAGATCTGCACCACCATAAAGGTAACCACGGCCAAATACTTCGGGAACCTCTTCCAGCTCGGGTAGTATTGGTCAGGCAAGCCAGTGACTGGATTCACGAAGGCATCGCCGCGGAATTTCGGGTTGCGGTATACAATCGTGTTGGTTTCAATGTCGTTTGCCCACATGTGGTTGAGTTCATTGTTCCGGCGGGACCAAGCTTTGAGAAACCAGTAGCTCCAGACCACCGAAATGAGGATTGCCCAGACCACAAGCACGCGCATGTACATGGGCGTACCCATAACACCACGCAGGCAAGTCAACAGCACCCCGAGCAGCGCGATCGGCACCAAAAACTTGTTGTAGAAGTCCATGAACGCGAAGTAGTACCCGACCTTCTCGCCAAAATGAGCTCTCACTTTCTGCAAGAAACTCTCCGACAGAAACTCCAGCTTCTGCGTCCCGATGAACGTCTTCAACAAGTATCTGTTGGTAGCTGGGTCGTGCACTGGGAATATCGAGCGCACATTCGGGTGGTCTTGCGTGATCTTGGCCGTCTCTCGGATAATGTGGTCAATCACCTGGATCCTCTCCGCGGGGGTGACAATGGGGCTGCTCTGCACCACCGAGTCCACTTCGCGCGAGTTGCCACTGCGCAGCCACGTCTGGAACCGCAGGCGTCGGCCATAGATCGACAGCGCCTCGTCGTTGCCGCGGATCAGCAGCACAAAGTACTTGCTGGCCTTCTTGCCGTCGGCCTCCACTCTGCTGAAATCTCCTTCCAGCACGTCCACGTCCAAGCCACTGGACACGAGCTTCTCGATGAGTCTGCCTTCGACTCCGGCGCCAATGTCCACCGCCACGTCAACATCCACCGTCGTCGCCTTCTTGATGGATGAACCCCTTCTCGTCACAATGGCAAAATCGTAGGTGGCGCCCTCTAGCTCCGCGCCCTTGAGGTAGCGATACGTGCCTGGATGCACCACCAGCGGCTGCCCTGGCAGCGGCGACACGGGCGACTCGAAGGTCCATTGGTCGTCCTGCAGCGCCAGGCTCATGGCACCCGCCGACAGGTGGCGCTCGCTGCGGCTCTGTGTTAGGCCGGCGATCGGCACGGGCGTCACCTCAGGCGCGAGGTCGTCGTCCTCCATTGGCCTTCTTCTCTGGCGTGGATCTGATTCTATCGAGATCATATGAATAAGTCGGCAGTGTTTTATACACTAAAGAGGAGCTATCATTTAGATATCGATGCATACTGAAGTTCAGTGTCTTTTCAACAGCCGCGAAGAGTCACGGAAGAGAAAGTTACTGCGACTGCAGCGAGAAGGCACGAAGATGGCAATGAAGACGTCGGCGCTCCGCTCAGCAGCGCCCGATGCAGCCCACGACGCCTATGCCAAGGTAGTGTGGTGCTCTCCATGTTGCTGATCGGATCTATTTCCTCACACTCTAACGCTTACAGACGGCAGGGAGCGACTCCGAGAGCGAGTATGAGATCCTGTACCCCGGGGACGAGGCCACCCAGGAGATCCTATGCAACAGCGACTTCTACACGACGTTCATGCCCAGCACCGACACGCTATCCGAGTCTGTGCTGCGCTTCTGCGGGAGTTTCCCCGTGCGCATGGCGCCTCTGGTCGCGGCGGCGCTGGTGCAACGGTTCACGGATGTGCGCTTCAACTGGGCCACCAAGACGCTACAGTCGTTCCTGGAGATGGTGTGCTGGACCAGCGTCTCGTACGCGACCTACTCGCTGTACGGTGATGTGCTGCTGGCCTTTGAAGTCGGCACGTTCGTCGGCGCCATGATGTCCGTCTGTGACGAGGTTGTGCTCCAGTTTGTGCGTGGCCTGGCTCGAGTGATCCGCAACCAACCAGGAGGTGGGGACTTGCTGCAACGACTGGGCTTTGATGTGCCGAAGAACGGGAAAGCCCCCACGGACGGCCAGGAGATCTCGCTCATCAAGAACTTGGTGTTCGGCTACCTCGGCGTCGTGGCGGTGCGGTCGTTGTGGGAAAACTTCCACGACGTCAAGTTCTTCGCACTGTTGACAGCGTGCACGGGAGTGGCGTTCGTAGTCACGGCCGAGTTCTGCTGCCTGTGGCTGCCGACGCGACGTGTAGGCTTGACGCTTCAGGCGCGGTTCACGCAGGTGAGACGGAACTGGGAGGAGCACTGGCTCCGGTCCTTGGTGGAGATGCTCTGCTGGACGCTGTCCACGAGCTACTTGTACTACAGCTCGGAGGACTTCTGGTGGGCCTTCCGGGTAGGCACGCTCGTCGCTGTCGGCGTGAGTCTGAGCTCGGGACTCGACCATCTTGCGGACATCGACATCCAGCAGATCGAGAAGAACGAGTACGGCTTCTGGGAGGAGCGCGCGCTGGACGACCCGTTCATGGCGCTCGCGAGTCGCCTCGTGAAGGTCCAGCACGCACTCGAGTCGCTCGGACGCGCAGTGGAGGCCGAGGCCATGGACATGTACGAAAACTTTGGCGAGTAAGCTAGCGCCGCCAACCACAGGAGAGTGGACGAAGAGCCGAATACACGGACTGTAGGATTGTTGGTGGTGTCTTGGTTGCCTTTTTCACGCGCAGCGTCTCTCGTGCCGATGTGATCACTCGGATTCTAACCGTCCAAGTGAAGTTCATCTTCAAGCGTATGCTTACCGTCCTGACTAGTTTTGGCGTCATCATTTCGAGTCAACTAGTCTTGAAGAAAGTAAGCGCGCCAAATCCGGTGCATGCACACTTGCACTTGGCTTGTGGCTGTCACATTGCAGCACGTCATTGTTGCCTCAACGCCTTACCCGCTCGGACACCGCAGCAGCAGCAGTATCCAACTTTGTCCGCCACACACAGGTCTCAAGCAATAGTCAAGATGGCCCCCAACATGGACGCAGTCGCCGCCCCGCTGGCCCACGTGCAGAACGGCCACATCCGCGAGATGCACTCGGACGTGCTGTTCCACATCGGCCTCACGTGCTCGCAGGAGGAGCGCCAGCAGGTGGTCACCACCTTTGGCGACGTCAAGTTCTTCGTCACGGGCGGCAGCGCCGAGCGCATGACGAGCTTTGCGCACGCCGTTGCCAAGGAGCTGCATATCGCCGCGCCCTACGGCTACGCGCTCGCCCCCATTGGCAGCACGTCGCGCTACACTCTGTACAAGGTGGGGCCCGTGCTCGTGGCCAACCACGGCATCGGTATGCCGTCCATCTCCATCCTGCTGCACGAGGTGACCAAGCTGCTCGAGTACGCGGGGGCGCACGGCGCCACGTACATCCGCATGGGCACGAGCGGCGGCATCGGCGTCGAGCCCGGCACCGTCGTCATCACGTCCGAGGGCGTCAACAACAAGGCCGAGTCGGTGGACGAGGTGGCCGTGCTCGGCTCCACGGTGCGGCGCCCGGCCATTTGCTCCCCCGAGGTGCGCGAGGAGATCATCGCTGCGGCCAAGGACGTGGGGCTGCCCTACGCGGTGGGCAAGACGCTCAGCTGCAACGACTTCTACGAGGGCCAGGGCCGCCTGGACGGCGCCATCTGCGAGTACACGCTCGAGGACAAGATGGCCTTCCTGCACAAGCTCGCGGACGCCGGCGTGCGCAACATCGAAATGGAGGCGCGTTGCATGGCCGGCTTCTGCCACAAGCTCCGCATCCCCGTCGCGGTGGTCTGCGTGACGCTGCTCAACCGCCTGGACGGCGACCAGGTGCTCTCGAGCCACGAGACGCTGCAGGGCTTCGAGAAGCGCCCCGCCGCCGTGCTGCTGCACTACATCAAGACCAAGCTCAGCGCGTCGGCCTAGAGATAGAGATCCTGCCAATATAAATACGCTTTTGCCATCAGAAATGCTGCTTCAGAGACGCTGGGCGGCCGTTGCAGGCAGCAGCAACGGATGGCCATCAATCCAGCACGGATCACAGCTTAAAGTCGGGTTCAACCACTTCAACTCGACGGCGGAACAGTGCAGGCGCTTGAGAATAACCGCCGAATCTGACTTCACCTGCTTCTCGCCAACGCGATGGGCACTTTTCATTATCGCCGACCAAGAGCGCTCGATGTCCTCTCGAGCGTCGTCTCCGATCTGCTTCCAGACGCAGTGGCAGGGCTCCGGCCTGTGCGCGAACGTGGCGGTGAGCGGCATCTCGAACGTCGGCGGCGCCGAGAACCGCGAGAACCAGGACGCGTTCTTCAGCTTCTACGATCCCAAGAACGCCGCCTTGGTCGTGGGGCTCTTCGACGGCCATGGCAGAGACACAGGGCGCGAGGTGGCCCAAGCGACCAAAAGATACTTTGAGGCGCAGTTCCAGGGCTACTCGATCCAAGACTACGAGCGATTGGAGCGAGACCCGGAAGAGTTCTTCC
The DNA here is from genome assembly GCF_020800215.1 of Phytophthora ramorum. Lineage (NCBI taxonomy): Eukaryota > Oomycota > Peronosporomycetes > Peronosporales > Peronosporaceae > Phytophthora > Phytophthora ramorum. The sequence goes on from NW_027150647.1 coordinate 5,822,199, forward strand.
AGCGCTTGTTCGCCTCGTGCCACCAAGCCCTGAAGTACATGCTGCGCGATCTATACGAGCGAGCAGGTCACTCGGTGGAGGAGCACCAGCCTGAAGGCTTCCTGGTGCGGCACAACTCGCACACGGGGACCGTGGCCAGTGTTCGTGGCGGCACCACCGCGACGGTTGTAGTGGTTTTGAACGGAGGACAGAAGATCTACTCGTCCAATGTTGGCGACTCGGTCGCCATGTTGACGTCGATGCGTCCTGTTCTGCGTGCAGATGACGTCAAAGTCCACGGAAACGACGGCGCCGAAGTGCACCGGCTGAACGAGCAGCTCAGTGAAGGATCTGCAAGACATGACGAAGACGAGCCTGACAATAATCGGGCACCGAAGTCGGAGCTCCTCATTCTGTCAGGAAACCACAGCCCCGAGAGCGCCACCGAGTTCATGCGTGCACGAGCTGCACGCTGCAACCCTCATGACCCAGCACTGCCAGCATTACGCTTCGTGTACGACAGCTCGGAGCCGAAGAGCCGACGTCTGCCCATTTTCACGATGACGAGCAGAGGCGAACTGCGCCACAACCCGCGAGGCGACTACTTCAAGAACGTCCGCGATGAATGGGCCACTGTGGTTGCAACACCATTCAGCTCGTTGTTCTCAGATGCATTGGCATTTACTCGTTCGCTGGGTGATCTCCACATGCACAGCTACGGCGTGAGCTGCAAGCCGACAGTGGTGGAGCTGTCGCTCGAGCGCGTCGTCGCCCAAGACCTCAGTCTTAGCAGCCACGCTGTAGACAACCAAGAAGACCACCTCGACAGCAGTGTATATGACGATGAAGAGGAGCGAACGAGCTGCGCGTCGAACAACAGCAGCGAGGAGGCGCCGACCACGACCGACTTCATGCTGGTGGTGGCGTCCGACGGCATCTGGGACAACTGGAAGTACCACGATCTCCACTCGTTCCTCCGCCAAGCGCACGACAACAAAGCTCTACAGATGCAAAGCCAAGAGGCTGGAGACTGCGTCCCTGTGGACGCCATCGCCACCTCGCTCATGAGTGTCAATCTGCAACGCGCAAGCAGCTACTTCGGTGACCAAGCGGACAACATGACGGCTGTGCTGTGCAACTTCAGCTTCAAAACCTAGGATACAGAGTATGTTAAACAATAGGCTTAATGTGAAATACACCAACTTTCAGCGTGCGTCCACCGCCGCAGATCACTATTGAGTGAGACCGTCCGACGATCATGATGCGCCGAGCGGCTCAGGGCTTAGGCGCGCGATGCACCACCGCGACGAGACGCCCCAGCGCTCTGCTGAGTGGAAACAAGTGCGCGGCTCGCGCGTTGGCCACCAGCGGCTCCGGTGCGTTCCGTCAGATGAGCTGCTCGACGGATTGACATATCATCTGACTGGGTCTCTTGACTGCTGCAGAGCTCGAGTGGATGAAGAACCGCGACCCGTTCTGCAACGTGGGCGAGTCCATCACCTCCAAGATCGGCGTGAACCTGCACCGCCAGCCCAACCACCCGCTGCACATCATCAAGACCAAGATCGAGAGCTACTTCGACGACCTGCACCTGAACCACGGGTGCGGCAATGCTCTGGGTTTTACGACAGGATTGTGGAGTTATTGATGAGGTTTTGTATATTGTTGTGCGCTGTAGAGCCCCCAAGTTTACGGTGTTTGACGATCTGGACCCGGTAGTGACGACCTACGACTGCTTCGACTCGATGCTCGTGCCCAAGGACCACGTCAGCCGCAAGGTCACGGATACGTACTACGTGGATAAGAATCGCGTGCTGCGTGCACACACTAGTGCACACGAGGTGGCGACGATGAAGAAGGGCTTCACGTCGTTTCTGGTCTCGGGCGATGTCTACCGTCGTGACGAGATCGACGCGAGCCACTACCCGGTGTTTCACCAGATGGAGGGCGTACGGATTTTCTCGGAGCTGGATGCGGCGACGCCTCGTGAGGAGAAGGTAGCGCACGTCAAGGAGGAGCTGAAGAAGACGCTGGAGGGCATGGCGAAGGAGCTGTTTGGCGACGTGGAGATGCGCTGGGTCGAGGCGTACTTCCCCTTCACGGAGCCGTCGCTCGAGCTGGAGATCTTCTTCAACGGCGACTGGCTTGAAGTGCTCGGCTGCGGTGTGCTGCAGCAGGAGATTGTGCGCAACGCTGGGCTGGGCGATAACGTGGGCTGGGCATTCGGCCTTGGTCTCGAACGCCTTGCCATGGTGCTGTTCGACATCCCGGATATCCGTTTGTTCTGGTCCCAAGACAAGCGTTTCATCTCGCAGTTCAAGGATGGCCAGATCACCAAGTTCAAGCCGTACAGCAAGTACCCGGCTTGCTTCAAGGACGTGAGCTTCTGGCACGATGAGGACTTCCACGAGAACAACTTGTGCGAGGTTGTGCGTGACATCGCTGGCGACATGGTCGAGCAGGTACGCACTTAATAACAAGGCCTGAACAGCCCTGGGTCCCATGTATAACGATATTTGTGTTTGTTTGCTGCAGGTGGCCGTCGTGGATGAGTTCACGCACCCCAAGACTCAGCGCCAGAGCAAGTGCTACCGTATCACGTATCGCCACATGGACCGCAACCTGACAAATAGCGAGGTGGACGACATTCAGGTACGAGCTTCTGATGGGCTCAATGGGTCTGGATGTCTAGCTAACGCGTTATCTTGCTGCTGCATTGTAGGAGATCGTTCGTGCTACGATGGTGAAGGAGCTCGGCGTTGAGCTCAGATAGATAGCAGGACTTGGTGTTGATGTACGAAAAAGGTTTTGCGAGTTGAGCTGGTGAGGCGGTGGATGAAGGAAGGATGCAGCAAACTGGAAAAATCAAACAACCAAACTTCTGCGGTGGCAGTTTTGGTCCTTATCGTAGAACTCAGCCTCGGTAGCTGGATTGCTCGCATGACTTAGGCGGTTTTTGAAACGGACTCGGCAAGTGAGGAGGCGTCGCGATTGAAGACGAAATTGGCCAGGTCAAACTGTGGGCACAGCTCATTGACACCTCGAAAACCTTGGTGGCACCGCGTCGCTAGCATGGACGAGTCGTCGCAAAGCCAAATGCCTTCGGCTGACGACTGGAAGCGGAGATTCCAAAGAGAAACCAAGGTAAACGATGAGGTTCGTTACGATGAGCAACTGCTTGTGCTTACTTGGCTTTGATTGTAAAGGTCAACAAGGAGCTCGGTCGACGCCTTCGAGTACGAAAACTGTATCATCGTCTTGTCGACTGTGAACGATTTCCATAATGAGCTGCCTTGTTGTTGTTGGCGCTGTAGGAGACAAAACACCAACTGGAGGAAGAGAAATTGCGCTCACAAGAATTGACTGCTCAACTGCTTCACTACAAAAAGCACCAATATGGCGGTGAAACTAGTGTACGTTGTCCTGTTCTCAAACTACAGGGAGGGTGCATGCCTGAGCCACTGACCAACGATCGCCTTTCATTGGTTTTTCTGCTGCGTCTAGAAACAAAATGGCGTGTGCTGTAACTGCGAGCGACTCGGAGAAGAGATCGCCAGGCTCAGGCGCATAATAGCTGGCGCAGACCAAACGTCAAGTCAGCAGCCGTCTTCAACCGCATGCATCATGATATCAGAGGACAGTGAGCGCGACAAAGACGAAGTCACCCCAGAGAGCAAATGCTCTGAGTGCGAGCAAGAGGATACACACCAAGTACAGCCCCCAAGCGCTGCTGGAGATAACGCGCCGACGATGCGCAGATCACTTTCTCCGGATAATACGCTGTTTCCTGCTGTGCTCCTACCCGCAGAGCAAACGTTAGTGATCGAAGAGCCTGAGGCGGATGACAGCAATCAGATGGACGATGATTCTCCTCGAGAGGTATTCCCGGACCTTGACGACTCGTTCCTGGGCGCTTTGTTCAAATATGCTGTTGTGCTTGCAGGACCAACGTCAGCCAAACCCAAACCAAAACCACGCGCGTCGTTCTCGGATCGCTTCAAAACTGTGGATCTTCAGAAAACACGAAATCCCCAGGAATGCATGGAGCAGACTGACCATCACGAGAGTACCCGTGACGAAAGCCGTCCGCGCAGTGCACCGGCGGGCAAATGGAAAGCGATATCTCCGAACGGGGGCAGTATGTGGTCACTGAAGCGCCAGTCGCAGGCAGTGCTGGATAATGTCAACGAAGACAGAGTTCCATCGCCACTAAGGCGAGCAGCGACGGGATTGTTTTCAAACCTCGTTCCCAATGGTCTGAGAAGTGCGCCATCCACACCCCCACTGCCCCCACCCGCTCCGGCTAAAGCCAAGATAGCGCCGCCTTCTGATGCATCTCCAGCATCGAAACTACTGTGTGTATATCCCCCCAACGCTGGCGAAGTCCAAGAGCTCGAAGGTTTACTAGAGATTTGCTTCCCTTACGGAGAGGAGCCACCGGCAACCAGTGATTTTTCGCTTGTAAACCTCAAGCGATCGCTGCAAGAACGACATCGGACGTACCGAAGCCCAGACTCCACCTTTGTGCTGACGATCGCAAGTGCCAGCAACCCGACGGAAATCACGTACGCCATTTGCGTTCGTTGTCCCTTGTTTCCAGAAGTGGAGGACAATTCTGAGCCTGGAGACCAGAAGTCTGGGGCAGCCTCAGCATTTGCGGATGGACCCACTCAGTGCTGCCTGTGCTTGCTGAGTCCCTATCCTTTCTTCGGACTGTTTTTCAAAGTGCTATATGGCATTGCAGTTCTCTGGAATGCCAAGCGAAGGGAAGCTTTGACGACAAGGAGCGATAAGACAGCTTCGGCTTCAGACAGCGTGGCCACGATGCTCGAAAAACCGTTAGGGATGCTGGACTTTGTTGAAGTCTTTCAGGGGATTATGAACCGACTGAAAGAAATGCAGATACCATCGATGGGCGGGTGGAGTCGAATGGTACTGTCACCGCGGGTCACGCACTTGGCTTTCCATCGGCCCCACAGTGCCAGTCTTGCCGTGGAGCGAAGGCATTTGGTGCTGGAGTATGCAGCTCCCACACTCTTTGGACTGCTTTCGGTGGATCAAGTGTTGTTCTTGCTCGGATGTCTATGTTCCGAGCGCAAAGTTTTGGTGGTCTCTGACCACGTCAATATTGTAAGTTCCTGTGTGCTTGCACTGATAACTCTTCTTCATCCGCTACAATGGGCTGGCCCAGTGATCACGGTGTTGCCACCAAGACTCAATGAGCTCCTAGAGGCGCCAGTGCCATTGATTGCCGGCCGTGTATCAATCAATTCCTCGTCAATACGGAAATTCTCGACACTGGACCGACCTATGAAGGACGTCATCGAGATGAATATGGACCAAAACGCTCTGCACATGCACGACGAGGATCTAATCACATACCACGAGCTCAAGCTCCCAGAGTGCGACGAGTTGGTTCATGAGCTCGAGCCTTTTTCAGCGCAGCTCTTTGGGAAGCATGACACCCCTGACTTTCCAACTGTCCAACAAGATGAGGCGTGCAAGATCATGTGCGCTAGAATCCATCACCACATTGAGTCCATCTGCAACCTTGCCATGTCGGAGAAGGACGGAGGGATGATCGTCGGGACGGATTCTCCTGAAAAACGATCTGATTCTGCGACTTCCTCCTCACCGTCGCGGGGCTCGATCACTCGCCTGGGTGCCCAGCGTCGCTGCAGTGCCATGGTCGCCGATTATATCAACCGTTTCCAAGAAACGCAAATGTTCAGCATGTTCACACTTCAGGCCCAAGACGCGCAAAACGAGAGCGATGAAGCCGACGCCGAGCATGACGACAGCGAGAACGACAGTCACGAGGACGAAGAATATCATTACGCGATGGAAGATGTTCCGTACGTACTCGGTAGCGCCGGCAAACTCAAAAACGGGTTACAGGAGCCCGAGGCTGTGGGTAGTGATGAAATACTGAACTAAAAGATCGATAGAGACTAACAGACTTCGAGTTACCATTCTCATCATGTGGCTGACCTTCAATTGCGCTGAGAGTATCTTCCCTCTTTACCAGCGGAATTGGTTAGATTTCTAGAGGGCAGACTTTGCTGGTCGACACTCTGTCAATGGTCTACAATTCGAAGACTACTTAATGTCTAGAAGCGTCCTTCAAAGGACTGAAGCGCCGTCTTCCTCACGTCCTCCCCTGGCAGACAAAAATGCGGTTCTGTGAGCTAGTGATCGCATTTGTCCTCTTAGTGGTCTCATTACTCACGAGGACACCAGCAGCCGAACCTCTCTCGCATGTTGCTGTTTATGAAGACATCACTTGTACCTCCTCGCCAACGAAGTTCATCTTCACTACTGAAGCAAGTTGCGCGCCTCCAACGAGTCCAGCGTGTTTGACAGTGGGAGGATCCTCCATCTACCGCTCGAATCCTTGTTCAACGACATCCGACTACGGAAATGTCCTGATCGCTGCATTCCCATCGAAATTATTCCTAGTGGTCAAGATGGACAGCGATGTCGGGACGTGTGAGACTCTAAAAGGAGTGACGGCGTACCTCTCCGACAATTTGTGTCATGGTGCCGAAGATGGTGCATCAAACTTCAAGGTCACATGGCTCGGCTTCCCTGGAACTTTTTAGCGATGCAAAATGTTCCAGCAGCAGCCCAGCGAGTACCGAGCTCAGCTACACCAAGCTTACGACGACAACTTGTACGGTAAATGAGGATCAGATATTTTACATGGGCGGAGCGTCAAGTAAGTGGACGATCTTGTCGCTCTTCACAGGCAGCAAGTGCGCCTCCAAGCCTGTCAATCTTCAATCGTTTACCTGCGATGCCGAACAGGACCCTCAAGTGGGGCGTGCAATGTATTCGATGATCCTTTATACTCTACCTGGAGTTACACCGACGAGAAGTGCGTTTGGTTCTGGTGTACCGTTCCTGGTAGAGGAATCGTACTATGACCGAACAACCTGCAAGAGTTCGACCATTTGATGATTTATCTTGCAGACGGATTTCAATGAACTGGTTACGTTATAAGGTGGAGCTACGCGCAGGTGGAATAGCCACATTTGATACTTTTAATTCAGCTGACTACTCGGGCACTCTGGATACACACATCAGTACTAGCGTTGATATTAGCTCTTCTAGATAGTGCCACAGTGTACTAAGCTTGTGCTTTCGATCAAAGTGTCGACAACGAAAACCCTTCACTTTCAAGTTTCTACCGCACCCGCTTCGGTCCCAGTGAGCTGCTTTCAACGCGTTACTATCAGCTGCAGGCTAGTGCTACGAGTGATTGGTATACCTCTATGGCTGGAATATCAAAATTATGTTTGACAGAAGCATAGCAATGTTTCGGAAACTCTTTCAAACGGAGAACCAAGTGTTGATCTTCGCAACGAACTCAGAAGGGACGAGTAAAAGCACGCGTTGCACTGTCCCACCGGTCTTCGACTGCTTCCTGCCCTGCTCACGTGGGCAAAAGTGACAAATAGCCTAATGCGTATGACGCTTCAAATAAACTCGTGAAACGAACGCCATGCTCAAATTGGCCACTTCACATCGATTGATCATTGCAGGGTTGGCCATGGCGGGTGCTGGGCAGGGGCCAAGTCCTGCAGTGTATTCATGCATGAGTGTCTGTCGAGCCTTAGCGTCCCTCGTAGCCTGGCAGGTAAGTGCAAAGACATTGAAATTAAAATTTGGTTGATTGGCCATCCCACTAATACTTCACTCTGTAGACGATAGTACACAGCTTTCAACCGTTGGCACTTGCAGCGATCGCCCCAAATGAACTCTTAGGGGCTTGTCTTGACGATGACTGGGCAGCCTCGGTCTCAACGAGTCTGTCCATCTCAGCTACGGACCGCGATTCCTTTGGCACCCTGGAACATCCATATCTTCACGGTGCTCTCAAAACGCCACGTTTTAGAGTAGATGACACGCGCACAGCACGGAACCGGGATGACTTGTTTCAGGCCGATTGTATGGCATCAGATTCCGTGTTCTATGGCGCCGGAGCACGGGTAGATGCCAACGGAAATATCGTCGAGCCTGGACACGTGAACGGTACGCTTGTAATGGAGATCGACACTTGGAGCTCCCATTCTCTGGCGACGATGGTCGTAGCAATCGTAGCACAAGAACTGGTACACAAGCATGTTTCTATTCAATTGCTTTTTTTCGTAGCTGACTTTTGTGCTCGTTAGTTGGGTTATGAGGTGTCATTCTTCCAAGCTTCTGGGTCTGCTGACATGACGCAGCGCATGTCCTCCGTCGGAACTGGTGTTTGTGCACCCACCCACGTCAACGTTGAGGTCTGGATGTACGCTATTGACCAGACTGCTTTCGCCGTGTATTCGAACGAGTCCTCGTTTGGAGGGAGCATCGGGTACGACGGTCTCTCGGGGCTTTTCACGAGCACGCCTGTCATTGAGGCGGGCCAGAGTGCATCACCGACGTACAGCGCTGATTTCTGGCGGGATTATCGCGACCATGACTCTCTGATCCATGAACTGCGTGCCTCGGTCCTGTTTCAAGGTAAACACTATCCCCCAAAAGAGGTTGGGTGCGCTGACGGTCTGTTGGGCTGTAAAAATTCCTGCTCGAAGTCTGAGGCCTGCACCAAGCGCGAAGCCGCCGGTGGTGAATGCCTCGTGGTAATTATGATGGATCCATCTTACGACACTGGCTATTTGCAAGCTGCAATGTCCAACAACGACATCCCAGCCTACTTTTGTTTCCTTGGCATCAGCGGGGCAGCGGACTACGTCGAGGAAGCGCTGGCAAACGATATCCCCGTGGTATTTTACAATTACCAGCCAGACGACTTTTTCCAGCGTCATACGGGCAGGATTGAGCGAGTATCGTTACCGTGGGCTACTCCTGAACGAACGGCGGTCGATACCGCCACGTTTGGAGAAAACGGATACGGAAAAGCTACAAATAACCCCGTCCGAGTCGATTTCCCGCGAGTACTGCTGGGGAAATACTCTGCTAATTTATTGTCGTCGAGCGACGGTGGAGCAGCGAGTCTAATAAATAAGCTGACATTGCAGGAGAAGGATATGGACAGCTTGCTCAGCGGATATGTTAACGTACGCAGCGCTGGTGTTCTGTCACAAACCGAGTCTTTCTTCAGAGTGGCCTGCAACTGGCTGCGCAAGCCAGAGAACTATCCTATCTGGAGTGCGTGGCTTGATCCACTCCCAAATTGCGCGTACGATACTCACTACAGCTTCACTTTGGAAGGGTGCGACTCTACCACGGAGGCTTTTCCTCGCCGTGCGAAATTCTACTGGAAATCACCACGACCCGAAGACGCCTCCTTGCCTTACACTTGTGATCCATACCATCTACCGAACGCTAGCTTACCGACCACACTAGTAACAAGTCGCTCATGTTCGTGGCTTGTCGAAAACACTCTCACGTGGCTCGCTTGGATTGCAGAGGGTACGAAGCCCGTGTGTGATAGTAGTTATTATACACACGATGTCTCCGAATGTGTGAGCTCGGGCCAACGTGAGGTAACATTCCGGTGGCTGCTACCTGACGAAATGAATGCATCGTTTTCAAGCGAGTGCACCGAGGGCAAGACGCTCCCGAAACCAGTTTTCATCGACTGCGAATACGTTCCGTACTCTACAGCGGCGTCACAGACAGTGCTTGTGATCGCATGTCTGTTTGGTGGAGTCATGCTGGGATGCATCGGCTTCGTGGTATACGAACGCGAGCAGCCCATTGTCAAGCGATCCCAGTACCAGTTCCTCGTGACAATGCTGCTTGGCGGTGCGCTCATGTGTTTTGCTACCGTCATCTATAGCGGAGCTCCATCGCGATTAGTATGCGCAATGCGACCGACACTAGTGTCTTGGGCTTTCACACTCATCTTCGGCTCGCTGGTGGTCAAGTCCATGCGGGTGTACCGCGTGTTCCTCTCGAGCTCCATGAAGCGGGTCGTGCTATCCACTGGTACCATGATGAAGGTGTTGGCCAGCTTCTTGGTTGTGGATATCGTGATTTTACTGTCGTGGGAGCTTGTGTCTCCATCTCATGCCATTCTGAAGGCAGAGTCCGTTGCTGAGATCGGCGGCCTTGATGTCGATCGCCTTCGATGTGCATCCAGCAGCTCCGTCTTCGTGGGCCTCTTGCTCTTCTGGAAGGCAATCATGCTCCTGGGCGGCCTGTACTTGTCCATTCTCATCCGCAAGGTCTCGTCCGACTTCCAGGAGTCCGTGTGGATCTTCACGTCTGCGTGTGTGGTCTTGTTCTCGAGTCTGCTACTGCTACCCATGGGCTACTTCGTGACGCTCTCAGCCTCCGCTTTCTTCCTGTTTTTCTCCTTCATCGTGCTGAGCGCCACTATGCTGGTCATCTGCCTCATGCTCGTGCCGAAGATGATTCGTCTACGTGATCTTGCCACGAGCGGGGTCAGCGAAGTCAAAATCTCGAAAACAACAAGAGATAAGGCCAACACCTCGTCGGGGGCAGACGCTCAGGTTGTGCCACTGGCAGTACGCTCAGGAACCAGCGGAGGCAGCAAGAACAGCAAGAGTCGCAACAGCAAAAACAGTCGAAGCGGCAAGAAGGACATTGTCAAGAAGGACATTGTCCGAGTCAACGTGCGAATGCCCGCGTTGGTCCGGAAGGCTTCGGCCAAAGTGAGTGCGCTGAACAACGCCACCCCGGTGACCACCTTCTCCGGAGCCCGAAAAAAAGGACCGAGGCCGTCGTGGATGCGGAAACGACCTTAGAATACGGCGAGTAATACACCGAGAAACACCTACTAGGCAGTCTTAGACGAAAATGCTCCTTTTTCCAAGTTGAAATGCCCTTTGTCAACAGTAATCGACCACCGAAACTTTGTAGTCATATCGTAAATGATTGCAGCATACGGGACACGTCCAGTCAGCGCGTCATTCATCCATCACCAAGCAGCAGCCCACGTGAGTCAATGAGGCTTCCTAGTGGACTGTTCAGCTCGGCTGCACGTCGTGGAGCTGCCGCTCGCAGGTGCGAATTGCTAGTGTTCATTTGAGTCAATGGGTGGTAGTGAAAGGGGGACTGATTGGTGACGGGAGGGGTTTTGTGGGGCTCTGCAGCTTCGCGCTGGCTCGTCGGGAGAAGAGCACGCTGTCGTATCGTGTGTTTGAGGACACGAGCAATGGGTCGAAGCCCACGAAGACGGCGCTCGTGATGCACGGCATTCTGGGTAAGGGGGGAGCGATTGGCGGTGTGGTGCAATGGGGGACTGACGGAGTGTGGGGTGACACAGGGAACAAGCTCAACTGGCGCACGTTCTCGCAGAAGTACGAGGTTATGAGAGGGAGATGTGGTGAGGGATTGCACTGATAGTTGGGCTTTTGCTGCAGACTGACGAAGGCGAACCCTGACTGGCGCTTTATCTGCTTGGATCTGCGCGGTGAGTTGCGTGCGGAGTCGAAGGGGTTGACGTTGAGGTGGACGAGCCTTGAGAATATGAGGAAATGCTGATGTTGCTATGGCTGGTGATGCGCTTTGTACAGGCCACGGAGACTCACCGTCGTTCTCGGAGCCGCACAATCTGGAGGCGTGTGCCGACGACATCTTGTACGTTATCGAGGGAATATCTTGTTGCAAGTACTAGTACCTACGAGTTGGTGACTCGATGCTAATTGACTGCGATGGCATCCACAGCAAGCTGGCTGCTCATTTGAAGGTGGAGCCGACGGCGGTCTTGGGACACTCGTTCGGTGGCAAGGTGGCGCTCACGTACCTACAGCAGTGCATGAAGCAAGACCGTGCACCGCCCAGCCAGGTGTGGGTCCTGGACTCGCTCCCTGGAACAGGTACGGATAATGCGTCGGCACTTTGTCTTAAATTCTTCGCCACCTAGAGTCTTAACCTCTCATTCAATGGTAGGTGCGACGGACTACGCGAGCCGTGATCTCACCAACTCGATTGAAACGATCCTGCCAGTCGTGAAGAAGATTCCGTTGCCAATCCATTCCAAGGTGCAGCTTGTCAAGGACCTACAGGCCCATGGAGTTGCACTGGGTGAGGCTCAGTGGCTCACCACGAACCTGCGTCTCACCAGCAAGAGCCCGGAGCTGTACGAGTGGAAGATGGACGTGGATGTTATCGAGCAGCTCTTCGGTTCCTTCTTGGCCTCGGACCTCTGGCCAGTGGTGGAGAACCCGCCCGCAACGGAGGGCAAGGACGTGGAGCTCCACTTTGTGCACGCCTCAAAGAACAACATGTGGACCCCGGACCTGCTGGACCGACTGGACGCCCAGCAGGAGAACCAGGTCTACCACCACTTGCTGGAGAAATCTGGTCACTGGGTGCACATCGACAACCCAGTGGGTCTCATGAAGATTATTGAGACCTACATGCTCCAGTAGATATGGAGTGAACAAGGTAAGTAGTGCTTGATCGCCGTGACTAACATTGCTTCACCGAATACAGTCATGTGAGATCTTTACCTATGGTGGTTATCAAGATCTGTACTCATGAGCCGTCCCCTTACAGGGCCAATTATATTTTCAAGGACACAATTGTAGTATTCTCCTGTATCCTCCATCGTTTTGCTGATGCTATTGCTTCTGCAGCGCGTCGCCAAATCCAATTACCGACCTCCAAGAAGTGGCAGTCCCATGCCGTTGAGTGGCCGGATCATACCGGGGTTGGTGTAACCTGCTGAGCTAAACACGTTGGGAGGTGCCGAACTGGTGATACCCCGCAGTCGAGCCATAACCACAGATTGTGGCGATCCGTTGAATATCCGCGGAACGGTCGCATTTCAAGAGCCGCCTAGAGCAATATATCCTGGGCCAACGGTGCTTCCGTGTGGGCACCAAATCGAATCATTCTCAAAGTTGCCGAGTTCTGAAAGCAGCCAAGCGACCAAGCGACCAAGCGACTGCAACCGCCAGCGACTACCGCCCAGTGATCGTAATGAAGCCTTTCGGGCTTCGTAGCCTTGGTGTGGCTGCTTTGCTTGCAGCACTTGCGCGTCCGGTTCACGCTACTCCTGTTAGTTTGACAGCCACCACTCTCTACACTGCGGCAAGTCAATGTGGTGCAAACCCTTCGAGCCCAGGAGTGCCTGTTCAAGTCACTGCAGTGCCTGTCGCCGGGAGCGGCTCGTGTTCACCAGACCGCACGTGCGGAGTGCTGAGCAGCTTGCTGTATCCAGATGTCGAATGTTTTACCTCGGATGGCACCGCAGCTGGCGCTTTTGAAGTGGCAGTTAAAAACCTTTTCGGGTCGAACCCGTACCTGATCGTGGAGACGTACTCTTCGGCGAGTTGTGCAGTTCCTGCCGACATCACTGGGATAGCGACATACTGGGCAGATGGCAAGTGCCACAAGACTGATACGTCCGCCAGCTACAAAGCGACGAGGTCGCCGGACGGCTCCGCGTCGGTACTCACGTACTCGACTGCTGATTGCACCAGCTCGGCGGTGTCCACATTCACGTGGACGGCGGCTATGGCGGATCCGAGTACTGGAAATGCATGCGATGGTAGTGCGAATGGTCTCGCGAACAAGAAGGTGTACGGTGGCGGAGCGACGTTCTACTTGACATCGATTGTGAGGTACGACACGAATGTGGGTGGCTGCAGCTCTCCTACGGTGCCAACACAGCTCTCAACTACCATTGGTACCACCGATACCTGTACAGCGTCGTCGACTTGCGCAGGTTCTGCTGTCCCATATACTAGGACGAACTGTAACACTGTTGCGAACTACAAAACCGACGTAGCTACGATGTACGGGTCTAGCCCTTACATCCTTGTGGAGTCATACGCAGCTGCCAAGAGCTGTGATCCAGCTTTTTTAACTGGCATAACGACGTACCTGGCGGACGGCAAGTGCCACAAGACAGACACAGCAGCGAGCTACCGAGCAACTAGGGCTGCGGACGGTTCAGCGTCGATACTCACGTACTCGACTGCTGATTGCACCGGCTCGGCGGCGTCCACATTCACGTGGACGGCGTCTATGGCGGATCCGAGTACTGGAAATACCTGCGATAATACTGCGAATGGTCTTGTAGACAAGAAGGTGTACGGTAGCGGAAGGACGTTCTACTTGACATCGATTGTGAGGTACGACACGAATGTGGGTGGCTGTAGCTCTCCTACGGTGCCAACACAGCTCTCAACAACCATAGTTATGGCGGATACTTGTGTAGCATCGTCGACTTGCGCAGGTTCTGCTGCCCCATATACTAGGACGACCTGCAACACCGTTGCGAGCTATAAAACCGATGTCGCTGCGATGTACGGGTCTAGCCCTTACATCCTTGTGGAGTCATACGCAGCAGCAAAGAGCTGTGATCCAGCTTTTTTAACTGGCATTGTGACGTACCTGGCGGACGGCAAGTGCCACAAGACGGGTGCGACGACGAGCTACGTCGCCACGCGAGCGGCGGATGGATCAGCGACTGTCAAGACAACATCCACCAGCAATGCATGTGCAGGCACGGTCACCATGTTGGATGTGTCGTCGTCTCAGGCGAAGGGCCAGTCGTGTGCTGCTGATGCGAATGGTATCTTGGACAATAAGATATACGGCGCTGGAACAACGACTCTTTACTTGACGTCGGTGCTGGGATTCGACGACGACACTGGTACGTGTGTGTCTCCTGCGGTTCCGACGTCTGTAACGACGACTGTGGCAGCTTCTTCGACTGCATGCACGGCCACGTCGGTTTGTAGCGGCACGGTGGATCCCTGGATTGGCACTGCGTGCAGTACGTCTCTGACATATTCAAGCGATTTGTTGGCACTGTTTGGTACGAATCCGTACGTGATTGTGGAGTCATACACTTCAGGAAAACAGTGTGACGGCACGAAGCTGCTGTCCAAGAATGCGTATCTGGCGGACGGTGTATGCCACAAGACGAGTGCGACGACGAGCTACAAAGCTACACGAAAGGAAGATGGTGCCATTACGATTAATATGTTCGCGGACTCGTCGATCTGCGATACAGTTGGAGCGACACTCGCTATGACTGCAGCACAAGTCACAGGCAACTCGTGCGCCAGTGATGGAAATGGCATCCCTGACACCAAAGTGTACAGTAGCGGCACAGCTCAGCAATATTTGTCGACAACGATGGTCTACGATACCAAAATGGGTGACTGCAAGTTGCCAGCGGTGCCGACGCAGCTCTTTTCAGCGGTGGTGGACAAGAAATCTTGCGTATCGTCAAACTATTGCACGGGTGGATCCTCGCCTTACAATGGCACAATCTGCACTTCTACCTCAAGCTACCAGAAGGATGTGGCAGCCGTGTTCGGCTCGAATCCATACGTGATCGTGGAGAAATACGGCAGCGGGAAGAGTTGTAGCGCGGCAGCTCTCTCCAGCATCGGGACGTATGTTGCGGACACCAAGTGCCATCGATCGAGCTCGAGTACGAGTTTTAGGGCGATCCGCAAGGCAGACGGATCGGCCACGATCATGACGTACGCCGAGTCTGGAAGCTGTGGCCGCGGTCCAGCGACTCTCGCCGTCACAGCCGAACAGGCCACCAGCAACTCGTGTGCGAGGGGATCTACTGGTGCTGTGGACGCCAAGCTGTACGGTGGTGGAGCGACGCCGCTGTTCCTGACGGTGACTGCGGTCTACAGTTCAAACGTAAATGGCTGTAAATTGCCATCGACTCCGATGATGTGGGTTGCAACCCCGCTGAGCGTCGATGTGTGTGTGCCGTCAGCCGGTTGCCGTTATGCTGGGCCCTTGCCCACCAGCACCGTGTGCAGCTCCACGCGAACATACCACGAGGATGTGGCTGTCGCGTTTGACTGGAATTCGTTCGTGACGGTGCAGAAGTACATCTCCGGAAAAGGGTGCTCCGAGTCAGCACTATCCAGCGTCACTACATACTTGGCTGACGGCTCTTGCCATAGCTCAAGCTCGTTCGCCAGCTTCTCTGCGACGCAACGCACCGATGGCTCGGTGATGATTGAGATCTACATGGACTCGATGTACTGCGGGACGGAGGGCTGGAAACTGACTGCGAGTGCAGCCCAAGCCACCAGCCACGCTTGCATCAGCACTGGATTCGGAGACATCAAGGTTAGCAGCATACAAAAGTGAGATCGAGCAGGGTAAGTGATGCGACCGAGAGAGGGTAAGTCAACCAAATTGAAGTACTAGTCTGTAGCTATAATGATACAGCTACCGAATGTAGTCTTGATATTTGTATTGCGACCACCGAAGCCTGTCAAAAGATCGCGAGACGACGCCGATCAAAATCTTTCGTAGCTGCTCGAGTCCGACATGGCGCCCCTGCTGTTCTCTCTTCTCCTGCTTCTGTTCGTCCACAGCGTCAACGGCGCACGTTCTCCACCTCAATTGCCGCGTCAATTCCAGGCGGAGGTGCAAGTTCTGTCGCACCTGACCGACCCTCGACAGGAGTATCCGCCGTCCATGGGGAGGATGAGAGTCCAGTACGACTTCGACCAGCAGCTCGCGCGGGCCGAAATGGTGGAAGGTTACAACGCAGGGAAAACCTTCGTGCGGCGCTACGACGAGGTAGAATCTATTGGATGTTTGGTCATGTATCTCTTTGGATACTGAGTCTTTTTACTGTTGCTAGAAACAAGAGTTCATGGTCAAGAGCGGGGAGTTCCGCAAGTGCGAGCGCGCGTATTTAGGGGATACGATGCCAACGCCCGAGATCCCTTTTGTCCAGGAGTTTGTGGTACGCTATATAGTCTATTCAATTGAACAAGGTGGTGAAGCTGACGGCGGTGGGATGTAGGCAATGGAGAGTGCTGCCCCGATACACCTGTTGGCTTTGCAGATCTGCAGGTCCGACGCTGGCACGGACCCTGCTACCACACACCTGCTCGCGTGTCAATGTGTGCTTGATTCCTGTCTACGGAGTTTGTTGGTTGAGCGCCGGGCCTTTAGGTCTGGAGGAGCGGGTTCAATTCCCGTCAAGGGCTTTGTGCCTATGTCTGTGTGTGCTGTGTTTGTGTCTCTTTATATGTAGGCTGTCTATCTACACGGTACGCGCTGCCTTCGCCCACGGCTTGCCTGTATTGCTTGCCAACATAATACTGACTTTACTGAAATAGAACTTGTATCCATCGTGTTTGTGTCGTTCGTTGTGAATGCCACACCTCAGGCGAAGCAAAGAAATATGGGTAGTGCAGCCTTCGGCGTCGGATCGGTAATGTCGCCTTCGAAGATGCGCTCCCGGTACTGACCAAGAAGGTCATCCAGATCGCCAGTCTTATGCAGCGCACGCATGCCCTTGACGACAGGACCAACGGCAATGTCTCGAGGCCCCTGGGCCGCCAAGAACTTCAGCGTCTGCAATTCTGTCTCGACGCCGAGTTTGTGGACTTCTGCCTTAAACGCAGGGGGCGACGGATCCAGTTTGAAGCCTGAAGGTAAGCACAGGTTCATGAATGCTACTGCATACCTGAACTCATGAAAGATTGCCTTACTAACAGTGGTTGATTCGTACATGCGTGACACAACAGTAAACCACTTGAACCACGCCGTGACTGACGGTTTGGAGGCACACTTACGAGCTCGCTTTGGTTGGCCTTGCGCGGAATCCTCGAGAGGTTGCAGTGTAGTTTTCTGTGCGTGATTGCCAATATACTCCGCCGTCAACTCCAATGCTGCAAGTCTTTTCTCCACACGTGTTTGACGGAGCAACCGCTCCCTAAACTACTGCGACTGCTTCTACAGAAGAGCGAACATATTGACCTAAGCTGCTGTTGTTGCGTTTCCCTTTTCTTCAGGAGGCGGTTTGAAGGCAGCGCGGAGCGTGAGCGACCATGCCAACAGTTTGGAGCCACGTATTGCGAGCGAATCGAGTGCTTCGCGGACGTGAACAACGTAAGAACAGCTTGGGCGGTGGTGCTGCATATCGGGGAAATACAAAATCGGCGTCACCAACAAGACTTCCAGCACCTGGGTGTCAATGTTCCAGGCCAGCTCTGGAAACCCCGCTGCCACCGAGAAGAGGACTTAATGCAGCTTGTCGACGCGGGATTTGACGACATCATCCAGGCCGGACGCGTGCCTATTGACCCCACCCACTCAACTGACGTGCTACTTGTTGATCCTCGTGTGTTGTGTTCAGCATGTAGGAAAAGGCCTTGCTCACGCGGAACATGTTCCAGCGCTCTTGGTCGACAACCCAGTCGGAACCGATTCGACTGTCAATGTTCGCGTACATGGCTCCGCCACGCCTGAAGAAGTGCGATGTCGCTTGGTGAGTCAACTACCCTGTACCACAGGCAGTTCTGTAACAGTGACTAAAATCGATTGATGTAGGGTTTAGCGTCGAGAGCTGTACGTTTTGGATGTGGTTACGGCGCTGTGATAGTTAGCACTTCATCGATCTCGCGGTTGAACAGAGAGATCAGGGCGAGGTCTTCGTTCTCACCTCGAGCATCGGTCGTACACAGGGAAGCAGCAGCAGCAAATTGGGGAAAGATGCGGGCTCCTGGTGTTTGCTGGAGGACCGAAGCGACGGCATAACCATAAGTAATAGTTAGCACTATAGAAAATAAAGGCATTGATTGTCACCTTGTAGTATGGTCACCAGGATATACGCACAGCTGTGCCTTCTCCAATTGCTCAGCATCGGAGCCACAATCGTACAGGTACCACATTGTGGCCACTAGCGCCGCGTCCAGGTCGTCAGAGTTGGTGGAAGCGTGCACATAGAGAGCCGAGATAATCGCCTTTAGATCCTTCTTCGTGCGCGGAGGGGCGTGTTTCGTGATGCTCTGCTCCAGTCTTTTTCATAGTACCTATCTAGCGTAGCTAGCATCTTTTGCAACTTTTCGCTACGCATTGGCTTTGCTGCGGATACAGATCCACCAGCCAGTTTTCATCATTACAGAAGTATGAAAACCATTGTTCATCGACAGTGTTACGCCTAGCCTTCCTACACTTTTCACTGAACCCACCCATACTTGTCAAGAATAACAAACATGCTTTTACCTGTGTTGTCTTTAGTGATGCGGTCGTGCACACTCAATATCACGTAACGAACGATTCCTGCCAGATATTTGTGGAATGCCCGATTGGCGGCGTGCAGTTTTAGAATCCTTCTATTGGTAGATTCGCTGGGCAAAAATACTCAAATGTGTTATTTCTATTAGCGGAAATGCAAATAACAAGGTTCTAATTTGGGGCAATGACATGAGAACGGTCGCATTTCAAGACACCAGTGCTGGTCCTGGGCAACGGTGCACCAAAATGATTCATTCTCAAAGTTGCCGAGTTCTGAAAGCAGCCAAGCGACCAAGCGACCTAGCGACTGCGACCGCCAGCGACTACCGCCCAGTGATCGTAATGAAGCCTTTCGGGCTTCGTAGCCTTGGTGTGGCTGCTTTGCTTGCAGCACTTGCACGTCCGGTTCACGCTACTCCTATCAGTCTGACAGCAACCACTCTCTACACTGCGGCAAGTCAATGTGGTGCAAACCCTTCGAGCCCAGGAGTGCCTGTTCAAGTGAATGCAGTGCCTGTCACCGGCAGCGGCTCGTGCTCAGCAGTTCGAACATGCGGGGCCTTGAGCAGCTTGCTGTATCCAGATGTCAACTGTTTCACCTCGGATGGCACCACAGCTGGCGCTTTTGAAGTGGCAGTTAAAAACCTTTTCGGGTCGAATCCGTACCTGATCGTGGAGACGTACTCTTCGGCGAATTGTGCAGCTCCTGCCGACATCACTGGGATAGCGGCATACTGGGCAGATGGCAAGTGCCACAAGACTAATACGTCTGTCAGCTACAAAGCGACGAGGTCGTCGGACGGCTCCGCGTCGGTACTCACGTACTCGACTGCTGATTGCACCAGCTCGGCGGTGTCCACATTCACGTGGACGGCGGCTATGGCGGATCCGAGTACTGGAAATGCATGCGATGGTAGTGCGAATGGTCTCGCGAACAAGAAGGTGTACGGTGGCGGAGCGACGTTCTACTTGACATCGATTGTGAGGTACGACACGAATGTGGGTGGCTGCAGCTCTCCTACGGTGCCAACACAGCTCTCAACTACCATTGGTACCACCGATACCTGTACAGCGTCGTCGACTTGCGCAGGTTCTGCTGTCCCATATACTAGGACGAACTGTAACACTGTTGCGAACTACAAAACCGACGTAGCTACGATGTACGGGTCTAGCCCTTACATCCTTGTGGAATCATACGCAGCAGCAAAGAGCTGTGATCCAGCTTTTTTAACTGGCATAACGACGTACCTGGCGGACGGCAAGTGCCACAAGACAGACACAGCAGCGAGCTACCGAGCAACTAGGGCTGCGGACGGTTCAGCGTCGATACTCACGTACTCGACTGCTGATTGCACCGGCTCGGCGGGGTCCACATTCACGTGGACGGCGGCTATGGCGGATCCGAGTACTGGAAATACCTGCGACACTAGTGCGAATGGTCTTGTAGACAAGAAGGTGTACGGCAGCGGAGCGACGTTGTACTTGACATCGATTGTGAGCTACGACACAAGTAACGGTGGGTGCATCTCTCCTGTGGTGCCTACACAATTTGCAACCACCAACGTTGCAGCCACCGACACTTGTACAGCGACATCAGGTTGCGCAGGCTCTGCTGTCCCATATACTAGGACGGCCTGCAACACCGTTGCGAGCTACAAAACCGATGTTGCTACGATGTATGGGCCCAGCGCTTATGTGAGTGTGGAGTCATACCAAACTTCAAAGAACTGCGACCCTACTTTTTTGGCAGGCATTGTGACGTACCTGGCGGACGGTGTATGCCACAAGACGAGTGCATCGACGAGCTACGTCGCCACGCGAGCGGCGGATGGCTCGGCGATTGTCAAGACCTCGGCTGGCAGTGATGTGTGTGCAGGCGCGGTGACTACGCTGGATGTGTCGTCGACTCAGGCGAAGGGCCAGTCGTGTGCTGCTGATGCGAATGGTATCGTGGACACGAAGGTCTACGGCGCCGGAACAACGACTCTTTACTTGACGTCGGCGCTGGGATTCGACACGAACACGGGTTCCTGTGTGTCTCCTTCGGTTCCGACGTCGGTGACGACGACTGTGGCAGCTTCTTCGACTGCATGCACGGCAACGGCGGTTTGTGGCGGTTCGGTGGATCCCTGGACTGGCACTGCGTGCAGTACGTCTCTGACGTATTCGAATGATTTGTTGGCGCTAGTTAGTACGAAGCCGTACGTTATGGTGGAGTCATACACTTCTAACAAGCAGTGCGATGGTACAAAACTGTTGAGCAAGACGACGTACTTGGCGGATGGCGTATGCCACAAGACGGGAGGGACGACGAGCTACGTCGCCACGCGAGCGGCGGATGGCTCGGCGATTGTCAAGACCTCGGCTGGCAGTGATGTGTGTGCAGGCGCGGTGACTACGCTGGATGTGTCGTCGACTCAGGCGAAGGGCCAGTCGTGTGCTGCTGATGCGAATGGTATCGTGGACACGAAGGTCTACGGCGCCGGAACAACTACTCTTTACTGGACGTCGGCGCTGGGATACGACGATAACTCGGGTTCGTGTGTGTCTCCTTCGGTTCCGACGTCGGTGACGACGACTGTGGCAGCTTCTTCGACTGCATGCACGGCAACGGCGATTTGTAGCGGCACGGTGGATCCCTGGACTGGCACTGCGTGCAGTACGTCTCTGACGTATTCAAGCGATTTGTTGGCACTGTTTGGTACTAAGCCATACGTGGTTGTGGAATCATACAGTTCTGGAAAGAACTGCGACGGCACGAAATTGTCGAGCCAAACGGCGTACCTGGCGGACAGCAAGTGCCACAAGACGAGTGCTGTGTCGAGCTACAACGCTACACGAAAGGAAGATGGTGCCATTACGATTAATATGTTCGCAGACTCGGCGAGTTGCGATACAGCTGGAACGACACTCGCTATGACTGCAGCGCAAGTCACAGGCAACTCGTGCGCCAGTGATGGAAATGGCATCCCTGACACCAAAGTGTACAGTAGCGGTGCAGCTTCAGGCTGCACGGACGGCTACTGGGGATCGGTGTGTGATAAATATTGCGCGACACCAGAACATTGCAACAACGTACGATGTGATCAAAGTAGCGGGACAGGAGTCGAATGCCTGTCTTGCCAAAGCGGCTGGGAAGGGGATACGTGCGGGTCTTCGTCAACGTCTTCGTCAGCAGCTGATACGCCGAAAGCAACACCAAGCTGGACAAGGGAAACCCTCACAAGCGATGCGCCACCGACAAAAATGGCAGCGCTTTGGATTCAAGTATCTCTCGTTTTCTTTGGAATTCTTGGTTGTATTGAGGCAAGTTACCTATAGCATCCTGGCTTCCGAATCATAGACGATGACGTTGCAATGCATGCATATAAATCAAAAGTGCTTTACTTTCTGAGTATAGCGCAATTTCGTTTCATGTCTGAAGTGTTATAAAAAAATAGTTTACCTTAGTGAGGATCCAGCTATAATGAGCCATACTTACGCTTATTTGTCGGGGCATGGAGAGGCGATTGAAAACATGTTCGTGGCATGCTACTGCAGTACCAAGTTACTGGGGACGTTCTTGTGCCGCTTCGCAATGGTCACGAAATCTTTTGTCAAAAGTGCCCCGCAGATTCCTCGAGTCACCGGTGCGATGAAGCCCTTCAGGCTGCAAAGCCTAAGCGCGCTTGCGTTCTTGTTAGCAGCTGCGAGCCTGTTCACTTGGACGTTTCCGCTAAATACGATGTGGGGCCTTCGTGCACAGCTCATGTTTCGACGACGGCACCACCACTGATAGTGACAGCCACGGCAAGTGCTTCTGCTTGCGCTGCTCCTACTTCGTGGTCTTCGTCGGCGTGTAGTGCGGCAGGAGGGGACGGCCTTTTTTCAGCTACTAGCTGCTCGACGACGGATGGCACTGCGAGTGGCGAATTTATCGGGACGAAGCTCGTGACTTTGTTCGGCACTTCGAATCCGTATGTGACTATCGAGGAGTATACCGACTGCACAGATACCTCTACTATTACGAAAGTCACTGCATACTTGGCGGACGGCAACTGCCACAAAAAGACCGCATCAACAAGTTACAGAGCAGTCAGCAATGCAGTTGGTAGTTGTACTCGGACGATACCTGCACCTCACTAGGGGCCCTTACGAGTGTTACAACGGCCGATTTGACTACGTGCGATTCAGCGAAGGGCTTGAAGGTGTACAGTTCTGGCACAACCCCGGTCTACTTGCTGTCGACGAAGACCTACGCTTCCGCGGCGGGCTCTTGCAAAATTGCAGACGTGCCAAACATGGTATCGGCAGTAAAAGTCGACCCGCTTGATGCAGCATCCTGTGTGACAACGATGGTTTGTTCGAACCAGAATTTTCCAGCTACTACCAGCACATTGTGCAGTTCTTCGGCATCATACGTGGTGGACATGACTACTGAATTCAGCTCGGCTCCTTTTGTGACAGTGGAGACGTACACCAGTTCTGGATGCGCTTCTGCAGCGCTCACGAGCATCAAGACGTATTGGGCAGACGGAGACTGCCACAAGAAAGATTTATCGACTAGTTACAGGGCTGTACGCAAGCCGGATGGCTCATCGTCAATTCAGTTTTACGCGGACGCCACCTGTGCCACGACTACTGATGCAACAGTTGTTACGGTAGCGCAGGAGAATACGTGCGTTGGTTCTACGAAGGTGTACGGGGCCGGCGTGACGTCGTCGGGTACTTCTTCGACGGTGTTGTCCTCGACAATGCTCTACGACACGGACGTTGCCAACTGCCGGTCTCCTGGAATACCGATACAAGTGGCAACGGCAGTGGTTACGGATACTGCTTGTGTTGCATCATCGACTTGCAGTGGCGCAGCTGCCCCATTCACGGGAACGCTATGCAGTTCAGCGCTGACGTACAAGGACGATTTGGCTAATGCATTCGGGACGTATCCATACGTGATCGTGGAGAAGTACACTGCTGGGCAGTCTTGCGATGCAACGAAGCTGGCGGGTATCACGGCGTATGTGGCAGACGGCAGGTGCCACAAGACTGGCAACACGGCGAGCTTTATTGCGACAAGAGCGTTGGACGGCTCTGCGGCAGTCGTGACGTACACTGACTCTGACATGTGTGCTACGGTAAGTGGAGTGGTGCTGACTGTGACGGCAGCACAAGCAACGGGTAACTCGTGCGCCAGTGATGCCAATGGCGTCTTGGACATGAGAGTGTACGGCGGTGGAGCGACTGCCACAGTCTACTCATCAATAGTGAGTTATGGCTCCTTCACAGGAGGTTGCAAGCCGCCGGCAGTGCCGACGCAAGTCGTGACGACCCTCGAAAGCTCAAGTGCCTGCAAGTCGACGAGTGCTTGTTCTGGTACTTCCGCTCCGTTTACAGGTTTTGCGTGCACTTCGATCTTAACGTACAAGACGGATATGGCCAACTTGTTCGGAGGGACTCCACACATAATCGTGGAGCGGTACGCTCCCGGAAAAAGCTGCTACTCAGGAGGACTCATGAGTATCACGACCTTTCTCGCGGACAGCACATGCCACAAGACAGGCACCAGTGCGAGCTACAAAGCTACACGAAAGGAGGGTGGTGCCATTACGATTAATATGTTCACGGACTCGTCGATCTGCGATACAGTTGGAGCGACGCTCGCTTTGACTGCAGCGCAAGTCACAGGCAACTCGTGCGCCAGTGATGGAAATGGCATCCCTGACACTAAAGTGTACAGTAGCGACGCAGCTCAGCAATATTTGTTGACAACGATGGTCTACGATACCAAAATGGGTGACTGCAAGCTGCCAGCGGTGCCGACGCAGCTCTTTTCAGCGGTGGTGGACAAGAAATCTTGCGTATCGTCAAACTATTGCACGGGTGGATCCTCGCCTTATAATGGCACAATTTGTACGTCTACCTCAAGCTACCAGAAGGATGTGGCAGCCGTGTTCGGCTCGAATCCATACGTGATCGTGGAGAAATACGGCAGCGGGAAGAGTTGTAGCGCGACAGCTCTCTCCAGCATTGGGACGTATGTTGCGGACACCAAGTGCCATCGATCGAGCTCGAGTACGAGTTTTAGGGCGATCCGCAAGGCAGACGGATCGGCCACGATCATGACGTACGCCGAGTCTGGAAGCTGTGGCCGCGGTCCAGCGACTCTCGCCGTCACAGCCGAACAGGCCACCAGCAACTCGTGTGCGAGGGGATCTACTGGTGCTGTGGACGCCAAGCTGTACGGTGGTGGAGCGACGCCGCTGTTCCTGACGGTAACTGCGGTCTACAGTTCAAACGTAAATGGCTGTAAATTGCCATCGACTCCGATGATGTGGGTTGCAACCCCGCTGAGCGTCGATGTGTGTGTGCTGTCAGCCGGTTGCCGTTATGCTGGGCCCTTGCCCACCAGCACTGTGTGCAGCTCTACTCGAACATACCACGAGGATGTGGCTGTCGCGTTTGACTGGAATTCGTTCGTGACGGTGCAGAAGTACATCTCCGGAAAAGGGTGCTCCGAGTCAGCACTATCCAGCGTCACTACATACTTGGCTGACGGCTCTTGTCATAGCTCAAGCTCGTTCGCCAGCTTCTCTGCGACGCAACGCACCGATGGCTCGGTGATGATTGAGATCTACATGGACTCGATGTACTGCGGGACGGAGGGCTGGAAACTGACTGCGAGTGCAGCCCAAGCCACCAGCCACGCTTGCATCAGCACTGGATTCGGAGACATCAAGGTTAGCAGCATACAAAAGTGAGATCGAGCAGGGTAAGTGATGCGACCGAGAGAGGGTAATTGAAGTACTAGTCTGTAGCTATAATGATACAGCTACCGAATGTAGTCTTGATATTTGTATTGCGACCACCGAAGCCTGTCAAAAGATCGCGAAACGACGCCGATCAAAATCTTTCGTAGCTGCTCGAGTCCGACATGGCGCCCCTGCTGTTCTCTCTTCTCCTGCTTCTGTTCGTCCACAGCGTCAACGGCGCACGTTCTCCACCTCAATTGCCGCGTCAATTCCAGGCGGAGGTGCAAGTTCTGTCGCACCTGACCGACCCTCGACAGGAGTATCCGCCGTCCATGGGGAGGATGAGAGTCCAGTACGACTTCGACCAGCAGCTCGCGCGGGCCGAAATGGTGGAAGGTTACAACGCAGGGAAAACCTTCGTGCGGCGCTACGACGAGGTAGAATCTATTGGTTATTTGGTCATTTATCTCTTTGGGTACTGAGGCTTTTTGGCTAGAAACAAGAGTTCATGGTCAAGAGCGGGGAGTTCCGCAAGTGCGAGCGCGCGTATTTAGGGGATACGATGCCAACGCCCGAGATCCCTTTTGTCCAGGAGTTTGTGGTACGCTATATAGTCTATTCAATTGAACAAGGTGATGAAGCTGACGGCGGTGGGATGTAGGCGATGGAGAGTGTGAGAGGTAAGGTGTGTGAACACTGGATGCACGCGCATGAAGATGTCCGTGTGCATGTGTACAGCGATGTTGCTACGAATGGTACGAGTGATACCTGGTTCATCTCTAGACTCGACATCTTACAAACCTTGGTTTTTACCGGTCCAGTTCCTATTCGACTGACGGAGGAGAACCTTATCGACGGACAGCCGACCATGTTGCTGACGTTTGACCTGCTGAACGTCCACGTGGGGCCGCAGAACGTGTCGAGTTTCTCTATTCCGGACGGCTACGAACCGAGTGACTGCGTACGAAGTGTGGGGGGCTTCCCGTACATCCACGCGTTCCACTACTACCTGCGATTCTAATACTTAGAAGCGAGTCAACGATGGATAACTGTTTTTTTTCTCTCGATACAAATGTTCATCACTCGAGCACAATGCAGCTGCCCCTGTCGGCAGCGACGTGTCGGTATCCTGCCTATCTCCAGTATTCTCCTGATCCACCCATATATCCTCCGTTGTTTTGCTGCTGCTGTTGTTGCTGCTGTTGTTGCAGCTGCTGCTGTTGTTGCTGCTGCTGCTGTTGTTGCTGTTGTTGCTGCTGCTGCTGCAGCGCGTTGTCGAAGGCTAGTTGCCGACCACCAAGAGGCGGCAATCCCATGCCGTTGAGTGGCTGGCCCATAGCGGAGTTGGTGTACCCTGCTGAGCCAAACACGTTGGGATCTTGGGTGGTGCCGTAGTTGCCGAACTGGTCGCCGTAGTACCCCGCAGTAGAGCCATACCCATAACCTCCGAAGCCCATCGGCAATCCACCGGTAGCGTTGCTGTTGATCGTGGCATCTTCCGGTTCAAAGCCCTGGTGATACTGCGGCTGGGGAGGAGCCAAGTGGTGCATCTGCATCTGCTGCTGGGTCCGGTACAAATCCTGGAATACGGGTGGCTGCAATTGTTGCTGCTGAATCGGCTGGTGCTGACCCTGCATCTGCTGGTTTTGCTGGCTCACAACCTCCTTCATGATGTCCTGCGTCGAGTGGAAGGCGGCGTTAAGTAACGCCTGCGTTCCGTCCGGGACATAGTCGTCTCCATCTTCGCCCTGATTCACTTCAGTTTGCTCCGTGATGCTCTCAGGTTGCAACGGCTGCTGGGAGTACTGCTGCACGGACTCGTCCGGGCCCGGCTGCTGGTGCATCGCAAAGATGTCAGCGGCAATGGCAGCGTGCTCCTCGTTGACAGTGGACGCAGCACCTTCCTCCAGCGCTCCGCTCTTGTCGCCCGTACTGGCAGTCACCCCAGGCGCTGCAGCGCCGGTCTTCTCCTTTTCTTTCTCCTTGGCCTTTTCCTTCTCCTTCTCCTTGGCAGCCAGTTTCTGCTTCTTCCTCTCCTCCGCCTTCTGCGCCTTCTCCGACTCGATCTGCTTCACCTCATTAATATCAATCATGGAAATGCGGCTTCTCTGGCGCTTGAAGCGCCCCGCGTCAGCCTTGCGTCGGATCTCCGACGACAGCTCCGTCAGGTTCTTCTTCTTCCCCACCGGAGGCTTCGCCGCCGCTTGCGTCAAACGCGTCGCCGTCGACGCTGTAGCCGCCGTCGAAGCTGCCATGGCACCCGACGCCCCCAGCGGCCGCGCCATCTGCGGCCGGTGTAGCGGCTTCTTCACGGGCGACTCGCTCACCTCGTCCTCCTTCCCATGGGCGTCGTCGTCCTCTCCGCTCACGGTGAAGTGCGTGGTGGTCGCGGGCGCCACCTGCGGCCGCAGCGACGCGTTCAGCAGTCCGTTCTCCAGCGAGAAAAAGTCGTCGAGCGCCACCTGCGACGAGCCTCCGCTTCGGCGCTTCTTAGGAGAGGAAGCCACCACCTGCAGCACTTTTGAGGCGGTGGCCTCTAATTGGGAGTGCAAATACGAGTCTGCGGGCTGTCCGTCGGCCTGCAGCACCAGGAACTGCTTGACGATGCCGCCGCTGACCTTGACCCACTCCTCGGCGTCGCTCTCGGCCAGTCGCAGCAGCGCGTCCACCTCCTTCTGGCCAGCAGCAGCGTCGGCTTCGTCTCGGCGGATGCTCAATAAGGACAGCAGCAGTCGCACCTTAATGGGCGTCTCCAGGTGCGGGAAGCTGCCGCGCGCCTCCGCCAACTTTGGGGCCGTCAGAAGCCCCCCGAACTCGCGCGAACTCCACTCCAGACGCAGCTTCTGCAGCAGCCACGCGTCGAACGAGGACGGCGTCGACGCAGCGGCTTCCACCATTTTAGGCCGATTTTGTATTCTCGCTGGCGAGAGACAAAAATCAAAATGTTGAAGTGGACCACATAAACCGCTTGAAAACATCGAATTTTGATTTGGGAAATCGCTAGATGAATGCAATGAGCACCAGGAACACCAGGTTGGGCACGGTCAACTACTCTGAAGACGAGATGCAGCGCCTGAACGCCAAGGTGCGCGCCGTGCTGCCGCGAACGGACGAGGACTGGCTGCGCGTGGCCTACGATTTCAACCACCAGCGGCCGTCTGCCGTCCCGTTCCGAGGCGTGGACAGCCTCAAACGCAAGTTCACGAAAATGCTGTACTGTTCGCGGGGTGCCAGAGTGCCGGACTACGTAGTGGAGGCTAGGAGGGTGCGGGATCTCATCAGCCAGCGCTCGGAGGAGGACGGGGATGAAATGACGGAGGCGGAGGGGAGGGACCTGGCACTCAGGTTGCAGCAGATGGAGGAGGAATATCGACCGGTGGTGGAGGGCAGGAGGCTGCAAATGACGGGGGATGAGACGGTGCCGCAGATATCGGCGGGGGGTATTGGGGTGTTGAGGAGGAGTGTGGAGGGCAAGCGACGCTTCAGTGAGGACCAGACGCCGAGTGGCCGGAAGAAGCTGAAGGTTTGGATGCCGATTTCTCGTGTACGGGAGCTGATGGGAAGTTGGGATGATACTGCGACAGAGACAGAAGAAGCTTCGACGCCTGCAAGTACACTATCCGCTGTTAGAGCAGGATCGAACCGCCATACCTACAGGACCTCAGTGAACCACCAAGGAGGTGGGGTTCTGTCTGATTCGGGAGCGACGCCACCGCCCGCTGGTGATACGGCCCGACCAGCTTCAACTCGTGAGACGCAGCCATCCGGGGTCATGGACTTGCTGCTGCAGCTTATGGCTGCACAGCAGATTGAGAACACCCATCGACTAGAGGCAGAACAGGCACGACGAGAGCAGGAAAAGCGCGAGCGTGATGCACGTCGACGTCAAAAAGACCTTCAGCGTCAGCAAAACCACCGAGAGCTCATGCTAGCAATGGCAGCAATGGTGGGCGATCGATTTCCAGATTCCTTAAAGCATTATCTGAACGAAGATGAGCACCCGAGCCGGCAGTAGGGACCCGCAACACAAGCGCCATCTTCATATACAACGTCAGTTCTGTTGCCCGAACATCCGGTCGGGACAGCGCCCATTCTACGGCCGATTCTGTGAAACTGCATGTGAACCCTGAGTAAATGAACCAGCCCCGGTGACGTTGTAGCAATTTCCTAAAGGCACAACAAATTGGGATCACGCTGTTGATTGACTACCTCAAAGATTAGAAGTCGCAGAGGACATCCTTTCTTCTCGCAGGTCTTCCTATTGGCAGCTAGCAAACACGAGCTCAGAAGTCTTGGTCGGAGTCTGAATTTGTCTCCGAGCCCGATGCCCCCGATCCTGAACCGGAGCCAGAGCCAGAGCCAGCATCGGAGCCGGAGTCATCATCGTTGTCAATGAGCTCACCAGAGTCCGCTAGTGACACCTGATCCGAGTCCGAGCCATCTGCAGCAGCACCTTTCCCTCCAGCGCTTGGAGCTACGCCATCGGGAGCGCTTTCGTCACTTGAATCGTCGTCGTCACTGCTTCCACTGCCGCTGCCACTAATGTCCGAGCTGTCCTCGTCAGAGCCAGCTTTCTTCTTGCTCACAGCAGCACGGCCCTTCTGGTTGCTCCCGGGGATGCTCGCTTGCCGTGCTTTACCACTATGTCTGTTGTTATTGTTGGCCTCCATCGCGTCCAGCATCGAGTTCTCAATCTGGTCCTCCTGCTCTCCACGCAAGATGGCCAGCTCGTCGTCACGGAACTTCTTCTGCAGCTTTTTGAGCGACCTGTCGTTCTCAGCGAGCTTCTTCATCTCACGACTGTTGTGCAAGTCCAGCTCGCGTTGCAGGTAGTCGAGGTTGCGGAAGCGCTCACAGTAGATGGCATATTGGCGTTCCAGCTCCTTCTCCAGCTTTTCGTATTCGTCCATGAACGCCGGACGAACATGCTGCAAGCTCTTGAGCCGCTTTTCGCTGCGTTCGAGGTCTGTCTGCGCCTTCTTGATCTTAGCAGCGAGAGCTTTCTCTTCGGCATCCAGCTCCACGACTTGGCGTTCAGTCAGCTCGACGTTCTCTTGCAGGTTGACCAAAATCTCCTGGATACTGCGCTCGAGGAACTTCTGCTCGCTCGAGTTTTCGTTGTTGGTGGAGAGCGCGTCCAAGAAACGGATGGCTTGTTGTCGTGCATCACGGACATCGAGCTCCGTCTCCAGGAGATCGTACAGCTTGGCACCGGACTGCGTGATGTCCGATGCCAGCTGCCGAGTGGCCTTCGGGTCCTTCACACGTGAGCCCAACAGAGACTTCACCGACACCTCGTCGTCGTCGTCGTCAGGCTCTTGCTGTGTAGCGAGGTCGATCCGCGAGGCTTCATACAACACGCGAGCCAACTTGATCAACTCCTTGACAGCAAAGCCGTCAGCTGCGTAGAGCCGCTTCGGGTTGAGTCGGATGCGAGCCTTGGCCAGTACTTCCGTCGCCACCTGCGTGAGGAACTCCACCCGGTCGTCCTCCGTGTCAATCTCCTCCGTGACGCTCGAGCTCGGGTCGTACTTCTTCACCATCCAATAGAGCAGATCCGACACCAGCTCGAAGTTGGGCGTTCGGAAGTTCTCCATCGAAATGGGGCGCGGGTAGCCCAGTGCACGCATCATCTCCGTCAGGTTTCGCAGCTCGCGGAACGACATCGTTGACGCGTGTTCCGACAAGCTATTGATCCTTTAGCGCAGCAGCAACAGCTCGCTTTATCTCGCTCCCTTTTTGGCTGAGGCGATCCACCCGACGCGGTGCGCCGTTTCGCGGATCCGGGATCTCTGCGCCGCTCTACGCTTGTCTATCCTTGCGCCTGTACCTCGCCAGCATGGTGGCGTTGCCAGACGTGCCTCCAGTGTGAATGTACATGAGCTCTCGCTCGCTACCAGTAGAGTCCTCCTCCCTAACCTCCCCATCAAGTCTCGAAGCAACACCCAGCCTACCGCGATCCAGCACTTCGTCAAGCACTTCATCGTCCTGCAAACAGCGTGTGCCAAGCGAACGCGCCGTACACGAGGTCGAAGTCCACCTCGGTCTCCTGCAGCACCTCGTGGTACATGTCATGCAGCGGCCACCACAGTCGTCCAAAGTGGCTTTTCCGCTCGGGCGTCAAGACCTGCGGCAGCAATGCCGTCTGCAGTTGTAGCGTCGGGTCTTCGTCAATAAGCTGGCGGAACTGCAGCTGCAAGTACGCAGCGTCGCCCACACAAGGGACAGCGTACAACTTGATCTCTGGGTGGAGATGCTGCGCCAAGTACAGCGCCGTCGTGCCTGTACCACAAGGCAGCACAACCGAGAAACGCTTATCCTGCGTCTCCACGTACTCGTTGATCTCCTCAGCCAGCAGTTTCACGCCGTCCTGCGCTTCCGGGAACGCAGCTCCTTGTGGGACGTACAGACTCCTCGTGCCCGGTGGAAGTCGCAGCTCTCCATCCAGAAACGCCGCAAAGTCGCGAGTGCGAACCAGTTCGTGGTACGCGTCAGGATGCAGCTGCACGTGCTTCATGCCCAAGCTCATAGCCAGCGCCAGGTTCCCCTCTTCCTGTTCTTCTCTCAGGCACAGTTCCCGACTGAAATACGTGAAAGGCACTTGTCTGGCATCGGCCAATTGCGCCAACGCCAACATCGCGTTGCTCTGAGAGCCGCCGAAGCTGAGCAAGTGCGCGTCCGAGAAGAACTCGTCGCGCTGCCTCACGAACCAGTACATCTTGCGCATCTGCAATTGATACGTCAGTCTCCAATAGAAACAATGTCCACAGCCTCTTGCAGTACCTTGTTCCCCGCCAGGTGAAACACGTCGTCCCTCTTCACATGAACGCGCTGGCCGCGGAAGACCACACGACTCACGGGCGACTTGCACCACCTCCAGCCCTGCATTGTTAGCTCGCTTTAATTTGCGTCCATATTCGTACTTAGTGATCGTCCACAACGCGACGAGTTCATCCGTCGGCGTCAGTTTCCAAGCGGCTTCTCCCCGGGACGGCGGCATGCGGCGTCTAAGCTCCCGCAGTGCGTAGCTGCGTCCTCCTCCTGTGTGTGGTGACTGTGTAGACTGAACTGACTGCTGACTGCTGCAGGCGCGGGCAAGAACTTCAGCCTCAAGAGCGAGGAGGATGTGGAGGAGCTCATGCAGACGCTCGTGGCGCAGATCCACGCCAAGCTCAAGAGCGAGCTCAACCTGCGCGAGATCTTCATCCCCAACTCCAAGGCCGAGGCGCGCTGCAGCGTCTTCGTCTCGCACAACTACGCGGCGTGTCCCAAGCTCTGCGTCTTCATGCAGCCGGGCGAAGGTCCGGCTTTTGTCTTTTTCTTCTCAGCAGTTTTACTAATGCTTTACTATATATTAACGACAGGTATGCAGCCAGGCATGTGGAGCCGCACGATCCACCCCAAGACGGGCTTCCAGGGCTCCATGATCCCGTACTTGAAGACGGCGATCCAGGGAGGCTACGGCGTCGTGATCTTGAACCCGAGCACCAACTTCTGCGTCGTGAATGGCCACCGAGCCAAGATCCTGCACTCGGCCACGCCCGAGGCCCACGTGGCGTACGTCTGGAAGAACTACATTGTGCCCAACGCGGCGCAGGAGATCAGCTTCATCGTGCACGACAACGCCGGCGTGCTGCTCAAGTCCTTTCTGTCCTCGTTGAGTGGGCACGAGGAGCAGCGGGTTGGCGGCATTGCGTTCATTGAGTCGACGCACCAGGTGTCGTCGGGGGATAGCAACGCGCTGAGGGAGATGCTGCGTGAGAAGGCGGTGAACTTTGAGGCCTCGACGGAGCCCATGTTCACGGTGATCGGGTCCTCGAAAGCACGACTTGGATGCACCTCGCTGTCGGTGGGACGCACTTCGGGCGAGGCGAACAACCGCGAGTGGACGGTCCACTCGGTGCAGACATCGGCGTTCGTTTTCCTGCAGTCCATTGCCAATGGCATCGAGGACTCGCTGCATGCTATCCGCGCAACGTTCCCGAACAAACTCATTGTCACGGTTAATCGTGCACGGCTGACTGGACAACCGTACAACAACCCGTTCGCGGTGGTGCAGTGCGCGGGACAGAAGAAAGAGACGGTGGGCAGTCATAAGCACACGATGGACCCCGAGTGGAACCAGACCTTCTCCTTCCCCGTCACGTCGAGCGAGGCTAAAGTTGTGATCATAGTGAAAGACAGATCCTTCCCGATGAACACGTCGCTGGGCCAGGTCGTTGTGAACATGAGTGAGGTGGGCTTGAACCGCGCTGACCGTCGATGGTTTTCACTGCGCGACGAGAGAGTGCCGACGGCACACGGTAACGGCGAGGTCGAGCTGACACTCGAGTGGGTGCACGACACGTTTGTGGCTCGCTCGGACTCGTTCATCCGCGGGAATCGCATGCCGACACTGGAGTCTCAACAGCAGGGGGGCGATGGCGAGAACTGCTGTTACCTGTGCAAGACCACTTTCGTCTTGCACCGCCGGAGATACTGCCGCATGTGCTTGCGTCTGGTCTGCACGTCGTGCTCCGATCGCCTGTTCCTCCCAGGATTTAGCGAGCCGAAACGGGTGTGTTCTGGTTGCTGTGACCTTCAAATGATGCTGCACAACAAGCTACCGCGCATGAGTCCGAATGGCAATGCTGCGAAGGTGCCATCCGACGAGAAACTGGCCGAGCACACGCAGCGAATGGAGGCTATGCGGAAGCGTGAAGAGGCTGAGAAGCGGCCGCTTTCTATTAACGACTTCGACCTACTCAAGGTTGTCGGTCGCGGCGCCTTCGGTAAGGTGCTTCTGGTTCGCAAGAAGGACGGCAAGAATGCCGGCCAGATTTATGCTATGAAGATCCTCGTCAAGTCGCATATCATCAAGAACGACCAGATCGAGAATACAAAGGCGGAGCAGCATATCCTAAAGGAGATCAGCCACCCGTACGTGGTGCGGCTGCGGTACGCGTTCCAGAATGCCGACAAGCTGTACTTGATCATGGACTACTACCCGGGCGGCTCCATGTTCTACCACTTGCGCAAGTCGAAGCGGTTCGCGGAGGACCGTACGCGGTTGTACATGGCACAGTTGCTCACAGCACTGATGCACCTACACAGCAAGCAGATTGCCTACCGCGATCTGAAGCTGGAGAATATTTTGATGGACCCGAAGGGGAACATCGCCCTGACCGATTTCGGTTTGTCGAAGGAAGGGCAACTTGTTGAAGGCGCGATCCGCGCCTCTCAGTCCGACTCGGGCATGAAAACCATTTGCGGTACAGCCGAGTATATGGCACCCGAGCTGCTGCGCCACCAACCGTACGGGAAGGTGGTGGATTGGTGGAGCTATGGCATCCTGCTGTTCGAGATGCTGACAGGGCGAACTCCCTTCGTGGATCGCAACCGCCGGCAGATGTTCAAGAACATTATGCAGTCGGAGGTGATCTACCCCTCGCACATTTCGCCGGTTGCGCGGTCGCTCATCTCGAAGCTGCTGAACCGCGACCCCGCACGGCGACTCGGTGGCGGCCCCAACGGCGGCCGCGACATCATGGCCCACCCGTT
Source organism: Phytophthora ramorum (assembly GCF_020800215.1). Lineage (NCBI taxonomy): Eukaryota > Oomycota > Peronosporomycetes > Peronosporales > Peronosporaceae > Phytophthora > Phytophthora ramorum. The sequence continues at coordinate 5,857,391 of NW_027150647.1, forward strand.
CTACGAGTCCATCGACTGGGACCAGCTTATGCGCAAGGAGATAGAGCCTCCTTTCGTCCCCAACGTCTCGAGCGTGGACGACATCACGAACGTGCCCGAGATGTTCCAGAACATGGCGGCCGTGGACTCTCCTGTCAACAAGAAGAACGGCGAGGGCCACCACTTCGACGACTTCACGTACCAGGAAGAAGGATTCATTATGCGCGCAACGCACAACCCACACGAGCACTGAGAGAGCTATGCTAATACATCGTCTGTACATTTCGTTGCAGAGCAGCCTTGTTACATGCACCAGCAAGCTCACTCTTCACGGTCCAGCTTCTTCTTCTTACTGGACGTGTCTCCGTCCGCATCGACTCGATGGCGCTTCAGGTTCGGGGGGAAACTGGGTCCGATGACCACCTTCTCCTCCTCCTCCTTCTGCAGTGTCACGCTGTCGCCGTTGCTATCGTCACTGGCGGGTTCTGGCTCGACTTTCCGAGCTCGCATGAGGTGCGGCGGCAGTTGTGGTCCAATAGAAGCAGCAGCAGCTTCATCGTTGCCGTCAGATGCTGGTGTCGGAGGCAGTTGTGGCCCTGCCGGTCCGCGTACAGCTCTAGCCCCTTTATCCTTTGGTACAGTGCGCTTCAGACGGCGCTCATACTCTTCCAGCTGCCGACGGAAGCTCTCGTTCGGGTTGGCAATAGCACGACGCTCGACTACGAACGCCAACGCCTGCTCGAAGCTCATGGATCGCAGCTTCATGAGGTACGCCACGACCATGGACGACGAGCGACTCACTCCTTTGTTGCAGTGAACGAGGATCCTGCCTGATCAAGATGGAAGGAGAATGCACACCACACGCCGTACTTGGCCATCGTTAGCAACTCCATCTTGTAGCAAAGCCCCCACCAACAGAGGAAGATACCATAGTACTTGGCTTGGTCTATGAAGGCGATGCAGCCTTCCAGCATCCCCGAAATGTCCTCCGCCTTGTTGTCGAAGATGGGGCAGCGTCGATACGTGAACGCCTTGTCCTTCTCGAAGAAATTGGGCACTCCCGCCACCGGGTCCATCTTCTTCGGGGGCGTCACCTGCATCATCCATCAGCTTCCGTCTTCCTGTCCAGCATGCAGACCAAAACTTACATTTAGAATGTGCGTGATGCGCAGACGCTGTAGCTGTTCCTTGTCACGCGCGTGCGCTCTGGAACCGAGGAACACGTGCTCCAGTATCTGCGACGGCTCGGCGTCGTCCCCCATACCTCCTAGTTTTCGCTCCAAAAACTGCAAGGGATCCGTTATTGAAAATGGATGGTGTGGTGTGCACGACGTGAATTCCCCATCGATGTTGGACAAGTATGTCGAGCATTGCTAAGGTTGGAGCCATGCCAATATGCTGCTCGATAGCGACCTGCAGCCCGAAATCCCTGCCAGCATTTTAACGACCCTCGAGCGCGTCGCGGCTCTTCGTCTTGACTGCGGATTGCCTTCCCCCGAGGCAAGAAGGTGACGCTGCTCAACGATGGGAGGTCGGTTCTCTCGAGTCCAGTACCGAGAGCAGGATGCTGCCGTTTTGAGCCACTTGGTGCTGCTCACTCAAGTTTGGTGCGTCCTAGATGCCACGAGCTGCTGCTTTTTGATAGCTAACGTTGTTGTGTGTGCTGGTAGGGGGCTGGATGAGATTGCATTCCTGTCGATGAGGCTGCGTCGCCTGTCGTTCAACTTCTGCCTCACTTTCCAGCAGTTTGAAGACCTCGTGGGGCTTCGTAGCAATCCGCTGTTCAAGACGATGCTGCATCGATGGTTCGCCACTTTCCAGAACACCCACAGCAGCAGCATCGTGAATGGACTCGAGTTCCTTACCGCGTTGGCACTTTCCACCGCGGATGGGAAGCTGGACGAGAAGGCGGGGGCTGTGTTTGACATCTTCGACTTTGACGACTCGGGCGCCATCACGCGCGACGAGCTGGGGATTCTCATCAAGTCGGCAGTCCGCGGCTTGTCGAAGGCCACGAAAGGCTTGGGCCCAAGACTTGCAGCGCTGTGTCCAATGCGTGAGGTGGCCGAGCTCACTCGCCAGTGCTTCGTGCACTGCGATCTCGATGACGAGCAGGATCTACCCCGTGCGCGGTTCATCCTTTGGGTCAAGCAGACGCCTAAAATCGTGAACTTGCTACGTTGCTTCGTGCAGCGAGAGTACCTGTCAGAGGATGAAGCCGCTCTAGTTCTCCAGAGGTGCACCCGGGGGATGCTGGCGCGTCGAGAAGCAGCTGAACTTCGTCTCGATCTGCAGCTTAAAGTGGAGCAGGAGCTGTCCCAAGCAGCCCAGAAGATCCAGGACGTGGTCGTCACACGCAAGAAGAAGCGAGAGCGCTTACGACAGCAAAAGGTGGAGCAGTTCGCTCACCATGGCGCAGTGTATTCGTTTGGTGCCAACGCTCGAGCCCACTTGTGTCATGCTCACATGGAGCTCACCCGACACGTGACGTCTCCCTTGCTGGCGGCATTTTTCAAGAACAACGAGTTGCGTATATCCCGCGTAGCACTGAGCGAGACGCACGCGAGCGCTGTGGCGTCTGATGGTCAGGTGTTCACGTGGGGTGCGGGCGTACCAGGTTCTTTTGGCTTCCTCTTGCCGCCGTCGTCACAAGACGGCAGCAGTTTTAGCGGTGGAGGTGGGGTGATTCGCAGACAACCCACTAGGGTGGACGATCTGAATGACGTTGTCATTGTTGACTCGCGACTTGGTAGCCACCACTCAGTCGCTCTGAGCGCAGGCGGGTTAGTGTATACCTGGGGCTCTGGTGGCTACGGACAACTCGGGCATGGCGACTTTGCTACAGCAGATGAGAGTTCCGAGCGCAGCGACGCCATCTTTCGATCCCAATTCGACCCACACAACGGTCGAGAGTATCCCGTGATCGATTTGCCAATGCAACTGGACTCGAGCTACTTCGAGGAGATGAAGGTGACGCAGATCGCTTGTGGCTACTACTTCACGTTGGTCGTGACGGAAGACGGCAGCGTGTTCAGTTGGGGGGAAGGCTCCGATGGGCAGTTAGGCCTGGGGTTCGCGGACGCTTTTCGTGTAGGCTTCTTGGACCCCAACATTAGCGGCAGCAACTTCGTGTACATCCCTTCTCCGACGCGTATCGACGCACTCAAGGAGCCCATCGACAGTGTTGCGGTGGGTGGCAACCACGTGTTCGCTACTGGTCGTGCACCAACAAGACACGTGTTTGAGTGGGGCGCTTGGAAGCGGCGTGGTGCCTCGGACGCACGTGAGAGCGCCTTCACGCCTCTGGAGAACGCTGCGCTCTCTGCTCTCAATGTGCACCACATTGCAGCTGGGAAGGAGCATGCGCTAGCTGTGGCCTCGCGCGTTCAGGTCTCCCTCACCATTGACCAGTTCCCTTATCGTCGTCGACCTAGTGGGGCTAACGACGATGAAAAAGACGCCGAAGACAAGTCTCTGCGTGCGATTGCGCTGTGTGCAAGGTTCGGATCTCAGCCGGCACAACTCTCGCGTGCGATCACAGGCTCAGTCTTCGCCGTGCCATTGCCCACCGCTGACTTCGGGAGTTCCTTTCAGACGAACTCAAGTGTATCAGCTGCATCGCCTGCAGCAGCAGCAGCGTTGAGCGCTGCAGTGTATAATCGCTCAGACGCGCACCTCCGATCGAGTCTCGCCCGCTGTACTGGCAAAATTGCATTACTTGATCGAGGGACATCCACAGGCCACTGGGTATCGCTGCTAGTGGACTCAACGTGCCCTCCGGAACTGCTGGAGATTCCGTGTGTACCAGCAGCTTTTGGCCCGCCATTGAGCGCTACAGGAGTGCGGGCACAGCTTTTTTATTCGCCCGAGAGGTTATCAAGCCTGCGTTTGTACGTCCGGCCGGATGAGGTTGTTGGCCGCATCGCCGTGCTGGAGTTTGGCCAAGAAGACGTTGCTTTTGATGCAGACGCTCTCGAGGCGAGTGAACTTATTGGGCGGCTCATGCATTCTTTAGTTGCGCTGGTCAAAGATGCCCAAGACGCGGGTGCTGTGGGTGTCGTGGTCATTTTTGACTTTCTTGAGGCCGACGCTTTCTCGCTTGAGGTGGATGACGAGGATTGCGACAGTGCTGCCTTCACGATTCCTGCAGTCATGATACGCAAGAGTCAGCATGGCGAGCTGTTGCTCGAGCAGCTTCAGACCCCTGGAAGGCGACCGTGGTCTATACTTTCGCACAAAGAAGACGTACTGGGAAAGCAGGTAAGCCTCGATGCTTCGTTTGAGAGAGATGCAATCCCTTGATTCATGCCACGTTGTTGTGTGCAGATTTTGACGGCGCAGAAGGCTGGGGCGAAGGCAGTGATGGTCGCTCAGACTCGCGTTGATCCCGACCCAGCAAGGGTGAGCAAGCGGATTCTGAAGTGGTCTGATCTATTCGGGTTGTTAACATGCACGGTTGCTTGTTCTGCAGTTGGGAATGAGTGTGTTTAGTGCAGGTGACGATGAGAAAGCTCCTAGCAGCTCAGGAGTGAAGATCCCGGTGATATCAATCCCTTACGGGGTAAGCACCAACGGCTGCCTTTAACATGTTGGAGCTGCTCAATGATGTCTATCGCTTTTCTCAATCCATTTAGGTGGGAGCTCGAATGAAGGCGAATTTGGAGGGTGTTGAAGCCGAGGACTCGCAGTGCCGCATCGCCCTGGCTGGCGCAGGGACACTGTATGCGTGGGGACTCGCGGAGAACGGGCGACTGGGACTGGTATGTAGTAGACTATGAAGTTATCTTGATGTTTGGTTGCTCACAGAGGGTGATGCACAGGGCGACATTGAGAACGAGTCATTGTTTCAATCGGGCTACGATGGTGCTCGACAAAAGAGCTACCAATTCGTACAGGATCCGGAGGTCATATCAACGCTGCTGTTCAAGGAGATCACCCACATCTCGTGCGGGGAAGAGCACTCAGCTGCAGTGTCCAGTACGTTGTGCTGCCCCCTGCCACATCGATTGACCTGACATCATTGCTCGTTTGCTGCTGTAGGCGATGGTACGCTCTACTGCTGGGGAAGTGGTCGCTACGGAAAGCTCGGCACCGGATCCTTGGAGGATGAGGACACACCTGTGGCCATCGATGCGCTGGGGTCCGTCAAAGTCGCTCGCGTCGAGTGCGGCGTGAACCAAACGGTGCGTACAACTTCAACATGCATGGAAATGGCTACATTTTCCGAAAATGTCCACTAACGTCCGCCAATGTCTTCCTGTATGTCCACACAGCTGGTCGCGACGCAGAACCCTTCCCTGTAGAGCTGCTACAGACTGTAGTAGCGATTGATGCTACTGCAGCAATCGCCACAGTCCGCGAACGAATTAGACACCGTTTTATAAATCGTCGCATAATTCACCCAATCACGTCACCACCTCTCCTCCGTCGTTTTTATCCAGTCATGGCGTCACTCCCATTTCATCGGATTGACCCATAGAACGATGGCTCGCGGCAAGAAGAAAGGAGGCCGCCGCGGCGACGACTCGGACTCGGACGACGCCAAAGCAGCACCGCCCGCGGCCCCCGTAGCCGTAGACGAAGGCGACAAGAAGTCGGCGCGCAAGGAGAAGCTGAAGGCCCGCAAGGCGCAGCGCCAGGCCGTCAAAGCCAATGAGGAGCAGGCGAGCCAGCGCACAGCGTCGGACGCCGAGCAGGACGAGGACGAGGAGGATCCGTATGCGCAGGTGGCAGCCAGCATGAGCAAGAAGAAGAAGAAAAACAAGAAGAAGCAGGTGAACTTTGCGGCGCTCATGGACGACAGCGACAGCGAGGAGGAGGAGGAAGAGCAGGGAGAGGAGGAAGAAGAAGAGGAGGAGGAGGAGGAGGAGGAAGACGAGTACGCGCAGGCCGCTGCCAGTGTGAGCAAGAAGAAGAGCAAGAAGAAAGACAAGAAGAAGGTGGAGAGCGAGGAGGAAGAGGAGGAGAAGCCTGAGCCGGTCGTGGAGAAGAAGAAAGACAAGAAGAGCAAGAAGAAAGTGATCTCCAGTGACCTATTCTTCGACCCCGTGGATCAGCCTGAGGAGGACAAGAAGGAGAAGAAGAAAAAGAAGAAGAAGTCCAAACTCCCGTTCGAGGCCAATGACGACGAGGAAGAGGAGGAGGAGGACGGCGAGAAGAAGAGCAAAAAGGACAAGAAGAGCAAAAAGGACAAGGAGGGTAAGCGGCTCAGCAACAAGGAGCGCAAGCGCCTGAAAGAGGAGCAGGAGCGCCAGGAGCGCGAGGACGAGTACCACCGCGCGGCCAACCCCATGGACGGCGCGCAGTTCTCCGTCTCGCAGCAGGCCTTCACGGAGGACTCCAACTGGGAGAACGCCACGGACATTCACATTGAGAACTTCAGCATTAACGCGCACAACAAGCTGCTGTACGACAACGCGTCGCTGCACATCAACGCGGGCGGCAAGTACGGTCTGGTCGGCCCTAACGGCCAGGGCAAGACCACGATCCTGAAGATGATTGCGCTGGGCGAGCTCAAGATCCCGCCCAAAGTCGACTGCCTGTACGTGGAGCAGGAGGTTGTGGCCGACGACACTCGTGCCGTGGACGCCGTGCTGAAGGCTGACGCCGAGCGCTGGGCGTTGCTGGAGGAGGAGAAGCACCTGCTTGTGGAGCTGGAAACTAAGCAAGACTCGGCGCTGGACGACCGATTGAACGAGGTGTACGAGCAGCTGTCGACCATGAACGCGTCTGCCGCTGAGGCTCGCGCGCGCCGTATCCTTTTCGGTCTGGGGTTCGACTCAGCCATGCAGGAGAAGGTTACGAAGGACTTTTCGGGCGGTTGGCGCATGCGTATCTCGCTGGCCAAGGCCCTGTATGTGGAGCCGACGCTGCTGATGCTGGATGAGCCGACGAACCACTTGGACTTGAACGCCGTCATTTGGCTGGACGACTACCTTCAGAAGTGGAAGAAGACGCTGCTCGTGGTGTCCCACGACGCCGACTTCCTGAACAGCGTGTGTACGGAGGTGCTGCACCTGGAGAACAAGAAGATTGTGCACTACAAGGGTAACTACGACATGTTCCGTGACATGGAGAAGCAGAAGCGGAAGCAGATGGAGAAGGCGTGGGAAAAGCAGCAGAAGCAGCTTCGTAACCTCAAGGCTTCGGGCAAGTCGTCCAAGAAGGCCACGGAGATCGTCAAGAAGAAACGCGAGCCTGGTGCTCGTTCGTCGAAGAAGAAAGCGCTCACGCCCGATGACGCTGCGGATGCGTCGGCCCCGATGGACCTGCTGGAGCGACCGAAGGAGTACATTGTGCAGTTCAGCTTCCCGGAGACCACGGTTGTGTCGCCGCCCATTCTTGAGGTTCGCGAGGCCAGTTTCCGCTACGGCGATGGCCCGTACCTGTTCAAGAACTCGGACTTCGGTATCGATACGACGTCGCGCGTGTGTATCGTGGGCCCCAACGGTGTGGGTAAGAGTACGCTGCTGAAGATGATCACGGGCGAGGTTATCGTGAAGGAAGGCGAGGTGCGTCGCAACCCGCGTGTGCGTCTGGGTATCTACAGCCAGCACTTTGTGGACAAGCTGCCCATGGGCGAGACACCCGTGGAGTACCTGCGTCGCCTGTTCCAGGACCAGACGTACCAGCAGGTGCGTAACCTGCTTGGCAAGGTGGGTCTCGAGGGCCACGCGCACGAGATCAAGAACCGCTTGCTGTCGGGCGGTCAGAAGGCGCGTGTGGTGATCGCCGAGCTCATCCTGATGCGCCCGCACATCCTGATTATGGATGAGCCAACGAACAACCTGGATATCGAGTCCATCGACGCGCTTTGTGACGCTATCCGTGACTATGAGGGCGGCGTGGTGATCGTGACGCACGACGCGCGTCTGATCGAGTCGACGGAGTGCGTGCTGTGGGTGTGCGGCGGCGACCAGGACGTGGTGGTGTACGACGGCACATTCGAGGACTACAAGCAGTCGATCCTGGACGACCTGCACAAGCAGGCGCAGGCCGAGGAGGAACGTCTGGCCGAGAACGCCGCCAAGAAGGCCGAGGCCCGCGCCCAGAAGCTGCTCGCCAAGCCTACCGAGGCGTAGAGTGTCGGTTTGTACAAGTCGGAGCGGCTACTGCCATAACAATGTTTGCTGTGCATAGCTGGGAAATTAGACGCGCGAATCCGTCGCTAACTTGCATATACTTCCTACGACCATTTGATCGAGTGCGTGTCCGCAGCATGCATGTTGCAACATGTACGTTGCCTTTGCACTTTAGTGCCAGGCCACTCTTCAGCGGCAATAGACCTTTAGAACTGCATCCATTCTGTAATCATATTGTCAAAGTAATCGCTAACGATTGGATTTCACCTTTAATATCGAATAGACCTTCTGCATTAGATATACAGTTTGGCCTTCGCGCGATGATTGGCCGGTGCGCAGAGCGGCGGATTGGTTGGCTCTGGCGGTCTTTCGGCTCGGTCGCGCCGTCCGCCAGCAGCTCATTCCATTCCCCGCAGAACTTCTCGTTACTAAGTCAAAGACAACAAGCATGGCTGACAAGGTCCCCGTCACGGTGCGCACGCGCAAGTTCCTCCGCAACAGCCTGCTGGCTCGCCGCCAAATGGTGCGTCCCTGCTTCTCCTCTGCGTACGCTCGTCTTCGTCTGCCCCTGTGCTGACCTTTATCGCCTATTATTGACGACTGCAGGTGGTGGAGGTGATCCACCCGGGCCGCGCTAACGTCCCCAAGGCGGAGCTCCAGGAGAAGGTCTCCAAGGTACGACACAAATTTACTGAATTCTGTCGCCGATCCACCCGCCAGCCAGCAGCACAGCTAGACGCGACACAAAACATACAGGTCACAGATACAGGACGCCGTTCAGAGGCGAATGCACTGCCGATGCGCTTGCTTTTCTCTCGGGGTTCGGCATCAGAGAGCTCTGCTGGCTGGCTGGGAAGACGAAAATCAGATGCAGAGTGGATGGCTGACAGTGCTGGGGTGTTGTATTGCGCAGATGTACAAGGTGAAGGACGCCAACACGGTCTTCCTGTACGGCTTCCGCACGCAGTTCGGCGGCGGCAAGAGCTCGGGCTTCGGCCTCGTGTACGACACGGTGAACGACGCCAAGCGCTTCGAGCCCAAGTACCGTCTGATCCGCCAGGGTCTGATTGAGAAGGTCGAGACCTCGCGCAAGCAGATTAAGGAGGCCAAGAACCGCGGCAAGAAGATCCGCGGTGTCGGCCGCCGTATCGCTCGCCACAAGGCTGCCAAGGCCAACAAGTAGAGTTGAGGACTCGGTCGCTACGGCGATTTCGAATCTGGCACGAGCTCGCGCCTGCGCTGTTCGCCGCGCTTGGCTCGTTGTCGCCATTCCGCTGAGAGTATTTTGGGGAACAAGAAGGTCATGCTGGGAAGTGTAACTAGTCAAGAAACTCACACGTTTGCTTGATCCACCCACCACGTCGCCTTGTCTGCCTCAAATGTATTTTGTCAGAGACTTATGCTGTTGCCGTCTTGTGCTAGTTGCTTGGAGTTTGCAGGTGGGAATGGAAAGACATGCGTAACGTGACGCAGAGCGCAATGGAAGTTCTATGCATTATGGGGACGGAAAGCTGTCTGCTTGCTGGCAAACTGCGCTCATAATAATACCGGGACACGAGCTGATGGCGGTGGTGGTCGACTTCAACACGGAGTGACTTGTCCAACGAGAGTCACACGAGTTTGACTCGGGCAAGCTTTTCATAGCGTAGCTGCCTGGAACACTCTACTCTCGGCTCTGGAACTGGGGTGCTTGACTCGTTGAAGCTTCGGGTGGGCTATTGAACGACGCAGCAACCACCTTTGGGCACTCCTTGCACCATGCCTGGGCCGGCCTGTTTGCTGTAATGTGTCCGATTCGAGTAACTCATCTCTACCAGCGCGCCACCGGTCTCGTCCGCAAATGTGAGCTGTCTACCCGTTTTGGTGATATTATACTCATTGCCGCCACTTGGAGGTGCTGGAAGAATCTCCGCCGCGCCGTCAATGTCGTCTTCTTCAAACTCGTGGCCGGTGGCATCTGAAGTCCCGTTCACCTTGAGATTACTGTTTCTTGTCGTCAGCGGTGGCCTTGCTGCTTGAGGTAGACCATCGCCGGAATTGTCTTGAGTCATGAAGTCTGGTGCCGTTGTCGGGTCCAAATCGAATGCAGGCCCTCGATAGCTTGCTGTATGGTCTGTATTCTCGGTCTGGATGTTTTCGGACGAGGTTTCCGTCGCGAGGTCCTGCCAGTCATCGTCTCCCATGCCGAGTTTGTGTCGTCTCTCTCCGTCTGCGTTTGCTTCCATTGGGTGTACTGATTGGCGCATGAAGCCTAGAGATCTTGTCTAGGCGCCAGCAGTTGGTTTGGCTGGTGGCGTGTGTCTGTTCTTGAGCGTCTCGAGAAGCAAACCGAAATTCACTTTACGAGAGCAAGGCGCATCAGGCGGCTGACTTCCTTGTGCAGTGGTTAACGAAGCTCTCGTCCTCGCTGACCCTGGGTTACCCGGGCCAGTACTAACTACCGACTGGCCTGGGTTGCTACTCGCAGGTGGGTATTGTTGTCCTGCCCTTCCTTGGCGTTCTGGTCGAACTATGCGCCTCCAGTTCTGGTGCAGGCAGCCATCGCTGCACAGACAATAATAGGGACGAGAGAAACTCGCGTACCAAATGGATGACAGAGCAGTTTTGTAGCCATTTGGGTTATGCTAAGGTTAACTTTTCGTGAGCAAGAGTAACAACAGATCGACGCGCTGCACGAGCCCACAATATGTATTATAATACTTCCTGCAATCTCTACATGTACTTTAGTCAAAGAACGCGATTTCAATTTGTCAACCGCATAATAATTATTCTTTGCCTTCGTGCATGAGCGTACACTTCCTCGGCTCAAAACCGACACATACCTGGCACCTCGGACATTTCCTCTACTGTCTCCAATCCGGATATTGTGGTGCCATTTTACAACGACTCGACGGTGGAAGGAGGACTTGTATCCTTCGCAGCCGACGCTGGAGCAGGCGACAATTTGGAAGGTGGGGAGTTTTCATCGTCCGCCGCTGAAACCACGCGCTGCGTCAACTCGATGCCGCGCGCGATCGAAGCTGGTGTCTCCGGTTCACGACTGGGAAGTTGGTCCATTTGCGCGTAGAGCAGACCATGCTGCTTTGGCCGCCACAGATACACCGCTACCATTAAGATCCCAAAAAAGAGCAGGCGCGTAGCAGCCCACACGACCCATGTGTACGCCCACGGTAACCAAATTGCACCGGAGTAGCTGTAGCATTCCCACGACAGCATATAGAGACATATTTCAAGTATTAGTCACGTAGCGAGACAGCAAACGATAAACCTCTGGATGAAAGCTTACACAGCTCCTTCAATTGCCATCAGGACAAAGGAGATCACAACGTAACCCACGAGAACTCGGTTCAGTGACGAATACATTTGCAGTTTAGCTGTCTGCCAAGCATACAACAAATATTGATTAGAAAGGAGGAAAAATGACCCGCAGGCATTATGACAAAGCTTACCTGGCCAAAAGCTGCAAGGTTCTTGCGCGTCAATTCGAGCGACAAGAAAATCCAGCCTCCAAAACACGCATTGGTCATAATGACGAGCGCTTCCCACACCGCAGGGGGCCGCACGTCACCATCCGACTGGTTGGCTAGATGGCTCACCTCTAACGCCCCGACTGCGACGAAGTAGCATACACCGAGTCCAGAAACCACGAAAACTTCCGGCCATGAAATCTCCATCCGCACAATGCCGTAGCCCAGACTGACTAGCGTCGTTGCAATGCGTGCTACCATACCAGCTAGTACTTTCACGAATGTGGACAGCAACACCGAGTCCGGGTAGGGACAGCATACGGGAACGCCAGAATCATTCAGGAGCTTATACGTCACAAACCATGCCAACGACTCGCCTGCACACACACAGCAATCATATCAACTACACATCTCTTTCCAAAACGCGATGCCAAAGCGACATACCAGTTGCAAGTAGCAGAACTGCAAGCAAGAAATAGTGAGTTCCCACCACGCTCTGCCGATGGCGACTGATCAAAACCAAAAAGTACACGTCCAGTGCACCATACATCAACGACAACACGCCACTACACAGCAAATAAAACATCCACAATAAATAAGTCGTTCGTCCACCTTCACCGACACTAAAACGTCTTCGACTCACTTGAAGGGGAACAGCCCATACAGCAGTCCTGGCAGGTATCCGTACGGGTTGTGGAATGCAATCTTCGCGTCCACATGCAGCAACGGGTCCACCATCGGATATGCCACAAAATCGTCTGCACTCACAGGGTAGCCGAACGCCGCACTCTTCTGCTTCCAGCACGGCACCAGCAGCATCGTCTGCAGCCCGCCTTCTCTCGGATAGAACGTTGCGTTCATCCGCAGCTCCTGGTCGCTGTCCATTGGGTAAAACTGGCCCTGCAGCTGCCCCTCCACGTTGCTCCCGTTGCTGAAGTTCCAGCTACAGGCCGAGCGGTCGTCGAAGCCCGCAGCGAGCGCCGCGTCCGCCGAATACGCGGCCAGGACGACGCCAAAGTCGAAATAGTCGCTCAGTCTGCGCACAGTGATGGCGTCTTGCACTTCGTCCTTCTTTAGTGGACGCATCGTCGCATCCACGCAGACACTAGATCGTCCGGTGAGCCCCCAGGGCCCGCGGCCGTCCGCAAACATCCTCTCTGTGAACTTGCAGCCCGTGACTTTCTCGTGCACCTCGTGGATCGAGCAGGAAGCCAGCAGGTCTCCACGACATATCATCAGAAGAGCGAGAATGAGCAGCGTATAGTGGTGTCCACTGCGAACTGAGGAGCAGCCTACGAGACGCAGCGCGGCGGCCGCAACACCGCGCACCAGCGGCGCCATCTTGGTTGTCCTTGTCGTGAATCGGGAGTGATGGTCAACTGTCACACTCGTCTTCAAACTGATTTCGACCAATACAAGCCGTGATTGGCTTCTCGTCTTTTCTACCAATGAGAAGATGAATCCTTCTCCGATCACTCGACATCGTCGCCAGAATCGAAGAAGCTCCCAACATGTCGTCGCTGCTGCTGCTAGCGGCGCTGGCGCTGCAGGCCGTGGCCGCCTCCATCTACCCCGTGGAGAGTAGCTACTGGGTGCCGCCCTTCCAGCGCGCCGAGAAGCTCTTCGCCACAGACCAGGGTCCCATTCTCGCGCGCACTGGCAACTCGTCGGTCACTGTACGTCTTTATATATCATGATGCGAAGGGCCTGCGCTAACCTGTTTCCCTCTGTAGATCGATATCAGCGGCGTGAATGTGACGCAGGACATGGCCGGCTGGAGACTCGTGGTCTTCTTCTACCACGTTGACAACTACGAGGACTTCACGGCCGTGGCCGACAAGATCGAGCTGCTGGCTTGCTCCGACGTGGCAGGAATGAAGTTCGACGGTATGTCGGATATCCAGCGCTTCGTGTTCCCCGTGTCCAACGAGTCGACGCCCACAGTGAGCGCCAACGTGTCGCACGTCGTCAACACGAGCGGCTGGACGGATACGCAGGTGTTTGTCTGTGCGGACGATGAAGGCGCGGCGACCGAGACGCTGACGTTCGCAGGATCCATGGAGGTGCGCAACCCGTACGGACTGTTACCGGCTGTGCTCTACGGTATGCTGCCGTTCAGCGGCTTCTTGACCATTGGGTACTTGGTGCTGGACGTGTTCTTCGTCTTCCTGTTGATCCGGTACCGTCACCAGCTGCTGTCGCTGCACTTTGGCATCCTGTTGATTTTGGTGATGGGGACGGCGGCGTCTGCGGTCTGGTTCTACGCTTTCTACCGCATGAACAAGACGGGCGAACCGGTGTGCTGCCCCTACCCGACGACGTTCCTGATTGCCGTCATTTTGGACGTAAGTTTGTGGATGAGGATATAGTGGTTGATAGCAGGCTGACACTTTTGCGGAATGTTGTTTTGAATTGTGCAGACATTTGTGCGTACGCTGGCGCGTATTATCCTGTTGGTGGTGTGTCTGGGCTACGGCATTGTGCGGAGCAACCTGAGCCGCGTTGAAGTTGGCGTGATTACGTTTCTGTCGCTGGCTTACTTCGTGTCGGGCATTGCTGATGAAGTTACGCGCGGCACGTCGAGTGGAGCGGACTTCCGCGAGAAACCGACTGCTTGGTCGTTCATCCAGCTGCTGTGCAACCTTGCGTTCATCATGTGGATCCAGTACTCCATGGAGCGTATCCTGCGCGCTCTTCGTGACCAGAAGCAGTTTGCCAAGCTCTGCATGTACCGCTGGCTGGCCTGGTCGCTCGCCGCCTTCATCGTGTTTTTCACCATTCTCACGGTTGTGGCCGTCTGCAGTCGGCTTGGCGTCTTTGAGTGGGACGTTGAATGGGAGTGGATGCAGCTCGTGGCGTGGCCTGTGCTAAACTTCACGGTCTCGGCTGCTATGACCTTCATCTGGCGGCCGACGCAAAACAGTTCCCAGTTCGCCTACTCCATGCAGGTACGCTCCGGAGACCGATTGATGTATACGTGGTTGCTCTATCGTTTGGTACTAACGATAACAATGCCGTGTTCTTGTCATGCTATAATGCTGTACAGTTGCCGATGACGGACAGCCCCGGGATCGAGATGACTCGCAACACACACGGATCCTCTTCGGATGAGGACGTGAATCCGGAAATGGAGTCCGACTCGGACGAAGAGAATCCGCGCCCTCCCATCACCGAGAAGAAGCTGAAGAGTTACAGCAAAGATAGTGACGATATGGAAGGGGTTTAGCCGACTACTCATACCAGGTAGTTTAGTGGGCTAACTCGTTTTTGTATTGCGCAGTGTGTGCGTGCACATTGATACAAATCAAGAAGCGGAGGGTGAAGAATGAGAACGACACTTTTGTACGAAGTTGGATCCCACGCTCTCAAGCTACATGTAGCAAATATCTAGCGGTGCTTACACACGCTTGCTGTCGCTGCCCCCACTCTTTCAGGCGTCTTTCTTGTGGTCGCGTGTTAGTCGTAGAGCCACCACGATCAGTCCAACGAAGCACGCGCCAGGCAAAATAACCGCCGTCATGGTGGCGTTGTCCGAGGTTTCCTCGTCGTCAGCCTGCTTGCCTCCGATGACCTTGGCTTCAAACTCCGTCACAGTCTTCGCCTCTGGCAGAGTTGGCAGCGGCTTACCGATGCCCGGAGCATCTTCATATTGCGCGCCAGTATTGCCGGTGTCCTTCTTCTTAGGAGCGCAGGGCTTAACCACGTCGTCATCGGCTGGAGGCTTGGATTCCGCCTGCTCGCGAAGCCTCTTGGGCTGGCACGCCGTCGGCCACAACTGTTCAACATTTAGCACACCATGTTAGAGTGAAGCAGGTTGGTAGCTACAACAAACACAACGCACGTCCTTAGGTCCCGAGTAGGCCTTGCACACAGCATCCATCAGCTGCTTCAAGCCGATTCCGTGCGACGCATCGCCCAGCGGCACGCCATTAAGAACGATCTACAATCACAAGGTCATCAAGATCAGACACGGCAAAACATGATGTATCAACTACACAACTTACGTAGGGGACCCAGGGAACGCGCAGTGATTGCCTCTTGGCGACATTCTGCATCAAATAACAGCACCCGTCGATGAGGATGATTTTAGCTAGTGAACTGCCAGACACAACTCGATTCAAACCAACCTGTCGGAGGAGATCGTCGCTCTTTGTGTCATAGCACGTTTTCATCTTGGTGTGAGCTTCGCCTTGAAAACAGCGGTTTATGATGAAACTCCAGGTCAAACCCTTGTTGTCTTTGCTTTCCATACACTGAAACAGTACACAAAACAGTAAGTAACTACAGCGTGACAAGCAACCGGGCAGAAACTTACAGCGATACGTTCCACCAGCTCTCCAATTTGCTGAAACTCCTCAACAGCGCAGCTTAACCACTTGTGTCCAAGGCACTCCACCATGCCAGCAGTGCATACGAAGTTGCCCTTTGCGTCAAAAGATGTACCAGCGGCGGGTACTGGGCGAAAGTCGATGATTTCTTGAAATCTGGATTGAGGCACACATTAATACAAAAGGGTCAGGAATAAAGCGTCACGGAAAGATAACTCGTTGTACACGTACTCCTTGTCGCGAATAAGTGAAATCAGTGGCCTCGTGATGAACGACATGCACCCGGGGCTACACAAACAATGTTAGGGGAGGAGCGAAGGCGGAGAGAAAGTAGTTTTCTACGAGAACATACGTACCAGAATGCTCGCCAGTACATATCCAGCTGCACCTTTCCTGATACTGCGGCTGTAATAGGCACAACGGCAGGAACGGCGTTTGCCTTTTCTTCCTTCATGTCTACAACAATATCGCCGTCCCCGCCTTCAACAGTATCTCCATTAGCAGGGGCCTGCACTCCAGTGTTCACTGCTTCTCTCTCTGGCGCACTGGTAGCTTGAGACTTTTCTCCAGCGGCCACCAGAGGCTTGTCGCCCTTAGAGTCCACCGCTTCTTCAGGCGCAAACTCCTTCTGCTCCCCAACAAGCTTCACACATTCCGGAGGGTAAAAGCTCTTGGGTCCAGTATAGGCTGAGCAAATGCTAGTCTTGAGCATGTTCAAGGGGACACCTTCCGTGGCCGAGCCAAGCACCTTATCATTCACAATCGTCTGTTTACAACAGAGCAAAGCACGAAGTAGCGCCATGAGCATGTCAATCTGGATAATCCAACAGGAAGAAAGTGGCTTGCGAACTTACGTATGGCATCCAAGGAACGCTGCCTGAGCGCTCTTCGCGAATCATCTAACACCATCAAACCAGCAGATTTGGCGTTAAGACCCACTCCCCGCCCAATAAAAAGAAAACTCCCAAGCCCGCACTTTCAGCAGTATGTCCTTGCTGCGGTTATCAAAGCACTCCTTGACCACGATGCGTTCTTCATCCGTCAGACAGTTTTTAATCTTCGTAGGCCAGTCACCCACTTGTCCAGACTCGTCTCCTTCAATGCACTGCAATCACAAACCACCGATCCAATCCGTCACGCCTCCGCCTACTCATCAAAGCCACCGCTGAGCAACGCACCGCAATTGTACCAAGGTACTTGACGACATCGTCACGGTCCTTGTCGAGCACGCAGACCTGCCAGCGGTGACCCGTGCACTCTAACGGGCCCGCCTCACACGTGATGGTCCCGTCCTGCTTCTCTTGCATCCCCGCAGCCGGAATCAACCTGCGTCAATGCATAACACAATCCACAGCCAGAATTATCAGCCCTGTAGCTTACAGTAGCCAGCCTAGGCGAGTTGCTCACGTTAGGTCGATGATGTTGCGGTATTCCTCCGTGCGCACGAGCTCCAG
The DNA here is from genome assembly GCF_020800215.1 of Phytophthora ramorum. Taxonomy (NCBI): domain Eukaryota; phylum Oomycota; class Peronosporomycetes; order Peronosporales; family Peronosporaceae; genus Phytophthora; species Phytophthora ramorum. The sequence goes on from NW_027150647.1 coordinate 5,874,700, forward strand.
CAGCGGGTCGCCGACGAACCATTGGCAGGCAGGGCTGCAGAGCAAACAGAGTGATTGTCAGGAAGTTGCATCTGCAGAATATGGCGCTGTAGGAGCAGCAGACCAGAAGGCGCGGAAAAAGACACGCAAGTTCACGCGCTGCTGCTGTGTCACCCCCGTGGATTCGGTCGCTGCGCTGGAGACGAACGCATAAACACCTAGCAACGACGCCACAGCCGCCAGAGAACGCAGGAGGCCCATGGGGAGAAGGGAGAGACGCAGCCTCGAGCAGCTACGATACACTCCTGCTAAATGGCAAGAACTCGTGTGCAGAGTGTGGTGTACGATACATCAATTAGAGTCTCAGAGCTACTAGGTATCCGGATTCGTTGTAGGCAAGTTCCAGGTATCATATGGACAATATATTCATTAGAACCGCGGCGGCTTAGCTGGGTATGAGGACCCACGCGCAAAACACACAATAAAAACAGGAGACTCCGATACGATGATCTGGCCGGCAGCCACGACAAGAGTCTTGACGAAAGCTTCACCTAGCTCGTCTCCGCGTACAGCGTCTGCTCCCCGATGGTGTCGAGTGGGGCGGACTTGCCGCCGTAGACCTCAGGAACTCCGTCGCCGAGCTCGGTGTAGAGCTGCTCGCCGTAGCTCAGCACCGTGAACTTGCGAACGGTTTCCGCAGACAGGAAGAGCTTGAAGGCCGTGAACACCCAGCCCATGAGGACAGGCACGTTCAAGAAGAACTTGCGGCTCAACATCTCCGGGTATACCTTGGAGAAGACGTCGATGGTCTTGCGCGACGCGACCTTGACGTCCGGGTCCTGGCGCAGGAACGAGATGTTGAGGTAGTCGTGGATCTGAATGCCCTGGTACGGGTCGGGGCCCTCGCCATAGTCCGGAATAGACACGGTCGCCTCGTTCAGCTTGAGCTTCTGGATGCCCTTCTCCATTAGTGCCACACGCCAGCGCAAGAACCTGAAAAGAGCCATCCACAAACACCAGAAGTCAGCAAAATGGCCTCACCGTCATCCCCATTCTACTATCAGCCTCCGACACTGTTACTCACTGGTCGAGGTTGCCGAATGTAGCCTTGTTGTCTTTCACCGCTCCGTAGATGTTGAACGTCACAACGTCTTTCTTGTTCTCGCTTCCGGGAATGCCATCGATCTCGATCACGTAGCCCAGGCCCCCAAAGACCTCCTTGGAGAACTTCTCATCCAGCGTCTCCAGTGGCTTAAAGCTACTGCGCCACTCGAGCGTCTCGCCCAGCTGCGTCTTGGCCTTGTCCACGTCGTTGGCGTTGGCGCGCAGGAACTTCTGCAGGATGAGTTTCGTCGTGAACGGGCCGCTCGGGTCCAGCGTCACGCCGAACACTTCGCTGTAGCCGCTGGAGGCCTCGATGAGCGACGGGAGCGCCTTGAGCAGCTGGTTGATGGGGTGGCTCTCGACGATGGCGGGCCACTCGGGGGCAGCAGGCGACGACATGCTCCTGACACTCGTTCTTCAGGAATGAAACCCATGCAGAAAAAAATGCGCGTCCATCGAAAACTGCGATCTGGAATGAGAACCTGCGATACGGAATGATCCGCGATTGGGCGGAGGCACACTTCAACTTGCTGGTCACAAATGAGCTCTTGCTCTGGGCTGCCCAAGGCACTACCTGGTCTTTTGATAGTGCATTAACGATGGCATCTAGGCAAGTCTGCAAGACACACATGCGATATCAATCCCACACACTGTTTGTTGGAGGCTCATTTGACTAGCATGCGACGACAAAATCTGATAACGCTCACGGGTATATTTGGGGGAGCTGCTAGTGTCGACTAACGTTACAAGGCAGTAATGCTGCTGGTTTCATGCTCGTCCTCGCTTCCTTGGCGTTTCGCGGCCGTCGTGCTCGCTGTCGGCAGTATCAGAGATGGCTCGACCGCGGTACGTCGACCCTCGAGACGAGCTCTTGATGTCGATGGACGTTGAAGGCGTCAATGCGGTAGATGAAGACGAGCTGGATGCTCACCATCAAGTGCTGGCGATGGCGTCGGCTATCGAGCAGCTCACGCAGGACTTCGCTCGGCAACAGGAGGAACTAGCGGACGCGTACAAGAAACTGCAGCAATATGCACTGCGGGAGCATAGTGGAGAGGCTCCGACGCCTAGACTGAATGTTCGTCCCGGTGGAAATGGCCATTGTGGCTGCAGTCACGCGGCGGAGCTGGAAGAACTGAAAAGGTTGCTGGAGGTGAAAGACCTGGCGCTGGCTGAAGCATTACAGCAGCGCAATGAGCACCGGGTGGGGCTGGAAAAGGCCGAAGCGCTGATTGACGAGTTACGCTCACTGCATCTCGATACCACAGGAGGCAGAGTACCGAAAGTAGCGTGGAAAGCGCCGCCTCCAGCGCCAGGGTCTGCTGCAACAAACATGATCAGCCGCAGTACTCGGAATGCCGCAACAGCCATCCAGTACGCGCAGGCAGCAGTAGGAATTCGCACGCCCATGACGTCGGCAGCCACAGCGGCTTTGCTGGGATGTTCCGGTGCCATTGAAGTGCCTCACGACGAGCGGTTCGACGTCGAGAGCACGTACAAGCAGCGTAAGGAGACTGGTGACGCCTTCTGGCGCAAGCAATATAAGGAGGCCGTGCGGATGCGCAAGTCGCCGTCGCCTGTGGGTCTACAGAGCGCTGCTACCACACAACACAACCCAGCTGCTGCGCAGCCGTCTCTGAAGATTTTCTCGGGCCCCGACAACCGTAAGAAGAAGACAGACCAACTTCGTGACGAGACGGTGCCATCTTCACGCTACATCGGCATCAGTTCGAGGCAGAACAACATTATCAAAGAGCAGCACCGCATGTTCGCAAAAGAATAAGTTGGAATAACCAGGTAGGATACCGGATGTAGAAACTCACGCCGACGCAGTGGAAAGTATCTAAGCAATTACTCCGTTTGGAGAAAGCGGCTCCATTATACACGGCTGGATTGAAGCTACTGCTACTACGAATGACGGCGGGCGGAGCCATTTCACACCACTTTTGACTGCTAACCTTTTAGGATTCGGTGCGCTCCGGTGAGTTGATAGCCTACTCCGCGACCGGCACCGGTACGGAAACAGACGCAGCGGTGGCGGCAGCGGCGTCCACGGCGACGGCTGCTTCGGCCGCTGCCATGGCATCGATTGGTGCCTCCCGTTCCTCCTCCTTGGGTTCCTCAGGCTTTGCAGGCACTGTCGAGTCGAAGTACTTGCCTTCCCGAGCCGACTTAATTGCCGCAGAAATCACAGCGCGGCGCTTGAACTCAGTAGCATTCTTGGGAATGGGCGGCGCCGGAACAGTGCGGCCGTCCACCACGAAGTGCGTGACGCGCTCGTACGGGAACGGCGCCAGACTTGACTCGTGGAAGTAGCCCGAGAACTTGAGACGGCGAAGATAGACTTGGTAGATTTTGTCTTGGGGACGGGCTTCCACCACGAAACCGGAGCCGAAAGTCGTCAGCACGCGCTCCTCCTTGTGAAACTTGCCCTTCCTGTAAATCAAAAAGCAACACGCACGTCAAAAATCGTGACCGACAGTACACAGCTCCGAATGTGAGACTTACGGGGCCATCTTGATCGTTGCCATAGTGGACACCTTGGCCTTGACACTGGAGAGCGTGGGAAGGTTACCCGGCAGCGTGGGCAGATTGGCTGGCAGCGTGGGGAGGTTACCCGCTACAGAGGCACTGCGCATTCTCTCGCCCGCGTTCATCATGGACGTGCGCGTGAGGTTCAGAATCGACGACAGGCGCGTGGCCGTCGCCGGCGCGTGCGTCAGGTCCGTCTCGGCATGAACGTCGTTAATGAATAGCAGCGGCGATTGACCAGACTGGGTCTCCAGCACCACTGCGTACGTCTCGTCCTCCTCGCGGAAATGCACAACGTGGCCTGGCCCGAAGGGTGTGTCAACACGGTCTCCCTTGACGAAGTGCGTCCGCCTCCCCAACATCCGCACCGAGTCGGCATTCAAGTACGCCGTCGCGCCGCAGGGCGTCTTGACCACGAAGAACTTGTCCGTGCGCACCTCCAGCACCGTGCAAACCCCGAAAGGCGTCTGCGCCTTGCCCAAGTCCGCTTGCTGCACCGCGTCATGCTTGGTGTTGACCGCGAAGCTGTCTCACCAACCGACCGAAAGGCGAAGAGGCACACACAGCAAACGAAACACCATGAGAAACCATCCAGAAACGATCTAGCAATATATAATCCCTATACAGCAAACACCAGCATAGCAATGGGCCTCTACCTCTTGCCGGTCGTGTTGAGCTTGGAGCCGACGCTTTCCCGCAGCGAGCTGTAGCCCTCAAACAGGCGGTTCTTGGTGTTCTGGATGAGAGTCCCCCGCGGGTGAACCTTGTCGAACTTCTTGGTCGTGGCCTTCATGCGCCAGACATGCTCGTCGTCCCAGCGCCAGTCCAGCGCGATGCTGTACATGTCCTCCTCGACGTAGTACTGCTCCACGGTGGCCATGCCCCAGCGGGTCTTGACCCTCTCCCCCACGACGCTCTTAATCTCCCTGATGATGGTCTCCTCCCTCAAGTACGCGACGCTCTTGGGCACGAGCTGCACCACGTAGAAGCCGTCCTCTAGACGCACGTCCAACACTGTGCCCGTACCGAAGGTCGTGGCCACGCACATGCCGCGGCGGGCCTTGAACGTGGTGTCCGAGCACGGCGACGGGGAGCTGCCACTGCTGCCCGTGGGTGACGTCTTGGCCGTCTCCGCCGGCTCGGGCGCCGAGTTTTGGCGTACGCTCATGCGGCGGTACAGTGACGTGGCGGTCTGCTCGATGGACATACCGCGGCGGCGGATGGCGGCGGCCGCGACAGATGCAGCGGACGGGGCGGGCACCACACCGTCATGGGAGCGGCGCTCGTCGGGGAAGTCCGGCAGCTCCCCGGGCTGGTCGTCGTCCTGGTTGTCGTCCAGCACAGGCTCCTCCTCGGCCTCCTGCTCTCCCTCCTTGGCGCCCTTCTGCGAGGTGCGGTACGTGGGCACCTTGGGAAGGAAACCGCCGAGCGCGAAGCCCGCGCGCTTGGGCTTCACGGCGCTGTCTTCCTTGCTGGTCGCGACCATGTCAACTTGTATCGGAGCTCTTCTTCCACTGGACTTTTGCGTTGTGTGCAACTGCGCAGACGTGTTTAGTGAGTGTACTTAACGAGGAACGGCCGTGGATCTCAAGTAAGTGACCATGGGTGCCGTTGAAACAGACGAAACGTATGTAACGACGCGGAAATGGCTACACATTGTATATTCGGGTAAGTAGACATGTCGCGTAGAGCACCGGGCACTGCAGTGGGCAGCTGTTGCTGCAGCTCCCGAGATGCAACAGCGGGCCGCTGTCAGCGGCAACGCCAGCGTCATGAGCTCGCCACCAAGGCAAAGTGTGGCCAAATGCCAATACATACCCATGACAAGGTTGCTGTTGGCCATGCAGTTCTCCCGCCTCTGCTGGGGGCCACCGTAGCCATGCCATCACCTTCAAATCGCTTTGGTCTTGTTGTGAATTACTGGTCCTCACCGGTTGCTACTGTTGCAGTTTAGCTTTTGCCTTACAGCAAGTTGAAGTGTAGATACACAAAATGCTCAGGAGCTGGGAAAGGAGAGAGAAAAGCAAAGAGGGGGAAAACCACACAACAGAAAATACAACGGGAGCAGCACGTCGCTTTACTCCCTCGCCCCGTGTTCGTCTTCTCTTTCTTGTTCGTTGTGCGGTGTGAGTTGCTGACGCACGCAAAAGCAGCCAAGTTACAAGTGGTTATGAGCCCAATACTGCGTTGGTAACTTCCCGACGGTGAAGATCATGAGTACAAGTGCAGACACGAAGAAAGAGACGAAGGAAGAGAAGAAGGCCGCTCACCCACCGTTCGATGGCAAGGACTTCGAGGTGTGGTTCGAGCGCATGAAGTTGAAGCTGGAACGCAAGGGAATGTGGAAGTACTGCGTGAAGGAGATCGAGGAGCCGGAGGAGTCGAAGCAGAACGAGCACGACGCGTGGATGAAGGATTCTGCGCGCGCTAAGGAGCTACTCTATGACGGAATGACGGACAAGATAATGAAAACGGTGAAGTTTGAGCCGACTGCGTTCCGTGTAGTGGAGAGACTGAAGCAGAGATTCGTCGGGAAAACGTATTTCAAGTATGCAGCGGAGATGACACAGCTGAGGAAGCTCCGACTCCAGGAGAACGGGAATATGCCCGATCATTTGGGTGAAGTGCGAAGATTAATTGATCGAATTGCTCTATTGGGTAAACCTCTTGATGAGTATGAGAAGCCTGCGATTTTGATCGGCACACTGCCTGACGATTACGATAACGTGGTGGAAACATTTTTGGCAAGTCACGTGCCTCGAGATGTAAATGACCCTCCCAACTATGATCAATTGGAGCATGCATTGGAGCTCGCGTATGATCGGCGCCAAGGACGAAAGCTAAATGAAGGCAACGAAGATCAAGCCTTGTTTGGAGGATCTGGTAGAGGTCGGGGCCGAGGTCGTGGTCGCGGTCGTAGCTCTGATCGTGGCCGCGGTGGCCGCAGTGGAGGACGTGGCCGAGGCAGAGGTTTTGGTCGTGGTGGTGGTCGAGGAGGTAGCCAAGGAGCTGGACGCGGACGTGAAGGTCAAGTCACCAGTAAAGGAAGATGTTTTCATTGCGGAGAGCAATCGCACCAAGTGCGAGACTGCCCGCACTTAGGCAGACATCCGCCAAGTGGTGCCCGCGGATCCGAGCCACCTCAAAAGCAAGCCAAGGTAGAAGGAGCGCAGGGGAAGCGAGCTGCAAAGAACCAGTATACTCAGGATGAGAGTGATGAATCGGCATATGTGGTTAGTGCTCTCATTAAGCAGCCTCCCAACGTGCAGAAGTTTGCAAGCAAGCGCTGGTACTTGGACTCGGGAGCCACAAGCCATTTGACTAACCAGAAAATTGATTTTATTTCGTTCACGGCCATGAGTGCATTGGTGAGAGTTGGTGGTGAGAACTGGTTGAATGTAGCTGGAATTGGCACCGTGAAAAAGGAGATCCAGACTACGAGTGGGTGGCGGACGTTAGTACTGCGTGGAGTACGATATGTACCAGAACTGCAATGTAGTTTGTTCTCAGTGCGGCGACAAACCGCACAAACCCTGCCCGCAGATGAGAAGGTTCGAGTTCACTTTGATGACGATGAATTCGCAAAGGTGAAATTTGAACAAGGAAGTGCGAAGGCACATGTCGACAGAACCAATCTTTATTGCTTAGAGCTGGAAAGTTCTGTGAACTCCGCATTGGTCGTCGCCACGGATGAAGACTACAAGGTGCAGCTGTGGCACACGCGCCTTGGTCACCCAGGACGGACAATATTCAACGCACTATTTCGACATGCAGATTGGCCGTTGTTAGCTGTGGATCTGAGGATCAGACAAGATTTCAGCTGTGAAGCATGTGTGAGAGGCAAGATGACGAGAAAGAGTTTTCACTCGGTGCAGAGTTCGAATCGTGACTGGTTAATTGGAGAACGAGCACACGTGGATGTTTGGGGGCCGTATCCAGTGGCGTCATACTCGGGCATGCGCTACTTTGCTCTCTTCGTCGATGAGGCGTCTCGCTTCTCGACTTTGTTTCTGATGAAAGAGCGCACCAACGTCTACGCAAAGTTCCAGTTCTACTATGAGCGAGTAAAAACACAATTGAAAATCCGAATGAAAGAGCTTCGTTGTGATAATGCTCGCGAACTACTAGCGCTCGGTGAAAAGTGCAAACGCACGTACGGAATGGAGTGCTCGCTGACGGTGAAGCATACCCCAGAGCAAAACGGAGTTGCTGAACGAATGATTCGCACGGTGACTGAGAGGATGAGGTGCTTGCTGGAGCATTTTGGACTGCCCAAGCAGATGTGGGCGGAGGCCGCTGCCACCGCAGCGTATTGTGTAAACATAGTGCCGAACAAGAGAAAAGGAATGCAAGTCCCGTATGCAGTGTGGTTCAGAGAGACACCTGCGTATTCGAGACTTCGGACATTCGGTTGTGCTGTGTTAGCTTACGTTGACAAAGTTGAGCGCAAGAAAATGGATTCACGAGCAAAGAAGCTGTATTCGTTGGTTATTCTCGTGAGCGAAGAGGCTATCGGTTGCTGGACAGCACGACGAACAAGGCGTTCTACAGCCACACAGCGGTCTTCTATGAAGATAAACCTGGACGAATCCTGTTGAAGGATGGTACAGAGGCACCAACTGTCCCCACGTCGGAGTATTTGGACATTAATGCTACGACGATGCAGAATATCCCAGCTTTGCTGGAGGAAGCTCAAGCTGAGGAGATGCCTGACTCAGAGTGCAGAACTGGTGGGGCTAGTGGAGGTGCAGTGCCAGCTGAGGTTGCAGATGAAAGTCGTGCACAGCAGATTAGTGGTGCTTCTCGTGAGACTACTATATCACGAAAAAGAGCGCGAGCGAGTGGCATCTCGGCTCCACGCAAAAGAGTCCGCCTAGACGAAAAGGTGGCATCAGGTGCAGAAGCAGCACCGGTGAAGGAAAATGCTCATCGTCAGAAGAAAAGAAAAAGAGGGAAAAGAAAGAAACCAAGTTGTGAACGGTGCGATACACCAAATGAAGAGTCTGATGGTCCGGGCAGTAGGCGGTGTGCGACACCGGCTGTAGAGCAAGATGATAAGGAGACTGAAGGGCAGCAATCTTCCACTCGTTTGCCTGGTGCGATAGCGACCACCAGCAACGAGACGCTGGATGCTGATGGTGACTCGCCGATGGGGGAACTTACCGTCTCTGAGCAGCGAGATGCACCTCGCAGTAAGGCATCGAAGACTGGCTGCAGAGAATACCGGACGAAGAGTGGCCGAGTGTCGAAGCCACCACGGTGGCTAAGCGACACCATTCATCTTGCATACGGAGACTCAATTGAGAAGAAGAGGTCAGCTGGTTCATCAAGCTGGGAGATGAAACGTGATGAAATGCAGTTTGAAATCGCAAAAGAGAAAGCAATGGATTGGTGGCAAGACTTATGTTGTCTTTCGGCCAGTATAATTAATGAACCAGAGACCCTTGACGATGCAATGAATAGTGAATACTCAGAGGAGTGGCGATCAGCAGCAGACATCGAGTACCATGCATTGAAGAAAAATGGCACATGGAAGCTGGTCCCTCGACGGAAAGGAATGAAGGTGCTCAGAAACCGGTGGATATTTCGTGTAAAGTATCTCCTAATGGCAAAATTGAGAGGTTCAAAGCCCGACTGGTGGTCAAGGGCTTTATGCAGGTCTATGGCGTGGACTACCTTGAAGTATACTCATGTGGTCCGCTTGGAGACTCTGCGGATGTTGCTGACGCTGGCTGCAATCTGGGACTACGAAGTCGACCAGATGGACGTGACGACCGCATTCTTGAATGGCCCTATCGATAGAGGTGTACATGGAGCAACCAAAGGGTACGAGGAAACAGGAAAAGAGGACTGGGTTGCATGCTGGATAAAGCCTGTATGGCTTGAAGCAAGCCCCTCGTGTTTGGTTTCGCCTACTGAAAGACCACCTAGAGAGCAAGGCTTTACAAAATGAATTGTGAGGCTTGTGTTGCTGTGAAAGATATGATGGTGAGCTAGTGTTTATCTCCATCTACGTGGATGATTTGATTCTATTCACCCCCAACAAGAAGTTGATGAAGGAGCTGAAGCAGATGCTTCACGTGCGTTTCGAGATGAAGGACTTGGGGCCGATTCACTACATATTGGGCTGGGAGATAATGAGGAACAGAATGGAGCGGACAATTTTCATCAACCAGCGTAAGTATGCTGACAAAGTATTGCATCGATTTGGAATGGAAAGATGCAATGGCTGCAAAGTGCCAAGCACTCCTGACTTGAAGCTATCGAAGGTCATGTGTCCGACCACGAAAGAGGAGAAGGGCTTGATGAGTGGAAAGCCGTACCGGGCTGTAATTGGCAGTCTAATGTACTTGATGTTGGGCACACGCCCTGATTTGGCTTACCTGGTCCGTGAGTGCAGTCAATTTCTCGAAACCCTGGAATTTTGCACTGGCGCGCTGCAAAGCGTGGCTACGTTACTTAAAGGAGACGCAGGACTGGGGCCTACAATTAGGAGGAGTGCAATGGAGTCAGCAGGAATTGAATGATCATCTCAAAGCTTTGCAGATGCAGACTTTGCGAACCGAGTGGACGATCGGAAGTCTATTGCTGGGTATCTCACCCAGTTCTGTGGCAGCACCATTCTTGGGCAAGCCAGACAGAACGAACGGTCGCTTTACACACGACAGAAGCAGAGTACATGGCGCTCGCCTTCTTGTCCAAGAAGTCATACACCTGCGGCAGATGTTGAAAGAGCTGAAGGTAAAGCAGGACAACCCCTCAGATGTATTGTGGAACGAAAGCGCTCGAAAGTTGGCGAACAACCTGAATTTCACAGTCGGACAAAACACATTGATGTGCGACATCATTTGTCCGAGAACGTGTTGAGCTGAACGAGATCACTGTGAAACGAGTCGCTGGGGCTGACAATGTGGCTGATGCATTCACGAAGCCACTACCTCGTGTGAAACTTGAGCAACACCGAGAGCAAGCATGGGTTTGATTTCCAAGGGCAATACGAGACTACCAAGAACTTGTGCAACGTGACAACCAGTAGGTGGGGCTGTTGTGAATTACTGGTCCTCACCGGTTGCTACTGTTGCAGTTTAGCTTTTGCCTTACAGCAAGTTGAAGTGTAGATACACAAAATGCTCAGGAGCTGGGAAGGAGAGAGAAAAGCAAAGAGGGGGAAAACCACACAACAGAAAAACAACGGGAGCAGCACGTCGCTTTACTCCCTCGCCCCGTGTTCGTCTTCTCTCTTGTTCGTTGTGCGGTGTGAGTTGCTGACGCACGCAAAGCAGCCAAGTTACAAGTGGTCTAATCGGATGCCCAATTTTACTTCCGAAGCCATCTCTGGTCGCGGTAACTTGCAGGCATTGCATTGTTGACATCGTCCGCCTCCCGCCTTGTTCGCGTCAAAGCCATTGCAAGCCATCGCAGCGCACGGTTGTTTCATTTGTGCCTTACGCTCTATCGGATACCTAGTTACAAGTCGTCGCTCAAACCTTGTTGTTGTTAGCACGTTTCGCTGCTTCGAGACTTGGGATGGCGTATCTGGCGCATCTGCACTTGCTCGTTCAGCGCATGATCTTCTGCCACTCGTTCAGCGTCAGCATGTGCAGGAGTCGCTCCGCAGCGTGTCGTAGTGGAGCCGCTTGGACACCACGCCGAGCTGCACGGGGGTGCGCGTCTGTCGCCGGCGCCGCCGAATCACCTGTGGTCGGCCGTCCGTTTTGACTTCCACGACCTCCTCTACGTCACTATCGTCGTCGTCGCTATTGAGCTCGTAGCTGTGGAAGTCGAGCGGGTCGCAGCGCTCGAGCTGATGCCGCTCCCTGACTTCGAGGTCCTTCAGACCTTTGGTTGTGTCACGCCTCTCCTTGGCCTGCTGGGCTCGACGTTCCGCCGACGAAGGCTGCATACGAAAGACAAAAATTAGATGGTCAGCGGTTGCCTCCAACCACCAAATCGCTATGTCGTAGACTAGCAAACGTACCCGGTAGGACGAGTAGTTCAGCACCAACTGAGAACAAAAGGCACAGACCGGAGCCTCATCGTACAAGTGTGTCATCCGAGCATGGCTCATGCCCTCGGCGGTGCTCTCTGTCACTTTACCGCTGTCATCGTCGATCATTTCCCCAGCGTTAGTACCCATTGAGGACCCGTTTGCTGCTGCCCACGATGCTCGCAGATCGGCGATACTCTTGAACGATACTTTCGTTGTAAGAGTTATCTTCGGGAATACGTACAAGCAGAGCGAACATGGCTCGCTGGTGAGGGATGCCATGGTGCTCAGTAGTAGTGGCGTCTGTTCTTCAGCCAGCACACGGCGTAATTGACGCAGCTTCGCTCGCGCCTTAATCTTGTCGAGCGTGCGCTGAGACTTCTCGAATTCTTGTGAACATGCATGCGACTTCGCAAAACACGGCGCAGCTTCTTGATAGCACAGCGCGAGATCGATCCAAACTGCTCTATGAGTCGTTCCTCGCTCATTTCCTCGAGAGATAACTTCGGAGCCCGCTGAGAGGGCGCTGCATCGTCGTCGCTACCCACTTTGGTATCTCCATTTGCGCTATCATCTTCAAGCCCAGGCAAGGCTGCAGGTCCTGTAGCCTCCGTAATGTGAGGCAGACTTGCACGCAGCCCCACCACCGAGCTTCTGTGTCGGACAATTGTCTTTTCCGCTGCTGCATCGGTTGCCGCTGCCTCCATCACACTATGCAGGGCAGTAGTTGAAGTCGGAGAGCCCGATAAAGGGGCAGCTCTGCTCATAATTCCTGACTTCTTCCGAGTTACCGAGTCCCGATGCAGGGTCAGAACGCTGGCAGCGCTAACGGGCCGTTGATTCGTCCCGACGTGCTTAGGGAGAGAACCTGCATCAGACGGTAGCGATGGCTCTGCCACAATGGTCTTGAGCGATTCGCCACTTAACGTCTTCGAGATGAGCTCCGACGTGCTCTTGCACACCATTGCAGACTTTGGTCGAGCAGCAGAAACGACGACGCGGAGCTCGATAGCTCTGGCGAGCGGTCGTGCGCGTTGTTGTTGGGCGACGGAGATCTCGAAAGCGGCAGCGACCGTTTGCTGACGAACCTCAATTCTCTCTTTTTGCTCATAACCACTACCTGTTGCTGTGGAGTGAGCGCTTGCTGCGAATCGTCTGTGCCACATCCTTCTCGTGCTGGTCCACGGTTCTCCTGACCACAGCTTCAATCAGTCGTGTCGCCACCACTGCGTTTGCCTCCAGACGCTGGACTGCGCGGCCCGAAGCCAAAGCTCTCTACCATTCGATTCCACACCGCCCGCGCCGGGATATTCCGCTCCGTTCGCGCACATTCGTCCACCAGGCACCGCGCCGTGGACTCGAGTCTGCAGGCCACCAGCCATTCCTGCACCACAGCAGGGCAAAGTCGCTCGCGTTGGTATCGCTGGAGGGCAGCCCCATGACAGCCATAACTGCACAAAATGCTTTGCCACATACTTGTACGACCTTTCAAATCGGAATTAGTGCGATTTTGATCGAGATCCGCAAAGAGGAAAATGGTGCGTGGATTACCTGCGCGAGTTGCAAGGATGGGAGCTGCGCGAGGGTTTGACTGTGCGGGACTCACTCGTTGCTATTGTGGCACAGAAATTTCGGTTCTGCGGAGGGCTGGAGCCGCCCGACTGGCTGCTGGCCGAGATGCCGCTGCTGTCGGGGAGCACACCAAAGTGGTGCGTCTTGCGACTTAGCTGAAGTAATGCTAACTGACGAGTTTGCTGGCGATGCTTTGCAGACAGCTAGCGATCTGGTGGTCATGTGCGAAGTTATTGGGGCGGATATTGCAATTCAGGTTTGTGGAGTCGGCGGGGAGTTTGAATGTGGAGTGGATTGGAACTGAGCGAGGTTGTTTTGCGTTGGTAGGAGCTAGACCACGCACACACATTGTTCGAGGACGCAGCAGATGCCAAGGTTGGGAGGTGTGGTGCTTGGCTGCGTGTGTGCAACGAGGTTTACGCTGTCGTAATGCTTATCCTTAGGCTACAGTTGCTGCGCTGCGCTTCATCCTGACGCATGCGGCCAAGTACGACGTCGAGCGGCGAGATCTGATTGAGGAGCTACAGCAGTTGGGCATGCAACAGGAGGCCGCCGAGGGCATCGCGCAGAGCTACGAGGACCAGCGCGTCCGCATCCAGGACCAGCAGCGGGCGCACCGCTTCCAGGTTTGCATTCTGCACCCGTCATGTACTGTTTTAATACATAGTACAATGCTCTCACACTTGTATGTGTTGCAGTTCGCACACGTGGAGAAGGTCGAGTGGAAGGTCAAAGCCCCGGCGGAAGTGAATCTCACCTTGAAGCTGGACCAGCCGGCGACGGTCTGCAGTACAGCATCAACCGCCGCAGTGAATCGCGAGCTGCGCTTTGACGTGAGCAAGATCAAGTTCCTGGCGCTGGTCGAGGAGCTCCGTCACGCGCAAACGATGTTACGCGGCAGCAGCGTCTAGCGCAAAAAAGGCAACATGTCGTTCCGCCCTGACTTCAGGTCGCGCGTCATCATGGTCCAAAACAAACGGATGTCGCATATTCATTTCAGCCAATAGGAAACGCTCCACCCCTTCTCTGACTGTCTTCATCTTCATACCCAGAAAGCCCATACAAATACGAAATGGGCGGCGGGTCCTGGGTCGTGCAGGAAGGCTTCCTGCTGTGCAAGCGCGACGGGGCCGCGTCCCCGCGCAAGGGCCTGCAGGAACTGTACGTGGTGCTCAGCATGAACCGCAAACTCGAGTTCTTCGACGGCAGCGACGCCGCCACGCGCGCCAAACAGGACTCTGCCTACCTGCTGGGGTTCGCGGGCTGGGACGGGGACGGGCTGCTCAAGGTGGACGCGTACGGACTGGAGCTTAAAGTAGAGCGCTGCGCCAGGCCGCGCATGTTTCTGGCGGCTTTCAACCGCGTGGACCAGGAGAAATGGTGCGAGGATTCATGGGTACGTTGCCAACAAGGGGGTACGAAGGGTACTTTAATGACCTTGTTCCGTTGTTAACAGCGGTGCTGGACCCTCATAGTGCGGCGGGTGAAGAAGTTCGACGCGAACGACGTCGCGTAAAGAAGGAGGAGAAGCGGCTGCAGGAAGAGGGACGAGAAGATCCGCAAGTGGAAGGAGAAGAAGGCCAAGATGCTCCAAGAGGAGCAGGACCGGCTGCTGGCACGTGAAGAAGAGATTAATAACATGACGCCCTTGGAGCGCGTGGACGGACTCGGCTCGCTGGACGACGACACGGCCAGGTGCTGGAGAAGGGAAGCTAAGGTTGCAGCGACGACAGGCGCCGACCACAGGCAGAGTGAACAAGCGGCGTACAGACGACGGCTGGAAGAAGCGGCCGGAGGAAAGACGGACAATGTGCAGCCGCTGCATACGAAGATTGTGGAGCAGAGGACCAAGGTTCGCGTGGAGCTCCCTCCACCTGGACAGTGTACGTACATTTTGCTAGACTTTTGGATAGTTGCATGTGGCTGGGAGCTGACGTTTGCTGCTAAATGCTGACTATTTCGTGGACAGTTTTCGAGGTTGGCGGTTGTGCATCATGACGCACCCGTGCGTCTGGGCTCCTCTGGGAGCGATATCTCGGACAGCTCTTCGATGTCGTCGCGACTTTCTTCTGTTTCATCTGCGCCAGGAATGGGCAATGCGCCTCCTCCTCCGCCCCGCCACTTCACTGGTCTGCCAGCAGCTCTCGTGTGTCCATGTCTTCCAGGGCGTCGATGGGTATTCCCCCTCCGCCACCGCCCCCCCGTTATTTGAGCCCAAAGTTTCAACGATGCCGAATCTCGACTTTCGAGGTCCAGCAGCAGTTTACGCAGCGCATCCTTCGACTCGTTCGCTTTCGATCGCGATGAAGATCCCGTGGCGTCTCGTTCATCGTTCTCTCAAAGCAGTCACCGTATTTCGAATGCGGGCAAGGACAAACCGAATATCCAGGACAATTTGGCTGCCATTTTAGGTGGCGGAAGGCCCAAATCCGCGTCACGGTCTCGCACAAGTCACCGACGAGACTCTTTGGCTCAACTGTGAGCTCGATAACGACTACTTCTTATGCAGCACCAAACCGGAAGTCGAAGATGAATATGAATCGATCGAATGGCAGCAGTCCTCCAGCAGCAGAACCTTCGATGGCTAATGCGTTTGCTGCTAGTCTTGCTGCAATTCGTCGCAACCGGGCTGATACTGTCGAAGAAATGAGCGTTGCCAGTAGTGTTACGAGGCCCGTGGCAAGCGCTCCAGTCAACGGCAAGGTGCGCGATCGCAAACGTGATTCTCAGCTTAGTGCTGAAGGAAAAGAATATTGAAGAAGGCCATGAATGGCGACAGCGCTCGAGCTGTAAGTTCCAAAGCAAAGCCGAAAGCGAGTTCGGGTCGAAGGGGACTTTTTGACGACAGCAGCAGTGACGAGGACGATGATTCGGATACTGGTTTGTTTGGAGTGGGTGGCAAAAGAGCAAGGTGCCGAACAATGTCCCTCGTGCTTCGACCAGTATGCGCTCCAGTGATCTGAGTATGGACACACGTCCGACACCAGTGAAGAAGAATGTTCCTGCGGCGTCTGTGAGCTGATGACGTTGTATCAAGTGATTCCGACTCTGACAATGGTACGCACTAATGTTGCCTGGCCTCTATGATGTTTGTTTTCTTACATAGATGTACTGTGCGCAGAAACCTCATTCTTCGCGCAACCACGCAAAGCGGAAGCTACAAGTCCCAAGAGTGCCACGACACACAATGCTGTCGCCGGCGGCGCAGGACCCAGCGTTGTTGTGCTTTTCACGACGTCTGCTTTGCGCAACGAAGGAAAGAAATCGGTCGGCGTGTTCACGTTTACGCTTCAGTTCGGGAACTTGGAGCACAGCTTCTCGTTCACGTACTCGGAGTTTGAAGAGATCCACACGCGGTTGACATCAGCTTTTCCTGGAACCGTGTTGCCCAAGTTTCCTTCGAAGCACCGCCTGCGCAACAACACAAAACCAGAGAACATGCAGAAGCGCGCACAGGAATTCCGCTTGTACTTGCAACAGTTGGTGGCGCTACCTGGGGTGCTATCCAGCGATCGGTTCCAGTTTGAGTACCACATCGATGGTGCCTTTGCGCGCGCACTGGCGAACAGCCAACAGTCTAACGGAAGTGCTACAAATGGTGCCCAATCCAACGGTCGTCCGCCGAAGCCCAGTTGCCCACTGCCCAGGAAGGAGCAGGTAGCATCATCTACCTCTTCTCACAGTGACAGCCCTCCCGCCCGAGCTGCCAAGCCGAAGGCATCAAAGGGTCTATTTGGCTTGGACGATTCGGATTCCGACCCAGAGTCGGGCTCGGATACGTCGATCGACACTCCAAAACCTCTTGCACGGCGACAGCGGCGCGAATCTGCAGCATCAAAACTCAGCGGAGGAAGCCGAAAACGTCCGAGCTGTCGAGCAGTGTTATCAGTTCTGTCCCCGAGGATACGCAGCGCGGGAAGAAGAGTCGCTCACGCTCACGACTGAGCTCTCGGGCGAGTTCGAGAGCAAGTTTAGCGCCACCTCCAGCGGAGCAGACTTCGAAGCCAGCAGTGACAGGCTTACCACCAGGACGCCCGAACCCCTTCGCTGGTGGTCGTGGCGATCTGCTTGCTGCAATTCGGCAGGGCGCTCAGCTGAAAAAAGCTGGGGACGCGGAAGATGGTGACGCTGCGTCGAAACCTCCTCCACCGCCAGCGCTCACGCAGCCGGGCTCCATCAACGAAGCCATCACGAATGCCATGGCGTTGCGGCGCATCCACGTAGAGTATGAGGAGGCGAACTCGGGCGCAGACTCGGACTCGGACGACGACTGGGATTAGTTATGCTACAAACAAATCGCCTCTGCGAGCTCCAATGGAAGAGCGAGCGATGAGAGGCGCTAGATTGCGTACTGGACCAGACTGCGCGAGACCGTATTATAGTATGTACGCTGGGAGTTGTGGGCAAGGAGCGGCGGCAAAGCGGATGCTGCCGAGCATTTCTGATTAGAATTCAATGAATGAACGTAAAAATCTTCGGCTGTGCCGATTTCAATTCGAACACGCTGCTTAGTCCTCGTGCTCGTATTGACCTCCTGCAGGTATCACGAGACTGCCCTCGTACTCTCCTGGCGATGTTGTCTACAGCATTGAACTCTTCGTTAGCCATCGCATAACACCATGCCAAGCTTCCGTACCTCTTCCATACTGCTGAAGACAACGCCGACCACCGAGAAGGCGACCGCCATGCCCATACCCCACAGGAAGCTCTGCATCACAAAAAAAAGTCAATATTCAGTCATAAAAACCATGCTCCAGCCGCCACGCGCTGACCTCCTTCATGACACCGCCAAACGACTGTGGCGCCTGTTGCTCGGACTGCACGAAGGGATTCGCGGGCGGGGGCGGAGCGGGGACCTCCGTGAGTGCATCCGTGGGCTTGGATGCCTCAGGGACCGAGCGGCGCGCCTCACTCTTCTTCACTCGGATGGGCTTGGCGCGCTTTACACGGATGCGAAGCCCCGCGCGATGGCCGGCGAGCGGCAGGATCGGGAGCAGCGGCGTCATGATCTTAGAATGTAATTTATTAATACAATGTACCAGGGGTACAGTAACCATACCTCTCCTGTGCGGGTTACGCCAACAACGCGAATGGATTTTCTCCGGCACCAAGTTGATGCCAGCAGCATTGGTTGGCGGCCGTACATCCATCTTGTACTTGTGTAGGCAAGCGGTGGTGATTGCCGCTGACAGCTTGATGTCCGCCTTGGACTCCAAGGTCCTCGGCGAGAGGCCATAGAGGTCTCGTTGGTGCGAGCTGCACTGTTTCCCGCTGGACCGACGGGTTGCTCATCAGATGGCGGTGTGCCGTCTGCCTTGGACAGCGCTTTCTTGTCGCGCCGACCGGCCTAATACAGCCCGTACGCGCGATGAAATGCATCAAAGACTCAATAACATGAATGTATTGCTCCGTTCGACTCCGCCACTCTACCAGTACATGCAGCAAACGCTGGCCGAAATAACTCAGTAAATAAATAATTTACTCTCCATAATGTACGCGTCCTGCTCCCGCTGAATGTCTTGGTGGTGTGTGTGTGTGTCGTCTCTCTTGTGACGTCTTCGACCGAATCGCCCTTTGGTTGTGCCCGCCTCCCCCTCGTCCTTCTCTGTGGTTCTCCATTGCTATCATCTCCTTCCCCTCTTTACACCGAGTAGCTCGTGTCGAAGGTTCCCGCCGGACTCAGTTGCAGCTGCTTGCCGCTCGTGGGGACTTCATACCCCGACAGACTCACGTAGCCGGCGTCGTAGTTGCTCGGATTCGTGCCGATAACGCGCTGAACGCCGCGCTCTTGCACAGCGTCGGGTGCGCGTGGATCACCAGCAGCAGCTCCTGCAATCGCTTGGCTCGCGCAGTCAGCAGCTTGTCCGGCGAGACGAACATCTGAAAGACCGACACGATGCCATGTGGCGGCAGCTGCGGGAGTTCCGACAGCTCGGACAGCCCCTCGTGCAGCAGCTTGAAGTCCGTGAAGCGGCGACGGACCACGTACGCGTTGCTGTCACTGGGGCCACCCACGTCCACTTTGAACATCCACGTGCCGTGGGTGTTCTTGGAGTAGCCGGAGATGGTCACCATGCGGAGGAGGTCGAGCTCGTCCCCAGCCGAGTATGGGCGCGCGCGCGCCGCACCTCTGGACGGGGGGGCGGGGCCAGCATGCGCTCGAGACGCAGCGCGGACTCGGAGTAGCTCTTGTGTCGGCGGCCGCGACGGCGGCCTTCACTGGCCACCAGCGCTCCGGTGCTGGCACTGTTGGTGATGGTGGGGCGGATTGCTGGACGTACACGATCGCAGTGGCTCGACGTGGGGAGGCGCCCGAGGCCGTCGAGGACGTGGACGGCGTGGGCGACGCTGGCTTGAGGCTCAGGCGGTACACCATCGGCGGCACGGCCGTGGCGTTCCTGTACGTGATGGAGGTCCCCCGCGGGGAGTACTCCGGGATCATCATCTCGGTGACGGCGTTATGGTGGCGGGGCCGCAGTCAGCGCTCTGGAAAAACTGGGTTGGCGCGGGGGTGCGAGATCAGTCGAAGAACAATACAGCGACCAGCTCCGCCAGTGCAAAAGGAATAGTGAGCTGGCATCAGCGCCACGGACTTGAGCGACAGGTCCACAAGTTTGCTGTGACAGAAAAGAGCCGTGGTGATGCTTTTCTAGCGCAAAGCGTGCTTTGTGGAAAAGATACTTGGACGGCCAAAGTGATGGTCTAAGCTGCAAGTTTGCTCCACGGCGCGAGAATGAAGGCGCGGGTCCTGCTGACAGGTGGAGGCTGCGTCTTGGTGGCCCCATGTTCGAGCGGCGCGCTGACAGGCCGGGCCACCTGGGCGGCGCGGGCTGGCGCGCTGTGCATGTAAAATTATCGGCTGGGAAAGCCTCATCGGTCCGGCCGGTCTCTGCATTGAAAGGCAGAGCGAGCGAATTTTCACCGAGGTTCGCTCCGTCAATGCTGTCGGCGCTGCTGGCAATATCACCCCCACACAATTTTCCCCATCGAGTTGGCCGCAGCGCGCCTTCGCCGAGTTGCGACTCGCAACGTGCGTGCCCTGCTTCATGTGCGACTCGTATCGGATACTATGGCCTCCGTCAATAACAGCACACACAAGGTGAGCAGTGCCATGTTGACCGAGCCGGAGATCGTCACTGGTGCTCGCAGTCACTGCGACAGCGCGTGCATGAGCTGCGATACCCGCCAAAAAGCTTATCTGCAGCACTTTCGGTCCGACGACCAGCGGCAAACTCGGCTGCGGAGTCAGCCATTTCCCATTTTTCGCGGCTCCGAAAATCTGAACTTCAGACGCGACACACAAGACCGGCGGCGGCGCCGCAGCCACTCGATGCTGGAGCGCTGGTGGGCGCAGGCTGTCACAGCTTACTTGCGCGAGCAACGCTGTTGCTTGTACGGCGTGGCGTGGCGTGGCATGCCCCTGCGTGCGCCAGTCCGCGAGCGCTGGCGCGCAACGTTCGACTGGACGCAACGTTGGCCTCGCAGACTGCGAGTCGCAGTCGCGCCAGCTTTCTGAATGTGAGGCCTTATCCGCACGCGAGTGCCTCGGTTTGCGCCAGTTGATTTGTTGCCGCGCTGCGTGTTCGTGGACAGTTCCGACCGCGGCACTCGAGGATATCTGACCGTCCATGGCGCCCCGCTGTCTTGCTGGCGAGCTCGGAGCAGCAGCAACCCGATGGTGACCACCCTGACGTGGTTCTCGGCGCTGTCTGCTTCGCGATCTACCTGTAGCAACCAGGCTAGGTAGCGTCGCGCGCGTCGTGGCTCTGAAAGCTGCCCGTGGCTTCGATACGGTCTCGCCTCGATCAGGAAGAGAAGCACAATCCACAACTCAAGTCGAGCGAAAACGGAGACGCTTGCATCTGCCAGCCTCACACCTTTTCAGTAGGCTTCGCGATGAAGACCACAGCGCTTGATGAATTTCTCCGGGGCTAGAATAGCATGGCGATGTTCTTGACGAGGATGTTAGGATCCTTCCATGACCGTGCCCCAGAACGCGCACTTGAACACACCTCGCTGCTGACCCTCGATCTTCAGAGGTATATTCTTCTCCGCTGACCGGCTTCATCTTGTACTCGAGAAGCACCCAGAAATCTAGTGGCGCTGAGATAGCATTGCGCGCGCCGTCAGTCTCTGATGAAGAGTTCAACTCGGGGGGACAGCGGAGTGACGACCGCCGCCATCTCCTCCTCGTACTTGTGCACCATCTCGGACGTCTGGGATGGCAGCACCAGTGTCCTGTACATGGCAGGCGAGCACGCTCGCAAACTTGCCGTGGAAGTCAGGACGCGACGTCGCTCTCGCCCTCGAACAGCGGTGCTGGTGCTGGATCGGTTGGAGTCGGATTGGTGACCTTCGTGTTGGCGTCCTGATCTCGCGACGTAATCGAGAGCGCCTCGCGAGTTGGCAAACTTGATAACCGCTTCCTTTGGCCGTCTTCTTCGCCGTGTGAATCCGGTGGTGGTGCTCCAGGGCCGCAACCTTGACGGCGTAGCCCTGCCTCGCCAGGCGAGACTTGAGCGTCGAAGCGGCATTGGCGTAGCTCCGATCCATAACGCTGAATGCGACGCTGTCGGTGGCCACCACGATGTCAAACTTCCGGGCGCCGGGATCCACGGTGCCGATGTCCTTGGCCGCTCTGCTGAACTCCTTGTGCGTGGAGAAGGCAAGGTTACTTGCTCCTGCGACGCGGATGAGGCGAGCCATGTGGTCGAGAGGCTCCAGCGCGCGCCGAAACATTTACAGCGAACAAAGTGCTTGTCCTCGTCGTCGACGAGTTTGAAGTGGTTGCTGTCAGTGCGGAGATCAAATTGGACGTGGCGTTCCCGCTGCAGGAAACAAGTGGGCTTCTTCTCCTTGAGCAGTCCGAAGAACTCTCCCTGGTCTCCTTCTCTGCGTGCATGGTGTCCTTGATCGCGAAATCTCGATCCCCACACCTCCTATCCACCATTTCGCAGCCTTGTCCGTGGGCTTCACAAGCTTGTCCGCCTCCACGTCGAACGTCGCCGTCGTCTCGAACCCCCCTGGCCGACCTCATTCATGCTGTAGCAACCGAAGAGCTCCAGCATCCCACTACAGTAGTCGGCAGCATCCACTCGTTGCTGCTGCCCGCTCGCTCTGGTCTATGATGGCGCCTAGCATCAGACCAACAGTAGACGCCGCTGCGTGTCCACAACGACCGACAAGATAGGTAGGTGATTGTAAGAGGGAAATATGCGGTGAAAGGTAATTTTGAAATGATACAGTCCCGGCAGCAACCTTCAACTCACAAGGGTCCAAGCTTCCCTGGAAATTACCGGCGGGGAGCCTCCACTTGGCGATTCTAACCCCACCGACAGCTGCAAGTTGCGCATGTTCACGATGATGTTGATCTTCTTGCCGGTTGGCGAGTCGGCCTTGCTCGGCAGCACAGGAGCCGACTTGGACGGCGTGAGTTGCTCCGACTTGTGGCTGTCAGTCTTCTTCTTACGCTTCTTCTTGCTCTGTAATGGCTTCGACTGTCGGCTATTTAGATCTGTTTCTTCATCACTTGTCGCAGTAGAGCGATGCTGGGACTGTAGCACAGGCTTGGCGGACTGCGGGCGTTGCGGCAAGCTGTCCAAGACCATGCGAGGACTCGGAGCTCGTGCGGACTGCAGAGGTCGGGACTCCAAATGGACTGCAGAAGCAACAATACAGACGCGACGTATGTTGTTATACATTGTTGGAGCACAGATAAACACAAGACCACAATGTTCGTACCAACGTCTTTGAGGCTCTGAGTATGGCGATCGTTGACTTTGAGCGTGCCTCCCTCTGCACAAACACCACACGACAACACATGAGCACACGACATGGAAAATTCACCTCCCAAACTACAACAATAATGTCCACCACTCTGCAAGCAACACGCACTTTTTGCCGATTTGTCTTGTTTCACATTGCAATGCAGACTGCGACGCCTGGCCGTTGCAGTCTCGCGCCGCATCAGCTTGAGCTGCGCGAAATCCTCCACAGTCTTCTTGCCCATATCTTTAACTGCACGTTCCGAAGCTGAACCACTTCCTTCTCCTCGCGCTGCTGCTTGCGTCGCTCCGCCAGCAGCTCCGTTTGCAGTTTGAAGCTGACTGTGTCATTGGTGCGAGCGCTTAGTCACAGCAAGCAGCACTAAAATGAACCAACCAGCGCTGCTCACCTGGCGCCACAACGCTCTTCTTGCGGATCACGCCACATGTGCTGCCTTCCTTCTCCTTCCGCTTGACGCTGGTGCGTCGAGGACTTCGCGCGCTCTGCTCCATGATTAACTTCGACTTTGCTTCAACATCGCTGCGGCGAGAAACGGGCATCCTATGATGTACCGTTATACTCCTTCTAAATACGTTAATCTAGTCAATAGTGAACGTCATATAGGACGTAGCGAGTGCCTCCACTAATATCCGACAGCTATTGGCTGCATGGGTGGACGGGTCCGCCGCTGAGCAGGCCGTCCACTTGCTCATTTCCAAAGAACCGGCGAAGCCGACAAGCGCCAAACCCAGCGAAGCCCTCGCCGCGTCTCGCGATGAATCCATCGTATCCGGGCTCTTCGGGGGACCGCCACGGGCCTCCGTCGCTCAGCTCGGCCTCCAGCTCGGGCTTGGGGGAAGGGTGGCCCTCCCTCGGGCCAGCAGCAGCAGCAGCACAGCTACCACCCACAGCCGTCGCTGGCGCAGCTCACGCACGGCGGCCATCTGCACCCACTGCACGGCGGCTCCCAGCAGCCTCAGCAACAGCCGCAGCACTCCATGATGCACCCGGGAGGCCTGTGTGCCTCCCCCGCCCCTTCAGGGGTCACTGGGCGGTGGCGGGCCCAACTCGTCGCGCTCGCCGCATCCGCTCTCGGGCTCCATCCTCCACCCGCCCCGCGGGACCTTGGGAGGATCCTCCGGTGCGGGCGGCCCCCCCCGTGCTGGGGAAACCCGTGGGCTCACAGGGGGCTCCACCTTCCAGTGCCACCGGAATGATGGGCCACTCGGTTCGCATGCAGGCGCCCAGTTTGAGTCAGAGCATGGGCAGCGCAGCAGTCCATGGCTCCGTCCTCCGGGGGGCTCAATCCGCCCACAGGGCTACAGTGTGCGCCCGCAGTCGCCCCCTCGTCGTCAACCGGATCCACAGCAGCAGCAGCAGCAACAAGTGCCGATTCAGCAGCAGTACGGACTGGACGGACGCATCATCCCCAACGACCAACTTGAGGGAGACTACTACCAGCAGCAGCAGACCATGTCGGGTCCGCCCCCGCGCCATCGGGAGCTGCGTGTGGAGGACGCGCTGCTGTATCTGGACCAAGTGAAGCAGCAGTTCGGAGACCAGCCTGACATCTACAACCAGTTCTTGGACGTCATGAAGGACTTTAAGGCGCAGGCCATCGACACGCCCGGCGTCATCCTGCGTGTGTCGACGCTCTTCCGCGGTTATCCCAACCTGATCCTGGGCTTTAACACGTTCTTGCCGCCAGGGTATCGTATTCGCCCCGACACGTCTATTGAGGTGATCCCGTCGCAGATGGCGGGGCGTGGAGGTGTGCAGCAGTCTATGTACTCGGGAGTGGGGCAGTCGTCGAACGCCAACATGGGCCACCGCCCACCGCCGGTGACGATCCCTCCGCCGCCGTATTCACCCCGGAGCTTCACAAGCCGACGCCGTCGTCGCGTCAGCAGCTGCCCCCTTCTGCCCAGATGAAGACTGGTGGGAAGCCGAAGAAGCAGCAGCAGCAGGCACCGACGCCAAGTGGTGGCAACGGGGGGTCACGGAGCTCGACGAACCCCGTGGAGTTCGACCACGCGATCCACTACGTGACCACTATCAAGCAACGCTTTGCTGATGAGCCTGAGACGTACAAGGAGTTCCTGGCCATCCTGCATACCTACCAGAAGGAGCAGCGCTCCATCCGCCAGGTGCTGGACCAAGTCTCGCACCTTTTCCGAGACCACCCGGATCTGCTGCGTGAGTTTACCTTCTTCTTGCCCGATGCGGTCCAGGAGCAAGCGAAGGAGCGTCTGAACCGTGCTGCCGAGAAGGCTCAGCAGCGCAAGGATCAAATGGCACTGAAGGCTCGCAAGTTTGGCCAAGGTGGCTACCAGCAGTCTGACCGACGAGATGACCGTGGAGGTGACTCGCCGTCCAGTGCTGCGATGAAGGGTGGACGTTTAATGGGAGATGACGAGGATGCTTATATGAAATACGGCAAGAAGGGAAGAGGCTACAAGGATGATGACCAACGCCTGAGTGGCAAGGCTCTGGAGCGCCGCGAGAAGGAGCGCGAACGCGAGCGCAACCGTGCGCAGTTCAACCACAAGCGCGCCAAGCGCCGCCCGTACGACGGTAAGGAACGCCGTGCGTACCTGGCAATTTCGGACGTGCTGCTCGACAAGGAGGAGTGGAATATTTTTGAGAAGATCAAGAAGATTCTTCCGTCCCGCGACAACTGGCGCGAGTTCCTGAAGTGTCTTGAGCTGTACAGCCAGGAAGTGCTGGATCGCAACGAGATGCTATCGCTCATCAGGAACCTTTTTGGCCGTCACACGGACTTGGTGGAAGAATTCGACCACCTGCTGTGCTCGCATGGTGTGCAAAAGACGCCCAAGGAAATCTGGCCATTCATTCCTCTGGCGGAAACGGACCTGTCGCAGTGCCGCCGCGCTACCCCATCGTACCGTGGTCTGCCCGCAAGCTATCCAATTCCGCCTTGCTCTCACCGCTCAGCGCTCGAAAAGCGAGTGTGCAATGACTCTTGGGTATCAGTGCCTACGGGCAGTGAAGATTACTCGTTCAAGAGCATGCGCAAGAACCAGTACGAGGAGGCGCTGTTCAAGTGCGAAGACGAGCGCTTTGAGATCGATATGGTGATCGAGGCTAATGCATCCACCATTAGCATTCTCGAACCGCTTGCGCACGAGATTGAGGTGCTTAACAGCAAGAAGTCGAGTGGCGATGATGACAAGCTGTGGAACTATGTTGTGGACAAGGGTACGTTCCGTGTCACGCACCTAAATGCTATCACGCGCATCTACGGCGATTCTGGTGCGCAGATCTTGGACTTGCTGCGTAAGTACCCGGCGGGTGCGATTCCCGTGATCCTCAAGCGCCTCAAGCAGAAGGACGAAGAATGGCGCCGCGCGCGCGAAGACCTTAACCGACAGTGGAAGGAGGTCAATGAAAAGAACTATCACAAGTCGCTGGACCACTCGAGCTTCTACTTCAAGCAGAAAGACAAGAAGCAAACGGGTATGAAGATGATGATGCAGGAGGCGAAGAAGAAACTGGAAGCAGACGAGAAGCGCGCGGAAGAGTCCAAGACGGACTCGAGCGCAGCACCATCCACTGTCTCAGCTACTGTTGCTGTTGCCAGCGTTAAGGCTCCTCCTCAGGCATCGGATATTGCTGATGCGCTCAAGAAGGAGCAGTTTGCACATTCAGCAAAGGCTCCAATTGCGGCAGATGGAAAGGCGGCGGCAATTTCGGCGCAGGCTTCGTCTTCAGCTAAATGGAAGCCGCACTTTGCGTACAAGTTTGCTTCAGTACAGATCCACAAGGAGGCGTTCGGGTTACTTTCGTATGCGGCCGAGAAGAACTTGAGCGTGGCCGACAAAGAAAAAGTTTCCAAGGTTTGGCAGGCTTTCTTCTTCCCGTTCTTCCACTTGGAGGAGGAGTGGCTCGTGCGCAAGCCTCAGCGCACTACTGTGACGCTCGAGAAAGCCAAGACTTTGCCGATGGGTACGGAGGCGAGCACAGACTTTGGCGAGGGTACCGTGGAGCAGTTTAACAAGGCGAAGGGCTACTTCTCGATTAACCTGGCTACCATTGGGTGCCAGGCATACTTGCAGCCTGGTGCCATTACCATCCAGGAGGCTGCTGCTTTCCCTCCAGGGCTCCCAGCGCTCGACAGCAAGCAAGATGCTGCTAAGGTGCAAGCTGACTACAAGTCTCGCTTCTATGGTAACCAGCACGCGTATGCGTTCCTGCGTCTGTACCAAATGCTTCACAACCGTCTTGAGCGTGCCTTTGACCTGTGCGAGAAGGCGAAACGCAACCGCAACCGTCGTACAATCAACCCGGCAGCGCGCGCTCTTGCCCACGCACACCACTCCCTATCTGCTTCAACCAAGGAGAAGACCGGCGACTACCAGGCTTTCCTCTCGAAGCTGTACTCACTGATCGATGGCTCGGTTGATAATTCCAAGTACGAGGACTCCTGCCGCAGTCTCATGGGATCTACGTCGTACTTCTTGTTCACGATGGACAAGCTGGTGACTCAGGTGCTGAAACAGATGCAGCACTTGGCAAATGACGACATATGCCAAGAGCTCACCAAGGCGTTTGGGGAGCAGCAGGGCGAGCCAAAGCCCTCAGCAGATCCGGCAGGCGCCGAAGCCAAGGCCGCCGCCTACCTCAATAAGACGAAGTCCATCTTCGAAGGTGAAGGTGCTTTCCGCATCGAGTTCAATCCTGGTGTGCTGCGCAAGACACCCCTGGAAGCCCGTGGTGGCTCCACTCCTCCGGTTTCTCTGAGCCATTTAAGATTTGGGCGCCCTCGCCACGCGTAAGGGCCCCGGAGTCCAGCAAGTGGCTTTTTGAACCGGAGTTGGCTATTGAGTACCTGGGTTCCATGGATGAAGATGGAGACGACGACGATGATGACGATGAGTCCCCGAGTGCTACACCTGTAGACACGCCGTCGGCAACACCCGTGTATGGATCGCCCGTGCATGAAACGCCCGTGCACGATTCGATGGATGACGATGACGACGAGCTGATGGGAGAGTCAAAGGAAGACGATGATGTGAAAAAGGAGGTTGCGACGCCAGCCTCCTCTGGAAGCGTTGAGCAGAGTGACAGTGCCAGTGCTTCGTCCGATGATGCTCGTATGGGCAATGCGACGAAGGCTTTGGAGTCTGCCACGTTGCTGAAGAAGCGTGCTCGTGGCTTATCTGAGGATGACAGCGCGGTATCAGAAACATCGCCGTCTTCATCCTCTGCGGCTGCCGATGAATCAGTTGCTGCAAAGAAAGCTAAGACAACGACAGACACAGTAAATGCAGCGGGGGGCAAGACATCTACCGATGAGGCCACGCTAACGGCTCTGAAGACGCTTGCATCAGCTTCACAGGAAGATAACCCCATGACGGGAGAAATTGCAAAGCCTAACGCTCAAGCAGTCACGCAAGGGGTGAAACTAGATACATCGCAGGAGCACGGAAGGAGTCCGAGAGAGAGACTAGTGAGAAGCCCATGGAACAGCAAACCTCATCGTTTGAGAAGGTGAAAACGGAGCGCCGAGTGACAATGCTGCAGCCACTTCCTCAGTTGCCCTTGCTGATGACGCCAAGATTCGAGGGCCAGACTTCGCGACCGCCGACCAAAAATGATGACAAAAGGAAGGCCTACTGAGATCTATTGATCGTGAGACTGAGGAGGTGAAGGCAGAGTGAGACGCCGCTGCGAAGATTGGTACTTGTGTTCGGTAATTCATGTATGCTTGCCCAGTAACGGAGAGCGAATTGTATTTGTGTTGGTTTGATCCGATCGTGCTTGTGCAGTACAGGGTTGTACGAGACTATCTGATGAAGGAGCAGCTGAAGCGCTTACTCTGTTGGGACAGCATCGAAGCCTCGATATCGAGGCAGCAGTGGTAAATTCCTGTCATTACCATGGAGCTGGATCAGTGACGATGAGCAGACCAAGACAAGGTTTACGTACTTTCCGTGAAGTTGTCGGCGCTGAGTCATCGTGGGGAACAAAACAGCAGGTCCTCGGTTTGCGGAGTGGCTTGCAAGTCTGGACTTGTGACGGGAGACTCGTCAACTGAGGCTCTGCTGGGCGTCTTCACGCAGTCCCCGAGACATTTACCAGCCACAGGGAACTGCAGGCTCGCAAAGGCTCGCGCTGCTTTGCGTTGCTGCCGAGTCATTCCTGTGGAGCTTTCAGTGGACCTACGTCTTCTCCCGCAACGGCAGCGACGGAAGTCCCGAGCTGGTTACGGATGTGTTGCCTTCTCGTGACTGCACTGGCTGTGGCATGCTCAGCACTACCGATGGCAGAGATACGACGCTAGAGCACTGTCCTCCAGCATTGATGGCTTCTGGTTGTTCAGGCTGAGAAGATGTACTGGAGGCTCTGTGCGTATTTGCAGTAGAACCCGAAGAAGTGCTTGTCGACTGCTTGTCTTTCGTCATCACTGCGTTGCATCACATCGGTGTGTCAGTGAACGTCGCAGTACAAAGCAGTAACATGCGTATGATCCAGGGGGGAGATACCTGGATGTTTCTGGCGCAGTGCTTCGCGTAAGGAATCGATCTTGAGACGCTGGTCGCAGTGCTCGTTCTTGGACTCAATTTCGACACGTTCCAGCACGAATCGCAGTGTATCGTACGCTGTGCTCTGCAATTCTGAGCATCGTTAGACAAGTGCAGCAATTAGCGTGCGGAGACAACAGGTATCAAAGCTGGCTTGCGATGCTTACTTTCGATGCAAGTGGCTATAGCTGGATCATGTCGGTCACTGCTCTCGCGCACGAAGTCTTCCTGGGAAAGCGAGAGGACATTTACTGTCGTGACAGCCCTAACGGTGGTGGGCTCTGGGTTCCTAGCATGAGTGAAATATCCCCAATCGTGGACTTTGGTCCGAGCGAGGCCACAGGCAACTGAGAATCGTCACTCCAGCGAAATTTTCGAGTGTGCCGGAGCTGAGCCTCTGCAGTCGTCAGTGGTGGTTTGGTGCTGTTTGAGTTGGTCGGTTGGCTGAACGGTGCTTGGGCTATTGAGTCGTCACGCCCAACAGAGGCCCGACACTCGCCTTCAACAACGAGATGGAGAGAGTTAAGCTGGTGGCCCTCTTGGACAATAATCGCACCAGGCTCGAAGACAGCCTGCCGCAGACATCCTGCAAACTCTCCAGCCCAAAAATCTTGGCCCAGTGGAGACGATCAGATGCACCGGAGGCATTGTCCCGAACGTCACTCGCGGTGAGCACGATGTAGTCGGCCGGCCCCGAGAGGACGATCTTGTTGTACAAGTGGATATCCTTCCGCAGCGAGTTTTCTCGCTTGACCCGACGCCATTTACTGTCGGCTGCACCAACCGTTGAATTTGCTAGTGTATTAGAAGACGAAGCTTCACTCTTTTCAGAGGTAGCAGGACGCTGAATTGATGCGCGAGGTGGAGCCCCAAGATTTCCAACAACAGAGCCTTCTGTGAAATTCAGCACGGGTGCAGTGGCGAGGTTGAAAGGCCTGGCCTCGGCATTGCCGTACAGAAGAATGCACGATCGTGGAGTCTCCATAGACGTTAGCCAGACCACGTGCTCTTCACCGCGACGAAGGTGCTGCATCTTCATCCGACTCGCAGTTTCCAGACTACAAGTAACAAGGTAAGGTTAGCAAAGTACTAGAAATGGTGACTGAGTGGTGACCTACCGCTCGGAATGTGAAAGCGCTCGCCACCATGGCTGCTCGGAGATCGTGGTTTCATTCACCAAATACGTGACGATGAAGCTCAATTCATCAATTGAGAAGTCTAGCTGCCGCAGAAAGAGTGCACGCAGGTGGAAACGCGCCCCTAGTTTTGTGGTAGCGTGTTCGGTACCACCTAAAGCTAACGTCCAATGCGTCACCCCCTGCTGCATAGCCATCCGCTGCGTTGCAGTACGACACGTTCATCTTTCAGACAGCTCTCCAGACAGTATCATGGAGTTGTATTCCTACCCGCTTGTTGTTCATGGCTGCACGACTCTGCTTCCGCCCAGCGAATCGCCAATATTTTTAGTGAACTATGGCAGCCACCTCAAATAGCGGCAGCCGTGCCTTCAATCGTGTAAATACAGCAACGATAAGGCAAAAGTATAAACACAGAGACGTAAGGGAAGACGCTGCTATTCGCCTCCAGCAATAACTTTAAAGAATAGAAGTCTATGGGGAGTAAATACTCGGGAAAGGAGATCTCACCTTCCCACCTCAAAGCAGCACATTGTTCACAGATAAGCATCATCCGTCCACACCTGCTCCATGCCGTTGAAGTGACCCATGTCGGAGCTTGTCTGTACACTGGCATCGGTACTGGCTTGGACTGCTGCATCGCCATCGGCTCACTGACTTGGCCTTGCTGGATATGCTGCGGGACTGGCATGCCACGGAAAATATGCGCTGTCACAGATACAGGACTATCATTCTTCCACATATCACGCTGCGAGCCCTGGACATCGAGAATGCGCTTGTGCGATAAATTTACTGGCGGCCCATCCGCTTGGCGATATTGCTGGGCAGGTCCGGACGGGCCCGAGTACATGCCGTTGCGAATATTGTTGTTCGCGTACGGATTTCCCGACATCATGTAGTTGCCAGACTGCTGTTGCTCTTGGTGCTGCATGTGGCTTGCCGGTGAGCCGTAAGGTGAGTTCATCATGCCCATTGACGTCGAAGGAGAGGTGCCCATCACCGAGCCAGGACTCGATGACCGCAGTCGCTGGATGGTTGCCTGCATCGGGACATAGTCGAAGTTCTCGTTCTTCATATCATCAGCGGGGGAAGTCGAGCAGGGAGACGATGTCATGGACATGGGGCGACTGTAGTCCGGACCCATCCCGTTTGAATAGCCGCCGTTCACTGGGTAGACCATCGTCGGTTGTCGTAGTGAAGACCCCCCATGTTTGAGCGCTCAAAGTCGACCATGGAGCTGCCATCGTTCTGCACCAACAGAATACAAAAACTCATTAGTTTTCATCAACACAAAGCCAAGAACACTCAGCCGGAGCGCGGGGACTCACGCGTGCGGCGTTCCCTGGGAAATCCGAGAAGAGCTTCTGAAAAGTGGATTGGAAACTCACCCCTCGCTGCTGCTGAAGCTGCTGTTGCGGCGACAGTTGGGGCTGCATGCCACCTGTGCAGTTCATGGCGCTGCATGGGCCCAGGACCCACTTGACTGTTGTTCTGCACTGGGGACGACGTGACGGACGCCACACGGATGCTCTTGCCCTCGCGCATGGGGCCTTTCTTGCGGATCGACTGGCGCTGCATGCGGCGCATGGTCGAGTAGTAGCGGTTCTTGATGGCGTTGTCCGTGCGGCCGGGCAGCATCTTGGAGATCTCGGCCCACTGGTTGCCCACGTTCTTGTGGCACTCAAAGATGACGTAGTCTTCCTCGGCCGTCCACGCGTCCTTGCGGACCGACGGGTTCAAGTGGTTGTGCCATCTACAAGATCGTCAGAAAAAAAGTCAGCCTCCAATAACCCTTTAACTGCTTCAAAGTGGAGGCTCTCACCTCTCTCTGCACTGCTTGCCGACTCGACCGGGTAGATGCATGGCGATGAGCGACCAGCGCTTGGCGCCGTACTGCTTGACCAGCTGCATGAGCTTGTCGTTCTCCCTCGCGCGTCCACGGCGCTTTGCTGTTCGAGTCCGTCTTGCGGCGCGTCGCCGTCTTCTTGTTGTCTTCGTCCTCTTCGCCCAAGGACTCCTCGGGACTGCCGTACTTGCTGCTGGTCGTGCTGCTCGAGCCGTCGTGCGTCGCCGAGGCCCTCAGATAGCTCAACTGCAGAGAGAAAACCTCGATCAGCCCCTATCACCCGTTGATAAGACTCAAGGCACACGTACGTCAGGGTTGTCCAGGATCGGCATCTCCGTCTGCTGCTGCTGGTTGTCGCCGTCCTCCAGCCCCATGAGCTCCAACTTGCGGTTCATGTCGACGGGAAACGCTCTCGTTACGAGCGTCGCTTGCTGTGCTTGGGCGGTGCGGGGGCGTTTTGCGACTGGAAGTTGAGTGCCGCCGCGTCCCGTTCGAGTTTCGCTGGCGGCTCCCCAAGATCGAAAGAGTGGAACGTTTCGGGTTTCTCCGGCCGTTTTGGCCAATCACGGCGCGAATAGAACCCGGAAACGCCGCGATGGATACGTTTTAGACTCGAAGGGGCATGGGAGAGAGCGCTTCTTCAACGGCCGGCCGTTGGGCCTTTCAGCGCTGAAACCACGACGAAACCACCGTTTTCGCGTGTTGAAGCGCGCGACATGGCTGCCTTTCCTCGGGCTGTCACTCCTTGCGTTGACTTTGGCAGCGTTACTGCGTTCGTCTGCAGCAAAGCCTGACTAAACCTCAGTCAAAACCTGCAACGCCCAGCGTTACCGTGTGAACTGAACGAGACAAAACCTACGCAAGTTCACAACTTCAGGTCTCGCGCTGGTTATGGTGGGAGACCGTGGGCGTCGCCGAGAACTTTCGCTTTTTCACGATGCGCTGAGACTCTTGCAGCAACAAAGAAGCGAGGTGAACCAGTATTGCCGCCGCCTACCGGGTAGGCCCTACCCTGGTGGAATTTTATCAGAAACCCATCGGACCCGTCCAGATCCATTAAATGTATTGTGGTTTTCGACTTTGTTGCCGCCTGTTTTGGTTCCGCATGGAGCAATCGCGCTCTACAGACAACGACACAAATACCCGGGCAACACAAAACCCGGGAACACGAGAAAATGCATTTATTTTGACCAATCAAATTACTAGAAAAAAATATATATTTACCAATCATAAAAAAATAAAATTGGATGGCCAGCAGCTAAAACGCCGAGGCACCGGCCAGTCCTGCCACTGCAACAAATGCCGCGGAAGCAACATAGCTACACCGTGAAGGTGAAGCTGGTGGCGCTGGACTCCATCGAGCGGATCGGCTTGACCGCGACGAGCTTCGGTACCCCCATGGAACCGTGGACGGGTGGTGGCGGGCGCGTGACAAGCTCCGAGCGTACGCAGGAAACAAGCTGTCCAAGACGATAAAAGGGCAGGGGCGCAAGGAAAGCTTTCCTTTCACCCCAGCCCTCGTCACCTTCATGAAGGACACTCGCCGGGACAGCATAGATGATCTGGGTTACCCATCGGTCTCCTCGACCAGCTCATACCACATCACGTTGTGGATTGCTCTGTCCGTAATGTATCCGGACGATAGCATGTTCACCTGGGCGCAGGAAAAGCTCTTCACGCGGTCTCACCGGAAGGTCCAAACCTCTGTGGTACTGATCCGCACCACGTCCTGATAGCAACACAGTTTCTTCATCCGGAAGTTGCACCAATCCTTCTCGTGCGCACAGTCGCACTCCAGCGGAATACATGAAATTCATTCCAAGCAACACGTCGACACATTCACCAATGTTCGCGACCCAAAGTTCCAAGACATACACAGTTCTCGGACCCAAAGTGATTTTCACTTCAGCACTCGCGGTGATGATGGTCGGAACGCCACCCAGTCCAGATACCCGGAGCTGTTTGCAGAAACTTCGCTTGAGTTTGAGTCTACGCGCAAGATCGCCATGCTTACTGACACTCCGGAATCCAAAAGGATATCTGTCCGACAATTGTTTACCACTCCGTGAACCATCGCAATCCGCTTCGTGTCATCTGAACAGTGGTCTTCCCACCAGCCATATCGTTTGCCTGGTCCCAATCGGAACTCAACAGGTACATCCGGATCTTGTACTTCCGGCCGTACACCTTCCGATAGAACTCGTTCAGGACGAAGTTCATCTGAAAGAGGGTCACCACTTTCCGGAGTCACGGTCATGCATTGATGTTTATCCTGTTTTTGGCGTCTCAACTCCGGACCAACATACACTAGATCGAGGATCGGCAAACGTTCAGTTTCCATGGCGACAAGATCGCGGCCCACTGTGACAGGCGTCCCTGCAGTCTCTTAGATCGGAACAACCAAGCCATCGTCGTGTGGCGGGTTAAGATGCGGACCGTCTTCCCGGCCAGCATCGTGAAACAGTCACTCAAGACGCGCAAGAGTGCTAAGATTTCCTTCTCGACGATGTCGTAGTTCAGCTCGTTTGGCTTCAGCGTGCGTGTAGCGGGGCTACACATTCGGTTCACCTCCTACCTTAGTGCAACATGCACTAAGGGATACATTCAGGTGACCACCACAGGGTGGTCCACATTCATAGCAAAAGGCATATGACTGGTAGAAAGTAACACCTTTCTACCAATGAGAGTCATTCAATAGATAGGGGTTCTGCCAGCCATCCAATGGCAGAACCTCTCATTAGAAATATCAGTTTTAGGAGGAAACCCCATTTACAATCAATACAGTTCTCATTTGGCACCAAAGCTATCGTTCGGTTCCTTTATCTAGGTTTCAGTATACTTGCGGATACAAGTATACTAAACTTAAGTAAATTACTCCTACGCTTCCTCATACACGTGCGCACACGTGTAAGCTTAGTAGTGGGTCTAAGCAGACCATTACACCTGGTAGCACTTTGTAGTCCGTCCAACGACCGACTAACACGTTCGTATGGAATACGAACGCGGGGCTGAGAACCTGCCCTCGGACAGTAACATGTCCGTGGGTAGCCCAAAAACGTCTGCAACGCATGTTGCGCGTGCAGACTGCCCCCACCTGTCGGAACCAGAGTGGGAGGCCCTCCAACGACTGTCAACAGTCATTGGGGAAGCGGCGGTAGCAACGATGTTGCGAACGCTATCGCCGACGGAGCAACACGGTGTTGCTCTGGGTTTCATCGTGAAGGAACAGCGTGAAACCGCTGCTCGAACTTCGGTGTCGCCATCGGCCACACCGCGCGTGGAGTCATTGAAACTCCACGTAAGCAGCTACGTTGGAAGAGAGGGGGAGCCTCTCCTCCGTTGGCTTGTCGAGGTCGACACTGCCATTGCGGCTCGACGTATCGTCGACCCGTTGTCGAAGGTTGCGTTCGCCATGTCATGTCTTGGCGGACGAGCGAGGAGTTGGGCGTACGGACGCCGACTCACAGATCCTACGTGCTTTAGCACGTACGAGGAGTTCAAGGAGGAGCTCAAACTAGCGTTTGAGCCCCCGCAGAACGAGTTCCGATCGAGGGCGGAGTTCCTCGATCTGCAACAGGGCAAGCATGACGTGCATGCTTACGCCCAAAGAGCACGGTACTTGGTCTCGAATATCGTGACCAACCCGATTGACGAGGCGACAAAGGTCGTCACGTTCATGAAGGGCCTTAGAGATGGGCCTGTGAAGATCTATCTCTTCCGAGGGTAT
The DNA here is from genome assembly GCF_020800215.1 of Phytophthora ramorum. Taxonomy (NCBI): domain Eukaryota; phylum Oomycota; class Peronosporomycetes; order Peronosporales; family Peronosporaceae; genus Phytophthora; species Phytophthora ramorum. The sequence continues at coordinate 5,910,893 of NW_027150647.1, forward strand.
CCAAATACTCTCGAGGCTGCAATTGCGCTTGCAATGCAAGAAGAGTTTAGCCTGCGGCAGGCTAAACTGCATGTGAACGCCCCACGGCTGATGCCACGACCGGTGAAAAGGCCGTCGGGAGGTCCCGAACCAATGGACCTCTCGAGTGCGACCGCTGCTGGTCCCCAGCAGCGTCGTGGATCAACGAATGTGCGTTGTTTCCGCTGCGGAAACATCGGTCACTATGCCCGCGAGTGCACAGCACCTGTGCACGCGGCGAGGAGCCGAAGTGGCGATACTGGGTATCGTCACGGGCAATAAAAAAATTAAAGGGACCAGCAGGCGCGGGGCGCCCTGCTGGTGATGCGATCGAGCGTGTCGACATCGGACACGCTGCAATGAAGATCGCTGCCCCCAGTGAGAGTCAATCTCACTGCAAGAAACAAGATGACAAGCCGAACCTTGTCATCCTGAAGGTAAGCTCGAAGAGAGAGAAGTCTCTTCGTGCTCTAGTGGACTGTGGTGCGTCGAACAACTTTGTTCGACTGCAGAGCCTTCCAAGGCTTGACTTCGAGGAGGTGGAAACACCTCGAAGTCTATTGGAAGTGAGGCTAGCAACGGGTGTCGTTGTTAGAACCGAGAAGCGTATCGTACGCGTACGCTTCTCTTACCAAGAGAAGGAGTTCGTCGACGAGCTTATCGTCCTCGAACTGGACGATAAGTTCGATATGGTGTTGGGCATGCCATGGCTTGCACGGCATGATCCGGTGATCGACTGGACGAAGTGCACGATCGCGCGCTTCGGGAGCAGCAGCAGCGCGACAGAGAGCGATGGCCCTGTCGGCGCAGCACATGCACCACGTGGTGCATGCGGCCCTCCATCAGAGACAGCGCGGAATGCGGCTGTCTCCGGTCACCCGAAGCGAACGCCAACGACTGCGAGAGTCGTTGGAAGAAGATGTGAAACGAATCAGCAGGGCCTGATTCAATCGGATTCGAGAGGGTCTCGAAGCGTCCGGGGCGACGCGGTCGTGTCGACACACACAATTTGTCGAAAGACACTCCGCCGTTAGGCGTAGAGGTAAAGAAGACGCATCGGCTCTGGGAGCCGACGCTGCAAGCAGTGCGGACGGTTGCAAACGTCCCGCACCGGAAATGCTTGCGAGCTCGCGTGCAGCCGGGCTGCACGACGAAGCGGTGCGCGATCAAGCCGGGCTTGAACGCGTGCGCCCGCGGGTAAAACCCGCCGGCGAATACAAGGAACAACTGTCCACGGCCGGGTCTGGACAAGAAGAAACTCGCGGAGCCGGGCTCCGCACGAGAAGTGAACGGCGCAAGCGAGAAAAGCTGCGCAAGTCTCGGTCAGGGACCGAGACGCTACAAGCAGTGTCTGCCGGGCAGACACAGGAGTTGGAGACGACCGTCGAGACATTGAGTGTCTTGACGCGTACGAGTATTGGTCTCCAATACAAGAAGATGAGGCTGAATAATCCTCCGACGTTAGCGTCGGAGTTGATGTCGCTCCCAGTCACAAGCTGGAAGCGTTTCGCTCGCGAACTGCACGATGGACGCATCGAGCAGATCTGCATCCTCTCGGACGTCGAGAGGATGACATGTGAAGCAGAAGAGCTGAATCAGCTCATCTCTGAGGGCGCGGACGCCCTCAGCGCGAAGTCGAAGAAGGAACGCTTCGACGAGCAAGGCTGGGACTCGCTCAAGGCGAGCCCCTTTTACAAGGTCTTGCGTGAGTACAAGGATGTACTCCCGGCCGACATTCCTGCGGAGTTACCGCAGGACAAGGGTGTTCAGCACGAGATTGATCTCGTGCCGGGAACGAAGTACTGCGTCACGCGACAGTGGCCACTGCCGCGTGAGCAGGTCAAGTGCGGGAATCGAAGTCCCCGCACAGCGCGCCTACGTTCTGTGTGAAGAAACCACAGGGCGGGTGGCACATCGTTCATGCGTACAACAAGCTGAACGATGCGACGGTACCGGCGCAGACGCCGATACCTAGAAAAGATGTGATCATCGATTCGATGACCTCGAGTACTATCTTCAGTACTCTGGATCTGAGAGACGGGTTCTATCAGATCCTCATGCGTGAGAGTGATATCCCTCTCACGGCGGTAAGCACTCCGAGCGGCATGCTCTGGGAGTGGCTCGTGATGCCGCAGGGGCTGAAGAACGCCCCAGCGACGTTCAACAGGTGCGTCACGCACTTGTTGCGCTCGGTGCGCGACTTCGCACCGAGCTATTTCGACGACGTGTTCATTCACAGCCGGGCTGTGAATGGGAAATCGGATGTGGAGATGCATACAGAGCATCTCCGCAAGTTGCTTGAGCTCATGCGAAAGCACAAGCTCTACGCGAACCTGAAGAAGTGTATCTTCGGGGCGACCGAGATACCCGTACTTGGGTGTCTCGTGGGGAAGAACGGCGTACGCCCTGACCCAGGAAAGGTCAGAGTGATCAATGAATGGCCTACGCCTTCAAACGTAAAGGAACTGCGGCAGTTCCTTGGACTCGCCACGTACTTGTGCAAGTACGTGAGCAACTACGCGGGCAAGATTCGCCCGCTGTCGCAGCTCTTAAAGAAAGAGGCTGCATGGGAATGGACTGCTGATTGTCAGCAGGCCTTCGAAGCAGTCAAGCAGGGCTTGACTGAGGCACCGAGCTTGGCGGTGGCCGACCAAGATCGCCCATTCCACGTTGTGTGCGATGCATCCGATTTCGCGATCGGATGCGCACTGATGCAACTCGATCACGAAGGTCGTGATCGTGTGGTTTACTACCAATCGCGTCAGCTGAAGCCAGCTGAGCGCAATTACCCGGTACATGACAAGGAACTCCTTGCCATGAAGTATGCACTCGCAAAGTTTCGAGTGTATCTACTTGGGAGTAGACCATTCGTGGTCTACACCGACCACGCATCGTTGCGTACGGCGATCAAGTCGCCGCACATATCACAAAGAATGGCACGGTGGCTGTCATTCTTTGCTGAATACAACTTCCAGGTTGAGTACAAACCTGGAAGGTTGAATGTCGTGGCCGACGCGCTTTCGCGTCGACCAGATTATGTGGTGCAAGAGGCCGACGCCAACTGCGTTGGCGTCGTCAGGACGACTACACCCTCGTCGTCCTTGCTGGACGAAGTGAAGGCCGCATACGCACATGATGCGGATGCGAAGCAATTGTTGGAGTACTTCTCCACACCTTCTGACAAGTCTCGTCAGAAGCTGGCCAAACACCTTCGTGCCCGTGTACACCGTTATCGTGTACACAATGGTCTGCTGCTATACAGCGCAGTCGACGACAACGCAGATCGCATTGTCGTGCCGGATGATCATGAGCTGAAGCTCAAGATCACGTATGAGTACCACGATGCCCCGACATCGGGACATCCTGGCCGTGAGAAGACATATTTGCTTCTCACGCGTGACTTCTATTGGAGTCACCAGTACAAATGGGTACGCAAGTACGTTCGTGCTTGCGAGGTATGCCAGCGTGTGAAGCCTGCGCCCAACTCGCAGGCTCCGCTTCAATCACTACCGACTCCGTCGGAGTGCTGGCAGTCCATTTCTATGGACTTTGTTTTTGGTCTTCCGCAAGACAACAAGCGGAGGACTGGTATTGTGGTCTTTGTTGACCGCTTCAGCAAGATGGTGCATCTTGCTGCAGTACCAGCCGAGGTGACAGCCAAACAGACGGCATGTCTGTTTGTCGACATGGTGTTTAGACACCATGGTATGCCACTCGACATCGTGTCGGATCGGGATCCGCGCTTTACAGCGCGATTCTGGCAAGAAGTGTTTACACTTCTTGGGACGCAGTTGTCCATGTCGACTGCGGATCACCCGCAGACCGACGGACAAACAGAGCGTGTCAACCGCGTGCTGGTTGACACCATGAAGAGCTATGCGCACTCGTTCCATCAATGGAGCGACTGCGTGCCGATGGCGGAGTTCGCCATCAACAACTCGGTGCATGTCTCGACAGGACACACACCGTTCTACGTGAATGCCATGCGGCACCCACGCGTACCGAGCGTACTCGGTGCGGTAGCTCCTTCCTTAAGTGGGGGAGGATATCCGGTTAATTCAAAACAACCGGATAAGCACGCTGATACGAGCAATGTATCAGCTGTGACGACTCGCGCACGTACTGCGCGCAGTCATGGCGACAACAAGACAGTGTCTACGACGGGCGTAGACACTTTAAACGACAACGAACATCACGCGCAGGCCGGGCCCGCTGCGAACAAGGAGCACGAACTGAACCAGGGGTTCAGCTCGGATGCAATGGACTTTGTCCAGCGTCGACAAGCCGTAATTCGGTTTGTCCAAGATGCAATAGCAGCTTCTGTCGATCGACAGAAGCTGAATGCCGATAACACCGGCAGAGGAAACACAAATGAATTTAAAATTGGTTCATTAGTTCTGTTAGCTACGCAGAACCTAGCTAAACATGCAGTTTCCGATTTCGGAGCAAGCTTGCTTGCTCCGCGCTTCATTGGGCCATTCACCGTGTTGGCGAAGCATGGCAACGCGTACACACTGGACATACCGTCCAGCATGCGCTTGCACCCAACGTTTTACGTTGGGCGACTGAAGCCGTACGTGCAGCACGAGTCACCTACGTCTGGTGACTCGCCAAAGCGCTCTCGAGCGCGGCGACGCGATTCAAGGCGCCAGAGAGCCTCGTCCCGACCTCGACCTTTACGTTCGAGGTCGTCTGTGCAACCTCCGCGAGCTGAGCCTTTAACAAGCTCAGCTCCTGACGCAGAGCAGCGAACTGCGACGCTTGGAGACGCTCAACAGCCTCCAAGCGAGGCTCAAGGTTTGGTTGACCAAACCCGGGGCGTCTTCCCGTCCCCCCCCACCCCCGTTGCGAGACGCACGCGGGGCAACTCGCTGGATCGTCCAGCGAATTGTTGGTCATCGGAACCAGACCCGAGGTCCGGTTCATTTTGTATTCGTTGGAGAGGATTTCCTCCCCAACACGATACGTGGGAATCACGGAATGTCCTGATGGAGGACATTCCGGAAATGGTGACGGCGTACGAAGGCCGCCACCGCCACCTCCGCCGAAGGGCGTAAAACTTGGGCGAGCGCTGTAGTCGCCTACAGCACTCGGATAAGTGCTGCGATTATCCGCAGCACTAGAAGACGCCTGCGCCTGAAAACTGGCGCACAGGGTCTTGAGGTCGTCAGGTACACACATGGACGTGTACCCGTTGACGTCCCGCTCGGTGATGCGTACTGCTCCAGGGTAGCAGTACTCACAAGCAGTGTCATAAGGCACTGCGCAAGGAAGTCCAATACCGACTGCACCATGGTGCAGTCGTTCAAGTTTACCACGCTTCGAGAACTTCTCGTAGCGCTCCCGCGCCTGGCTAATCCGGTCGCGATAGCCAGCGGGGTTCTTGTTGAAGTTTTCAACAAAGGCACTCCAACTTTGACAAAGTGCCTGCCACTCGGGCACTTTGCTTCTGCGAGAAGTCTTCTTGCTCGCAAACCATCGGAGCTCATGGAAGAGCCCGATGTAGTAGTCGCGCCTTTGATTCGTTAACGGATCAAAGTGTACTCGCTTCGCGACGTCATCGTCAACGATGGCGTTGCACGAGTACAGCGCGTACAGATTCGGTGGCGCGGTCGCACCGAATCGGCTGCCGATCTCAGACTGAGACGGCATCCACGGCTCGCGCACTGGCTCAGTGTGCGAGGCTGCAATAACAGCGGATGGAGCAGACTCATCTCCATCCCGCGGAGTCATCAAGGCTCCAGCGGCAGCGAGCGGTGTTCCACTGCCGCTGCGCGAACGCTTCGAGCTCGAAGCGTTCGAGTCGTCCTCGCGTGGACGACGTAGACCCACATTGGGGTCAGTGTGGCCCGGAGACAAGATGTCCTTGTCTCCTTCGAGTTCCCCCTCCTCGACTTCGCTTCCGTAGTCGAGGGGAACTCCCTCTCCACCCGGAGAGTAGATGCCCACTCCGGTATCGACAGCAATGATCTTGCCTGTCTTGTTTCGGATGGCATGTTTCTCATGCAATCTCGAGTGGTATCCAGCAACAGAGAGGCGACTCTCTGTTGCCGCGCTTGTCGGCATCGCCGTCGAGGCGATGCCAGTAGCGGTCGTGGCTGAGGCAGCGGCCGTCGTCGCCTTGGAGGCGACGACAGCACTTGCTGTTGCCGAAGCGGCCGGCGTCTTGGACGAAGACGTCGTTGGCGTGCTCATTGGGAATGAGCACGTGTTCTCCCGAAGAAAATACGGATTGACGTGTCGAGACCGGCACGTCAAATCCTAACGGGGGGATGGTGTAGCGGGGCTACACATTCGGTTCACCTCCTACCTTAGTGCAACATGCACTAAGGGATACATTCAGGTGACCACCACAGGGTGGTCCACATTCATAGCAAAAGGCATATGACTGGTAGAAAGTAACACCTTTCTACCAATGAGAGTCATTCAATAGATAGGGGTTCTGCCAGCCATCCAATGGCAGAACCTCTCATTAGAAATATCAGTTTTAGGAGGAAACCCCATTTACAATCAATACAGTTCTCATTTGGCACCAAAGCTATCGTTCGGTTCCTTTATCTAGGTTTCAGTATACTTGCGGATACAAGTATACTAAACTTAAGTAAATTACTCCTACGCTTCCTCATACACGTGCGCACACGTGTAAGCTTAGTAGTGGGTCTAAGCAGACCCATTACAGTGCGGCTGGTGAACTTCACCGGCATGTGAACTCCGTCGTGATTCTGCACCAGAACGGCCGAGATCGCCCATTCAGTAGCGTATACAAGTACGATGGGATATCGCGTCTCGTCGAAGTGCCTCAACATCGGAGTTTGTGCGACCTTCGTCTTGAGAGTCTCAAACGCGTTAATGGCGTGTGTCCACTTTCGTTGGGAACGCACTCCTGGTTTGGATGTATACTCGTTGAAGTCCGTCTCCGAGAGTGAGTAGAGCGTGGTCGCGTAGATCGCGAAATGAGCGATGAATCTGTGGTAATAGTTGAGGCTACCCAGATATGATTGGAGTCCCTTTAATGTGCGTGTAAAGGTTAACGCTGCAGCGGGGCTGCCGTAGCTTGCGTCAGAGGAAGACGTAGACTCTCAGAGTCTTAGTTCGGTTGTAAACCTTGGTTCTATACCAGAACCAAGTACAGTCTGTAGATATGCGATCTACAGACTCCTAGAGTTATTAATACCTTAAATAAGGCTAATAGACACTAGACTTCAAAACGTGAACTGATTTTTATTGTTGTTATTCGCGGCAGGGCCGCCAGTGGGGTAAATGTATAACACTCACTATCTACCATAGTGGAGCCTAGTAATATGCATGACGGGTGGCTGTGAGGCCACCAACCTAAGTCTCGTGTACATACACCAACTTGGGTGTGCACACCATTTGTGTAAAACACACTATTCGTGTACGATACACTAACGGGTACGTGTAACCCCATTACACCCTCCCTCACCAGACTGTTGACACCACGTGTCGACACTCGTCACTTTCCCTCATCAGAGGTATCGCTGCTTGGTCTTCGGACCTCGCTCAAGAACTTTCCAAGTTCAACAAGCGCACCACGCCCGTGGCTCATCGATGGCTGGCAGCCAGAAAGCTTCTTGGTCTGTTGACCGTACTCCACGCTCCGCGTCTTTATCTCCGGGGCACAGCCCACGACAAGCAACAGCACTGAGTGCCAACCGCAGCCCACGCTCCGCGTCGTCGCCGCCCGGGCACAGCCCGCCTAACTCGTCCGCACGTAGTGCTTCCTCGGTCGCTGGTCACAACGCATCAGCGCCTGTGGCGAGAACCACGCTCTCTGTGGCGGAGTATTACTCCAAGCAGCAGCTTAAACAAGCTCGCGTCGCTATGTCGGCCCCGAAAAGCTCGGCAGACGCGCCGAAGCCGCGTATTCGCCGCGCGAATGAAGCCCTCTTTGAAGGCCTCGAAGAGGGAGAGGAGTCGACTACGGCAGTGATACCTGCCTCCGGGAAGAGGAGGAGGAACCTCCACGGGGTCGCACGACCGATAAGCGTGACCTACGCACGCCCAATCCGTTCGTAGAACGTAGCGACGCTGTGTCAGCTCTGACCGCGTTGTGGACAACGTCGTCACTACCGTCGCGAAACGAGAACGAGCCTATGGAGGCCAACGTTGTTTCCAACAACCTCGACGAGGCCCAAAGCCAACAACTGGCCACGATGGAAGAGGCGCCCCGCGCCCAGCGTCCGATAGCACGACCTCTGCTTAATCCGAGCCGCCGTGACTACGGCTTTGAGCCACGCGACCCCAACTAAATGGCTCGCCTCGCGGCGTCGCAACTATGTCATCGGACCCGCGGCCCATTCCAACGAAGAGGTCGCTCAGCGAGAAGACCTCCGCCAGAGGTTGCTGACGCCTCAGCTTACCACTCAACGCGAGTACCGTGAGAACCTGCAGCTCCAAGCCCGGGGGGCGTCCGTGCCGCAAATGCGGACGTATCCAGTGGTCCTACTGGCTGGCGAACGCCAGGAGCAGGATGTCGCTCAATTCGAGCTCTGGGTGGAAGGGGCCCGTAAGCTCTCTTCCATTGTTGCGCTGCAAGCTAGCTTCAAGAAGGACGACGTCCTGTTAGAGCGTCGGCTCCGGTTTTGCGTTCGCGAAGTTTAGGGCGAAGCGCCAACTTCCTTCGGGCTTCCAGCCCCGCCCTGCGCGGGCTCCTCAACATGCTCCTCCGATCTCTGCAGACCTTCCACAAGGTGGATCGTCGGCTGCAGCAGCCCAGGGTCAAAGCTTGAGCTCAGATGTTGACCCCCTCGCTCCCCGACCTACTGTCGGGAAGCGGGTGGCGACCGACGCGCCGGTCGCGAGCCCCCAGGGCGCCGTCGATCGTTTCGATCAAAAGCGTCCACGACGTCAGGGCAGTCTTGCCGGAGGGGTACCTCAAACTCCCATGAGTTCTGCGAGTGGGGGTACCCTCGTCACTTCACCAGATACTGGTATTGATTTTGGCGGCGACGCCGAGCCACTATCCGTTCCACGTGGAAGTGGCAATTTCCCTGCTCATCGAGCAACGCCGGTGGAGGACGCTGAGTCGCACTGGCTGCATCGTTCGGAGCTTGAGGACGCTTGGAACGCGATGGGATCGCTGCGCCGGGAGGTCGTACGTCTCCGTGAGACTCTCCATCAGGCCGAGAACGCGCTCATAGCATGAGATTGATCAGCTCCGGGAGCGCGTCGACTGGTTCGAGGCCCCAGCTGCGCTGGCGAACCGGTCCTCCGACCTTGAGCGAGGTCTGGCGAGGCTGGAGGGCCAAGTCGACCTTCTGCTGCGACTTCAGCAGGGTTCTGTGGCTGCGCCACCTACGCATGTCCTGGTGCCAGCGCCTCCGCGCTCAACCGTGCCGGGTCCCGGTACGGCTTGATCAAGCCCACATAAAACACCGGATGGGTGCGCGTCTTCTTCGGAAGGTTGAGCATATACGCTAGGCCCTTTTTGGCCACGACTTTGAAAGGTCCGATGAAGCGTGGGCGCAGCTTCGTCTTGAAGACCGCAGAAACTGCATGTGTAGGTAGTTTTTTTGCGTTTAGTAAAACCAAGTCTCCGACTGCGTAACTTTCAATGTTAGCTCTGCCCCTGGCATCTGCGTTTTCCTTTTGTTGGTCTTGGCTCTCAGCCATAGCGTCGCATACGTGTCGAAGGACACTCAGACGCGTTGACAGAAACTCGTCAACCTGTTTACGAACAGTGAGAGGGCTGACATCAGCAAGCCGACCGGCTATCTCTCCCCCACCAAGCCCGGAACCACGGAGTGGTAGCGTCAACGGGACGCGAGGGTGGGTGAGGCCATTCACGTAGAACGGGGTAAAGCCTGTGGAGGCATGAACAGCTTTATTCAATGCGAACTCCACGAGTGGAAGCATGGTGCTCCAACGCTCGGGCGTTTCGGCACAAACGCTGCGGAGAACGTCCTCCACGACGCGATTAACGCGCTCGGTCTGACCATCGGTCTGTGGATGATCCGTTGTGGACATATCCAATCTGGTGCCCAGCACCTTGAAGACGGACGACCAGAACTTACCCGTGAAACGGGGGTCTCTATCCGAGACGATCGACTCGGGCAGCCCGTGCTGGCGGAAAATCCGGTCGATAAACAGCTTGGCTGTACCTTTACCATCAATGGTGTCCGGCACCGCCGCTAGATGAGCCATCTTGCTCAAACGGTCGACAAAGACCACGATGCCCGTGTTGCCATCCGAGTCCTTCGGAAGGCCGAACACAAAGTCCATACTCATGGACTCCCAACACCCAGAGGGTATAGGCAAGCTTGCCAGCGGCGCGGCCGCATACGGTGAGGGCTTCACCCGCAGACACGTCTCACACGTGCGCACATACGTGTTCGTCCACTTGTAAAGCTTGGGCCACCAATAGGAGAGGCTCACAGAACCATAGGTCTTTTCACGACCAAGGTGGCCACTAAGCGCAGTATCGTGTGCCTCATAGAGGATACGATATTTCAGATCCTCATCATGAGGGACCACAATACGTGGAGTATCCTCCGAATCGATGCTGTAATACAGCAGGCCATCATCGAGCGAATATCGATGCAGCCTCGCGCGTAAGCGCGCCGACAGCTTACAGTCTGAGTCTTCAAACTCCTTGCTCCCAAGAGATCGTAGCAGAGCGACACACGTGTCGTCACGCGCATACGCAGCGCGGATCAAGTCCGTCACGGACGACATCACAGTCGTGACATGTGATAACTCATAGTCGGGTCTGCGGGACAGCGCGTCCGCTAACCCGTTCTGCCTGCCAGGCTTGTACTTCACCTCGAAGTTGTACTCCGCAAAGAAGGAGAGCCAGCAGACCATCCTCTGCGAGAGGTGAGACGACTGAGTCGCAGTGCGTAGTGACGCATGATCAGTAAAGATGACAAATGGCTTAGAGCCTAGCAGGTGAACCCTAAATTTGACTAGAGCATACTTCATTGCAAGTAGCTCCTTGTCATGAACTGGATAGTTCTTCTCTGCAGCTTTAAGCTGGCGAGACTCAAACGCAATTACGCGTTCACGCCCTTCGGTGTCTGCTTGCAGCAGTGCACAACCGATGGCAAAGTCCGATGCGTCACAGACGACACTAAACGGACGATCGGGGTCTGGCAACGCCAGGATCGGCGCGTGTAGGAGACTCTCCTTAACCGCCTCGAAGGCAATTTGATGCTCGGTGTCCCAGGCCCACTCCGCATCCTTCTTAAGGAGATTGGACAATGGCCGAGCCATATCAGCGTAGTTCTCGCTGTACTTATGCAAGTAGTTGGCGAGGCCAAGCCACTTGCGCAAGTCCTTTTGGTTCTTGGGAACCGGCCAGTCAACAATGGCTTTGACCTTAGCGGGATCCGCTCGAAGGCCGCGCTTCCCGATGAAGCACCCTAAGAAGGGGATCTCTTCAGCACCGAAGATGCATTTGGATGCGTTAGCGTACAGCTTATTAGTGCGCATGCACTCGAGCACCGCTCGCAAATGGTCTATGGGGTTGTCCACATCTGACTTCCCGTGCTCGGCACGACTGTGGACGAAAATGTCGTCGAAATATGTCTGTGCATACGCCCGATGGGGCCGGAAAAGCTGCGTCACTAGACGATTGAACGTCGCGGGCGCGTTCGACAGCCCCTGGGGCATCACTAACCACTCCCAGAGCATGACGCTCGGGTTGCTGACCGCTGTCAGCGGAATGTCGCTGGCACGCATGAGCAACTGGTAATAACCATCGACTAAGTCGAGCGCACTGTATGCTGTGCATCCAACCATGTTGTTCTGGAGAACATCCTTCCTAGGAATAGGCGTCTGCGCCGGAATGGTGGCGGCATTGAGCTTATTGAAAGCGTGGACAATGCGCCACTTGCCGTTTGACTTTCTGACACAGAATGTCGGCGTCGAGTGCGGAGACTTGCTCTCGCGCACCATGCCCGCCTCGTGTTTCGCACGGAAGAACGCGTCAATGACGTCACACTGCTCCCTTGGCAAGGGCCACTGCCTTGTTACGCAGTATTTGGTTCCAGGGACCAGGTCAATCTCATGACGCACGCCTCGATCTGGAGGTAGGCCAGAAGGCGGATCGTTGGAAACGACATCTTGGTATTCCTTAACCAAGGGATAGTACGGATCTGAAGGATCCTTCAGGATCGTCGATCCACTGCGCGCACTAAGCGCCTGCTTCGTGTGTCCTCCAGGACTGTTTCGTCCATAAGGGACGACGAGTTTAACTCATCTTCAGGTCGTATAAGAGCGACCTCGGCTAATTCGCCCGCCTGTAAGGCCTCGCCGAACTCGGCAATTGACATTTCGTCCAGCTCTAGCAGAGCATCTGCGGCGGGAACAGCCTCAAGGCTGACGTCGCCAGCAACCTCGCCGGTCACTCCAGTAACGAGTGTATATAGCTGTTCGCTACCCACCACTCCCGACACTTGCTGTGTCATAACAGATGCTTTGCGTCTCGCAGCTGCCACACGGCGTCGCTGTCGTCTCCTCGCGGAGACCATACGCCTCGGGGAGGCCTGCATATTCACACCAAAGGTGTCCTCAGGTGTTTCCACCTCTTGTTGCTTCATCGGAGCGTCGACGTCAAACTCGACATCCGGCGAGGAGCTGCATAGCTCGCAGTCCCCACCCAGTGGGTTATGTGCCACTCCACACGCATCATTAGGGCTGGGACCAGGATGCCTCGGCTCGCGGCCGACCGCGCCATCGTTGGCACGCAGCGATTCTTCGCCATCGTGGCGCTCACTGCTCAGCGGATAACGTGCCGCTCCACGCGCATCATCAGGGCTATGCCCACGATGCCTCGGCTTTCTGCCGACCATGCCATCAGCGGCCTGCAGCGATGGCTCGTTATCACAACGAGTCCCGCTCAGCGGATTATGTGCCGCTCCACGCACAGCCCCTTCGGGACTCTTGTCTACGACATCATGAGTGTCAATCAACTCCGACACGACGATGCCCAGCACGTTGACCGTCTCGGTCCAGTGCTCGAGCCAATAGCGCTTTTGCTTCCTAGCAGAGGTGGGCTCATGACTCGCCAAAGCTTCACCAGGAGGCAACCGCGTAGCGCCTAAGGTCTTAGACCTCCAATCAATCCATGGCTCATGGCGTTCCAGCCATGCCATGCCCAGGATGAGATCATATCTCGAATCCAGGTCAAGGACCAGACAGCGTTCAACGCTATCAAAGTCCAGAAACTTCACGCCAAGGTTCACAGGTATCTTGGGCACCGTAACACGGGTTCCAGTCGCGAGACGGACAGTGATGATATCACTCGTACGCGCTACCAACGCCTCGGCATACTGCCGACTTCCTTCCATCGTGGAGCGTCGAGCATAATTGCCCGACGCTCCCGAATCGATCAATATCGTCCACGGCTTATCAAAGCTCTTCACGGTCGCTTCAACGACCAGCATGCCCGGCTTGCATACACGTTCCGTGTTGTAGAGCACGGTGCTCTTCGGGGATAAGCCCTGCTGACCTCCTTGCTGAGGCTCAACAGAACTTAGTTCTTCCCCAGTAGGCCGCCCCGCGCCTACTGAGCGTTGACGTTTCCCCGCCACGAACCAGGTTTCTGGTAAGAAGCTGGGCTTCGGCTCGCCGGAGCCTGGCGCTGCTTACGCAGCGGGCAACCTGGTCGCAGGTGCTGGGTGCTCCCACACACGAAGTACCGACGGATGCCGATGCGCTGCTCGGCAGCAAGAAGCTCAGCTTCTTCGTCTTCAGCATGGCTGAGGTCCATCGGCTCGGGTCCACCCGAGGAGCCGGCGGCTCCGGATGAGTTCGTCTGCGACGTTCCCCACCCGGCTCGGGCCGACTTAAAGTTGAACTCGGCGTTCAACGCCACGCTCACTGCCTCTTCAAAAGAGGTGGGGTGAACTCGGAATACTTCCGTTCTGGCCACGCCAGTGCGGAGGCCTTCCATGAAGATGGTCACCGTGACCGCCTCCGGAAGAGGGTCCGCAGCCATACCGGCAATAAGAGTTCGTAACTCTTGGACGAAGTCCACCAATTCCTTCTTTCCTTGGCGGGTAGCCAGGAAGCGTGATCGCACGCGATAGGCCTGGTTAGGCGGCGAGAACACTCGCGACAGCTGAAGCTTCAGCTGCTCCCAGGATGGGAACGAGCTGTCCACCGATGTGGCACACGCTAGGGCCCACTCCCGGGCCCGGCCATCCAGCTTGGACACGGCCAGCGCCACGCGCTGTTGCTCCGTCTGGAGTATGGCGGACGCCATGGCCATCTCGATCTCTCTAATCCAGAGCAGGAGATTACCTCCTTCCTTGCCCTCAAAGGTCTTCACGCTCACCATGAGCGGCTTAGCTCGTGGAGCTCCATCCGATGCCGGCTTGGGCGACGTAGACGCTGTCACAGCCGTCATCTTCTGTTGTAGATGTTCCAACAGAGCATTCTCATAACTCGAGAACGCCTCCAGACGCGCATTAATCGCGTGGGGGCCTTGCGAAGCAAGATGGGCCACACCTTCCGGGCCCAACAAGGACATCAGCTTTTTAAGCCCGTCCTGTTGGTTCGGGCGTAAGTGGGCAAATTGCTCCATCCTCACAGAGGGACAGTCGTAAGACTCAGGTGTAGGATTGACTACAAGTGCTACCAAGTGCAGCGGGGCTGCCGTAGCTTGCGTCAGAGGAAGACGTAGACTCTCGGAGTCTTAGTTTGGTTGTAAACCTAGGTTCTATACCAGAACCAAGTACAGTCTGTAGATATGCGATCTACAGACTCCTAGAGTTATTAATACCTTAAATAAGGCTAATAGACACTAGACTTCAAAACGTGAACTGATTTTTATTGTTGTTATTCGCGGCAGGGCCGCCAGTGGGGTAAATGTATAACACTCACTATCTACCATAGTGGAGCCTAGTAATATGCATGACGGGTGGCTGTGAGGCCACCAACCTAAGTCTCGTGTACATACACCAACTTGGGTGTGCACACCATTTGTGTAAAACACACTATTCGTGTACGATACACTAACGGGTACATGTAACCCCGTTACAAACGCCGTCAGCGACTCCAAATTCTTGGGTTTCGCCTCCAGTCCGTGTGCCGACACACTGTGGCCCAGATAAGCGACCTTCGACATGCCCCATTCGCTCTTTTCCACACTGATAGACAGATGCCATTTTTCGCACGCTTCGAGCAAGCGTTCCACCTTTGCACACAAATCGTCCCACGACGAGCCGCCGATTAGGATATCGTCAATGTATGAACGTCGACCCAACACGGATGGGGTGCCTGGGCTGCCGGTATCCCCTCGGCGAAAACGTCTTGGGCCTCATGGCCCGGTGCAACGTTCCAAAAACTGTATAGCGCGTTGTCGATCAGTCGCTGATATATCTGCGGCGCGTTGCACAGTCCAAACGGCATTCGCGTCCATTCAAACAGCCCGAACGGGGTAACGAAAGCCGATATAAGTCGAGCCCGGTCCGTCATGGGAATGACCCAGAATCCGCTCGCCATGTCGAGCGAGCAATACCAGAGGTATTTATCCAAGTCCTCGAGCAGGTCGTTGATGAGCGGCATGGGGTATATCATCAGCTGCGTCAACCCGTTCACTAGTCGGTAGTCTATGCAAAGTCGAATGTCGACCCCGTTTTTCTTCACGATCACGACGATCGGCGACGCCCGTGGAGATTTCGAGGGTTGGACCATCTTCGCGTTGAGGAGTCCTTTAAGCAGGGCTGAGACCGGCTCCTTGAACTTGGGCGGTAGCTTGCGTACGCGTTGTGCTACTGGTTTCGCGTCGCCCACGTCGATGTCGCAGACGACTCCGATGGCCGTGGGCGGCAAGGCGTTGCCTTTCCCGATCAACCATTTCCGTCGCTTCCAAATGATCCGACGTAGTCGCTCTTCCTCTCTCGCCGCGATCTCCGGCGTCACCCCTGTAGGTCGCCCGACCTTGAGGTCTTCGATCTTCACCTCTTCCGTCAAGGAGACTTCTGGGAGTACTGCCATCTCCGCCTGCAATTCTTCGGCGAAGAGCTCCGAACCTTCGTGGAAGATTACCGCGTCCTCAACCTCAACGTCGTCCGTTTTATCCTCGGCCATCTGATTTGTGTGGTCTAGCTCCCCCACCATTCCCGGCGGTACCTCGGGGTCATCACTAAGTCTCTCTTCGCCTGGGGTTCCAACTGTTGTCGTCCTGAGTTCCGGTTCGCGTGGCTGTGCGGGGTCTTCTCCCGGTCTAGGCGTGGTGGACGTCATCATCACTCGTGGCGGCTGGTTCTGCCCTCTTGTCGGTCTTGGAGGTGGGCCATCTTCCCGACGCAGGATTCCTTTGGGGGTTTCGTAGGTCGGGTGTTCCACTAACGGTCCATCGGGTCCGTCGCAGCCTACGTCGGGCCAGGGGTCATCCGCATCGCAGGTGGCTCCGTAGGCGAGGTTCTGCCACTCTTTATATCGTCGCGAATCTACCTGGACGAAATCGAATTCCCAAGGCAGAGCGTCGTCGGCCATCCACCAGGCCAAAGTCACGAATGAGTCGATTGTGACCGCCTTGTCGGTGATGTTGGTTATCCGCAGATGGGTGCGCCGTCCGATCTTCCCTTTGATGACGGAGGTTACCCACAAGTCTCCTCTGGTAACCCAGAGCTTCGGGGTGTTCTTATCTGGTCGGAGCAGGACGTCGTGCGACCTACCAGGGTCAATCCTCATCGAGTCACCACCCTTCACTGTGATGGGGTGCATTTTTGCGCCGTACAAAGGTCTTCTCCCGATCATCTGGATACGTACCTCGTTGGGTAGGCATGCCGTACCGTCCGCAGTATCGATACGGACTCCGGCAGGCACCATGAGTTCATCCCCAAGATCGCGTCCTGACCGACAAGTCCCCCGACCCAGAGGTTCAGGAAGTATACCAGGTTCCCCGCTAGGGTCACCTTGATACGCGTTCTTCCCACTGTGTAATATGTCTCATCCCGGATCCCGACGCAGTTCTGCGTCACACCCGTGTCAATCCGGCAGCCTACCTCACGAGCAAAGGTGGTGTCTATAATAGACACCTCGGCACCGGTATCGAGCAGCAGAGTCGCACGGCGGTTGTTCAGCTTCCCATAGATCTTGGCTTGCCGGTACCATTTGTCCGGCGCGTAATACTTCCAGTATCCGCGTCGTTCTCCTGGGTGCAAGTCGATTACGTCCCACGACGTTTGTCTCTCATAGTCACCCGAGCGCCGGATACTCGACACTCGGGGAGTACGTTCCTCTGAAGTGGGTTCCCGGTCGGGTTCACATGTATTATCAATCGGGGTAGCCAAGTCATCCCTGACTTCCCCTGGTGGCATCTGGCGCACATATGTATAGACGGAAACAGATCGCTCGTCTCGTACTGGCTTCCCAACCAGCGAGCGGTCTAGTTTAACATCTTTTCTGCCGGCGGTGGCAACATTCCGGCGTGCTTCTGAGGATCGTACCATTGACGAAGCTGGTTGAAGAACTCTTCCAGAGGACATTTTCCCGCCTCATGGACTTCCCCACAAGCCTTGCAGGTTCGCAGGCATCGATCGGATGGGTGGTGTCCTCCACACTTCTGGCAGGTCAGCAGCGCCCAACAATCATCTTCCGAGTGACGGCGCGAACCGCAATGACGGCACTTAGGACGGTCCCGTCCCGAGTCGTCTACGACAGGGTTGCGACGCGTATTTTTACCCGACGACGTGTGACCCGTCATAAACAGCCGAGCCCGCTCTTCGACGTCTCGATCTTGATCATAAGTTTGGTCGTCACTGTCTTGAGCATCGCGTCCCGAGTCGTATTCGTCTGCCGCAGCTTGGATCGCGTGGACTGCGCGGGGCGGTGGTGGCGGTGAGGGTGCCTTCTGACGAAACTTACTAGATCCGAAGAGGGTCTTCTTTTGACGCGCGAGTCCACGCTGTCGGGCGCGCAGTTTTTTCTCCAGCGTTTCGACATCGGGGATTTCCATCAACGTGAGTCTGGAGGCAAGCTCCTGTTCTTGCGTATCCAGCGTGTTGATGAACAACTCGACGTGCTCCCTTTTTTCCTCCGGCGATCCGTCATCGTAGTGGATCTTAGCTCGCATGCCAGTCACGTTCAATCGATACAGGTATTCGAGTGGCGTTTCGTCGGGGCGTTTGGCGGCATGGTAGTACCGGCTCGCCATCGACACCCCTTTGCCACAGTATTGAATGCGGAATTGTTCCGTCAGGTCTGTCCATGACTTCTTGAAGTTTCGGCTCAGCTGCAAGTACCATTGGCGGGCTGGTCCGGACATCAGATCTCCGAACAAGGCGCATACTTCGTCGCCCGCCATCCCATCCCGTCGGGACGCTGACTTAACACGATTTAGCCAAGCTCGGGCTTTCTCCTCGCTGGCGTCGCGTCCGTGGAACTCCTTTAGTTCCGAGAATGCAGATAGGCGTACGCGCGTCATTTCACCGCTGGCGGCGCCGGCGGTAGCTGAGGAGATCGCGGCGGCATTCCTAGGCGCTCCATTATCTAGGTCGAACAAGTCGTCCGGATCTTCGTCACGATCGCGTCGAGCCTCCCGGAGACGGGTTGACCCGTGCGAGCTCACAGATTCCATGGTCACGTCGACATCCGCCTGAGGGGTTGTCGTCGTCATCGATCCAGCTGTCTTCCCCGGTGTAGCTGCCGCAACGATCTGTGCCGGGGAAGTGGTTGTGTGCATCACCGTCGACTATATCAGTCGGATCAGGGCATCTTTAAGCGCCTTTGGGACTGCACTTTCGCCGGGTGTCGCGACCTCTTGTTGAGGCGGCACGATTGTTGCGGTGGTGGCGGCTGTCCTTTGAGGGAAGCGGTAGGCCGGTAGGGCTTGCGCCCGTTTTACCCACGGCGGCTGGTCGGGAGGCATTTGCATCCGCTTGGGTGATTCAACACTACTATCGGAGTTGTCAGCGGGTAAGAAGTCGGGTGGAGACGGCCGCGCCGAAGCCGGGCTACCCTTGAGCGGACTCTGCGACGGGATTTCGACTGTCCCAACCAGCACCGCAAGGCGGTCCATCGCGTCTTTCCAAGATGACAAGTCCCAGTCATACACCTTTTCCATCTCGAACGCCCCCAGCACGAAGCCCGAACCGCGCAGCATCTTGAAAAGTGCTGACGCCGCGAGGCATACGTTCGTGAGGTCTGCCAGGACGGGAATCGGACTAGGTCCCCGAAGGTCTCCGATCAGCTTGGGCTTGAGGAAGTCCAGAATCGGACCGGGGGGGGGGGGGGGGACTCGACGTGAGTCGAAACCCTTGGTGGCTTCCGGGGAAGCCACATCGGGAACGGCGAACTGTTCATCGAACGCCTCCTCTTGATCGCTGGCACCATGGCCTGTCGTGAAGGTTCCCTCGGAGCTCCACGACGCGTCAGGTCTCTCTTCGAGCTCACTTGCCGTCGACGGCCTTCCAATCGACGGCGCTCCCGCTTCTGGTCCCTTCTTGGTAGTTACCCCATCTTCCGGAGTAGTACTCCCGGGTCGCGGCACCATTTTGGAGTAGCGCCTTAGCAGAAATCTGCAAAGTCGTCCTCACACAACCCCTTCGCGTTAGCGTCGGGCAAATTCCCGGTACTTTGAGTATCGTATCTCTGGGTGGGGTGTAGTTCAAGTAGGTTTGAGGACCTATGAAGCGTGCTTCTCAGACGCAGCGCGGATTCTCCTCGCTCTGCGTCGCTCTTGCTCTGACGTCTCACTCGTATGTGACGACGTCCTCCTTCCTTGACCTCGGGCGTGCAGCGTTATCGAGCCGGCGTTTCCTCGGTTGTTCACGGCGTTATCGGGCCGGTGCGTTCTTTGTCTTCGGCGTCGGGTTATCGGCGACGCGTGGACGGTATTGTTTAACGTGTCCCTCCTATTGGGCACGGGATGTTGGGGGGTTGAGTACACCGATCCAGCAGCGGACGACGGGGCCGACTTTCCTAGGGCTCTTCTCGGTCGAGGCTGCTGGCTCTTGGAACGAAGGAAATCCACTTGCGTATCACAAAGAGAATTCGGGACTGAGCCTTATGTAGCCCTACACTATATATACCTCCTTCGCCATTGGTTGCCCTCCTGATTCCTTCCCCATCACCCCTGTCGTACTTGCCCATCATAGTCACCCTGGTACATCCTGATCGTGAGATTGAGTTGCTGGATTGGGGCCCGTCGGGTTGCTAGATCGGGGTCCATCGGTCGGCTTAGATCGGGGTCGTAGATCGGGGTCGTAGATCGGGGTCGTAGATCGGAGCACGTCGATGGGTCGTAGATCGGGGACGTAGACGTGGCTCTTGATCAGGGAACCCGCCGGGTCCCGTACATGTCGCAGATTCACCTCAGCCAAGAACATAGGCGGGTCGCACCGTTGTCCGAACCGGCTCCGCCTTTCTCGCGGAAAGTTCGACTCCCGTCGCACCGCGTCTGATCCCATCCGTCTTCCAATTCGTCATCGTCTGTTCCCTCACTGTACGTCGTGCCATTCTTCAACGACCCGCTTCACCACAGCAACATGTAATTCGCGCTTGCCTGTACTGTTCAGGGAGTCTGGTCGTCACTACGGCAACAGGGAGAGTATTTTCAGTTGTTGATTTCATTTGTCTTAACCCTTTCACGATACGAGGGCGCATTTTTCGCCCTTTAAGGCATATCCCAAAAGTGGGTGAGAAATGGCCTTCTTAAAGGGCGCAAAATGCGCCCTTTGAGCTTTACAACTATTTTCATCTACCTGGTTTTGTTACTACCAATCAAAATGCACGAGTCAGCAGGGTTAGGCCTAATTATTGGGAAGCCGTCGGATATATTCTCCACTGGTACAAAAATATCGTAAGATATCGTGCCACGTCGCCCACATCAATTGATTTGCCTGCCATAAAACGTGAGTTTCCTCATCCTTTTTTCATCATTCTGAGCATAAATGTGGAGATCAGATCTCTGCTGTCCGCAATGGGGGGCCACAAATGGCCCCCAGTAGCATACAAAGGCTAAGATGTATGCATCCTATTTGATCGCCAGCCCATACAAAATCAAAGAGCAATGCACATTTGCTTTCCAGCATGAGGACAAACTTCCAAGACTGGGTGGACAAATTGCTGGTGCAGATAGCACTGAAGTTTGAACAAGATGGAATACGCATAACATGGGACTACGTCGCGCGCCGCATGGTGAAGACGAAGCGCACAGCATGCGCTCTCCAGCTACGTTTGATCAGCCTCAAGCGCACTTATGGCAAAATAGTAGGCAACTTCCCGCCTAGCTTCTTTGGAGATAACAAGCCTAGGTCTCTAAGGGCAACGACAAGGAGTCCCTCGACTACAGCGCCGCCTGCGAGATCAACGGCGGCCCCAACTCGTTCGAGCCCTGTTTTACCAGCGCGACGGCTGGCAACGCGGAGCCACTCTAGTTCTGGCCAGACAGCGAGATCATTGACGACCCCAACCGGTACGAGCTCCACGCCACTAGCACGGGCTCTAGCAACACGGTCCTCCACTCATTCATAACCACCAAGACTAAGGGTGGGACCGAACCCTGCGACTTCTGCAGTACCAGTGACGCCGCCAGCGCGTAAAGATGAGCTACTGGAGTAACCCGAAGCTGCACGAGCGATTGTAGCTATTTTTGATGATGTAAGCGCAGAAGATGTGCGCCAACATACTGGGCAAATGCATGGAAATGCCGGGGAAGTCTTCCGGCGGGCTTTGCAGCGATGATCGAAGCCATGGGACCATTCAACAGTCAGGACACCTTTATCGATATCGGCGCTGGTATTGACAACGTTCTTGTTCAAATTGCACTGACTTCCAACATCAAATCGTGTATTGGACTGGAGATGCGGGCGGACGTGTCGAAACTTGGCAAAGCCCGTATCCAAAGTCATGCGAGCGAGTATCCTCTCCTCCGAAAAGTGACAATGGTAATTGGAGACGTGGCAGACACAGCTCTATCTTCGAAGGCACCGATGTGTGATTCTACGATTGTATACGCTAACAACCTCTTGTTCGAGGAGCCTGCTAGCCTCGTGTTATCACGAGAGCTGAGTAGCATGCCAAGAGCTCGAGTTGCCGCCGTAAGTAGACAATTTTGCCCGAGGCATCGCTCGGCATGTGTGCAACCTTTCTGCGCGACGTGGAGATTCATACAAACGCTTGACGTAACGTGCAGCTGGAAATGGACAACGCATCACATATACATTAACCGACGACTCCACTAACCAATACATGGTCACTTTTGCGCTTCAATTGACGCCTGCACTTCAGCTCCACGTTGGCGTCGCCCGCCAGCGCGCTCTCGCCGACGCCACTACAGCAGTCCCTCCTTCTCGTCCACCTTCGCGCCCAACTCCGCGATCTCGACCACGGCCATGAGCACCAGCACTGTCTCCAGCCTGTATCGCTACACAGACGCAGTCAACGCATACCACAATGTGAGTCACCGCTCAGACACCAATAATGCATGCAGCTCAGACCTTGTATATCGACCACTGCCTTCAAGGGCTTGCCTGTACCATCAGCTCCTTCCGTAGTCGCAGCAGCTTTCTCACGACACACAACTAACACCCGAGAGCTCTGTTACGCTTAGCTCTCCTGCTACAAACACCACGTAGGTCATACCTTGAGTCTCAACGTAGCGCGAAACAGCATCTTCGCTCCTCGCCTTCGACGCCCCGTGGATTACCTCATGGTCGGATGTATCGATAGCGGCAATCCAGGCTCTGACCACCTGAAGGAGTCTTTGAAGTCCAGCCGGCTTTGCGCAGGTTTTGCCACGCATGTCGGAATTGCAAAACGCCGCCGTATTCGTTTGCGGGTATCGCAGCACCATCTACACTAATGGATGTGAGGCGCCTGCGTTTCCTAGCTGTGGTGGGGCCGCCATCAGAGTTCTCATTCGTCATCCACCGCCGTCACTTCCGCCGCTGTCGAGCTCACTGCCGATTCCGTGCCACCATCAATATCGCGCGCACCTGCAGACCTTTTTCTTCGCAGCTGCCGAAGCCATGTCGTCGACGTCGTCGCCCAGAAAAGGGGGATGTGTTGCGGTAAACTTGCGCCGAAAATATTTATTTTGCTTGATAACTTACGACAGCGGTACATCGTACCTTTTTGGTTTAGCCAATAAACACTTGGTTTGACTAGTCGCGCAAGCATTTTTGCATATTAGTCAATCCACTTCGATCGGACAAAGTACCGCGAAATGCTTAAAGGGCGAAAAATGCGACCTTTAAGTTTTAATTCACATGAATTTGTATACTATACAAACTGTAGGTGGCTCGCGAAATAGTTAACAAGCAGGCCGTGACAATCTCTACAGTTCAAGGATAAGAACCCCGGATGGCAGAAGATATATACTGTGGTTATTGACAAGGATTTTGTCAAGTGGCTATTGCTGGAGGAGTCATTTCCGGCTGACGAGATACTTTTGTGTCAATTTCACGCTGATGCAGCGGTCTGGGTATCGATTGAAGATGTTTCAGCGTGAAGTTCTGCCCAATGTCATGACGAAACTGCTCTACAGGTACGTGTCGACTTAACTATAAACGGCTGACCCCTGATAGATCTTGTCTAATGCGGATGAATTAATCTGTGCAGCCGGACTGAAACGGAGTATGTCACGGGCTACGATACGTTGTAGCAATATTGTGTGGGCAGGGATTCTTTGCCTATTTTCACAAAAATCGGAACACGTGTCGTGATATGTGGGCTAATTTTGCTCGTGGAAAGTACTTCACGGCAGGAAATACGACGACAAACAAAAGTGAGTCGAACTGGAACCAAGTAAAAATGTTGCTGGGGCTTTAAGACCAGGATCGATAAAACCATTGCTTGTCTTCTGCAACATCAAATGACGATTACTCAGCAGATTGTCTTGACTATCGCGCAGCAGCACACAACTTCCCGGATGCCAAAGACTGTCCCCGAATTTTTGAGAGCCGTGGCACGACGATTGTCTACCAACATGTTTACAAAGGTAAAAAAAGAAAGGGAGCGATATGTCAACCTTATGAGTCAAGTGACATGCCAGCGAGCGGGTCCTAGTGTTTCTCGATGGAAGGTTCATTGCTTTGACAAATGTTTCACGTATGGTAACCTGGAATGGACGTGCTCCTGTCTTTTCTACAAAAGTAATCACGTTGAGTGCATTAAAAATAAAAGATGAACTCACTGCTGCAGCCAATGCGCAGCGACCAATTATGCGAATTTCCAAGATAAAGTCGTGTGGTGAAGAGGGATCACGAAAATTGCTGTCGCGATCCCAGGCATACCAGCGGTACGCCCGGACTGCCGACTATCGGAGGGGGTACTCCGTTGATCAGGCGTGACCGGAACCTTGTAGTCACATTGTGTACCCGACGGCGGGGCGGGTTACGCTCTTCCGGTGTTCACTGAAGGCGTCGGTGGTTACCAAGACGGGGTGGGGTGCTGGACGGCTCCTTCTGGGGAACTGGGTGGTGACGGCCACGCGGGTATTCTTCACGCGGTCGTCGGTGGTTTTTTCCGATCGGGGCCTCGTGAGGCTTGATCGGCGTGGGAGGTGTCCTTGGGTGTGTTCCTTTACGTGCTTGCCGCCTCCTATGGCGGGGTCTTCTGGGGGGAGTTAGGTGGTTACGCACCTGGCCAAGCAATCCAGGGGCTCCCGTGAAATTACCGTGCGCAACGAGGTGAGTCCGAAGTCATCAGGAGGGCCAATATACTTCCCAGCCTGGAATCAACGAACGCCACTTGTGTTGCAAGGGAAAGCTTCTTCTTATCGAATTAGGTATAAACAAACAATGATCTCAGCTTCCTATCCCCCCCCCCTTTTACTGGATTCTTTCACCCATCTCCCGAGGAACCTTTCGAGGTACCTTCCGCGGATCCTTACTCCGGAATGATTGCGGGTGTACCGCCAAGATGATACGCCACGATCGCCATTTGTGATCGGGATCGCGATCGCAGTTGGGACCACGATCGCATACCGAAATGATCGCACCATACCGCATACCGGTATACACCGATGACTGATAGAGCCTCTGTACCCATCGGGTCTCCATACCCCTACCCCTTAGGTCCAGTCCAATTTCTCCATGGTCAGTCTCCATTAAATTCCGACCATGCGTCCCGTCCCGTCCGACTTCAAACCACCGTTAGTCCATCACAAAAATATCCAGCATCCACTCCACCACAAACGCCCCCTGTACACACCTCGGCTGCACAACAGTCGTGGCGTGTACACATGTCATTTCTTCTTCTCGTTCCACGCTGCCGCACCTCCACATAACCATGTCTGGCAATACTTCGCCAAATGGGGATGTTCCCATGAGCGATCCGCCTCCCCCTTCGTCAACTCCTGCTTCTTCCGATCTTCTTCCCCGCACCGAGGTTTTCTAGCATCGGGGACGGCCGCTACGGCTCCGGTAGCTCTTCCCAGACTAGTCCGACCAAGATCTGCACGATCATGTGACGAAGCTGCATCGTGCGATCCAAAAACGCGATCTCGCGCAGAACGAGCTCGTACAGACCCGTACGTAATCGTGGCCAATATCCTATGTTCCCCGGTCTAATCGTGTTCTTCTTTCTGCAGGCAACCAGATCACCTCTGCTCTGCTCGATCACACCCCCGGCGACGCCTGGTCTCACACCAGCTAGCGATCCCTCTCGGAAGAAGAAATAGCCCTCACGGAGACGTCATTCCAGCCGGTCCCCTCCAAGTGGATCTCGATCGAGCTCAATTTCTCGTCGTAGGCGGCGTGCTCGATCCCATAAATCCCGGTGACGCCGATCTCTTTCGCTCAACGATAGTAACGATGACGACGCGCTGCATGCGGGTCTAGCTCAATCGCGATCATCCGGGAGACAATCGCATCTTCTGGCTGGGATGATCGCTGGACACTGCGATCTCGACCTGCTTCTGGATCCCTTCTTTCTCCGCTTTCCGCGCCAAAACGAGAGATACTTCTGATACCCTGGCGTTGGATCCACACGGGTGCCCCCTGACTTGATCAACGCTCTTCCTACCGCAGATTCTGCCGACCCGTGACGCAACCAATATCGCACACAACTGGGCGATCATCCCGGATCCCGCATCGCACGTCTGGACGGTAAGTTTCGGTCTGTCGTCGACTCTGAGTGAAGTAATCCTCTCCAAGGTCTTGATAAGCTTCTGCAATACATTCTTTCTCTTCTCTTTCCCTCTTTATGGGGTCACCCGACCCCGATCGGCCTCTTCCTTCCCCGATCGCAAACTCACAATTCACAAATTACCCCTTCCTCCGATGTGCGGCCATCCCGCACATCCTTCATTCTCCTCCTCCCCTACACTACCTGTTACTGCAGGGGGCTTTCCGCTTTCCCTTCCTGGGACTGCATCGCTTGGAATCTGTTCCGGCTGGCCAGTTCTCGTTCAAAATCGCGCAACATAGCGCCGCAATTAAGGCCCGCCTCATCGACCCAAGTTGGATCGTCGTAACCCTTCCAGAACTCCAGAAAATCTCGGTGGACTCGTCCATAGCGCGTCCGGCGGCCAGTTCTCACATCCGCGATCTTCTCCACTTCAAACTCGCCTTCGTCGAGTGGGGTCTCCCAACTGTCTTCCAGCAGGAGGGCTTCATCGAAGTCCAGGCGATCGCTCTCGGTCACAAACAACGACGTGTCAGGACGATCGGGGAATCTCCGGACCAACTTCAGTTTGGACACATGCACGATCGGGAAGATCCTATACTCCGAGCCCGCGATCTCAAGACGTGCGGCGTGATCGCCGATCATTTCAGCGACCCGAAAAGGTCCATACCACAGGTGTGCGAGCTTTCGTGCATACCCTTCCTTGACTCGATCGAGGTGCAGCCATACCTATTGTGGGGTCGCAGATCTTCGTTGTGCCGGTTGGCTCTACCTCTGATCGCCTCCCGCAGTCGCTCGCGGACCTGTTCCAGCGCTCGCTGATAGTGTCCTTGTACATGGTATCTCCACTGACGGGGCTCCTGATCGCGCCGGTGCGTGCTGCCTAACGGTAGTGTTGCCTCCAGCGTCGATCGCGGGTCCCATCCATGGTCCAGGTAGAAGGGCGTGTCTCCACGAACTCAATCCTGGGCCGTGTTCAAAGCGAACGTGAGTCGCTCCGCGTACTCGTCCCAGTCTCTCTGGTTCACGTCTGACACGTACATCTTCAGCGATCGCGTTAGAGTCTGCACCATTTGTTC
Organism: Phytophthora ramorum; assembly: GCF_020800215.1. Lineage (NCBI taxonomy): Eukaryota > Oomycota > Peronosporomycetes > Peronosporales > Peronosporaceae > Phytophthora > Phytophthora ramorum. Next base: position 5,938,033 of record NW_027150647.1, read on the forward strand.
GGTAGTCTCGTTAGCTTGTGGGCGGTACGCCATCGTACCTCTCTGTTTCTGACCCACTATCCGGCTAAAAGCACGGAAGAAATCTGACATAAAACCGGGCTCTCGATCATATCGGATGACTTCACTGGCGCCGAAACATCGAAAGACGCATTCCTCGTGGTTCTCGGCGATCGTTTGGGCACGCTTGCCTTCGCGATCACGTATCCGGTGAAAAGGTCGACCCAGATTAACAGCTCTGTGTTCCCTTTGTACGACTTCGGTAGAGACGGAATGTGGTCCATGGCAATCATTTGGAATGGGTACGTAGCTTGTACATTCCCAGGCGACTCTCCCTGAATGAGGGGGCGCCCTTTCCCAGTCTCACAATCCACACATTCTCCCACGAATCGCTGAACACCCCTGAACAGTCCCCTCCAGTGGAAGTGCACCTTGACACGCTGGTAAGTTCTCCCGATCCCTTGGTGCCCGCCTTCCAGGCTAGCGTGGTAATGATGAAGAACGTCTTGCTGAAGCGTCTCCGGGATGACCAGCCGTGCGAGGGAGTCTCGGTCTTCGTCCGATCGTGGCGTCGACGGGCAGTAAAGCAGGAGTCCGCTCTCGTCCAGCTCGTAATCGCAAGCGGTCTTAGCGCAGGACTTCGCGTCGCTCGACGACAGATCAGTCACTTCGCCCCGCAGGTACGATTTCATGTTCGTGATCCCCTTCTCCTCGTCTTGTGCTTGCGTGTTCCGCTCACTTCTGATGCGTTGCACCATCGCTTCTTGCTGAACTTCCGGCGTTCGTCTCGATCGTCGTGCCGATCGCGTCACCGCTGACACGCGAGTTACAGCGTTATTATCCTTCGGCTTCAGGAGCTCGTCCAGCCGATTGAGTGTGATCAGGTCCTGTCGATCAACTTCCGAGGTAACTACGGTTCCTTCGCCCCGTTGAAGAGCTTCGCTAGCTAACTTGTCCGCGCTCAGGTTACAATCCCGTTTCATATGTAGGAACTCGTGTTTTGGCCACGATCTGAGCCGATCCATCGCTTTCTCGCGCAATAACAACAGGCCAGGGGCCTTGCATGTGATTTCACCACGCATTTGCCGGATCACTAGATTGGAGTCGCCGCAGATTACGACCCGCCCCCTGTCTATAGTGGACAGGAGATCGAAACACAACAACAGTCCGCGGTATTCAGCTTCGTTCACCGTCAGATCAGGCATGCACTCCGATGCGGCCGTGACGATCGTCCATTCTGGCAGCTTCCACACGATCGCGCTATAAGCGCCACCACTGCGTTTGACACGCCCTGATCCATCGAAACTCGCGACCAGCAGGGTTTCATCCGCTTCGACCGTGGGGGGTGGCAGGTGATCGTCTGTCGGGGCTGCTTCACTGGCGCAATTGCGATTAACGCTTCGTCTACTTCCACGCGAAGTGTGATGCTTGCTGGGATCGCACCCAGAATTTCGTGCTCCCCTTTCGTGCACTTCCTGATCTCTAGCGTCCATTCTGACAATAAAGCCGCCCAATTACCCAGTCTCCCCTGGAAGCCAGCCGAGTTGACCAGCCACGCCAGCGTCGAATGTCTGGACAGCACCAAGATCGATCTCGTCGTCAACAGAGTGTAATTCACGTCCAGCATCCGCAGGAGTGCCAAGACTTCTTTGTCGAGAATCTCGTAGTTGATATCGCTGGGCTTCAGAGTACGACTGGTGAAGGTTACTGGCCATTACACGCCATCATGCTCTTGTACGAGCGCCGCGGAGATCGCCCACTGGCTTGCATAGACTACGATCACCGGGGTGCGATCTGGATCGAAATGTTTCAGTACCGGAGTGGACACGATCTTGGACTTCAGTATTGTGAATGCGATCTTCGCTCGGGCCCAGCGGTCAGCATCTTCTGCTCGCGTGACAACGCCCCCAGCTACTTGTTTGCTGGTGATAGACCTGTCCTGTTGAACCATCTCGTAGAAGTCCGCTTCGCGCAGCTCGTATAAGACAGCGGCATAGACCGCGAAGTCTTCGATGAAACGACTGTAGTAGTTCAAACTTCCGAAGAAGGACTGCATCGATCGCAGCGTCTGCGGGAAGGGAAGGTTGCCTAACATTTCAAGATCTTTCGGGTGGGCTTCCAAACCGTCGACGGACACTCGGTGTCCCAAGTAGTCCACTTTTCGTCGGCCCCAGAAACTCTTGACCACGCTGATGGACAAATTCCACCGCTCGCACGCGTTGAGCAATGCTTCTATCTTCTCACACAGCATGTCCCAAGTGATCGCAGTCACCAGAATATCATCGATGTACGATCGCCTTCCCAACACGGACGGTCTCGGCTGTGGTTCTGGCTCGCCTGAATCGAACACGTCGATCGGTTCCGACGGATCGTGACCGGCGCAGATTCGGAAGTGTCCATACAGCGCGTTATCAATCAATCGCTGGTAGATCTGTGGCGCATTCTTCAACCCGAAAGGCATACGCGTCCACTCGAACAACCCGAACGGCGTGATGAAAGCAGAGATCCTCCGTGCGCGTTCTGTCATGGAGACTACCCAGAAGCCACTCGCCATATCAAGTGAGCAATACCAGAGCACTTTGTCCAAGTCCTCCAAGAGATCGCTAATCAGCGGCATGGGGTACACCATCAGTCTCGTCAAACTATTTACCAGCCGGTAGTCGATACAGAGCCGGATGTCAACACCATTCTTCTTGATGATGATTACGATCGGAGAAGCCCACGGTGAGGTCGACGGCGTGATCATCTTCGCCGATAACAGGCTCTTGATCAGATCCGACAGCTTCTCGCGGAACTGTGGAGCGACTTACCGGACACGTTGTGCAACAGGAGCCGCTCCTCCCACATCGATGTCGCAGACTGCGCCAACGGCAGCTGGTGGTAACGCGTTTCCCTTCCCGATCAGGAGATGTTTCCGTCTCCAAATTATCTGTCGCAGCCGATCGATTTCTTCCGGGGTGTTCGACTCAGGATCGCCCACTTGAATATCCTCGATCGTGACTTCATCGGTGGTGGTCACTACTTCCGGCAAGATTGCCATCTGTCTCTCCACATCTTCCGCGAACAGGTCGCCGCCTTCGTGGTAACATACTTCTTCGTCATCGAGCGGTTCTGGATCAACGATCGGAGGTGTTTCGCCCCGGGGCAAAGACTCCTTCCGGTCAGCAGTCATCTCGCTTCGTGTGGCCTGCTCAATTGGTGGAGATTCTCTCGCGTCCTGATCGCTAGTATCAACTTCCTGATATCTTGGAGGTCCCTCAGTTTCTGGTTTCATCTCGGCGGGTCGAGGCACGATTAGCTGTGCGACGACCGACCTCGAGGTTTCACGGTCACGGCGCAAGATTTTCATCGGTGTGTCATACTGAGGTCGATCTACTATGGGTCCGGCAGGAGCGAGTTCGCGTTCTTCTACCTCCACACAGTCTGTAGTGGACTGGAAAGCCAGATTCTGCCACTTGGCATACCTGCGCGATCCAAGTAACACGAAATCGGGAGTGCGAGGTACGCGTCCTCCTTCAAGCCACATGCCGACGTTTGGGTATCGTCTTGCAATATTAATTTTTGATCGCTGATGTTCGTGATCTTCAGATAGCGAGTTTTCCCCAACCCAGTCACCAGACTCAGTACCCATCTTTCTCCTCGAGTAACCCACAGCTTCCGGTGGTTCGACAAGATGAAACCCTTCCGAATCTCGATCGACTCTCCGACTTCCAACTGGCAATGCTCTCCGAGCTTGACCTGCGTGACCTTATCTCCGTAGAGTTGACGTCGGCCGGCTAGCTGAATCCGCCCCTCGTCCGGAAGATTTATCGATCCGTCAGCTAGGTCAAGACGGATGCCTGCTGGCACCATGAGGTCCATACTAAGTGTCAGATTCTGACCACCAGTGGGTTGTCCAACCCAGACATCGAAGTAATACACCAGCGATCCCGCGAGCGTGATCTTGATTCTGGTACGTCCTTCCACCATGTAGGGATTCTTACCATCACTCTCACACTCCAACTTCTGATTGTTATCTATGTAGCACTCAACCTTACGAGCAAAGGCGGCATTCAAAATGGACACCTCGGCGCCACTGTCAAACAGCAATGTGGCTCTTTCGTTGTCGATCTTCCCCATGGCTTTCGCTTGCCGGAATTTTTTGTCCGGCACATGGTACTTCCAATGTCCTCGTGACTCTCCGTGCAGGGGATCCAAAGCCATCGTCACCTCCGACCGCGAATATTCGTCAACTTGATAGAGGCTGGAGATCGCCATGGTACGTTTGTCATGAAGATCACATGTATTGTCAGTCGGCCGAATCAGCTTACTCACCTCTGACTTCGACTGTTTTTCGACATTGCATAGATGCAGAACTGAGAACGCTCGTCTCGTACCGGATTTAAACCCGGCGAGCGTTCTAGTTTAACATCTTTTCAGCCGCTTGCGGGAGCATCCTACCATGCTTGGTGGGGTTGTACCATTGACGAATCAAGTTGTAGAACTCTTCCATCGGGCACTCTCCCGTTCCGTGGATCTCGCCGCAGGCCTTTCAGATGAAGAGGCAGCGATCGGTCGGGTGACCCTTCTTGCCACACTTTTCACACGTCAGACGCTTCCAGCAATCAAGATCGATGTGCTTCGACGATCCACAGTGGGAACATGGCTTCCGCGGGACTTCCCCCTCGAGAGGTCCGGCTGGACGATCGAGGCGACGGTCGTTGGAGTCTCGACTAGGACGGCGTTGCTCTTGATCCGAATGCGATCTGGTCGGCTGATCGGGCGTTGCCGCGAAGTACACCTTGCGCAGGCCTCCCTCTTCCTCCGATCCGCTGGTTTCCAGTTCGGAGTCACTTGAGTTGACTGTTGCGCGGATTGCGCGAGCATTAGCAGATGGGGTGATCCCCGTGGGTGAATTCTGCTTGGGTTTGATGGACCCAGACACCATCTTTCCTTGTCTCGCCTTCGCGCGTTGTCGGGATCGCAGTGTATCTTCGAGAGTGTCTGCGTCAGGGATTCTTAGCAGTGCCAGTTGGCTGGCTAGATCGCGATCGTCGAGTGTTTCGATGAAGTGATCGACATGTTCATGGCGGACCTCAATCGATCCATCCTTGATCGAGAGTTGAGCTCGCAGACCGGCGACATTCAAACGGTGCAGATATTCCAGCGGCGATTCATACGATCTCTTCCGCGCATGGTAGTACTGTCTCGCGACAGACACACCACGCCCGCAGTACTGAGTCCGGAAATTCTTGGACAAACTCTTCCAGTTGCCACGCGTCGTTCGACTGAGCTGTCGGTACCAGTTACGTGCGGGCCCAGTGAGCAGATCTCCAAACACCAGACACATCTCGCCATTGGGAGCTTGATCGCGAACAAAAGCGGACTTCAGTTTGCCGAACCAGCTTCTGGCACGATCTTCGTCGTTGTCCTTCCCCGAAAATTCTTTCAGTTCTGAGATCGCGGAGACTCGGATCCTTGTGGCCGAGAGTGTTCCGCCGCCTGTAGTTCCAGCAGATGCGACTGCGGTACGAGGGGCAGCATCGACACTCAGGTCATCCGGATCGTATTCGCTCGGGTGCGAATGGTCCCGGCGATTCGACTCTACGGACTCCATATCAACGTCTTGAGCTCTAGGTGGCTTGATTTGGTCGACGACTGGCGTGGTCGAGATGACACGAAGTGTTCCTGGTTTTTCTGTGACGCACCGCCGTCGCGACTCTGGTCTAAAATTTCGAGCATGGATACTATTGGATGAAATGGAGAATGTGACTCGGCTGTACCCGTGCGACACGGGTGACGTATGGAGTGCGACTGATTTATGGAAAGATCTTACGCCTAACCACAGATGGGCCCAACTGGCTGGAAGTGTGTATCCTGGATGTGTACAAATCCACGATTGCAAACCCGCATTATGTCCAGCCCCCGGACTTTCCCTTACGATGAGTGCCTAAAGCCTGGCGGAAAGTGCAGTTGAGAACGTATCTCAGATTGTACCTCATCTTGCTGTGGTTCAGAGCGACTACTAAAGATACTGAACCAAGATCATCCACTACCAACACCCAAGTCGTGCGCTGGAAGCCCAAAGAGTCTGGATGTCAAGTACATCCTGAATCCTGAATCCTGACTCCAGAATACCAGAATCTTGACGGTTGACCACTGACTATTTCACTTCGAAGACAGTGGTACGTCATCAAGTGAAACGCAATTGAACTACCGCCAAGGAACCCAACAGAACTGTCGAGTCGACACTTTTGAAGCTACGAAGACAATGTACCCAGACCATACTGAAGCAAAGACAATTTGACCCAAGACATAGTGAAATCAAGATAAATCACCCAGAGCCGAGATCTAGAAAGAATTGATAGCTTAAGGCTTACAGCCAACAACAGAGTTTGTTTTACCCCGTACTGCGCAAGTGAATTCGGCCAAGCCTGCCGACGGAAATCCGGAGGACCCGAGACTACGACCGCGGTACAACAAGGGGCGCTGCGACCATTAAGGACGGGTCGTCTGTGGCATCTCCACCTCATAACATCAAGTCCAGTTAGGTGGTGACCAGAGGCGCTCCGGCACCCTGGGTTGACCCACCTATTTCATATCCTAGTTGGGTCACTAGCGTGCTGGTGTTTGCCCATTTCATATTCCCTTGCTATTCGAGGTGACTGACTAGCAGTTGTCCCCCGAAGTGATAGTTTAACTGCTGTGTGTATCGACTGACTATAGCATTTGATAGTTTCTCTCTTAATTGAGAGTGGTGCGCGTTTTATACGAGTGTTCAGACTGACTAGGTGTCTGAATTGTAAGACTCGAGTGAGCCTAGCGAGTGACCCACCGTCCAAGGGTCGAAAAGAATAAGTGACGGCTATTTGTATTGTATATAACTCTGTATTTGTTGGCTATTGGTGTTTGGGGTGCATCCTGGGTAAAGGTGCATCCTGAATTTCCGATACTCTGGGTGTGAAATCCAGACTACACTCTGCGATTCTGTCGTTGAGAGTGCATCCTGAAGTGGACGTACGCTCGGCACAACTTCAAGGCCACAAGCTCGGTGAAGTGCCGTTTCGTCAAAGACAAACGAGCCGACAGGGATTCCGCAAGGTACCCACGCCACCAAGAACCCAAGGTTTCACTTCGCGGTGGAATCTTGGATACTTGTTGACTCCTACAAGTCTTCCCCCTTCAATTCCTGGAGGAGGAATTCCTGGAGCGCGCTATACGAACCCCCCTGGGCGGTAAAGGTTTCATCGACCTCGCCACAGCTGGTGCGCGTGCCCGGATTTGATTATCGAGGATTTCAACGAGCCCAAGTGTTGAAGAACTGCTGAGTGCCCGTCAACGTCTGGATTCATTCAGAATGCCGGAAGGACGAGGGCCGAAGAAGGCTGGACGCGGAGGTAGCGGACGCGGTGAGGCGTCACGTCAGTCGCGTCGTGTGCAAGGATTGCCGGCAGAGGAGCACAAGGATCTGGACACCATTTCCAGAGAGGCTCGGGCTGCGCGGAAGGCTGCTCGCGAGAGCGAGGCAGCGCAAGGTGGGGACGCCGTGGTGTTTCCAGTTCAAGATCAACCGGTTGCTGAACCGCAAACCCAGGATGACCAAGATTCGTCCAGGATGCGAGGTTCGACAAACGTGAGTCGAGGATTGGGGATGCCTGGCGTCCCGGAGGAGCACACCCGCGAGGGTGGTGCTCAGGCGTCTGAGGGAGACGTCGAATTGGTTGAGCCCCCGGAGGTGGTTGACTTGGTTTCTGAGTCGTCAGCTTCGGATGATGTCGTGGAAGTGAAGCGGGAGTCCGTACGCGTGAAGGAGGAGGAGAAGACCCAGGATGCAGCTGTGTATCCTGACTCGCCACCACTCGCATCGGAGGCTCCTGCGCCAAATCCTGACGTCTTGCCCAAGTTGGAGTCGCGGACTGATGCTCAAGGTGTGAGTTCTGGAGCTCTGGCGGCCGTGGCAGAAGACGTGGTGCTGGATGGCGAGCGCGCAGTGATGTACGTTCGCCGGGAAGTTCGACGTTGGGAGGAGTTGCATTCTGGACGAATTGCACCTCCGAATGTGGATTTTGCGTGGCCAACACCGAGGCCGGATGTCAACATGTACTTCGAGGCGGCGTTCGCGACGGGAGACTACTTCAAGTGGCGTTCTTCGATGGAAAGTCAAGATGACGCCTGGATCTCCGAAGTGAATCCTGTCCGCTGGGGTGTTGGCACGGCCCAAGATCTCACCGCGATCCAGATCCCGCCGACGATGTTGACGTCACGCGAATGTGTCGTTGTCCTGCAGACACTGCTCTTTGAAGCTGGTTTTGAGTTCTCTAACTTGATTCCTGAATGATCCAAGACGCATGTGTCCAGGATTCCGGATGACTTGGTGCGCAGTGTGACGAGTGAAGTTCAGGCGTGCCTTGCTGTTGAACTCATGGAATGGAGGCAAGTCATCGCTGGAGTGCGCTTCAAGGTGATTCCCTTTCTTGAGGAGAAACCTGTATCCAGGATTCAAGAGCAATCGCCAAGACTGGAGTATCACACTCAAGATGCACAAGGCGATCTATTGATGACTGACTACGACACGGATGTGCTTGGACGAGAGTTTGTCTTGAGATTCAGGGCAACCGGACTCAGGGTAACCAGGAGTCCTCGGGGATCAAGCGACAGCGAGCCTCGGTTGAAGCGCTCCCAGCATCGACCACCGCGACCGCTGGTACCTTCGACTCCGTCCGCACTGTCCACTCCGTCGCTGTCTTCATTGCCAGTGTACCAATCTTCGACGAGTCAATCGCGTCAAGATTCGAGTGTCCAGGATGTCGTAACCCAGGACGCCGAGAGTCAGGATGCTGAGGCCATGGACACAGTCTCTGCCACGCTACCTAGCGTCATTGGCACCTCAAGATCTTCGGATGAGAGTGTAACGTCAGGGGCGCAGACTTCACGAGGAAGTTCATCGTCTTCATCATTGACGTCGACCGGTCGGAGCGCGTCGTCACACATGCCGTACGCTGGAGGTGGTGCTTTAGCACTTGTAGCCCAAGGTGGAGGCGGCGTTGCCGCTGCTGACGCTTCGATGGGGTTCTACGTAACCAGAACAGTGCTTCCACCACGCCCCGCTCTTGTTAACCAGGATGACGTCGTGATGGCTGAGCCTGAGCAAGCTATCCAGCCTGCCATGTCCAAGCCGCACGCTGAACCCAGGATACCATCAGTGACATCCAGGGGCGCGGCAGCGAATCCTGATGAAGAAGACTCTGGCAGTGAGCGGCGAAGTAGACATCGGAGCGCGAAGGGTGACACGCGTTCACGACACTCGTCGAGATCCGAGTTACCGTCGGTATCCAGTCGTTCCTCCAGGAAATCGTCTCGGCATTCCAGATCAGCGTCGTCCGTCAGCTCTGGACCAGCCCAAATCGAGTTGAATGTCTTACGGCACCAGCAAGAGTGGCAGGCCCGAATGGAGAACGAGCAGAAGGAATTTCTCGCCAGAGAACGCTTGGAAGCCATGGAGCGAGAGCGACGTAGAGACCAACGCGATCTGGATGCACGCCGACATGTCCAAGAACTCACGGATCGACTTGTACGTGCTGAGACTGCTCGTCTCGAAGCTGAACGCCGTGCGCAAGACTTGGAAGCGCGTCAGACCCAGGATGAACGACGAGCTCAGGAATCCGCCCAGGATGCAGCGCGAGCTGATGTCCTGGAGCAGGAACGTCTGGGTGCTGCCTACGCTGAGCGCATGCAAGCGGAGATTGACGCGGAACGCGCGCGTTGGAATGAAGGTGTGCAGCGGGAGCAAATGTCGGAAATGGAGAGCCTGAGGCAGAAAGTCCAGGATGCAGAGGCTGCACTGGGACAAGAACGTGAGACTTCCAAAAATATGCAGAAGTTTCAAGCTGGGCAGTTGCGCGACCTTCGTGCAACATTGGCCCAAGTTCAAGCGTTTCGTGCAACTCATCCCCCTCATTCAGCAACTCAAGTCAAGATTGAAGGGTCTCCTCCCCCTGATTCAGCAACTGTGTATCCAGAAATCAGTGGCGTCATCAGACATGTCGCAAATGTCGCAAATCAGGGAGATGGAAATCTGGGTTCAAAGAACATGACCGAAGTCGCAGCCGCACAACTGCTCGCGACTGTCCAGCGGCCATTCCCGCAGAACCAAGAGAAGCATGTGAAGAGGGATAATGGTGCTGAAGACGCCGCGGCGGCGCAAAGTGTCCAGGCGACGCAAGGGGCGACAACAAGGACGTTCGTATCCAGGGCGCAGTCCGCATCCAGGACACAGGGGACATCCAGGGCGCAAGGTGCATCCAGTGCAGAGCAAACTCCGCATTCTGGCTCCAGGCGCTCCGACGACAAGAGGAAGCCGCCCAAGAAGGAGAAGCGTCAGGACGCTAGCCCACCAGCGGATCCGGACCCAAGTGGCGACTCGAGCAGCGAGGATTCCAGCTCAGGTGAGTCCGACTACGACTTCGGGCAAAATGCGGATAGTAACCTGACCGCGGCGAAGACACCAGAAGGGACTACGTTGCTGACATTCCGGCCGTATATCAACTCGCACACGTTGAGCGAGTTCGACACTAAGGCCGCGATCAGGGAGCGTGTGCACTGGTGGGAGCAGTTTGCTAACCTGGCTGCCCAAGGTGCCTGGTCGAACAAGATGCGAATCCAGGAACTCAAGCTGAAGCTGTCCGGAGCAGCGCGTGATTGGTTCAACCAACTGCCGAAACACACGCAGCGAGATTGGAAGGAGCTGGCGACGGCATTCCGGAAGAAGTATTGCAAGGCCCGCGCGTCGTACTCTGAACGGTATTACACGATGGAGATGCGATCTTCTGAAAGTGCCCTAGATTTCTTCTATCGCCTGAATTCGGCTGCAGGCAAGGCTGACATTGATTTCAGGAAGTCAACCAAGCGTCTGGAGAAGCACATCCGCCGGTTCATCACTAAGCTGAAGGAGACACGCCTGAAGACGTCCCTGCAAGGTCAACGTTTCAAGAGTATTTCTGACTTGGAATATGCTTTGGAGCAGGATGAAGAGGTGTGGACCCAGAACGAGCGTGATGCTGCTACGTCCAGGAATCGTGACTTCCGCGCTGGAAATCTTCCGAATCCAGGACGGCCTCGCCCCAAGCGTTTTGAGCGTGCGTACCTCACTCAGAACGCCGACTTTGGTGTGAAGATGAGTGAGTATCCAGAAGAGTTACCCCGAATGCAGGATGCTGTGGAGGAATCCGGAGTGTCAGCCCAAGGAGTGGATTCTGGAAGTCAAGACAACAGAGACGATGGAGGCGCCTTGAATGCTGGTCCTTCTGGTGCAGAGTGGACACAGACGCTCACGAACGAGGTGTATCGTGTGATGGATAATATGGGTTGGAGACCACCTGGACACGCGCCTCATGGCAATCCAGTGCCGAACTCAGGACGTCGCGAGAACCCGAACTGGGACAAGTATTGCGAGAAGTGCCACAAGTGGGGACATCCTGAGGAGAGCTGCTGGAAAGACATCAAGTGTGACCGCTGTCAAGAATTGGGACACCCGACTCACATGTGCCGCGCGCAACCATGCGACAACTGCGGCAAGCTGCATCAAGGAAAGCCGTGTGAAGACTGGAAAGCGTTGGAAGACCTAAAGAAGCTCGCTCGCCAAGGCGCACTCAAGGACCTGCCAAGCCACATCCTGGATAAACTCCTGGATGGCGAGGCCAGTACTGGGAAGCCGTTAAACCTCTAAGCCCGCTGGATGGGGATCCAGTACGCGTCGGGCAGAGGAAAGCCCCAGAATTGTGTGTCCTAGTGTTTGTAGGCCCAGAGCTGAGAAGAAGATCCCAAGATAACCAACAATGCATGACAACTTTGGCTCAAGATCCGACTTTACATCCTAGCCAACCGAATCCAGACTACATGGATCCTGATACCACTGATGAAATCGTGGAGTACAGGCTTTATCCTGGACAACGGTATGGTTGGTGGGAAGAACACAGTCTGGAGTTGAAGAAGCGTGATGTAGTGATGGTGCACGGTGCAGTGAACGACTATCGGACGAAGATTCTCCTGGATACCGGGGCGACCGTGAGCATTGTGAGTCTTGACTTAGCGCGTAAGTTAGGACTCAAGCTCCGGACGCACAAACAAACGAAGGTGTCTGGAATGGGAGGAGTGCCGACGTACATTTCTGCTAGTGCCCAGGTGAAGATTACTCTCGGTCCGAGAGTGGTGTACATCTTGGATGTCTGGATTGCGAATATCGGTGAAGGGATTGATGTGCTTCTTGGAGTTGGTTTCATGTATGCGGCTGGGATTCGGATCAGTGTTCGAGAAGGACTAGTCACGCTTCCTGACGAAGAAACGATCGTGATGTGCGGGTGGTCGACACAACGGCAATTGGGTGTGGATTTACCAATACATGCTCAACGTTACATGTACTTACGTCCTGGTGAAGATTCAGTTGTACGTATCCAGTATGGTCAGGCTAACCCACAATCTACGGTTGTGTGGGCTGGACGTGGTGATCAATGGGTAACGCAGATTATCTACGCTGCGAAATCCTGGCCTATTGCTGTGCGAGTGGTAAATGTTTCGACCAAAATACTCTGGATCGATGACAAGATGCCTTTAGCCAGGATTGTGGAGTACGGGTCCTTTCCACAAGCCGGTCGATTTGTGCGGCCTGGATCTCCAGCGTATCGTGAGTGGCAAAGTCTCATTCAGGAAATTGTTTCGTCGCGAGATGCCAAGATTCGTGCTAAACGTCTGGCCGAAATCCGGGAAGCGTTTGACTCGCCGTACCCCAACACCAACACTCCAAAGTACAAGTGGCCAACAAAGTTGCTGACGCGACCGAAGGATGGTTCGAACAGAGTGCAGATGGTGAGGTTACACCCTGAGTCAGGCACGCGTCGAGTGCGTTTCACCCGGGACGCCGCTACCCAAACTGAAGACGATCCTGAAGAGGACATTGTTCTCATGCGCAGTGTTGGAGTGGAGGCCAGTGACCTTGTTGATGGTTCCAGTGACGGCATTATGGAGGCCGTGCCCTGTGGTGAGAATGACCCAGAATGCACGACATCAGAAGTCGCAATGGATGATGAAAACTTGGATCACGGTTCAAAAGGTTGCAACAACCTAGATGCTAGAGACCCCCTGGATTTGCCGGTGGCAGTCATGACTGGCACGCCTATGGACAAGCTCAAGAAGGAGTATGACCGCTGTATGCGAGTTACTGTTGAAGAGCTTGACTTAGAGCCAGCAGTTTATATGCGCGAAGGCAGCGAAATCCTGTCTCAGTTACGCGACCAATTGGCTTTACTTCCTGACTTACAAGATCTGTCTCCAGAGTGTAATATCGAGGAGGCAGATGTTGGTGATCCAGTGAAGTCCACGCCTGAGATGGTCGACAAGTTGAGACGAATCCTGAAGCAGCATCGTAAGATCTTCCTTGGTGACGGTAATGCTGCTCCTGCACCTGCTCGTGGAGTGGTCTGTGACTTGGACGTCGGCGATGCGAAACCTGTTGCTCAGCGACCGAGATCCATCGCGCCTCACTTGATGCTCAAGGTGTACGAACTCTTGAAGAAACTCTTGGAAACCGGACTCATCGAGCATTCTGAATCGCAGTGGGCATCACCGATTGTGATCGTTCTGAAGAAGAATGGGATTGACATCAGGATGTGCATCGACTATCGTGTGGTGAATGAGTTTATCAAGTTACTACACTACCCTCTGCCACTCATTGACGACTTGCTGATTGGTTTTGAGTCGGCCATGTGGTTTATGAGTCTGGATATGGCAAGTGGATTCTGGGCTGTCCTAATGACCGAGCGAGCCAAGCTGATCTCTGCGTTTGTGTGTCCGTTTGGGCATTTCCAATGGATCCGGATGCCGTTTGGCCTAAAGAACGCCCCACTCATTTATCAAGCAGTCATCAACAACTGTCTGTGGGGATTCGTTCGCCTGGATTCTGAGGAAGAAGCAAAGGTGGACCCTGACGTACTTGATTTCCTGAAACTTGATCCTCTGGAACCCAGGAGTCCTGATAGTATTGAGGAGGATTTCTCGATCTTGGCGGATAAGATGACAGTCTTCCAGCGTAACATCCCAGCCCCACCTCAGATGGGCCCTGTGCTCGGGCGCAGCTCGTACATTGACGACATCGCTCATGGTGCACCAACATGGGATCACCTGTGTGAAGACTTGAACGCTTTACTGTTTCGGTTACGCTATTGGAATATCTCTGTAAGTCTACCCAAGAGCGAATTTGGCAAGTTGTCCATTCCGTACCTCTCGCATGAAATTAGTGCTGAAGGTATCCGGGCGAAGCCAAAGATTGCGAAGGGAGTCCAGGATTTGCCGTTCCCGAAGACACTCAAGGGAGTGCAGTCTTTCATGGGAAGTCTGAATTACTATAATAAGTTTATCGAAGACCTCCCCGTGATCGCCGCTGTCCTATATGAGCTGACGGACGAACAGATACGTGCTGGACGAGACTTGTCGCGAGCCAAGGAAGCGTTTGAGATCCTGAAGCGCAAGATTGTATCGACTCCACTACTGCGGCATCCTGACCGCACACGACCATTTGTGATCATCCCGCATGCTAATCAGTGGGTAGCGTCTGCGGTACTAGGCCAAGAGTACGATGGAGTCATTCATCCGGTTCGCTTCACGGGGCGTGTCCTGAACGACGCTGAGCTGAGATACCAGCTCGCCGAGAAGGAAGTGATTTCAATCATGCGAGTCCTAGAAGTGTTCAGGAATCTGGTGGAACACAGTCCAAAGATCGTAGTATACACCCGATACTCTGTGCTTAAGTGGCTACTGACATCCAAGTCGGCAGACGGTAAGAACGTCAAGTGGGGCGTAATCCTGTCACACTGGAATCTGGAGATCCGCAGAGTGCAACGTGATGAAGACGGACTACCTGCCATCCTAGATGCAGGAATCACACCTAGAGAACACCTGGACGAAGTCGCGGAGAATTTGATCCCGGCTAAGGGTCGAGTCGCACCAATACCGCAAAACTCTTATCAAAAGGCACCCCTTGCAGGCGACGGTTGAAAAATATCAACCTATCAGATTACTCCATTTTGATCATCTATCATGACATATCAAAAGGCACCCCGGAGATAAATTACCACCAGTCGATAGGTTACGCAGCGAGCTAGCCATTCATCAGCTCTGCACTTCGCCATTACTCAGTCTGCAAGAATGCCCCGAGGAAGCCGCCCACGCGTGAAAGGCTTCGAGGCTTCGCCAAGCCAGTGCCTTCGCACTGCTATCAGCTACCAGCGCAAGTATATTATTAATAGCTTCGTCGAGCAGAACGGCATGGCAGCAGCAGTAACACGCTTCTATCCCTCTCTCCAAGCGGAAGCCCGAAAGCGGAAGAAGCGGCAACTGCACAAGTGGTTCGAAGACCGTGATGACATCGCCAAACAAGTTGCCCAAGGCAACGGGCACCTCTGCAGAGAACCACGATCTGGCGTCGGCTGCATTCTTCCTCGGGCGGAGGAGGACTACCTAGCCTTTTGGATAAGGGACCTGAGGCGCGAGGGCGTACCAGTGTCTCCGCTCATGCTCCAGATGAAGGCACGTGCAGTAGCAGGTGAGCTGGGTCTTCGCTTCGACCAGTTTTCGGCAAGCTCGTCGTGGCGCCTCCGATTTCTCAAGTCGTATAGGCTCTCACTGCGGCGCCGGACCAGGATCGGCCAGAAGACCCCCAGCGACTCGCGTGAGGTGGCGGAGAAGTTTCGCGAGGAGGTGCAGAGGATGATGCTCAAGAACGGCATCACGGAGGTGTACAATGCAGACCAGACGGCGCTCAACTTTGAGCATCTCCCCACGCACACCATCGACGAGACTGGCACACGAACGGTGTGGGTCCGCAACAGCGGGAAGGAAAAGAGCCGCCTCACAGCCATGGTTCTGGCTGACTCGAGAGGCATCAAGCGCGCCCCCTTCCTCGTTTTCAAGCAGCCACCGTCCCGAGTGCCGGCCACCGAACAGCATAACCACAAGGAGCAGCAGGGTTTCGGTCGAGACCTCTGGAAGAAGGTAAAAGCGATGCAGGCATCGACTGGGATGCCGATCTACTGCAACAGTCGTGGGTGGTGGAACGCTGAGCTTTCCGTGTTGTTCTTGCGGTTCCACTTTGCAGCGCGGACTGACATCGATGAGCCCGTCCTCCTCATCTGGGACGAGTTTAGTGGGCACTGGACTTCCGAGGTGGAGGCGTGCGCTAAGGAGCTGAATGTGCTTCTGCTCAAAGTCCCTGGTGGGTATACTTCCGTCTGCCAGCCTGCTGACATCGCGTGGATGCGACCCCTCAAGGTTCAGCTGCGCGCCGAGTGGCTGTCGGATATCGAGAAGCAGTTCGAACGTCATCAAGGTAAACAGAGTAGGTTTGTACTAACAGCTCCCACACGAGAGATCGTCGTGGGTTGGCTACATGCAAGTTGGGCCAGGTTGTCTACGAGCACCATTGTGGCAGGATTCAGGAAGCTTGGCGTGCCGTCGGATCAGCGCAAAGTCCCGCTAGATGATACAGGGGCGTACGATGCAAAGCTGCAGGTAGTAATTCAACTTCTCGAAAGCTGCAAGATCGGTGAAGACGTCTCAAAAGATGCAGAGCGAGATAACAGCAATAAAATGGGAAACTACAATTGTTGAGAATGAAACGGAGGGGACGTAAGTAGGTGCACCTACTTCTCTTGGAACCCTGGCACCAAGATTTCATCATAAGATGACTTAACTTTCCGAGTAGCCACAAGGGGATTTGAACCCTGAGTCTGTCGCATCAACGACAGCCGCTTTCACCAACTGAACCAGCGAGGTGGCCGTAATCTATTCAGGAAAATATCCTTGATAAATAAATTCCGAGTGATGCAGCTGTTATTTATTTGCAGATGCCTCTTCCCATGCATTCGGCATCCCTGGTGCTGCAAGGGGTGCCTTTTGATAAGAGTTTTGCGGTAATTCCCATTAGTCTGGAGATGTTGGGTGCTGACTTTGAAGGCCACATCCTGAGTTTTGACGGTGCCGCCAAGACGTCTACACGCCGTGGCAGTTGCGGATGCATTCTGTGGCGCCTCCCTGGATGGAAGGTCCTAGATGCACAAGGATTTGTTTTGGAAGATGTGACCGTGAATGATGCTGAATACAGTGGGCTGCTCAAGGGATTGAACATGGTGTTAGAACATGACGTCCAGGAGATCGTTGTGGTCGGTGATTCCAGGATCATCATCCAACAAGCACAAGGCTTGATCAATTGTCACCAACCAAACCTACAAAGGAAACTAGCCGAGTATGAAGCTCTGAGGCCAAGATTCAAGTCCGTCAGACTGGTGCACGTTAAGCGTGAATTCAACCAGGCGGCAGACTACTTGACATCTAAGACGCTACTGCTTGACGAGTCTTGGAAGGTTGAAGACGAGGACGAGCTGACACACTTGCAATTGGTGTCCAAGATCCACGAGAAGCTGATGAAACCCGCTCAAACCCTGAATGCGGGAGTGCAGGACGACAATGGCCAGGATGCTGATTCCACGAATCTCCCTGGACCAGAGTCCGCACCTCTGCCACTGGCCGCCAAGGTGCTTGTTGCCGTAACTCGTGCACGAGCTCAGGATGAACCAGACCAAGGCGATGTGATGGGCCCAATCGAGTACCAAGCGGAACGATGGCGACGTATTAAGCTGCATCAAGACAAGGACGCTTTCCTGATGCAACTCAAGAATTTCCTAAAGGGTGATGTAACAGAGATGTCACACGCCCAAACCAGGAAGCTTGCCAAAGTCGCCGATGATTTCGTGCTTGACTCTCGGGAAGTCATCTACCGCCTGAGTCGGTCTACCAGAGATCGCCCACGTGACATGGTCGACGAACTCAGACTAGTCGTGCCAAGGAGTCTACATTCAGATATGCTGCACTACGCACATGAGGATTTCCAAGGTGGACACCAAGGGATCACGCGGACGTATGAGAAGCTTCGTTCTGAATTCTACTGGTCCGGTATGTATGCCGATGTTGAGAAATTCGTCAAGGAATGCATAGATTGCGCCAGCGGCAAGGGGCGTCCTCCAAATCCTGGACCTTCGCCTGGAAACATTGAGCCCAGACGACCGTTCGAGGTTGTGTCCATGGATTTTGTGACGCACATGCCTAAGTCGGACCGCGGAAACACCTTTTTGCTCCTATTCCAGGACATGTTTTCGGGGTTCGTGATGTGTAAACCCATGAGTTCTACGACGGCCCAAGATGTCGCTGAAGTCTATGAAGAATGCGTATTCAGGAGGTTCGGAGCGAGTTCTATGATAAGACATGACCAGGATCCAAGATTCATGAGTGAGGTCTTCACGCGATTCCGGGAACTCTTGGGTAGCAAGCAGCGAGCCACTCTGGCGTATCGCCCTCAAGCCAACGGCCAGCAGGAGAGATCTGTGCAGACTGTGGTGCGAAGCATCCGCGCGTACGTTGCGGAAGCCGACCAGAGTGACTGGGATGATCATGCAGAGCGACTGATGTTCGCTCTCAATTCGTCATTTGATGCAATGAGACTGGATACCCCCTTCTTCCTGGTGCACGGCTGGGACGCACACGGTACGGTGTCTGCTATGCTTGGACCCAAGCCGTCGAGCGTCCAGGAACGCACTGCGTATGACTGGCGTCGGAAGTTGCAGCGTGATTACAGCTACGCTCAGGCTTGTGCCAAAGACCTGCAAAAGAAGGCTAAACGCATGCGTTCTGCTGAGCAGACCAGGAAATGGAAAGAACTGTCCGAACGTTTGAGAGCTGGCTTCGCTGTGGGCGATGCTGTCTGGTTATATATACCGAAGGTGCAGCCTGGACTCAGCCGAAAACTAGCTCACATGTGGTATGGTCCATTCCGTATCCAGGAAATGCACGACAACTTCAGAGTGAAACTCAGGATTGAGAACTCAGGATATCGTGTTAATCCCTGGGTACATGTGAGTCGACTAAAGCCTAGAGCATTGTTCCCAAAGCGACCTGCTGTGGAACTTGACGTAGAAGAAGATGACGATTTCGACGCAGCCTTGTTACCAGAAGACAGCTGGGAACCTGACGTAGAGAACGACGAGTATGAAGTCGAGCGAATCCTAGATTTACGCTGGACTAAGAGAACTCGGACATCAAGGCGCTCTCGCGAATACCTTGTGAAATGGAAGGGCTACGATGAAACGGAATGGTTACCTGTGTCGAGGCTTAACTGTGGTGCTCTACTATACGAGTTCAACCAAGGTGCGCGCGCAAGAGCCCGTTTCCAGGCTATGCAAGCTGGAGATGATCATCCAAGGAACTAGTATCTTGGATGCAAGAAATTGCCCAAGATGCCAACACCCGGACCTTCGATACTGGAGTCTGGCAATGAACGCATTTTGGATGCAGATCGTCGAAAGTGAACAAGTCTGGAGATGGAAGTGACTTTGATTGAATTTTATCGTGTGTGGAGTTATGAACGGCGACCTTGACCAAGTGATTTCGAAAGCAAGGTGGAGAGAATGAAATTACGAGAGTGATTGTGAGAGGGCTGAAGTAAATGGAAAAGACCTGGATTGTATTAAGTGGAAACACTTATTGAATGCAAAAGACAAGGACTAAAATCCAGGATGTTGGAGCCACTCGCTCACTTGGTGCAAATGAGGTTCTCCTTGCGCTCCGAAGCCGACAGCATACGTGCCTTCAATTCCGTGGGAACATACTGGAGCCATTCAGACTTGCTGGATGCAGTGTTCCACTGCGTGCGAGCAGGTTCTCGCAAGTCAGTCTCCGCAAGCTGGATTTCCAAGTCATCACACTTAGGACCGCCTAATTTCTCGACTCGCGGGTCTTGCCAAATCCAGGCGCAACATCGGTCTGGTAGCTTCCATAATCCAGGCTCATACAGCAACGTCTTCACGAATCCAGGAGTAGCAAGTGCCCGCTTCACGAGGCTCTGGTAGCGGCGACGCAGAGCGTTACGGCGAGTGACACGTCCACTGTGGATGGCGAGAGACAAGTCATCTGCTTCTTGGTCAATTGTCACCCAGTGTCCACACTCCCAGAATGCACGTGCGTTTGTGTGCATGAACTTCACGATCTCTCCCAACATCTTGAGAGTATCCAGAGACAGCGTGCTGCGACGATGGAAGAATAGAACTCGGTAGCGACCTTCGAACATGACGGTCCATGGCTCCGACTTTTCCAATTCGACGTATGCGTCAGAATCCCAACGCTTCTTGGCCAAGTCGCTTGCGTACTTGTGCACCTCGTAATCTGGAAAACCTGGGTCTTGACCCGACGAGTTTCTGGACGTGCTGACATACTGGACCAAGATGCCAAGGTGTCTCCAAGATGTTTCATCATCATCAGGTGTTTCGATAGTCATCAATTCTGCCGCTGTCAACGAGTCGTACTCCCTGCGAGCCAAACGAGACCGGTGACGAGAGGGGCGGTTGCCAGATGACTTGAGCGACTTCTTGGCCTTTGACTTCGACTTGTGTCCAGAACGTGAATCCAGACGAAGACGCTTGTGTTCCTTGCGTCTGGAGGTGGCCGGCGCTTCATCCGAGTCATCACTGGAGCTGATGTGTGGGCGCTTGGATCCAGACTCAGCACCCGACTTCTTGGACTTCTTGGGTTCCGGGTCTTCTTCTTCACTCTCGCTGGAACTGGACTCCGAATCGTCATCATCCTCCACTTCTTGTGCCGGAGGCGCGTAGTCTGGATCAAGTTCCTTGTCGTCGACCACGGACTCTGTCTCGGAATCAGGATATACGATGGTGTGGTCATCCAGGTTACCCCAAGACGGAGGCACTTCCCCGCGGCGCAGCTTGCGATCCAGGCGCTCATCTGCCATCTTGTAATACGTCGTTGGCACATACCTGGCCCATGGGGTCAAATCAAGACGACGCCAGTACATCATGCTGACCAACATCTTGACCAGTTGCGGCTGCCGAAAGAACCCGTGTGCCGGCTTGTCTTGGTCAAGACGCCTCATTGCCGTTTCATACTTGATTCCAGCCAGGATAATCTGCCGGACGTCAGGACGCACTTCTTTCCAGATGACACGCCCAGGAAGCATCTTGCATGCAGCCTCCTTGGAAATGGTGGTCTTCTCACCGGCCTTGCGCACTGAGTCGCAGCCTGGGTGATGAGTCGATGGTCGCCTCTGGACTTTGGGAGACTTGGTCTTCTTGAGTGACTTTGGAGTAGGCGACTTCTGCGAAGACTTGTCACCAGAATGCGGCTTGGATTCCTGAATGCCAGATGGACTGGTTAAGTCCAGAATGACAGGATTCGAAACCGGAGGCTTGGGAACTGGAACAGCCAGACGAGACGCAGGAAACGTGGGAATTGGAGCCTTGCGTTGATCCATAGCCGTGATGTTGACGACAGTGTCCCAAGCAGACGGAGGAACGCAGCCATTCACGCAGTGCACAAACAAGTCATGCAGCCGATCCCAGTTGCCGGGGACGTCAGCGTGCTTCTGCATGAAGGCGGACAGCGTCCAAGGGTTCATGGTACTATCGTCCAGACGCTTCTTCAGGATGCCAACTTGAGTCTCTGCGTCGTCGACACGGGCCTTCAACTCGGACTTCTCAGCCTCAAGCGCGTCGATTTGGTCTTGGTATCGAGACTTCAACGCCTGGACTTCGTCTTGGTCAGAGGCCTTGATTTCGTTGGCCTTGGCAAGTGCAGAAGTCACCTCTTGGTGCCAGTGTGCGCAGACGAACTTCCATTCACGACGAAGGTCACCATTGATGCGCTTGAACTCCAGAGCGTCTTTAATCGCGGCTTCCTGACCACGCTCAATCTGCGCCCGAAGTCGACGATGTTCACCCAGAACAAGACGCAAATACATCGAAGTGCGGAAGACACGCGAGGCGAGTTGATCTGGAGGAAAGTGAGTCAGGATCGAGGCGAATTCACGTCGCGTGCCAATGTCGTCCAGACTGGAGGTCAAGGCATCCAGCCGGAGCGGATCTTGTCGCGCTTGCAGGAGGTACTGACGTGTATTCATGTCAAACAGACGCTCGAATTCAGAATTGTCGTCCGCGTTCATCTCTTCGAAGCCAATCAATGCTGTAGTGCCCCCATATCCATTCATCGTGAAGCCGCCGCCGCGCGTGTCGTCCACCGTGGCTGGAACTCCCACCAAGTATGTCTTGGTGCCGGTGTCTGGGAGGGAAGGCAAGGTCCAGCGCGCCGAAGAGTCAGGAGGAGCAAAATTCTCGGGACGAATCGTTTGTTGCGATAGGACGCCCTTGAAGAATAGCGCGTCGACGTCCTCCATCCGCACGTGGCGTGGTCGCGAGAAGGAAGGCAACACGACACCCTCGCCCATCGGGATAGAGCTGACGCCACTGCCACCAGCATTTTCGCTCGGGACTGGGACGTTCTCGGCGCTGTCGTCACCATCAGGCTGACGCAGGATGATGGCCTGAGACTCGCCGCTTGAAGGCTGGCTTGAGTCTTCTGGGGGGCGCTTCTCGACGTCGCCGGCGTCTGGAGGAGAAGCAGAATACGGAGGAGGCTGTGTGCTGTCGCCGCTGGCCGCTGGCGTCGATGAAGGCGCTGGGACCGGAGTGTTGCTGGTCTCAGCCATGTTTACAAGTTGGGAAATCGCGATATGACCGCGTATTGCACGTGAATGCTGTGGTATCCGGGAGGAGAACATTGAAGATGGATCGTGACCGACCGTTGGAGAGACAGGGTACGGCAATGCGCTGAATTCTGGCAGACGGCAGAGTGCAACGGCAGCGTTTGATTCGATTTCTTGGGTTGGCTCCCGTTTGAATGTCCTGGCCATGATTCGCCAGCTCGGTGATATTTCCTCTCTGATGGATCTGGACCAGGAGGGGCGGTTGACACGAAGTGTTCCTGGTTTTTCTGTGACGCACCGCCGTCGCGACTCTGGTCTAAAATTTCGAGCATGGATACTATTGGATGAAATGGAGAATGTGACTCGGCTGTACCCGTGCGACACGGGTGACGTATGGAGTGCGACTGATTTATGGAAAGATCTTACGCCTAACCACAGATGGGCCCAACTGGCTGGAAGTGTGTATCCTGGATGTGTACAAATCCACGATTGCAAACCCGCATTATGTCCAGCCCCCGGACTTTCCCTTACGATGAGTGCCTAAAGCCTGGCGGAAAGTGCAGTTGAGAACGTATCTCAGATTGTACCTCATCTTGCTGTGGTTCAGAGCGACTACTAAAGATACTGAACCAAGATCATCCACTACCAACACCCAAGTCGTGCGCTGGAAGCCCAAAGAGTCTGGATGTCAAGTACATCCTGAATCCTGAATCCTGACTCCAGAATACCAGAATCTTGACGGTTGACCACTGACTATTTCACTTCGAAGACAGTGGTACGTCATCAAGTGAAACGCAATTGAACTACCGCCAAGGAACCCAACAGAACTGTCGAGTCGACACTTTTGAAGCTACGAAGACAATGTACCCAGACCATACTGAAGCAAAGACAATTTGACCCAAGACATAGTGAAATCAAGATAAATCACCCAGAGCCGAGATCTAGAAAGAATTGATAGCTTAAGGCTTACAGCCAACAACAGAGTTTGTTTTACCCCGTACTGCGCAAGTGAATTCGGCCAAGCCTGCCGACGGAAATCCGGAGGACCCGAGACTACGACCGCGGTACAACAAGGGGCGCTGCGACCATTAAGGACGGGTCGTCTGTGGCATCTCCACCTCATAACATCAAGTCCAGTTAGGTGGTGACCAGAGGCGCTCCGGCACCCTGGGTTGACCCACCTATTTCATATCCTAGTTGGGTCACTAGCGTGCTGGTGTTTGCCCATTTCATATTCCCTTGCTATTCGAGGTGACTGACTAGCAGTTGTCCCCCGAAGTGATAGTTTAACTGCTGTGTGTATCGACTGACTATAGCATTTGATAGTTTCTCTCTTAATTGAGAGTGGTGCGCGTTTTATACGAGTGTTCAGACTGACTAGGTGTCTGAATTGTAAGACTCGAGTGAGCCTAGCGAGTGACCCACCGTCCAAGGGTCGAAAAGAATAAGTGACGGCTATTTGTATTGTATATAACTCTGTATTTGTTGGCTATTGGTGTTTGGGGTGCATCCTGGGTAAAGGTGCATCCTGAATTTCCGATACTCTGGGTGTGAAATCCAGACTACACTCTGCGATTCTGTCGTTGAGAGTGCATCCTGAAGTGGACGTACGCTCGGCACAACTTCAAGGCCACAAGCTCGGTGAAGTGCCGTTTCGTCAAAGACAAACGAGCCGACAGGGATTCCGCAAGGTACCCACGCCACCAAGAACCCAAGGTTTCACTTCGCGGTGGAATCTTGGATACTTGTTGACTCCTACAAGTCTTCCCCCTTCAATTCCTGGAGGAGGAATTCCTGGAGCGCGCTATACGAACCCCCCTGGGCGGTAAAGGTTTCATCGACCTCGCCACAGAGACCGCTTGCTGTTCCTTCAGGAAACGCTCCATTGCTGCATTGAAGAACGATTGCATGCGTTCGGGCAGCGCTTGGACTGGAGCGTTTGGTACGATCACTGTCGGCTTGGTTTCCGATCGCTCTTTTCGTGATTGTAGCATCGTTGCTCCAGCCGGCCCAAGCGTCATTCGCCGCAGCTCGATCGAGCTGTCCGATCCCGCTTCGGGTGTGGCTGAGGCATATTGCGACGATCCAGTTTGGCTGCGAATCGGTGTTGGTCTTTCACGTTGAACCGGGACGACACTACCGACAAGGGGCGTCAGCTTCGCGAACAGGCTCAGCGTTGATTCCCTGATGATTGGCAATTCCAAGTCGAATATATCGTTCGCGTCGCAGGAACCCAGCATGATCTCTGCTTCTTTCAGCATACGTATCAGAAGTTTCACCTCCTCAAGTTGGCTGGTTACTTCCTTCGGTGCCTTCGCTGGACCTTGGAGTTCCCCAATTGGCTTCGGGCGCACGATCTTCATTACGGGATCTTAGTGAAGGATCTTGTACAGGTCCTTGTAGAAGAAGGCAGCTCCGGCTGCTCGTCCGTCCACGTGTTGCAATCCTCCTGGTCTTCGGCTTCAGTATCCGGTGCCTTCAGCTTCTTGCGTGAGGTCTTCGACTTCTTCTTCTTCGAGGTTGCGTGCGGAACTGGAGGCGTGGTTTTGGATGAAGGTCCTTCGGTTTTCACCGTCGGGCCTTCGTCCGGGGGATTACGATTCACATCGCGATCCGCGGGGGTCTGAGGCGAGGCGGGTGAACGCCTTTATCGTCCAGGGTGTATAGCGCACGCGCGCCAGAAGACTCGGCTGATCCGGAAGCTTCTACTTCGCCTTTCGGAAAACCCAATGGGGTCAGACTACCTCCAAATGTACGGGACTTCCGGAAGTAGCTTGGCGTGTGACCTTGTGTAATTTCTATAGGTGTCGTTTGTCTTCGGAAGACCGGACTCCACCTGATGAGTTGTTCCTACAGAATCAAAATGAATACAAGAATACAGAGTGCGTACGTTCACTTCCCGGCGCAATTAGTACAGCTGGGGTTAGACCACTAGCAAAGCCTTCCCAGATGACCAAATAATACAGAGAGTTATACATGATATACAGCTGCTACTTATTCTTTTGGACCCTTGAGCAGTAGGTCCGTACACCAGTCTACTTGTGTTTCACCTGGAAGACTGGCCACTTCCAGATGCACCCTTGTTGCGCACCACTCCCAGAAGGAGGATTTATAACTCCTTCCGGAAGATAACTTTCAGATATATCCAAAAGGAAAAACTACTTCCGGATCACTCAATATACAGTCCTATCACACAGCAGTCTATTCGATCCAATTCCGGGGGGTGACTACTAACAACCTCCTGAAACGGCAATTACTATGAAATGGGGGGTCTAGAGGACACACTCCCAACTGAAATATGAAATAGGACAGATCACGTACGAATGTGTGTTACTCGGTCACCGCCTAATTTGGTCTTGAGCCTTTCGGAGAGTTCCACGGCGGTCTTCGCGATCACGACGAGTCCAAACGCAGGCTGGGTGAACCCGGGTCCCCGGAAAAACACGGCGGCTTGTCCGGCGTTATCCCAGCGTGCTCCCAGGCCAACTGATAAGGGCCCTGGAAAACACTTGCGCCCTTGGAGGCAAAACGAACTCTCTGTTATTTTTAGTCTCTGCTAGAAGTCTTCTGTCAAGGTCTCTGCTGGAAGTCTTCCACATGCACATTTGTCTTGGTTTCACTATAGGGTTCTTTGGCGTAATCAGCATCCGGGAGGCTGACACATCCTGGTCGCAAGCCGGCTCTTCGTGCATAACATGGTCGTCTTGGTTGGTCGCTAATATCTTGGGCTTCGCATACTGGAAACTTGGAAAGGTCTTGGTGAGTACAAATCAGGAGCGTCTGGTCGGCCTCCGCACCCGGAACATCTGGGTCATCTGCGAGTCGCATCAGAAAGGAACTTTCGGAAGGCACACGTGACTTCCGGAAGTAACTCGACATTGGGGGAACTTCTGGAAGTCACTTGGTCTCAGTATGCTGTGGGAACTTGTACCAGTTCTCCGTTCATCCTCGTTCATCCCTGTCGCGCGCACTTCTGGATCAATCATCACTGCAAGTGCTTCCATGGGAAATGGGAAACGACGCTCGGACATTTTACGTCCAGTCGCCAAGTGTCAACCGTCCGTCTCGTCATAAGCTTTCGTAGAGGAATTTGCTTTCCCCCCGAGCTGACAAGTTGTGATGAGATCACACGTGCCCAAATTGACCACGGTATCCGGTCGGAAATCACATCCGGACGGCGGATTGGTCCTTTAACTGACGGAGGTCGCTTCCTTTCTTCGCCCGTCCCGGATCGTCCAATCACATCATTTCTTGACGGTCGGAAATCAACGCCGTCGAAGCGTGATCAAATCGCAATCTCCCGCCTGGTGAGCAACAGCATGGCTCCCACTGGCACTTCAGGCCCTCCTGCAAGCTCCGCGCAGACGCCTTCGGCGTCTCCTGGCGACGGCAGCCCCAGTGGGGGTGATGTCGCTGGCGAGTCTCCAAGCGTCCCTTCCTCAACTCCGCCGCCCGTCGACGACGAGGAGGAAGAGGTGGAAGAGGAACTTCCGGAAGAAGAGGGAGCTCTCGATGACGCGGCGGATGAGTCGATGGATGCACCTTCGGGACGATCGCCGACTCAGACCCCCTCTCGGTTGCTGCTCTTGGATCGAGCACTTGCTCTCCAAGATGAGAACAAACGTCCTTCCGGACGTGACATCCCGCGCGACCGTCAGTTGCCGGTACCGGCACGTTATGAAGTCCCTCCGAAGCATACTCCCGGTGGACAGGTCCGTCTCGTTGGGGTTCCAGCGACTGAAAGCCACAACGATGGGAAAACGTTCACCCAGAACGGCTACGGCGGTCTGGAGGCGCTAATGCAGATGAATGAGTTGACCATCGGTTCTCTGGCGCAGTTGTATGACTTCTTCGACGAAAATGTGGACATTCACGATTACGTCTTGACGCCCCGCAAGAAACCACTTTCGGAAGATGACATGGAGCATCAAGTGAATCACGTTAGTCTGAAGCGCGAGATCGCGAGCATTCTGACCGAATTTGGTCCGGAAAATTTGGCTCAGCGGGTCTTTGGTGGATGTCCTTCAGAAGGTGATGGCTCGTTATCGTCGGATGCGAGAACAAGTGGATGATTCCAGCTCGGCTGTTCACGACGCCGGAGAAGCTCGTGATGAATTTCTGGTGGTAAAGCAGGATTACCAGTTCCAGACGGACTATTGGAGTCGGAAGGTGGCCGAGGTCTTGGCGGAAAAGGATGAGGTCGTCCGAGGTTCCCGTGAAGATATCACCCAGCTCCTGAAAGAGCATGCTAATGACAAGCGTCATCTCAAGGACCAAGTGGCCACGCTCACCCGGCGTCTGGACGACTCGGAAGCGCATCGCAAGATGTTGAGCGACCGTCTTCGACAGACGCGTCTGGAAGTTGCTGATGTGATGAACTTCCTGAGTGACCACTCACAGCTCTACCTGAACTGGCCTCGCCTTCGAGATCTCTTGGTTCACTTTCGGAACGGCACGCGTGTTCCATCTGGGTGGAACACCATGATCACGGTTGTCGCAAATGACGACCCAAACTTCGCGCCAACGCCTTACACTCGGATGAACCGTCCTCACGGCGACGATGACAGGGAGTTCAAGGACAGTGGTCCCCCTTCAGAGGCTCTGACCGTCGATCTGACTCAAGATTCATCTTCAAGTGTGCCTGGTGGCAATTCATCCAAGCGCAAACGGTCACTGTGGTTCGTCCCGCAAGGTTCCGGACGCCATCCAAGATTTCCCGTCAGAATGGGACCGGACCTCCGATGAGCAGTGTCTTCAGGACACCAGCAACATCTCGTCAGAGCAAGATGCCTACAAGATGTTGGCTGATTTCCCGGTGGTCTGGGACCAACTTCGTCTGGACGTCCAGATGTTAATGCGGTCTGGCGTCGGGTACTCGGGAGCGGTTGAGTTGCTCGACCAAGATCAGGTCCTTCACACCAAGTTCCCGCTCGACCCGCTTCTGGAAATGTTTGTCCGGATGATGTTCTGGAACAAGCTGGACGAGACACCGTGGGCCAAGCACGTCCCCAGGCGTTACTTTCGGGCGGCTCGCGCAAAGTTGAACGACCTTCTGGAAGATGATGTTCAGCCTCCAGTCTGGGATGCTTTGATGGCGCTGGACCAAGAAGAGGAGGACCTCATCCCGGAGGTCGATGACAAAACCAAGGATGGCGACTTCGTCCCGGGTGAGGAGTTTGAGCTTCCTGAAGATGAAGTCGTCTTGGTTGACGAGTCCTCCCAAGCGTACCCGTCAGAAGGCCAAGCATCGTCGCACACGTTCATCGACATCTGGATCTACTCTTTCGAAGAAGACCAAGCGTTCCAATCGTCGGAATGACCTGTCTGCTACTGACTTGGCCCGGAAGGATTTCGAGTCTCTGACGTCCTTGGAAAAGACGGTCATCGAGACGCCTGGTCCGAGCATCACTTCCTGGATGCACTTGGGTATCCGGGTGAAAAGGGGTGATCCGACCGCGCTTTCTGCCCTCCAGACGCCGGGGTTTCCAGACTACGCTCCGAACCGGTTCGACTTGGACCTCCTGAAAGAGCGTTGCGACGGGCAAGAACTGGGTGCCTTTCTGAACACCATGCCTTGGCGCAAGATGTTCGATGAACGTCCACGTGAATGTACTTTCACAAGCACGAAGACCTGGATGACGAAGTACTAAATGCTCTTGACGACTGGATGGACTTCGTGTGTGGAAACTTTCGGGCGATCTGGGACATCCTGCATTGGCTCACGCTGGATCGCTCCTCAGATGCACCGCCGGGTATTCTCAAGATTCAGACCAAGCGCGCTCGTCGTCATGAAGGTTGCCGAAAGAAGGCCTTGGCACTCCAGAAGAAGTTGTCCACCAAGTTGCCATCCACCATCTGGAACGAGCCTGGTGTGTGGAAGTTCCCGAACAAGATTTGCCACTAAATCCTGATGGACAAGCAGCACTTCAAACCAGGGACTTCCGAATGTTACTCGTTGCAGGAGCAGATGGAACTTCTAGATCGCCGTAAGCCTGCTCGCGCTCAATGGAGCTTCTGTTCCACGGATGCAGAGCGCATCGCCCACCTTCCGGAAAACGTTCGTCGCGGTCTGATTCCTGCTGATGAGCGGGATCCAGTCACTGGCATCTTCTCTTAGTCTTCCATTGGCATTCCATCCGGACGTCGTCACACATCTGCACGTTTTTTTCTCTTCCAGTAGTCTCAATGTTAATCGTCCGAAATATACTCACTTCACTTTTCAAATGTTTCCAAATCACAACTTCCCATGGTATCCACTTCTCGAAATTCGCCACTTACAATACACACTCGATACTCACTCCAATTTCACAGCAATATAATCACACATTCCCAAAGTCCGTTCGTCTGATCCATCCAAAATGATGATATCTCGAAGGCCTAAACTCTTGGATGGTCATCACCTGCTTGCATGGTTTGGAAGCGAGCTCTTGCACGTGCACCTTGGTTGAATTCATAGAGTAAGGCACCACAGCTCAGTTGTGTCACTGGTAACCACTCGGGTTCATCATAGCCTTTCCACTTGATGAGGTACTCTCGGCGCCGCCTGGAAGTACGAGTACGTTTGGACCAACGTAAGTCCAAAATCTTTTCAACTTCGTACTCGTCCCTTCCAGCATCCGGTTCCCAACTGTCTTCTGGAAGTAGTGCAGCATCAAAGTCGTCATCTTCGTTCACGTTCAACTCCATATTCGGGCGTTTTGGAAATAGAGCCCGGGGCTTCAAACGACTGATGTGCACCCAAGGGTTGACACGATATCCGGTGTCCTCGATCTTGAGCTTCACCCTGAAGTCATCATGCACTTCTTCAATTTGGAAGGGGCCATGCCACATGTGGGCCAACTTTCTGCTCAGTCCAGGTTGGACCTTCGGAATGTACAACCACACCAGGTCACCCACTTCGAATCCGGACTTCAGTCTGTCGGAAAGTTCTTTCCACTTCTGCGTTTGCGCATCCGAACGGTGACGCTTAGCTTTCTTCTGTAGGCCTTCTGCACATGCTTTCGCATAGCTGTAGTCCCGTTGAAGCTTTCGTCGCCACTCATAAGCGGTCCTCTCCTGAAGACTTGATGGCTTCGGACCCAACATTGCAGATAACGTCCCTTGGGCATCCCATCCGTGCACCAGATAAAATGGCGTGTCCAGGCGAGTTGCGTCGAATGACGTATTCAGAGCGAACATGAGTCTTTCTGATTGATCGTCCCAATCGCTCTGATCCGCTTCCGAAATGTACGCACGGATGCTCCTGACCACCGTCTGGACGGATCGCTCCTGTTGGCCATTTGCCTGGGGACGATATGCCAGTGTGGCGCGCTGTCGACTTCCTAAAAGTTCTCGGAAACGGGTGAACACCTCGCTCATAAACCTTGGGTCTTGATCGTGACGCAACATCGAACTTGCTCCAAACCTTCGGAAGACGCACTCTTCGTAAGCTTCCGCTACGACCTGAGCTGTCGTTGAACGCATGGGTTTGCACATGACGAGTCCGGAAAACGTATGTTGGAACAAAAGTAAAAAGGTGTTCCCACGCTCGGACTTCGGCATATGCGTCACAAAGTCCATCGAGACAACTTCAAAAGGTCTTCTGGGTTCGATGTTTCCAGGCGACGGACCAGCATTCGGAAGTCGTCCCTTGCCGCTGGCACAATCAACACATTCCTTCACATAGCGTTCCACATCTGCATACATCCCAGGCCAATAGAATTCCGAACGCAATTTCTCGTGCGTCCGGGTGATGCCTTGATGTCCGCCCTGATAATCCTCGTGCGCATAGTGCAGCATATCTGGACGGAGTGACTTCGGGACTACCAGCCTTGGCTCATCCACAAAATCCCTCGGGCGATCTCGGGTAGATCGTGCAAGTCGGTACAGCACATCGCGAGTGTCGAGCGCAAACAAGTCAGCAACCTTAGCAATCTTGCGGAGGCGTCTGGGTGAGAATCGGCCAACGTCACCCTTCAGGAAGTCTTTGATTTCGGACAAGTACTCGTCTTCTTCCTGATGAGCCTTGATGCGACGCCATCTCTCCGCTTGGAATTCCAGAGGTCCCATTGGTGGTCCATCCAGAGATTCGGTGGTTTGAAGGCCTGACCTCGTCATGACTGCCATCACTCTGGCGGCTGCCGACAACGGGGCAGAATCAGCATCAGCAAGCACTGTTCCTACCTGAGCGTCCCTCGCATCAGAACTTCCGGGTCCCACTGGACTGGAACTGTCATCGCCATCTGGAGTGTCAGTCTTCGTGACCTTTTCAGGTATTTTAGACACGACTTCCAGGTGTCGGAGCTCATTCTCATCTTGGACTTCCCATGACTCACCTAGTATCATCGTCTTGGATGTCAAGTAATCGGCGGCTTGATTGTACTCCCTCTTGAGGTGTGCCAGCCTTACCGTCCGGAACTTGGCCTTCAGAACATTAGCCTCTGCGAGATGCTTTTGCAGGTGAGGCTGATTGCAATTGATTAACCCTTGCACTTGCTGAATAACAATCCGGGAGTCACCGACCACGAATAGATCTTCGACTTGATGTTCGGAAGCCATCGCCATACCTTTCAGAAGTCCATAGTACTCAGCGTCATTCACAGTAACATCTTTCAGAATATGACCATGTGCTTCTAGAACGGTCCAACCGGGCACCTTCCAAAGGATGCACCCGCAGCTTCCTTGACGAGTCGACGTCTTGGCAGCTCCGTCGAAGCTAAGGACGATCCCATCATAATCCGCATCCAACATCTCACCACTCACCACAGGCGGCTGCCGGATCCGCCCTTTCGCTGGAATCAATGATTCAGCAACTTTGTCTAAGTGTTCACGCAGAGTGATCCCAGCGCCCATGATAGCAGCCAGACCGTCCTCGTCCCGTTGAACCTTCCGGATTTCCATGTTCCACCCGGATAACGCGAGTCCCCATGGGACGCATCTTCCGTCGGCGGATTTGGAAGTGATGACCCACTTCAGAACGGAGTATCTCGTATAGACGATCAGTGGACAATGTTCAACAATCGTCCGGAACACCTGAAGCACCCTCATGATAGCGATCACCTCTTTCTCGGCGACATGATACCTCACTTCGGAGTCGTTCAGGACGCGGCCGGTATACCTGACCGGGTGTATCTTCCCATCATATTTCTGCCCGAGGACTGCACATGCGGCCCACTGATTGGCATGCGGGATGATGACAAACGGTCGGGAGCGATCCGGATAGCGTAGCAACGGAGTCGAGACACTCTTCCGCTTCAGGATTCCAAAGGCCTCCTTAGCTCTTGATATATTACGTCCTGAGCGTACTTGGTCATCCGAGAGTTCATACAGCACCGCAGCTACCACTGGAAAGTCCTCAATAAACTTGTGATAGTAATTGAGACTTCCGAGGAATGATTGCACTCCTTTCAGTGTGCTTGTGAACGGCAAGTCCTGAACGCCTTTCGCAATCTTAGGCGTCGCTCGGATGCCTTCAGCACTGATCTCGTGCGACAGATACGGGATCGACTTCTTCCCGAACTCACGTTTAGGGAGGCTCACGGAAATATTCCAATACCTCAACCTGAAAAGGAGTGCGTTCAGATCATCACAAAGTTGGTCCCAGGTTTCAGCTCCATGTGCAATGTCGTCGATATAGGAACTACGTCCCAAGACAGGACCCATCTGAGATGGCGCACGGATATTCCTCTTGAGCACAGTCATATACTCAGTCAGCGCCGGGACTTCGGGATTAGTGTCCACATCCAGAAGATTGGATTCCCGAGGGGCAACTTCAGGAAATCCAAGACGTCTTGGTCGACTTCAGACTCTTCCTCTGGAGCCAGCCGGACGAATCCCCACAGGCAGTTATTAATTACTGCCTGATACACCAAAGGCGCGTTTTTGAGTCCAAACGGCATTCGCACCCATTGGAAGTGTCCAAACGGACACACAAAAGCCGAAATCAACTTGGCACGCTCTGACATCCGAACCGCCCATAATCCACTAGCCATATCCAAGCTCATGAACCACATTGCATTCTCAAATCCAATCAGTAAGTCGTCAATCAGCGGTAACGGGTAGTTCGAACGTTCAATGAACCCATTGACGATCCGGTAATCAATACACATCCGGATGTCCACACCGTTTTTCTTTAGGACAATCACGATCGGAGAGGACCATGGTGATTCGGAAGGTTCGATCAATCCAGTTTCCAAGAGTTTCTTGAGTAACTCATAGACCTTGATAGCCAAATGAGGTGCGATGGATCGGGCGCGTTGTGCGACCGGCTTGGCCGTCCCAACGTCCAAATCACAAATCACTCCTCTTGCCGGAGCAGGAGCGGCATTTCCATCACCCAGAAAAATAGAGCGGTGGTACTTCAGGATGGACCGAAGCTTCTGCTCTTCCAGAGGTGATGTCGTTTCCGAATCTCCTACATCAGCCGCATCAATATCACATGTCGGGCTCAACTCTTGGAGTTCCGGAAGCATCGCCAGCTGATCACGCAATTGGGCTAACAAGTCACTTCCTTCATGGATGTACACAGCGGGTTCCAAATCCAGCTCTTCTGCGTTCAGACGCATGCACCTCTCGTACTCGACTTCCAACTTTTGGATTGGGGTACAGAGCATGGCTTGATTTTGCTGATCCCGGAGTTCGTCTAGTCCTGATAAGTCATCCAGACGATCGTTGACATCGTCAGCACCTTCATCCGGAAACTCTTCATTCAGGCTAATCGAGTCAAAGAATTCATATCCGTCCGAATCCACGTCGTCCGTCGGAAGTTCCGCGTCTTCCAAATGTTCTCCAACCCTTGGTATGACTTCCGACTCCCTTGGATGACATCTGTCGTCAGTATCCTACGGACGTGGCACCTCCTCAACCTCAGGATCCTTTTTCAGCTTTACCGTGTCTTCTGCGATGACTTCATCTGGAAGAGTTTCCTCCACTTTCAGACGTAAGACTCGAGACAGCTCCTGAACTTGCACCATGTGAACTTGGTTGTTTCCAGGAAGCGGTCGAACCAATAACTTAGTCGGTCATGAGTATTCGGACTTCTGGACGCAAGGAGGTTCAACGTCCCTCATCATCTGCTCAAATCGTTCAGAACGTAAACGCATCTGATTGGATTCGGTATTCTCATAGATGAGAGTCTGCCACTCCTGATACCTTCGGAGACCCGGCAAACAAAACGTTCGGCCCTCGGGAAAAAAAAAAAAAAAAACTCGATGATCCGAGCGACTGGCGTCCGAGTGTAGATACTAAGACACCTTCCAGAAATGTTCACCACTTTGATGGCCACAGCCCACGATCTAGTGTGGTCCTTCTTAGCTGTCGGTACCAGTTACGCGCTGGTCCCGTGCACCAGACACTTCTCGCCATCGGGTGCTTGATCGCGGATGAAGGCAGATTTCATCTTGCTGAGCCAACCCCTGGCGCGGTCTTCGTCATTGTCCTTTCCGGAAAACTCCTTTAGCTCCGAGATTGCAGACACTTTGATTCGAGTGGCAGAGAGCGATCTGCCTCCAGAATTCTCGGCGGACGCGACTGCTGCGCGAGTGGGAGCTCCTACACTCAGATCATCCGGATCGTATTCGCTTGGATGAGAGTGGACCACGTGGTTCGATTCCACTGATTCCATCTCGACGTCTTGAGCTCCGGGTGATCTGGTCCGATCGGTAACAGGGCGATCGGCCGTCTGTGGGACTGCCGGCGTCTGTTGCTCCTTCATAAAACGCTCCATCGCTTCATTGAAGAAGGTTTACATGCGATCAGGCGTTGCTTGGGCTTGGCCAGGTCTTGGGTCAGCTGATGTCTTGACTTCCGATCTATCTTTGTGTGATCGTAACATTGCTACTCCGGCTGGCCCGAGTGTCATTCGCTGCAGTTCGACCGAGCTGTCTGACCCCGCATTTGACGTGGCAGACGCGCATTGGAAAGATCCCGTCTGGCTGCGGACCGTAGACAATGTTGGTTGCTGGATCGGGACCACGCTGCCCACCATAGGCGTCAGCTTGGCGAAGAGAGTCAAAGTTGCCTCTCTGATCACTTCCAATTCCAGATCAAGCCGTTCATTCGCATCGAACGCACCAAGAACTATTCCAGCCTCCTTCAGCATTCGCATCAGGGCTTTGAATGCGTCCAGCTTATTCGATACTTCTCTGGGTGCCTTCACTGGAACTTGAGATCACCGATCAGCTTCAGCTGCATGGTCTTCATCGTTCGATCTTCGGTCAGGAACTTGTATAGGTCCTTTCGATAGAAAACAAATTCCAACTGCTCTTCTGTCCAGCCGTCGTTGTCCGCCTGGTCTTCAGCATCGGATTCTGGCGCTTTCATCTCCATGCGCGATGTCTTCGACTTCTTCTTCGGTGCCGATCGAGAGGTTGGAGGAGGAGTTGTGGATGAAAGTCCTTCGGTTTTCACCGTCGGACCTTCATCCGGGGGGGGGGGGGGGTCTCTTCTAGGTCCATTGCTGAACCCGCCTCCTTCGCATCGCCAGAGCTCCTCCCGGCACTCTGTCGATCAGATGACCCTGGCGCTTTCAGCGCCGTCGACGGCGATCCATCTTCCGTCGACGACTCCATTCCTGGTTCTATCTTGCTCGTGACATCCTCTTGAGTAGACTCACGGTGAAATCCCTGTGAGTTACCAGAAGATCCGGGCACGCGCATCATTGTGGTGGAGCGGGATCACGAAATTGCTGACGCGATCGCAACTCACCAACGGTTGCCCGGCCTACCGACTGTCGGAGGGGGTACTCCGTTGATCCGGCGGATCTTGACCTTACAGCTCGCCATGTGTACCCGACGGCTTGGGCGAGTTTCGCTCTTCCGGTACTCATGCAAGGGAAGTCAGTGGTGATTAGGGCAGAACTGGGGCTTGAGGGCCCTTCAGGGATGGGGGGTGGTTGGCTGCCACGCGAATATGTTTCGGTTCGGGTGTGATCGATCACAGGGGGGGGGGGGGGGGGGGGGGCGCGCACCTGGCCAAGCTATCCAGGGGCTTCCACGTTTACGCTTGAGTCACTTCAGGTGGTTGTCCGGTCGTCGGGTAGGCCAATATACTTCCTTCCCCGGAATTCGGAAGACCACTTGCGTACTACAAGGGAAATCTCTCTCTGTTTATCCATTAGGAACTACGTGCCTATCCCCCATCTCGCTTGCGTATCTCATGATTGCTGACGTTGTTGAACCTCCGATGTACCGGTACTTGGGATACGTGCTGATCTGATCGGCTGATTTGTACCCATGTCAATATGATCGGTCGATCGGAACCCATGTTGATCTGATCGGTTGATCTGAACTCATCTACCCAACATGTGGTACCGCGATCAAATCTACCAAGATCGGAATGATGGTTTTTGTTAGAGGGTACTGCGTGTGCATGTGCGTGTGTGCACCAGGTGTGGGTGCAAGGCGTGGGTGCGTGCGCGTGCCTCTACGCGTGTGCGGGGGGCTTTGTGGCGGCGTCAAGTGCTCGTGATGAGACGCGCAGGTTGCGTGCGCGTGAGAACAAGCGTGTGGGAGCGTGTCCAAGTGCTCAAGCGGCGTGGACATGCGTGTGGGTGCATAGTAGGAGTTACATATGTAGGAGTAGGGTGTGCGTGACTTTGGTCATGCAGTATGGTGTAGTGGGTTAAGTGCCGGGTCTTTGATTGGGTTCGAGTCCCCACATGGACGTTTTTCTTTTTGCCGACAAGAGAGCGTAGGAGGCAGGCTAGCAGCTAAAACTCACTCACTCAATCTCACTTTTGGTTTTGCAATCTCGGCCCGAAGCCGTCTTCTAAGCTTTCAACTCTCCGCAGCTCGTAGCCCAACTTCCTTTTGGTTATGAGCCCAAGTACCGACACCAAGTTCTAGGTCGAGCCTTTCGACGGCTCGAACTACTCGCTGTGGAGCTACAAGATGAAGATGTACCTGATGTCCAAGGGATTGTGGGAAGCTGTCTCCGGGGAAGCCGGATCGACGGCGAAGGAGCAACAAGCGCACGCGGCGATTGTGCTCAACCTGAACGACTCGCAGTTGATGCACGTGGTGACGTCCACGACTGCGAAGGAGGCGTGGGACACGTTGAAGAAGTTCCACAAGACTCAAGACATGGCGAACCGGCTGTGGCTCATGGAAAAGTTCTCGGCGTTCAAGTTCACGGCGTCCTCCGTCGGCAAGCACGTGACGGAGTTGGAGAAGCTCGTGATGGAGATGAAGAACGCGGGGTGTGAGCCAACTGAGGAAGACGTCTGCGCGACGATGCTGCGGAGTCTGCCATCGAGCTACGAGGCTCTGGTTCAAGCGTTTCGCATGTCAGTGAGTGAGTTCAAGCTTGCAGACCTGGTGAGCAAGCTGATTGCGGAAGAAGTGCGTCAGAAGGACTTGAACCGCATCGAAGAGGCGACTGCGCTTCTTGCCGGCAAGGGCAATGGGAAGCAGCAGCAGAAGAAGAAGAACGCACGCGGGATGCGCAAGAAGGGGCCCTTCGGGAAGTGTTTCAACTGTGGCAAGCCTGGCCACTATGCGAGGGATTGCCGTTTCGAGGCAAGTCCCGATGAAGATGTCCAAGACCAGTCGAACGTTGCGTTCCACGCGACGGAAGCTTTTGCTAGCGAGTGCTGGGTGATGGACAGCGGTGCTTCGGCACACATGTGCAAGACACGCGACGCGTTTCAAGAGTACTCGGGTGTAAAGACTGCGCGCACCATATCGAGCGCAAAGAGCAGCGCGAGCTTGAAGATTCTCGGGGTTGGAACAGTTGTTCTGCGTGTCTGGACTGGTAGTGCGTGGATAAACGCGCGACTGGAAAACACACTGCACGTTCAAGATTTGAACAAGAACCTGTTCTCTCTCACGGCTGCAACGGCACGCGGCATGACCGTGACTATGGACAGCGAGCAGTGCGTTGTGAAACGCGGCGGCCAAGTGGTGGCGACGGGCAGGAAGCAAGGCAAGCTGATGTTCCTCAACATTGAGGGCGGCGACGAGTGCCATGCGGCTGAAGACAATATGGATTTGTGGCACCGGCGACTCGGCCACGCGTCTTTCGGCACGCTGAACTCCATTATCAAGGACGGGAAACTCAAGGGTGCACTGGCAGAGCCTGGAACCGTGTGTGGCGTGTGTGCGACTGCGAAGCAGGCACGCAAGCCTTTCAAGTCGACCAAGGAGGGACTCGAAGCCAGGGAGAGCGCACGCAAGGACACCACTGTGTGCTCTGATGTGTTGGGGCCCGTCACTCCTGCATCCAAGTCAGGCTACAAGTACATTGTGAGCTTCATCATGATGAAGAGTCGCTTTGTGACAATCTACCCACTGCGCAAGAAGAGCGAAGTGTGTGAGGCGTTCAAGAAGTTTCTCAAGGAGGCAGAAACAAGTGCGGGCATCAAGGTCAAGGTGCTACGCAGTGACAACGGCGGTGAATACTGCAACGCGGGGATGGTGGCTCTGTGCGACGAGAAGACCATCAAGCAAGAGTTCACGGTGCCTTACAACCCGCAACAGAACGGCATGGCAGAGCGGATGAACCGTACGCTGGTCGAAATGACACGCTGCATGCTGGAGGAGAGCGGGATGGACAAGTCGTACTGGTGCGAAGCCATCATGTCAGCTGCAGACATTCGGAACGTGTTGCCTAACACGTCAAGCCCACACGCAAGCCCATTCCACCTGGTTTTCAAGAGGGCGCCACGTCTGGAGCACATGCGCGTTTTTGGGACCGAGTGCTACGCCCATGTGACCAAGCAGAAACGCAAAATGCTGGACAACTCGGGGATCAAGTGCGTGTTTCTCGGCTACGCCAAGCAACACAAAGCATATCGACTCCTGGACCCCAGCGACGGATTGATCGTGATTTCAAGGAGTGTGACGTTTGCTGAAGCGCCACCGGTCACAATGGCGAAGACGCGCAACCAGAAGGTGATCGACATCATCGACAACGATGAAGAAGAGGAGCGCACCGAAGAACCCAGTGTTGACGACGGTTTCAGCACGCCCCCGACACGCCCACTCCACGAACCCGAGGAGCACAGCGGACCGACCGGATCTGTGCCAACGCGTGGCTCTAGCACGCCAGGGAGAGACGGGGAAGAGGAGTGGATGGTGCGTCCGGCACGCAAAAGGCGTGGAGTCGTGCGCTACCAAGACGAATTTCCCGGGACTCGAAGGGGTGAGCTCAACCTGGACGACTGCGAGGCTGAGTTCGATTCCCTCTACTGCTTCCTCACCGAAGACGACGACGGTGAGCGCGCGGTGTCGTACGATGCAGTCATGCGGAGCAAGTACAAGGACGAATGGCTGCGCGCCATGGAAAGCGAAATGAAGTCGCTTGAGGATCACCGCACCTGGAAGTTGGTGGACATGCCGTCAGACAAGAAGGCGATCGGATGCAAGTGGGTGTTCCGTATCAAGCGTGACCCGAGCGGGAAGATCATCAAGTTCAAGGCTCGTCTCGAGGCGAAGGGCTTCACGCAACGTCCAGGGGTCGACTACACGGAGACTTTTGCTCCTGGAGTCCATCAACACGGCAGTGGCGATTGCAGCAGAGGAAGACATGGAGGCTGAAAACGTGGATGTGGACACCGCGTTCCTCTACGGCGACGTTGAAGAGGAGCTCTATATGGACCAGCCGGACGGATTTGAAGACCAAGTCAACCCAACCAAGAAGTGCCTGTTGATGCAAGTGCTTTACGGCACGAAGCAAGCGGCACGCCAATGGAACAGCAAGCTGAACAAGCACCTGGAGGGCCAAGGTTTCCATCGGTCAGCGGCGGATCCGTGTGTGTATGTTCGGCGGTCGGACTCGAAGTTCAGCATCATTATCGTCTACGTGGACGACATCATGATCTTCAGCAGGACGAAAGCGGAGATCGGTGAGATCAAGAAGGCGCTGAAGCGCGAGTTCAGCATCAAGGAGCTCGGTGAGCTGAAGTACTGTCTCGGCATCGAGATCCACCGCAACCGCGACGACAAGACCATCGTCATGAATCAGCGAGCGTATATTCAACGACTCGCGGAGAAGTTCGGCGTGGGAAAGTGCAAGGCAGTGCACACACCAGCGGACAGCAACTCGAAGCTGGTGAAGCCGTCAGAAGACGAACATTTCGTGCCCAGGTACCCGTATCGCGAGTTGGTGGGGGCTTTGATGTACCTCGCAACTTGTACGCGCCCGGACATTGCTCAAGCTGTGTGTGAAGTGACCAAGTTTTGCGAGTGGTACAACAAGTCTCACAGGGTGGCTGCGAAGCGGATTTTGAAGTACTTGAAGACCACTCAGGACCTGGGACTCGTGTTCAACGGCGGGACTAAGGGAGAGCTGATCGGCTACGCGGATGCGAACTGGGCAGGTGATTTGGACTCCCGGCGCTCGACTACTGGCTACGTGTTCTTCCTGAACGGGAGTGCAATTTCGTGGAAGTCGAAGCGGCAACCGACAGTGGCAACCTCGAGCACGGAGGCAGAGTACATGGCACTGTACAACGCCACTCAAGAGGCAGTGTGGCTGCGTCAGCTACTACTGGACGTGGGGTGTGAGTGTGTGGGTGCGACTACCATTTTTCAGGACAACCAAGGTTGCATTGCGCTGGCCAAGAACCCAGCGTACCACTCACGCACCAAGCACATCGACTTGAAGTATCACTTCTTGCGCGAGAAGGTGGAAGACAAGGTCATCGTGCTCGAGTACAAGCCGACAGACGAGATGATCGCAGACGGGTTTACCAAGGCACTGGCGCGACCCAAGCACCGCCAGTTTCTCGTCGGACTCGGCATGGACGCCTAAGACGCCAAGCACAGCGCATCAAGGGAGAGTGTTAGAGGTTCATGTGCGTGTGTGCACCAGGTGTGGGTGCAAGGCGTGGGTGCGTGCGCGTGCCTCTACGCGTGTGCGGGGGGCTTTGTGGCGGCGTCAAGTGCTCGTGATGAGACGCGCAGGTTGCGTGCGCGTGAGAACAAGCGTGTGGGAGCGTGTCCAAGTGCTCAAGCGGCGTGGACATGCGTGTGGGTGCATAGTAGGAGTTACATATGTAGGAGTAGGGTGTGCGTGACTTTGGTCATGCAGTATGGTGTAGTGGGTTAAGTGCCGGGTCTTTGATTGGGTTCGAGTCCCCACATGGACGTTTTTCTTTTTGCCGACAAGAGAGCGTAGGAGGCAGGCTAGCAGCTAAAACTCACTCACTCAATCTCACTTTTGGTTTTGCAATCTCGGCCCGAAGCCGTCTTCTAAGCTTTCAACTCTCCGCAGCTCGTAGCCCAACTTCCTTTTGGTTTCACATTCGCCATCCGGTCGTCCGACCGTTGATGCCGCCCATCCCAGGTCCAAAGCCATCCATCCATACCCATCGACCAATCACCTGGTCGGACACGATCAATCCATCTCCAAAAACTTCTGGTCACTTCTCCACGTAAGGCTCAGTCCCGAATTCTCTTTGTGATACGCAAGTGGATTTCCTTCGTGTCCAAGAGCCAGCAGCCTCGACCGAGAAGAGCCCCATGTGACGAAGTCGATGAAACTTTCTCGCCCAAGTGTATAGCGGTAGCCTAGACTTGGGCGAGAAAGTTTCATCGACTTCGTCACAACTGGTGCGCGTGCCCGGATTCGAACCAGGGATTTCACCGGACGCCAGGCAAACAAAAAGCCCGTTGAAGAAATGCCGTGTGGACACTCACAATGAAGTATGATTTTGGTCATGAGACCTTGATCACATTAGATGTCTGAACGCAGATGTCTGAACGCAGATGTCTGAACGCGGATGTCTGAACGCATGTATTATACTATCCTGTACTGTGAGGTCGTACACACTGGTTTCAGCTAAATGTCCAAGTTGAAGAACCCTGAGCGTGAATTTGAAGTATCTACGTTCAAGAAATTGGAACCTGAAAATGATGTTCAAGGTCAAGTAACTTGAAAGTAGGTTTGAAGAACCCACGTTCAGACAACCCAGAACCCAATGCGAGGATTTGACTCCTTGAAGATGGAAAGTGAACCCACGAAGTGACAGCCAGTATAATCAAGTCAAGTCAAAGTCAGAAGGTCGTCAGGAAGAACACAGAAGAACACAGAAGAACGAAGACAGACAGATACCCTTTACGAAGAAGCTAGCGATCGGCTAGCAAAGATAACAATCAGAGTTCGTTTAACCCCCTACTACGCAAGTCGCTCAAAGTAAGTGAGCTTCTGACAAGCAGGACACGGGTCCGCCGTTCAGTTAAGGGCAGTTCGGTGCGGGGCTCTCTACAAGATTCAAGCCCAGTTGCGAGGGGATCATTCACGTAAGTATTTGACGTGATCCTTGCATTCCCTATATTAGTTGGACCCGCTGCGCGTACGGTAAGGGCGGGGTTTTCATTTCATATTAACAAGGCCTTCTTGGGTGATAGTAGCAGTCATCCCCAGGAATATTTGATAGACTGCGTTTGAGATAGGATTGTATTGGTGTGTATTATTTCCCTCATCTGAGGGTGGTGCGCGTGTGAAGAAAAGGCTTCAGGATTGACCAGTATCCTGGATTCAGCCTTAGTTGACTGGTGTTCAGACCCACCGTTCAGGGGTCTATAAGAATAAGTAACGGCTGCGTGTTGTATATAACTCTGTATTTGTATTGGGTATCTGAAAGTGGTGTTTGTTCCGAGTTCTCGATACCGGTTCCAGACATTGGAGAAGTGCGTTCAGGAAGTGGACGTTACGCTCAGCATTTTCAAGGCCTATTTGTATTTGACAACTCATTGTGGTGATATATCCGGGCTTCCCCCGAAGCAATCGACGCCGATAGGGATTACACAAGGTGCCACGCCACTCTGAATCACGGTTTC
Source organism: Phytophthora ramorum (assembly GCF_020800215.1). Lineage (NCBI taxonomy): Eukaryota > Oomycota > Peronosporomycetes > Peronosporales > Peronosporaceae > Phytophthora > Phytophthora ramorum. The sequence continues at coordinate 5,981,356 of NW_027150647.1, forward strand.
AAGGAACCGCGTTCAGGGTTTACACCCCCCAGGCTTAAGTTTCAGGACTAAGTCTAGGCTACCGCTATACACTTGGGCGAGAAAGTTTCATCGACTTCGTCACAACTGGTGCGCGTGCCCGGATTCGAACCAGGGATTTCACCGGAGTTGTTTATATTAAGTAGGAATTGATTAGTTGGGTCTCGTTAACTTCTAACTACTCTCTAATGGCGGGAGGACGAGGCAAACTGAAAGGAGGACGTGGAGACGGCGGACAAGCTACACGTGTGTCGCGCCGAGCGCAAGGACTGCCTGCAGAAGAGCATAAGGACTTGGACACAATCGCCCGAGAACGACGTGCGCGAATGAAGGCAGAGCGAGAGGCGAAGAAGGCTGAAACTGAAGACCAAGCAGTTATCGAACCGGAAGCTGCGGAAGACGTAATGTCGACTGCGGAAGCTGGTACTGGTAACCAGCGGTCAGAGGTCAAGCCTCAACGTATCTCGGTGGAGCAGTCTCAGGCAATGGAGACTGCACAGGCGTCTGTGGGAGGCCAACGAGGTTGAGACCTCGGCAGCAGGTCGAGTTTCGGACACTCTGCTGCCGGTTGAAGAAGAAGAAGAGCTTGCTGAGGAAAGTCATGCCAAGGAAGAGTCACCTGTGGAGAGATTGATTGCTGAAGATGTCAGGGACGCATTGCGTCCAGTACCAGCGTCTCAAGATCCCTCGTCGCACGACTTAGCACCCATGCCTGAAACGGCACCGACACGCACACTGAGTGAAGAATCTGCGCACCAGAACCTGAACGCGGATCCGCGTTCAAGCTTGAATGTGGAAAGTAACTCAGAGTTGGTGGCCAGAGAGCCTGATTCAGCACGGGGCGAAGACACGTCGAAGGAGTTCATCGCGCGACAAGTACATCGCTGGGAACAAGTGCGCTCAGGGTTGGTCACTCCTCCGAATGTGGTATACGAGTGGCCAACACCTGCACTGGACTTCTCGGTATGGTTGGAAACGGCGATGAGGACGTCTGACTATCTGCGGCACCGTATGGCTCTGCCAAACCTGGATGCTGCCTGGATCGTCGAGCTGAACCCTGAGCGGAGGACGTTTGGGATTGCTGAAGACCTGACTGCGGTCACGGTTTCTCCAAGTTGGATGACTCCACGTGAATGTGCTGCTCTCATGCAAACTCTCTTCTTCGAAGCTGGATTTGAGTTCATCAACGTGGTCCCAGATTGGTATCGCACTAGGGCCTCTCAGATTGAGGTTGGATATGTTCGCTCGGTGGTTGAGGAAGTTCGGCAGCTGATCACGATCGAGCTCTTGGAGTGGAAACAACTCACTGTTGGCTTGCCGTTCAAGATTGTCCCGAACGCGGATGTTCTCAACCCGTCTGAAGTTTTGAATGCGATCAAGTACGAACCCATTTTGAAGCTGAACGCGGAAGGTGAAAGTGAAGATCGATTGATGTCGGATTACGAAGTAGAGCTGCTGGGGAATTCGTTTGCTTCATTATGTCGACTCGCGGGTATCACAGTGCTCAGAAGTTCTCGGGGTCCCCCTGAAAGTGAACCTGAAGCGAAGCGCCCTCAGCGTAGACCTCCTCGTCCGCTCAGCATCTCGACACCTTCAGATCATTCATTGCGTCCAGCCGGAGATGTTGGATTTGACACTGAGGATCAAGTGATGACCAGCCACAGTTCAGGAACTCTGAACGCGTCGAGCAGGATTTCCGATTCCATCCCAAGTGTGATTGGTCCTTCAGGCACCTCAAGTGGAACCGCATACGACACGTCACCAGGAACGCAGACATCCAGAGACAGCTCGTCCAGCTCATCCATGTTGTCGTTGGGGCACCCAGCCTCAACGCATATGTCTCACTCAGGATCAGTCCCAGTGATGATGGCGATCCAGTCTCAGGGGTACCCGCGTGCCGGATATGATGTTGGAGCATTGGTGACGCGTACGGTGATCCCAGCTCGACCTGCCTCGGTGGATCAAGATGATGTCGACATGGCTGATTCAGAGAGTGCTGGCGCTCAGGATGCTGAAACCGGTTCTCAATCAAGACACTCTCAAGCGCGATCGACGGTCAAGTACGGAGGCTCAGGCTCGGCACCAAGCGAATCAAGTTTGAGTGCTAGGGCACCTGCACGTTCAACGCGGACGAAGTCCAGTTGCACAAGCAGATCACGTCGGTCAGGTTCACACTCTTCAGCATCATCCGGAGCGGCACAAGTCGCCCTGAACATCATGCGTCAGCACCAGGAAGCAGTTGCCCAACTCAAGGAGCAGCAAGAAGCGTTTCACGATCGGCAGTATAAAGCCTAGCTGGAAATGCAGCGCAACATGGATCGACAGCTTCAGGGTGCTGCGTTTGAGATTCGTTCGCTGAACGAACGCACAACTCGCGCCGAGGAAGCAAGACATGCCGCTGAACAAGCTTTGCTGAAAAATCCGCGCTCAAGTTTTTCTATCGGCTCAACGCTGCTGCGGTCAAGGCTGAGGTGGAGTTTCAGAAGACCACCAAGTCTCGCGAGAGGCACATTCGTCGCTTCATTAAGAAGTTGAAGGACACTCAGCTGAAGACCGCGTTGCAAGGTCAGACATTCAAGAGCATGAGTGAGATGGAATATGCGTTGAGACGTAGCGAGGACATTTGGCGAGAAGAAGGATATGACACGCCACCGGCCAAGCAGCAATATCATAACAACGCTCAATCACCGCGATACAAGTCTCGGAAGATGGGCAGATCGTATGTTGCCAAGACTGAGCCTGAATCAGAATCGGAGGCATCTCACCATGTCCAGTTTGAAGAATCTGAAACGGAGGAGAAAATGTCGGTTCCTGCTGCACAGGTAGTGCTTGCCAAGGGACGTGGTTTTCGGCAAAATGAACCTGTCAACTCTGAAACACAACCCATGCTTAGCCTGGAAGATGTCTCAAACGTCGTTTATCGAGCTATGGAGAATGGCGGATGGAGACCTGGATACAATCAGCAAAATGTGCGTTCAGACAATGCACGCTCAGAATATTCGCCACATTTTCCACCCTGTGAGAGTTGCGGTCGCCATGGACATTCGAAGGAGTACTGCTGGGCAGAAGTCATTTGTGATAAGTGCCATGAAGTTGGTCATCCTGCGAAGAACTGCCGAGTAACGCCGTGTCCTGACTGTGGCCAGTTTCACCGTGGAATCCTGTGTGAAGAATGGAAGGCGTTTCAAGCTGTGAAAGCACATGCTCGTCAAGGCACGCTCAAGGAGTTGCCAGACCAAGTTCAAGACGAGCTACGCGAGGACACATATACGTCTGGGAAGAAGCCGTTAAACCTATAAGCCCGCTGGATGGGGATCCAGTACGTGTCGGGCTCAAGAAAACCCCAGATGTGTGTGTATTAGCGTATGTTGGCCCAAGATCGAAAACGAATCAAGATAACCAACACTGTATGACTGCAGTTCAAGATTCAACCTTCAACCCTGTGCGTTCAGACCTAGCTGACGTCGAAGTTCCTGTGGAATATCAGCTGAAGCCTGGAGAACGCTATGGTTGGTGGGAGAATCATGAACCTGAAGACACGCATGAGATTGCAACGGTTCATGGAGCCGTGAATGACTGTCGGACTAGTATCCTCCTGGATACCGGTGCATCTGTGAGCATGCTGAGTTTTGACTTTGCACGTAAGCTCAAGCTCAAGCTCTGGACGCACAAACGGATGAAGGTCTTAGGCCTGGGAGGTGTTCCGACGTATATTTCAGCTCATGCTGAGGTCAAGATTACTCTTGGCCCCAGGTTGGTTTATGTTTTTCGAATTTGGGTGGCGAATATTGGTGAAGGAGTGGATGTGTTGCTGGGCATGAATTTCATGTTCAGCGCTGGTGTGAGGCTCTCAATTCGAGAAGGACTGTTGCAACTTCCAGATGAAGAGACGGTGCTGATGTATGGTAATTCTCCCAAGGATTATATAGGCGCGGATTTTGCCGGTGTGTCCAAAGGAGAATCTGTATCTACGCCCAGGTGAAAGTGCAGTGGTTCGTGTTGACTATGGTCGATTGAACCCTCAGCGTGGACTTGTGTGGGCTGGGCGTGGTGATCGGTGGGTGACTCAGGTCATTTACGCGGCTAGGTCTTGGGTCACTGCGGTTAGGGTGGTGAATATCTCGGACAAGATGCTCTGGATCCATAATTGTACACCGATTGCAAGAGTGGTTGAACATGGTTTTTTCCCACGCTCAGGAAGGTTTGTGCGACCTGGAAAGAGGCAGTATCAGGAGTGGCAACAATTGATTTATGAAACCACTTTATCTGCCCAAGCTCAGATGCGTGCTCGGCGTCTTGAGCAGTTGGTGACTGGAAAGCAGAACCCCAGCACTCAGGTGCCTGAGTCTCCGTGGCCATCCAAGATCATGATGAGGTCGACCCCTGAGACTGCCGTGGTGAACATGGTTCGCACGAATCCCAGGCCGAAAAATCTTCGAGTGACGTTTGCTGAAGAAAATTCACGAGCATATTGTCCAGCCAAGCGTGAATCCAGGACCAGGGACGCTGAAACGCAGACTGAATCAGCGGTGAAAGAAGTTGATGTCCAAGGCCCTGAACCAGACGTTCAAGAGTGTGATGATTCCGAACGAGTGTTGGTAATGGAGGAAGACACTGGACAACCTTCACTTTCTGAAAATACACTCTCTGAAGGTATCACTCAAAATGAGAGCCTGAGAGAGTACAAGTCTGAAGTTGAGTTTCAAGGTTTCTCAGCTCAAGGATTTGCGAGTACGCCTGTGCAGAAACTAGAAGAGGAGTATGCGAGGTGTATGCGTGTGTCAGCTGAAGAATTGGATCTGGAACCACCTGTCTATATCCGGGAAGGTAGTGAGGCTATGGCTCAGCTACGTGAACATTTGATTATGTTACCTGAGGTCCAAGATTTGAGCCCTGAGTGCAGGATCGAAGATGCGGATGTTGGCGTCTTAGGAGTCACGACTCCAGAGATGGAAATGAAGATGAGGGAAATCCTGAAACGACATCGGAAGATCTTTCTGGGAGACGGAAATGCAGCTCCAGCTCCAGCGCGAGGTGTTGTGTGTGATCTGGATGTAGGAGATGCACGCCCAGTGTCTCAACGTGCACGTCAAGTTGCGCCACATCTGTCGATCAACGTGTACGAGTTGCTCAAGAAACTCCTTGAAACGGGTCTGATTGAGCATTCCGAGTCAGAATGGGCTTCGCCGATCGTGATTGTTCTCAAGAAAAATGGAGTGGACATCAGGATGTGTATTGATTATCGCCTGGTGAACGAATTCATCAAGCTGTCGCGATACCCTCTGCCACTGATCGATGATTTGTTGATTGGTTTTGAATCTGCAATGTGGTTTATGAGTCTCGACATGGCTAGTGGCTTCTGGGCTATACTCATGACTGAGCGCGCGAAATTGATCTCAGCGTTCATTTGCCCTTTTGAACACTTTCAATGGATACAAATGCCCTTCAGACTCATGAATGCACCTCTAGTGTATCAAGCTGTAATTAACAATTGCTTGTGGGGTTTTGTGCGCCTGCCTCCAGAAGAGGAAGCTTTGGTTGACCAAAAAGTGTTGCAGTTTTTGAACCTGAACGTTCCAAGTGCTGAACGGGACAAGATTCAGTATCCTAAACGCACATGTGCTGAAGGTCCTGAACTTGACAAGGTTGAACTACCAATTCTTACGGAGCAGATGACTGTGTTCAAACGTAACATACCGGCTCCTCCTCAGATGGGTCCAGTGCTTGGGCGTAGCTCATATATTGATGACATCGCACATGGTGCTCCAACCTGGAATGTATTGTGCGATGACTTGAACGCGCTTTTGTTCAGATTGCGGTATTGGAACATCTCAGTGAGCCTTCCGAAAATTGAGTTTGGCAAGTTGAGCATCCCGTACCTGTCACATGAAATCAGCGCTGAAGGAATCCGAGCTACACCCAAGATTGTGAAGTCTGTTCAGGAGTTGCCGTTTCCGTCTACGTTGAAGAGAGTTCAGTCTTTCCTAGGAAGCTTGAACTATTACCACAAGTTCATTGAGGACTTACCTATGGTGGCTGCTGTGCTGTATGAGTTGAACGAAGAACAAGTGAGAGCGGGCCGAGACCTTGAACGTGCAAAAGCGGCGTTTGAGATCCTGAAACGTAAAATTGTGTCGACACCTATGCTACGACATCCACATCGGACCAAGCCGTTTATCATCATTCCTCATGCAAATCCCTGGGCGGCATGTGCTGTACTAGGCCAGATGCACGACGGCAAGATCCAACCTGTGCGCTTCACTGGGAGAATACTGAACGAGTCTGAAATACGGTATCAGCTTCCTGAAAAGGAGGTGTTAGCGATTCTCAGAGTGCTGCAGCTGTTCCGACCACTCATATTTGGGACGGGTTTTCCACTAAAAATTTATACACGGTACTCGGTCCTGAAATGGTTGTTAGCTTCAAGCTCAACTGAAGGAAAACACCTGAAGTGGGGGTTGGAGTTATCGCGATGGTCGCTTGAAATACACAAGGTTCAGCGAGATGAAGATGGTTTAGCTGCTATTCTGAGTGCGAGTATCACGCCGAGAGAACAATTGGATGCTGTGGTAGAAGAATTGGTACCGGCCAAAGGACATGTTAGACGACAACCTGCGGTTAGTGTGGAAATGCTTGATGCTGAGTATGAAGGTATTGTTTTGAGCTTCGATGGTGCGGCTAAGACGTCAACACGTCAAGGCAGCTGTGGATGCGTTTTGTGGCAGCTGCCCGGCTGGGAAGTAGTGGATGCGCAAGGATTTATCTTGGAGGATGTCACTGTGAATGATGCTGAGTATCATGGACTAATAAATGGCCTGAAACTGGCATTGTCTCGCAACGTTGAGAACCTGGTTGCAGTTGGTGATTCACGAATTGTGATTCAGCAAGCTCAGGGCCTGATAAACTGTAATACTCCGAACCTTCAGCGCCGACTTGCCGAATACGAAGCTCTCAAAGCCAAATTCAAGTCAGTTCAACTGGTACACGTCAAGCGCTTCTACAATCAAGCAGCAGACTATCTGACGTCTAAAACATTGATGTTGGGTGAGTCTTGGCGAGTTGAGAACGAAGATGAACGACTTCATCTGGAATTGGTATCAAAGATCCCTGAACAAGTCATAAAACCAACTGAAACTCTGACTGGAGATAAAGATTTGAAGCTTGAATCTGAATCAAGTCCTCTTCCTCCTGCGGCTAAGGTCCTAGCAGCGTTTACGCGATCTCAGGTCGAGCGATCAGTATCAGCTGAACCTTTGGAACCACTGCAGTATCAGGCAGAACGTTGGCGCCCAATCAAGGCTCATCAAGATGGTGACGCTTTCTTCAAGCGGATAAAAATCTATCTGAAAGGCGAGTTGGATGAATTTTCCCGATCTGAGGTCAAGAAACTTGCCAAGTATGCGGATTGCTACGTCCTGGACTCACGAGAAGTGCTGTACCGCTTGGCTGCAGAAACTAAGGGACGCCCTCGTAACAGAGAGTCTGAGCTGAGATTAGTTGTTCCTGAAAGCTTGCGTCCAGACATGTTGCACTATGTGCACGAGGATTTTCAAGGTGGGCATCAAGGCATAACTCGCACGTATCAACGATTGTGTGCAGAGTTTTATTGGCCAGGTATGTTCGCTGATGTGGAGATCTTTGTCAAAGAGTGCACTGATTGTGCGTCGGCCAAGGGACGACCTCATAATTCTGGACCTTCACCTGGAAATATCGAACCTCAGCGCCCGTTTGAGCTAGTGTCAATGGACTTTGTCACCCATATGCCCAAATCTGAACGCGGGAATACTTTTCTGCTCCTGTTTCAGGATTCATTTTCAGGCTACGTGATGTGCAACCCCATGAGTTCGACCACTGCCCAAGAAGTTGCTGAGGCTTACGAGGAATGTGTGTTCAGGCGTTTCGGAGCAAGTTCAATGCTGAGGCATGACCAGGATCCAAGGTTCATGAGTGAAGTTTTTACCCGATTCCGGGAAATGCTGGGTAGCAGGCAACGAGCAACCCTAGCATATCGACCTCAAGCTAACGGCCAGCAAGAGCGGTCGGTCCAAACGGTAATGCGAAGTGTCCGTGCTTACGTGGCTGAATCAGATCTAAGCGACTGGGACGATCACGCTGAACGTTTGATGTTCGCCCTGAACACGTCTTTTGATGCCACCCGGTTAGACTCACCATTTTACTTGGTGCATGGTTGGGATGCTCAAGGGACGGTGTCAGCAATGCTTGGACCCAAACCTTCAGGCGTTGTTGAACGTAACGCTTACGAATGGCGTCGGAAGTTACAATGTGACTATAGCTACGCCCAAGCCTGTGCCAAAGACCTTCAGATAAAGGCGAAACGACAGCGCTCAGAAGCTCAGACGGAGAAATGGAAGGAGTTGTCAGAGCGTCTCAAAGCCGGTTTCAAGGTTGGCGATGCTGTATGGCTATACATCCCCAAGGTGCAGACTGGTTTGAGCAGGAAGTTGGCTCATATGTGGCATGGTCCGTTCAGGATAGATGAGATGCATGATGATTTCAGAGTCAAGCTGAGAGTCACCAACACTGGATATCGGGTCAACCCTTGGGTGCATGTGAGTCGCCTGAAACCGAGAGCTTTGTTCCCGAAACGTCCAGTTGAAGCAATCGAGTTGGACGAGGATGATGATTTTGACACCGCTTTGTTACCCGAGGACAGCTGGGAGGCAGACAATCTGAACGACGAGTTTGAAGTTGAGAAAATTCTGGATCTGCGTTGGAATAAACGCACTCGAACTGCACGACCCACACGAGAGTATCTCGTGAAATGGAAGGGCTATGAGGAACCAGAATGGTTACCAGTTTCGCAACTGAGTTGTGGTGCCCTCCTGTATGAATTCAATCAAGGAGCTAGAGCGAGAGCTCGCTTCAGGACCATGCAGGCAGGAGATGATCATCCCAGAGCATAAAGTGCCCCGAGCACTTGTGCCTGGATGTAGACCGCTGACTTTGTGAAACGATTGAACCTGAAACGGATTTTCATATATGTACCCTGAAGTGATGAACATGCTGAACGCGAAAGTGAGAGAAACCTGAAACCGGAATTGAAGAACGGATGACTCTGGGGCAGTTGTGACTCAGACGCGAATTTTGAAGAGAGTGTGACTTAAAAATGGATTCCAGTATTGACAATGCTGAAAAGCAGGTTGGAGCGACAAGTTCTGAAACGAGAAAGATGTATTCCTGGACGTTAAGAGTACGACACTACTACATGCAAATTAAGTAGAGTGGAAACAGCGTCCAGAATTTGCCGACTTGAATCGGGGCTCAGACTTCAGATTTCCGTAGTTTCCGTCTCTTCGTCATCATCCACGATCTCGTTGTCAGGATGTCCTCGTACGATCCAGTTGGGCGCACGACGCGGAAGCGGGATAGTTCGAGCACGTATTTTCGCGGGGATATGCTTGGTTCGCTGAATCTCATTCGCCGCTGAAGCCCAAAGTGTACGCTCAGGCTCCCGTTCGTCCACCTCCATCAACTGCTGGCGGAGAGGCTTACGTTTGCCGGTTTTATCGACTGAGCGAGGGTCTTCCCAGATCCAGTGACAGACACGAAACGGCACGGGCCAGATTCCAGGTTCATGAAGCAGAGTTTCGGGGAAGCCTTGAATCTTCATCAGACGCTTGACCTCAGTACGATGCTTCCGCATCAACGAATCTGTTCTTGAGCGGCGTCCGTCATACAAGACCTGAGACTCTTCATCTTGGTCCGGGTCAATGGTGATCCAGTGAAGCAACTCCCACCAAGCCTGGCTGTGGTCTTCCATGAAGGACACAAATTTCTTCAGACCGGCCATGATTGCAGGGCTCAGCTTGGAGGCTTGGTGATAGTAGAAGACCTTGGTGCGTTCAGCAAACATGTGTCTCCACGGGAGCTGTTTCTTGATCCAGGAACCGTTCTTTCTTTTCGGCAAGAGGCTGTCGTACAAGTCGTAGTTCCAGCGTTCTTGAGCGTACCGAATCTCAGTCTTCTGTGGAGCGTAGTTGGGGAAACCTTGAAGCTGGGCCTTGCTCTTCTTACCGAAGAAGTACATCTTGATCCCGAAGTACCTGAACGACGTCGTGATGTCTGGATCAACAATCTCGATCTTGCGAAGCTGCTCCAGGCTCAGATCTTGAAACGGGATATCAGCCAGAGGAGTTGAATCTCGACTGCTGAAAAGGTAATTGGTCTTGGAGTTCAAACGCGCTTTCTTGCGCGCAGATCCCGAGTGAGAATTGGAGTCCTTGGGGCGCTTATTCTGTGAAGAATGCTGAGGAGTCGAGCGAGGCGCTGAATCTTCTGAATCAGAGCTGGACAAGACGGTTAGAGACTTGGGCTTCTCCTCGAGAACGTCGGCCTTGAGGTACTCCACTTCAGCTTCGCCTTCAGCATCGTCGACCTCTTCTTCCTTGTCAACAGTCTCAGGATCAAACGGAGAGTCGCCGTCGCTGCTACTCTGGTCCGAATTTTCAGGAATTAACTGGTCACACACCACTTCGACGAGAGGATGCCAAGGCTCAGGCTGAAGGTTTCGTGCAAACATGTGCTCCAATCTAGTTTCGGCGCGAAGGAAGTACATCTCAGGGACGTACTGCGTCCAAGGAGTTGAGTCCAGTTTTTCGAAATAAATCATGCTCACAAGCATGGTTACGAGAGGCTCCTGATGGAAGACGGGGTGAACTACCTTGTCCCCGCTCACAAACTCAACTGAGGTCTCGTAAGAACACCCGGTGAGCATAGTGTAGCGAACATCCAATCTGAGGTCGTTCCAAACTACACCTCCCGGGAGATTCCCGCGTGCAACTTCCTCCGTCCACTCCAATTCCTCAGTTCCAGAACGAGCATACTCCAAACACGGCAAGCGAGAACTGGGACGTAACGGGAATGAGCCCTTGAAACTGATCCAAGACTCTTTCGCTGCAGACTTGCGAGTCTTCTTCGGTCGTCGAGATTCGGGAGTATGAATTGGATTCTTAGAACCCTTGGACTTGGGACCAGAGTGAGACAAATCTAAGGTCTTGGGCGGAGTTTTCTGCGGAGAGTCTTCATCATCGTCATCTCCAGCTTTCTTGCGCTCAACCATGTAGTCCCCAGGGACGCACCTTGGATCGTCGACAGCGAGGACGTTGATGTTTGAGATCCACGATGAAGGAGGCTTGGTCCGTTTGACGAAGTGCTCGAAGAGGCCTTGAAGTCGTTGCCAATTGGATGTGATTGAGACGTTTGGATCTTGGTTCAAGAAATCGGTGAAAGACCACGAACTCAACTTCTTCTCCATCATGTCTCGACGCAGAATTTCACACCGAGCCTCAGATGTGTTCAGTTGATCTTGGAGCTCAGTGATCTTGTCATCACGCTTGTTTAGCTCCAGCTGGTGCTCTTCGGACATGGATCGGATCGAGGCTTCGAACCGCATCTCAGCATCATCCTTCTGAGCTGACATGTGTTCCAACTCGGATTTCCAGTATGCTTGCATGGCGGTCCACTCGCGTTCAACAGCGTCGACCCTGGAACGCAACTGAAGCATCTCTTGAGTTGGTTTGTTGTTTTGCTGGAGAAATTGAGTACGAAGATGACGATATTGCGAGAGAAGTCGTTTCAAGAACGAGACCATGTTGAAAGTTCGTTCAGCCAAGCGATCGGGTCCGAACACCCCCAAGAGCGAAGCCATTTCTCTCTGCACTGTGAGGGCACTCAACATGCTAACGAGGTTGGAGATCGAAGGAGGCCTAGAGACCACTTTCAGAGTGTTCTGAGCCGACCCAGGACCCAAAAGCGGTTCCAAGTCATGCATGTCAGCGTCGCTGAGGGTCTCAAGCACTTGAACAGCCTCCAAACCTCCATATCCATCACGAAGATGGACACCATGACGAATGGAATCCTCAGTGGCAGGAACCCATGGGGACATCCGCATCACAATCAGGCGGAACCACCCAGTTTGTTGGACGCTTCACCTCGAAGTCTATGTAGTCAAAGCTGGACGACGGCACGAGCTTGGAGAGCGAAAAGCGGGCGTACTCACCGCGAGTTAGCTGCCGTGGAACCTTGTTGGCGAAAGAAATTAATGCGCCAGACCGCCGATCACCGGTGGTCAGAGAGAGCGGAGTTGAATCAGAGCTCCGCCCCTTGTCATCATCCGCACCAGCGCTTGCCTCCGCTTTGCGCTTGGACGTGGCCTTGTCTGATGCGTCGCCAAGGTTGTCTGAAGCCGTGTCGTCGATCTCCGCCGTCCGCTTCAGCTGAGTGTCTGCCGATTCCTCCATAACGACGTCTCCATCACGCGAAAGGTTGTCGGGAGCACCATCCGCTTCTTGCGATGCACTGGGTGTGGCTGAAGACATGAACGCTGTGGCGTGACGCGGCCCAAGACGAAGGTTGCTCGATGCACGAGAAGATGTGTTGCCGATCAAGTGGAAAGTTGGAATGTGAGAATGGCTGTGGCAAAAGGTTGGCCGCAAAAATGAGTTTGAAGGCTTTGGACCCGGAGCGAAAGGGTGAGAAAGGTGCTGAGCCCGCGCAAGTTGCCGAGCAACGGTAAAACCACGTTCAGGCTCAAGCCTGCTCCTATCAGTTCCAGACATGGTGCCTCTCCTCGGAAAGTTCCTCTTTGACAGACCATGACCGGAAGGGACGGTTGACACGAGACTGAGTGCAATTTCTCGGTTGGAATGAATGGGTGACTAGTGACGTGGATATGTGCTGATATTTGATTGGCTACTGAAATTTTTGAGTACTGGTTATGCGCATTGCGCATGTTGAATGTGGAAGTCGGCTGTGTTCCGCGGAACGGATGCGCTCAGGCTTTAAGATGGGCCCCCCAGATTTGGAAGGTCAGATTAGGCTCCAAACAGCCTGAAACTGGATCTATGTCTGAATCAACCCCGTCCTTAAGCGGGTTAACCCAATGGAGTTGAAAATGCCTATGTGAATGTATCACATATGGTGTCCCGCCTTGCCTAAAGCCTGAGCGTGTGAATGTCCGTGTACCCGGAGTGCACCGTAAGTCACCAGACGCCAGGCAAACAAAAAGCCCGTTGAAGAAATGCCGTGTGCACACTCACAATGAAGTATGATTTTGGTCATGAGACCTTGATCACATTAGATGTCTGAACGCAGATGTCTGAACGCGGATGTCTGAACGCATGTATTATACGTGCTCAAGACTATCCTGTACTGTGAGGTCGTACACACTGGTTTCAGCTAAATGTCCAAGTTGAAGAACCCTGAGCGTGAGTTTGAAGTATCTACGTTCAAGAAATTGGAACCTGAAAATGATGTTCAAGGTCAAGTAACTTGAAAGTAGGTTTGAAGAACCCACGTTCAGACAACCCAGAACCCAATGCGAGGATTTGACTCCTTGAAGATGGAAAGTGAACCCACGAAGTGATAGCCAGTATACTCAAGTCAAGTCAAAGTCAGAAGGTCGTCAGGAAGAACACAGAAGAACACAGAAGAACACAGAAGAACACAGAAGAACACAGAAGAACACAGAAGAACGAAGACAGACAGATACCGTAAAAGTTATATCGAAAGCCACCCCTCGCAGCACCAGTACGCCACATTTCAGCCAATCAGAGGTCGATATTTCGATCATCTATCATGTTTTATCGAAAGGCACCCCTGAAAATTACCCACAATAAATTACCGACCCACCCTCCACTCATTTTGCAACCTTCAGCATCTCAGAAGCATGCCCCGCGCGGGCCGTCCCAACATCCAAGGCTTTGAGGCAGCCCCCACACAACACGAGCGCGATTCCGTCAGTTTCCTCCGTAAAAATGCCATCATCAACTATATCTCGAAGAACGGCGTGGCTGGGGCTATCACGAGGTTTTACTCAGGCCTTCAAGGTAAGGCGCGAAAGGACAAGAAGCGCCAGCTCCTCAAGTGGTGTGAAGACCGCTACGAGATCGCAGATCAAGTAGCTAAAGGAAACGGACATCTTTTCAAGATGCCACGAGACGGAAAGGGGTGTGTATTAACTCGCGAAGCTGAGGATCAACTGGCTTTCTGGATCCGTGATCTACGGCGCGAAGGGGTTCCTGTGTCACCTCTGATGCTACAGATGCAAGCCCGTGCTGTCGCCTCTGAGCTCGGTCTGATCCGTCACCAGTTCTCTGGGTCGTCATCGTGGAGACGGCGATTTCTCAAGACATACAGGCTCTCGCTTCGAAGGCGGACACGAATCGGGCAGCATACCCCCGCTAACGCCTGCCAGGTTGCTGATGAGTTCCAGAAGAAGGTGCAAGATATCATGCTTGAGCACGGGCTGACCAAGGTGTACAACGCAGACCAAACCGCGCTGAACTTTGAGCACTTGCCAACGCAGACTATTGATGAAACCGGCACGCGGACTGTTTGGGTTCGGAACAGCGGCAAGGAGAAATGCCGCGTCACGGCGATGCTGCTCGCGGACTCGCGTGGACTCGTACGAGCGCCAATGCTGATCTTTAAGCAGCCACCATCCCGCGTCAAGGCGACGGAGCTGCACAACAAGGCCGAGCAAAACGGCTGGGGACGTGACTTGTGGAAGAAGATGAGGAACATGCAGGTGTCGACAGGGATGCCGATATTCTGCAACAGTAAGGGTTGGTGGAATTCCGATCTCTCTGTTGAATTCCTTAAATTTCATTTTGAGCAGCGCGAGGACCTCGACGTTCCAGTCCTCCTCATCTGGGACGACTTCAGCGGTCATTGGACGGAAGAGGTGGTGGCTTGCGCCAAGAGGCTCAGCGTCATGCTGCTCAAGGTGCCAGCCGGCTACACATCGGTTTGTCAGCCTGCTGACATCGCATGGATGAAGCCCCTGAAAGTGCAGCTCCGAAAGCAGTGGCTAGCGGATATTGAGCAGCAGTTCCACAGGCACAGAGAGAAGCAAGACAGGTTTGTGCTGGTGCCTCCGACGCGAGAGACTGTCGTGGGTTGGTTGCATGCAAGCTGGAACGGCCTGAAGAAGTCTACTATTGTTAGCGGGTTTAGGAAGACTGGTGTGCCGTCAGACCAACGAGAAGTGCCGGCCCATCAGACCGAACATGACGACAAGAAGTTGGTAGAAATAGTAACGCTGCTATCGAGCTGCAACATTGCCCATAATGTGTCGAAAGACACTTAAATTTTCTAATAAATAAAGGCTCTCTTTATGCATTAAACGGAGGGGACGTCAGCAGGTGCACCTACTTCCTTGGAACCCTGGCACCAAGACTTCCCCATTTTAAAGGAGACTTAACTTTCCGAGTGACCACAGAGGGATTTGAACCCTTGATCTGCCCTGTCAACGGCAGCGCTTCTCACCAACTGAGCTAGCGAGCGGCCAACATAAACATTGCAAGTAATTTATCTGAAGTTTGCATATCCCATGCACCTTGCACCCTGGTGCTGCGAGGGGTGGCTTTCGATATAACTTTTACGGTACCCTTTACGAAGAAGCTAGCGATCGGCTAGCAAAGATAACAATCAGAGTTCGTTTAACCCCCTACTACGCAAGTCGCTCAAAGTAAGTGAGCTTCTGACAAGCAGGACACGGGGTCCGCCGTTCAGTTAAGGGCAGTTCGGTGCGGGGCTCTCTACAAGATTCAAGCCCAGTTGCGAGGGGATCATTCACGTAAGTATTTGACGTGATCCTTGCATTCCCTATATTAGTTGGACCCGCTGCGCGTACGGTAAGGGCGGGGTTTTCATTTCATATTAACAAGGCCTTCTTGGGTGATAGTAGCAGTCATCCCCAGGAATATTTGATAGACTGCGTTTGAGATAGGATTGTATTGGTGTGTATTATTTCCCTCATCTGAGGGTGGTGCGCGTGTGAAGAAAAGGCTTCAGGATTGACCAGTATCCTGGATTCAGCCTTAGTTGACTGGTGTTCAGACCCACCGTTCAGGGGTCTATAAGAATAAGTAACGGCTGCGTGTTGTATATAACTCTGTATTTGTATTGGGTATCTGAAAGTGGTGTTTGTTCCGAGTTCTCGATACCGGTTCCAGACATTGGAGAAGTGCGTTCAGGAAGTGGACGTTACGCTCAGCATTTTCAAGGCCTATTTGTATTTGACAACTCATTGTGGTGATATATCCGGGCTTCCCCCGAAGCAATCGACGCCGATAGGGATTATACAAGGTGCCACGCCACTCTGAATCACGGTTTCAAGGAACCGAGTTCAGGGTTTACACCCCCCAGGCTTAAGTTTCAGGACTAAGTCTAGGCTACCGCTATACACTTGGGCGAGAAAGTTTCATCGACTTCGTCACACCCAAGATAAATCGGCCCCGTCGTCCGCTGTTGGATCGGTGTACTCACCTCCCAAGACCCGTGCCCAATAGGAGGGACAGGTTAAATAATACCGTCCAGGCGTCTCCCGATAACCCGATGCCGAAGACGAAGAACCGTGCTGGCCCGATAACGCCGCACACAACCGAGGATACGCCGGCCTGATAACGCCGCGCGACCGAGGACTAGGCGAGAAGGACGTCACTGCCGAGTGAGACGTAAAAAAGAGCGACGCAGGGCGAGGACCATCCGCGCTGCGTCAGGAACACTTCAGGCTCTATCCAGCCTTAATCCGCACCTTACCCTGAGATACGCTGCTCAAGTACCGGGGAAATAGCTCGACGCTAACGCGAAGGGTTTGTGCGAGGACGAATTTGCAAGTTTCTGCGAGGGTGCTACTCCACATCGTCGAGCGCGCGCAGCCCCGTAGTCGCTCCATACTCTGCCAACAGGGACCGCATTCGGGCCCAGAAGTCAGCCTGAGCTCGGATGGTCGAGCCAGCGTTCGAAGTGTCGGCTCCATCTTCCATGAGAGCGAGGAGACGAGTTGCTGGAGAGAGTGTGGGCTGCGAGGAAGAGTGGCGAGTCATGGTCATCTTGAGGGAGGAGTGCGTGCGGAGGAGCAAATTCGTGAATGAACTCGAATGGGGTAGTGAGTCCGTGATGGATAGAACCTGACCCGGTTCGTCGAGTTTCTGACTTCGTCACTTTCTGTCTACTTGATGCGGTTCTTGGAGAAGAAGATGACTACCGGTCTGACCGTGGTCCAAACTGGCTACCTGTGCGCGACACGAGAACGGTCGGGACTTATCCTATTCGGATTGATGGACATCTACTAAGGCGGCTAGGACCGTGCTGGGTCTTACATTTAGCGCTGGAAAGATAGCGACGGACAACGGGTTGCAAGCCATGCTCGCTCGTAATCTACTTTTCATTTCTGCTACGAGACGGACAAAGGCGGCGATCGAAGACGGTCCTGTGGTGGGCGAGATGAACGCTGAAGGTGTCCTCGAGGCTGCCGTCGAAACCGTCCTGTGATACAAGAAGGAGCTGTTGTGGCTGTGTGTTGGAGCCATGCTATGAACGGTCACTGAACGTATTAGGAGCGTCGCTGTCCGGTTGTTCGAAGTCGTGGGTTTTGCAGTATACAAGTGGACCGGTCTAGCCACGGCTTGCCTCCATCGATACAGAAGCTATGTGAGAGGAAGGATGATTCAAGAACAGCCCTGAAATTTGCGCTGGTGGAAGACTTACAAGGCGTTGTGGGCTACGTCGATGGTGGTGCTCCAAGCCCGCTGCGAGCATGAGATGGGCCTCGGGCGACTTCTATTCAAATGGTGTGACGCCTTTCACGCCTATTGGTGTGTGTTTCTACCCGAATCGATACAGTCTGGTCACTCAGGAACGGTGAAGTATTGGCAGGGAACGCTAGTGGGGATGCGTCGTTTGGTCGACCGAGCTTGGATGCTCCTGCAGGTGCTAGGAGGAGTGACCTTGCTGGTGTTCTACTCGATATTCTATGCTGTCCTGTTCGCCTATGAATTAATGGAATGGGCCTGCCAAGGTCCACCTGGGGTATTGGCGGTAGTGGTGGTCGTCGACTATTTGGCGATGAATGGTGATGAAGTGGGGGTGCGCTTTCGGACGGTCACCGCCTGGAATGTAGTCATCCTGGCTGTGGTTGAAACAAGTCACTTGTAGAGATGGTATGAAGCGTCAGCGGACGGTAGGTCACCGATGAAGATGGCAAAGGATGGTTATGCGGGTTGGCAGCGACGCTGTGAGGAGCTGGACCAAGCTCAGCGGCTCAGCGAGGCCTTTGGGAAATGGACGGGGGAAGCGCTTCGGCAAGTCGTCGATCGGTGCGAACGCGCAGTGGCCTGGCTGCTGAACAATGAGCGCTCCAAGAACGGATGTAAGCGGATCGAGATGCGGCGTCTCAGCGAGGACGCCGAGTTTTCGTCGGGGAGGATGTCACGAGTGAAAATGGAGGTCACCGTCTTGGGCACGGCTCTGGCCATCGGCAGGATGGGTCAACACTGACGCAACTTGAAGAAGCAGAGAGACAGGGCGGTCATCAGGCCCGGTTTCGGATTCCGGAAGGGTTCGACCCCAACCGGGTCGATTACTATTGGTAGAAATGAGGTCAGTGGAACTGACCTCATTTCTACAAGTCTGAGAATTGTGGTCATGATAAGACCGACACGAATAAGGGGACGGATATCAAACATGAGTGGCAGCGCTTATTGGTTGTACGGTACCTGAAATCTTAACATGCCAAGGAAAGCGTAACCCAGCGCTGCACTAAACAAGTGTCATGCTCATGGGAACTACTTCGTGATGCAAAATGTGAAGCAGGAGATGTGACGTTACGCGACGAGTCTGACCGGGGGCTGCCGCAGTTGATATGGTATAGTACATGCAGCCAGCATCAAACCCACCTTCGTCACATAGACCAGCGACTCCTCCGACGCAATCTATCTCTCAAACCGCACGCGGTGTCCAGACGCTATTTCTGTGGATCCAGAGTCGCTACGAGCGATATGAAGTTTTGGAATGTGAAGCCCAGATACACAACATTTTTCCGACACCTAAGGACAGCGCAAGGGAGAAGTAGATTGTTTACCGTAGACCTGCAACACCGGGCCTGCTAGCAAGCATTACTTAGCTTAAATAAACGTCCTAATATAATCATTCAAGCGTAGGATAATGGTGACACAAATAAGCACGCATAACCGCTGCATCTCGATGCGCTAACAAATCTAATCATGCATGCAACGTCAACAGGCGTTTGCATCTCACGTGTACGATAGCGATACACCAGTGTGCATGACATCGCTAGGCTGTCCGGACGGGAGATGAGCTAGGCCAGGTTCGGCACCCTCGCGTTGTCGTTCCTATCACCAACTGCCTTATCTCACGTCGAAGCAGAGGCGTGTCTACGGTTCACATGGAAATTGTCGATACACACTAAGAGGCTGCATTGGTGTCATACGATCCCCCAGCGCATCGCCCCTCCGTACAAAAGCAGACATACTGGGTGTACGAGACGTACCAACGCAAGTGCATTGCAGCACTAGTTAGTTAATTTGTTTTTTTGTTTGTTTGTTTGTTTGTGTAGGTGTGTGGTGTGTGTGTGTGGTGGGGGGGGGGGTGTACGATACGGTGGGTTCCCGGACATAAGTTGAAACTCTTTGATGCACCGGTCTTGTGTTCCATCCCCGGCCAACCCACTCAACGGCGCCACTGGGCATGCGGACTCGTTACGAGCGAGCACCGTCTAGTACGTCTGTCGGCATCGTCCGTTAATCATGCTGGGTTGAACACCACGGACTACGATGTCCAATCGTAGCGGTGGCGATGCC